>NC_090934.1:1115444035-1116687468 GCF_040938575.1 Ambystoma mexicanum | reverse complement strand
TTGAAGGATTGTGAGCTACCAACCATGGCATTCCCAAAAATCAACCGGAACTGTGGTGCCTTAAAGAGGTTGAAAACGATTGATTCTTGGTGTCCATCCTGGCATAGAAGGGTTAAAGCTGCAGTGCATTGGGATACTGGACCAGAAGCTATTTCCGTGCTGTCGACAGTGGTAACAGTGTTGGTGGTTGATTTAGGGCGTAACAGAAGCCCCATCTTTGCTGCAAGATCCTGGTCGATGTAATTCCCAACGGCTCCACTGTCAATGTACGCTCTTACTGCGTGCATCCGAGATGGTTGTTGGTGATTGATCAAGACCACAGATAGTGCAAAATGGGAGGTCTGTAGTTCACTTTCTACGCTCGACAAGTGGACCCTTACACTTGCCGGGCTGGGGAGTTTTCCGATTCCTTGCTGGTATCTTCCTTGTCCGTGGCCCCTACCGTCCTCCTCGGTGGCTTCAAAGGGCACTCTTTAAGGAAATGACCTGACCTTCCACAGTACAGACATAACTGCTGCTGTCTCCTTTTATCCCTTTCCGCTTTAGTCAAGGGGGATCTGAACCCCCCGATTTGCATTGGTTCTCCTGAACCTTCCGTTGTGCAGGCAATATTGTCCTTTGAACGCACATACATAGGGCTAGGGTCCGGTCTGGTTCGATCTGCTCTTCGGTCCTGTAACCTATGATCCAGTTGAACATCAAGGTCAATTAATTCTGAGCAGTCTTTCGGGGGGTTCACTACTTGTGCAAGAACATCCTTGAGCTCCCCCCGCAACCCCTGATGAAATAACGTGGTTCTCTTCTCCACTGGCCATTCTGCTTCAACTACGAGTCTATTGAACGTGGCTATGTATGTTAATAGGTCTTGATTCCCTTGGTGTAGGGACAGAAGTTTGTTGTCTAATGCCTGCCCATGAGTATAACGGGCGAACAGCTTTTCCATCTCCTGCTGAAAGCCCTTTAAGTCATGCAGCAAAGGATCGTCTTGGGCCACAAAGGGTACAGACCAGTCCGCGGCGCTACTACTCAGGTAGGATAGCACAAAAGCGACCCGTGATTGGTCATTCAGAAAGGCCCCTGGTCTACAAAGGAAGTGCAGGCGGCACTGGTTCATGAACGTTACAAACCTCTTGGGATTCCCCGGAAATTGTTCGGGCGGGGCCAAGGGAACTGCCCCAGGAAGGGTTATCTGAACAGGATTGGCTGATGGTGCTGGCATCGAGGGCATGCTTACCGGCAATGGTGCATGCCCTGCTTGTGACTGGAGAAGTTGCCGGCTTACATCATCAGTGCGTTCTTTGGCTACTATTAGCTCTCTCCTCAGGGTGTTGGTCTCCTGCCTGGCTGCATGTACTTCGGAACGTAGCTGCCCCAACATGTGGGCTAACTGGTCGGTTTCTGACGTTTCCATGACGCCCAGGTGGATTTTGATGTGAGGCTTTGTGTTCTGTAACGCTCACCTGGTATCCACGGGGATGTCACTCAGCCTGTTCTGACCTCTTACGACCTTGAACCCTTCCCTGGAGTCTACTCGACTGGAGACTGGGCCTGAAACACTGGATTGGTAGAGTTTAACTCCCTATTGTCTCTGTGTGCTTGAACCCCTTCTTCCCCGGGGTCCAATCTTTCCCTTTGATCCACAGCTCACCTTGTTTTCTTGCAAAGTGTGCTCTCCGTCCTGCTTACAGCGCAGGGGCACGTTGATTGATGCAGGCTCATTGCTGCCTAGTTACTTCACTGGTAAGAGTCCGACAGGTAAGTATAATGAGTCTTTTGAACAGTTCTCTAACTTCGTTCCTTTCCTTCTTTAGATGATGGCCGGCGTCCGGGGATGGTGGCGTGCTGCTGAGATGAGTAGCGCTGAAGGTGAGTGAGAGCGCGATGCACCCCTTTCGTATTTGTATTGAACTGAGTTCTTTTTCTGTGTCTTTTAGGTGCTGCGACGATTTCAGCGTGGATGCCAGTTATGAAGAAGAAATGCGGTGAGTAAGCGCGGTGTGCGGCGCCTCTAATGTTTCCACGCTAACCTGGAGTGTGTTTTCCCTCTTGCAGATGGATGAGAAGTTCCGGAGACAGAGTTTCCCCAGAGCGGCTGGGATTCAGGTAAGCGTTTGAAGCTTGTACAGTCTTTAAAAATAAGCAAAGATTTGCTGAATGCTTACTAATGCCTTTTTTCTGTTCTTTTCCCTTTTCCTTAGGAAGCGGCGTGCCGGGATGAGAATGACACTGCCAAAGATGCCCGCAGAACAGAAGGAGCGATGAATGATGGGCGGAAGCGCCGCAAGGTAAGGCTGTTCCTAACGGTGTTCTTGTTCTTGCAGGAGCTGAGCGCATAAGAAAGATGCAGGCCTGCTGGAGACCGATCCGAACACGGTGAGAGATTCGCTGCAGGTGCAGAAAACACAAAGCATGTTTCTCAGCCTGGGCGTGGCTTAAATAGTCTCTGGGTATCCCAGGTGTCTCTGGGCTGAACCACACCCAAAAGACTAGACTGCACATGCAGTTCTGGAAACCGAAATATGTGGGGGAATCCATCTTGTCCCCATCAATGCACTACAAGTCCAATCCCCAATGTAATCCTATGGGAGTGAGTGAGTCTGGTGCCACAAGCGCCAAGTCTGACTCCAAGTGTGTCTTTGGAGGGATGGAGAGGCCCTTGAGGGCCATGTAGGTGATCGTGGCCTGGCTCCAACCTGACATCTTGGAGGGCTGGGGACATGAGGGGCAGGAATCATGACAGTTTTTGGACACTCCGATATTCGTTGATGAGGTTTTGCAGGCTATCAAAAGCATGACGACTGGAAAATCGCCAGGTCCAGACCGACTACCGACTGAATTTTATCCATCTTTTGATGAACAGGTAGCACCAGAATTATGTGCTCTTTATAAGCGGTTTCTAATGGAGGGTTCTCTGTGTCCGTCAATGAGGGAAACTGTTTTAACTGTGATTCCCAAAGTAGGGAAAGATACAACTAAATGTTGCAACTATCGCCCTATATCCCTTCTTAACGTGGATGTGAAGACATTTACGAAAATTCTGACGATCAGATTGGATGCGTTTATAGGTGATTTGATAGATGGGATTTATGAAACAGCGCTATGGTTATGATAACATTAGAACCCTCCTTGATGTTTTGAATCTGTCAAGATCAGAAACAGAAATTCTACTTCTTATATTTTTAGACTCCGAGAAGGCTTTCGATAGTGTAAACTGGACCTTCTTAAATTTCACTCTTATGAGGATGGGCTTTAGTTCATTATTATATGCTGTTGGGGCATTGCAGTCAGATATCAGCGCCAGAGTTTGGGTAAACGGAGACTTGTTGGCTTCTTTTAAGCTTTTTAAGGGCACACGTCAGGGGTGTCCTTATCGTCTTACCTTTTCAATCTAGCCTTGGAGCCATTTGTAATTTATATTCGACAGACTCAGAGTCTTTTGGGGTTTAGAGGGGGGGGAGATCGAAAATTAAAGCACTAGCCTATGCAGACAATGTCACAATCGTCCTTGGTAACCCTGATGAGGGGGGTACTATTTTGAGGGATATGGTCGAGGAGGTGGGAGGTGGGTAGACTATCAGGTTACAAAATAAACTGGGGGAAAACAGTAGTATTTCAGGTTCAGAATACCCCTGTGCATAATCAGTTGATGGACTGGAACTGTAAGTGGGAGAATGAATGTGTGAAATATTTGGGGGTATATCTCAATAGGGACATAAGAGGAATGGCTGGGTTTAATGTGGATCGAGTTATAGAAACTCTTCGACAAGATATCCGTAAGTGGGAGAGGCTTAATTATCTATTTGGGCTAAGGTTAATGCCATTAAGACGGTTCTCTTGCCTAAGATTCTATACATCATTCAATCACTTCCTTTAGATTCACTTGAAGGGCTCTGGGCCGTGTGGATAAAGTTTTTCAAGATTTTTTATGGGGTATTGGGAAAAGGCCTAGGATACCAAGGTATTTTATGGTTCGAAGTGTCCATGATGTGGGATTCGGTTATCCCATTCTTGAAAACTATTGTAAAGGATTTTTGGTCAAAGAAATCGGTTGGTTATTTTTCTATGAATGGGTTTGGGGTTCCACTTTGGGCTCATATTGAAGAATACATAATGAGACCATTTCTTATTAAAAGTCTGTACTCCTTCGGTAAGGTACCCAGGCAAGTTGCTAACTTGCAAGCAGTGATGGCTACTGAAGATGCTGTCACTTCGTTGATATCGAGTGGTGAACAGGGATTGTTTATGTACAAGGAGGCCTCCATCTGGCAGAATCCAGGTTTACAAATTGATAATAAGATGTTATGTTGGAAGAGTTGGATCAATAGAGGTATATTACTGGTAGAAGATATCTGGTGTGATAGTGATGGGGGGATGCAAACTTTTGAGTTCTTACAAAGGAAGTTTGCCTTACATAAACAGGGACAAAGAAGGTATAATTTGTTAAAAACTTTGTTACTTGAAAGGCGGAATATGCTGGCCACACCTCTAATTCAGAGGCCTGAGAGGTGTGATTTTATTACGGTTGCACCCCATAAGGTGTCGAGTTTTTAAAAACTTTTCCCGATTGAGAATCATTCAGTTGTTTCTTGGGATAACTTGAGGCTTGCATGGTCTAATGAGCTAGGGGTGAATTAATCAATGAAAGAATGGGAAATCATATGGAAAGTTCAGTTTCATGCGAAAGTGGACCTGAATCTACGCTATATCCAACAGAGGATTTTAAGGCGTCGTTTTTGGACTCCAGATAGAATGTGCAGATTTGGACTGAGTAATAGTAATAAGTGTTGGGGTTGTTTGAAGGAAACGAGCACCATGTTGCACATGTTGTGGAATTGTATGAAGGTAATTGGTTTTTGGAATGATGTCCTAGATAGGGTTGACATGGTGTGGAATATTGTTTTTCCAAGAATGCTATTGGCTGTGCTTTTGAAGTCCCCAAGTTGTGTTCGGCATTTTGATTATGTGATGTTGTGTTGGGTCACTAAAGTTCTTCTGGTGGCTACTGGACAAATCTTATGTGTCTGGAAAACTAGAAAAAAGCCATGCATTGAAGAATGGCTGGTACATGTACAGCTCCTTTTGCGTTTTGAGCAGATCAAATTTGATAAATTGCATAGAGAAGAAGCTTATAATGAACAATATAGTGTATTTAATGAATTTTATGCTTAATATTTGACCAGAGCTGGTTTAATTATATATTATTTTTTTAGATGGGGTGGGATGGAGGGTGGTGGGGTTGGTGTTTTGTCGTGTCTAGTGTCTTGTGTTTGTTTGTGTATTATCAGTACTTTTGACAATATTTTATCAAAGTTTTGTTTGACATTCAAATTACTTGTTGATATTCCTTTTATTGTTAATGCAGTTTTTCCTATGCTTATTTCTTTTTTGTTGTTCTGATTGCATTGTAATGTATTATTAGCATGATGTATAACTTTGTTGATGATTTGTGGTTATTTATAAAATAAATAAAGTGGATAAAAAAAAGAAAAAGTACATTAACCCTGGGTACCAACAGCTGCAGAGGAGTCCAGATAACCCAAGGAATCAGGGGTGGCGATGCAAGTTAAACCAAAGTCTAAATGGACGAAAATTGACATACTGACAACATCAACCTAAGAAAATAAAAACTCTACAAAGTGCTGTAAAGAAGTCCCCTGCCTTCTTCTGAAGGCAGAGGACAGTTACATTTGGCACTACTGTGAACCCTCTCCAGAAGCATAGGCAAGGCCAGTCCTGGGAGTCTAGACCTTCCCCATTCCAGCAGTCAACTGTTTCATGTTAAGCCTGGATGCCCTACCCATGCCCATGCAGAGCCCCTCCAGATGCACTCTGGGACATCAACCAATCTCACCCCTCAACCGATTAGAAGCCACAGGTGCAGGCCCTCCATGAAAGATCCTCAGTGGGAAAGGAGGGAACTGTTACGCTCATCTGGTTTCTGTGGGGACATTGGGGCACGGTTGTAGCCCTCTCTGGACTTGGCTCCTCTGGATCAGACTTCTTCCCCAGCTTCTGTAGTGTGGACTGCGCCGGTTGCTGACACTGCCCCTGAGAGAATACGAGAGGCAGTGAGAATGCTGTGGTTGGACTGTGATTTCCCTCGAACCCTTCTTCCCAGAATGAGGAGAGCATGTCCCTCCCCATATAGTCTCACCTGGTTATTTATGAGGATGAGCTCTCCGTCCTGCTTCTCAATTGCAGGGGCACCTTTAATTGACCTAGTTACTTCACTGTTCCGTGTGCATGGCAGCCCAGACCGGCTGTGGCTGATCCACTTCAAAGGTAAGTGTGTCATAACAATGATTATTGTCTGTATACTTTTGCAATGTCTTTTTTCCATGATTAATGTCCGTAGACCTTGTAATGTCTTTCCTTCTCCCCAATAGGTGTGATGAAGGCCCAGCGTAGTCGCGGTGTTAGGGAGTGAGTCCAAATGGGTGCCAGAGGAGTTTACGAGGTCCCCGTTAGAAGGTAAATTGGGTTTTGAGGTCAAGCGCAAAGATTATGTAGCGTGCAACCTAGCGTAAAGTCTTTATGTAGTTTCTAACTTTGTTTGTCCTTTTTTCCTGCCGGGATGGCCTTCCGAAGACCTGCTGGAGATGCGATGACTGTTGGAATCAGGTAAGATGCGCTGCAGGCGATGGGATTGCAGGAGTCAGGTAAGATGCGCTTCAGGCGATGGTATGGCTGGAATCAGGTAAGATGCGCTTTCGGCGATCGTGTTGCTGGAGTCAGGTAAGCAGCGCTTCAAGCGATGGTATTGCTGGAATCATGTAAGAGCGCTTCAGGCGGCGGTGAGCGTTACGCTGCAAGAAGCAGACTAACGAGAAGTGCTTGCATGCGGGCGGGGCAGGCTTAAATAGGCTGGTCACAGCCACGCCCCCTTGGCTTCTGCCTTGTGGCCCCACCTTGCCACTCCCAGAGGATGCTGCACGTGCACCCCATTGTTTCCCTATGGCCACGCCCGGCCTGGAAGAACATGGGGAACCTGCTGGGGAGGAAATAACACGTGCTCCAGAAATAAAGTGCACACTTTCTCATGAGCCTGGCACCTAAGGCGCCAGGACTGGGTCCACCTAGACCCTTTAGATGATGGAGCTAGTTGTCCTTGCCCTGTGGCCATGACAGTAACACATAATAACCGCGCCAAGCCCCAGTTGCCCAGTATAGTAGTTGGTGGAGCTGAAGATATTTTAAGAGGGAAGTTGGAGCAGAGGAGAATACTGGCGTTTGGAGGCTGTTGGCGATGAGACAAGATTTGGGGAAGGAGAGAATGGACCGTGACAGATGGAGTTTGAGAGTCCTGAAAGTTAAGGGGCGTGAAAGCAGCTGCATGAAGGCTTAAAGTTTGGACGGTGAGGGTAGTATTGTGAAGAATGAGTTGGTACCATCAGCGAAGAGCAAAGGTTTGGAGAGGTACAGTAGTATTATGAGGGAGGAGGTAGTAAAATCAGAGAGGCGAAGATCTGGTGAGCGGAGGTGGTATTAACAGAATGGATGTGGTAATATAGGAGAGGTGCTATGGTTTAGAGAGTGGGCGTGTCATTTAGAAGAAAACAGTGATAATGTCAGGTGGCGAAAGTTGTATTCAGGAGGCGGGAAGGTTTGAGGTAGAGAATACTGGTGAGGGGAAGAAGGTCATAACCTCAGTTATAAGTGAAGGTGGCATCTAGAAGGAGGAGATGGTAACAGTGGGTGGTAGAAGTGAAAATGGGAAAGAGTTGGAAAGTTCAGAGTGAGAGTATATTGTTGAGACAGGGGAAGAGGAGGTGGTCAAATTCCGAAATGTGCAAGAGCCTGGGGACTGGAGGCAGTGCAAAGAGAAAGGAGGTGGTAAGAGGTGGCAGAAGTAATTCTGGGGAGGAGGTGGGAAGCTCAGAGGCAGAGTGCACTATTAGGGAGGAGGTGGTGTGAGAAAACTGAAGGTGTCTCACCCGCTAGTCCCCGGGGATCTATCATCCAGGTGGTCTGGACACAGCTATTGCTTTTGGGCCCAGTTCTTGGGGGTGGACCAGTGCGGGAGGATCACCTGGATGGGGGTCTTCGGGGAGTGGGACACGGATGGTGAGGCGCAGTATCCACTTCTCTGTAACACCTTTTCCCCATCCTACCAGGTAGGATACTTAGGAACTCAAAATCCCCTACCCCCTTTTACCGACACAAACACCTTCTCACTGAGAGATCACTGTCAGAGAAAACAGACTAACAGTCTTACACCCAAGCCGTATACCTAACATGTCCCAACACAATGGCCAGGCAGATTCAGGCAATTACTGATGATTACACACACCTGACTTCCATCACACATTCCCACATGGATAAAAAGCAGAGCATGAAAGCACATTCTCAGCAAGGCAAAGCACACAAGGAAGCAGTAGTTCAAAGATGGGAGTTTAATATGAGGAGAAAGACAGCAAGACCAGAGAGGGTTGCAAGGAGGGAAGTACCCTTGACTTTTTCAGAGAAAAAACGTACCTTTCACGAGCCTTCGCGAATAAGAAACATAAGACCTGAAATTAAAGCTGAAGAAACCTCCATTGTGTGTCGGAGGTGGTAAGATGGATTTCTGAACTCTGACCTGATGGGCAGAGGTTCAAAAGGGCAGCCTAGTTGCTTGGAACAGGGTAACCTTCTGGACAAGCCAGACCAATCAAGGTAGCATTGGCGGCAGTCAAGACTAGGTCTCAGGAGGGGTGAGAGTGATCGAAAGCCCACAATGAGCACACACAGCCAACAACACTACAAATTACTCTCAGTCTGGTGTATATATCAAAAATACATATGCATTTATTAAAGGCCTTTTAAATCAAACACAAAGCAAATATCAGCAGCAATAACCAACACAACACTACTATTAAACATATATACAGTTACCAATGGCCTAAAGGAATAGTGCACAGTAAGGGTCCACAACCTATGATGAAACAGTGCATACAGTGCAAATAACGTTTAGGCAGTTCTTCACTTATCAAACCCTAACCAAGAGGAAGTCCAGTCCCTACAATGAGTGGAGCCTTGAGCTCAAAAGTACTCTCTGTGCTGATGCACACAATCTTGCGGTTGGACCAAAACGGGGTCTCTTGCCGGGGCTGTAGCAGCTCAGGAAGGCGGGTGAGGCAGTGAAGAATAAGTTCACACTATTCGAGGAAGGTCTCCCCTAGAGGGCAGAACAGGATCCAAGAGTTGGGAGTAGCAACGTAGCACAGGCTACCTCGATAAAGAAGAGCGGCCCTCAGGGGACACTTGTGCATAAAAATGGATGGATGTGCCAGGGGTCACCGGTAAGGGTTGCAAGAACTCACCGACCCTCGACGCACTCCAGACCAAACTTCGGCAGTCGAGTCCACTTTGGTTGTGGGTTTGAATCCTGCAGTTGTGCGGTTTGCGGTTTCAGGGGCTGTATTCCAGGGATGATTCTGTGGCAGGACAATGGCAATGTCTCCACTCCTGATGAAGGAATCAGGCCAATTCTGCTGCAGCAGGTCTGAGGGCACAGGGGGGCACAGCAGCAAGGCACCCACAAAGTTCATCACCACAGCAGGGCGACACAGTGACCGCGTATGCTCAGGTTCAACCGTGCTCTCCTAATTCCACACCCAGGAGCGCTAGGTGTACGAAACTCAGTGGGAGAGTACCTTATACCCAGAGCTCCCTGTCTCCAAATGCTCATGTGTCAACTCGAGACAGCGGCCGTTCCAGGGCACAGGTCCCGTGCAAGCTGGTCAGTTCACTGGTTGGCCCAGGGACACTTCCAAAAAAGGCTTGCTTACAGCGGTTCCTCAGCTCTGCTTCTTGGTTTCAGGATACTTGGCTCCTATCCTAAGTTTGTGGAGAACTCAAGAGTTCGACCTGGACTTGGTGTAAGATGCCTTCTCTTGTCCAGAATCTCCTTTGTGCCAAAACGAAGAGGACCCAATGAGAGATCTGCTCACATACAGCCATCCCAGACATGGACCAATCACGGACCATGGTAGTCCCAGTCATTCCCAGCACACCAGACATCCTGGCACCCAGGATGTGTATTGGAACTAGACAGTCCAGCCCACATCCTGGAGGCACACACACAAGGCATGCAAAAGAGTGCACAAGCTTTGGTTTGCGCGTGATCTGCATGACCTAATAAGGGGTTTCCCCGGTCTGCTTGACCTGGGGAAGGCAAAGGGACAAGATGGCCAGAGGACAAAACAAAGGACCTCGTTGAATGGCCATTTTGGGGCCAAGCCACTGTCCTGGGCCAAAAGCGGTAATTGCGATATGGACCACACAAAAGGGTTACAAATATTTAAAAAATAACAGCTACCACCAGCTCTGTCTTCTACCGAAAAATACTTTATGGGTCTCTAAGGCCTTAAATATGAAAGGAAGACCCCAGCGCACTGTACTGTAAGGTACTTTGTGCACTGATAAAATGTTGCTAAGAAATAGCAACAAAGTGAAAGACTAAGGGAAACAGTCTCCCAGTACTGACTGTCTTTAAGGGCATGTCAGTTTCCCCATAACGAAGAGAGCGAAATCCCAGCGGAGTACAGCAGAAGGCTAGGCTCCACTGGCAAATGTCAGGCTAGGATGGTCAGACAACAGCAAAAAGTTGGGGGGGTTCACAACTGGAGGAAAAATTATACATAAATGGAAATCTTTCCTAACACTCGCCACGCTCAGACCAAGAACAGGGGGAACTAATCCACACCTAGATGAGCTTCTTGTTCAGGTTGGTTAAACATTCCGGACAACCCATCAGCATTGCTATGTTGAACACCTGGCCAATGCTCAATGGTGAAGTCAAACCCTTGCAGGATTATGGACCACCTGAGCAATTTAGGATTCTCTCCCTTCATGTCCATGAGCCACTTTAAGGGCTTATGGTTAGTTTGCACAGCGGAATGGGTCCCATGGAGGTAGGGCCTCAGCTTCCTTAGGGCCCACACAACATTGAAACATTATTTCCCTACTGTGGACCACCTGAGCTCTCTATCCTTAAGCTGGCGATTTATGAAACCAATAGGGTGTTCCTTACCTTTCTCATCTACTTGTGATAGAACAGCTCCTATCCCAGTGTCAGAGGCATCTGTAAGCCCAATAAAAGGTCCTTGGTAATCAGGGGCTCTGAAAACAGGGGGCTGGCACAAGGAGTCTTTTAAGCCATTGAAGGCCTTCCCACAATCCTCAGACCAATAGACCTTCTTGGGTTTCTTTGGAGTTGTGAGAGCTGTCAGAGGGGCAGCTTTGGTGCCAAAGTCTGCCATAACGTTTCTGTAGTACCCTGTGAGTCCTAAAAAAAGGCTCTCACCTGGGTTTGTGTAGTGGGGGTAGGCAGGACCATCTTAAGCACTTTTGGGGCCCTGGGCACAGATATCTTTGGGGCCCCCTCAACCAAACCAAAGGAATGAAGTGATCAAGAATATTTGGTGGCCAACCTCCTCGCGATCACAACCCATAGGTTGATATGCTGCCTCGCAGCATTCAAAATAAGCAAGAATGAAGAGCATTCAATTAGAGAAAGAATGAAGAGGGTAAGGGGACCTAAAGGGAGTAACCACTCCCTTTAGATGTCCCCTTACCCTCTTCATTCTTGCTCTAATCAGAATGATAAACAAGTAGCATTTGAAGGCCCACATTACCAGTCTACGAAGAGGTTACTTCTGCTTTAGTATAGATACAGGAGATATTTTATCAATAGCATCCAGGAAGGTATGTAGCTTGTAGTATTAATGCAGGACCATATGTAAAAGGTACATGTAACCCAGAATAGACAGAGAACTCACATTAGCTGCCTCACAGAATGCAAAAGTGCTTGAGCATGGATAGAGGGGTCCAATTGGAAGGAAGGAGAAAGCTTCACAGACCACAACATGGATAGTGGATGCAGATTAGAAGCTACCAGGAAGGTGTCTGTATCCAGACAGACTGAGATTATAAATGGGACATGGTTTTCAAATAGTGTTGCCATTAGAATTCAAAGGAACAAGTGCCTGTGGTGTGCAATAAAGCAATGCTCACTATTATGGTGGAAGCAACACTGTAACCAGTGACACCATGAGTGAGGCTTTTTTTGAAGATCATACCCTGAGAAGGAAATCCTCTGAAGGGCTGACAATTTTGAAAGGTTTAGGGACTGGCAATTTTGAGAGGTTAGGCAATTCAAGATTTCATGAGATGCCCATGATCACACAGTGGTTAAGGGCTGACGCTGGGATTTGTGCCAACTCTGCAATTTCTGCATTTGAACACTTTCATTTCCAGTTTTTACCATGATCTAAAATAATCTCATTTTATAAAACTGACTTAGAAAGTACACACATCACATTACGAAACATGACCACTTTTAAAAGCAAAATATTATAGAAGGGTGTTACACAAAATGGGAACGATTCTAGCTTAATTTTCTCCATCATCAAGGGAAGTATATAAGTACCAGCATACCAACCAATGTGATTTGACAGATTTAATCTGGGTTTTCATGTGTATTTCAAAGCTTTAAATACTTCCAAACATTGGCTTGTGAAATTGTCATTTATAAATGTGCAGACAAACCTTTTGACTTTTACAAAAAAGCAAACTGTTTTTTGTGTAAAACGAGCAGACCTTAAAATATGCTTGCCGGAGGCCTCCAACATCTGGCCCACTCTCTTCTCTACCACCCCTTGCACTCAAATGGCCTACCTAAGAAGAAAGATCAAGTAATTGTCTAAACGATGTCACCAGCATGCAAGAAGGCAAACTTCACAGAAGACAGCACAGTAATGTAAGAGATATTACATGATTTGACCAGGGTCAAAGTGTCATCTGTTGGCAAAGCCAGGATACAAGCATTAATGCTTTTGTTCCACAGTCTTGAATTTGGATACTTATTCACCTCTTGGACTAACAGTGTATGCTCATCGTCAGAGGTGAATGCCAGGGTTTTACAACACCCCACCTGAACAAACCAATTTCTAGACCTACACCATACAGATGATATGTCCGTTTTTATAGCAACCCTTATCTGGTGCAGGTACATTGCTGATAATAGCACCTGTTTTGCTGCAAAACCAAGTTCATATGCAGGCAGGTTTATAAACTTCAGACATTGGAACAGCTCAGTCAGCCTTGCTGGAATTTTCTATTCTGATATTGCATATGAACACATATCTCAGCAAGGAGTGCTTAACACACTGAGCTAACTTCTTAACCATTGTGGCACTTAATTTATCAATATTCATTTCAACTTTGGCTATTGCACGTGATCAACATAATTCCCACAGGAAGGAAGACATGCTATTGGAGTTGTGCCCTAAGGAACACACAAACTATGTATACCACAGTGAACACAGAAAGAATTACATGATGAAGGCAGAAAATACTTGTCAAAACAGGCAGGCAACAGGTTTAGAGACTCAGCAGCATGCCATAAAATATCCTTACTTGTGCTATTTATGTCTGATGAACAATGGAATCTTACTTCTTCAGATCGGGCAGCCTTATGGGGTCCCCCTCCAAGGTGGGGGCCCGGGGCAAGTGCCCCTTTTGCCCTCCCATAAAAACATCTCTGGGGGTAGGCCAGTATTGTACTGCTTGTACTTTACTGGGTAGAGGCTGTATCCTCCCTCCACCTACTCATGTCCAAGGTAGACCACTGAAACTTGACCAATCTAGCACTTACTGGCCTTTATAGTCAAGTGGGCTTTCCCTGCAGTCAGCCCTCGCCACATGGGACACCCCCAGCCCAGCCCGCATCACCCGTGACCCCACCATGCAGGCAGCCCTCTCCACATAGGACACCCCCATCCCAGCCCCCATCACCCATGACCCCACCCTGCAGGCAGCCCTCTCCACATGGGACACCCCAGCCCCCATCACCCATGACCCCACCCTGCAGGCAGCCCTCTCCACATGGGATACCCCCACCCCAGCCCCCATCACCCATGACCCCACCCTACAGGCAGCCCTCTCCACATGGACATCCCCACCCCAGCCCCCGTCACCCTTGACCCCACGCTGCAGGCAGCCCTCTGCACATGGGATGCCCCCAACCCAGCCCCCATCACCTGTGACCCCACCCTGCAGGCAGCCCCCTCCACATGAGACATCACCTGCATGATGAACCCTGACATACTGACACATCATCACTCCATCAATTGTGTGTCGTGCTCCTTGACTGCCGTGTAGTGACACCAGCCAGAATATCCACCGGAACATGTATCCTGCAAACAAAAATTAATGCATTCACCCCAGCCTCCATCACCTGTGACCCCACCCTGCAGGCATCCCTCTCCACATGGGACACCCCAACCCCAGGTCCCATCACCCGTGACCTCACCCAGCAGGCAGCCCTCTCCACATGGGACACCCCCATCCCAGCCCCCATCACCCATGACCCCACCCTGCAGGCAGCCCTCTCCACATGGGACACCCCAGCACCCATCACCAATGACCCCGCCCTGCAGGCAGCCCTCTCCACATGGGACACCCCCACCCCAGCCCCCATCACCTGTGACCCCACCCTGCAGGCAGCCCTCTCCATGTGGACATCCCCACCCCAGCCCCCATCACCTGTGACCCCACCCTGCAGGCAGCCCTCTCCATGTGGACATCCCCACCCCAGCCCCCATCACCCGTGACCCCACCCTGCAGGCAGCCCTCCCCACATGGGACACCCCCACCCCAGCCCCCATCACCCATGACCCCACCCTGCAGGCAGCCCTCTCCACATGGGCCACCCCCACCCCAGCCTCCATCACCCGTGTCCCCACCCTGCAGGCAGCCCTCTCCACATGGGACGCCCCCAACCCAGCCCCCATCACCCGTGACCCCACCCTGCAGGCAGCCCCCTCCACATGAGACCTCACCTGCATGATGAACCCTGGCATACTGACACAACATCACTCCATCGATTGTGTGTCGTGCACCTTGACTGCCGCGTAGTGACACCAGCAGAATATCCACCGGAACATGTATCCTGCAAACAAAAATTAATGCATTCACCCAGCCAACATCCATGAGTGTGGCAACTGGCCAAACAGAATAGCTGTCTGCAACCATCTCCCAACATACACATGTAACAAGTGAATGCAAAAGTGATGGTCTGGTGGCCATGTGACAATGCCATGGTATCAATCCCCAGAGACAAATTGTTGACCAATGACAGATTCCAAACCACCCTCAATGTTTGTCACATGAAAACACACTAGCCAGGTGTCCCACAGCCTGAGCTTCATTCAGCTGCCATTCCTAGAAGATAATTCCTGATGAACACATCACTGGTTTGCCCATGTGTGAAGGACATGGCAATCGGACAGTGCACCATGCACCGAGACAGCTGCAATGGGCAGCCAATGTGTAAATACTTAGAAATGGCAATAGAGTATCCCAGTGCAAGAGGTTGACCAACACCAGAGATGATTATGATAACTGTAAAAACACATGCTGGTGAAGGGGAAAGCACCACCTGTGTGTTACACAGCATCAAGCAAATCATGTGCAAATGTCCTGAACATGTAACACTCCCACAGTCACCCCACCCACCACACTCACAAACACAGTGCGGCAAATACACAGTGATGCTGCACAAGTGAAAGGAAATGCCATTTGACAGTGCACACACAAAATCCCACTTCACATACCACCACCTGTCAGCCACATGTGTATACTCACCCTGCAAATAAACCCCGCACATAACACATGTAAGTAAGCAACCACACACATGACTAACAATGGGCCGGATCAGGGCTACTAAATGGACTACCAAACAGGCACACTGGAAAAATAACTGTGACAGACAATGGGCCTCATTACAACCCAGGCGTTAAGGGTTTAACGGCGCCGTCGGCGCCGTTAACCCTTAACGCCTGATTACCATTATAACGCCTGCTTTTAGCAGGCGTTAAAATGCAAGGCGCTAACCCGCCTTGGTGCTAATTACGGCACCGTAATTTACGGTGCCGTAATTAGCGCCTTCCCCACTCCCATTATGCCCTGTGCGGCAAAAATGGGAATGGGGAAGGGTAAATGGGGAATGGGGATTTACCGCCCCGCTCACCTTGGAATGGGGCGGTAAATCCACCATCCACCATGGTGTAAACAGAGTTTACACCATGGTGGTAAAGTAGGGAACTTACCGCCTGGGTTGTAATGAGGCCCAATTAATGTGAAAGTACATAATAAATATATTAAACAGTTGTATTCGAACCATATATACTGTAAATTAAATAATAAATCATAACCGTAAAAGATGTCCATGTAAAAATAAAAAAATAAAAAATGTCCATGTGTATAAAAAATATTTACACTTAAAAAAAATTGAATTTACCAAGAAAAGCTCAAACACACCAAAAAACGATGTACAATAAAAATGGAGCATAGTCCAGAGTCCACTCCAAAACAAATAAAAACTAAAAGGAAATGTATACCTACAGAACTATGTACAACAAAAATGGAGCAATGTCTGTGATCCAGGCTCCAAATAAATAAAAATGAAAGGATACTTATATCTACAAAACTATGCACACAGGCAGCGGGCTAGTCCTCCTTGTCACCAATGTCAGTCAATGTCTCGGCCAGGGCATCATCGAACACTGTATCTACTTCCCCTAGGTGGGCCTAGGCTCTCTCCTTGAGGGCTTGCAAGGACTCCAGCAGTGAATTCTGCATCCCCTCCCACTCCCTGCAAGTATCCTCGAGGACCTCAGTCCGCCTCTCTGCCCGAAGCAATGCAATCTTCTCCCTGGCCATGGTGACTCTTGCCTCCTGAGCCCGCTGCCTTTCTGCCCCGATTCGCTGCCCGTATCGCACAAACACAGAAGACATCCTCGTTTCAGAGGTCCACATTTACGTCCTGCCTGATGCCGGATACCTGCCTCCTTGAGATGGGATGCCCTGAGTACAATAGCCTCCTACTTTGAGCCTGCTGCTGCCAAATTGCCTGGTGCCTGCTTCGTATGGACACCCTCTGGGCTACTGACATCACCCGGGGGTGTCGGGCCCGTGCCCTGCTCCTGGGTGCCTGCTCTCCCTCCATTGCCATTGCTCCTGTCGTTCCCTGGATCGGCATGGTGACCACCTTGGCTGATCCACTGTCGACTCCCAAAACATGCTCAACCGGACGGGCCGACATGGGTGGGATTTGTACAAGGGGACCTGGTGGTATCTAGGCTGGAAGGCGCCTGGGAGGTTGACTGCCACACAGAGGAACAAGACGAGGAGGGTGTCGCATAAGGGGACAGCCCACGCATTCAATTCGAGAAAGTAATGCTGCTAGCCAGTTCAGGAGACGCCAGAGGTCATTGTGATGATCTGCAAGCCCACGGTTTCAAGCCTGCACATCATAACGAATGACGGCTGTACGCCTCGCAATACCGGCTAGCTGCGGTTCAACTCTGTCTTGAATGTCAACAGCCGCAGGCATTGAGTTGTCAATCTGGGTGGAAACATCCCACACCTGTGGCTGGGTCTGGCCTGAGGCATGCCGGCAGGTGCATACTGGTGCAGGCACTGGCCCAGGGACAGGACTTGGAACAGACCCCTCCATGGTGACCTGCACTGCCTCATGCCCCTGAGTCAGGACTGCACCAGTCACACCCACCTCACCACCCCCGCCAGGCCCCATTAACTGGGCTAATATGGACCCCTCCTCCTCCTACTCCGCCAACCTGGATGCCTCCCCAGTGTCTTCCGCAATGGATGGCCCTTGTGTACGCTCACCTGTCCCCCCCGCTGCCGAGGAGTCCACATCGACCTTCACCCTGTTGGACCTACCCTCAGCAGCTGTAGCCAATGTTTGAGACGCGGCACCAGTCTCCTTGCTCCCCGAAGATGTCGTGTCCAGGGGGCCTGACTGGGCCTTTTGTCTCTGTCAGTGGAGGCATCCTTGCTGCTTTGCTCCACAGCACTTTCCCTACCCTCTTCTTCCAACGCAACTGTGGATAAGGAGACATAGAACACAAACATCAGGGTACAGCACTGATATGTGTTTGGTACAAAAATTGTGCGCATGAACTACACTGCTAAAGGGTACAACTATCATCTCCAGCCACAACACACAGGTATATGCAATGTACATACATACACATACATGTAGGTCCTTCACACCAGACAATCCCATCTGGGGACATGGCACTGTCACAACCTATCAATTACACATGCTACGCACACACGTGTCATGGGCCATACACATGTCATGCACACACATCACCCGACAGTCCTCAACCACTGCACTGAGCTATCACATCACATCACATCAGAGTCCCCTCAACAGCAATCACACAACAAGACTAGGTCACACCTGTTACATCCATCCTGGAGTGATGGCCACTCACACAGTCACATCTTAGACACATCCACATCAACACCATGCATGTTCATGATGTTGACAACACCACCCATCTGTCACACCTCTCACACAGGCACATCTCAGACACATGTGACTAACCACGTGCACGTTGTTAAATGATGCAGTACAACACACATGTAGAGCACTGTCTGGGACATGCACACAGACATCCGTACAAGAGGCATACTTGCTGTAAGGCCAAGGTGCACACTCCCACCATACACCAACATGCACATGCACTGTGGAGGCCAGCAACACATGGACACTCACCTGACAACTCCAGGCGTTGCTGCAAATCGCTGATCTGGGTGTGCAGCGTCGGGTAGAATTTCTCCAGGACCCGCATGTCGGTGGTGTTAAGCAGGCCCCTACGTCCCCCCACCCCCATTTGGCACCATTCTAGAGGAAGCGCAGGGCCTTGTTGTGGGTCCGGGATTTGAGGTCCTCCCAATGCTTGTGCATGTGGTGGTAATCACGGGATGCCACCGCCTCCACGTTGATGGCACCCATGATCTGGTGCCAGATCAGCCTCCGTCCTTCCTTGCTGATTTGCGTTGGTCCGGCGAAGAGGGCATCATAATGCCCCAGGATATGCTCCACCAGGATGTCAACTTCTTTGGCAGTGAAGTTGACAGCCCTCTGCCTTGCTGCCACAGGGTTGTCACTAACCTGGGAAGATGTTGGTTGAGGTATGGCAACCCCCGAGGCAGGAGTGGGTGGGCAAGGTGGTCCTGGGGCTGGGCTGTGGAGCGGTGGTGATGTTGTGGCACATTGGGAGTCTTCTGAATCAGCTGAGGTGGTCACAGGGCCAAGGACAGGACTATGGCAATGGTTGGACAGCAGGCACTCAAACTGCAGGGCAGGTGGGCAGCAGGCACACACAGTGGGCAAGCAGCAGCAGATGGCTCACAGGAGGCAGCTCAGGGCAGTAGGAGGCAGGTAAAAAGGCTTGTAGGCAGGATCGCCTGGGTCTTCCGTGTTACTCATGTGGGCAGCCGGAAACAGAGTGACAGTTACTTCACACGTGCAAAATTAGCGCGTACACGTAAAATCAGAGGAAAGGCCCTCATTGCGTAAGTTACATGACACGCGCTGGCCGTTGGGTGTTGGCATTCACATTCGGGATAAAGGAGCGCGTAGGAGAACATTAAACCGCACGTGTGAATTGGAGCGGACGGACGTGTGAACTTCAGAGATTTTTGGGGTGCCACGCATTTTATTCACTACAGTGACAGTGCGAACTGCTTATTTTGGTGGGGGATTTGCCTCTGCGCACATGTGTGTGTATTTTAATTTTTCCTGAGGCTAACGGTGAGTTGCGTATGCATTATTCATACTCTGGGTGCCCTTGTGTATCGTGTAGCCCCATTCTTAACATTACAGTAGCTAACCTGTACTTTGCGTATGCATTTATTGTGTTGCTGGGTGCCACAGCGTACCGCGTAATGTTTTTTCTTTTCACGTGAGCTACAGAGGGGTCGCATACACGCATTTTTGATATTTGGGGTGCCTGTGCGTTACGCGTCCCATTTTCTTTTTCACCCGGGGTAATATTGAGACTTGCTGGACCATACTAGTACGCTTTACATCTCAAACCCTGCCCCCTCACTCCAATTGCCCAGGACAATTGCTTGGTGTGCCTCCCATTGTACTAATCCATCTGTACCATGAGTGGGAAGGCCACAAGAGGGAAAGGTGGCAGAGGTGGCCGAGGTGGCCGTGGTGGCCAGGGTCAGGGACGTGCAGCAAGAGCTGTGCACCACCCCCAACAGGGTAAGGGGGCTACAGGTGATGCTGATGTCCTCACCAACCAGGGTCAGGGGGCTGCAGGTGATGCTGATGCTCCCACCAACAAGGGTCAGGGGGCTACAGGTGATGCTGATGTCCCCACCAACCAGGGTCAGGGAGCTACAGCAATATCTGTTGTCCCCCCCCAGGTACATGGACACGTAGGGGCAGGTGCTGTCCGTGCGTCCAAGGGGAAGGGACGTTCAACCAAACCCCTGTCCCCAACACCCAGTGATCTGCAGCCATGGGTGCAGTGGTCACAGCCCAGGTACACAGAGACGCAGGGGCAGATGCTGTCTGTGCCTCTAAGGGGAAGGGACATTCAAGATAAACCCCTGTCCCCAACACCCAGGCTCAGGGATCTGCAGCCATGGGTGCAGTGGTCACAGCCCAGGTACACAGAGACGCAGGGGCAGATGCTGTCTGTGTCTCCAAGGGGAAGGGACGTTCAAGCAAAACCCCTGTCCCCAACACCCAGGCTCAGGGATCTGCAGCCATGGGTGAAGTGGTCACAGCCCAGGTACACAGAGATGCAGGGGCAGATGTTGTCTGGGCCTCCAAGGGGAAGGAACGTTCAAGCAAAACCCCTGTCCCCTAAACCAAGGCTCAGGGATCTGCAACCATGGGTGTAGTGGACACAGCCCAGGTGCACAGAGACGCAGGGGCAGATGCTGTCTGTGCCTCCAAGGGGAAGGGACGTTCAAGCAAAACCCATGTCCCCAACACCCAGGGTCCGGGACCTTCAGGGTCATCTGCTCTCCCCACCAGCCAGGCTCATGAAGCTGCAGAGGCAGCAGCGGTCCCCAACACCCAGGCTCAGGGATCTGCAGCCATGGCTGTAGTTGTCCCAGCCCAGGTACACGGACTCACAGAGGCAGATGATGTCCGTGTGTCCAAGGGGAAGGGATGTTCAGTTAAAGTACCTGTCCCCAGCAGCCAGGTACAGGGATCTGCAGGGGCAACTACTGTCCCAGCATCAGTGGGGGATGCCATGGCCCAGGCCATTAGTTGTCCAGCCCCTAATGCCCTGAGTGGTCCCAGCCACACAGGGTCTGCACCACCTTCCAAGAGGCAGAAGCGTGCAGAACAGGGAAAGGCTCAATCCCAAAGCACGGCAAAGGAGACCGCCACGTTGAGGAAGAGGAGCTTCAATGATGAAGAAATCCATTTCCTCATGGTCTATGTGTGCACAAACCACTGTGACATGCTCACGCAGGCAGGGAGCACAGATACGCCTGCTCAGCGTATGGTCCACTGGCAGAGAGTCACGGATGGCATCACCACCTTGGGCAATGAGAGGCACACCGCTTGTGAGGTCATGAAGCGGTGGAATGACCTCCACCGTCGAACCAAACACAAGCTGGATGCCAACTTCGCCTCTGCTCTGGTGACTGGAGGTGGGTCACCACAGGAGGAGGAGCTCATTCCACATGAAGAGTCTGTGAGTGAGTTGATTCTAGTCGATCAGGTGCAAGGCATGGGAAGCCTGCCAAATTAGGAGGAAACGTCCGGTGAGTGAGAGGCGTGTGCATCCGGAATATGTGTATGTAGATTGAATGAATAGGTATGATTGTGTGGAACTTCTGCCTGCATTTGTATGAATGCCATGGGTGAACCATGTCATGGTCTACTGACTTGTGCTTAGTGTACTACAGAGTGCATACAACACATGTGCTGCACATCGGTTGAACATGGCTTTGGGACAGTAGTCATCCACAACCCTCAGATACTAAAACACATTTCCAGCATGCCAACACAGCATGGCATCTGGCTATGAACATAAGTGATGTTAGTGACTCAGCTATGCCAGTCAAGTGCTTGTGTCTGAAGCACCTGATATACATCATGCACTGCATGTAGTAGAAATTCCATCCACACATGTCCATAGGTGGTTTCATCCTACAAGTACCTTCCATGAACACTGTCAGCGGGCGGGACATTGTGCCATGAGTGACATAGTATTTTACTACACAGTGCAAATCCCTGCCGCAGCTATGACACTGGCCCCCTTGTAAGAAATGTGTCTGGAGTCATCCATCTTGACATGCCACACTCAACACACCCCCCATGGATGCATGGCCCTGTCCCTTTTGTTTGTCACTGTCCCCTCTTCCTATCTCCCAGCACATGTCATCACTCTCTCCACATCACACACCTGGGACACCACACATTTCTGTTGGCAATGTCTGCAGTGCTTACATGGTCAGGGACATGGGATGTGGTGGCAATTCTGCATACACCATTTAGTGTGTCAATGCAAATCATGGCATGTTAACATGCATGTAAATGTGTTGCAGGACACCATTGTGATGACAATGTATGTAGTAGATGCAATTGACATGATTATTCATGTCTTTATGTGTCCATGTGCAGGTGATGAGCCACCAGATTTAGGGTAGGAGGCAGAGGAGGAACGGGAGCCTGAGCCCCAAGAGAGCACCAGGTATGAGTCCGACTCCAATGATACCAGTAGCTCTGGCGGTGAACCGGATGTCCATTCCTCTATGCTGTCGGAGGTGAGTGCATCAAGTGATGGTTCTGATATAGCCCGTGCGTCTGCAGGGAGTAACGTCCCCGCACATGTCCAGTCAGTGTTGCCACATCCGTCTGTGGTGTTTACGGCTGCAAGGCCACGCTCTGCTCTATTTGCTTCCGGTCCTGGGACGGATGACCAAGGGAGGGATGCAGTCCTGCAGCCACAGATAGCGGCTTCACGTCAAGGGCCATGCTCTCTTGGGTCCGGTAGGCGTGGGCATGCACACGTGGAGGATGTGTTGTGGCTGGGGAGACAGTGTGGGAGCAGTCCATGTATAGTGTTGCACAGCAACAGGATGCTTCCTATGAGATGTTGGCTCAGGGCATGGATAGGGTGGCCGATTCCATGATCCCCCTAGAAACATAGGTAGAGCACCAGCTGCAGGCATTGTGGTCCGCATGCCGCTCACACAGGCTGCACATGGAGGCCAGCAACATGAGCCGACGGGACGAACTGAGGTCTCTGCAGGCATCCCTGCTTGCAGAGGGTCTGGCCCTCAGGGAAGCCCTGAGGCAAGAGTTTCTGGCCCTCAGAGCTTCAATAGAAGTGCTAGAGGCATCTCAGAGGAACTCTGTGCATCACGGGAGACCTCTGAGGCTTCATGTTGCAGATGCATTCATCTGAGTCTCGCCTGGCTGCTGCCATGGAGGACCAGGCCAGGGCTATACGTAGTCAACCTCCCTTACCACTAACACCTTTGCATTCTACTCAGGAAGGTGGCGACAGCAGCGACAGCAGCGACAGCAGTGACAGCCATCCTGACCCATGATAGCCGTGCGGTCCATGTACCGATGGAGGGAATTGTTTTTTTCAACATCCACACATGTGGGTGTTGAGGTGCACCCTGCCCCAGGCCCCTCCTGGGTGGACACCCTCCGGTCCAAGATGGACATTTTTTTCTTTTTTTCCCACCCCCTGGCCAGATGTTGGCATGTCATATTTTGTTTTGCCCTATCCTGGTAGTGGTCTTTGTTATTTTTTGCCTTGATTGCCCTTGAGGTGTGCCATTAACTTCTCAGGGGCTATACATGTGCAGTGGTGTACGTGCGGGCATTCCTAGTGAAGTCATCTAGCATGTTTGCATGGGGTACACCGGATGGCATGTGCAGGTTATCATAGCTTTGTTTTTACATGGCACGTGTGTGCAGTGTCAATTAAACTGCACATTGGATGTTTTAATATGTTCGCCCATGTTGTTCCAGTAATCCGTGATGTGGCAGTGACTGTTGTCCCGGGTGAGACATCCTGTACCACTCGAAGTCCACACTCCTCATGCCCTCCATCAGACAATTTCGTTCCTTTAACAAATTAGGAAACACACTTACTGGTGAAGGACATGTGGGATTTACAACATTCAAACACAGTTATTTGGTAAGCATTTGCACTGTCTTGCATGCTTCATTGTTGGTCATCTTTGCTGCATGTGCGGTTCTCTTATATGTCCTTTGCATGCTCAAATAGCGTTGTGGTCATTTGATTGGAGCTCATCTCACTGTGTAAGCTACCTATGTGGATACCTCAATGGGCGCACCAAATTTGCTGTGCAGCATGTCATTGTACATCAGTAAACCAGGCCATGGACTCCTTGATCTGTCGTTTCCTTGTTATTCACTCTCTGTGCCACTCTCTCTCTCCCTCTCTCTGCTGTGGTACACTGTATCAATGTCAATGGCCATTTACCCTGTGTCACCCTGTGTTGCTCCTGCAGTCTGTGTTGTATGCATATTTTCTTACTGGTGTCAACTGTGATCATATATGTGCATGTATTTTGTGCTGTTACTCTGCATTGCATTACGTGTAGGTAGAGCATCTCCCGATGGTGTTTATCTGTTTCTCCTTTGCTTCCCACTTTCCGCTTCTCCCCCTTCCATGCACACCCCCTCCCCTCCCATGCACTTGCGTTTTCTCAATGTCACTGGGCCTAGTAAGATCGTTGTTTTGTTCTCCCCTGTTTCCCCTCCCTTGCCTTGTCACGCTCTGAAACACTTGTGTACGAGCGTGATAGAATTAAAATATCAATATCAATATCGTATGCCAGGCAGCTGAATTCCACGGACAGGTGAGTGCATGGAATTTGCTGACACTTTGCTGGTGTTTGCATGGGAACGGGGCACTGTGGGTGTTCACTCTGGCTTTACTAACCTTTACCTCTGTCACTATTGCTCGAGGGTTGTTTTACTCACCCAGGGGTGATGCCAATGATGGTTATGGTCTTGTTAATCTGATGGATTGCTGGGAACACTGTTTACTGATTGTGATAACTGTGCTTTCTGACTGTGTGTCCACCTTTCATGGTTGGTTATGAGTGTGTAGCATGGCCAACTGTTTGTGGACTGTGGCAGGGGCAGATCTTTGAGCGGAGGTGTGCCTCATTCAACTTTTATCAGATCTAATGAGTGGCACATCGGATCCCTATCACGGTTTGTGGGATTAGGAATGTTTCTCAGATTTGCTGGGTCAAATTTATGGTTCAACTATTAGTGTGTGCTTACTCCCTCTCTTGTAATGTTCATTCCTCATTGCAGTCCCTCCAGAGCCATTTCATCATGTTACTCTGACCTTTTTCAGGTGAGCCAGTTATTGATGGAGATTTTTTGCAGGGGATCTTTATCGTCAGCAGGGGCCAACCTCTGGGATACACATCCTGCCGCCCTCGGCTTGGGGACTCATTTCTTTGCTTTCCATGACATACCCATGTGTTTCATCTTCTACTCAGCCTTCTCTCTCCCTCTTCCCTGCAAAGCAATCCATCTGCTCTCTCACTGTCTCCATTCCTTTTGTCCTGGCTTCTTGATGACTGTCTGCTTGATGTGCCTCAAGGTCTCACACGCCCCTGTGAACACCAGCAATTTGTAGTGTAGGTGCCTCCGTGACGTGGACTAGTGTCTTCATCACTGCACTTGGCGAATGACCAGAGAGAGTGCATCTATCTGCACTTACCCAAGCATCCACTGACTGGTTGCACTTGAACCACCCCTGAACTTGTTACCACCCTCCGAATACCACACCTCTCTGAACATCTGTGCACTTGCTCCTTCCGATTGCACCATGCTGGTACGGTGTCTGTCTGTTCCACCCCGTCCTCGGTCCCTGCATGATGGCATATTGATGCACTTGTGAAAATATGATGAATCACTGTCCGACAGATTCACTGTTACATGCACTGTTGATAGTGTAGTATAGTTTAGTATGCAATTACTATTCCTGTCCAGAATATTATGGATCTTTATGAGCGGGTGTAATTTTGTACTTGTTCCATGCATCGTTGAGCACATTGAGACACCTGTATTATGAATTGGCCATTTATCTGTCTCCTTTGACATTACATACCATAGCACAGTCTGGTGATTATTTAACATGATATATGGGACGGTTTATGTGACACACAGGCGATTGGATGTCTAGTTTGGCATGGTGGTAGTGGCATAGTCCCTCTTCTATGTGTTCCTTTTGTAAACCCAAATGAAATTAGTTTTAGTTATAAGGGATGCACACAATGTTGCACATCCAAGGAAACATTCTCAGGGTGGTTTGGTGGGCACAGATGGCATCATTGAATGCACCTAGAATGTGCCAGTGCTGTGTGCACTCAACAGGGGTTGGATTTTAGGTGAAAAAGGTAACCACAAGCTGGGTACGGGCAGCCTCGCCACATGCCCTTTGACCTGCCTTGTGCAAGTGGCGTGCATGTGGTTGCGAGTGTGGGGGCACCACCATGTCCACCGGTACGCCACACTGTGTCACAACATTGTGCAGGAGACATGCTGCCACAATTATCCTGCACATTAGTGTTGGTGCATACAGCAACTCACCACCACAGTGGGCAAGGGAGTGGAAACGTGACTTGAGCACTCCGAATGTGCGCTCCACTATGCCCTGAGTTGCAATATGGGCTGTGTTGTATCTTACCTGGGGTGGTGTGGCAGGGTTCCATATTGGCGTCATCATGTAGGTGCCCAGAGGGTAGACACTGTCCCCTGTACAGGCGAAAGGTTTGACATTGGTGTGTATTTGTGTGCGTGTGACGTGACATGCATGCATGTGCAGGGGCATTTATACTCACCAATGAGCCATGTGTTGCCATACCGCCCAGCTTCCAGGACCCGGTGTAGGGGTGACATTCTGAATATGAAGCTATCATGGGTGAACCCTGGATAGTTTGCATACATAGAAGTAATGATACCCTTGGCATCACATATAACCTGCATGTTGATGGAATGCCAGTGCTTGCGATTGTGATATATGTGCTCTATCGCCCTAGGTGGACATAGATCCACATGGGTGCAATCGATGGCACCAAGCACTCTAGGGAGCGCCACCCCATAAAAATCCTCGACTACGGCCTGCCTTTCTGCAGGTATTCTGGGCATGTAGATGTGCCTGCGTACTGAGGGGCATGCCGTCATGTTTGCCAACACCTGGTGTAGGCAGCGTGACTGCGTGGGCTGCAAATGCCCCCAACTATGGCAGTTGTCCACTGAAATTATCCAGTGGCCAAAAAATGCAGAACATTGAGCACCTTTTCCAGGGGGCTCAGTGCTTGGGAGCACAAAATGGGTGATGTAAGGCCATCCTCCCACTCCCTGACCAGGTCTAATATGATATGAGGTGAAAACCTATGCCTGCCATAGACCTAGTCATCAGGCATCCCAAAAAGGCTGGTCCTAGGTACAAAATCCAGGCCCTGGCCATCCTCCTCCTCCTCCGGTGTCCCACGATCACTGCTGCGACAAATGATGCATTCATCATAGCTGTATACATGCGTTTGTTGATCACGCTGCCTTTTAAAGCATTTGTTTTTGTGTGCGTTGAGGTATCCGCCAGCTATCGCGTGGCGTACGTGGTTCAGGATTTGCACGTATTTCACTGCGCGCCGGCGAGTCCAGTTCAATTCCATGAATACAGGTTCTTAGTGTGCGTATGGGCGTTGTGAGGATTTTACTTTGGTGCATCCCTCGTTACACCCACATTTTCGCTTGCTGTTCCCTATTACATGTGTTCCTCCCCCTTTTTAGGTGACTCTGCAGTACCCAACGCCCCTTCGCTACGTGTCTCGCGCAAGGCGTTTGTGGTGTTGCAGTGACGTGTTGGACCGGCGTGGATTCCTCGCAAATCCCTGGTAAACCCAGCAAATTGTTTTCCATGAATACACAAACTGGCACTTGCGCATGCTTTCCGCGCGCAAGCCCCCTATTTTCTGTGCAAATCATTCCATGAATTAGGGCCTAGATGTGTAAGAGGAAGGATATGAGCAAGGCTGAGGGGGATCTGGAGTGAACCGTTAGTCACCTGAGAAATAATGTTCTCTGAATATTGGAAAAGGGGATCTGAGCCCAGAAGAGGTGGATCCAAAGTAACAATTGTTGTATAAAAGGGATATGAATAGGGGTTTTTAGCACGTGTATGGGCGTCGCAAGGATTTTACTTGAGGGGGATCCAGAGTGAATAGTGAATAACCTGAATTGAGTGCTTTTAAGAGGAAAGGAACTTTTTGTTTGTTTTTGTACATCAAGCCCTCTGAATCAAGAGACTGATAAGTAAAGATACTTGGGCACAGAAGGCCCTGATGCTGGTGCTTGAACTGTATCCTCGTGCCGAAGAAGCCAGAGAGTGTGCTATGCTCAAGTGAACCGCCATGTCCCGTGCTGAAAATGTGGGGAAGGGAGGCCAAAGACCTGAACATCCTGACATATTATTTTTATGAACACTTCTTTCTTTTTCATAAACACTTCCCCACGCTATTTGTATTTATAGTCAAGGATTGGCAATAGATTTTTTTAGTATGGGCCCTTTTTTATTTTGACGAGACGCCACTAGGACTGTATTATTATTATTTGATGGACGTAGCTTGCTCCCATCTGTAGATTTAAGATTAGATAGGCGTTTATCACCCCCTTGTTGAAGTTCAATAAACCCCCTTGAACTGTGGTCACTTGTGTCTGTCTTACTGTTGAAACCATGCCTTCCTTACAGTGGTAACAGTAGACGCCAAAGATGGTAGGATGACGGCATTGGGGTGGTGGAGGTGGTAGTCAAGTTTAAAAATGATGCTAAGAAGTTTGTGGTAACAGGTGGTAAAGTTGGTGTTAAGGAGGTAGTAGTGAAAACAAATGCTAGTGGAGGAGAGGTGCAGGAGGAAGAGTTGGTAACAATAGGAAATAGAGGACATTTTAAGACATAGGTGTTAACAATGGAGAGGAAAGTGTCAGAAAGCTTAAACATAGGAAGAACCGAAGAGGAATTAGATAGAGCAGGAAGGTTCCAAAGGGTGTGTTCAGATCCAGATAGGCACAGTCAGTGAAAGAGATTAGACAGCGGGCAAAATCACTCTGACCAAACTCCTACAACTGTCCTGCAGGTTGGACAGACTGTTGGCAAACTTTATTGCTTGGGGTTTGAGATCCCGGTAAATCTGCAACTATTTGAAAGGGTCCAGGATCCCTTAAGCCCAAAATGTCTGTTGAACAACTAGCCAGGGTATTGGAACTTTTAAAGGGCTGGGAAGCTAGGGAAAACTCTTGTCAATGAAAGGCATAGGAGGCCTTACCAAGAGTGGGGAACCTGGATTCGCACCCGGGGAAGGGTGCTCAGCAAATCAGGTGGCTGGAACAGCAGGCGAGAATACATAATCCCCTTTTTTATTTCTTTTTTTTAATCATTGCAGGGAGGCAACAGGGAGCCTCTCTCCCTGTTGCCTCCCCACCCCCTCCACTTACCTGCAGGACCAGAGCATTGTGCTCCGGTTCCAGAGCTCCTCTGGTCTGGCTGCCGCCATAGACATGGAAAAGGGATTTAGGCCCTTTTCCATATGGCGGAGGACATGTTTTTTTTCTCAATTTTTCATCGGGAGATTGGCTGAGCTAGCAGCGCAGATCTCTTGATGAAAAGGTTTGAATGCCATTCACACCCCGGACGAACCCTGGGTTGCGAATGGCTTTCATGCCCTGACAGTCTGGTGCACATGCCATTTAATAGCACACAGACAGAGCTCAGGCTGGCGGGCCGTTAAAGGTCATGTCCACCCTCCTGGCAGAGAAGTTGTTATGTTAATACCAGGAGCTCGAAGTCCTACATTGACATATTATCTTGTGCATTTTAGAATCGCCAGGGTGAAGGAAACGTATCTAGTTTATTTTAACAGAAAGTTATTGGGCCTCATTAGAAGTTTGGCAGTGCAGGAAAAAAGTGTTGGTAATTACCCCCCTGCCAGTAGTTGGTATAGAACTAGGGATTTGGTGGTAGTCAACAGGAGTGAAAGCGATAATAAGCTCCTGTCCCTTAGTTGTGATTTGGTTACTGGTGGGCCTTGGGGAGGGTCAATATGGAGAGCTAACCAAAACATCATTGTGGAGTGGCACACTAGAAAATCACTAAAATGGGTGGATTAGATTGAGAGGATGTAAAAGCAGAGGTCTATGCGGCTATCGCAGACAACGTGGGTTCTATTTGTGCCCACAATGTTCATGGTGGTGCTATAGTCATGGAATTTGAGGAGCTGGGTAGGAATTTAATGCCATTTTGGTTCTCCTCTAGAGGAAAGGTTAAGTGTAGGTTGGAGAAAAATAACCCCTGGTATGACGAAGAGTGCTCATTGGCAAAAAGGGACATAGTTCTTCATGTTAGAATTGCTAGCCGGTTAGATAAAGAGATGTTACAACTACAAAGAGCACAATATGAACAGCTCTTATCTGGGAAAAAAAGAGCTCATGCAAATAGGTGCTGGGAAGCTCTTTGGGTGGTCATGTAGGAAAGAGATATGTCTAGATTTTGAAAATTGGTCATCCCTTGCGAGGTGGGCAGCAAGCCGTTGCTGCAATGTTATATATCGGGTGTTGCTTGGAGGAGCCACTTTTCTAACTTATACACCAATGAAGGTAGGTCGGCTGAGCTGGTGGAATTTAAAGTCCCGTCGGCGAATTATACTGAAGGGTTACTGGTTATTTCCAACAAGGAGGTGGAAGAGGATTTGCTTTCCCAGAAATTGGGTAAAGCTGCAGGGCCCGACCTGATACCATTGGACTTTTATAGAGATGATCCATCAATTTGGATCCCGGTTTTGTCCAGTGTCTTTAATGCCACCATTTGTGCAAAAGCAGTCCCTAGTACTTTGAGGGAGGCTACAATAGTCAAAGTATATAAAAAGGGAGGAAAGGAGCGGCCCAAGAACTATCGCCCTATATCCCCACTGGATTGTATTGGGAAAACCTTTGGTAAAGTTTTGCAAACAAGATTACAAGGGTGGGTTGATGACACCAGCATTATTACTAACGCTGCGGCAGGGTTCAGAGTGGGTAGAGGAAGTGTGGACCATTGTTTTTTTTTGTTCTTACTTATCCAAACGTATATTAAGTTGCTTAAAATGAAGTTATATGTTATCTTCCTTGATCTGAAAACAGTGTTTGACTCAGTGCCTAGAGAAACCTTGTGGCAGGTTCTAGGGAGAAGGAATGCTCCTCAATGTTTAGTTGAAGCAGTTAAATTGCTTCATGAAAAAGACCTCACCGTCAGTCCTCTATGGGGCAGGAGGGGAACAAACTAAATCCTTTGACGCAAACATGGGTGTTCGCCAAGATTGCGTCCTGGCCCCGCTCCTTTTTCTATTGTACATCCAGGAAATAGTGGATGTCTTGGAGTTGGGTGCTTTGGACGTGCGTAGAATTGCAACCACGAAGTGAGCCACTTTATTTTTGGCTGACGGTGCAGCGATACTTGCAACATCCCCTAAGGGTCTTAAATGAGCCCTTGATATCTTTTTGGGGAAGTACAAGGAGCTTGGGTTAGAACTAAACGTCAGCAAAACTAAAGTTATGGTTTTCAAGCCACCATTTTCTAAGTCCTGCAAGTTGAAAGTCAAAATAGTAGGTCGAGTATTGGAGCAAGTTAGACACTTTGATTACTTGGGGATTAGATTTAATGAAGTGGGGGATGGGCTGACCAATTGTTGAAAGCTAAGGTCAACCTAAGCAAATACAACAGGGGTATCTCTTCCTTCTTTTTGAGTCATGGAAGTGGGGCAATCTCTGCAGCCATTGAGCTATTTGACAAACAGGCCCTACCAACAGCACTGTATGGAGCCGAGCTATAGGGTTACACACCTACAAAAGGGCTATCCTCAATTGAGAACATTTGTTTAAAGAAATTCTTTCTACTCCCAAAAAATGCCCAGACTTCATTGATTCACTTGGACTTGCAAACTTGGCCTGTAGCCGCACAGATTGCCTTAAAGCCAGCACAGTATTGGGGAAGACTCTGGTCCTCTCAGGGCTTGTCACCCTATAGAAATGCACTTAGAGACTTTCTGAATCTCGATGGGGCTGCCAACTGTGGGTGGGTGGGTGCGTCATGTGAAAATCCCATAGATAGCCCACATGCTTCTAAAGCTGACCTCAAATCAAAGGCTAAGACTATTGCCTTGGTCAAATTGAAGACTTTAGGCCGAGCTTTGAAGAACGGTCTGGAATGTTTACCTTTTAACATGATGGGGAATTGTAAACCCATCCTTGATGTGATCCATCACCCTTACAAGCGCTCACTATATTTAAGTTTTAGATTAGGGTTTTTATACACTGCCCACTACACACACTTCTGGTCTGTGTCCAATTCTGACGAATTTCCCCTTTGTAGATTGACGAATGAAACCGTATTGCATTTTATGTTATTCTGTCCCGTCTCACTTCTTATGAGACATCGGTACCTCAGACCCATTGTGGTGGAGTCATGGATAAGAAATACTCAAGATGCTATGCAGTTTTTAACTTGCTCAATGGACTGTAAAGTTATTTTCTCTACTGTCAGATATATGCATCGTGTTTGGCTTTTAAGAAGAAGGCTATTGGGCAATGTGTGATTTACTTGTTGGGTAACCCTGTGAGGCTGCGAACATGCTGTCCTCATAGAGGGTACCCTTATGAGGAGGTACTAATTCACGAGGTCTAACACAAGTTTATATCAACTTGTTCTTTTAAGTGTATAGTATTTGTGTATTTTAATCATATCTATTAATTTTCTTTTGTACAAACTGATTATGATGCTAAATTTAGCTAAAGATCAATCCGAATAAAAATAATTTTTAATGAAAATTCTAATTTTTGCCAGATGTACTGCTGGCGAAATTACTGTGTGGTAAATCTGCCGATTTTCAGAGGAAACACTGCAAATTCACCTCCATCTTGTTGCTGAAGGTAAATCCACAACTTTACCTCCAGAAATCAGTGAATTTACCTCACAGTAATACCACATGCAATAAATTCACCTGTAAGGAAGGCATGGTATCAAACAGTGAAGACAGACGCAAGTGATCACAGTTCAAGCGTGTTTATTGAACTTCAATTAGTTGTTTGAACGCCTATCTAACCCTAAATCTAAGTATGGGAGCAAGCTACGACCATCAAAGTAAAAATAACACAGTCCTAGTGAAGTCTTGTCCAAATAAAAGGCCATATACTAATAAACCTCTTGCCAATCGTTACTTCTAAATAACAAATGGTGTGGGAAAATGTTGTATGCAAAAGAAAAGTATTAAAGAAACTATTGGCCTCATTACAAGTTTGGCAGTAGCCAAGCTTGGGAAAAAGTCCAGCACCTGCGAAGGGGCAATTACCGGGTCATTACGGCCCGCTGGACCCGGTAATTGCCCATTCGCGGGCCCCCGGAAAATATTCTTCCCCATGCCTATTTGAGCCCCATAGGGCTCAATGGGAATGGGGAAGCCAGATGCACCAGCAACATTCGTGAATGGAGCCGTGCATCTGACATGCTCTGCTCGCGGGTGCCGGTACACCTGCCAGGCTAGTCCTTGCGGGCGGGAAGACACCCACGAGCAGAACAAGTAGTTTGCCAGTCTGGTAACTACGGTACCGGCAAGCTTACCGGTACCGTAGTTACCGGACCGGCAAACTTGTAATGAGGCCCAATATGTCAGGATAACTGAATACTTGGCCTCCCTTCCCCACGTTTTCATTACGGGACAAAGTGGCACACTCGAGCTTCGAATACCCTCTGGCTTCTCTTAGCAGTCCAATGCCGTTCAAAACAAAAAATCTGGCCCTTCTGCAACAAAGTCTCTTTTCCAATAAAAGTTTCTGGTTCATACAATGCTTGGAGTAACAAAACAAACACCAAAGTTCCTCTCTGGTTAAGATTCTCACCTTCATAAAATCTTTGGGTGTACTGATCACCACAGGTCTCCCCCAGCCGGGCTCGGACCCTCTTTTCACAATTTCACCATGAGTCTCCCCTGATCGGGATTGGACCCCCTTTTTACAATGTCACTATCGATCTTGGACCATGTATTCTCCATAAAGTCTTTGGGTGTACTCCTCACCCCGTGTCTCCCTCAGCTGGGCTTGGACCCTCGCACCACTTTTTAGTCTTTCAATCTGTATGTTTCACTGTGGGTCTCCCTTAGCCGCGATCGGGCCGGTTACCGCTTTACAATTCCATAGATTTCAACAGTCCTCCCTCAGCCGGGCTCAGACCTGTTGTCATTCACTCTTTTCAACTGTTTTGGATCACAAATATTGAAGTCTTTTGACTGTGCGTGGGATTTTACTTGACCCACGCATGACCACTTTGAATTCCTTCCACTTTCCTTTTATCACTTTTATTCCGAAGATATGGCACGCTTCAGACAGAGACCTTCGACTGGGGACCTGCAACGTGCCTGACCACTCTGTCCCTTCACACTTTTGCTGTATTCTCAAAAAGTCACTCTTTCATATATCTGGCTTGATCTTCATCACCTGCACACAGCCCGGCCTGGCATACGGTTTCTTCAACTCACCGGCTGCATTAGCGGCTTACATCTGGGAGTTAAGCTCCCAGATGTAAGCTTAAGTATGCTTAAGCTTCCCCCTCCACCCCCCCACCCCCCCCCCCCCCGAAAACGTTATTTCCCGAATTATGGGAGCAGCAGGAGCCCAAGGAGATGTAGTTGTGAGGTCAGGTTCTTACCACCTGTCCCTCAAAGACCTGGGTTTTCTTGTTTCACCCAGGGGAGGACTCTGATGTGAGTATCGCCAGGCAACCCTAGTTGTCCCTGGTCTGATTCCTGGGTTATTGCTTCCTCTCCACACTGCAGTCTCCCTTGTGCACTCAGGTTCAGTGTTTGGGTAGTCCTCCTTCCCCCAGGCCTTCCAGGTTCCTTGCAGCTCAAATGGTCTCTCTCTCTCGCTTCTCGTCATCCTTCAGCATCCCCAGTTCACTCAGAGTGAAAATACTGAAACACTTGTGCTTCAGCGCGATACAGATAAAATATCAATATCAGTGTGTTTCTTTGCTCTGCTTTTTATAATGGTAGGGAGGTTTAACCACTTTCAGGTGTGGGTGGTTGAAAAGGGAGGCCTGACTCTGCCTGTCCTTGTTAACGGGACAAGATGGAGACTGCCCATAGGAATCCATGGTACATTGGTTCCTATGGGCAATCTTCACAGCTCTGTTCCTCTTCTTCTTCGTCCCAGTGGTTTTGAAAAAAAGGCAATGAGAAGGAAGCATGGGAGTTGTAGTTTTCCCTAATGATGGAGGGAAACTTATGTAAGTGTTTGTCAGGGTGAAGGGGGCAGATGCATGGTTGTAGGTGAATGGGTTTTAGATGGTAATGTTCCATAGTGACTGAGGGGATGTGAGATAAGGATATATTTCATCTCCTACACCTCCCTTTAATGTTGGTACCTGTTGAAATTGGGGAGGGGGCAACGGTACAGGATTCATAACAACATATAAAGGTAGAGGAAGTGTTGGATAGAGGGGAATACCATGTCTCGCCATCGGATGTCTCACCCCCACTCCCTGAGGGCCCCTCACCCAGGTGATCCTCCCGTACTTGTCCGCCCCAGGGTCTGGATCCAAGGGCGATGGCCATGCCCTGGCCACCTGAGCAAGAGATCCCAGGGTTCAGACAGTGAGACACCCTCAGGTGTCTCACACCAAAAATCCCCATAGAGTCCTATGGACTCCAACAATGAGGAATTATTACCACCACCTGTAATCCTGTGGTATCTCCACGGAACAAAGTGGCAGTAACGATAATTGAATTAGGTGGTATTTCAGCAGATTTACCACTAGAATACTGCCAAACTCGTAATGAGACCAATTGTGTTTATTGATCCATATCATGGGTATGTGACAGTGCTGAGAAAGAAGTGTGAGACACTCAATAATACCAAGACTGTGAGTGACTGCTTGCTCCTGGCAGGTAGATTTGTTGAGGGGAGAGCGGGAGGAACTAAGAACCACATTACTAAGAGGATCTGATTCTATTTGGACCCATTCCAGAACACTAATCCCCCGGTCTTCTGATGATTCCAATAAAAAAGTGAATGGATAACTTGTATTTGAGTTGTTTGTTGATCCTGCGGCCATAAACCACTAAAATATCCTTTCTGGTGCTGATTTACCAGAGTTTCTTCCACCCGGGGATTAGCCTTGTCACTTGGATATAATGTGGGGCGCTCACCCTCCTGATTTATTAGGCTAACTTTCACATAGAATACAGGAAGGAGTTTTTTCTGGCATGGGCAAATTCTGAACCCTTGGTAGGGTGCTCGATGGAGGACTTTGGGATCTCTAGGAGATCTCCTATCTACCACCTCCAGGAATTGCATCACAGAGCTAGTGGCTTTTCCTGTCCCCCATAGTTCACCATTACGCTCAGTGGTCCTGTTTTCAAGGAAGTTTTGCACAGGTCCCTCAGGTAGGCTGCCAGCATGTCAATGGGGATGGGCAGAACACTGATGCTCTTGGGCTTTGGAAGTATTAATTGAAGGAACCATTTTTTGCATATCTTCCAAGTGAGATATCAGATCCAGTGTAAAGTTATACTTCAAGCCGGGGGTCTGGTTCAGCAAAAGGTCAGTGTGTCGGGGGGAGAGGGGAATAATGACTTTGATGGTACTGATTTTAGTGTCAGGGAACTGGGCCAGTTTGTCTACCAATTTCTGAGATAGGTCAGAGTGGACACTTCTTGAGTTTTAGTAAGTTTGTTTGAAATTTGCTGTGATTTCTTACAAACCTCCAAGTATCATATCCTTTCTTTATACATACCCTTACAATCTATACTAAAGTACTACAATGCCTCCATTATATTACCACTTCTCTTCTGTTCACCTATTATGAGGCGGCAGCACCATATAGTTATGATAAAACCCATTTGCATGGACTTTTCCAAAAATTCTCTTGCTAATAACTTTTGACTCACTGAGCGGATTTGAATGAAGTTTTTATGAAAAACAAATGCCTGCCAAACTGGCAATTTTGGGAATACATCTTTAAAAAGTTCAAAAGCTATTAAGAAAACTTTTTTCAGCCTATTCCCATTCATGTTCCCAAAGTTTAAAATGTGCTTTCGTTGAATACATATAGTGCATAAACCGCTGGAAAGATTTGCACCAACTAAGAAACAACTTGGGCGCAATGCACTGTAGATGAGCCTCTTACAGTTTGGGGGTAAAACTGTGCAGTAGTTTTGTAATAATTAGACAGAGATGGGGTGAGCCCTGGTCCCCAAATGTGTTTATCTGAATTAGTGGATCTTTTCAGAAATGAAAATCTGCTTTTTTTCTCAATGCGTAATTTACGCAGTAATCCTGAGCGAAGCAGAAAAAGAAAAGTGCTCCAAATCATATTCAGAGGGGGAAAAGGGGTGGAGGTGGAGAGCAGCAAAGAGTTCCCTATGTGTGGTGGGATAGTTAGAGATGGGCTTGAGAGCCTGTTTGTTCCAGACTGTTTTAATCTTACTGGGGGAATCCTGTTAATGGAAAAGAATACAAGAAACGCTTATGGTGATGATTTACACAAGTGAAGGGCTTGGCCTGGAAAGGGGGGGGCATAGGGAGTGTCTGTGGGGTTGGGGAAGGCTTTTAAATTGGAGAGCATTGCAGAGCATTTTCCCATTTTCCCATTCCTGAGGTAACCCACCATCTTTTATTTCCATCAGTGAGAGTAGTAATATTGCAGTCATTTTGCTGTAAATTCATGCAGGATATAAGGGAGGGTTGTGATGGGTCAGAAGAAGGACACTGAGGACATTTCAAGACTGGCTTTATTAAAGAATAAGTGTAATGCCTACCTTTCCCTATCTCTATTGCGTGTTCCCTCCTATCAAACTAAGGTGCTCGTCAGTCGTCTGTGAATGTCCAAAAAGAAGTGTGTCCACAGTCCAAATGAAGCCTAACTGACCCAACCACTATTCTGACAACTAAAAATAGGAGACTGACTCCCTGCTCCTAAGGCTTGCTTCTTGCCAGTTCTTCTTGACTCTTATTCATATGACATTTTTAAGTAGTCTCTTGTGAATTCTTTAATCAGTTCATATAACTCCCTCAAACTGTATGATGTGTTTTTTCCTTCATAAAGGTTGGTCTCCTGAACGTTGAACAATTACTTTGATCTCTATTGATGGAAGATTCACTCTCGTGTTTCCTCTCTTCCTTTGGCTTATATTGGGTTGCTTTCCACCTTTCCCAGGGTATTGATCCCCAGTCTCTGTACTTCTCTCTCATTAGACTCTCTTTGTGTCTTCTCAATTCATAGTATTCTTTCATTTTATAATTTCTGTCTTCTGACAGATATTCCACTCTGCCGTTCTCCTGAGGGATTGTTCTTTTATTGTTAGTGTCCTTCACAATACCGATCACACTTGTATTGCTCTCTTTAAGCACTCCTGTTTTCTCCCCTGAGGTGTATTTCTTAAACTCAGCGTATCCTTCAATGTATACTGTTTTCAGGTTTCTCTTATCACCATCATTCTATTTTCTCATAGTTATGACTGGGATGAGTATGATCAGTCCCATACTGATTCCCCTTAGGCGTCTTGGGTTTCACGTTCTCCCTGTTATCAGGGATTGATTAGGATAACGTCACTAGGGCCTTTGTTCATTCTGGGTTAGTTGCTTTTTTCGCTTTCTCACCTTCTTGCTTCACTCCGGACTCTCGAGCTTCATACTCTCTCTCGGTACAGACTGACAGCTCTGCGGGCACCCAAATGGTAGGCGGTCAAGGCCCCCTAGTGGTCTCGGCATAGTTCTGGGGCCTGCTGGTCCACCACGGGATCACTGTGGTCACACCGCCACCCTCAACTTCTCTCTGCTGCTTTCTCAAAGGACGCACTGCGTCCCGTGTTCTGCTATCGGCTTCCTAGTAGTTTTCAAACTCTCTGGCCTTGCCGTCTGGAGAGTCTCTTCCCCTCTCAGGTGTTGTGTCGCCGTGGGGCTTCCTTGTTCGACAAACGTGTCTCTCTGCCTCCACTTGCTGCAGTGTCTCTCTCCACTTCAGCTTCTTAGTCCCAGTTAAATGGGATTTTCTATTTAAAGAAGCATATTCACTTTCTGGTTGACAGTAACAGATAACCATTTGACCTTCATCCAAGTCTGTATATAATATGTCCTTGAAGTTATCTGATGTTCTCAAGTAGGCCATTGTAGGATATTCTTTTGGGAGTTCCTCAGAGGAATGGGAGTCCTTGTTTCCACAGGGGGAGTCTCTCCCGGTGAGGTCCTTCTTACTTCTACCCCTAGGGAAGGGTATTGCTTAGCGGGCTCACCTGCCTAGCCTCACAGGAGTGGGGGGTTTCCCCCTGGAGAGAAAGGACGAATTCCCTTGATTAGTCACAGGTTCCAAAACAACTCTTTTTCAAAATGTATGCTAAAATATGCAGGGGTCAACTAACATTAGCATAGCACCCATGGCCTGTGGGTATTGATAATTTAACTTCCAGGGGGACCTTGGCTGTAGGCCTGTCCCTCTATCCATGGGCATGGTATTTTAGCCTATTTAGTGGAACAGAGACAGTGGACCTAGGTGAAGGACATGGCCACTGGCTAATTTTTCCAATGTGGACATGGCCGCTGGGATCTGATAAGTTGTAGCCTGGGGATATGGGCCACGACTGAGTGAGAGCATATGGGCCTCAGCTGGAGTACAGCCCCATTGACTATGGGCAGGGGCATATGGATCATCGCTGTAGGTCATGGGCTGCAGTCTTTTTGCCTTATGGCTGTAACATGGACAGTGGACACGGCCATGGCCAGTGGGCCTCAGTCTTTTATTCTAATTGGTGCTAAACTGAGAGTGGCCTAACAATGTTATGCTACTGATATATAAATATATTCAATTAATAAAGTTTAGTTGATAAACAATCAAAATGATCTGCTTTATCACAACAAAACCACGAAATTTAGTGGGTGTGGGAAGTGACGACCATGTTAATTTGTTAAAGCCCTTGAGTACATATATGTCCTCACAGGGATTAACAATGGGGTAAATAAATTACATCATGGGTGACATCTACAGGGAACTCTGAGTTAAGATGGTCGTCACTTCCCAAATTCACTTAGGGGGTAATTCATAGAATTCAGCGCACAAGTGGCGCACGCGGCTGGTGCACAGTGTGCGCGTGCGAATCCCTGCGCCAGCCGCGTGCGCAAAAATCCATTTCCGCGCACAGCGTATTCATGGATTCCAGCCACCAAAACCAGCCGTGGCGCACAGTGGCGCAGCGACCCTGCAGCAGCGCCAGTTACGCCCCCAAGAACGCCTCTCGCGCAGGGAAAAGCCATCAATATACCCAATCCAGCGCAAAGGGCTGCGCTAACCCTGTACCAGCACAGCAAGCGGGCTACGTGTATCACTGGGGTGCGCGGGAAGTACCTCACACGATTGGCCCCGTGCGAGCAGGGTACGCGTATTTCAGGGGTGCGCAGGAAGTTCCACACGCAATTTCATCATGGTACGTGTATTTCAGGGGTGCGCGGGAATTTCCACACGCGATTGGGCCTGTGCGAGCAGGGTACGCGTATCTCAGCGGTGCGCGGGAAGTTCCACACGCGATTCCATCAGGGTACGTGTATTTCGGGGTGCGCGTGAAGTTCCACACGCGATCCCATCAGGGTACGTGTATTTCGGGGTGCGCGTGAAGTTCCACACGTGACATCAGCAGGGTACGTGTATTACAGGGTGCAGGGGAAGTTACACACGCGATTCCAGCAGGGTACGTGTATTTCAGGGGTGCGCAGGAATTTCCACACGCGATTGGGCCCGTGCGAGCAGGGTACGCGTATCTCAGGGGTGCGCGGGAAGTTCCACACGGGATTCCTTCAGGGTACGTGTATTTCGGGGTGCGCGTGAAGTTCCACACGCGATTCCATCAGGGTACGTGTATTTCGGGGTGCGCGTGAAGTTCCACACGCGATATCAGCAGGGTACGTGTATTTCAGGGTGTAGGGGAAGTTACACACGCGATTCCAGCAGGGTACGTGTATTTCAGGGGTGCGCGGGAATTTCCACACGCGATTGGGCCCGTGCGAGCAGGGTACGCGTATCTCAGGGGTGCGCGGGAAGTTCCACACGCGATTCCATCAGGGTACGTGTATTTCGGGTTGCGCGTGAAGTTCCACACGCGATATCAGCAGGGTACGTGTATTTCAGGGTGCAGGGGAAGTTACACACGCGAAATCAGCAGGGCACGTGTATTCCAGCGGTGCGCGGGAAGTTCCACATGCGATTCCATCAGGGTACGTGTATTTCAGGGTGCAGGTGGAGTTACACACGCGATTTCATCATGGTACCTGTATTTCAGGGGTGCGCGGGAATTTCCACACGCGATTGGGCCCATGCGAGCAGGGTACGCGTATCTCAGGGGTGCGCGGGAAGTTCCACACGCGATATCAGCAGGGTACGTGTATTTCAGGGTGCAGGGGAAGTTACACACGCGATTCCAGCAGGGTACGTGTATTTCAGGGTGCAGGGGAAGTTCCACACGCGATTTCAGCAGGGTACGTGTATTTCAGGGGTGCGCGTGAAGTTACACACGCGATATCAGCAGGGTACTTGTATTTCAGGGTGCGCGTGAAGTTCCACACGCGATTCCATCAGGGTACGTGTATTTCAGGGTGCAGGGGAAGTTGCACACGTGATTTCAGCAGGGTACGTGTATTCCAGGGGTGCGCGGGAAGTTCCACACGCGATTCCATCAGGGTACGTGTATTTCAGGGTGCAGGGGAAGTTCCACACACGATTCCATCAGGGTACGTGTATTCCAGGGTGCAGGGGAAGTTACACACGCGTAATCAGAAGGGTACGTGTATTCGAGGGGTGCGCGGGAAGGTCCACACGCGATTCCATCAGGGTACGTGTATTTCGGGGTGCGGGGGAAGTTCGACACGTGATTCCATCAGGGTACGTGTATTACAGGGGTGCGCGGGGAGTACCACCCTCCCAGGTGTTCCCTCTACACCATCCACGGCACCTGCAGGTGGCTCACACCACAGGGGCCTACCCTGCACATGTCCTGCAGGCACCCCTTCCACCATGGACATGCCCCCCAGCCAACCCACATGTCAACTTGCACTACTGCCCACCAACGCATGTCCCCCTGCACCCCCAGCCACCAGGGGCACCAACCACCAGGCCCCCACCCATGTCTCCCACCACCCCCACCCCCCCAGTCACCAGGGGCAGCCTCCACCAGGCCCCCACCCATGTCTCCCAGCACCCCCACCCCCCAGCCACCAGGGGCAGCCTCCACCAGGCCCCCACCCATGTCTCCCAGCACCCACACCCCCCAGCAGTGCAGGGGCACCCACCACCAGGCCCCACCCATGTCTCCCAGCACCCCCACCCCCAGCCACCAGGGGCAGCCTCCACCAGGCCCCCACCCATGTCTATCAGCACCCCCACCCCCCAGCACTGTGGGGCACCTGCCAGCAGGCCCCCACCCATGTGCAACTCATGTTCCCCACCACCCCCCAGCACTGTGGGGCACCTGCCAGCAGGCCCCCACCCATGTCTCCCACCACCCCCACCCCCCAGCAGTGCAGGGGCACCCACCACCAGGCCCCCACCCATGTCTCCCACCACCCCCACCCTCCAGCAGTGCAGGGGCACCCACCACCAGGCCCCCACCCATGTCTCCAACCACCCCCACCCCCCCCAGTCACCAGGGGCAGCCTCCACCAGGCCCCCACCCATGTCTCCCACCACCCTCACCCCCCAGCAGTGCAGGGGCACCCACCACCAGGCCCCCACCCATGTCTCCCAGCACCCCCACCCCCCAGCCACCAGGGGCACCAACCACCAGGCCCCCACCCATGTCTCCCAGCACCCCCACCCCCCAGCCACCAGGGGCACCAACCACCAGGCCCCCATCCATGTCTCCCAGCACCCCCACCCCCCAGCCACCAGGGGCACCTGCCAGCAGGCCCCCACCCATGTCAAACTCATGTCCCCCCCCTCCACCCCCCAGCACTGTGGGGCACCTGCCAGCAGGCCCCCACCCATGTCCAACTCATGTTCCCCACCACCCCCACCCCCCAGCACTGTGGGGCACCTGCCAGCAGGCCCCCACCCATGTCCAACTCATGTTCCCCACCACCCCCACCCCCCAGCACTGTGGGGCACCTGCCAGCAGGCCCCCACCCATGTCCAACTCATGTTCCCCACCACCCCCACCCCCCAGCACTGTGGGGCACCTGCCAGCAGGCCCCCACCCATGCCCAACTCATGTTCCCCACCACCCCCACCCCCCAGCAGTGCAGGGGCACCCACCACCAGACCCCCACCCATGTCTCCCAGCACCCCCACCCCCCAGCACCAGGGGCACCAACCACCAGGCCCCCACCCATGTCTCCCACCACCCCCACCCCCCCAGTCACCAGGGGCAGCCTCCACCAGGCCCCCACCCATGTCTCCCACCACCCCCACCCCCCAGCCACCAGGGGCAGCCTCCACCAGGCCCCCACCCATGTCTCCCAGCACCCCCACCCCCCAGCACTGTGGGGCACCTGCCAGCAGGCCCCCACCCATGTGCAACTCATGTACCCCTGCACCCCCACCCCCCAGCACTGTGGGGCACCTGCCAGCAGGCCCCCACCCATGTCCAACTCATGTTCCCCACCACCCCCACCCCCCAGCACAGTGGGGCACCTGCCAGCAGGCCCCCACTCATGTCCAACTCATGTACCCCTGCACCCCCACCCCCCAGCACTGTGGGGCACCCTCCACCAGGCTCCCACTCATGTCCCCTATCACCCCCACCCCCAGCAGTGCAGGGGCAGCCCCCACCAGGCCCCCACTCATGTCTCCCACCACCCCCACCCCCCAGCAGTGCAGGGGCACCCACCACCAGGCCCCCACCCATGTCTCCCAGCACCCCCACCCCCCAGCCACCAGGGGCACCAACCACCAGGCCCCCACCCATGTCTCCCACCACCCCCACCCCCCAGACACCAGGGGCAGCCTCCACCAGGCCCGCACCCATGTCTCCCACCACCCCCACCCCCACTCCCCAGGGCCTGCCTCCACCAGGCCCCCACCCATGTCTCCCACCACCCCCACGCCCCCAGTCACCAGGGCCAGCCTCCACCAGGCCCCCACCCATGTCTCCCACCACCCCCACCCCCCAGCAGTGCAGGGGCACCCACCACCAGGCCCCTACCCATGTCTCCCAGCACCCCCACCCCCCAGCCACCAGGGGCACCCTCCACCAGGCCCCCACCCATGTCTCCCACCACCCCCACCCCCCAGCAGTGCAGGGGCACCCACCACCAGGCCCCCACCCATGTCTCCCACCACCCCCACCCCCCAGCAGTGCAGGGGCACCCACAACCAGGCCCCCACCCATGTCTCCCACCACCCCCAGCAGTGCAGGGGCACCCACCACCAGACCCCCACCCATGTCTCCCACCACCCCCACCCCCCAGCAGTGCAGGGGCACCCACCACCAGGCCCCCACCCATGTCTCCCACCACCCCCACCCCCCCAGTCACCAGGGGCAGCCTCCACCAGGCCCCCACCCATGTCTCCCACCCCCACCCCCCAGCAGTGCAGGGGCACCCACCACCAGGCCCCCACCAATGTCTCCCAGCACCCCCACCCCCCAGCCACCAGGGGCACCAACCACCAGGCCCCCACCCATGTCTCCCAGCACCCCCACCCCCCAGCCACCAGGGGCACCCTCTACCAGGCCCCCACCCATGTATCCCAGCACCCCCACCCCCCAGCCACCAGGGGCACCTGCCAGCAGGCCCCCACCCATGTCAAACTCATGTTCCCCACCCCCCCACCCCCCAGCACTGTGGGGCACCTGCCAGCAGGCCCCCACCCATGTCCAACTCATGTTCCCCACCACCCCCACCCCCCAGCACTGTGGGGCACCTGCCAGCAGGCCCCCACCCATGTCCAACTCATGTTCCCCACCACCCACACCCCCCAGCACTGTGGGGCACCTGCCAGCAGGCCCCCACCCATGTCCAACTCATGTTCCCCACCACCCCCACCCCCCAGCACTGTGGGGCACCTGCCAGCAGGCCCCCACCCATGTCCAACTCATGTTCCCCACCACCCCCACCCCCCAGCACTGTGGGGCACCTGCCAGCAGGCCCCCACCCATGTCCAACTCATGTTCCCCACCACCCCCACCCCCCAGCAGTGCAGGGGCACCCACCACCAGGCCCCCACCCATGTCTCCCAGCACCCCCACCCCCCAGCCACCAGGGGCACCAACCACCAGGCCCCCACCCATGTCTCCCACCACCCCCACCCCCCAGCCACCAGGGGCAGCCTCCACCAGGCCCCCACCCATGTCTCCCACCACCCCCACCCCCCAGCCACCATGGCCAGCCCCCACCAGGCCCCCACTCATGTCCCCTATCACCCCTACCCTCCAGCCACCATGGGCAGCCTCCACCAGGTCCTCACAATCCCCAATCATGTGCGTTATGGTCAGCCTCCACAGCCAAAAAGCCCTACTAAGTAACCCATTCCCCCACATGGAAATGGAAATTACATGTTACACCCCCAATGTTCATCAAGCAAATGAACCCATGTCCGTCACACACAATGGTTGCAATTGAATGGGGAAACACCCAACATGACATGCATGAAACCAATGAGATGATACCACACAGTGAAGTATGAAAACAAAATTGTACTAAAAAAAAAGAATGCAAAAGAAATGAAACAAACTACAATGGCAATGAAAAAAAGATAAGCTGCATGTCCGTTTAAAAAAATAAAAACACCAAATCCTAATCCAAAAAAATGTTGTCCAAAGTCAAATGAAAAATAAAATCAATCCAATGAAGAACTATGTACAAAACATCCAAGGTTCCATGAGCCCAACTGAACAAAGGAAACCTACAAAAAACCCTAACTAAAATGCAACTATATACAAAAAGTGGAGCAGTGTCCGTCGACTCCAAATCATAAGAACAAACAAAGGAAACCTAAAACTAAAGAACTATATACAAAGGCGGCGGGCAAGTCCAGCGGCTCACTCCGTGGTGTTCCGGGCCAGGGCATCATCGAACTCCTGTTCGATGTCCCGGAGGTGGTCCTGTTCCATGGCCCCGAGGGTCCGCAGGGACGACGCCGTGTCCTCCTCCAACCCCCTGCGGATTGCCTCGAGGCACTCGGCCCGCCTCAGGGCCCTCCGCATGGAGTTCTCCGCCCTGACCATTGTGAGCCACGCCTCTTCCGCCCGCCGCCGCTCCGCACCTATCTGCTGGCCCAACCGCTGCCACACAGAAGACACACCCCGTCCTGGGTCAACCTGCCCTTCGGCCGATGCCTGCCCCTCCGATGTTGAAGGCCCCGAGCCTTCATGGCTCCCACCACGTTGCTGCTGCTGCTGTGCCTCTGCCCGTGCACTGCCTCCTGCTGCCTGCGCATCCTCCGCCGGCTGGGGTGCAGTTGTTGATGTGGCCACCCCTGCTGGACGTCCGACTCCCGACTGTGGCAGGGATGCCTCCTCCACCAGCCTGGCCGCACCGTCAGAGGCAGCTCCACAGGGCACCCAGGTGACTGATGGGTGGGAAGATGGCACAGAGGACGACTGGCGCGTAGGGGGTCCAGTTGAGGAGGGGGTCGGAGCAAGCCCCATCAGACGGAGGAATCCGGCCTGGGTGACCTGTCCCAGCAGGCTGACGTGGTCAACGAGCCATTCGAGATGACGTGCAGTCTCTCCATGAAAAGACTGCAGGTCACCTCGCATGGCCCGTTGACGCAACGCCACACCAGCCAGGACAGGCTCAACCCGGACCTGGATAGCCACGTCCGCAGGCAGAGGAAGGCCAGTTGACGTCAGCTCATCCCCTGCCTGAAAACGGGTCTGGACGTAGGCATCCCTGCTGGTGCAAGATGATGCAGGGACAGGATCGGGGACAGGATTGCACACAGGCACCTCCGCGGCGGCCTGTGCTGCCTCCTGTCCCTGGTCCTGCACTGCACCACTAGCACCAGTGGGATCCCCACCTCCAGACCCCGTCTCTGGTGCTTGCACGGCCTCCTCCTCCACCAAACCCCCCACCAACCTGGATGACTCCGTGCCATCTTCCCCTGTTGGGCCCTGTGGGGATCACAGCTGCCCCTTCTGCTGCCGAGGAGTCCAACTCCGACCTCCGCCTCTTGGACCTCCCCCCGGCAGCTGCGGCCTGGGACGCAGCACCGGACTCCTCACTCCCCGACGAGATGACAACACGGGAGGGGAGCCGGGCCTTGCGTCTCCGGCTGGCGGTGGGATCCCCGCCGCTGTGCTCCACAGCACCTTCTCCGCCCTCTTCATCAGTTGACGCTGCAGACAGGGAGAAACAAAACACAGGCATCAGGGCACTGTACAATGGACACATACACACATGACAGTTGCACATGAGTGGCATTGGCAAACCTCAGACATGTCATCACAATCCCCAACACACATGTCATTACAACTCGCACACATGAGCCATACCACAGCCATATCGCAACTGCCACCACCATCCATACACATACAACAGCATGAGCAGCCAAAGGTGAGCCAGACATCACATGCAACACAGGAAGTGCATCACACATGTACACACACCACCACACTTGCATGCATGTGTACACCTCTGCCAAGTGTCGCACTGTTCAGACGGGCATCCATGTCACATCTGCCAATCAGGCTTCCACATACCGCTGTCACATGCATCCATGTTGCATCACTGTTGCACCCTTGTCAAATACACACACATGCACATGTACACAGTGCTGATACATGCAGCCGAAAACAACATACATGCGTGACATCACGGACATGTCTACTTACATACACATTCATCCAAACATGTGTGCCCACACAACTGCATTTGGCATGCAAGCCTACACACACACAAGCACCATCCATGTCTCACACATTACAGCCCTCGCATGTTTCAGCCCCATGGCCCTGTACACCCCCACCCATACTCGACCCCATACAAACAGATGTGCAACCTGCACACTACTGAATAATCACCACACGCACTGCTCACAATCAGGATGCATGTACACTCACCGCTCGACTCAAGACGGGTCTGCTTCTCTAGGACCTGGACGTGGAGCGCTGGGGATATGCGTTCCAGGACCCTCATCTGTTCTTCCGACAAGTGGCCCCGGTGCCCCTTGGCATCCGCTGCCTTCAAGAGGCGCCGGGCCTTGTTCAGGGTCCTGGACCTGAAGTCCTCCCAGCGCTTCCTGACATGTTGTAAGTCGCGGACTGCCACCCCCTCCGCGTTGATGGCAGTCACGATGTCAGTCCAGATCCGAGTCCGTCCTTCCTTGTCGGCGCGGGAACTTCCGAAGAGGGCATCATACTGCCCCAGGACTTGCTCCACCAGGACACCAACTTCGGTGGCACTGAAGCTGGTGCCCCTCTGCCTCTCTGGCAGGGGGTTGTCAGTGGTCACAGATGGTGTTTGCCCCGACATGACAACCCCAGAGGCAGGAGTGGGTGGGCAACTGGGTCCTGGGGCTGGGCTGTGGAGCGATGGAATCCCAGTCGGGAGTCTTCGGTTCCAGCAGGGGTGGTCACAGCAACAGCACCCCTGGCTGATGTGCAGGCAGGAAATGGCAGTGCACGTGGGCAGAAGGCAGTCAGGCAGCAGCAGATGGCAGGTGGGAGCGTGCTCGGGGCTCTGGGGGGCAGTAGTTCGGCCTTCTGGGCAGGAGCGTGGTCTTCCGTGTGCTTACGCGTGGCCAGCTTGATACGGAGTGATTTGGCACGTGAAAAATCTGCACGTCAGCGTGTAATCCGAGGAAAGGCCCTTAGCGCGTAAGCGCGTCTGCACGCATACGCATTTTCATTGGACAGAAGGCCCCTCAAGCGCAAGCGCCCCTGTGACGTGACGCGTACAGACGTGCATGGGCATTTCAGCGCGCGTGAAAAACTGCACGTCCGCGTGTAATACGAGGAAAGGGCCCATGCGCGTAAGCGCGTGTGGAAACTGCACGTCCGCGTGTAATACGTGGAAAGGGCCATGCGCGTAAGCGCGTGTGGAAACTGCACGTCCGCGTGTAATACGAGGAAAGGGCCATGCGCGTCTGTACGCGTCACGTCACAGGGGCGCTTGCGCTTGAGGGGCCTTCTGTCCAATGAAAATGCGTATGCGTGCAGACGCGCTTATGCGCTAAGGGCCTTTCCTCGGATTACACGCTGACGTGCAGATTTTTCACGTGCCAAATCACTCCGTATCAAGCTGGCCATGCGTAAGCACACGGAAGACCACACTCCTGCCCAGAAGGCCGAACTACTGCCCCCCAGAGCCCCGAGCACGCTCCCACCTGCCATCTGCTGCTGCCTGACTGCCTGCTGCCCACGTGCACTGCCATTTGCTGCCTGCACATCAGCCAGGGGTGCTGTTGCTGTGACCACCCCTGCTGGAACCGAAGACTCCCGACTGGGATTCCATCGCTCCACAGCCCAGCCCCAGGACCCAGTTGCCCACCCACTCCTGCCTCTGGGGTTGTCATGTCGGGGCAAACACCATCTGTGACCACTGACAACCCCCTGCCAGAGAGGCAGAGGGGCACCAGCTTCAGTGCCACCGAAGTTGGTGTCCTGGTGGAGCAAGTCCTGAGGCAGTATGATGCCCTCTTCGGAAGTTCCCGCGCCGACAAGGAAGGACGGACTCGGATCTGGACTGACATCGTGACTGCCATCAACGCGGAGGGGGTGGCAGTCCGCGACTTACAACATGTCAGGAAGCGCTGGGAGGACTTCAGGTCCAGGACCCTGAACAAGGCCCGGCGCCTCTTGAAGGCAGCGGATGCCAAGGGGCGCCGGGGCCACTTGTCGGAAGAACATATGAGGGTCCTGGAACGCATATCCCCAGCGCTCCACGTCCAGGTCCTAGAGAAGCATACCCGTCTGGAGTTGAGCGGTGAGTGTACATGCATCCTGATTGTGAGCAGTGCGTGTGGTGATTATTCAGTAGTGTGCAGGTTGCACATCTGTTTGTATGGGGTCGAGTATGGGTGGGGGTGTACAGGGCCGTGGGGCTGACACATGCGAGGGCTGTAATGTGTGAGACATGGATGGTGCTTGTGTGTGTAGGCTTGCATGCCAAATGCAGTTGTGTGGGCACACATGTTTGGATGAATGTGTATGTAAGTAGACATGTCCGTGATGTCACGCATGTATGTTGTTTTCGGCTGCATGTATCAGCACTGTGTACATGTACATGTGTGTGTATTTGACAAGGGTGCAACAGTGATGCAACATGGATGCATGTGACAGCGGTATGTGGAAGCCTGATTGGCAGATGTGACATGGATGCCCGTCTGAACAGTGCAACACTTGGCAGAGGTGTACACATGCATGCAAGTGTGGTGGTGTGTGTACATGTGTGGTGCACTTCCTGTGTTGCATGTGATGTCTGACTCACCTTTGGCTGCTCATGCTGTTGTATGTGTATGGATGGTGGTGGCAGTTGCGATTTGGCTGTGATATGGCTCATGTGTGCGAGTTGTAATGACATGTGTGTTGGGGATTGTGATGACATGTCTGAGGTTTGCCAATGCCACTCATGTGCAACTGTCATGTGTGTATGTGTCCATTGTACAGTGCCCTGATGCCTGTGTTTTGTTTCTCCCTGTCTGCAGCGTCAACTGATGAAGAGGGCGGGGAAGGTGCTGTGGAGCACAGCGGCGGGGATCCCACCGCCAGCCGGAGACGCAAGGCCCGGCTCCCCTCCCGTGTTGTCATCTCGTCGGGGAGTGAGGAGTCCGGTGCCGCGTCCCAGGCCGCAGCTGCCGGGGGGAGGTCCAAGAGGCGGAGGTCGGAGTTGGACTCCTCGGCAGCAGAAGGGGCAGCTGTGACCCCACAGGGCCCAACAGGGGAAGATGGCACGGAGTCATCCAGGTTGGTGGGGGGTTTGGTGGAGGAGGAGGCCGTGCAAGCACCAGAGACGGGGTCTGGAGGTGGGGATCCCACTGGTGCTAGTGGTGCAGTGCAGGACCAGGGACAGGAGGCAGCACAGGCCGCCGCGGAGGTGCCTGTGTGCAATCCTGTCCCCGATCCTGTCCCTGCATCATCTTGCACCAGCAGGGATGCCTACGTCCAGACCCGTTTTCAGGCAGGGGATGAGCTGACGTCAACTGGCCTTCCTCTGCCTGCGGACGTGGCTATCCAGGTCCGGGTTGAGCCTGTCCTGGCTGGTGTGGCGTTGCGTCAACGGGCCATGCGAGGTGACCTGCAGTCTTTTCATGGAGAGACTGCACGTCATCTCGAATGGCTCGTTGACCACGTCAGCCTGCTGGGACAGGTCACCCAGGCCGGATTCCTCCGTCTGATGGGGCTTGCTCCGACCCCCTCCTCAACTGGACCCCCTACGCGCCAGTCGTCCTCTGTGCCATCTTCCCACCCATCAGTCACCTGGGTGCCCTGTGGAGCTGCCTCTGACGGTGCGGCCAGGCTGGTGGAGGAGGCATCCCTGCCACAGTCGGGAGTCGGACGTCCAGCAGGGGTGGCCACATCAACAACTGCACCCCAGCCGGTGGAGGATGTGCAGGCAGCAGGAGGCAGTGCACGGGCAGAGGCACAGCAGCAGCAGCAACGTGGTGGGAGCCATGAAGGCTCGGGGCCTTCAACATCGAAGGGGCAGGCATCGGCCGGAGGGCAGGTTGACCCAGGACGGGGTGTGTCTTCTGTGTGGCAGCGGTTGGGCCAGCAGATAGGTGCGGAGCGGCGGCGGGCGGAAGAGGCGCGGCTCACAATGGTCAGGGCGGAGAACTCCATGCAGAGGGCCCTGAGGCGGGCCGAGTGCCTCGAGGCAATCCGCAGGGGGTTGGAGGAGGACACGGCGTCGTCCCTGCGGACCCTCGGGGCCATGGAACAGGACCGCCTCCGGGACATCGAACAGGAGTTCGATGATGCCCTGGCCCGGAACACCACGGAGTGAGCCGCTGGACTTGCCCGCCGCCTTTGTATATAGTTCTTTAGTTTTAGGTTTCCTTTGTTTGTTCTTATTATTTGGAGTCGACGGACACTGCTCCACTTTTTGTATATAGTTGCATTTTAGTTAGGGTTTTTTGTAGGTTTCCTTTGTTCAGTTGGGCTCATGGACCCTTGGATGTTTTGTACATAGTTCTTTATTGGATTGATTTTATTTTTCATTTGACTTTGGACAACATTTTTTTGGATTAGGATTTGGTGTTTTTATTTTTTTACACGTACATGCAGCTTATCTTTTTTTCATTGCCATTGTAGTTTGTTTCTTTTCATTTGCATTATTTTTTTTTTAATACAATTTTGTTTTCATACTTCACTGTGTTGTATCATCTCATTGGTTTCATGCATGTCATGTTGGGTGTTTTCCCATTCAATTGCAACCATTGTGTGTGACGGACATGGGTGCATTTGCTTTATGAACATTGGGGGTGTAACATGTAATTTCCATTTCCATGTGGGTGAATGGGTTAATTGGTAGGGCTTTTTGGCTGTGGAGGCTGACCATAACGCACATGATTGGGGATTGTGAGGACCTGGTGGAGGCTGCCCACGGTGGCTGGGGGGTGGGGGTGCTGGGAGACATGGGTGGGGGCCTGGTGGTGGGTGCCCCTGCACTGCTGGGGGGTGGGGGTGGTGGGAGACATGGGTGGGGGCCTGGTGGTGGGTGCCCCTGCACTGCTGGGGGGTGGGGGTGGTGGGAAACATGGGTGGGGGCCTGGTGGAGGCTGCCCCTGGTGACTGAGGGGGTGGGGGTGGTGGGAGACATGGGTGGGGGCCTGGTGGAGGGTGCCCCTGGTGGCTGGGGGGTGGGGGTGCTGGGAGACATGGGTGGGGCCTGGTGGTGGGTGCCCCTGCACTGCTGGGGGGTGGGGGGGTGGGGAACATGAGTTGGGCATGGGTGGGGGCCTGCTGGCAGGTGCCCCACAGTGCTGGGGGGTGGGGGTGGTGGGGAACATGAGTTGGACATGGGTGGGGGCCTGCTGGCAGGTGCCCCACAGTGCTGGGGGGTGGGGGTGGTGGGGAACATGAGTTGGACATGGGTGGGGGCCTGCTGGCAGGTGCCCCACAGTGCTGGGGGGTGGGGGTGGTGGGGAACATGAGTTGGACATGGGTGGGGGCCTGCTGGAAGGTGCCCCACAGTGCTGGGGGTGGGGGGGGGTGGGGAACATGAGTTGGACATGGGTGGGGGCCTGCTGGCAGGTGCCCCACAGTGCTGGGGGGTGTGGGTGGTGGGAGACATGGGTGGGGGCCTGGTGGAGGCTGCCCCTGGTGGCTGGGGGGTGGGGATGGTGGGAGACATGGGTGGGGGCCTGGTGGAGGCTGCCCCTGGTGGCTGGGGGGTGGGGATGGTGGGAGACATGGGTGGGGGCCTGGTGGAGGCTGCCCCTGGTGACTGGGGGGGTGGGGGTGGTGGGAGACATGGGTGGGGGCCTGGTGGAGGGTGCCCCTGGTGGCTGGGGGGTGGGGGTGCTGGGAGACATGGGTGGGGGCCTGGTGGTGGGTGCCCCTGCACTGCTGGGGGGTGGGGGTGGTGGGAGACATGGGTGGGGGCCTGGTGGAGGCTGCCCCTGGTGACTGGGGGGTGGGGGTGGTGGGAGACATGGGTGGGGGCCTGCTGGCAGGTGCCCCACAGTGCTGGGGGGTGGGGAGGTGGGGAACATGAGTTGCGCATGGGTGGGGGCCTGCTGGCAGGTGCCCCACAGTGCTGGGGGGTGGGGGGTGGGGAACATGAGTTTGACATGGGTGGGGGCCTGCTGGAAGGTGCCCCTGGTGGCTGGCGGGTGGGGGTGCTGGGAGACATGGGTGGGGGCCTGGTAGTTGGAGCCCCTGGTGGCTGGGGGGTGGGGGTGCTGGGAGACATGGGTGGGGGCCTGGTGGTTGGTGCCCCTGGTGGCTGGGGGGTGGGGGTGCTGGGAGACATGGGTGGGTGCCTGGTGGTGGGTGCCCCTGCACTGCTGGGGGGTGGGGGTGGTGGGAGACATGGGTGGGGGCCTGGTGGAGGCTGCCCCTGGTGACTGGGGGGGTGGGGGTGGTGGGAGACATGGGTGGGGGCCTGACGGTGGGTGCCCCTGCACTGCTGGGGGGTGGGGGTGGTGGGGAACATGAGTTGGACATGGGTGGGGCCTGCTGGCAAGTGCCCCCCAGTGCTGGGGGGTGGGGGTGGTGGGGAACATGAGTTGGACATGGGTGGGGGCCTGCTGGCAGGTGCCCCACAGTGCTGGGGGTGGGGGTGGTGGGGAACATGAGTTGGACATGGGTGGGGGCCTGCTGGCAGGTGCCCCACAGTGCTGGGGGGTGGGGGTGGTGGGGAACATGAGTTGGACATGGGTGGGGGCCTGCTGGCAGGTGCCCCACAGTGCTGGGTGGTGGGGGGGGGGTGGGGAACATGAGTTGGACATGGGTGGGGGCCTGCTGGCAGGTGCCCCACAGTGCTGGGGGGTGGGGGGGTGGGGAACATGAGTTGGACATGGGTGGGGGCCTGCTGGCAGGTGCCCCACAGTGCTGGGGGGTGTGGGTGGTGGGAGACATGGGTGGGGGCCTGGTGGAGGCTGCCCCTGGTGGCTGGGGGGTGGGGGTGGTGGGAGACATGGGTGGGGGCCTGGTGGTGGGTGCCCCTGCACTGCTGGGGGGTGGGGGTGGTAGGAGACATGGGTGGGGGCCTGGTGGAGGCTGCCCCTGGTGACTGGGGGGGTGGTGGTGGGAGACATGGGTGGGGGCCTGCTGGCAGGTGCCCCACAGTGCTGGGGGGTGGGTGTGGTGGGAGACATGGGTGGGGGCCTGGTGGAGGGTGCCCCTGGTGGCTTGGGGCTGGGGTGCTGGGAGACATGGGTGGGGGCCTGCTGGCAGGTGCCCCACAGTGCTGGGGGGTGGGGGTGGTGGGGAACATGAGTTGGACATGGGTGGGGGCCTGCTGGCAGGTGCCCCACAGTGCTGGGGGGTGTGGGTGGTGGGAGACATGGGTGGGGGCCTGGTGGAGGCTGCCCCTGGTGGCTGGGGGGTGGGGGTGGTGGGAGACATGGGTGGGGGCCTGTGAAGGGTGCCCCTGGTGGCTGGGGGTGCAGGGGGACATGCGTTGGTGGGCAGTAGTGCAAGTTGACATGTGGGTTGGCTGGGGGGCATGGCCATGGTGGATGGGGTGCCTGCAGGACATGTGCAGGGTAGGCCCCTGTGGTGTGAGCCACCTGCAGGTGCCGTGGAGGGTGTAGAGGGAACACCTGGGAGGGCCCACACGTGCAATTCACGTGTGGTGCTTCCCCCGCACCCCTGTAATACACATACCCTGATGGAATCACGTGTCGAACTTCCCCCGCACCCTGAAATACACGTACCCTGATGGAATCGCGTGTGGAACTTCCCGCGCACCCCTGGAATACACGTACCCTGCTGATTTCGCGTGTGTAACTTCCCCCGCAAACCGAAATACACGTACCCTGATGGAATTGCATGTGGAACTTCCCGCGCACCCCTGGAATACACGTACCCTGCTGATTTTGCGTGTGTAACTTCCCCCGCACCCCGAAATACACGTACCCTGATGGAATCGCGTGTGGAACTTCCCGCGCACCCCTGGAATACACGTACCCTGCTGATTTCGCGTGTGTAACTTCCCCTGCACCCTGAAATACACATACCCTGATGGAATCGCGTGTGGAACTTCACGCGCACCCCGAAATACACATACCCTGATGGAATCGCGTGTGGAACTTCACGCGCACCCCGAAATACACGTACCCTGCGGAAATCGCGTGTGTGACTTCCCCTGCACCCTGAAATACACGTACCCTGCTGATATCGCGTGTGGAACTTCACGCGCACCCCGGAATACACGTACCCTGATGGAATCGCGTGTGGAACTTCCCGCGCACCCCTGAGATACGCGTACCCTGCTCGCACGGGCCCAATCGCGTGTGGAAATTCCCGCGCACCCCTGAAATACACGTACCATGATGAAATCGCGTGTGTAACTCCACCTGCACCCTGAAATACATGTACCCTGATGGAATCGCGTGTGGAAGTTCCCGCGCACCCCTGGAATACACGTACCCTGCTGATTTCGCGTGTGTAACTTCCCCCGCACCCCGAAATACACGTACCATGATGGAATCGCGTGTGGAACTTCCCGCGCACCCCTGGAATACACGTACCCTGCTGATTTCGCGTGTGTAACTTCCCCTGCACCCTGAAATACACGTACCCTGCTGATATCGCGTGTGGAACTTCACGTGCACCCCTGAAATACACATACCCTGCGGAAATCGCGTGTGTGACTTCCCCTGCACCCTGAAATACACGTACCCTGCTGATATAGCGTGTGGAACTTCACGCGCACCCCGAAATACACGTACCCTGATGGAATCGCGTGTGGAACTTCCCATGCACCCCTGAGATACGCGTACCCTGCTCGCATGGGCCCAATCGCGTGTGGAAATTCCCGCGCACCCCTGAAATACACGTACCATGATGAAATCGCGTGTGTAACTCCACCTGCACCCTGAAATACACGTACCCTGATGGCATCGCGTGTGGAACTTCCCCCGCACCCCGAAATACACGTACCCTGATGGAATTGCGTGTGGAACTTCCCGCGCACCCCTGGAATACACGTACCCTGCTGATTTTGCGTGTGTAACTTCCCCCGCACCCCGAAATACACGTACCCTGATGGAATCGCGTGTGGAACTTCCCGCGCACCCTTGGAATACACGTACCCTGCTGATTTCGCGTGTGTAACTTCCCCTGCACCCTGAAATACACGTACCCTGCTGATATCGCGTGTGGAACTTCACGCGCACCCCTGAAATAAACGTACCCTGCGGAAATCGCGTGTGTGACTTCCCCTGCACCCTGAAATACACGTACCCTGCTGATATCATGTGTGGAACTTCACGCGCACCCCGAAATACACGTACCCTGATGGAATCGCGTGTGGAACTTCCCGCGCACCCCTGAGATACGCGTACCCTGCTCGCACGGGCCCAATCGCGTGTGGAAATTCCCGCGCACCCCTGAAATACACGTACCATGATGAAATCGCGTGTGTAACTCCACCTGACCCTGAAATACACGTACCCTGATGGAATCGCGTGTGGAAGTTCCTGCGCACCCCTGGAATACACGTACCCTGCTGATTTCGCGTGTGTAACTTCCCCCGCACTCCGAAATACACGTACCATGATGGAATCGCGTGTGGAACTTCCCGCGCACCCCTGGAATACACGTACCCTGCTGATTTTGCGTGTGTAACTTCCCCTGCACCCTGAAATACACGTACCCTGCGGAAATCGCGTGTGTGACTTCCCCTGCACCCTGAAATACACGTACCCTGCTGATATCGCATGTGGAACTTCACGCGCACCCCGAAATACACGTACCCTGATGGAATCGCGTGTGGAACTTCCCGTGCACCCCTGAGATACGCGTACCCTGCTCGCACGGGCCCAATCGCGTGTGGAAATTCCCGCGCACCCCTGAAATACACGTACCATGATGAAATCGCGTGTGTAACTCCACCTGCACCCTGAAATACACGTACCCTGATGGAATCGTGTGTGGAACTTCCCGTGCACCCCTGGAATACACATACCCTGCCGATATCGCGTGTGGAACTTCACCCGCACCCCGAAATACACGTACCCTGATGGAATCGCGTGTGGAACTTCACGCGCACCCCGAAATACACGTACCCTGATGGAATCGCGTGTGGAACTTCACGCGCACCCCGAAATACACGTACCCTGATGGAATCGCGTGTGGAACTTCCCGCGCACCTCTGAGATACGCGTACCCTGCTCGCACAGGCACCATTGCTGTATGTTGCCACTTTTGTAATGCGCACGGATGCTACCGCCTGCCTTCGTGTGGCAGACGTGTTTGGGCTTGTGCGTGTCTTTCGCTGTGCGTGGCTTTGCCCTATTCGATTCCATGAATACGTGTGGTTCGGGTGCGTGTGGGCGTTCCGTCGGCATCCCTGCAGTAAATCCCCATTTACGCCCTTGTTTTCGCGAGTTGTTCCCCATTCCGCGCGTTACGCCCCGTGTTCCGCCCACTTTCTAGTGTATGCGCAGAGGTTGTGCGCTTTCACTGTGCGCGTCGCGCACGTCTTTCGGGATGTTGCAGTGACGTGTGCACCATGCACGGGTTTGGCGCACATCCCGAGGAAGACACGCGCAGGGACTTCCATGAATCGCACGCGTGCGCATGCGCCTGTTTTTTTCCGCTTGCGCCTGCTTGCGCGTAGATTTTCGGCGCACGTTTGTTCCATGAATCGGCCCCATTGACTGTTTATTAACAAAATGATTGTGCCTGTATATATTTATATATCAGTAGCATACAATTGTGTCATACTTCCGTGTTGGGAAAAAGCTGTAAATAATGGATCTCCCTGTACCATTAAGGTACATTTTCAAAATGTGTTTAGCACACTTTTCCAACATTAAGTAATGCAAATGAGTTTGTCTATTTAGCTCTGCAGCCTGATCCCTAATCTTGCATTTCAATTGTTTACATGTCTCTTTAGTTACTGACCTCAACCTTATTGAGTACAGCATTTTTGCAATAATTTGCCAGTTCCAGCTGGTTACTATATTGAGTCTCGCTGTAAGCAGTCGCTGTAAGCAGTATCTTAGATATTATCTCGTCATTCAGTGGGTCCTTTCACTGCAGAGTTTCTTCACTACTTCCAAATATACATACCATGGGGTAAAGAGGTATTTGTACCCCTAAGCAACAAGATCACTTCCTCACAGTATCGTCTATTCTTAGGGCAACACAGTTGGATGTATAAGTATGTGCCTGACATGCAGCATCCCCTCCAACATAGACCAGTGTAGCTTTCCTGAGAGTGTTTAGTGCATTTGGGAAAAGCTGTCATCAAGATATAAGTTTGTAAAATTGCTCTGCCCATTGTGTGCTAGTAGAAGATCTGCTGGCTCTCCTCCAAGTCGTGTCCCAGGCCGCTTCCCATAAACCTGTGTGTAGTACCAGGTACCATCTGGAGGCGTATCCAGAAAATAATTTCCAAAGTCTGAGGAGTCGCATTTATATGTCCTAAAATAAAGCCCTTTGGGCATGTTGAAGTAAATTAAATTTGTTCAAATCCTTTGAGTTCTCATACTGTTCCCGCTCTTGCTCAACAAACTCAAATGCTGTTATGCATAGACCAAAATATCTAATATTGCCATCCCTGTGTAAATGGGAAATTAACTCACAACTTCTATCCATCCATTTCCGATAGTTGGAATCTATACATGGAGGGATAAATTCAGAGTTATAGTGGATTGGGGTGGCTGGTCCTGAATTGGTCTGGGGCCTCCTCTTCCCCCAATACCATCCCATATTTGCATGACTGTAAAAATGAAAGGAAGGTGGTGCGTTGACATAGTGGAGACTTTTTTTGGGAGCCACAAAAAATGTACCTAAACGAGCATCCCACTACTTCATCCTCAATTTGTTGCCAGGTCCTTAGTGAAAATCGATTGAGCCAATCGTTGAAAAGTGTGCTGCTTCATAATAACTCATGAGATGTGGACAGGTTTCCCATGGACAGCTTTCTGCCGGAGTCTATAAAAGTTGCATTGGAGTGCCTATGAAGTGATCCTTGCAGTATAAACAACATAAATTACCTTTGTAGTTGCCTCAGTGTAGTGTTAGGGACAGGCCCATCCATGTGATAGAATGATTAGGCCAAGATCAAAAGTAATTTTAACTGTGGCTATCATTTCTGGGGTATGACGTCCTTTCGTCGCGGGATGTTTTTTCACAGGTTTTTTTACCGCACATTTTTTTGCGAAAAAACCCATAGATTTTTTTTTAGAAAATGTGGGGGTTTGGAGGAACCCCCACCCCACAAAAAATAAAATAAAAATTCAATGGGTTTTTTCGAGAAAATAAATCACAGGGTATACTTAGCAGTATAGACCTTCATTCTCTGACATGAGAAAAACACCCAGATATGTTATGAGTTATGCTTATCTTGAAGCAGGAAAACAGAGTTAATCTTTGGAGACATATCAGTTCTGCACATGGTAGAGTTAGGTTCAGGGCTTTCCTTTTCTGTATATTGATTTTAATTTCTGAAATCTTCTGGAATGTTGACAGACAGTGCAGGATCTGCCAGAATCAAGAGTATGGGCCTCATCACAAGTTTGCTGGTGAAAAAAAATAATTTACCAGCATGCCGGTACTACCGTTTCCGTGTAGCACTGCTGCTGGAATCAACGGTAGATTCCGAGTCAGCGTGCACACGCAAACCGGCATGCCGGAAACTGTAGCACCGGCATGTCCATAACAGCCCCAAAAGCCCCAATACCAGCGTAGATGATACCGCAGACACCGACTCCGGCACCTACAACGCCATAATTACCGGTACCGGAAACAACGTCATCGTGCCGGAACAGGAAATGCACCAGCGGCCATCTTTAAAACGCAATCCATTGCAATCCTCATTGTACAGGAGTCTAACTGGAAAACCAAGTAGATACCGACAAAGAAGAACATGTCAGCTAGGCAAGTCGCCGCCAGTCGCACCAACCCTGTTTCAGCGAGCTGGAGCTCAACATGTTGGCAGACACACTTGTGGAGCATACAGATGTGGTGTTCTGCGCTGATATGCGGCGGCCAACACAACTTAGAAAAAAGGCTTTTTGGGAGGAAGTGGCCCGCAAAGTGTCAGCAGTGGGGACAACACCCCAGACCGTCCGAGATTGTCAGAAGAGGTGGGACGATCTAAGTCTCCGTGTCCGCAACCTCCTTGCTGCAGAGCGCAGCCAGGGGCTGACACAGGAGGTGGTGCGCCATCCCCCATCAAACTGTTACCGTGGGAGGAGACCTGCAGCACCGTACTCCAGATGGAGAGCATAGAGGGAGTAGGAGATGCGGGGACGGGGGCATCGACATCCAATGATGATGGTGAGTGTCCGTTACCGTAATCCCAAAGTCACAGCACACACCTTGTATCCCCAATGCCAATGGTGAAGTCCAAATGTCAAGTAAGTGGCACCAGATCCCTGCTGCATATCCACCCACTGAAAGTCTCCTTCCACACAACCTACCTGCCAGGAAGACAAGCAACAAACCCCACTGACACCCCCAAATGTCCCCTGTATTGCCCACACAAGTACCATCTGCATGCAGACAGACACACAGCACTCTCCAACTGCTGCTGTCACCACTGTGCCACCACATGGCCAAAGCCACCTCATGTCAAGATGCACACATAACCGGCACCAGTTGCACACCTGTCACACCCACCATGTCCCTACCTGCAGAGCCAACATCAATGCATGAATTTACACAATGGGAACATATCAGTTTGACAATCAAACTCCACATGGCACAAAGCCTCTGAGGCATGGCCACAATACCCAAGCCACTAAACACCAGTACCCCAGCCAACAGACACTGCACACTCCATGGCCGCACCACAAGGATGCTCCCACACTGCATCCCCCACACATTCATGTGTGCACCATGCCAGGCCCTCCAGCATGTCCATGACAATGCACATGACTCTGAATGTACAAGCATCAATGTATGTCAGATGGATTCACACCCATTACTAATGCCCTGCCTCACTGTCCTCCACAGGAACATCATCTGACAGCGAGGGTGAAGATGCCACCACACCTGGTCCACTGCTGCACATCGCTGCCGCCGCAAATCCACTGCCACCAGCCAGAAGCCAGCCACCTCTACAGCAAGACCCGAGCATGCTACAGCATCTTCCGCACAGCCCCCCTGCCACCAGGAAACACATGCTGCCCATCAGCCCCAGCACCCACCAACACCTGCCAGCAAGGCCCCCCGGCAGTCCACAACACCTGCGGCAAGGACCCCCGGCAGTCCACAACACCTGGCAGCAAGGCCCCCCGCCAGTCCACAACACCTGTCAGCAAGGACCCCCGCCAGTCCACAACACCTGCCAGCAAGGACCCCCACCAGTCAACAACACCTGCCAGCAAGGCGCCCCGCCAGTCTACAACATCTGCGGCCAAGCAGGAACATCAGCCTGAATCCCCAGTGCACAGCCTGCAGGAGGAGGCAGAATCCCCAGTGCACAGCCTGCATGAGGAGCCAGATGTCATGATGCCCGCTCCCGGGGAGCCGGTTCAAGCCCGGCGTCCCCGAAAGTGGACATCCAGTCCTCAAGGAAGGACCCAGCAACCCCATATAGGGGCCCTTTGGACAGTGTCCTGGCGCCTATGGCGCCAGGCTCATAAAAGACATCAGTCCTGGCGCCATAGGCGCCAGGCTCATTATGGGAATGCTTGGGTGCACTTACCTGATGCAGACCATGCTGCAGGATCCCGGCCTCCTTGAGGCCTGAAAGGAACTACTTTACCTGTGGGACTAATTTACCATCCGGGCATGGTCAGGGAAGGATACATACCTGATTGGAGGAAGGATACATACCTGGAACTTCTTCCAAGGCTATTTAAACCCCACCCGAACAGCCACACGTGCTTCGCGTTGTTCTGCATCTAGCAGCTGGATGCTCACCGTGTCTGCTCCTGCATCCTGACTTCTGCCACGCCTGCCAGCATCCTGGATCACCTGCAAAGGAAGAGAAGAAGAGAACAGAAGAAGGAAAAGCCCTTACCTGCTAAATTCCGCATCCCGGAGACATCTCGCCGACAATCCTGAAAAGGAAGACTTTAATTTAAAAGCTCATCACGTCGATCGCTGCAGCGCCGCATTCCACTCACCTTTACAGGGCGCCTCCATGTTCAGCAGCGATCATCCGGATTTGTAGTCACGCCCCAGCGCCTAGGGAGAAAAACACCAGAACAAAAGGTGAGAGAGAGAAGGGAATAAGGAAAGCTAAATCTCCATGTTAAGACTTACCTGTTGATTCATTCCCTCTTCATTTCGGGTCCGCGCCGCATCCTGGCATTTCCGGACCCCGGCCCCTAAGGGGAAAAAAAGGCATCAGCGTTAATGAGCGAATGAAAAGACATTACCAAAAAATGCTCATTAAAGACTTACCTGATTTCTACAAGGATTTCACCTCTCATCTTGGGTCGGTGCCTGTTCCCCGGCATTCCGTACCCCGGCCCCTATGGGGAAAAAGACACTAGCATTAGTACATTAATGCATGGACACAAGGGGAACCTCTTATCAAAAAACTTACCTGGAAGCCAAGCAAGTTTGGTTCTCACCAATCCGAAAGTCCAGTGAAGTAACTGGATACCAACGAGCCCCTGCATCAGAAGCAGGATGGAGAGCTCGTCCTTCCAGACCGTAAGGTGAGACGCTACGAGAAATCACAGAAGGGTTTCAAGGAGGGTGAGAGGGGAAAGTGGGAGGCCGATTGCATTACCCCGCAGACAGTTAATCCCCTATTTTCACCTACAGAAGGATACTTCTGCGAGCCAGACAAGCCAGATTTGGGGGCCCGGTCCAGTCCGTCTTCCGAACCCTGCGCATCACCTTAGAAGAGGTCACAGCAGCGCGAACCAGGTCAGCGCCTCCGTGGGAGTCAGGTGAGCGTAACACCGGAATCCCTAGTGCACAGCCTGCAGGAGGAGCCAGAATCCCTGCCACCTAGGCAGGTGACCATACATGCAACACCAACAGATGGCTCTGGAGCACTTATCACTGAGGGTGCCAGTGGGCCGGACACACATAGCGACGTTGGACAGGAGGGCAAAGCTGTGTTCACTTCCCCAGGCCCTCGGAGCCCAGGCCCTGGGAGCCCACCTCCCTTGCCACTACCTGAACTCAGACACATAAGAGACATTGAGGGCCGCCACACTAGAATGGAAGGGTGGCAGACTATGCAGGACTCCAAGCGTAACATGGGACGGATGCTCGGCAGAGCCACGGAGGGTGTGTACCACCTGGCGAGGTGTGTGCAGGAGGGGAATGGAGTGATGTCTACTATGGCTGAGTCCATTAACATGTTGGTGAATGCTATAGCCGAACAACGGCACATCATCACCTCACGCGCCCAATCGTCTAACACAACACTGACCAGTTCAATCCAGAGTAGCCCTTATCGTCGGTCACAGCGACTCAATCGGCCACCAGAGGCTCACCCCATCCTCAAAAAAGGCCCGTAAATAGGCCAAGTGACTACTGCATGTGAGGAGGGAGTAGTTGGGAAGGGGTAGTGGGGTTGTGGGGGAGGGGGTGTTGGGGTATTGGGTGTGGGGGTAGCGGGGGAGGCGGTGTGGGGGTAGTGGGGGAGGGAGTGTTGGGGTATTGGGTGTGGTGGTAGTGGGGGAGGGGGTGTTGGGGTATTGGGCGTGGGGGTAGTGGTCTGAGCATTAAGTCTAATATGGGATGCAAGGGGCTTAACTGCCATCGCCAATAAAAGCGGTGATAGTGGACAGCAAAGCAGTAAGACTCCAACTAAGGTTCATTCAATGCAAAACAAAAGGTGATGGCTGGAAGGTTTAGAATTAATCTTAACTTCTGGCGCAGCTCTGGGTAACCCTCCAAACCATCGATCTTTAGCCTGCCAAGCCATTACAGAAAGGGGAAAGACCAAATGCAAATCAGGCTTGGACTCACGCCAAAGGGGCAGTCCAGCCCGAACTGCAAGGTCATATCCCTTCTGCACAAGACCATAAGCATCCCCAGACATGGTTCGGCCTCACTGGGCGTGATCAGTGAGGAGTAGCTTGGGTCTCTAGGTCAACAGACTTGGGAACCACGTCTGGGCATACCTGTCCCACTCGTGGTGACTAAAGCAAAACAAAAGGTGATGGCTGGAAGGTTTAGAATTCATCTTAACCTCTGGCACAGCTCTGGGCAACCCTCCAAACCATCGTTCTTTAACCTGCCAAGCCATTACAGAAAGGGGAAAGGCCATATGCAAATCAGGCTTGGTCGGACTCCAAAAGGGGTACTCCAGCCCAAACTGCTAGATCACATCCCTTCTGCACGAGATCACAAGCATCCCGAGACATGTTTCGGCCTCATTGGGTGTCATCAGTGAGGAATAGCTTGGGTCTCTTGGTTCAGCAGGTTTGGGACCCACGTCTGTGCATACCCGCCCACTCAGGGTGACTAAATCAAAACAAAGGTTGATGGCTGGAAGGTTTAGAATTAATCTTAACCCCTGGTGCAGTTCTGGGCAACCCTTTAAACCATTGTTCTTTAGCCTGCTAATCCATTACAGAAAGGGGAAAGACCATATGCATATCAGGCTTGGTTCCACCATGCATGTGGTCTCGTGCAGAAGGGATGTGACCAAGCAGTTCGAGCTGGACTGTCCCTTTTAGGGTCGGATCAAGCCTGATTTGCATATGGTCTTTCCCCTTTTGTAATAATAGCTTGGCAGGCAAAGAACAATGGTCTGGAGGGTTGCCCAGAGCAATGGCAGAGGTTATGATGAATTCTAAACCTTTTATTTTACATTTTTATTTTATTGGATATTTGTAAGGTGCCTATACAACAAATGGTGTTTCAAGACGCCACAAGACAAAAAAAGGGTGAGGGTCAAGGGAAAAGATAACGATAACGGTCCTATTAGGCCTTGTGACATTCAGATTGTGCAAGTAGAGTAACAAGAAGTGCGAGGGAGGGGGTTGGGGGATGTTCCAGTTTGCGCAAATGCAAAGTTCTAGGTTGGGAAGGGAAGTGCAGGGTAAAGAGGAAGGAGTGCAAGAGGGAAGGGGTGTGAGGGGGCAACAGGCGCTAGACGAGTGCTATGGTGAGGCCAGGAGGGCAAGTGCCAGGGAATTGCATGGGGTGCATGTGGCGAGGGGCCCCATGCTAAGTGCAAGGAGGGGGAGTACTAGGGTGAGCATGTTGTCCTGTAAAACTCAGAGGGAACCAGGCAGCCAGTCACTGAGGTAGACAAGGGTGTTAGCAGGAGAAGGGGAGAGGGAAGGAAGAAGAGAAAAGGAGGGTCTTGAAGAGCTTCTGGGACTTAATGAGATCCAGGTCAAGCCTGAGAGGGGCAGGGAGACCATTCCAGAGGGAATCTCCTGCCGAGGGGAGAGATCTACCCCCACTCACCGCTTAGTGAAGCGTCTGATCGGCAGAGGGTTGGAGCTAGAAGTCTGAAGGTCTCTAGAAGGGAGGTATTTAGGGAGAGAGAGTTGGATGTAGCAGGGACCCAGAAAGCCTTGTGGATGATGCAAATGGTCTTGAATTTGATCCTAGCAGCAAACGAGAGCCAGTGCAGAGATTTTAGAGTTGGAGAGATGCGGTCCCTGGGCTTGAGGCTTAGGATAAATCTTGCAGTCCTATTCTGAATTAGTTGAAGGGGGCGAAGGAAGGATAAGGGAAGATTGAGGAACAGGCTGTTCCTTTAGTCAAGCCTAGAGAGGAACAAAGCTCTGGAGATATTGTGTTTCTGGGAGAAGGTGAGGAAAGGGAGAACGCCTCTGAGGAGTTGCAGCTGATAGTGGACCTTCTTGGCAAGGTCTGCAATGTGAGGAGAGACGTCAAAGATGACAACAACGTTTTTTGCCTCACAAGCGGGTGAGGAGGGGGGGCTCATAGAAGGCAGCCAGAGGGGAGGGGGAAAGTAAGGAGCAGGGGTCCCAATAAGAAGTATCTCAGACTTACTGGATTTAAGGCAGAGATCATTGGCAGCACAATGCCTGAATAGCAGTCAGACAGTTATGGATGAGAGAGGAGGAAGAGGAGGCAGTAGAGGGAAGTTTGAAGGAGAGCTGCGTGTCACCTGCATAACATGGAAATGTGGAAAGAAGGAGGAGATCAGATGGGCCAGAGGGGTGACTTAGATGTTGAAAAGCCACGGCGAGTGGGGAGCAGGTGTAAGTGGATCTAGGTCACCTGGCCTAAGCCCCGCCCACCTGGTGCCTTCCTAGTTGCTGCTCTTTTTCACCACTTAGCAAGCCCCGCCCACCTGGTGCCTTCCTGCTTGCTGCTCTTTTCCCTACTTAAGGAGCCCTCAAGCCTCTTTTCCTTTGCAGCTGGGGAGCAGGTGTAAGTGGATCTAGGTCACCTGGCCTAAGCACAACCCACCTTCTTAGCCCTGCCTCTTCCTTCCTGCTCTTAACTCTTAGATCAAGGGTGTCTCTCGCCCGGGCGTCCAAAGTGAAGGGCAGTCAAAGAAAAGGGCAATTCCTGTTTGGACCTGTTCGGACCAGGAGGATCCAGGGTCCGACCCCCTGCTAAGACGGCAGGTAAGCATGCACCAACATGTATTTACACCCTCTGTCCCCACTGGCCATCCCCACCCTCTCTTGTCCCCCCATGTTGTTCCCTTGTGCCCCCCCTTCCTGCACACAGGAGTCTGTCCTGATAAATTCTTGTTTCACCATCACAGTCTTGTGGCCAATGCTGGATTTTACTTTTATGGACTTCATTGATTCACGGTGTGTCACCCTTTCTCAACTCTCATGCTGGACTTCCTTTGCATCTTGTACTCATGGTGGCCCTGAATCATGCTGTTCCCATCTTCATCTTGTATCCTGGCTTGCAACATTATGTGTTACTACTGACTTCTGCAATGGTATTCGCTCTCCCCTCTTGCTTCTCCACTCTTTTTGACTGCTTACTCTCTGTTCTCTCCTCTTCCGCCTTTCTCCCTTTTCCTATCTCCCCCCCTTACTTTCTTCTGTGCACTTACTCTATCAGAATTGTCCCTGGGCCTAGTATGATAGCAACCTCGTCTGTCGCTAACCAATCCCCTTACTGTCCCCCCTCCCTCCAGCACTATCTGAAACATTGTCAGGCCTAGTACGATAGTCGCTTGTTTTGTTCCTCCCCTCCCTTTCTGCACCCCTATCCCTCACCTTTTGTTTTCCTCCGGCTGTACCAGAAATTTCATCAGGCCTAGTATGGTAGTCGCCTGTCTGTTTCCATTTCCTTCCCACTCACCCCCTCCCTTCTTTATCTATGTCTTAGCACTTGCACTATCTGAAATGTCATCAGGCCGAGTACGATAGTTAATTTCACATCCTTACTGTTCATGGCCTGTAAGAATGTCATTGTATTTTCCCTTGTTCCTTCCCTTGCCTTGAAGCACTTTGAAACACATTGTGTATAGGCGCTATATAAATAAACTATCATATAGAGACTTGAGGGACGATGCAGGTGGAGACTGTGATAGGGGTGAGAAAAGGCCCCTGTTGAACCTCGGAAGGACGGTTCGAGAGGAATGAGGTCTGCCAGTCAAGTGCCAGGCCTGTGATTCCAAGGGTGTTACAGAGCCAATTAGTCAGTGTGGCATCATTGACTGTATCGAAGGCCAAGGAAAGATCCAGAAGGATAAGAATGGATGGAGAGTTGGAGTTGAGATTTGAGAACAAGTCTTCATGGGTGTTCAGTAGAGCAGTTTCCATGCCTCTGTGTCACGCCTTCTTTGTCACAAGTGCAGGTTCTACTTACCTCCGCGGCTCCACTCTCTGCCGCATTGACGATCATGTCCCCACTGCACCTGTCCAAGCCGCACATCAGAAGGGGAATTGTTTTCTGCCACGAAGATCATGGCACTTGCAGTGTACACCGCGGTCTAGTTGGCGGTTGCCATGATGACTGCAGGACGCTTGGAGAACGCCTGCAGCCGCTCGCGTGAGATGTAAGCCCTCACGTGACTCATTGGCTTGGCAACCATCATAAAAACATTCAGGGCGCTACGCGCGCCGCTTCTCAGATGTGTCCGTGGGCCAGTTTGCGCAGAGTTCTGTTTTTCTCATTCGTGTTGTTCTCTGGACTTTCTGGTTATCCTTTTTTGGTTTTCTTGGTTCTGTACTGCTGGACTGCCTTTCGAATCATCTCTTGGAGTGTTCACCATTGGAACTCTTCTTATGCTCGACCTCGGACTGCCTTACGGACTGATATTGGATTGACTTTCTGTACGACGTCTTGGCCTTTTTTCCTGCTCTGCACTACGCTACTGAACCACCTTGTTAGCAGGTACCCGGAACATTTCGCCCAGCCTTTCTGGTAGGGTTGCCCTGCATCTAAACATCTTCTGGGTTCCCTCAGGTCACTGGAATCACCTGTTACTTCCCGCAGCGCATTGGGAGGGGAAGCACCTGCGGTCCTTCTGGAGCTTTATTACCTTTCCCACTTCTACAAGTGTCACATGCCTCCTATAGGTAGGTCAAGGCTTTGGTTATCTGTTTCTGATCTATGCCCTTCAGCATTGTTCCTTGCCTGTTCTGTTTTCCTTTTCAGCCATCTGGAGACCCGGTGCTGTTGTTCCAGTTACCTGTGGCCTCAATGATCGGTCAGTGAGTAGGCGTGCTCTCTCTGACTGGTACTTGGGTTTGGAGGTGATTAATCCACATGACAACCACGATTTGACACTCTGGCTGCTCTGAATGCCTCATGGAACATTAGTTGTTTAAGTTAATTTCATTCAAACAAGCTCTGGACAAGGTGAAGAGGCAAAGGATCAATGCAAGCCAATTCTTTTTTTTAAATTCATATTCTTTATTTAATTAGACATATAAAAACCAATTTATAATCAGCATTGAGGTAGGTTTAAAACAGTCTCTCTTCAAAACACTAGCAGTATCTAAAATATGCACAGAAAAACATTTATTCATTTAATGTGCAAAATGATCTCTAAATAAAGTGCAAAATCCATGTGTGCATGTGTGCATATAATCACCAAATATCTACCATTTTGGGACTCTAAATGTATGGGACATTCAAGTAAATGTCAAATATAGGTATCAAAGAGGAGTAAGATGTGAACAGAACCCTCTATCTATGGTTTCAGAATCTCCCTTAGCGATAGTTTCGACGGAAGGCACATCTAAAACTCAACTAAGAGCTGATGTCTCGTTTTCCTCAGGACTTGAACGACAATGATGTCAACTCTCTCAATGTTGTTGTCATCATCCCACATTGTATCTTGATGGTAACTAAGACATATTGAAAAAACACAATTAAAACCAAGCATTGATGCTTCACCAAGACTTCACAATGTTCTATGAACTCCTGTTTAACAAAAGAGGAACATTTACCGATTTCTTGTTCTGTTCAACTCAAGTAGCCAGGCGGATGACCATTTCATACTCCACGGCTATCAATGCAGTATTACTAATTGTTATCTGCAAAGTAAACCAACAGGAATATAAGGGAAAACCTTTTATTTCCTTTAGTATAGAGCCACTTATAACATCACAGATTGGTGACATTCTGCCCAGTACCATGAAGTAATGGGGACTATAATGAGAAGTAATAATGTATGTTTATTTTCCATACAATATATATATTAACTAGTAACTGTTAATAAGTAAAGTACATATAATAGGGGACATGAAATGCAAAAAGTCTCTTTCCTCCTTCGCCTTTCCAACTGTCTTTCCTTAGTGTTCCACACTGGAATCCTTTCTCCTCCACCTCGCTCTCGTCCCTCATGCATTCTTCACGTGCTAGACAATGTACACGTGCTGTGTAATGTAGATGAAGACACTACATACCACTGGCCCTTCATTCAAGGGGACACCCATCCTTTCGGTTCTTGTCTGGCTGCTCTGAAGCCAGACTGGTGGTCATGGAGACAGCCAACAGATTCTGTGTTTTGGATCAGTTGGGAGATGACCAGCTTCTCCAGGAGTTTGCCCAGGAAAGGGGTAATGGAGATAGGGCGGTAGCTAGCAGCGCAGGAGGGGTCGGCAGAGGGGTTTTTGAGGAGAGGATACACAAGGGAGTGCTTGAGGGTTAGCAGGAAGGAGCCAGTGGCAAAGGATTGATTACGGAAATCGGCCAAGGCTGGCACCATGGAGGTAATGTTGTTCCGGGGGATCAGGGGAGCACCTGTTTGGAGGAGGCTTTCATAGAGAGGACTTGTCTGGAGATCTCATATGGTGCGATGGGCGAGAAAGAGGAGAGTCAGAGGGAAGGGGAGCAGGGGGAAAAAGGGGGCTTGCAAGCAGCGGAGTGAGGAGGTAGGGGAGTAGAGGAGAGTGAGGACAGGATCTCTTGAGTTTTGGTGAGGAAGTGGGAGGCCAATGAAGTACAGGGGACAGGGATGGTAAGGTAGAGGTTGAGACTGCAGTAGGATTGGTGAGTTCCTTGCAGATTTTAAACAATTTTCCCATGTTGTTAGAGGCCCCACAGATGTGGGCTTGCATATGGGCCCTCTTCTTCGAGTGGATGGAGAGTCTGTATTGCCTTTGGAGCGGGCAGCAGGACAGTCTGTCAGAGAATGTGCCTGAGGCCTGCCACTTCTGCTCAGCAGCTCTGCACTTGCGTTTCAGAGAGGCTAGGTCAGAGTCAAACCAGTTGTTGCGCTTGGAGGCAGGTTCATGTGGATCCTCAAGACAGGGGCAAGGATGTTGGTGCTAGAGAGATGAAGATTATCAAGGACAGAGTCAGTGTGGGAGTCCATGGTAGGAGTGGGAGGGGAAATGAAAGTGGCAGCAAAAGTAGAAATTGACACTCGCTTCATCGGTCGAATGACGGAGAAGGAGACTGGCAGTGCAGGCAGGGGCTTAGCCAAGGGACCTAAGAGATCCAGATAAGAGGACATGAGAGCATGGTCAGACCAGGAGAGAGGAGTAGTGAGAGGGTTTATATATGGGGATGTCTGCTGTGATGAGAGCCTCCAAAGTATGTTCGACTGAGTACGTTGGACCAGAGGGATGAATGGTGGTGAAAGAAAGTCACAGAGGCTGCAGAAGAGTCCAGTGGCCGAATCAGGAGACTCAAGGTGAATATTGAAGTCTCTGAGGAGGAAAGGTTTGGAGGTGGAGGCAAGAAAAGAAAAGGAGAGGTCAGACCACTCCGAGAGGAAGAGGGAGACTGGACTAGGGAACCTGTAGATGGTGGTGAGAGTCAACGAGAGGGTTAGAGATACACAAAGCCTGCAGATGAGGCATTAGAAGGAAGAATAGGTCTGAGTGGGAATGATAGTAGCAGGGACCCATTCAGGAAAGCTCAAGGCGATTACGCCTCCAGACCGGTTAGGCCTGGGCTTAGAAAGGATCTTGTAGCCCTCAGGGAGGAGTGTGTAAAAAACAGTGACAGAGCTGGCAGTGAACCACGTCTCAGTATGAGCAAGAACGTCAAGGCCAGAGTCTTCAAGAAGGAGACAGATAGAGGAGTGTTTAACAGCAGAGCAAGAGTTGAGTGTAGCTAGGTATAGCTGGTAGCCACCTTTGACAGTCTTCCGAGGGGGGCACAGCGATGTGGTAAGCCTGTTAGTGAAATGGAAGGGGAAAAAGGGGAGGTTGACAGAGGAGAGGCAGGGGAATGTAAGGAAGTTGATGAGAGATGGAAGACACCTATCAAGAAGGTGGTTGGGATGAGAGCCCTGGGCCATACAAGTGTCATTCCGATAGACATTAATGATGCATGTAGAGGATGAGAAGCATGCTAAGAGTACTTCCCATCGTGTGCCACCATTAATAGGTGACAAAGAGAAAGGGGAGAGGATAGAGACCAAGTGGGGAGTCCATAGGTCTGGAGAGGAAGCGACACAGAGGATGTCAGTGACAGTCTGCCTGGAAGAAGCGTTGACGTAGGTGTCAGCGATAGGCAGGCCTGGGTTAGAGACCAGGAGATCTTTCTTGAACTTTTTCCTTCCAGACTTCGAAAGAGGGGTAGGATAGGTGATAGAGTAACAGTTAGAGTAGATAGGGTAAAAGGGGAGCACCATGGAGGCAGATGGCAGGGAGATGGGTGGAGAAAGAGAGCAAGGAGACTGCACAATGCACAATGAACTCACCAGGCGGCCTAGCAGCAAGACAGGCGCAGATGAATCAGGTGCACAATGTCAACCGGGTCGTAGCAGGGAATTGCGCAGCTCCAGCAACAGAAGATGAAGGTGACAGCAGGCAGCCTAGCAGCAAGACAGGAGACGTCACATAGGTCACTGAGCGGCGCAGCAGAGAAAGGAGGGCAACTCAGGTGGGATGGACCCACCGCGAGAGTATGAGGATAATGCATTAAATCACCAGTCAAATGGCAGCAGCAGCCAATCAGTCTTAATGGGCCGTCCAGCACAATCCAAACAAGTAAGTGGAGCAGCAGGCCATGAGGACAGACAACCACCTTCTGGCAATCCAGACCCTGGCTAATATGTGGAGGTGCATAATATTCATGTGTTGCTATTGTTTCACAAGAAAGGCTATGACTTGCAATCACCAGCAGAACACCAGCCAGGAACATCAAGGCCAGGACAGAAAACACAGTCTCCTCTCCCCCAGAGGTGAGTACAGTGAGGATTGATCACTGGGCAGACTCCACCACTGTGGGTGTCTGCTAACACTAGGACTGGGGGCAAGTCTTCTGCCATGCTAGGCATACGTCCGGTGCAGTGTAGTCCTGCACCTCTGGTCTTGGTGGGATTACCTCAGTGGCTGTGAACCCCCACTGCTTGTGAATACTTCAGTGGTGCCTGGGTGATTATGGCAGTGATTTTGGTGAGGAGGCAGTTTGCTACTCATCAATACTTATAGACATACTATTTGCTGTGTGTGTCTTCTTATATCTGGGGCATTTGATTTTTGATATTATGCAATTTTAATTGACCTGCTGCTTTGGGGTACTTTTAGGTTATATTTCACTTTTTTAAGTAGGCAGATTGACATTTTAACAGTTTTAGCCAAAAAAACGCTTTTTTAAACAGTACTTATCTAGTTGTTCCCAGGAACATTTGTGAGCTGTAAATCACTTCCTGATCTAGGTTTTTCTTGTTTGCTGCCTTCTGAACTACAACTCCCAGCAGAGTTGTAGTTCTCCAGCACTTTTGTCAGCCAACAGGCGTGACAGACCCAAGCCGGTCCTTGCCGCTCTGTGTCGCCTAGTTTCATTGATGTAAGACTCCTCTCCTCCACCTCTCCCGCTACTGATAACTTACTCCTGTTCTAGCATGCACCCACTTGAAGCATTGGAGGCAGCTTGAGACAGTGTGCGGATTAGGTCCGTGGATAATTCTGCTTTCATGTCCAGGGGCACACTGCACCATACAGAGATTAGTAGGCGATATTTGAGCACCGTGCTGCTCATTGATCCAACAAGTAAGGGGCCAACTCAAGAAAGGTATCATATCACTAAAGAAGTAGTACAGAAAAGCACATTGGAGGAGAAAGTTCCAATTACCTCTGACTCTGCTAGTATGTTAAACTTCAATTTTTATTCAGGTTTACAAAACAGTGTTTAGACATTCCCCAAACCCCCTCCTCCCCCCTATCCCACCACCCCAACTTGCACCCACCCCCCCCCGACCTCATGTCCAAACCAAGTCTGTTATTCCGGGAGACTTTTATCGTCCTCTCCCTCTCTTCGGGTGTGATGCGGCTAGTGCCCATGACTCCGACAGGCCTGAAGCCGCCCTGCCCCTGGTACCGGGCCTCCCTGTCTTATTTTGCACAGCTCTCAGTCTGGTTTGCCCCGTTGGGACCGAGCTCCCTGCCCAAGATTCAATGGACCTCCCATCCCCAGGATTGTTGCACTCCGTACCAGTTCGTAAGGAATGAGCCTATGTCATTGTTCACCATGGCAGTCAGTTTGTCCATCACAAACATGTTTTTTACTTTTTTCATCCAATCTTCCTTAGAAGGGGGCTCCAGGCTTTTCCATTTTTGTGCGAGGGCTACTCTACCCGCCCGCAGCATTGTCTCCCACATCCTTGGGTATCGGTGTACTTCCGTTTCCTCCGGGGGGAGGCCCAGTAGCATCGTCATGGGATTTAGAGGTAAGTGTTCCTCTATCACTTCCGCCATCCAGTCCCTCATTGACCCCCAGTACACTTGAGCCTTTGGACAGTGCCACCACATGTGGCTCCTGGAGCCTGCCTGACCACATCCCCTCGGGCACAACGGGGACACCGCCGGGAACATCTTAGATAATTTCACTGGGTCCCTGTGCCAACCCTGCAGTACCTTAAAGTTGTGTTCCATATCGGCGGTAAATAGATTCCCATGGAAGGCAATTTTGAATATTCTGGACCAGGAGTCCTCTGAAATCTCCTCTCCCGCTAGGTCATTCCAGAACTTGCGAATGTTTCTCTTTCCATGGAGGTCTTGCGTATTGAGGATTTTATACATGGAAGATACCACCCCCTTCCTCTAGGTCGCCGTACCTATAAACTTCTGAAAGGGGGTTAGCTGTCTACTCAGTTTGGGGCCCCACGACTGATCACATAGAATGCCCTTTAGGCGGAGGTACTCAAAGATGGTTAGGGATCCCTGGCCGAGAGCGTCCCTTAGTTCCTCATAAGGCAGGAATTCACCCTCCCTGAACATCTGCCCTGCCCACTCCAATCCCTTGACCGACCAGGTTTGGGAAGACCTAAACCCCTTATTTCCCAGGTTGAGGGGGTGGCCCCAGAGGGAGGTCATCAGGGACAGCCATGTAGTGAGGAACGCTGTCTGAGGCCCTTCCTTCCAAATGTCCCAGAGAACCCCCAAGGTCGGGTGGGTTTTCAAATGACTCGGGATTGTTCTTCGTGGAGCCCACACAAGGTCGCGGACCTTCAGGGGGTGAGTGTCCATATCCTTCAGGTATGACCAGTACGTCCCCATTCCTCCCTTCATGTGTTCCAATAGCACTCGGAGCTGGGCGGCGCAGAAGTACAAATGGAAGTCCGGCAACCCAAACCCTCCCTCCTTCCTTGGTAACGTCAGTGTGGTCTTCTTAATTCTCGGGGTTTTCCCCTGCCATATAAGGTCCTGGATAGCATTCCGGAGAGCCCTGAAAAAATGCTCTGGGACATTGGTCGGAAGGGCTGTAGGAGCCGTGGCAGTACGTTCATTTTAACCGCCGTCATCCTGCCATACCAGGAGAGGATCATCCCGCCCCACCTCCTCAGATCTGATGTGATCCCTGTTATTATGGGGTCGTAGTTCGCAGTAGTCAGTTTAGTTAGGTCCCGTGTGAGGAGAACCCCCAGATATCGTATCTCGGCCTTCCCCATTTCGATCCCGTGAAGCCTGTCTAAGGGGTCTAGCTCTGGGTCCCGGAGTCTCATAGGGAGCAGGACCGATTTCGAGGTGTTGACTTTCAGGCCTGAGAAGCGTCCAAACTCGTTCATCAGGTTCAACAGAGGGGGGAGTGAGGAGCTAGGGTCTACCAGGTAAACCAGGATGTCATCTGCAAATAGGGAGAGTTTAAATTCCACCTCCCCCCTGCTGATCCCCTTAATTCCTGGATGTGATCTGATCGCTATGGCCAGCGCTTCTATCTATCGTGAGGACGTATATCAGGGGGGAGAGGGGACACCCCTGTCTTGTCCCTCGAGAGAGGGGGAAGGCATCGGTCAACTCCCCGTTCACTTGGACCCTTGCCGTGGGAGCTATGTAAAGTGCCGTTACCCAGCTCATGATGTGGGTCCCGAAACCCATCTTCCTCAGGAGGAGATCCATGTACCGCCATTAGACCCTGTCAAACGGTTTCTCCGAATCTAAGGAGAGGACACTTGCTTTGAGCTCCGACCGTTGCGCGAAGTGGAATAGGTCTATGGTCTTACGTATGTTGTCCGAACCCTGCCTTCCCCTGATGAAGCCCACCTGATCCCCATGGACTAACTTTGGCAATATCCCCTCTATCCGCCTCCCCACCACCTTGGCCAGAATCTTAACGTCAATGTTTAGCAGTGATATGGGCCGGTAAGATGCACACTCTGCAAGGTCCCTCCCCTCCTTGGGTAACACTGCGATGATAGCCCCCATCATGGAGTCTGGGAGAGTTTCCCCCTCTAGCACGGAGTTGATGACTCTCACTAGGTAGGGGATTAAAGAGGCTCGGAACCTTTTGTAAAAATAAACGGAGAACCCGTCATCCCCGGGGGTGGTTCCCACTTTCATCCCGCTTATCGCCTTGTCTACCTCTTCCTCGGTCACTGGCCCTTCCAGACCCTCGGACATCTCCCTAGACAAAGCAGGGAGTTGGATTGAGTTCAAGAAATCTTCTATTGGAGCAAATCCCCCATCATATTCGGATGAGTACAGGGTCTCATGATATCGGCGAAAGGCTTCTCCAATGTGGGAAGACTCGCATCCCAGAGTTCCCTGAGCGTCCCTCACTTCCTTCACCATTTTGCTCCTCTGGACCTCCCTCAGCTTCCAGGCCAGGATCCTGCCCGCTTTGTCCCCTTTCTCATAGTACTTTTGCTTGACCATCTGAAGACTTCTCTCCGTTTTGTGGAGGAGTAAGTCCTTCAGCTGGAGCCTGTAATCCTCCAGGGCGGCCACACGGTCGCGTTCCGGCTCTCGGTCTGGTGAACCCCCCGGCTGGAGTCGGGCAATTTTTTCCCCAGAGGGTCTTCTCCTGAGCCTCTCTCACCCTTTTTGCCGATGCACCCTTTTGGATAAGAACACCCCGTAGAGTCGCCTTGAAGGCGTCCCAGAGCGTGTGTGTGCCCACTTCCCCATTGTCGTTTAGTTAAAAAAATCCTGTTATGGCGTCTGCAATCTCTTGGGCGTGGACCTCGTCCTTTAATAGGGCATCGTTGCATTTCCAACCATCCCCCCGATATTGTAACCCCCACCATATCATGGTCCGACCAGGGTACGGGATCGACCCTGTAGCCTGCCACATACGGGCAAAGGGTTGTGTCCACCAAAATATAATCTATCCTTGAAAACAAGGCATGGATGGCCGAGTAGTATGAAAAAGAGGGGATTCCTGTTCTGGGGGTCGGAATTGAGTCTACCAGGCCCAGCTCTTCGTTCACCCTCTGGAAGGTGCGCGTCGTGGACTCATGCGCGGGTCTGCGGTTCTGGGGGCCCACCCGCTTCCTATCCAAAGATGGGTCCAGCACCATATTGAAATCTCCCCCTACTACCAACATGCCCCGAACAAATAGCTTGAGCTTCTCCTTTACTCCCTCCCAGAATTGGGCCTGGCCATCATTCGGACCGTACACCACAGCCAGGGTCAGGGGGGATCCTTGCAAGGTGCCCCTCACCATTAGAAAACGGCCGTCAGGGTCCTGTAGGGTGGCTTCGCTAGTGAAGCGGACATCCCTGGCTACCAGGATGGCCACCCCTCTTTTCTTCCCCTTGTGGGATGCATGGAAAACCTCCCCTATGCCTGCCCCTCTCATTTTGGGTTCCTTCCCCCGCGCTCATTGTGTTTCTTGCAAAAACAACAGGTCCAGCTTAGCCCTCCTGAATTCTCGGCAAACCAGGGACCTCTTGGTGGGGGTGTTCAAGCCCCACACATTCAGGGTGCCCACTCCCAGGGACGGTTGGCAGTCAGCCATAATCTAAGTCGCCAAATCTGTTGGGCACCTGCCTAGCATCACTATTCCCTTTTCGCTCCCTTAGTCTCATTGTTAGGACATTATTGAACCTTTCCCCAACTCGTCCCCGAGCCCCTTCCCCAACCAGAAACCCCCAAATAACTTTGTCACGCCCTCTCCCCTCCCCGGCGTCCAGCCAATTAGTTCCGCCATACCTGGCATTAGGCTGGACCACCAGACTGCCCTTCCCGACCGGGCATTCACTTCCAAGCTCTTTGTTATGAGCCCCCCCCCCTCTGTTTCTTCCCCACTGTCGCCCCCATCTTACTTGCTTTCCTGGGGGAATCTTTGTTCATCCGGACCATCATGCGGACGGGTCGCCCCGATCCTCAGTCCTCTGAGTCATTGCGCACCCCCTCCCTCCCGGACGGTGGGGTGTTTAGCTTCCTGTATTTTCTCGAGCCGGTTTTCCTCCTCCTGGACCCAGGACGGTCCGAGGTCCCCTCACCGATTGCCGCCTGAGCCCACCGGGCCTCTTCCTGGGGTAGACTCCGTCACGTAATCCTGAATGGCCCCTTTTATATCCTCTTCTGTGATTAATGATGTCCATTGGCCCATGTACTCAAAAGTCAGGGGGAATGGGTACCCCCATCTGTAGCACCCCCCTTTGTCCTTCAACAGTTGCGTGAGGGGGCGGCACATTCTCTGCTTCGCCAAGGTGTAGGCGGAAAGGTCTTGGAATATTGAGATCTCTGCGTTGTTGTAGGAAATCACCCCTGCTTTCCTTACCTCCTCCAGGACCTTTGCCTTGTCCGTATAATAGTGAAAGCACGCAAGGATCGAGCGGGGGCCCCCCGCCCTGCCGCCCGCTCTGTGCACAACATCGAATGTCAGCTCCATGGTCATCTCTTCAGCGAATAGGAGGGTGATTATGTCTCGCACCACACGGGTTAAGTCTCTCTCCGTTTCCCCCTCCGCTTCGGGAACCCCAAAAAATCTGAGATTGTTCCTCCTTTCCCTATTTTTGTAGTCGTCCATTTGCCTGGCCCTCTCCTCGTCTCTCTTTTCCAGGGCCGCCAGCTGTATCTCCATTTGCACCTCCTGCGTAGCTGAGGACGACTGATAGGTCTCCACTTGCAAGAGCCTGTCCTCCACCTTGTCCACCCTGTTGTCCATTTTTTCCAGTTTCTGTGCGATGTCTGATCGCATGTCCCGGATCTCCTGGAGTATGGATGCAAATCCTCTCTCCATACCTGCTGCGGAGTGCTTCCGAATGGGCCATGCTCCCGTGGTTTGTGGGGTTCTCGTTTTTGTCACCAGCCCCCTCGTAGCAAAAGGTTTGCAGGTTCTCCCGCCAGTTCATACGGGCATTTCCCGTTCCTGCTTCGCTGTCCCCCACCGGCTCCGGGACGAGGGGATTGCCCCCCGGGGCCTAGTGGATGGGTTCGTGAGAGGGGACCTTTGGGCGGGCACACGCCCCACCAGAACCGTGTGGGGGCCTCACACCCGGGTCCTGTAAAGTCCTGGGGAACTGCAGGCGGGCACACGCCCTGCGGCCTAATGCAGGGGCCTCCACCTACCAGAAATGAGCGCCAGATAATTTCTCGGGTGGAGGGGCCGTGGGGTGGAGGCCCTCCGGGTCCTCAATCTCTATCGCCGTCGTCTGTCTCTTCTCCGGGCACGGGCTTGTGGGCCCTTCGCAGGAGGGGGGGAGGGGGCCACCCTCTCTTCCCCGGGCGTCGCCTTGTCTCCGGCCTGTGGAACTCACACCCAGGCTCTACCGCTGCGGGAGCCCCGTCCGTGGTGCTTCTGTTCGTCCGCGTCCTCTTCCTGCTTCAGGATCGATGTCCCAGGTCTCCGTGTCTACCCACGGTGATGGGCGGAGGGCTCTCCACGTGGGCCCAGCACTCCAATGGGAATCCCCCGCCTTGCCGGACAACGCCCACACTGTGGGTCCGCGGTCGAGGGAACACCCCTCCAGGCCCTCTCTTCGCTCCGTCGCTTTGGGCCGTGAGGTCCGTTCTCCGGCTTCCCGCTGCACCCAGAGTCCGCTCTTTCGCTCAAAAATGGCGCGGGGGGGGTCCAGCAGCCGATCCAGAACTTTGCGTTGCAACCAGAGGTGATTCGGGGGGGGCTCAATCCCTTTCAACGGCCCGAGTCCCGCGGGAGAGCAACGCTCAGGCTGCCATCACCTGCGCGCCCCCTGGTGGCCTCCCCTCTGCTAGTATATGGGAATATTTAGTACAGGCTAGTAACAAGGCTTCCCCTCTAGTATCACCTTCTGTGGATGTTGCTAGTAATATAGGGGGTTCACAGTTTAGGCTCACTTAAAGATATGAGCCATAAAGTAAAAAAATAAACACCAACTAAATACCATATTTCTTAATACAAAGATCTCTAGTTAAACATGCCACAGAGGCGGCCGATTATATTATAGAACATGATGTAGATATATGTGCCATAACGGAACCATGGCTCCATGAGGCAGCCGGCCCCTCTATGATCTTGGCTACTTCCAGTGCTGGATGAGGGAGAATGGGCTTGTGCTAAAGAATGAGAAAACAGAACTTATGATTATAGGGACTAGTCCCAGAAAATCGAGATTAGGAGCTGATTATCTCGAGTTCCAAATAGCAGAATGCAAAATTGCCACTAAAAAGAGATTCAAAACTCTTATAGTTCTCTTCGGCCAAAACCTGAATATGAAAGCTCAAATTAACAGTCTTGTAGCCTCATCCTCTTATCATGTAGGACTATTGTCTCATATACGCCCTTATCTTTTCAAAAAGAGCAGTGAGACAGTCGCTAGAGTGATTATAGGCTCCAAGATAGATTATTGCAGCAGCCTTCTGACAGGAGTCAACAAACGGGACATTTGCAAGACTCCAAGTCATAGAAAATAGTGCCATTAGAGCCATAGTAGAGCTAAAAAAAATATGACCATATCTCAGAGGCTACGAAGGGCTTACACTGGCATCCGGTGGAGGCTAGGATACACTTCTGTCTGCTTACCTTAGTGCATAACTGCCTTGCTGGCTCAAACCCACTATACCTGGCAGAAAGGATAACTAAGAAGCCCGCTGTTAAAAATATTAGATCAGATAACACAAATATCAGATGTTGGTTGCGTCAATAGCAAAGTTGTCTCAAGTTAATAAAAAGTGCATTTTGTATAGCAGCTCCCAGGTTATGGAACTCCATCCCGCCGGATCTCAGAAGTGAAAAATCATTAGGTATTTTCAAGAAGAAACTGAAGACCCTTCTCTTTAAGTAATGATATGATATGATATTTTATTTATATCGCGCCCATACACAAGTATTTCAGTGCTAGCTAGGTGCCCACCTGTATTACTGGCATTTTCCTGTTGAGTATTATATGTTGTATGTTTGTTTTCCATCCTAGGTAGGATTCCATCCTTCTGCGCCCGTATGCCTCCGGGCCTTTCTGGTTTGTGCGATATAAGTTAATTATAGTAAAGTAAATTAAAAGTAAACTGTGCAGTCGCTTGGACCTTGTTGGCCTTAGCCCCTCCAAAGTCTGTTGTTGTGGGTACGCTATGAAATGCAGCTGGATTCAAAGGAACGTTGCCAGGGCTCCCGCTCTCCTCCGCTCCCCTGCACAGTGTCGGGGTGAGAGCCAGATGTTATATTGCCGGGGCGGGAGGAGTTTGGACTGTATGTAGGGCTGATGGGGGTCCTTCTCTGCCCCATAAATTGTGTAGTGTTGTTAGTTGTACTATACTGCCTTGGTGGGGGGGCTTCAGGCTCTATCATGCTGGTGCTTCCCCTGCCTCTGGGCTGCCTCGAGGTGTCCAGGAAAAGCAAAGAGGGTCCCAAGAGCAGCTCAGTCCCTCTCACTGCGCTCTCCGCTGCTGGCAGGGGTGTATAATCCTCTGGGGTCGGTCGGCCGGGTGATGCTGTAGTCCGCCGCGCCTGCTAGCTGCCACCGGGTTTCTTTACCAGCAGCCCCCCCTGCCTTGCTGATGCGTGCAGGGTGGAAGAAGGGTGCTTCCTTGTTGCACCGCATCAGCGTCCGCCAAGCACCGGCAGCCATGGGTTGTGGGTGCAGGCGGCACTCTTCATCACTCACAGAGCACCGCCCCCCCTTCCAGTCATCACCTCTTTTGTTTGCTGTAATCACCCCGAGTGGGACTGGTTTGCCTAGACGTGGGCCCTGTGCCTGCTGGGCCTCGAAACCCAAGCTGCTCCTCACTGATGAGGCCCAACAAGGCCAAAACATGTCTGTGGATGCTTGTGGTCTCGCGCAGAAGGGTTGTGACCAAGCAGTTTGGGCTGGACTGTCCCTTTTGGGGTGGCACTAAGACTGATTTGCATATGGTTTTTCCCCTTCTGTAATGGCTTGGCTGGCAAAGAGCAATGGTCTGTAGGGTTGCCCAGAGCAATGCCAGAGGTTAAGAGTAATTCTAAACCTTCCAGCCATTACCTCTTTTGTTTTGCTGTAATCACCCAGAGTGGGACAGGTATGCCCAGACGTGGGTCCCGTGCCTGTTGGGCCTGGGGACCCAAGCTGCTCCTCACTGATAAGGCCCAACAAGGACGAAACATGTTTGGGGATGCTTGTTGTCTGGTGCAGAAGGGATGTGACCAAGCTGTTCAGGCTGGACTGCCCCTTTTGGGGTGGGACCAAGCCTGATTTGCATATGGTCTTTCCCCTTTTGTAATGGATTGGCAGGCAAAGAAAGATGGTCTGGAGCGTTGCACAGAACAATGCCAGAGGTTAAGATTCATTCTAAACCTTCCAGCCATCACCTCTTTTGTTTTGCGTTCATTCAATGCAGCCTTGGCCGATGGTGAAGCGTATAACACAAAAACTACTCTTCCAAAACTATTTTCCAATTTGAATATCTCCATAACAGCTTTCAGAAAAGGAAAAGGCCACTCAATGCAGTCGAATGTTTCCTCCTCGTCTAGGACTAGTGCTATGAGAGCTGCTGATCTGTGTGCCTTATGGGCGATGTCAAACAAGTCTATAACATTCCTGATGTTATCTGAGGCCTGTTGCCACTTAAAGCCTGATTGATCTATTTTCCCAAGATTAGGTAATGTTGTAGCCAACCACTTAGCTAAAACCATCCCACAGATCTTTGCATCTGCATGGAGAAGTGAAATTGGTCAGCCGGAGTAGCATTTAACAGGATCACAATTTCTTAATGTACAACCAAAATGTTAGCTTCTCACATGGTCCTTCGAACTAAATCCACTCCCTTTATCAAATTGAAGAGTTTGTGGAAGGGGTCAATAAGTAAGTTGTGGAACAAACATTTTATATACTGACATTGGGAAACCATCTTCTCCCAGTACCCTGTACAATTTGGCCCCTTTAAGTGCTAATAAAATGTCCTCCAGGGTAAGCTCCCCCTCGCCTCACACCCAAAAGAAGTCTTTCAGTCGTCTCAATGGTCTGGAGAAACTTTGCAGTATCCTCTTCCCGCACCCCCTCTACTGTGTGCAATTTGGTGTAGAATTCAGATTTTCAACATATTTGTTTAAGAAAGTCATCATTCCATTAAAGACTAAGAGGCAAAGGATTATGCTTCTCTTATCTTTACTCAACTCAAGCAGCATTACAATAACAACCTCAGTAGAACTATAAAGTGAAAAACGACATGTTCCATGTATTGGTCTTCAAATAAACATGTGATCTTATTCCTCCAATATTCTCTCAACACCTCCATGAATCTGTCCACCATCTTAATATCCTCCTCTTTCTTTCGCTGATCATCCAATTTTTGCATCCCAACCGGTAAATGCTGAACTTTATGTTATCTCGTCCTGACTCTCATGCTCCTGCCTACTTGTTATCTCCCATGGAACCTGCAATTAAAGAACATTTTAGGTTCCTGGTCACCTGGGGTGGGTAATTGTGTTGCATGGCAAAATACATCACATAATTGCATCATAATCATGACATTATATTATACATTTTCACAATTAGAATGAGTGGGATAACCCTTTGCCTCTGTGTCTTTGATAGGATTATGACTTTCTTAAACAAATGTGTTGAAAATCTGAATTCTATGTCAAGAATCAGAGGCTCGGATTATGTATGTTTAAAGCTTACTTACCACCAACGTTGTAACCTTTTCGACTGGTTTGAAGTTGAAAGTCTTGAATGTGGACTCATTTGTCTAATCTGCTGCCTTCAATATATCCTCCACTCATGCTCCTACACTAAAAGCTTTGTATGCCATAGCTCACCCTCACTGAGTGGGCGCCACAGTGTGAAATATCAATGCCCGCTTAGCTCATCACCCATCTCATCCATCTTGCTTAAGTGGCTGGCGCTACTGCCCCAAAAGATCTCCTCAACGCAATGAGCAACTGAGATACCCCTGCGGGACATAGCTCCTTTGTTTTATTTATATACGCCTGTATGCACCCTACTGGACATAATTTAGGTTGTCCAGTGAATGATGCATAATCAATTATGCTCAGATTCGTTTTAGTTCATCTAGATATATAGAATGTCACTCCTGTGGGTGTAAATGTCTTCCTATCAACCTCTAACGCTCTTACGTCAGATACCCATTTGCATGACAATAAACATAATAGCATTGTCACCTTAGGTGATAACTCTTTCCTGGATAGTTCATCGTTATCTGGCCATGTTGTGAACAACTTTAATACTCTGTCCACATCCTATAATTGGTTGTATTTTACCTTGGGGGGTTTCATCTGCCTGATACCTTTCAGTAATCAGCATATCAAGGGGTGTTCCCCTACTGCTCGACCTTCTAACTGCATTTGTCCCGCTGATATTGCAGATCTAGCAGTACTGATGGTCCTGTATGCTTTGCCTTGTGCTGCCATTTGTGCAAAGAAATGTGCTACATGTACTACATCTGTTCTAGCTGAATTAACGCTCCTCTCCGTACACCAACTATGCCACTTTGACCATGCAGACCGGTATGTCTTACTGGTTCCTAGTGCTCAGGATTCTTCAATGATGTGCTCAGTATCGTTTGATAGTGCTCCCTGATATCGCCCACGCAAGGAAGTTGAGATTGCCTGACTTCGCTAGAGGATGATTGCTCCCTATTGGGTCCCGAACGATCGTTTTGATCATCGGTAGTGCGATCGGGTTGTCGTATGACATTTCCAGCAGATCTGGGAACAATGCTTGTCCTCTCCATGCTGGTGTCACTAATATTAATGATACTCTTTGTCTCCTCACCTGTGCCAGAGTTCTCACTATCATTGAGAACGGTGGGAAGGCATACTTTATTTCTGGGCCCCATACTTGCAGAAAAGCATATGTCGCCTCTGCTTAGGGGTCCAGTCTCCAGCTGAAAAATTGAGAAATGTGTCTGTTCAGTCTTGATGCAAATAGGTCTCTCTAAAATTGTCCCCTTCTTGCCCAGTGTGTTTGGAATACTGTCTCATCCAGCTTCCAGTCGCTGGCATCCTTAAGGAACCTGGAGTTCCAATCTGCTACTTCGTTCAGACTGCCTGGCAGGTACGCTGCTGTCACTGAAATCCTCCTCTGTACGCATAAGTGCCAGAACTCCTTCGCTAGATCTGCTAGCATATTGGATCTTGTCCGTCTTAACCTGTTTATATATCTCACCGCGGACACATTGGGCCTCATTACGAGTCCGGTGTAGGCGTGCCGGTAAAACCGGCACGCTGCCGCCGGACCTGTAGGGATTTACCGGCTCCGGACTTGCCGGAATTACCGGGGCATTACAGCCCCAGTGATCCGGTAAATCTGGAGCCGGCATTCTGTAAATCCCCATTCTCGTGGAGTCCAATAGGACTCCACGGGAATGGGTAAGTGGAAACACTGCACCATGTTGTAATGGTGCCGGTGTTTCCGCGTCCATCTTTGGCCGTGTGGCATTATGCACGCCTGGTCAGACGTGGCAGGTGTACCACCACACGGCCACAGAACTCGTAGTTAGCCGATCCGGAAAACGGTGCTGGTATGGTTTTAGCCGCACCGTTATATCCAGACCGGCTAACTATTAATGAGGTCCATTGTCCATCTTGAGTAGAAAACAATATTGTGCTTTCTCCTGTATCCAGCATTTTACTGCAAATTATCCCGCTAGAACTCCAGGCAGTTGATATGCATATCCAGTTCTTACCTCAACCATCTTCCTCCGCTCTTCAGTTTTCCACAGCGGGTTTCCTAGCCCCATCTGCTGGAATCTGACTCTATTATTAGGTTCGGGGATGAGCCAAATATTGCTCTCCCATTCCATGCCTCCATATGCTGCAGCCATCACTGCATTTCTTCTTTGACCTCTTGAGATAGAGGTACTCGCTGTTCTTAAGAGACCCCCCTCCTGAGATTGTGTATCTTTAATCTCTGGAGGGCTGTGTAATGAAGTGGGTCTAGGAAGATCACTTGTATTGATGATGCTAATTGTCCCACTAATATGGCTATATCCCGAATCGATAACCTTTCCTTTGTTAGAGCACTCTTGATCTCTTTATGTCGTTTACCTTGTGAACCGGTAGACTCAGGGTACCCCGAGGGGTGTTTACCAAGAATCCCAAAAACTCCATGGATTGATCTGGAGTCAGAACTGATTTCTCACAGTTGATCAAAAACCCAGACGCTCTAGCCGATCCAGGTTGATGTTCACCTGTTGCTTGATCGCCTCTTTGTCTTGAAACATTATGCTGTTGTCTAAATACACAATCATACATATCCCTTGTTCCCTTAGATATGTCACTACTGGTTTCATCAACTTTGTGAAACACCATGGGGTTGATGCTAGTCCGAAGGGTAGACATGTGAATTCCAACATTTGTCCATTCCATCTGAATCTTAGATATTTCCTCTGTTCTGTAATTATTAGAACTGTCAGGTAAGCATCCCTGAGATCTATTCTTACTAACCAATCGCCTCATTGTAATAAATACCTCAGGAGGTGAATAGCCTCCATCTTGAAATGTCTGTACAATATGAAACTGTTTAGTGCCTATAGATTTATAACTGGTCTCAACTTGCGTTTTCCCTTGACCAAAAACATATTGCTCACAAAGCTGTCTGACTGCTCTGAAACCTGTTTTGTGGCTTCCTTCTTTACTAAGGCCTCTATTTATGTGTCTAGCAGTTCTTTGTCTGCTGCGCTCTGCGCTAACACATTTGGCCATCTTGCCTGAAATTGGTTGGAATGGAAATCTATTTGAAACACTTGAAGTGTATTTGTGATCCAGATGTCTGAGGATAAAGCGTGCCAGTGTTCTATGCATTACGCCAGTCTCCCGCCTACTGCGGGTACTCACTCTATTATACAGGTTTTCTGTCTCATTGGTCTCATCTGTGTTCTGCTGTTGCTGGTGTTCTGGTTGCCTCCAGCCTCTTCCCCTCCCTCTTCCCCGGACGGGAAGAACGGGTTGGGTCTTTGGTCATCTTGCCTCCAGTGGCTTCTGTCATTGGAGGACCTGTGATAAATGTACCCGCTGGCTGAGTGGGCCTTTCCTCTGCCAGTCCATGCATAAATGTGCCTCCCAAACACTCTTTTTAGGGATGCTTGTGCCTTGCCGATAGACGCGTAGGATTTTGCAAATTTTGTAAGCTGCTGCCTCTGAAGTTCACTTAGCTTAGGGTCGATTTTTACCAGAACTGACTTGCATCTCTCTGTTAGGAGTGCACTGTTTGCGTTCCCTAAAAGACATATTACTCTCTGTGCACATCCGGACAGAATCGCAGGGTCTATGGGTTAAATTTTCTCTTTGGCCTCTGCTGCCATTTGCAGTATCTTGGTGAGGGGTCCCACCACATCTAACATCTTGTCCTGGTATGACCGCCAGGACCTATCTAGATCATTTTTTATGTCCTTAACATATTTGCTCATAAAGGTCACATTTTTTTCAAGTATTTCAGGTGTTTCGGCAATACCCTCCAACAGGTGTGGCCTTAGGTATTCTGCCCTAAGTTTGTTTCTAGCCTCTTACGACAACAGAGTCCACAGTCTCTTCTTCAAATATGTGTTGCCAGTGGTTCCCACTCCGCTGAGCGCAAGTGTATCAGTGTATCTGGGTCAAAGTCGTCCAAGGCCTCATCTTCTATTTCGGCCGTTTTCCTTTTCTTAGAAGTTCCCTCTTCCTCAGATGAAGATATCACTTCCACTTCCTCTGAAGATTGTTCTTGCCAATCATCATCCTCGTCTGAGCTCTCCGAGGATGTGTTACGCCATTTATGCACTCTCTTTTTAGACCTCGCTGCTTTTTTTGTTTTCTTCTGTGGTGTGCCTTGGGGGCTCTTGGTATGTTTAACCTCATGGGCTCTCTTTCTTCCCCTTTTCTCTGTCTCGTGTCCCTTTGCTCTCCTGAGCTCTTGCATGCCTTGTGAGAATTTTATCCATTCCTCCATAATGGCCTTCTGGTGGGTATCCCCCATACTGGCCCCCAGAGCCTTGTGTATAACCTGCCCCATATATGCATAGTTCCTTTTGTGGCTCACTTGCGCCCTACCTTCTTCACTGGAGCTATACATTGTAAATGAAGACAGTATTTGCCACAGGTGCACAATATCTAATCAGTATTTTATTCACAGGTTTCTTTGGCCTATATTCCTCTCACAAACACACTTACAGTGTGAGCAGTGGTCTTAATTCAGGCTTTTCCGCCTCTCAGATTTTCCTTGGCTCTGTGCCCGTTAATTTTGTTGCTTTTCTGCAACTTTTGTGTGTTTAGCCTCAAGGTGGCATTGGTCCACTCTGTCGGGTGGCCTTCTGACAGAGGTTCTCGTCTGAATCTGGGTGCGCGTAGCGCGGAAAGCTCTGCTTATTGCAGAATGCAGGAAGTAATTATCTCTCTTTCTAAGAGAGATAGTTTAAATGTCAGTATGGGCACTCAATGCAGACATGGCTAACCAGAGCGGGGACGCAGCGGAAATATGTCTTCCCGACATGCCTCCTCTCTGGCGCCGTGTCTACTCTGTCCCCTAATGCCGGTTCCGGACTCCTTTGACAAAGTTTCTGACCAGTGAAATGTATAAAGATTTACCCTACGCTGCGGATATGCTCCACTTGAATCTTAAATACGCTGCGCTTGAGCTGTATTTCCCCACGCTCGCCCGACTTTATATAAACAATATTACAATCAGTCCCATTCATTTCCATAAATAAACAATTGGTACTTAACTGGCTGCCTGAGCTGCAAAGAAAGAGGAGGATATCAAGACGGTGAACAGATTTATGGAGGTGTTGAGAGACTATTGGAGGAATAAGATCACATGTTTATTTGAAGACCAATAACAAGAGAACTGCTAAAGACTCTGTTTTACATGGAACATGTAGTTTTCACTTTATTGTTCTTCTGAGGTTGTTATTGTAATGCTGCTCTAGTTGAGTAAAAATAAGAGAAGCATAAACCGAGCCTCCGGGTCTTGACATAGAATTTTCTAAAAACCAAAGCCGTATCCATATTTCTATGGCTGAAAGTGCCACTGTGCCTTTTTATTGTTTTAGCTTGGTTTGCCTTGATTTTTCCCCTAACCTTACATGCCAACAGCCACCATGTTTTTGTGTCATATTTAAAGAGTTTTTGATTATTCTTTAATAGAGGGTATTCTGCTCTATTTGTTTCTAGAATATTCAGTTGTGTGCATATGGCTTGCAATTCACAAAATTCTTAGGGAAAGCCTGTCTCTTCGTATATCTCTCCGCATTTGAGCTTGTGTATGAGGATCTCTTTTCTGAGCTTGTTAGTTTCTTGGGATTTATGCTTTTAATTCTTGTGGACTTTCACCATAAAAAGCCCTCTGATAGTTGCTTTAAAGGTTTACCACTGGACTCCCAGCCACTCTCATGGAGTGGGATTCTCTACAAGTTAGAAATATGAAATATCTGCTAGGATCACCCCCACCATAACAATTGGTTCTCTTAACAAAGATGTGTTTAATTTCCAGGTCCTTTGCCTCTTTTCTACTAGGGTCATGCTTATATAGCTCCATACTGAGGCAAGACCGGATAGTGTGATCTTACCTATAGTAGGCATTTATCTATGAATATATAGCCAATTATTGACTGGATCTTGTGTATGGGGGAAAAAGGAGTGTGTGCCTCCATGAATCTTCCAGCCAGTCCTCCGCCAAGTTTGTAAAGTGTCCTTAAAAACTTGATTGGGACCCCAGTATGCCATTCTTCATGCTGTCACAATTTACATCCATGGTAATCTTAAAATTCCCAGTTAAAATGAGATACACATCAGCAAATAAAACCAGCTCTTGTATCATCCCGTTGAAATGTTTTTTTGGCTTGTCGTTTGAGGTATAGTTTGAGGCGAGTTATGACCTTTCCCCCCTGCATTCCAGACACAAAAATAATTATCTCCTCTTTAATTTTGGCTGATGAGTGGGACTGCATGGGCTAATATTTAGATCTTAATTTATGGATGATCTGCTGCAGATGGTGAGTTCTTGAAGACATATAATAGTTTCCACTTGTGATTCCCTAAGCGTATGATTGAAGGTCATTGGGTTTGAAGCCCGAATTTTGGTATACAATGTTTATCTCACGTACGTCCCATTTAACAATCCCCTAGCTTAAACATGACCTGAAAAATGACAGAGGAAATGTCCTTCTCTTGTCAACCTCCATTGTGGGGAAAGTTAGACCCAAGTTGATGGGATACCATCAATTGTCGTAGCAAATACATAGTATATGCCATAATATGCACATGTGCACGCCTATACATTAGGAGAACCATAAGAGAACTCAGGTGTAGAATACGTGAGCATATCTATGCTGTCAGTAAATCTGATTACACATTACCACTTGCACAACATTGGCAAACTAATCATCAATTGGATGATAAAATGAATGTGAGGTTCATCGGATTGAGGCAAGCCTCTCTAGGTGAGAGGGGCGGTAATAGAGAGATCCTCCTTCGCCAGATGGAAGCTCGCACAATTTGTAAATTTAGAGCAACAGAATTTGGCCTGAACCAAGACCATGAAATGGCGTACTTCCTCTGAGGGGGAAATAACACAAACCTTTTTTAAGAAATGCATTCATTTGTTCCTGTTGATATTTTATCTGTACTACAACGCTATATGTTACTCCTTGTTCTCAACTAGCACTTACAATACTGAAGTATTTTGAACCTTTTGGCTTTGCAGTAAAATTGTTTACATGATTTATTTCATGTAGTCTCGGGGATGCAAACACATGATTAGCGTGAATGGTATTGTGTTCAGCCGTGCCCCCATCACCTTTGTCACTTTGTCATTGCATATAATATTGTAGCTTTGTTCTGCTATCTGGCAATATACTTAGATACCTATTGACACAAATTATTTATTTTTTTTGCCTTTCCCATCACTTTGCCCGATAACAACCATTTATAGTGTTTCACCTGACTTTATTGATCATTTGTAGATTTCAGGTTTAACTTTTATGTTTTTTTCTAGCACTGCCATTTCAGCATGCTAAAACTACAGCCCCATGGGGACCCTTTTGTTTATTCCGACGATTTGTATTCCCTTTACCATAATTTCAACTCATAATATGGCGCTCATCTATTTTGCCTGACTCTCCGAATAGGACCTAATGGAAATAGAAATAGGACTAGGGTTGCCTAGACACCCCTTTTAAACTTGGGAGAAACCGCTTTGCCGACCGACCCAGACGAAAGGAGATTGAGCCCAAGCCGGAGGTAAGCTGCAGCACAATCCTTTTGTGCTTTGTGTGCTATTTTGTTGTGATGTTTCATCATTATGGAATCGAGCGCATTCTGTCGCACGGCTGCAACTCGAGCAATGTGCTGACCGTGTTTGGATCAGAGTAAACACATATTTTATACACGTAACTACGGCGTCTTTGGACTTAGCATTATTTGGTCTACGAGTACATTATTTGAATTGTTTTGCCACGTTCCAGTCAAATGCTGTTTAGCGTATCAAGTATTTGGCCGTGTTTGGATCAGAGTAAGCGCATATTTTATACACGTAACTACGGCGTCTTTGAACTTAGCATTATTTGGTCTACGAGTACATTATTTGAATTGTTTTGCCACGTTCCAGTCAAACGCTGTTTAGCGTATTAAGTATTCCACCATGCTGGGATATAATCCAGTATTTACATGGACACTTTCTTAAAAATAATTATTAACTTGTATAATCAAGGTTATTTTAATTTCGGGTAATTCACTATTGGAGGATTTTCTACTTAGGCATATAGCTTCAATAATACGCAATGTAGGAGACTTTGATAATATTGGACTTCTTAAATGATGAGTCACACGTATTTACTGTCTAAAATGTGATATTTTGGCATTAATTATAATAGCGGGATTTAACCCATGACTTTCTGTTCTACTGAATTGAAGATTTTTGATTTGGAATATAGGTAAGGCCTCCATGGGTACACTTCTATATCAATTACTTCAAGTAAGAATGACATTTTTGTCTAAATAATATTAGACACTGACCTATGAGTATGTAATAATGCGTTGTTTTTTACCTTTGTGCTTTCTTTTTACTTACCTTGAACCTCCTCCCCTTGACCCTTCCTTATTTCTCTGTGACTACTTTTAATTTAATTTTTTATGCTTCCATGGTTTGTTTCTATATTTGTTTGACTGTGCATCATGATCTCGGATACATGTTTTTCACTGTGATTTCGGCTACAAACTTACTAGTTTTATCACCAGCCCTGATTTGAAAAAGACACTGGTGTGTCGAAACACGTGTTATCCAAAAGGGCATTATAATTAATAAATTTCAGTTTCCACAAAAACGTTGTGGTGCAGTTCCTCCAGTGTGGAGCATCTTTTCTTCAACAAAAATAATTATCTCCTCTTTAATTTTGGCTGATGAGTGGGACTGCATGGGCTAATATTTAGATCTTAATTTATGGATGATCTGCTGCAGATGGTGAGTTCTTGAAGACATATAATAGTTTCCACTTGTGATTCCCTAAGCGTATGATTGAAGGTCATTGGGTTTGAAGCCTGAATTTTGGTATACAATGTTTATCTGACCTACGTCCCATTTAACAATCCCCTAGCTTAAACATGACCTGAAAAATGACAGAGGAAATGTCCTTCGCTTGTCAACCTCCATTGTGGGGCAAGTTAGACCCAAGTTGATGGGATTAAAATGCCTATCAACGATTCCCATCCTCACCTCCCATGGCCTGTCCCAGTACATCAACTTCTGCCCTGTTGGGTTTGCGAAGGAAAAAAATATAGCAAACCACACTGCGTTCTAGGTGTGTGGATGATATATTCCATGAGGGGGTCAGAAAAGCGCAGTTTATGCGTTGCCATTTTCCTCTGCTGCTCACAGCCCACCTCCCCATCAAAGTGGAAATATTTTAAGGTCTAACTGTGATGTGGTGGGCTCCTGTGTTGCGGAGCCGCTACAAGGTGCAGGGGCTTGATTAGGACTATGGTCGCAGCGTTCAGCCAACAGAATAAACAGCCACTTAGTTTGCTGCATAAACCCGGACTGGCGCCAAACTGCCAGTTCCGGTGATTCCTTTATTTCCTGCTCCCGCCCCCTGACAAGTGAGCGAGTCTCCCCTGACAAGTGACATCACAGTAATAGTCAACTTTTGTGGAGCGAGATTGTGAATAAGTTTGATCCAGTAAGTTTCCAAAATGTACTCATGGCTAATGACTTGTTTCATTTCAAACAATTTAGCGGATTCTGGACATTTTGTGTACTTTAACAATAACTCTTTTTGCACATAGGCAGTATGATATTTCATTAACTTTGTCAGATAATTTCGAAATAAATCCAATTCTGTTTTGCTGTGGAAGTAAAAATAATTTTAAAATGAGAAAGTAAACAATATAATTGCATACAAAACGGAGTCTGAATAGTTTGCATGATGGTACTATTTCTCGATTAATTTCACTTTTTCTTTAATACTTTCATCGATGAGGTGTGTATTTCATTGCAAACTTTCACCTACTATCGTGCTCGGTGTCTCTCGATTTCAAGTGCTTCGAAAGTACAATTCGGCAACAAAAAAAGCAACGCACAAACTCGCGTGCAAGCGCTACTATCGCGAGGCTTCCACAGAGCAATGCTGACGTTATTCCGACTAGCCCGTCGACGAACGTGAAAGGAAGGGAATACCCGTTACTAAATAACTAATAGTAATGTAATGAAACAAAAAATACGAGACATACTCTACAATTCGTACCAATCGTTTGTAATAGTTATTTACTTTTCTTGTTTTTGAAAACATATGTGATCATTTGTGTATTAATGTAAAAGTATTATATGCTAAAATATGAATGTAATAATACTTTACAAACAAGATTTTCTTTCTATAAACTTCAAAGTTTTTGAGTTTTATTTAAAAGAATCAAGTGACTTACAAATCGTCCCTTTTATGAATATGAAAAACCCACCACTCAAAGATGGCGATCGCTGCACTATGCACGAACTTGGTAGTGCATGCCCTTCCTCAGTGCGAGCTGGGGCTGGCGGTCAATCTGATCATCTGGAATTCCAGCAGAGAACATGTTCCTAGTGTCAGGCTCCGGTAACTTGCGGCTGTGGCGGGCAGTAAGTTGACATTTCCTTTTCTGCCCGTGGTGGCCCTCCTCCACCCCAGAGTAGTGGCTGCTGAGGGGGCTGGTGTTTTAATCACTTAACTCTGGGGACTTTGTTCCATTGAATTGTCTATTTGATTTTGGTCAAATGAACATTGCATCAATTTGATGTCTGTGCATTGCGTAAGACTTATACGCGTTACGTAAGATGTATACGGCCCACGGAGGGGTTTGGATACATTGAAGTCAGGCGTGGGGTTTGAACCCAGAGACTGATCAGTAGGGACACTTACATGCGTTTAAGACCAGCGTACAAGTACCACAACGGTTTCGTTAGTGTCAGTATTGCAGTGGTGCTATGTTCTTGGTGGACATGTCAATTTAAATATGTAGCCTAATAGCTGCTTGACCTTACTAACCGCCATGGTCTTTCTTAGTCCCGCTACATGGCAACGTCTTGTCGCTGGATTATACATCTTTTCCCAGCTCTTTTATCTTCCCTGACAAGTTTCCAAGTTCCATGCATGACACCACGAACCAATGGTTTTTGCTTCAAATTGCATGCTGGAACTTCAAACAAGACAAGCTCTAAGATTCTGCAAGGAAATGGAAATCTTGGTAGCTATGTTCAAATGATTCGGGACAGAGCCTTGGCAGTCCCTGAAAAGTGTTTTTGAGACTGGGATGCTGCCAGGGCTCTCTAAAGTCCCCTGGTAGCCCCAGCCGATCAGGCTGCTAGAAGCCAAGGCCATTTTTTTCTAAAGCCTGAAGCTCTTGTGCATAAGCAAGAATTTCAGGCTTTAGCAAAAGAAGCCTTGGTTTGTAACCACCTCTTGCTTTTCTTCCTTAATTGTGGTGCCGACCCCTGCCAGACATCCTTTTTAAATAAGAGAAGCAGGCATCCTTCCCTTCGCACTCCGGATGAGAGGGTGATGATCGCTGCAAGGAGGGGCCTTGCAGGGGTCTGTGGCACAATTAGTAACAAAAGGAGAGGCGGGATGTACCGCTTTCTTAAGTCACCCCCTGCCCGTTAGGCCATGCCCCCCCTTGATTTCACATGCACTTAAAGCACAGAATTGTCCACTTCTAGTACATCACTTTTGAATTTTTGAAGCTGTGGACTTTGAAACCATTATGTGTATGTAGGCTAATGGATAATCCCCCTCACTAACGTGAGAGGGGGTCTAGATTTGATTAACGACAAGGAGGCGAGTATTATGCTTTAATTCTTTACTTCTGACACCACAGCACCAAAGAAAAACTTTAACAAATAAGTTTCTTCAACTGAAACTGTAACCGTACTTATGGCAATCCAAGGGAAGAATCCCCAAACCAACATCGAGGCCAGGTCATGCCCCGCAGGTAACCAATAGGAAGATACCTACAAGTCCTTTCCTCAAACACCAACTCCTCTTCTGCAGCTGCATCACACCGGATGCCAGCCCTGAAGATCAAATGCTGTAGGACAGAGACACAATCCATGACCAACTCTGAGGACCTCCTAAATCGCGGAATTTCAGGACGATGAAGGTATCTTCTTGAGTGGACCACCTCACCCCAAAGCTGTATGCAAAACAAATGAACAAGAGTGGGAAGTGAGCTAATACTCGCCTCCTTGTCGTTAACAGAATCTAAACCCCCTGTCACGTTAGTGAGGGGGATTAACCATTCTATTTCAAGACAGGAAGCTTCATATTATGCAAGTTTAAAGCCCTTGCATCACATTTATTGCAACATGATCAATAAGTTTGTGGTAAAATGTTTTGAACGTTGACTCTCTGAACCAATAAGCTGCCTTCAACATTTGTTCCAGACTACCCCCCAGGAAAGCGGCTTTAGAAGCCATAGCCCCCTTAACTGAATAGGGACCGAAAGAAAGTGTCAACCCCTGCTTCCTTTATAACCCGCTTGGCTAACATGGCTGGGGACACTGGCTTGTGGGGTTTCCTAGAAGAAATTAGCAGCTGAGAGTTATTAGCAGGCAGAAGCCCCTCAATCTTTAAGCATTGTACCACACACAGTTTTGGATCCTCTGGTAAAGCAGGGTAAGAAATGGAGGAAATCAAACACTTAGTTCTCCTGGAAACAAAGAAAGTAACCCTTTGCATGGTGAACACCTTGTTATGAACATCCAATGCCCTGATATCTGAAACTCTCTTAATGTAAATAAGGCATACCAACATGGTTAACTTGGAGAAAATTTGCTGCAAAGTCAGTTCATCGTTATGAGGCCAACAGTGAAACAAATCCAACACCAGATTAACATCCCATAAAGCAGAATACCTAGCATTAGCTGGAACCTTGAAGCAAATAGATTTGATGGTCTTGCGCACCATGAAGGGCCTACCCATTGATATGATCTGATACAGCATTTATAACGCGCCTATACACAAGTGTTTCAAGGCGCGACGAGGCAAAGGAGGGGCAACAGAGGGAAGACAGACACCGATCTCAGGTGCCATTCAGATTGCGCAAGGGAAGGTGGAACGGGAAAAAGTGCCCGTGGACACCTGTCCTATCCTGGCACCCCAGCCTGCTATGCTGGCATCTGACTCCAGAATGACATCCGGAGTGGGCCCAAAAATCGCTCTGCCATTCCATGCATCCACGTGCCTCAGCCACCAAAGAAATTCCAACCTGGCCTTGCGGGACAGAACCACTAACTGAGCGTAAGATAGACTTTTGCAAAGATGCTTGCCCTTGAGGCGTTATAATGCCCTGTAATGGAGGGGAGCCAGAAAGATGGCTTGAATGGAGACTGACAACATCCCCACAACCCTGGCTAGTTGTCTGAGGGAGACCCTCCCTTTCTTGAGAAGAAGGCGGATTTCCTTCCGTATTTTGGAGAGCCTGCAGTCCGGAAGGAGAAGGATGCATTGCTTGGAATCTATATTGAAGCCCAGAAATCGGATACATTGAGTAGGCTGGAATATGGATTTAGCATCTATAACAAAGCCTAATGCTTGTAACAGAGAAACTGTTAAACTCAGATGAGTCTGAAGAATCAGAAAACTCTGAGCTAGAAGGAGCATGTCACCCAGGTAAATAATTATACGGATTTCTTTGGACCGGAGGTGAGCCAAAAACTGGCTTCATTAGTTTGGTGAAGCACCAGGGGGCTGACGAGAGGCCAAATGGAAGGGAGGCAAACTGCCACGTGCGAGACTCCCATTGGAACTGCAGAAACTCCTGCGGGGGAGGAAAGACTGGGAGTACCAAGTATGTAACCTTGAGGTCTATCTTGACCATCCAATCTGCCGGGTGAAGGGTGTCCCTGAGGAGATTTATTCCCTCCATCTTGAAGTGATGGTACACTACAAATGAGTTGAGGGCTCGCAAGTTTATGAGTGGGTGAAATCCCTCCTCGGGCTTCAGAACTAGAAATATTGTGCCCAGGAACTGGGAGGCTCTGAAGGAGGCTGTAACTACTGCTCCCTTGAAAATGAGGTCCCAGACATCTAAATCTATTAATCTTTGCTTGACCTTGTCGAACATGAGGGGAAGGGGAAAGGAGAGCTGACAAGGGGGGGAATCAAATTCTATTTGGAAGCCCCTCACCGTTTGCAACATCCAGGGATCTGAAGTGAGTGCCTCCCACTGGGGGAAAAAACCTGGCCAACCTGCCCCCTAAACCTTTGAGGGAAGAAACATTTAAAACGCGCGGCATTACCTGGAGCTGTTCTTGCTCTAACAGCACCTCTGCTGCTACGTCCTCTCCAGTAGAACCCTCTCTGGGGGTAGAACTCAGTCTGGGCTCCCCGAGCCCAGGAGGAATTGTGCATCTCTGGATGCATACTGTCAGGGACGGGTAGAGCTCTAGGGGAAACTGCCAGAGGAGCAGGCTCTACCCCTTCCGGCCCTGTCAAAAATGCTGGGGCAAACACTTGTTTAATGTTGACCTGTGTCTATTCCAAGGCAGTGAAGGTATGTACATAAGATGACGGTTCCTTTTTATAAATCGGTCGCCAAATAAATTACCCTGGGCCTTAGGACCAGCTTCCGCTTCCGCCATATCCGCTAACTTGGAGTCAAGGCGCATAAGGTGAGACTTGCGTCGTTCTTTAGAAATGGCAGCGTTGGCATTGTTGAGAAGGCAAACTGCCCTCTACACCCAGCCCCAGAGGGCTTGCACATCTACGGGGGAATGATATCGCAGCCTCTTCTGCCTGCTCAAAAATATGCGTAAAGGGTCCTAAAACATCCAATAACTTATCCTGGCAGCTCCTCCAGGCCTTATCAACCTTGGGGTCTTTCCCCTTCTGAGATAAGAAGGAGACCATGTACTGGTCAATGTCTGGGGTAAGGGCTACCTTATGTGGGACCACTGGTTTGGGACACTGGGAACGCAGCTTGTTCCTATCCTCGTTGGGTAAAGGATGTCTAACCCAAAGTCTCAAAAATGCAGACACCGCCTCCGAGGGGTGCCACTCTGCTGACTTCGGATGCTGAATAAGGGATGGGTCGAAGAATGGCACCGCACTATCATCCAACAATGTCCCCTGGAATAGAACTACAGGGTCCCCCTTTTTCTTAATCCTTTTAGGAGGAAAGCCAGAATCCTCAGAACTGTCCTCTGAAGACATGGGAGCCGAAGGGACACTAGCAGGAAGCTGTGAATGACGTGTCCAGGCAAGAGCTGACTGGGAATGAAGGGAAACCTCTTGGGCCAGTTTATGCTTTTGTCCTTCCAAGTGTTTAGATTTTTTGGAACACTTACGGGGTACACGCACCGAAGAACCCTCCTCAAATGGGGGGTGACAGTCCGCATTCTTATTTATAAGCCTATCAAAGGCTGAAGCCAGCGTGGAATTAAGGTCCTGAAGGGCAAAGTCTAGGGTAGTTTGAATTACCTGGGCCACAAAAGGCTGGGTAGGAAGGTCAACCTCCCCTGACCCCCTGATAAGTGCCATCCCCCAACCTCTCACTTTTCTTGGAAGGTCTTACTTGAGTACTGGCATCGGCTGAAGAGGGTCCCTCAGACCCTTTATTAGCCACCATGACAGAAAAAGAAAGCACCAATTGGACAAAAATAAATATTTTGAGAGAAAAAGTACCATGTAATCCAGCCTTGCAGGCACGGGTTAATAAGTGTAGAGAAATACTACTGAGCCCATAGCACTGGTGCTGACAGAAAACAGTGAGCAGGCGTTGCTCTAAAGTGCCTCCCTGTAAGGGTTATAGCAGGACATGTTATGCGCACAGCAGGCGCTGAATTCACAACCCTGGTGAAGCCTGGAAGCTGAGTAGGCTGGGGAAACGAGGAAGAACAGGCCACACAGACCAGCAACGTCTCATAAGGAGAGGGGGAGGGGCTGACTCCCTCCCATACACAGACATGCCCGCTGAGCCGGCTGCGTATGGAGGGAAACAGAAAACAGAACGTCCGGGCACTGAGGAGATGGAATGCTGGGCCCGGCTTTCATGCGAATGCGACCACTGCAGAGGGGTGAATAAATTAATGCAGCGCTCGTGCCCAACAAAAGGAAACACTTCAGTGTAATGAGGGACAAATGGGTCTGAGCCGTCTAATGACATGCGCTTACCGCATTACGATATTGATATTTTATTTCTATTGCGCTCGTACACAAGTGTTTCAGAGCGCGACAAGGCAAGGGACGGGAACGTGGGAGAACAAAACAATCTTACTAGGCCCAGTGACATTGAGAACGTGCAAGTGCATGGGAGAGGGGGAGGGGAAATGCATGGACGGGGGGAGAAGTCGAGAGTGCGGAGCAAAGGAGAAACAGATAAATAATAATAAATAAATAAAAAAGGCAACAAACGGGCAGTGCAGCCAGCAATTGGCAAGTGCTGGGTTTAAGGCAGCAGACAGGGTAGGTCTGATAAGTGCAGGAAGAAAAAGGGGGGGCTGTATGGTTATAGATACAGATCTCAGTGCAAAGGGTGTCCCGGAGGAGGTGCGGGGGAGGGTGACAGGGTGAGCAGGTACCTGGGCCCAAAGGGCATAGGGTGGCCAGGTGCACGGTGCCAAGAGAGAACATATCAGCAGGGGAGAGGGGGAGCGAAGGCAGAAGCAAAGAGGGAGGTCTTGAAGTGCTTCTTGAACCGGAGATGGTTCTCCTCAAGTTTTAGAGTGGCGGGGAGGCTGTTCCAGAGGGAGGCCCCAGCCGAAGACATAGATCTACCCCAGCTCGTTTCTTTGAAAAACGACTGACCCTGAGGGAGTTAGAGCTAGAGGAGCGACGAGCTTGAGAGGGGAGGTATTTGTGGAGGGATAGCTGAAGGTATTTTGGACCCAGGCCCCAGAAAGCCTTGTGGACAATGCAGAGGATTTTGAATTTAATCCTTGCATCCACTGGGAGCCAATGGAGAGATTTCAGAGCGGGAGAGATACGGCTCCAGGGCTTGAGGCCACGGACAAGTCTTGCAGTCCTGCTCTAGATTAGTTGCAGAGGGCGGAGAGTAGAGGCAGGTAGATTTAGAAAGAGGCTGTTTCAATAGTCCAACCTGGAGCGAAGCAGAGCTTGGTAGACCATGAGCTTCTGGGGGAAGGAGAGGAAAGGCAGAGTACCTCTGAGGAAGTGCAGTAGGAAGTTTGACTTTTTTGAGACATCAGAGATGTGGGCAGAGAAGGAAAGTGTGGAGTCAAAGATGACCCCCGAGGTTCTTAGCCTCGCAGGTGGGGGTAGGAGGTGGGCCAAGGGAGGCTGGCCAGAGAGTGAGGGGAAAGGATGGTGAAGGTGTGCCGTTGAGGAGGATCTCAGTCTTGCCGGCATTCAGACAAAGATCACTGGTGGCACACCAATCTTGAATGGCAGTTAGGCAATCCGAGATGAGGGAGAGGGAGAGAAGGTGGCCGAGGGCAGCCTGAAAATGAGTTGTGTCGTCAGCGTAGCACTGGAAATTTGAGAAGAAAATGGCAATGCAGTGGGCGAGAGTTGCCAGGTATTGGATGAAAAGCCAGGGCGAGAGGTTAGACCCCTGGGGAACACCACAGGAAGAGAGGAAATTAGATGATAGGAAGGACCCAAGTTGGACCTGGCAGGGTCGATCAGAGAGGAAAGAGGTCAGCCAGGCCAGAGCCTGATCAGTGATACCTAGGTTATCACGGAAATGGTTGAGCTGGATGGTATGGTTGACCGTGCCGAAGGCAGAAGAGAGATTGAGTAGGGTGAGGACAGAGGGAATGTTAGAGTCAAGGTTGGAGAGCAGATTTTCACGGATGTTCAGGAAAGCAGCTTCCGTGCTTTGTATTAAAGAAAGTAACAAAGAAACAAACATTTCTACATTTCAAAGACACCAATAGCAACAAAGTACATGCGCGAATACAAATGTACTTAGCTTGTGGCGTCCGCAGCAAAGAAAGAGGAGTTGGTGTTTGAGGACTTATATGGGGGTGAGTCTCTGCCTATTGGTGACATGCAGGGCATGACCTGGCCTCCATGTTGGTTTGGGGATTCTTCCCTTGGATTGCCTTAAGTACGGTTTCAGTTGAAGAAACTTGTTTATTTGTTAAAGTTTTTCTTTGCTGTTGTGGTGTAAAGTAAATTGGTGATTTGGATCCATAATACTCTATAAATGGTGTCATAGATGGAAGTTTTGATATTTCCTAAAGGGCCATATATTCCCCATTCCTTCCCCGAATATAAGCAAGTGACCGAGCAAACTGAGGAAGCCCAATCCCTCCTGAAGTTGAAATAGTGCCTTTTACAGCACGCTTTTTCAGAAGGAACTGGGGGGGGGGGGGAGGGTCATTGGATTCACAGACAACTTTGAACATATAACATCCCTGCAACAGTCACTCAGTGCTGACGTACCCTGGCTGCTTTCTGCTTTAACACTCAACTTTCATAGACTTCACCATCGGATGGGGATCTCAGATAGTGCTCAAAATCCCTGTTACTGCAACTGTGCAGTTTGTGTATATGCTTTAAAAGGCAATGGTGTTTTATCTCCAGCAACATTCACACTGTGCACAATCTCATTTGGGATGTACAGTAGGAAACTGAAAAAGAGAGGTTTTGCCCACCATTGCCGAAGAATCAAGGCGGCAGTTGCCTCCGAGCACTCGGAGCGTGTGGGTATTGTATTTTGTCCTTCAGCATGAATGGTACTAGGTGCTGGGTAATGTCAAAACCTGTGAACCTACACGTGTGTGTGTGTGTATATACACACACACACTCTCTCTCACACCTCTCCTATATTCATTACTGTGTGACTAACATGGGTTGCACTGGTGTCGCTGTGTGTGATTGAGAAGCTGTGACTTAGCTTGCCACATGTTGTGGATGTAGCTTTCCTCCCAAAATAGATTGGAAGCCCAGTGACAGTCTTGCCTGTTAGTCCTTTGATAGCTCTGTGATCTAGTCTTTGCCCCGCACCATAGGGCGGTAACAACATAGTACGATGTACCTTTTTTTTAGCATTTTTTTTTTTTACTTTATATTTTTGTTGGCAGAGGCATAAAGCATACACATACATCGGAGCAACCAATGAGTACAATACATACATCAAGGAATACATTGGAAAGGAGGACAAAAGGACAATGGTACTGAAGGGGCCCGTGAGGGACCCTCGCGTATGGAAACAAGGCACAATCACCACACACGAACTGATACGCCAGACACGAGGTTGTATTCCCAAAAGGTAGGGTTTATCACAAAGCAAACTGTCTCAGTTGGCCAACTGGGTCCCACGCCCTGCCACGTGTGTTTCCTGACCCCGGGGGACGCGAGAGAGAGAATTGTACAACAGTTACATATATACAAAGCAAGCATCTTACAATCAGTAGTGACACATCCAATACAGCCCCTAATACATTTCCTTTGAATTGGGCACGATGATTGACAATGGTGACGAGTATGACACCTTCAAACATTCATTTAGCAACAGTTTGCAATTTTGCGAGCCTACAGAGACAAGTCTTTGTTTTAAAGAACACAATGCTTCTGTTTTTGCAAGCAAGCTGCGTGCAGGGGAGAGACACATTCCAGGCCTTGCTATCTCCTAGTTTCTATTTGTGTACTGGGGGTCAACTTGCTTTCCAGGGCTCTACAGGCCTCAGGAAAGGGGGACCGCAAAGAAGAGCATCATTCAAGTCATTTAATGTTCGCTTCTAGCATTTCTACTGTGTTTCCGAGACTAGCTGGCACTTGTGTACTGATTAGAATGCCTTGCTGCTTACTTCCAAGGATATGTGAGGGAGGAGACCGGGCATTTCTGTCTGGGTTGCTGCATTATGTTTCAACATGTCTCTCGCGGCCTTGCGTTATGCACTAGTGGAGCAAAATAATATTTCGGCAAAGCAGTTTTAACAGAAGGCAAAAAGCAAACGTTAGAGAAAACAAAATGGCGATTTGTCACCTTAAAATGGCTGCACGTTAGTCAAGCTTATGGCTATATATTTCTAATACTAAACACATGAGGCGGTTGGTCTTCGGCCAACAGAGTACATTGCCTTATGATTGAGGGGTGTCTACTTTTTTCTGGACTGACAAACCCTCCTTTTGGCCGTATGCTAAACGCCTCATCCGTACATTGCATCCTCTTCTGACCAAGTATTTGATTCTGATTCTGAATCTTGCACACTACTGTTCTCCTCCTCATTGTCATCAATATTGATTGACATGAATTCTTTTACTGTCTTTGATTCATCATTACCGTGAGTACTTGATCTAGCAGTGCGTTTTTTTTTTTTTCTACCATCTATACACACGCCTCGCTTATTTCAGTACATATGGGTAAGCAGTGTATGCAACAACGTGTCATGAATATTCCTAGCACTGCTACTAGGATCGCAAATAATTTCCATCCCCTTGAGCGTAATACTTCCCAGAACCAGGAGCTTATGTTTAATTCCCAGCTCCTTTCAGGGGGGTGAAGGTCAGAGCTTAAAACGTGCAACTTTCTTATCGCTTCGAAAATCGTAGGGGAGGAGTCGCTTACGCAACGCGCTGATCCCGCGATTTTGCAAACAACACCACGACTAACCAGGATTACATCAAGAGCCTTTCTATTTTGGAGGGTCATTAATCTAATTCCTTTTTCCTCTAATGTCAAATTGTATAATATGTCTGTTGTCCCATTCATCGTTTTCTCTAAAATCCTGGACAGTTGTCTTATATTATACGAGTTTATTGCTTGGCCCCAAAATGGTATGAATGATTTTGCTATATCCTCTGTGATTAAACCTCCTTCCTCATTCCGCCGTGGTCTTGACCTGGCCAATTTGGCTTTGTCTGCTGTTTTTGAAAGGAATACCCCTGGGAACAAAAATCCCAAGTAACAAGTACCTCCCCAGTTTCTAGGTAACCAGGGATACACTTTTTCTCCACATATAAAATAAACAGGATCTCCTACATAAGCTGGCTCTACCTCCTTATCAAGGAATGCTATAGTCAGACATTTAGTGAATGTCCCCACCAAATAGGAACCCTTCTTTCTCAGGCAAAAGGGGACAGAGCGTGGACTGTAATTTACTGGATAGGAGGGGGGGGGGGCACTGTATCTTTATTTCCTTCTGGGTTCATTTGAAACGTGATTACAGATGATATATAGTGCACAAATAGTCTGTCTTGTCGCATCACTACTGGTGTGATCGGTCGTGCTTTGTGAAATATAGAACAACCTACGAGTTTCATAATCTCTTCAAATTCATTCATATTTGTTATATCTAGTCAACCAGTTTCACTTTCGTTCCATTTTCCATAATATAATGCACTCAGTGATGCGTAACATGCATAACTCAATGGCAAGGGCTGCACATACCAAGCAATTCCTTTACCACCATGCTACGGCAAGTGGTTTCTTAATATGGAGTGGGTCATATTCATTATTAGCAGTAGTGTGTTATTCCCATAACCTTCTCTGTGTCTTTCTTCCATTGGGGACAGAGTGTAAGTAATTACATGAACCAGGCTTTCAGTAGTGGAGATGTTTCTTACTGGCAAGAGTATTTCTAAGGGGTGTATTTCTTCCAAATACCATAATACCAATACGGTCATTATTGGGGCTAATATACTCATTATGCACATTACTATTGTTAAGATCAGCATACCATTGTTTAGGCAATTCTTTTTGTGTAACCCTCTAGTCTCTGTTTAACTCATTATCAGCAGTGGTGCATGAGGGGGCAAAAGCTGGTTCCGGCATTTTTCTCTCACGGTTCTTCAGCAATGTTCATCGTGAATATCTCTCCTCGTTGCACTCGTTCGAATGTCAATAAGTTCAGTAAATGTCAGCTGTCTGTTCTGCCAGTTCTTAGCAGCCTGGATTGCTATGCGTTGGGCAAGATCTCTGTGCATCAAAGAACTCCAGAGCAGTTATCAATTGCCTTTGTACCATGTGAGCCCCTCTTTTCCGGGAGGGGTGATCTGCACATGGATTCTTTTTTTTTTTTTTTAGCACAGAGGAGCCTTGCTTTTGGGCTGTCCGGTTTGCACAACCCTCTCGCTGCTCTCCTCTAGGCCTCCGGTTCCTATTTCATCTGTGATAGGAAACTGAGGCAACAAAGATCAAAAGAAATTAAGATTTGATCACTCCTTCTTCCGGTTCCGCAAATTATACAGCCTTGCTCCTGGTATCGCGTGATCAATGAATAGTGCAGGTGCACTTCCAGACTCAAGCTCGGAGTCAGCCTGTGGCGCAATGGAAGGTGATGGTGGGCGCCTAAGTGATGATGCAGATTTCGTTTCAGGCTGCAGCGCAATGTAAGAGGGTGGGCGCCAAAGCGGTACACTTTTGTGTCAGCCAGCTGTGATGCAGGTTCTGCTGGACAACGTTGGGGCACTCTTTGCTCTTCCTCTTTTACAGCAATCTTTTCAGACTTCGTTTCAGGATCAGGCAGATTTTGGGGCAAAGAACTGGCAACTGTTTCATTAGTTTCTGGGACCGCTGTCTCTTTCTGGTCATCTCGATCAGGCAGTTTTTCAGACGGTGACGGGACCTTTTTAGCGTGTGTTGCATGAATCCACGCTTTCCTTCCGTCTACACGAATGACCGTCTACGTTGTTAAAAGTATCAAATAGGGTCCACGCCACCTTGGTGCAAGCGATGTTTTCTTCTCGAAGTTCTTTATCAGCACCCAGAGGTGGGGGAAAGAGCTTTGCCAGTTCTGCAGAACACATTTCTTGGCTACTATGCAGCCAACATTCAGAAATGTAGCCATTTGTTTGGCCCCGTCAGTCTGCCACACCCCAAACAAAACACCCATCAGGTCTGGGTCAACAACAGTATCAGTGATTTCAGATAGTGTCTCAAGAATCTTGCCCCAGAATTCCGTTAAGCTCGGGCATTCCCAAAACATGTGTAAATGATCAGCACGCTCCATGCCACAACGCGGGCAGGGCTGCAGGGCAGTTTGTGCAAACCTGGAGATCCTGTGCGGGGTATACTACAATCTGTTTAACAGTTTATATTGTATGGTTCGGTAGCGGAAGTTGAGGGAGACTTTGTTAGTGTGTGAGCACATTTTCCCCCATGAGTGGTCAGTGAGCTCCACACCCAGCTCGGCTGCCCAGTCATCCCGGGCCCTGGAGGGTTGGATCGGGGCACCCATCTGCAAGAGCTTGTACAGTGAAGAGACCACCCCGAGGGCACCACCCGAGTTAGCAATGTAGGCAATCACTGGGGAGTCCAGGGGTTTGTTAGGGAAACCAGGCCAAGCCGTTCGGAAAGGCTGCGTGGAGTCTGTAGAATTGCAGATATTCCAGTGCTGAACCTGAATGGCCCGGCCTCCAGGTCTGTGGAGTTATGAACTGCCCTTCCGGGTAGAATTCTCTTAGAGCGAGGTACCCTAGGGCCTCCCAATGTCTCACCAGAGCTGTGTCATATGTGGGTTCCAGTCCGGGAAATCTCGAGGCGGGGAGCCACTTGTAGTATGGCTGTTTTTTCGGCACCTGCCTTGAGTACGATGTACCTTGAACTCATTTTGAACTAAGTTGTGGGCCAAAACCTTTCTTCACAGCTGTTTTCTCTAGGAATTTCCTTATCTCTGGTTATAGAGCGTGCCTTCAGTAAATGCTCTTATAGATTGCATGAATGGTCATGTGGTCCCTGGAATATTTTGAACGTCAACACATCCCTAGTCACCCAAGTCTGGTTACAGATACCATGCTCTGTTTTCTTTCAGTGTCTAAGAACTGTGGGCCAAACTTTCCACTAAGATGATGATACTTGATCAGCATCGGGTCTCGACCTTTAGTTTCAATGGATGACCCTGGCCCTCCTTGTTCGATTTTCCCCAGTCTGTTGCTCGCCATCCTGTTTTGTTCTTTGGTGCTTGACTGCAGATGACCCGGTGTCCAGAGTGGAGGAGCAGGAATGGTGCAAATGATGGTTTGAAAAGTAAAATGGAGGCCAGGGCCTATTCTGTGTTGGTGCAAGGAGTTGGGAGATACCCGTAGAAATGGTATTGGGACAACTGTAGGTTAGTATTTTATCTTAATGCAATCTAGACTGTCTCTTTGATAGTTTACATTAAGCTGTCAATATTTCCATAGGGTTGAAACCTTGGAGTAATTATTTTAGGTTTCTTTCACAGCCATAAACATCTGTCTTCAATAGCCTTGAAATGACAGGTCAGTCTCCCTTTTGAACCTTCTGGGGATTCCATGTGTTGCTATGATTTTCTCATTGGGGTATAACCATGGCTTCCACCAGTGAGACCACAAATTGTACTTTGTGGTATATTGAATATGCAGAACCACTAAAAGCACAATGTTGTCAGTGCGGAAAACAGCACACCCCGCAATTGATCTTCTGCCAGGATGTCGCTGAAGACTTTGTTGAGGATTTACACAGGCATGACAAATCTTTGTTCAGCGAGTAAAAACACATTGACCCACTTTCACTAATCTATTTTATTTTTTAAAAGAACTTTCTATTCTTTTTTTGTCATGTAAAACAACATGCAGTAACAAATGGATGGCCAGTAATAAACGTCACCCTTGCTCCGCCCACAAGTCTTAAATCCAAGCCAGCTTCTTTCTCTCCCATCACTCTGGTTATCCCCCAGATCCATCTACTCCATTTTCTCTTATATGCTCTCCTTCTTCCTTCTCTCTTGTACCCTCCCCTTGTCTTTGTATCACTCCCATCTTCCCATATCCGCTGGCATCCTTTACTTCTAGACCAGCTGATCCCACCTTTTAATGGTGTCCATACATGATCACCACCTGGCTAGGCTTGGGGGTGGTTGGGGTGGGTTTGGGGAGGACGGGCACGTCAGTGTTAATCCAGTGTATTGATAAAGGCTACATTTTGAAATATCTTCCGATATCTATTGAGTTTGGATTCCATCCAAATTCCTAGTAATGCACATCTAGCCTCTCCTTTATAGGCCTCTGATCCCTTCCAGATCCTTAAGACTTTCTCCCAGAACCTTTGTATATTTTGGGCAGTCCCATACCATGTGAAAGAACGAACCTTCACCCGTTATGCATTTGGGGCAAGTGCCATTCCTCTCTCTTCCCATTTTTTTTAGCTTCTCCCTAGAATAATAGACCCTGTGTCAGGTTCTGAAATTGCTGGGAGCCATTTAGCTCCTACCATCAGTTACCTGGACCTACTCTTCTCTCCTCAGGCCAACTAGCTCCATATATGATATGATATGGCATTTATAACACGCCTATACACAAGTGTTTGATATATATATGTGATATTAATTCTTTGTTTGGCAATATCAATAGAGGGAACTTCAGGACACAGCTAAGGGACATTTGAAGCAGAATGGAACATACATCGTGGACAGAAATGTAGTATTTGTATCTCACGCACAATTTCGATTTGTGCTGTGTACTACTTCCGGGTTCTACCAAGGTAGCTTCTGCCTGCCGGGTGATGCCCAATGCTCAGGTGCTGCTTTCAGCTCCTGCGCATTAAATCACAATTTTGATACCAGCTGTTCAGCTAGTTAAAGTGTATCATTATCAGTGTTGCCACTATGGTCACCTCTCTGGGGCTCTTCATGGTCTAGTTCACGCAGGTCTCTTTCCCATCTCGGTCTTGACACATTCAGCTGCCTGGTGGAGCGGCAGGCTCGCACCTTATATAGGGTTGAGACTTGCTTAGCTTTGATCGCTCCATCTACAACATTTCCCTCCAGCTGCCCACAGTGTAAAGCCCCAAAGCATGCCTTAGTTGTAAATATTTGTATTGGTCTCTTGACTCCAGCAGGCCCCATTCATCCCTCAAGTCTTGGAACGATTTCATATTCGTGGGCTGTAGTACATCGCCCACTATTGTAATGCCTTGTTTTCCCACCCCCTTAGTCAGATAAATTGCTGTATTCCCTTTATTGCTGCATTCACCCAGATTGGGGGCGCAAGCGTCAATCTCCTGCCCCACTAAGGAACTTCTGGGCTTGTGCCATGCTGTCTCTACCGACTTCGTAACTTGTGGGATCTGCAGATGTTTTCCCCTTGATATAGGAGCTCTCCCACCGCTCCTCCCTTGTAATTATAATTCTGTGTCAATTAGAGCCCGATTACCCTTGAGGTACCAATTTGACTAATCTTGATTGTCTCTAGGCACTGCCGAGTGAATGGCCCTTAAGCAGACCATAGTATGAACAAATATTAAAATAAGAGCATTACATTGCATTCAAATAGTAATTCGAATTCAGGTGGCTGTTCAATTACTATCAGAGATGCCTAGTTTAGAGACATTGTTCTAGCCATGCAATGAAGAGTGTTCAGGTGCAGAGAGGATTGTTATGTTGGTGATTATGTGACAGGTGGACCAAATTATTCATGCGATTTGGCTGTATGTTTTCGAAAGGGGGATCAGGCTATTATAACTGAGTCTTACACCCCCTCTCCTTTTTCCAAGGGCAACTGTCTACATTTGAGGGCTATATGGTACTTTACACGCAGAATTTTTGCACACTGAATAACATGCAGTCACATTCATATTGCATGGCCGTTTGTCAGATATGTCAAAGATGCATTCATTGCGTTTCCACATGCCTGTAATATTGAGTAATGCAGTAGAAATGTTTTATATTGCATAAAGCATTGCACCGTCAAACAAGTTAATGTTTTAGAAATGCTTTACATTGGATGCAAGTATAGTGTTGCACTGTTGACGTAGTGAACAGATAAATCTGTAGCATTAGTAGTAAAACACTGCCATCAATAGAGTTTAAAAAAAAAATAAACCTATATTTACGCAGACCGGTATACTGGTTGGACCAGGCCACGCGACCCAGAAACATCAAACGGGAGCAGTCTGGTTTCAGAGCCAACCATTGAACCGAGACAGCTCTTTTAGATCTGAAGGCCAGTATAACAGAAATCATCAAGGAATTAAACTCTGCTCTCTTACTCCTGCTGGACCTTATCTGAGTGCGACTTGGGCGATCACAATCTTTTAGCAGAGAGACTTCAAAAAATAGGCCTGTGTTCCCCAGAAGCAGTGCTTGGCTTAAATCATTTCTTGGCCCCAGGAGTGCCTGTGTTGCAAAATATCCTCAAAGTCTTTGAAAGTTCCCGTCACATGCAGTGTCCCTCAGGGTTCATGTCTGTGTCTCTTAATTTTCAACATATGTATTAAATGTCTATGCGACCTGTTAAAATCTATGGGCATAGAATTTGCCAACTATGCCGATGACACCCTGATAGTTGTCAAACTATCTGGGGTCTATAAAGATGATCTGGCTACCATAAATGAGATTTATGAAGCAGTCCAGAAGTGGCTGGCCCTTAACTCTCTTGCCCTTAATGAGTTGCTGGTCATTAGTACACCTCATAGGCTAAAAAACATGGACACGTGCTATAAAGCCTTTGAAATAGGTGGCAATAACATCTTAGTATCTGAATATGTGAAGACCCTGGGAGTGTTCTTCGATGCCTATCTGACATTTCAGAAACATGTGTCCTACCTTAAATCGTCATGTAGCTTCTTTATTCACCTTCTATGGCAAATACGTCTGTATCTGTCAGAAGCTAATAGAGCAACTTGAACAGTCGGGGCCCTTGCCCCTACTGTCATACGCACTGGATCGAATGCACACACATTTTTGTAATGGTCATCCAGGATGACTGCCTTGAGGTCTGTTGGGGCAGCTCCATAGCGTGTGTACCGGTCTGGGGGTCGGGGGGTGGTGATGTGTACCAGTAGCTTGCTTATTGTGCTTGGGCCACCAGATACTACAATTCAAAATCAGGGGCAGCCAAGCCACCCCTTTCATAGGGTTCTGTCAGACTCTCCCAGCTCATACAAGGCACTCCTCTTCCCCCCCCCACACAAAGTGTACTGCCATGGATCAGAGTTTTACGAAGAATCTTTTGCCCGGCCATACGGTATGTTTGTGAAATAGTACAGGAGCTTAGATACCACTACCATTTTTAACAGGGATAATCCCCAAGGTCCAAGCTTTATGGCAAGAGTGTTGATATATTCCTCATGGTTCAGTTTGTATAGTAACTGTTTGGTGTGCGCTACCTTCTCTCCCAGATATTTAAGACTTGTTGGGGTCCACTTTAGTCCCATGAGGTTGGTCGGCATTGCATTGTTGTCCGTCAATGTGAATAGTTCATATTTGGTGGTATTAATTTTGTACCCTGCATTCATGGAAATTTTGCCCACTTCAGCCATGATCGGTCCCAAATGTATTTCTGGGTTCCTTTATAAACACTAGGATATCATCTGCATATAAGGATATAACCTTGGGTGGCCCTGCTATGTGTATGCCCCTATGGGCATGCTGTTCCCTCACCTGTTGTGCCAGTGGCTCTATTGTGAGTGCAAATAGTAATGATGAGAATGGACATCCCTGTCTTGTCCCCCGTTCGACTGTAATTCCAAGACTCAGAGTCTAATGCTTTCTCTGCATCAAGCGATGCTGCCACCACCTGAGCCTGCTCATCAATCTGGGATATTATGCCAAAAAGGCATCTCAAATTAAGGGCTGTGGGTCTGGTTGGGATGAAACCAGACTGGCCTGAATGTATAAGGTGAGTCATGCATATTAATGTTCTGTATACCAATACTTTAGCATATATCTTGGCATCACAATTAATTAAAGAAAATGGTCTGTAGGAAGCGACCTCATTCGCTGGTTTGCCCGGCTTTGGTAATACTGTAATGATAGCCTCAGCCATAGTGGGGGGCAGTTTCTCAGTTGCCATCGCATCTTCCCATACCTTCAGTAGTCTTGGGCCCAGGATATCGGAATGGGCCTTGTATAACTATACCTAGGCCGTCCAGGCCGGGGGCCTTGCCTGACGCAAGCATATTTATTGCATTAACTATTTCTTCAGTCGTAATGGGGGAGTTTAGGACTGTCCTGCCCTCTGGGGCAAGGCCCGGAAGGGGTATCGCATGTAAATATGATTCCATTTCAGCTATCGTGCACTTATTAGTTTAGCGTATAGCTTAGTATAGTATCCTAGAAATTCACTGCTTATTGCTTGTTAGGAGCTCCCCCGTTAGATCCCAGTATTCCTGTAATGGGCGCTATCCCTTTCTCAGTTTTAACTATTCTTGCCAGTAAACGGCCAGGTCTTTCTTCTTCACCATAGCGCCTCGCCTGGACCAGTTTGGCTATGTAGCGTACCTCCTGATCAGCTAGGTCTTGGAACTTAAGTAGGTTGCCCTTTATCACCCAAGTAGTGCTTTGTCTCTTTTTATGACATGTTCATTCTTTAGCCTTTGTAGAGCAGCTTCTACTTCCGCTAGCTCTCGCTTCATTATCTTTAGTGTCCCAGTTGTGACTGAGATCATAGTGCCTCTCAGCCAGACGTTAAGGTCTCCCATATTGTGGCTTACTTTAGGACCGATCCCTCATTCACCTTGAAAAAGCTTTCGATTTTCTCGCGGAGATCTTCCACTAACCTACTATCAGTGAGCACATCCTAGGCATGCTCCATAATAATTGAGGTCTCGACAAGTTGCCCATCCCAATTGACACCACCACCGTGGAGTGATCCGAAAGGGTGCAAGCGAGAATTCTTCTGCCACGCACACAAGGCGCCCAACTAGCGGAAAGCAGCCAGAGGTCGATCCTTGACATTGCAGCATGAACCGTAGAGTAATATGTATATTCTGTTACATCCAGATGCAGATTCCTCCATACATCTAAGTTCTAGTTGATAAATTATGTGCTTGAGCATTTTGGCTGCAGCAGTCGGTTGAGGCCGGGTGGTGCTCGTTTGGTCCAAACATACATCTAAGATGGTATTCAATTTTTCCCCCCAAATTATGGGAACATCACCCGTCCCCATCAGTATTTGTGACCCCCGGGAGAAGAACTCAGGATCATTCACAAGTATTTACTAGAATGACCGCTTCCCCCAGCTAGTATTCCTTTCACCACAACATATCTACCATTGAGATCCAACCTCACCTTCACTTCCTGAAAGGGTATTGTACACCTCTGATTTGGGATGAGTAGGTCGTATAATACCTCTGTTTCCCCCAGTTGTGTGCAAAGCCAGTGTTCACCGGGCCCAGTGCGTGTGTTTCTTGCAACACTACTATCCTAGGGGAATGTCGGGCCAAAGATGCTGCAATCTTTCTGGCCTTAATAGGATTGTTCAGTCCCCGGACATTCTAAGATATTGATCAATAACTTCATTCAGCATGCATTTCTAACTAAAAATGATTATGAACCATTGGTTTACTCATTTTGCTCCGGAAGTTGCCCCCGCCTGGTCCACCCGCCAGCCCGCTGCTGTCTATTTTCAAGACATTTTTAACTTCCCTCCCCACACCCATTACCCCCGCTTTAGTAGTCCAACAGTTCTATTGATTTACCCGCTCCCTCCCCCCACCCTCACCATCTACCCCAACTTGATGATGTCGACCCTTTGAACTTTGGAAACTTCCAGTCCTGCTAGGAGCAGATCAGTAGCCGGTCGGCCAGCTGCTGCATCCCTGATTCCTCAACAAATATGTTCACATGCCTGTGTTCGATATAGATCAGTACCATGTCAATACCACCTTCACCTTCAGGCCTCCCCACCATTCTGACCAATCTTCTCCGGATGCCTGTCGGGGACTCTCCCCTGCTCTGGCGGAGTGAGAGATATTGTTGATTCAATATAAGCCGTGGCCTTGTGCCCTTGTGCCGTGGAATGTGTCCTTCCTCCATGCTGAATACGAAATTTTGCAGGGAACATGAGAGCATATGGGACATGCCTGGCTCAGTAGCTTCTTGACCACGTCATAATCTCCTCTGTGCCTGTACTTCAGCCGCAAAGTCAGGGTAAATATGAATATTGTTAGCTTCGTAATATAATGTCCCCCGCTCTCTTGATAATTCTAGGAAGTGGTCCCTGTCCCTGTAGTTCAGGATCCTTGCTATTGTGGTGCGCGGTGGGGCCCCAGGTCAGGGGGTCGGAGCTAGAGTGCAGTGCGCCCGCTCAAAAAGTAAATGGTTGGAGAATTGATCGTCACCAAACAATGTCTTCAGCAGATTTTCTATGAAGGGTTCCATGGGTCACCTGTATGCAGCCTCGGGTTCTCCGACAACACATGTTATTTCGCCTTGATCGTGATTCGAGATCATTACATTTCCCCCGGGTCTTATTTAGTTTGGCTTTGAGCATTGTGATATCCGGGTCATGTTGACTCACTGTGTCCTCAATAGTATTTATTCTGTGCTCTGCCTCATTGATACGACCTGGCTCTTTCTCAAGCTTGGATTTTAAAGTTCCAATGGTGGCTACAATATCATCTAGCTTGACGTTGACTGCCAGGAATCCACTTTGAATGGTTGTCATCAGCTGGTCATCTCGAGCCTCAGTGTTCGTGGGGGCGGACGTGTCCGCCTTCTCTGGTGTCTCCAGTCTGGATCTAAAGTTACTAGTGAAGGTGTCCATTGGTCCCTGTTTCTTTCCAGCACATTTGGTCATCCTGAAGCTCCTGTCTGCTCTTTATACCCCCTCGCTGCCCACCAGCACGCACCCCAGACCCTGATGTCCTGAGTTCTAGATTTGGGCTCTGCAGGATTCTTAGGAAGACCTGGGGCCCTCACCAGGATTGCTCCGGCCCTCAGTTGACCATGGGGCAGTGCAGGGATCAGAAAACACTTCAGGCCAACCTCACCCAACCAATGCAGCAAGCACCCCCCCCACTGCCAGACAAATGAGGAGCAAACAGCGGGTCCCTGCAGGTATAGTAGATCTGAATTGTCTGTGGTGCGGAATCGGTGCTGTATGGCACTTAAGAGGATCAAGTTTAGCCTTCTGACAGCGGCTCCAGGTGGTTGTCTCCCCCCTCATTTTAATTCCTTGTGTAGTCTGATATGGACCGCTCACCGGACCCCCCAGTTTCTGGATATCAGTGCTGGTTATCCGCCAGGGGGGAGCAGGGTGTCTCTTGCACAGGGTCCTGTGCACTATGTCACTATATAGTTTTGCTGTGCCCCGCCAGGCCTCAGGGCCTCCAGCACCCGTATTCGCTCTTGATTTCACCCACAGGGTCTCCTACTGTACATGGTTGCGTCGTCAGCAGGCCCCTGGGATGCGGTGGTGTGTGAGGCCTGGCTAGCCCAGCCCTGCCTCCTGATGGATTTTCGGCACCAGGGCCAGCGTCCGTGGAGAGGGCAGCCGCTCATTTATATAAGCTCATGCCTCCAGGGCAGGGGTAGCAGGCTGTGTGTGGCGGGGGACCAGTGCGCCGGGTGCAATGAAGAGCGCGTCCCTGGCCACTGCAGCACTACGGATCAAGCCCGTCCCTCTCACCTCTCCTACGGTCCTGTTGCAGCTGACGAATGCCCCCAAAATATATCAAAGCTATTGATTACAGACACAGAAAAAAATGAAAAGTAAAAAGGCTTTGTGTACCGTGATAGGTTGACAGCTTTTTACTATGCCTGTTGGTTTTAAAATGTAGGCCCAGTGACATTAAGAACACGCAAGTGCATGGAGAAGGGGAAAAGGGGGAGAAGTGGAAAGTGCAAAACAGGAGAGAAAAGAATAAATAATTGAAATAAATAAATAAATGCAGGCAAGGAAAAGGTGGTCGTGCAGCATGCAAGTGGCAAGTGCATGATTGGTCAGATAGGGTATATCTGGTAAGGGCAGAAGAAAGGTGGGGGACCATACGGGTAGATATACAGATCCCAGTGCAATGGGTGGCCCGCTGGCAGTGCAGGAGGGAGTCGGGGTGAGCTGGTACCTGGGCCAGAAGGACTGAGGGTGGACAGGTGCATGGTGCCAAGAGAGAAAAACAGGTCAGCAGGGGAGAAGAGGGGCAAAGGAAGAGACGAAGAGGAAGGTCTTGCGGTGGTTCCGGAACCGGGGATGGTTCTCCTCAAGTTTCAAGGTGGCAGGGCAGCTGTTCCAAAGGGAGGCCCCAGCCGAAGACCGAGATCTACCCCCAGCTTGTTTTGTTGAAAAACTGCTGACCCTGAGGGAATTCGACATAGAGGAGCGAAGGGCCCGGGAGGGGAGGTATTTACGGGAGGGATAGTTGAAGGTATTTTGGACCCAGGCCCCAGAAAGTCTTGTGGATAATGCAGAGGGCTTTAAATGTCATCCTTGCATCCACTAGGAGCCAATGTAGGGATTTCAGAGCTGGAGAGATACGATCCCAGGGCTTGAGGCCAAGGACAAGTCTCGCAGTCCTGTTCTGGATTAGTTGTAGAGAGCGGAGAGTGGAGGCAGATAGATTTAGAAAGATGCTGTTACAGTAGTCCAACCTGGAGAGAACCAGAGATTGGGAGACAGTGAGCTTCTGGGGGGAAGGAGAGGAAACGGAGAGTACCTCTGAGGAGGTGAAGTAAGAGGTTTGACTTTTTAGAGACGTCGGAAATTTGGGCGGAGAAGGAAAGTGTGGAGTCAAAGATGACTCTGAGGTTCATAGCCTCGCAGGTAGGGGTAGGAGGAGGGCCAAGGGAGCTCGGCCAGAGAGTGAGGGGAAAGGATGGTGAAGGTGAACCGATGAGGAGGCTCTCAGTCTTGTTGGCATTTAGACAAAGATCGTTGGCAGTACGCCAATTTTGAATGGCGATCAGGCAATCGGAGATGAGGCAGGGAGAGGAGTTGGCCGAGGGCAGCCTGAAAATGAGTTGTGTCATCAGCATAGCACTGGAAGTTCGAGCAGAAAATGGATATGCAGTAGGTGAGAGTTGCCAGGTGTTGCTTAAAAAGCCAGGGCGAGAGGTTAGACCCCTGGGGAACACCCCAGGTAGAGAGGGCGATCGATGAAAGGAAGGACCCAAGTTGTACCTGGGAGGGTCGATCAGAGAGGAAAGAGGTCAGCCACGCCAGAGCCTGATCAGTGATACCCAGGTTGTCACGAAGACGGTTGAGCAGGGTGGTATGGTTGACCGTATCGAAGGCAGAGGATGGATGAAGTAGGAGGAGGACAGAGGGAATGTTAGTCAAGGTTGGAGAGCAGATCTTCACGGATGTTCAGGAGAGCAGTTTCCGTGCTTCTTGCAGCTCTGAAGCCAGATTGGTTGTCATGGAGAGGGCCAACTGAATCAGAATGAAGGTTTAGCTGAGAGATGGCCAGCTTTTCCAGGAGTTTACCTAAAAAGGGAGTAACGGCAATTGAGCGATAGTTAGCTGGACAAGAAGGATCGGCTGTGGGTTTCTTGAGCAGAGGATGCACAATGGAGTGCTTCAGAGGGGAGGGAAAGATCCAGAGGCAAAGGAGAGGTTGCAGAAGTTGGCAAGGGCCACAGCGAGGGTATCAATGTGGTCTTTGATGGTTTTAGAGGAGCAGGGATGGACCTGTTTTGATGAGGCTATCATAGATCGGACTTGTCTAGCGACCTCATCGGGAAATAAAATGGGAAAGGTGGAGAAAGAGTGTGGGGGGGGGTAGCTGAAGGAGGTACAGCAAGCAGAGACGGAGAGGGGAGAGGGGGAGCGGAGGAGAGGGTGGACAAGATATCTCCTGGGTTTTAGAGATAAAGTGAGAGGCAAAGGCTTTGCAAAGAGCCTGGGAGGCGGGAGGAGGGGTGGAGACTGTAGCAGGGTTGGCCAGCTCCTTGCAGATTTTAAAGAGTTTGGCTGAGTTGTTAGATGCCGCAGAGACACAGGCTTGAATGTGGACTCTCTTCTTGGTGCAGAAAGAGAGTCGGTATTGCCTTTGGAGCAGGCGGCATGCCAGTTTGTCCGAGGATGAACTAGAAGCCCTCCATTTCCTCTCAGCTGCCCTACACTTACGTTTAAGTGTAGCTAGGTCAGAGTCATACCAGGAATTGCACTTGGCTTTGGCCTTCAAACAGATCCTCATGACAGGGGCAAGAGCATCAAGAGTATCAGAAGTAGAGAAGGGACAGGGCTGTGTCTGGGTGGGAGTCAGCCAGAGGAGGAGGAGGGGGGTGGGGGAGAGAAGGTGGCAGCGAAAGCCTCAACTGACACGCGCTTCATGGGCCGGATGTCCGAGAAGGTAGGTGGCAGTATTGGGGTAGGCTTGGCTTGGGGAGAAGAGTGAGAGATGGGAGGAGAGGAGGTAGGGGACACTCCAGGAGAGGGGAGTAGTCGGAAGGAGTAGTCGGAGGGATGGAGAGGGGGAGGCCAGAGGAGATCAAGACATCAAGTGTGTGACCGGCAGAGGGAGTCGGGCCGGAGGCGAGGATAGAGAGGCAGAGTGAATTACAGAGGTCGCAAAAGAGCACAGATGAAGAACAGGGAGAATCCAGATGGATATTGAGGTCACCAATGAGGAGGAGGTGAGTGGTGGAGGACAGGAGGGAGGAGGAGAGGTCTGCCCACTCGGAGAGAAAAGAGGAAGTTTGACCGGGGGCCGGTAGAGAGTAGCAACATTGAGAGATTGCCTAGGAGAGAGAGACCCTGCGGACAAGACATTCCAAAGAAGAGTAAGTCTGAGTAGGGATGATAGATGCTGGAATCCACTCAGGGTAGATGAGTGCTATACCCCCTCCAGGCCGATTGGATCTGGGAGCGGAGATGATCTTGTAGCCGTCAAGGAGGAGAGTGTCAAAACCCGTGACAGAGCTGGCCGTGAACCAGGTCTCGGTGAGACCGAGGACATCAAGGTCCAGTTCTTTGAGGAGGTGGCAGATGTCAGATGAGTGTTTGACAGCCGAGCGAGAGCTGAGAGTGGCAAGATGAAGAAGGTTGCCAGCCTTAAAAACCTTCCGAGGATGGGTACAAATTAGAGGTATGCCCTGCGGAGGTGTGGAGTGAGCTAGAGATGGGGCAGAGCCTGACAGAAAGGACGGCAGGGTAGCCAACGGAGGAGAGTAGGGGACAACTGGAGATGAGAGGAAGTTGATGAGGAGAGGAAACCGTCTATCACTATTAAGGCAGCAGCATCTCCCAACATTATTTAGTTGCTGAATGCCGGGAAGAGGTACATCCATTTGCTATGCAGCTGCGTCCATCACCTGAAGATGCATCTGTCAAGATTCTGCATTTTTGTACTGCACGCTCAGTGCAGACTTCCGGCACCATGGTAAAATAATCTCTGCAATGATAACCGCACAACTGGTCATGCCGTTTGGTGATGCAGTTTTGCTATTTCGCGGAACAGTAACAATAGGTTGTTAGCATTATCACTATACTTGATTTATTGACCTCAGAAGGATGAAGTGTTTTGAGAGACCTGTGAGAATTCAAACCTGTTCCCTGCAGGTTTAACACACATCTCATGAAGGGCTTGCTGGCTGATTATCTGACAAAAAGCCTGTGAGGCATTCTTGCCTGCTTGATAGCTCAAGTAGCATGAAGATTATTCAGGCTTACAGCGCAGGGAGTCTTGATTCTATTAAAGACACAGAGCCAAACATTATGCTTCACTTCTTTATTAGCTACTCTCCCGCAGCCCTTCAAAACCTTTTATGTTTTTGAATTTTATTTTTTAAACTGTATATAACGAGGAAAAAACAAAAAAGGCAACAGAAACTACAATCCACCATAGTCCTACTTTTCTTCGTAGTCCTGAGTGCTCTGCCCCTATCTAATCAGGATGCACTCCTCCTCTCCAAGCCATACCCTGCCTGGGACCCTTCCATTCTTTTTGGATGCCTCAAAACTGACACCTTCATTGAACCAACAGTCCAACAGCAAAATACTCCATCCTTGCAACGCTTCCTCTACTCCTCATCTGCACAGAGAGAGAGTCGACCATTAGGGGTGGGAATACGCTGAACAATCGTATACACTTGCATACATTACATTATGCAATGCATATTGAAGTGAGAGATGATGCTTTCCTCTGAGTCCTTAATAGAATCAAGATGCCCTGCGCTGTAAGCCTGGGTAATCTTCATTCTATCTAAAGACCGGAGGTGAGGATTATGCTTGCTCAAAGCTGTCTCAACTATGGCCGAAACTGGCTTAAAGTAGAAGGTTCTAAACATGGAGTCGTAAAACCAGTCTGCAGCTTTCATGATATCTTGCAAGGAGACACCTGCAGCAAATGCTTTGGAAGCCATTCGCCCCCACGCAGCATGAGCTCCGAAGATCGATACGTCGATCCACGCTAGGGCCATTACCTCGTACCCATCTCGCTATGGTGGCTAAAGCTACGGCATTGAAAGGTCTCCTGCCTGACCTCCACTGTGGCGCTCGTACTGCTTGATGTACTGGGCTACGCATAGCTTGGCGTTGTGGGGTAAGTAAGGGTAAGAAATCACAGTGGAATTAGTCTTGGTTTGCCACGATCTATTAAATGCGACCCCATCCGGGTAGAATATCTATCCACCTCCAGCACCCTCACGTCTGTCACGAGCCTTCAAGATACTAAGCATAACAGTGCGGCCAATTTTCCCAACTGCTGCCCCATTTTTATTTATTCATTTATAGCAGCGCGCGAAGCCTGGAAGCATCTAGGAACTATTTACATACAGAGACAGAGAGGAGTGCAGTAGGTAAATGGTTAACAGAAAATGTGAGTTTTTAGCTTCTTTATGAATGACGGGTAAGAGAGCTCGGCTTTAATGTGGGGGGAGCTTGTTCCAAAGGCTGAAGGCGTGCACTGGGAAGCTGGATCCTTCTTCTCTTTTGAGATTGTATCAAGGTGTGGACAGGCAGTATTTGTAGGTCATGCACTGTTGCCTTGTGGACGCTTGTCTTGTTAACTTCTGGGAGAGGAAAGCCGGTGTGTGGTTTGAAAGGCAGCAATGGGTAATGGATAGGGTCTTAAACCTGAATCTCTCTTTGATGGGGAGCCAGTGCACGGATCTCCTGGCTTTGGAAATATGGTCATGTTCTCCCAAGTCTATAGCCGCCCGAAGGGCTTTGTTTTGTGTGATGTGTAGTTAGTTCCGGTTCATTTTCAGACGTACCGCAGAATGAATCAGAACAGTAATCCAGTTTGGACCTAAAAAGTGCCCTGGCGACAGTGATGCGATTTTCAGTTGACAGGAATGGTTTGCAGGCATAAATAAGCTTGGTGGCGTAGGCTGATGTGGAGGTGATTTGGTTGACCTGTCGTGTCCTATTAAGGCTGCCGTCCAAGTGGACCATCCCGCCCCCCAATGTTATTACTGCAGCAGCCACTGGTATATTGTGGCCGTCGATGGTGAAAGATTTGAAGGAACTGTCTAATTTGGTTAGGCGGGCTGCGGAGCTAATGAGCAGGAGCTCTGTTTTTTCATCATTTAACCAGAGGCTATGCTCGGTCATCCATGTACGGATATTCTCATAGACAGAGTTTACTGTGATCATGTCTTGGGTGTAGTTGCCGGACAGTGGGATGAGAATTTGTGTGTCGTCTGCATAGTTTGTATATGATGTGCCAAGTGAATCCAGGCGGTTGAATAGTGGCTTTGTATAAATGTTGTACAAAGTGGGTGAGAAACGGGAGTCTTGGAGGACACCACACGAAATAGGCGTGGGGGTCAGCCATTGCATTGCCAGCAAAGAGACACAACGTTCTGTGAGGTAGGAAAGAAGCTATCCATTTAGCTGCGTCAGGTGAGAAATGTGCAGAGGTCTTGAGGTGGTCAACCAGGTCGAAAGCTGCTGAGAGATGGAGGGAGAGTTTCCCAGCGTCGATAGCATCGTCCCCTTGGTTCTTGAGATCTAAAAAGGGCTGTCTCTGTTCCATGTTTAGGGCAGAAACCTGATTGTCTGGTGCCTAGAATGTGGTGGTGGAATTCAAGGAAGTCTCCGATTCAGAGGTATGCCACTCTATCGATAACTTTCAGGAGGAACAGGATTGTAGTTATTGGGCGGTAGTTACTGGGGGTCAAAGATCCTAGGGAAGGTTTCTTTAGTAAAGGGTAGATCCATGATTTCTTGAGGGCAGTAAGGACGGAGAAGGATGCAAAGGAGGCGTTGGTGATGGCGTAAGTAGTGGTTCAGCGCAGTCTTTTATCAGAAAAGCTGGGCAAATGTCTCCTTTGCATCAGGAAGGTTTGAGACCCTTGATTGTAGTGGCTAGGTCAGCGACTGAGACAGCTTGGAAGTGGAAAAGAGGGGTGTCACTAGGCATATTAGGCTGAAGGAATGGTGGCGCATATGCTGTATTGGAGGAATGTTTGGTTGTGATTCTGTCTTGGCGCAGAGAAATGTTGCCAGCGAATGTATCTTGGCCGATTCCGCTCCAGATATCTTTTACCACTAAGGTGGGAGCGGCAATCAGCATTTCTAACTCACAAAGGATGGTGAATAGTTCGCGTGTGGTAGATGGGGCCTTGGTGATTCCGTCATTGTAGGTGGTTGCTTTAGGAGAGTGGATGTTTTGTATGTAGTTCTTTGCGATGGCTGCTTTGTTGGAGTTGGTAAATCCTTCTGGCAGGAGGCTTCCACGGCTCTTCTTTGCATATGTAGAGCACGGAACTCAGGGGTGAACCATGTGTTGTAGTGTCTGGCCGTTTTTGCTATGCAGGGTTTTAGTGGTGCCAAAGCATCCACTGCGATGCCTGCAATGGTGTTGTAGTGATCTACCAGTATGGTAGCATTCTGCGAGGTAGGCAATGGGTGGTTCAGGAGGTAGAAGGTGAGCACTAGTAAGGTTACGGGTACTACATGGGAGAGTGGGCATAGTAAGGGGGTTATCGCTGGTTGTCGTATGTTTGTTGTGGATGGGGATGAGGAATGTGATTATATGGTCATCTGACCATGGGCAGGACAAAATGGAGTGAATGGCCGCGTTACATCTGTGCTTCAACAGCCAGACGATGGTGCAACCTAAAGCGTGAGTTGGTTGGAGGATAGGCTAGGCACACCCTATGGCAGCCAAGGAGTTGGCCCTGGCTCGGGCTTCTGTGTCAAGCAGGTCATTGTAACCAAGGCGGAAGTCCCTATGGGTGATTTTTGTGGTAGGCTTAAGGTTCACAGATATGAGTTGAAGGAGGTCATCTTCAAAAGTTAAGGTTGGGCAAGGCGGGCGGTAGATAAGGTAGAGGATGAATGTGGTGTTGGGCGAGCAAGTCAGTTTGGCGGAGAGAGATTCACAATTGGGGAGCTGGGTGGTATTTACTAGATGGAGTACGATGCTGTCTTTGTATATGAGCACTACTCCTCCACCCTCCCTACCTACTCTCAAAGTGTAGGATGGAATAGCCTGTGGGTACAGAGCTGGAGAGTCGGGCCAGCTGTTGGAGTCAGGCATGTTTCGGTGATAGCTAGGATGTCTGGCTTAAGGTGATGTGGTCAAGGACGTCGATGGAATGTGCCACTAGGGATCTAGCGTTGAACAAGATGCACTTGAGTGAAGGTGCTGGTGACTTTGGCAGTAGCCATCTTGTTTTGTATGCATTGCCTAGTTTTGTATGTAGGTGATTGGTGGAAGGTAGTGCGGAGCCCGAGATTTACATTCTGATCTACTAATTTTAGGGGGTAACGAGTCTGGTGTGGTTGGTGGGCAAGGGCGAGCTGACTGGTAATGTTATCTGCTTAAGATAGTGTGTGGGGTCTGGGTTAATCGGGCTGGTAGGGCTTTGATGTGCAGGTACTGGCACTGACTGGTGCATGGGGCACTTGCCGGGCTTTGGAGGTGCTAGTACTGGCATTAACTTTATCCATGGCCACAGCTAAGCAGATGCGGGCCGGGAGTGCTAGGTGTGCAGTAGTTGCCTGCAAAGATGGTTTAGTGCAATGTGTGACACAGAAGGGGGGGAAGGAATGGGCTGGGGCTTGGCAGCGGTATTGTTTTAAGGCAGGTAAGGTGAGTAGAGCGGTGTGTCAGAGATGTAGACATTGCATTACATGTTCCACACGCGTAATGCTTTGTTCAGTGGTAGGGGGAGCATTAGGTTAACATGCAGATGCGTGGGCACTGTGTAGTGCAAACGTGAAGTGAGAGGTGGTGCTATGTGTAGCAGTGCTAGGGAGGCTGCATTCCGTGATGGCAGCTGCGTCTGTAGGTAGGTGCACTACAGTTCACAATGCAGGGCAAACCTTGTTCGGAACAAGGTTTAGCAAGGTGTGGGTGGGGGCATAGGCAGATGTAGCGGTTACATTGGACGTGCTTAGTGTGCAATAGGACGAGAGCAGAGTGGAGGGAGAAAGGTGGTTGGGGCAGGTAACGGTTTGAATGGAATAGAAGTTTTATAAGCACGGAGGCAGCTTGCGACTATCTGGGTACATGGCAATGCGGTCAGCGGATCAAACTGCATGTGCACAGGCTTACCTGTGGTCGCTAGGTGAGGTACCAGCTGCTTAGATCCTTAGGCATCCGGCAAAGACTGACTGAGAGTGCAGACATGTGCCTTTTGCAGTGGCCGGCTTCACCTGCCGGCTTGTCCGGTGCTCCTGCCTAGCAGGGCTGGTCACCAATCGGATGCATCTAAGCCTGGGGCAGCCTGGGAAGGTAGTGGTGCAGTCCGGTATGGATCGGCCATTTTGGGAAGATGTTTCATGTCTGTTTGCTCAATCATGGTGATTAAGTAGCTCAAGAACCATGACGTTCCACAATGAGTAATATTTCGGTATGGGAGGCTCGCTAACCTTCACCCCTTTAATCCGCCTTATGACTGCTGGGTGTTCGCCGACCGGCGTACAATCTATCAACTCATGTCCCGCCCCCACTGTCCTAAATGCTCTTCCCTTGACCGGGTAAGTCTGTTACGAACTTAATCACCTGGACTATAGGGGCCTAAACGTGATGAAATCCACTGCACACACCATCTCTCTCAGGTTTGCTATGCCGCACTATAGCTCTTGGTTATGGATGGAGCCCAAGAAACCTTGATGAACTTGGCAGCCTTTTCCGAAAGCCTTGGCTTCTGCCACCTGTGCCTGAAACCTTGCACCCAATCAGCGCGAGGCTCTGCTCCTGTATCGAGGGGTGTGCTGCTCCGGTAGGATCTGTCAGCAGGTCTGATGGCAAATCCTCAGTGGGAAATCTGAGGAAAGTTCCATCAGAACTGATTTTGTGCATTCCAATTCTGGCGTCACTATCACTACCGCCGCTCTTTCTCTGCGAATCTTCGCCAGCACTCTCGCTAGCATTGCAAAGGGTGGAAACGCATACTGAACACCTCCTGTACATTGGTGCAGGAACACGTCCGTCCCTAGCACCTCCGGATCCAGCTTTTATCTGAAGTATTGCAGTAGTTGAATGTTTAGTCTGGAGGTGAAATGGTCCGTAGTGAACGGGTCCCAGTTGTCCTGCAACTTGTCAAAAACTGCTCTGTATAACATCCAATTGCTGGAATCCTGCAAGTACCAGGAGTTACAGTTTTATCATGTTCTGAGCCCCCGGCAGCTATCCCGCCGTGATCGAGATCCTTCTGTCTAGACAGAAATCATTTGCCAGTTCTACCAGCATTCTGGACCTCATTCCTCTTAACTTGTTTTTATAGCGGACTGCGGACACATTGTCCACTCGCAGCAGAACGCAGCATTGTGCTTTGTCCTTGCTGAACGCTTTCACTGCAAACGAGCCCGCTATCAGCTCTAGGCAATTGATGTGCAACTCTTGCTCCTTTGGAGACCACTTTCCTCCTGTTTGCATCATCCTGCATCTGGCGCCCCAGCCTGACCTCCTGACGTCTGAATCAATGATGAGTTCTGGAACGTCTCCAAACATGACTCGCCCGTTTCATGCTTCCATATTGTGGAGCCACCACCATCCCAGGTCGTAAGTATGAAACATAGTTGGATCTAGAAACACATCCCAGGTCCCTCAATAGGAGACAACCATATATGTACTTATCTGCTAGAGAGCAGCAAGAAGAAGAGGAACGAACGCAGGCAGCATATGGCTTAGGGTGTCGTGCATCCTGATTGGACAGGGGCAAAGCACTCAGGACTACAAAAAAGAGAAGCACTATGGGGGAAATGTAGTTTCATTTCCCTTTTTTGGTTTTTCCTTGTTATATACAGTTTAAAAAAAAGTTGTGAAGGGCTGCTGGTAAGTAGCTAATAAAGAAGTGAAGCATAATGCTCCCCTCCAGTCTTGACATAGAACAGAGTTGTTTATGTGTAGCACTAGGAAGCAAAAAAAATCCATAGTTCAGAGCTCTAGTTGTAACCAAATTCAAGAAGAAATTGTTTGTAACTTTGTAAAACTTGGGGTTTCACCCTAAGTAACAGAGGGCAATACAGACGTGGATCCTTTGCTCACTGTGTCTTAGAGCGGCTCAGCTTCACCTCACTGAGGATGCCCAACAAGGCTAAAACACATCTGGGGTTGCTGATGTGTGCCCTTGCCTAGCATTTCAGTGCTGGACTGCCCTTGTGGATGGGACAAAGACTGATATGCAAATGGGTATTTCTCCTCTGTGAAGGGTGCAGTGAGCTAAAACGTGGTTGTAGACCCTCCTGAGTTAAAGAAACTCCAGAGAACCGGGTATTTGACCAATGTTCATTCTCAGTACAAGGCTCCCACACTACTTTGTATTTTTTACACTGCTGTTTTACATTAACAGTTTGTGTGTTAAGTTGTGCAAATACAAGTGCCGGCAGAAAGAGGTGGTGTGCTGGAGGGATGGACTGTGCACAGATTGTTGGCAGAATAGTAGTGCAGTGAGTCCTGATGCCCTTGTCCTGTGTTAACCGGTGCAAAGGTGAGTTTCTGGCCGTGGATGGTCTAATTGAGATGTAGAGTGTTGAAGCAATCTCTGCGATGCATAGCGATTAGCATATCTAAATAATGACTCCCTTGTGTCAATGTTTTCGCAAAGGTGCAAAAGTTATATTTGGATTTGTACTTCACACTGCTGCCATTTGCATAGTCTCCAGACACTCTGGCGTTTACATGAAATAGAATGGGTGGGTATGATTAGTGGGGAGAAGAGGGAAGACGGGGTTCGAAATTGAGGCAACTATTTGGCTCCTGCTTGTAACCTGGAAGTGCTTGGTTAGCTTTACACCAACAGCTACCAGGAGATACCTTTTGGCTCCTCAGGCCAACCTATGCCAAAGAAATACGACTGTGTGACTTTAACTCTATGCATTTAACTCTTATACATATGGGACAATCTATACATAAATATTAGCACACATCTAGATGACATTTTAAGCATAAGGGGTCATCAACACTGGACAAAATGTTTCCATCTTATGTGGCGGTTAGATTTGCGGAACGCTTTGTACTAGCTTCTCGTTCCCATCTAGTACCTCCTAGTAACTTGTTAATGCTGGAGATTCAAGAGCTCCATTTAGCTCCTGCTTATCCAATCTTAATTTCGAGTTCTGGGGATGATGCGATTAAAAAGGGTGGGGCGGCGGGGAGGGGTCTCTGCAGTGTAACAGAGGCATTGACTATATGTGTTCATGTGTTATGATACTCTTATTTTGAACTATGCCATACCCCCCATGTAATAGTTTCAAAGTGCCAAATCCTTATCCGAGGCATAATGTGCCCCAGCCTGGGCTCATCAGACCTTCGTCAGCAGGGAAGAATAGCATGAGCAAGGGTAAAGTAAGAGGGCAGGAAAGGGGGAATGGAGTTTGCAGGCACAGGGAGGGAGTTGGGCAAGGCTAAATGCTTGTATTAGTATGCGTGGATTTTTGCTCATTATATGTTGGACTATCTTCTTGGGCGATGTTCCAGAATAGTATGCGTTGAGCTAATATTGGCACTGGGATCCGAGTGCAATTTTGGAGGGTTATAAGATGGAGATTGAGTAGTATTGGAAGTATGAGGGGCTTTTGAGCATGCTTGGGCGCATGCTTGGGCAATCCTGGTCGATATGTAGGCTTAAAAATCTGCTGTAACTGTTTATCATATCCTAGGTAAATTGAATAACAATTCTGAGTCTGCCAACTCCAAGCCTAATCTATGAGTGGGACGTGTGAGTGGGCACCTGCCACTGAACAGGTTATTTGGTCGTGTTTGTTCTCAGTAAGGGGCTCCCACACCTTTTACTACTTTTGTAATTCTTTGGTTTTGACCCTAAATTCCCCAGAGTAATCGAGACTTGGACCCCTTGCTCGCTGTGCCCGGAGAAGCACAGCTTCACCTAACTGATGCGGCCCAACAAGGCGAAACAGTGTCTGGGAGTTGCTGTTGGTACTCCTATTCAGAGGAGAATTTCCTGGCATGTCAGTGTTGGATTGCCCGTGTGGGTGGGATCTGATTGAGATGCGAATTATTACTTTTTCTCCTCTGTCAAAGGTATAGTGAACTAAAATGTTAGTAGACCCTCCTCAATGGTAACCTAACCATAGACTGGGTTATTTGGGCGTGTTCAGTCTCAGTAGAGGGACTCTCGCACCTTTGGTAATTTAGTATGTATGCATTTTTGCTCATTATAAATTGGAGTATTCTCTTGGGAGAGGTGATACAGAAGAGTATGTTGAGCTAATATAAGCACTGGGATTCCAAGGCAGTTTTGCAGTATGATAAGATAGAGATTGTGTTGAGTTGGGTGTGTGAAGGGCTTTAAACGTGCTTGGGCAATCGTTGTCGATACGCAGTTTTAAAATACCTGCCAGGTCTATTTGTGGTACCTCGAGTAAATTCTGAAATAATAATTCTTAGGCTGCCAAGCCAAATCGGAAGCTAACCTAATCCTAAAGGTAGGACATGTGAGGGGTGAATGTTGTTGGTAGTAAAAGGGAGTGGGACGAACACAGAGTTGATAGTGTTATGTCTAGCCCTAGTTGGAAAGCGGGTCATGTTTGTGTTCTGTGTACTGCTTAATGCCACAGCAGGGCCACCTCACTGCTTTTAGTAGCAGTGAGTGAATGCTTGTAGCTGCAAGCTAACAACGTAACAACCAGTGTGCCCCAATATCAGAACTGAACAGCCATGAACAGGCAGTTCTATAGCAGGGCAAAAAGGGTGACGGTGAAGACGCTTCCTGGTTAAGGTGGATGATTTCATTAGACCGGTTCCATGCTGTGAATGCAGCCCTGAGTATGCTGGCAAAGCAGGCATTGTGCCATTCCCACAAACCTTTGAGAATTCCTAAGTTGTGAAGACTAGCACTCTTTTAAGGGTTGCTGGCCACTTTGCTGGAGATATGCAAGTTAACCATCCCTCCAATCCCATTGCCTGAGCTGCAGTGACCGAGTTAGGTTAACAGGTGTCCGTGCTGAGTCCCAGGACATTGTTCAGTCCCAAAGAAATGGAATGAATAGGCTTGAAATCAGACATTAATTTGGAGGGTTTGCTTTGAGACCTGCTGCAACACAAAGGAGCTCACGACAGAGCAGATGTCCAGGCCTACACCTCGGCCAGCAGCCGCATATACATATGGGGCATGAGCAGTAGATGAGCTGAGACATCCTTCCTGTTTAAAAGCCCTGGTGGGATGACATTAACAAGATGTGGACACCTGTATTTTCACCAACATCTACCAACCCCATGACAAAATGTTTTGCCATCATCAAGGAGAAGTATATTAAAGTTAATGCATTCAAAATTATTTTTCCAAATCCCCTTTTTTTCTTTGCACAGTTTCCAGAGAACCAGGGGGAGCATGCAGTCTGCTGTATCTTAGTGGAGAGGGGACGCAGAAAAAGGTTAAATACCCTGTCACCCATGTACAACCCTCACCAGCACACCCCAAATACATTTGCCTCTAAACCTACAGTAGTAGCTAAGATTTGTTTGTGTCCAGGTGCCTATATATCCTGTCATTAAGAGCTATTTAAATGCCAGTTTGCACTGTTAAAGTCAGGATGTCTAACGGACGAATTTCCATGAGGCCAGACAATCTAACATGCTGAGCGTGCACAGTGGGGTGGGTCCGTTGAGTAGAAAGCATTCACTAAAACAGAGAATGTAGGCACATACGCTTATGATGTTGGTTCCTTGTTTAGCAAGGCTCTCGGGCTGTGTCAAATCACTGGAGTGACTGATTGAGGGCATTAATAAGAGCAGAGTTAAATGTGTTTTGTTTGTTATATTATGTCTGAAGTTTATTTTTTTTTATTACTGTCTGTTCCAGTCGCAACCGGGAAAACGTTTTTTAAAAAGGTACCAGTGCCCAGGTTTTAAATCCTGTTACAGCACCTAGGTGCACAACGGTGATACAAATACTGCAGACTCGCCCCTAATCTTTTGTTTTCTTATTTTAAACTTTATTAGGTTTTGTCTACAATGTGTTAGTGACTGTTATTAGTACATCTACTTGGAATCCATTTAATCACGTTTCTTCTATAATAATTCAGTATAATATAAATAAATAAATTCGATAACAATTCCAATTGGCATTAGAAGTCATTATTACGATGGTATGGAGGGTTGCCCAGAGCTGTGCCAGTGGTTATGATTAATACAAAACCTTCCAGCCATCACCTTTTTGTTTTGCTGAAGTCCTTATTTGGTCATGTACTTCAGATCGTTCATCATTTGTAACCATTCGCTGGGTATGACTTCATCCTCCTAGTTATTTTGAAGGTTTTAAACAAAGGGGTCTTTCCATTCATGTAATGCTCATTATATTCCCTGATAATTGTGAACTGTGTTAGATTAAGAGGAAGTAAAAACTACGCTTCTTCAGACAGGAAGTAAGGCAATGGAATTGCGCTCCACAAAAAACCATCAAGGGAAAATGTGTGATGCAGCACAATATAAGTTAAATCAAGTGGATTATAGTTCTATCAAAAATATGCAGGAGGGAAGGACGAATCAGGCATGTAAACGCAAGATAATATCCCATCCTGGGTTACTGACCGATTGTAAGCTTGCTAAATGACAACCTTTTTTAATAAAACAGATCACCCTGGTACTAAAACAAGAGAATCTGGTGAGCTAATATTGACTCCCAAAGAGGTTGAATGTAGCACACTAAAAATTATGAATGAACTGTCTGCCGCATGTCCTTGTATTGGTAGCATAATGCTGTCACAAGTGCTAAACTCTACCCCACCTGGACAAAACAAGAATGGTAATATCACACCTTGTAACAACACCCTAGTGAGCCCAATCAGTGAATTGCTGACTGATTCACTGATCGAGGAAATACCATGTGAAAATAAAGAGTTGCTAAATCCTGGCGAGAGGTTTGAAATTGATGCACGTTCTGGATTAATAAGTTATAAGGCAAGCACGCCTTGCAATTGACAATATTATGGAGGAGAAACAAATGGTAAGATCTCCTGAATGTAAACCTAATGCAGTTAAAATAGAGAGTTTAGATGACGCAAGTTTTAGGAGTATGAATACGGAGGAGCTTTTTCAAGCACTAGAAAATGTTTTGGTAACTCTGGTGGAAAAATGTGATTCCATAGAACGCAAACTAGCCATTAACTCCCTACTTCTATGTGAAATTAGTAAAAGAAAAAGACTTGCAATAAAAGTACAAACACCTGCAGTGAAATTGAAAAATTAAATGGGAATGACCATTTAAATAGTAATGAACTGAATGAACGAGAGTGTGAGCCATGAGCGAAAGAACGAATATACAGTAACAGAATGCACTTCCTCAAAGAAGAAGGGAAGTTGTAATATGGTGGAAAATGCGAATTCCAAAAGACATAAACAACATAAAAGGGGAAATAAGAAAATAAGATGTGGACAGGCAGCTATGTACAGCACAAAAGGATTAAAAAAAAAAGTTAACGAATGTATTGCTGATGTGAATGATATAGTAGAAATAAATAAGATTGAGCTATCTGTTACCGAAACAAGCAGGAAGGGAAATATCCCTTATCCTAAAATAATGTCAATATATAAAGAAGCTAATTTTGTGGGGAATCATAAGGTTGCGATCCATGAGCCCCGGCTGAAAGACAATAAGACCAATCCTAAAAAACAAAAGAAGGTGAATGATGCTGACATTAGAGGATTCTTAATAAATCCATCTAAGCCTAATTCAGTTAAAGCCAGAGAGGGGTGGCAGTGTCTACCCAAGAAGGCTATAATGACAAAAAAGAAAAGGCTAAAACACATGGAAAGCACCGATGAAATACTCAGTGATGTACATAAGCTATATGAGAATCCTTCACATCCCCTTGATGTAGCGGATAGTAATGAAAGTGCAAAAGTAACCATTGAAATGTGGGATGCATACTTATGAAACACCACACCATACTGATAAAGCTCTTGTAAAGTATGCCAACAAAAATAATGATGATATGGTAGATATGAGTGTGATGGCATTGGTTTTACAAATTGAAAAAGTTGACACATCTGAGATGATTGTCCCTAATAGACAGCAAATCCTATTTATATGTGCTTCTATTGTACCGCTGCGGATGATTGTGTCAGAGGATTTTAAAATTGGAGATCAAGTAGTGAGCTCCACTAGAATCATTACTAATGTATGGTGCATAGAATTGTCAATTTATGAATTTATACTGAGTCAGAGAAAACTATTTGAGAAATTAGTTTTCACATGTAATGAAAGCTATATGTCAAAAGTAAAGTATGAAGTTGAAACTCCCAAACAAATAGTAAGGATGAATACTCAATCCAAGAAATTAGGGAGAATTCCCTGAAAGGCAACGGGTGTAGAAACAACTAATAGACTGATGGATAAAGCTATTCCAGATGGTTATTGGCAGTGGCTCCCTTCTGCATTCAAATCTCACTTTGAAGCTTGTTCCTGATGACTGAGAGATAATCCTATCTTGGAATACGCGAGGTAATGCTCATTATACAAGTGAAGATGGTCTCCTGGAAAACATTGGCAAGTTTAGAGTTATTGCATTGCAAGAAACGTGGCTCGTCAATGATTGTGAAATTGATGGTCGCAGTAATCATGTTAGCAATGCCATACAAGGACCTAGAGGACACCCTAGGGGAGGCTTAGTGACCTCCATTAAACAACCAAGGAGTGGGATTAGACATAAGGAATCCACCACCATGGTACTAATAGTAACAGTTACCTGTATGTCTTCGACCATAGATACATTTGTTCTAGTCAATATATATAATCCTCCAAGTGGAAGGTATAACAAAGAGAATATCTCAACTCTTACTGAAATACTGGTAGAAATTGGTAGTCGGATGCCGCTAATTATCGTGGGCGATTTAAACGCAAAAAGTGACTTTGTGTCTGTGATAACAGAAGAGAATCACTCTGAACCTTGCACTAGATCCAACACTAATAAGGAGGGTGAAGCATGGATAGCCCTATTTAATAAATGTCAACTAACGGTTTTGAACGGTAATACACCTGGGGACTGTGAGAAAAATGTGACTCAGATATGTGGTCGGAGTATTGAGTACGCTTGATTACATGATTGTGAACAATAGAGCGCGTGTGCTTGTACGTGATATGGCCGTGGGGTGCAGGGAGGAAAGTGACCACCTCCCCCTATATCTCTGGTTGAATGATAAATCTACAATTAGAAGCGTGTACCAAATGAATGGAGATATTGGAGTAAATACTGCAGGCAATCCAATAAAATGGAATCCTACAAATATTGAGAATGGGAATGAAACGGCCAGACACTTGTTGGTAAATTTTATTGAAGTATTTGAATCTGGGTCACCGAATCCAGAGAGCAATAATTTTGGTGAATTTGAACAGGTGACTGAAAAAATAAAAGCGGCTCTAATGACAAAACGAAGTTATAGGTCTTTGAATGAAAAATTGAATCTGGATCATCACAAGAAATTTGACAATGATATTCATGTGCGCAAAAAAATGCTGAGAGCGAGTATTCGCAAAAGTATTAAGGAAAATGATGTACATGTAATTGACAGGATACATAAACTTAAGAAGCAGCATAATAGATAGACAAAAAATCACCTTAAAAAGAATAAAGACGCTGGAGAGGCTGCACAGACTCTGGCACATGGAGACACATCTGGTGGGACTGCCAAGGGGTGAAAGGCTTCTGGACAGAAATGATCTTGGAAATGAAAAAGATATTCCCAGAGGCGGATCAAGTCGGGGAGAAAGTGTGGCTCTGCGGACTGAAAGGGCAACGGCAAAAAGTACACCAAGGCGCAATGGAGAAGTTTCATGGGCCTAGTCATAGCAGCTTGGGCCACAATTGCGCAGAATTGGAAGAAGCAAGACCCACCGCTAATATACTCATGGCTACAAAAGGTCTGGTCGCAAATGACCATGGAAAAGATCACGCATAATCTTCAGGGAACACAGGACTCCTTCATGAAGGAATGGGGGGGAGTAGTAGAATATCTACAATCAGACTACATGGAACAATGGTGCCCACATAACATTAGAATTACGGACATATTCACCTCATAGACAATCCCGAGAACAACTGAACATTGAGATCTCTTCCAGAAGGGGGCGGGCAGGGGAGGGGGACGTTTGGGCGGAAATGTTGGTAATATGTAACCGGTTTATTCTGTGAAAACAATACAAATACGTTTAAAAAAGAAAAAAGATGAAATATGGCTTTCCTTGGCTCAGGCGTCAAAAAAAAAAATTGCCAAATCATGTGGGATATTGTAAATAGTAAAAATGAAAAGACACTCCGGATTAACTGTGTACCCGAGAGTAGCTGAAGTAAATACGTTAAGAGCACATTGGGTACTCTGGCTCGAGATGATGAAAATCCCAAGTATGATGTGACGATCTGGAAGGGAACTTTCACGGTTGCCTCTTTAACTTCATTGATAATGAAACTGCCCAAGTCAAGAGCGGTGGGACCCGACAGTACCTGTAATGCCCTGCTGATCCAGTCCCCTGGGCTATGTGCTAAGGTGGTGTTCGTTGTATTTCAGTGGATAGGCAGGTATGAGAAGATACCTGATTCATGGAAGAATATATAAAAAAGGTACCCGTGAAGAACCAGCAAACTATAGGATGTTGGCTATGCTGGATATCCCGGCAACATTTTTTGCAAAAATACTATTGAATGAGTTTAATCAGTGGATATTAGACAGTGCGATTTTGCCTGAAAACCAATCTGGATTTAGAGCGGGGTCATCTACATCCCATAATATAGGTATCTTGGTTAGTGCAGTGGAATATTCGTGGAAGACTTGTGGGCTGCCTGTTTATGTTACCTATATCGACTTTTCGGCAGCCTTCGATACTGTCTCAAGTAGTAAATTATGGGCTAAACTGGGGAATACCTGGCGGTCGACTCTATATGATTCAACTGTTATACCAAGATACATCTTTTAGAGTTTGCCTTGACATTGGGGGGATACTGTCTGAAGCTATACTCACATTACGTGGTGTAAAGCAGGGCTGCACATTAGCGGCCATACTTTTCAACCTTTAGTTGGCAGATTTTCTAAGAAATGTTGGGCAAACTCAGATGAATGATATTAAGATGGAAGTTTTGAAGCTTGGTTGGCTAGGGAACGACCTTCTCCAGACTACACACTTAAGGTAAGGGACTTCAAGCAAAGTTAGATGAACTTGAAAAGTTTGCAGGAGTGAATGATTTGGTGATCAATACTGACAAAACTAAAATTATGAAGTTCATATATAAAACCTTGAATATAAACAAAAACCCAACATGGGTGATGGATAGGAGAACGATTGAGGTTGTTAATGAATATAAATGCCTGGGGATTATCATTGATCAACTTAAATGGGATAAACATTGGAGCGAAACTAAGAGGAAATGCATGATGGCAACTATGGCACTAAGTAAATTCATTGGTCGGCAAGGGAATTTCTCAATGAGCACGGTGCTGAAACAATACAAGGCTAAAATCGTATCCTGTATGATATATTGTGCTGAAATCTGGGGATGTCGTTTCAAAAATAAGTTAGTCAAATTTGAAGCAAGGTTACTGAAGATATTGTTGAGAATGCCAAATAAACTCTCATATGAATATATCCTACTAGAATATGAGCTGAATAGTGTAAATAGCCGCATAATGAATGGTGGCAATGTTGTATGTTAAATTAACTAGACTCACTAATAGTACATTTGTGGTGAAATTAATGAAGCAATATGGACGGGCAGACAACAAGGTTGATTTTCTAACCCTACACAGATGGAGAGGGGTCTATTATAAATGGATTGGGAATGATATCTTTGGATGGTTGTTGTATTCCGTTGCACAGATAAAGAGGAAACTCAAAAAGCGGATATATGACAAGGCTAATGAACAAACGATAGTCAATCTGCCAACAAAAGTAAATGGCAGGCTTTTTATTGGTTATTTAGATATGAGGGAGAGTAAACCAGTGATTGTGCTAGACTAAAGTGAAGGATTGTAGATCTTGGGGCTTGTGGTGCATGGATGGGAAATTATTTTGCTGTACATACTGGGTAAGGGGATGCCATGTGTCTATGTATTTTGGTATTTCGTTCCCCGTCAAGGCTGGTAACTTATCCAATGCAGCAGTGCGCCAAATCCGTGACCACCACTCCTGTATTTCTGGTTAAGTGCCTTCCAATTGTGAGCTATTGTAACCCTGGTTGCTACAGGCAGGTCTGTTCTCAGCTTGGTGCTTTTGTTTGATAGCTTATATTGACCGTCTGCTGTGTCATTGCCCAGGAGCTTCACCATTGGGTCTAGGGGTAATCTGCATCCGTTGGATTTTTAATGTGCGAGAGCAGCTCCTTCCAAAATAACAATAAACTGGCATTCCCGCCAGATGTGTATCGACGTCCCTGGGGCTTGTTTGCATCGCCAACATATGGGGGAGGAGGTGGGATATATTCTGTGTAGCTTTGTGGGAACGAGGTACTAATGCATCATTAATTTGTAGCTGTTTTCTTTAATTTGCACACACATGGACGATTTAGCAGCACTTTGCCAAATGGTATACCATTCCAGGCTGTCTAACGGTGTGTGGAGGCCTTCTTCCCATTTGCTAATGTACTTGTGGTGGGCTTTGTTACGGGATGCGTTTAGTATAGCAAAAGAAAATATCACTGAGATCTGTCAGTTTGGTGGATCCCCTAATATATAGGTCTTCAAACTTTATGCCCCTTAGGTCTCCCTGTTTTACCCTAGTGCTTGGCGTTCAGTGCCACATTTGAATGTAGGTACATTTAACAGCATCTGTGAGTAAGAATACTTGTTTACTTTCATCAAAGGTAAACCGTGCCTCATCTCTGAAAAGCTGGCCTAGTTTCGTAAGACCTCCCTCTATCCATTGTGTGAAATGCGGTTGATGATATGATATATGATATGATATGGCATTTGTAACGCGCCTATACACAAGTGTTTCAAGGCGCGACGAGGCGGGGGGGGAACAAGGGGAGACGGACAACGATCTTACTAGGCCAGGTGTCATTCAGATCGCGCAAGTGCAAGGGTAGAGGGGAAGGGAAAAGTGCATGGGGGAAAGGGAGAGGGGAAAGTGCAGTACAGGGTTATTAGCATACAGCATACAGGATAAATAAGAAGGGCCAGCTGGCGGCAAGTGCGAGGTAAGTGCAGACAAGTGCTGGGAAGGGGGGCTGTATGGATACAGACACAGTCCCGTAGTGCAGGGGTTGCCGTGGAGGCAGTGCAGGGGAGAGTGGCTGGGCCGAGAACGGTGAATGGCCCAGTTGCAGATTCAGTGCAGTTTCAGTAATATTAGCAGGGGAGAGAGGGCGAGAAAGCGGAGGCAAAGAGGAAGGTTTTGAGGTGCTTCCGGAACCGGAGGTGGTTCTCCTCAAGTTTCAGGGAGGTAGGAAGGCTGTTCCAGAGGGAGGCCCTGCAGTGGAAAGAGATGCAGGCCTTGGTGGAGGTGGGGAGGCTCTGGGTTTCCAAATAGTGTGGTTAGTAGTGAGGGGAGGGGTGAGAGGAGATGAGGAATCTCTTAAATGCCCAGTCCAAATACTGCAAGGTCACCTTTGTGGCTGGGAGGAAGTTGGATTCTGCTGTACGGGTTTTAGGGGGGAGCCATATCTAGTTTTTTAGTTGGTATCTGAGCATATGCTGTTCCAGTTCTAGCCATCTTTTAGTGGTGCTTTGTCTGTTCCATTCTATAGTTTGGGCTAGTTGAGCTGCCAGCAGATAGCATTCTGCACCCCAAAGCCTCCATCTTGTTTGAAAGCGAATGATGTCCTGAATGTGATTCTCGGAAGCCCTTTATCCCAGATAAACTTTAGGATCTGTGATTGGGGGTCTGAAATCACTTTGAGGGATGAGTATAGGTAGAGCTGAAAACATATATATATATATATATATATATAAGACTCAGCAGGATCTTTATCACGTTAACTCTGCCGAACCAGGATTTCTCCTGTTCCGAGTATATTAGGTCTTGCTTCACCATTCGTAGAAGATTCTGAATATTTTTCCGATATAGTTGATGATAGGATTTAGTAAGTGTCCTCCTAGTTATTTTAATTTTAGTGCTCCACGGCAAGTTAAATTTCACTTTTAGGGGTATCTACTGTTGCCTCTGGTTGCGATACATTCAGTATGAGGGATTTTGCATAGTTGATCTTCAAGCAGGCGACACTGCAGAACGTCTGTGCGCATGAAAAATAGGAGATCATCTGCATATAGGGAGTTTTCTTTTAAAAAATATATTTATTTTCACCTTTTTTTTGTTGTTGTTGCTGTGTTTTGACCCTACCTTTTTAGTCCCAAGATCTCTACCATATTCTGAAACTTCTGGGCTAGCGGATCCATTGCCAAAGCGAACAAGACAGGGGAATAGATGAAATCATTGTAGGGTGCCCCACCCCAGAGGTATAGTGTTGAATAGGGCTCTGTTCCATTTTATTCAAATTGTAGGGTGTATATAGTTTGCCAGTAGGTAGGAAGTGAAATCTGGGCTGAATCCGTAGTGGCTTAAGACCTTGCAGAGAAATCCCCAGTCTATGTGGTCAAAGGCCTTTTCGGTGTCGATGGATAGTGGGGCTAACAAGGTTTTGTTCTGGTGTGCATTGATTGTTGCTCACCTAATATTGTCATAGGCCTAGCGGCCTGGGACGAACCAAGTCTGGTCTAGGTGGATCAACCTGGGAAGTACCTCCGATAGGCGTTTTGCTATAACCTTGGAGTGGATCCTTGCCTCACAATTTAGGACAGCTATTGGTCTATAAGACTTGGTCGAGTGCTACCCTTCTCTGGGTTTGCTCTCAAGGTGAGTGTTTTCCCCATCGATTGTTTACTCTCTTTATGTCTATAAAGCTATTAAATATTTCCATCAAGTGTGAAGTTAGAACGGTTCTGAACTGTTTATAAAATGGAGTCCTTCTGGTTCAGGCGATTCTGTTATTTGGAAGGTTACATATCGCACGTAAAACCACTTCTGGGGTCATTCTTATATCTAAGCCGTATTGGACCGTCAAAAGTTGGCAGATTGGATTGAATCATGAACTCTTCTTGTTCTTTGTCAGTGGTTGGCTCTGCTGAGAAAAGCTCAGAAAAATATCTCGTAAGTATATTCATCTTTGCTGCTTCCGAGTCTCGGAGCTGCCGTCTGTATCCCAGAGCACCTCAGTCACATTTCGGGCCTGATGCGCTTTGAGTCTATATGCTAAGATTTTTTAGGTTTCATTTGATGTGTTGAAATAAAACTGTTTTGTCTTTAGCAGGTTATGAGATTTTTGGGGCCCATAGTGTTTTCAATTCTGACCTAGCGGACCGGGGCTTTTACGGAAGGTCCATCTCGAGTGGATTAACTTGTATTGGCCTTTTATGGTGTGCTCAGTTCCAATGCGTTTGGCCATGGGTACCTTCTTCCTATTGGATGCCAAACGTATTTATTTATTTGTTGATTAGATATACATATAGCCAATTGGCTTTGTATAACACATTAACAAAACAACATAAATACACACAATCTAAAAACATATTACATTTTCACATGTGCTATACAATACAGTTTAAAATTGCCACAATTTTCAAATAAAATACCACCATAAAATATATCAAGTTAATATCATTGCCTCGCATAAAATTCATCCATTGCTCAGAGATCTCAGTCATCACTGTGTCATTGTTATAAGATTTAAAACATGTAGTTCGCAGATCATTTAGACTTTCACAGCACATGATTAGATGATGAAGGGACTCGACTACATTTACTCCACATAGGCGACAATACTTCAACATACGTGTGGAACCAATGTTCACACAATTTGTTTCTAGTGCATCAGTCACATTAAATTTCATCATTAGGTAGGTGCGAATTATGCCAGCATTGGGATAAGCAAGAATATAAGAGGGAGACAACACTCTACTCATATATTCATCAAGAAACCTGCCACTATGCTTTTTAGATGCTAAGTTTACAATATTTTGTTCATGGCAATAGTCCTGCACCTTGACCTTAAGTCTCATTTTTAAAGATAGTATAGAAAGAGTACCCGGATCAGACCCATTAGTCCATGTACAGTGTAGTCTTTGAATGATACCAATGGTACCAATCAACCATTACCTTCCAGACTAAGATATGCTTTTATAAATGGCACAAAGATAGTTTCAGTGCGGAGTGTTGCAGCTTTCTCATAGGATAGAACACATTGGCAGATATATGCATACAGATAACTTTTGATGTTGAATTCCAAATACAGATATTCCACACTCACTCTCGGAGGGAGACGTAGTAATTTTCTTAAGAGAATAGACTCAAAGACCACACTACGTTTGACAAACTTATGCCCCCAAATTTCCACAGCATAGAGCAGCATTGATCTTATTTTTGCAAGGTAAATGTTGAGAACTGCAATCACCGAATAACAGCAATTGCGACCAATAAAAACACTTAAAGCGTTTGCAGCCACAGTACATCTGCTCTTTATAGATGACCACTGTTCCTCCCAATTCAACTTTTCATCAATAACAACTCCCAGATATTTATATGATTTGACCTGTTCCACTTTTTTGCTTTCCAAGCTCCATGAGTATTTCTTCGGTCTGCATTTATTAGAGAAGACCATTATCTTGCTCTTATCGATGTTAATGGTTAAACCATTCTCATCAGAGTAGATAGCCAAAGAGTCAAGCATATGCTGAAGGCCCGCCGGGGTATAATCTAACAATAGCAGGTCGTCAGCATAGGCAAGCCATCCAATAGTTACTCCATTAACTCTCACGGGGTTAGCTTCTGGGATAGAGAATGCATTCATCATATCTGATAGATACAGATTAAAAAGGATGGCAGCAATCATACAGCCTTGCTTAACACCGCAGCTAGTGGCTATACATTTCGAAAGTTTACCAGCTGCATTGAGTCTGATGCGTACTGATGTATCAGAGTGTAACAGCATTAACATCTTTAACAGACTTTGGGGAATCCCCCATGTACTTAGTTTTTTCCAGAGTCGGTTTCGAAGTATGGTGTCAAATGCCGCAGAAAAATCAATATATGCGCAATAAACATTTAGATTGCGTTTTTTCCAGGCATGTTCTATCAAAGATATAAACATCATCAAGTTATGTACAGTACTAGATTTGTCACGGGAACCTATTTGGTTGGGAGGTAAGAAATTATTTTCACTAACCCAATCATTAAGTTCCTTGAGCAATACTTTGGTAAATAACTTAGAGGACACATCTAACATTGCCAACATTCGAAAGTTAGCCGGGTTATCCCATGGGCCTTTTTTATGAACAGTAAGGATGTGGCTTGTCTTCCACGATAAGGGTATTTCACCTAGCGTCCCTATTTGTTTGAACAAGAGTACAAGAGCAGCACCCCACAGTTCAGGCTGCTTTTTTATGACCAGATTACAGACCGCATCTGGCCCTGCGGCCCGTGAGTTCTTAAGGTTTTCAATGATCTTAATGATATCAAGTTCGGAGGATTTACAGACCCAAGTAACTTCGGGAGAAAGAGTAAGCGTTGTACCTAGTTCAACTTTGCCCAGTGTGCCGTTGATATAATGGGCCCACGTGTCTTCAGGGATACAATTTATTGTTAAATTGCGTTTTTTATGTTTGCTAAGGAGATGCCAAATCCCTTGTTGATTGTTGGACAAGGCAGCCAGAGCAATTTTTTTCCATAGTTTGGTTTCACACTCGCGTTTATGGATTTTTAGCCACACTTTATAATTCTTTTTGAGTTTTTTAATTAGACATGCTACCTCACGTTCTGACGACAGGGAGTCATTGTTTCTGAGAACAATGCGAATTTCATTACGCGAATTCTTTTTAGCCAAATTGATCTTTTTGTCATTCCCAGGCCTTCGTGGGATAGCGATATTAGAACGTTCCCCAGTTGATTTGTATGTACGACGTTCACCCACTTGTTTCTGAATATTTTGCATAAGTTCAGTGAAACTATGCAAAATTTGATTACCGGCATTCATACCGGACACCCCCTCCTTAATGAACTCCGGTAATAGGGTGGATACCAGTTGAGAGACATGTTCAATAGTACGACTATGCCAGACAATCCTATTATGTCCTTCATTAATACTGAGCACCCCATTATCATCATAGTCATGATGGACTATACCTTTGTCTGTGACAGCAAATAACAGAGACAGGGGTAGATGATCACTCTTATCTCTCTCAACTACACCCATATCTATGACAAAATGGAACCCAATTTGATTGGTGAAAATGTAGTCAAGGGTAGCTGCAGATCTAACCTCAACCCTAGTGAAGTTCATAGGCACATCGCTAGGTGTAAAACCATTAAGTTTAATAAAACTATGGATCTGCATAATTTTCATCCACTTTTTGCCTTGTCTATTAGACACAGAGTGGATATTAGATTTGAGCGAGGTACCCAGCTCCACATCAGTCAGACAATAATCGCCAATTTTCGCATTCAGATCACCCAAAAGAAATATAGGGTAGCGATGATTGAACAATTTCAACACATTTTCAACAGTCTCAATATTAGTTGCTGTTTTTAGCCAGATTAGGAGGATCGTAGATATTAATCACAGTTAGGATGGTCGACATCAATGTTAATTTGGCCACTAATATATGTTCATTCGATAACGAGAGTTTGTTGATGGACCATGGTGATTGAACAGAAATCAACAGGCCACCTTTCGGGCGACCAAGAGGGCCCTTTGTCGCAATTTGATGGACAGTATATCTATCCTCAATCTGTATTTCCGCTGTTAGCCATGTTTCCTGGAGTGCAATAATATTAAAGAAAGCCATACATACAATCAAACCATCATCCTGAAACAGATGCAAGTGCCCACGAGTATTCCAAGAATAGAGCAACTGCATCGAGTTTGGTCATTGACTAGTGTCAGCGAAGTGGGTCTTAAAACTCAATGGCAACCATTGCCAATAACCTTCAGGAATGGCATCGTTCTTATTTGCTACAGTATTAGTGTCATGGTTAGGCAACTGATTCACGGGTGCGGTATTGGATTTGGTGGGCAGATTAGAGCCACTAGTATTAGTGTTACTAAGCCTCTGAGCTTTAGGACTTTGGCGTGATTTTACAGACGGTATTGACACTTTATGAATGGCATAACCAAGACGTAATAGCTCAACTTCATATCCCATAACGTAGTTAAGCGTAGCTTCAGCCTCAAAACGCACATTGGTAATATATTTGTTATGAAGCTCAAGCTGGTCAACCAAACGAATATCACTAGATGTAATTACCCTCAATGGAACAATAGTTTTAAATATGCTCAATACAGCAGCACGATTTAAAGGGAGAGAGCACTTTTCCATGTGGACTTGCTGTATTTGTAACGCTGATAGCATTCCAATGCAGTTCCCACCACTGCTAGTGTTAGCATTAGAGGAGGTGGTATTGGCATTATTATTGAGGACCCAGGAATCTGGCAGTGTTGATTGAGTAGGTGCCGCTGGCATATTAGAAATGCCTGCTGGCTTTGTAGTATTTGTTGATGACTCAATCACAACAATTGAAGACATTAAGGATTCTACCATGATACAATTGGATTTAGGGCCAGTCAGAATATTATTAGAGATCAACTCATTAGATCGAGAAGGAGTGATCACTAAATCACTAGCATTAGCGACTACAGCATCAGCGGATACCTCTGACTCAACCACAGGAATGGCATTCACAGAGGCAGCATCCAGTTCTGGGACTGGATTTTTCTGTTTTTTTGTGGTCCGCTTACTATACATAATCGCCTGGTGGGCAATATTCGATTTCTTATTGACCAGAGTTTTCTTCTTCACAACAGACTCACCCTTACCTTTTAGATTTGTCTTAGGGATGATTACAGGCAGGGGAATAGTGGGAGAAGTATTACGCTTATTTGCGCACACATTACAATGGTAGTCTTTCAGAGACGTATGGATTAATAATGACTGGACATCAATTTTAGTCTCTAGATGTGCACACTTCTCAAGTAACATAGTCAACAAATTTTCTAGGGCATTAAACATATCATCAGAATTCATAGTCTACATCATCGTTAGTACGTGAGCCCTCACCATAATCAGTAATTACGTTTTGAGAGGGACATACATGCTCCTGGGTTGGTTTAATCGTATTGAAACAAAATATAGATGGAATACCAACATCAAAACCACTCTCATTCTTCAAAACAGGTTTACAGTTAGGGACAATAGACGTATCGGGTCCCAATGGCAGTGTCATCTTAGTATGAGGAGTGAAGAATAATGGGGTGGGAGCAATCTCAGTGAAAGATATTTCAGGATCAATTCCCATGTACTCAATTTCTAGTTCATCCAATTTAGAAATTGATATTTCAATAGAGCTTTTTCCATGGTTGTTTTTCTCCTTGTGGACCATGGCGTTAGTACTACCATTAACTAATAGTCCACTGGTACATGTGGTCACAGACATAGGAGTTGGTAAAGGAACTATGTTTGGGGTGACTGGCACAAAGTCAGCCACTTTAGGATCAAGTTGACTTAGGGAAACACTCGGCATGACATTTTCATGAGACACCTTGGCCACAGAAGGTTCTATATGATGCATTTTAGGATTGTCACAAAAAACATCAGACAATAGCTTACCACTTACACAACCAAGATCATTTGTTAAATCTAAGACCAGATCCTCAGATGCAATAAGACGAAGATCCTTATCAATAGGCAAATGGGAAGCCGTTAAAATAGGTATGGAGGTCTTTGAGAAATAATCTGTGATAGGATTACTAGGATTACCGAGCACAGCACCCTTTTTAGGACGAGTGATTATCTTAGGAACGCAAACGCGCCTATTGCGCAAATTTCTATGCATAGCCACTTCCTTGTCAAAGTCGTCCATACCTTTGCGACAGTAATACACACAACACAAGCTAGCAAGCTAGTTAAATCCTAGGATAGGGCACTTGAGCACACACCAATAAGAAAGCGTAACAGAATAGGTGCGGAATGCACCCACAATAAAAAACAACTACACAATGTGATGCAGTCACAGTGGTTACAGAGTATAGCCCCTCATATGTTGTAGACACAGTGGTTTCAGAATATAACCCCTCTTCTGATGTTTGTTAATCTGCTTAGAATCGCATGCTGTGCATAGGTCCGACATCCAGTGGTCACTGCGGAGTATTGCATTTTGTTTTTCGTAGTCGAAAAAGGGGACGTCGACAAGGCGTGTCTGTAACACTATCCCTATAGTGACGTGTGTAGTACCCACAATCCCTCACGCGTCGAGGTCACTCAGATTGTTTTTTTCCGCCCAGCTAATGGTCGCCTTTACGCGGAGCTCCTCGAGAGACATTGCAGATTTCATCTCCTCGACCTTTGGTCGTTTTCCTATATTAATATAGAACATATCGATCCCCCCCTCGACGCTGTTGTGAAGCTGTCTCCGCCGAGCAAGATCTTCGACGGAGGGGATGAGCGGAGGAGATCCTTCGGCGTTGCCGAACACGTGGCCTGGCCTCGCAGGCCAAACACAGTAGGGAGAGTGGGGGTCGTGGGACATCTCTAATTCTTTTCTGAGAATGCCTTTCCTTTTCCCCTTCCTTTCCCTTGGGGTGGTTATCACGTTTTATTGCCTCGGCTATGGAGAGGACACCCTTTAGGTTTTGCCCGCTTTGCAAGGGCAAGTTTACTTGGAAGGACAAGCATTCACGGTGTAACCGCTGCTTGCCCCTCGATCACAAGGAGGAAGGTTGCACGGCTTGTCGGCTTCTTAAGCCGAAGACTCTAAAAGACCGTAGGATCAAAAGGTGGGTGGCCTACGCTATGTCGAAGGCCGACGCTCCACCCACCGTCGCTACCTCCGACAGTGACGAGGAACGTGATACCACGACCTCCGCTACGGAAGTCGTAAACCCCTCTAGGGAGCGCGCACGCGCTTCGTCGTCTGTCCCCGGCCCCGACGGGCTCGGCTCACGCCCTGCTTATGGGGATGAACACCCCGGCGACACTGACGCACACAAGACCACACATAAGCACACAACCCATGGCTCTTCTTTGCCAAGGGCAAAGAGAGCATCAGCGCCCAAGGAGACGCAGGTTTCACCGGCGGCCTCCTCGGACCGTTCGGGTTCGAAGCCCCTCTCGCAACCGCAGCCGCGACCAGCGACTGGGCTTTCGGCAAATAAGGGCGCCGCCCCCAAATCATCGGCCGGAGCGCATCAGCAGAAAGCGCATACCGCCGTAGAGCGTTCGACACCCATAACGTCGAAACCACAGCTTTCCGCTGACAAACGAGTCGCTGAGAGCTTGGCGAGGATCGTGGTAGCCGACGCCCACAAGCGTACGCCGAAAGACACGTCGAGCGTTACGCAAAGGTCGAAAGACACGCCGAGAACACAGGGACAATCTCCTTCAGTCGAAGGGATTTCCAGCACACCTGAAGGCTTTTCGGAGGGCGACGGGACACTTTCCTCGACGTTATGGGAGAGGTCGAGCCGTTTTCAACTACAAGACACCAATTTTCCCCCGCTAGACCGCTCAGGGGTACCCCATGAAACCATGGAGAGGCTCCATCTATGCATGGAAAGAATGGAGAGGTTTATGAATGCCCAGAACCCTCCCACTCCAAAGAGAATAAGAGAAGGGCCTCAGGAGGACCCCAGGGCCAAAATTCCAAGATTAGGCAATCCCCACCAGGACACAGCCTCAGACTTCCACAGTGTGTATGACCTCACTGGGGAAGAACATTATTTTGAGGAACAGGTAGAGGATGAGTTTATGGACGAGGACCAGGAGGAAGGTCTGGAAGGCAGCCCAGACTTGGTAGGGGAAGGCTTCGGAGAAAATCCAGAAGAAGGACCTTCTCACCCCTGGCAATCACCATCTATATATTCTGACACTGATGGCCTGAACCTAAATCCTCCTGACATCTCACCTGGTAGAAACACGTCTCCCATTGACGATCAACCCACATTTAATGCCCTGTTGCGTAAAGCAGCAGCACACTTCGAACTGGACACTGGGGAGCTCTCCCCTGAATTAGACTTTGTAGAAAGGGTAATTAAGGAGAAACCCCCAGTTAGTCAGACAATTCCCCTCCTTGCTTCTGTGAGGAGAAGAATCATCCCTTCGCTGTCCACACCCGCACTAATCAGAGGGGTCAATCCTAGAATTGAAAAACTTTTCACTCCTTCACCCTCAGACCCGCTGTACATCAGGGGACATTCCATTCCAGATTCCCTGGTAGTAACCAACACAAGAAAGAGGGCAGGGGTACCACTTTCCACCAGTGAGGCACCACCTGACAAGGAGGGCAAGCGGTTATATGCCCTTGCAAAAAGAGTTACATCCTCGGCCGCCTTTTCGGCAAGAATTGCCAACAACAATTCTTTGCTCGCTAGCTATGCGGACGCGCAGTGGGCCAAACTGCGCAAAGACGCCGAAGAAGCGCCGGAACCATTACGTACACGCCTGCTTTCAACTATTGCCGAAGGAACCCAGGTCAACCAGAGTATTGTAAAGAGCTCTCTGGATGCGGCAGAAACTGCGGGACGTTCCCTAGTTCAGGGAATAGTCCTAAAACGACACGTATGGCTGCGCAACTCAGGATTCAAACCGGAGACACAGGCGTCTTTAATAAACAAACCTGTTGAAGACTCTAACCTCTTCGGGAAAGCGGTGGATGAGGCTTTGGAGATGGCTAAAAAAGAGTTCGATACTATCAAAACTCTGGACCAAATCTCTAAGCCCTCTACCAGGCGCGGCTATGGCAACAAACGCTTTTTTCGTGGCCAACGCCAACAACAAAACCAGCAGCAACAGTACCCTGCCACCAATTTCCAGACCAATAGTGGCCAGTACAGCCAAAGAGGACAGCGCCGGGGCAAAGGAAGAGGGCGAGGGTCCACCCCCAGAGGTTCCCAAGCCCCGAACAACACCAAGTGACGTGAAGATTCGCGTCCCCTCCCATGCAACACCGGTCGGGGGCCGGATAACATCCTTTCTTCCAGCATGGGAGGGTATAACGTCAGACCGCTGGGTACTTTCCACCGTAGCCCACGGATACTGCATCGAATTCAACAGTTCCCCAACATACAAACCCCCGAGGGGACGACGCATGTCACCGGAACATCTTGCCATCCTTCTACAAGAAGTACAACAACTGCTGGAAAAAGGAGCCATAGAGGTTGTGCCGCTAGCTCAGGTAACGGAAGGTATTTATTCAGTGTACTTCCTTGTACCCAAAAAGGATCTAACCATGCGCCCTGTATTAGATCTGCGCCCAGCGAACAAGTTCATCAAACCCCAAAAGTTTCGTATGGTGACCTTACAGGAAGTGATCCCACTGCTTTCACAGGGAGATTACATGACAACATTGGACATGAAAGATGCATACTTTCATATTTTAATGTTGCCAGCGCACAGAAAATACCTCTGGTTCATGATAGAGGGCAAACACTACCAGTTCAGAGTGCTACCCTTCGGCATAGCATCAGCACCGAGGGTATTCACGAAGGTACTGGCAGTGGCAGCGGCCCACCTGCGCAGGTTGTCCATCCCAGTTTACCCTTACCTCGACGACTGGCTCATAACAGGGGATTCTTACGAAACATGCTTCTCCAATACCTAAAAGACTGTAGACCTTTTGTTCCAGTTGGGCTTCTCCATCAACGAAAAGAAGTCCAGCCTAGACCCCAGCCAAATCAAACAATTCCTAGGGGCTCTAATTCAAACAAAGGACGGCCTCGTCTTCCCCTCCAAAGAGAGGGTCCAAAACATGTTGTTTCAGATCCCTCAATATGTGACCGGTCGAGAGGTGACGGTACGCAAAGCAATGCGCTTGCTAGGCATGATGGCGTCGTGTATTTATTTGGTACCTCACGCGCGCCTGCGCCCAATGCAAGAGTGGCTCAACAGCCAGTGGTGTCATGCCAGCGGACTATGGGACGACCTAGTGGTGGTCTCGCAGGCCTTAGTTCTCTCGCTACGGTGGTGGACAAAGGAAAACCTGGAAAAAGGGAAACCCTTTGCCACACCCGCGGCGGAAGCCACTCTAACCACAGACGCATCCCTCACAGGATGGGGGGCTCACCTATCCCATCAAACTGCTCACGGCGAGTGGACTCCGAACGTAGCATCCAAACACATCAATCTTCTGGAGCTACTAGCGGTGTTCAAGGCGCTAAAAGCCTTCAAGGAACACCTACAAGGCAGGACAGTGATGGTCCTTACAGACAGCACCACAGCCATGTATTACATCAACAAACAGGGGGGAACCCACTCTCCAGGACTGTCCAAACTGGCCCAAAACATATGGTTGTGGGCTCTCAAACAGAATATGTTCCTTCTGTCACAACATGTACCAGGGGAACTCAATCTGCTGGCAGACAAACTCAGCAGAGATTTCCCCCTACCCGAAGAGTACGAATGGCGACTGCACGAAGACATCGTCTTCGACGTCTTCACGCAATGGGGGTTCCCAGAAATAGACCTGTTCGCAACCCTGGAGAACTCACAATGCCAAAGTTACGCCTCCAGGTACCCCCAGAACCAATCCAAGGGGAACGGTCTGTCGATTCAATGGTCAGGGAGATTTGTTTACGCTTTTCCCCCGACTCCCCTTCTCAACAGGGTAGTGCACAAGATGCACCAGGAACAAGTAACCATGATACTGGTGGCCCCAATGTGGGCCCGACAGCCATGGTTCGTCACTTGATGGAGATGTCTCTATCTCCCCCAGTGAAACTCCCCTGCCCGTACAACATGCTGTCACAAGACAGGGGCAGGACTCTGCATCCATGCCCCCAGAACATGAACTTAGCAGCCTGGCTCCTGAGATCATAGAATTTGGACATCTCCAGCTCCCGCAGAGATGCATGGACATCCTCAGGGAAGCCAGAAGACCTAACACTCGCCACTGCTATTCTAGCAAATGGAAGAGATTTGTCATTTGGTGCAGAGGAAAGAGCATCAACCCAATTGACTGCTCTCCCACACATATTATTCTATACCTGACCCACTTATTGGATTCAGGTCTGGTATTCAACTCCATTAAAGTCCACCTAGCGGCACTTTCTGCATACACCACTTCCCAACTCAAAGTGTCGTGGTGGAAGATCCCTGTTATAAAGGCCTTCATGGAGGGAGTAAAGAGAATACACCCCCCGATAGCTGACCCAGCTCCCGGATGGGACCTTAACGTGGTACTTACCAAACTCATGGGCTCACCATTTGAACCCATGCACAAGGCATCTCTTAAAGACCTCACTCTTAAGACTGCTTTTCTAATAGCTATCCCCTCCATCAGGAGAGTAAGTGAACTACAGGCTCTTTCTGTTCTAGACCCCTTTGTTACAGTTCACAAAGATAAAGTGGTTCTACGCACTCACCCAAGGTTTGCTCCAAAATTCATCTCTAAATTCCACGTAAACCAGTCTATAGAACTACCAGCATTCTTTCAAAATCCTTCCAACTTGGGAGAGAGGACTCTGCACACACTAGATGTCCGCAGAGCGGTCATGTTCTACATGGAAAGAACCAGACCACTGAGGAAGACTAATCAGTTCTTCGTCTCGGTGGCAGCAGGAAGAGAAGGGGATGCAGTTTCAAAATCCACTATTTCTAGATGGATTGTTCAATGCATCACTCTCTGCTATACTCTTGCTAAGAGAGAACTGCCCTTTAGGCCAAGAGCACATTCTACTCGAGGCACGGGGGCGTCCATAGCATTCATTGCAAATGTTCCCCTTGAGTCCATCTGCAAAGCGGCTACCTGGAGTTCTGTGCACACCTTTACAAAACACTACTGTCTAGATGCACACTCTAGATCTGACTCCCAGGTGGGACAGGCAGTATTAAGACATCTTTTCTCTACTGTTCCTTCTCATAACCCACCGCCAACTCCGGGTACTGCTCGCTAGTCTATGCACAGCATGTGATTCTAAGCAGATTAACAAACATCAGAAGACAATGCATTACTTACCGTAAAAGCATTTCTGATGGTTGTATCTGCTTAGATTCACATGCGCCCACCCTTCCTCCCCGCTCGGATGGAAGGAACATAGACATCTTTCTATAATTCTCTCTTTTCTGTACTCACTCACGTCTAGAAGGCTCCCTCAGGGCAGAAAAATACAAACAGAGGAACCTCGACGCGTGAGGGATTGTGGATACTACACACGTCACTATAGGGATAGTGTTACAGACACGCCTTGTCGACGTCCCCTTTTTCGACTACGAAAAACAAAATGCAATACTCCGCAGTGACCACTGGATGTCGGACCTATGCACAGCATGTGAATCTAAGCAGATACAACCATCAGAAATGCTTTTACGGTAAGTAATGCATTGTCATATGGCTTATCATAGACACGAAGTAGGGGGCACGAAAGCCAGAGAGGATATTGTGGTGCACACGACACAATATAAACACAGTTGAGGGAGCAGCAATAGCAAGAGGAACAAACAGTTAAAAAATATTTTAAAACTACTTGTATTAAAACTTTCAGCTAAAAATAGAACTGGCAATAATACAATAAAGCAATCGGTATAACATGTAAAAAGCCAGGACATTTTTTCAAACAAGCTGTAGACTCACCCCAAGACTACTACAGCAAGTGATAAGTAGATCATATCATATCTACCGTTCCTTCCAATGCGGTCATGACATTAATAACTCTAGTGTCACGAGGAAAGAGTAAAGCAGCAATTGACTAGGCAACGTTGCGCTTGCACTTGCAAAGCAGCCAAACAGCCTAACGGCCACTTGCAGAGCCACTTTAGGAGCGCGCGCGCGCGCAGCGGCTCGTATTTATGACGAAGTGGGCGTGTCCTAGAAAAAATATATAAAATATGTGATTAGGTCCTATAATTATACAGTAACACGTATAATTATATTAGGAATTATATAAATGTCCACAAGTGATGGTAGTCAGGTAATCAGGGATATCCTTTTAGAATAAGCGTGGAATACCGGCAACAATGTATCCAGCGACGTGACGGAGAGTTTTCCACAGCCTAACAGCCACTTGCAGAGCCACTTCAGGAGCGCGCGGCGTCTCGTATTTATGACGAAGTGGGCGTGTCTGGCAACAATGTATCCAGCGACGTGACGGAGAGTTTTCCACAGCCTAACAGCCACTTGCAGAGCCACTTCAGGAGCGCGCCAAACGTATTAGCTCGCCTCTTATAGTGGAATGCCCCTAATCACTTCAACTGCTCCAACTACAACTGACACTATGGAACCTCTCCACTCAACGCTCCACACGCCACTTCAACATTCCACCCACTCTAGCTTCCACAGTGCCAGTACCACCAAGCACATTATCACACTCTCCTTTCACTCTGTGAAGCCATCTGATGAAGAGGTGTATGGGACTTGGAAAGCTAAAGTATTGTTCCATATCTGCATGACATTTTCAGCTAGTCCAATAAAAGCTAATCAAACTTGGGCGTTGTGTTAATTTAAAACAGACTGACGGTGTCCAACCTTTCTTTATACGAACCTAAGAATATAATATATAAAGTGGGCCCACTTGCTAAAAAGTTATTGCTGATGAAATTTAGACCATTGGGTGCATTTAAAACGGATGCATATTAAAGCATATTTGAACTCCTTGAAAGCTTTTAGATGTAAAAGTAATTTAAGGGGAACTCGCATTACACCGAAATAATATGACGTGCACTCACCAGTCATTGATAAATGGAACTTGCAAGTGCCTGCAATTTCTCTACTTGCACAAATGCAAAAAACAGATTTTGAACTTGGAGATAGTTACTTGCAAGCAGTATATTTGATCCTTAAGTGTCTTAAGGTATAGCGCCCAGGACAGCCCAAATACCCCACCATCACCCTTAACTGCGAAACTGCTGTGTGTGCTTGAAATAATACATGTACAAGCTGTACTGTTGAAAAATGCCCCCACAACAATACAGAGTTTGTAATATGTTGTATATAATTATTTTTAGCAGTTTTATGACAGTCACATTTTAAATTAAATCAGACCACATACCCTGTTTTAATGTATGGTGCTTTGTATCCAGCTACATTTTTACAGGATACTTCAACTGCTAGAGTTGACATTTACCATAACATGTACTTTGTGTGCTCCATTTCATGGTTATAGATAACTAATACATGTGAGAGAGGTTTATGCCAAGTACGACTTTTGACTTATTTTGTATAGCTTTGGCTATAGAGAGCATTAGCAACATAACAGGCTATGTTGTCAGTCTGCTGCTTTGAACTATAGTGGGAAATCCATTTGACCCTGTGCAAGGTTTACAAATAATATTGTTGCATACGTTGCAAAGCCACACTAGTGGCTTTGCTAATGCTTGCTTTCTATGTGAAAGACAATGTCCAGCAAGCTGCTTTTTGGTACTCTGAAGTAACTAAGGTGGGGTTCTACCATCGGACAGCACGAAGGTACCAGGTAAGTTACTTGTAATTTGTGTCGGCTGTACAGGTAAGTTTACGAGTACAAAGGAAGAATGAACACTGCCCCATCCACCCAGCTCACTCTCCATCTCCAAAAGACACTATCGAACCTCTACACACAACGCTCCACACTCCACTTCAACATTTCCCCCCACTCTAGCTTCCACAGCGCCAATACCACCCAGCACATTACGACACTTCCCCCCCCCCCCCCCCCCCCCGTTAGTTGACCCAACCACAAGGACAGAACACTGGGCAGAAACTGAGAGCCACTGAAAGACCCAACCAAAACACAGTTCCTGAAAACACATTCTCCGTCCAAGCACTTGAACACCACAACTATTACAGCACACCAATGCACAGCACAGCACAGGGCGGATGAGTGTAGAGAGCAGTTGAATATATAGAACAGGATTACGGCATACCAGCGAATGACCTTATTGAATGAGTGGAAAACAAGAGTGCATAATACGGATGAGTACACAAAGCAGATGAGTGCGCAGGGGAGAGGATGGGTGCGCAGGGGAGAGGATGGGTGCGCAGGGGAGAGGATGGGTGCGCAGGGGAGAGGATGGGTGCGAAGGGGAGAGGATGGGAGAGGATGGGTGCGCAGGAGGGGGACGGACGAGTGCGCAGAGATGCTGAATGCATAAAGCGGACGGAATGAGTGAAGAATGTAGATGGAGTCTATATGGATAGAACAAATTATATATGTGAATGCAATTGATCACATATATGGATTGAACGGATGCCAGATGTGAAGGAACGGGTGATGCACGTTGACGGAACGGCCAACATATGTGAATTGAACGGGTGCCGTATACCGACGGATTGGGTGCCATAGGTGTATGATCGGGTGCCATATACAGACGAAACGAGTGACGTATATGGGTGAAACGTATAACATAGGTGGCTGGAAAGCATGAAATATGATGCTACGGATGAAATATATGGATGGGAGTGCATAAAACAACTTGGAATACACAAAACGGTTCGGGGTAAATAGAGCGCATTTGAGTGCGTGTGGCGGAAAGGAGTGCTTGCATGAGACTGACAGGAGTGCTTGCATGAGACTGACAGGAGTGCATGCATGGAGCAGACAAGAGTGCATGTGTGGGGCAGGCTGGAGTGCATGGGGCTGACTCGAGTGCATGAGCGCATCGAGCAGGCCGGAGGGTGTGGAGCCAACTGGGGTGCACGAAGATGATAGAAATACGTGACGTATATAGTATGGTCTGGAATGCAGAGAACGTTCAAAAGAGCTTGTATCACATCATAACACCTCACCACGCTTACTCTCTCCTTACACCACCACTCAACTAGAACACAGAGCTACTATGACACCATTCGGTATAACTGTTCTCATACGAACATTCTGCCTCATACTCCCCATCACTCTAAACCAGGCTTGTCCAACCTTTTTGAATGTGGGGCCAAAGCATTAACTTTTTGTCACCCAGTGGGCCGGTGAGCCAAAAGTCAACAATGTCACCCAAAGCAGTATATTAAAAAGCGATATTGTGTGACCTTTGACACAATAATATGGTATGATAGGTTATTTATAACGTGCTTAATACCCAGAGGTGTCTAAGCGCGGACCCGGGGATCGAACCTGTGGTGCTCCATGTTGTCTTGCTTCCAAGGCGAGCACGTTGCCCCTGAGCTATCCTCCCGAGACAATCACAGGCAGTGATAGTCATGCAGTCCCAAAGATAGCTTTTGGTGTCATGGGCAGTGATCAAAAGTTACGTGATTGTGATTTCTTTCAGTGTGTATGTGTTAATATTTTTCAGAAAATAGTGGGGGCGACCGAGCGTAGCGAGTGAGCTATAAGGATCTAGGGAGGGTTTGGGGGGGCCCCCTGAAGAATGTTTTTTCAAAGATGGGGTTGAAATTGTGCATTTTACAGCAGATAAAATGACCAAAAAGCCATAAATTTACAATCAGTTCTAAAGGTGCACATGATAGCCATGCTGTCCCAAAGATAGCTTTTGGTGTCAGGGGCAGTGATCAAAGGTCAATTGCTTGTGATTTCTTTCAGTGTGTATGTGTTAATATTTTTCCGAAATAGTGGGGGCGACCGAGCGTAGCGAGGGAGCTATAAGGCTCTAGGGAGGGTTTGGGTGGGGGGGTCCCCCCCAGAATTCTTTTTCAAATATGGGGTTGAAATATGGGGTTGAAATGGTGCATTCAGCACATGGCCATGCATTGGCATCCTCATCCTGCTTGATCTCTTTTCTGCCTCTCTCTCTAGGCTGGACTATTGCAACAGCCTCTTTCTAAATCTGCCTGCTTCTACTCTCCGCCCTCTGCAACTTATCCTGAACAGGACTGCGAGATTTGTCCTTGGCCTCAAGCCCAGGGATCAGATCTCTCCTGGACTGATATCTCTGCACTGGCTTCCAGTGGCTGCGAGGATTAAGTTCAAAACCCTCTGCATCGTCCACAAGGCCTTCTGGGGCCTTGGGCCTAAATACCTTCAACTCTCTCTTCCCAGATATCTTCCTTCTCAAGCTGCTTTTTCTCCGCCTCTCCTCTGCTGACCTTCTGGCTGTAACCGGTACTGCACTGGCTACCTGGACACCACCTGATCGCGGGCCCAGGTCCCTCCCCTGCCAAGCGGTACACACCTGCACTGCCCACCTGGCAACCCCCGCACTTGGGGACTGTTTCTGTATCCCTACAGTCCCCCTTCCAGCTCTTGACACCTGATGTCTGCACATACCCATGCACTTGCCACATGCTGGCACTTAGCTATTGTTATTATTTATTCCCTTGTACTGCACTGTCCCTGCCCCCCTCCCACGCACTTGCGCGATCTGAATGACACCTGGCCTAGTAGGATTGTTGTCCGTCATCCCTTGTGCCCCTCCCTTGCCTCGTCATGCCTTGAAACACGTGTATAGGCGCGTTATAAATGCCATATCATATCATAAATGCCATATCATATCACAAATGCCATATCATAACAGCAATCTGAAATGCACATTTAAATTTGAAAAAATGCCCCTTTCCATGCTCTGATTTCAGAAAATTTGCACAGGGGGCAGAACAGGTCCCAGAATAAAGACATTTATGTGAAGATAAAGCCCCCTAGGCCTGTGCTATTGTGCTTCACCTTGTGGCTGATTGTTTCTGCAGAGGAAGCCTGCAGATGCAGACTGTCATTCCAGTTATGTTTTTCCCCAGCCATGTGCCCATGCTCAGTGTCACAGAGCCTCTCTTCCTGCTGCCCACCCCTGCCTACCGAGCACCTATTGATGGCTTGCTTGATTCTCCATCTTCCACCCAATGCTTTATTCTGAAATATTAAATAAAGTAACCGGGTCGTGGCTGAGGACTGGAACGCCACGACCCAGTTTATTTATTCATGCAATGATTGTCGGATACCTGTTTCCGACGAACATTGCATAAATAAATAAATAAATTAACCAGGCTGTGGCGTTTCAATCCTCGGCCACGACCCGTTAAATTAACCGTGTCATTGCTGAGGACTATAACTTCCTCTGATGACCCCATCAGAGGAAGTTACAGTTCGCAAGCAGGCACTTTTTGTTCTTTTTTTTTTCCTTTAGCCTTCAGCCTCGCGGGCCACATAAAACGGCTTGGAGGGCCGCATTGTGGCCCGCGGGCCGTAGGTTGGACAACCTTGCTCTAAACAAACACTGCTGGTTACCACCCCCCAGCCAGGCGTTCTCTTCAGGCCTAACGCAGCCACAATCGATCTGGATAAATCCTGCCAGAATGAACACATACTCCTGACCTCTCAACCACCACACCTTACGCTAAGAAGCAGCTATTACACGAATACCGCACCAGCTGCACACACATCCGGTGCTCACACGCACCTTAAATCTCTCTACTCTCTCTATTGACCTGAACTTCGGTTCCCAAGGGCGTTCAACCTACCAGCGCCTTCAGACCATACCAATGGTATATAAGGCGCTATATAAATGCAAAGTAACATAACATACACTACTGCACAAAGCACAATGCACCATTGTCACCAAAGCACCCCAACATAAGCCACCTCCAGCAATGAATCTCCCCCACCACCAGTGCCAACTATTGCACACCTCCACAGAAAACAACCTCTACGCAAAAGTTTCCTAAAACAGTGTACATCTGCCAATATCACCCACCTTCAATACAGGAAAGTAAATAACTGCGGAACACACACCCTACTCAGTACCAACACACCAAGAGTAGGAACAATAATCACTACGCACCTCGATGGAGCTTAACCATCACTCTGAGCATAACCCCTGCTGAGCATATCCCCTGCTCACTCCACCACCCTGGAGAACATCACACATGCCATGAACTGGCCCAATAGAGCTTAAAGGATAGTTCCGGGACTTTTTTTTTATTGTTCCTACGGTTCGGCCATGTGTTTTTAAGCATAAATCGGTAGATCGTAGAAAACTTTCCTATGGACCTTACCCGACTTTTCGTCCATTAACGCACTCGAAATCAGCCGCCATTTTGTGATAATCCTATCATTTCCCCCCATCGACCTGGCTCACCTGCGTTTGCGGCACTAAATCAAATCCCCCGCCCCAGAGCCTGACATCAGCAGACGCGTACCGCCCATTTCCCAACGCCAAAGCACGTTTCGTGTCAACAATCGCTGCGCCTCAGCTAATGAAGTGTCGCCATGGAAATGGCAGGACGCCTCTTTCCTCAATAAGTATAAACACACCATTTCACAACACACAGCAGCAGATTTTCGATTCCATTCCTCTCTCTGTGTTACTTTGAGTATTCTGTGACTCGTTTCTGTGCTCTGGTCAGCTACCTTCGCCGCTTCTAGGCCTTGTGAACACCTGTACCATCTCTGTAAATTATTTTACTTTCTTTACCACACAATGGCTACAATAATGCCGTATATGTACGAGCCAGAGTACACCGAGGAGGAACTACTGGAAAGGCAAGCACGCGAAAACGATGGGGATTCGGACGGCAGTTGGGAGTACCAGTCAACGGATGAAGAGCCTGGACCATGTCGCATGGACGGCGTCTCCACCTGGTGCACGTGCAATCGGTGCGAGCTAATGCCAACTGAGGAGAACTGCTGCTGCCGTGAAAATTCCGGGTGCTTGGCCTACATTTCGGAAGGCGAGCCAAGTCCGCAATGCATCACCGAGCTGCCAGATTTCAGGGAAGCCTGCCTCTCACGGACCGTGTTGAGGATGATGATGGTGCTTATGCACGAACTTCGCGGCACTGTTCGTCCGCGTAATCCGAGTAACGAGTAAGTATACTCTGGTTGTGATGTCAGTGATGCCACTACTATTTCATGGTCGTCTCCCACATATAAAATTACATCTACATATCATTCGAACGCATGTAAATTGGTTCCATATTGTGCATTTTCTAGATAGAATTTTTTTCAAAGCAGAATGACATTTTTTACCTTCATCAACATTGATAAGAAAGTTTTGTCATTTTAATACCGTTTGCATCTTTCTTTTTCACCGGTGGTACAGGCTGGTGGCCTATCGTTGCTTCACTTGGTGGCTTCACGGGAGGCTCGGACACCGCGTTCGGAGAGTAATACCTGCCTGTGCGGTACTTGCCATTAGACAACATTTCCCCAGCGACAGTGGACAATACCGCAGATTTTCCCTGGATGTGCTGCAACCGGAACTTTACAATGTGTAATGTTTATTATTTATGTTCAATTGAAATTAAGATCTAAAATAAAACCCAACATATATTTTAACAATGGTTGTTTTGATTTTTTAAATGAATCTAGTGTGTCTTCATTGAATAGTCTTCCTGTGCCTTGTCTTGTCACACCACATGTCTCCGGCCAGCATCCTCCCTCACGCTGGCCGCCCACCTTCAATCCACATAACCGTTGAACCCATATGCAGCAGACATACATATGTTATTTTGCGGGTTGGCATCAAGCCTCCCGGCCTTGCCTCCTCCCCCAAAAATACTTACCACACCACTTTGTTCAAGCGTTGGCAATAAAAGGCCGTTGGATTTTATTGATACAAAACATGGTTATAGGTAAATAATCAATATGGTTGATCATAATAAATCATCCTTTTGGGCACCGGGTACAGAGATGACCCCCTCTGGCCCGTGCCGCCTTGCCACCACAGGCCAACCTGCTGCTAACTGCCTAGGCATCCAGGGTCTCCATGGTGAACTGCACCCATATATTCTCCTGGGAGGGTGAGGTATTTATAAACTCACCCCCTGCCTTCCATGTACTAGATCCTGCAGCCTGCCTCTTACATGCAGTTAGATGGCCTCTCCTTGGTGAGGCCCTGCGGCAAACGAGTCTTGTCTGCACGACCACCGCCCCAATCCACCCCCCGCCCTATCAAAGGCAGTTCGCACCGGGGTACTTGCGCTGGCAAGTGGAGCTGTCAGGGAGCGATAAAGGCCAAGAGGTGCCAAAGACCATGTACACTTCAAAGTGGTCTATAGAGCATGGGTTGTTGTTCCCATGTCTACCTCCAGACCCCGTGTCTCCTGCCAAGCATCCCCCCTCACGCTGGACGCCCCCCTGCAAACCGCATAATGCCACGACATATTCACGTCATTCATTCACAAACACACCCCTGTTTCGAATTCTTTATAACCCACTTCATATTTCTAATGAGAACTTCTTTGCGCTTTGCTAGTCAACCCGTGAAGGTGCTGGTTATCTGCTCTTCGTCTCTGTGAACTTCCGTGACCACTTCGAGCAAACTCGTCAGTTTGCAACCTGTGAACTGCTCCCTGTTCTACGACAAGAAACTACTCTGATCCCTGCATCTAACTGTTTGTTCGTCAAGGTAAGGCCATGTACCATAATCATTTTGCGTCCAATTTTTTAATTTATATCTATTTGCTAGTAGTCATCAAATTGCATCCATGTTTTCTTTTCGTTCAAGACAGTACATGCAAGGAACTAGTCACATGTTCTGAGTTTAGTCAAATTATTTTTCTATTTTTTTAAAGTTATTCAAATACTTATCCGCATGTGAATAACGTGTATAGTTCCAAGAACCAAAACAAACCTTGCATTGAACCTTTTATGTGTCATTTAGAGAATTGTTGATCTTTACTTTTCAGAACTTTCCACAATGCCTGCCTGTTCCATTGGCGGTTGCCCTTCGAAGACCCATAAAAAATCTGAAGGTACTATAATGCATGTTTTCCCTAAAACAATAGATCAGATAAGAGAATGGGTCCGATATTGCGGATATCCACCGTCTGAGCTTGAAAGTAGAGTCCTAGAAGTCTTTGCGGACAAGAGGGGTGATCGATACCGCATCTGCAGCAGGCACTTTAGCTCAGACATGTACTCCACATCATTGCTAATAAAGAAGAACACACCGCGAGCGAAGCGAAAATTGCTCTCAACCGCTATTCCCACTCTATTCGTCCACATCCCTCCACTGGTGAGTCAAGTTTACGGATTTAGCTCTCGGCCTTGCGGTAGTGTGTAGCATTAGCTAACAATAATTTCCCCATTCATGTATCCACTCAATATGAAGGCAGAAGATTCTCCATCCGTGTCGTTATTGCAGTCATCAGCCACTTCAAGCGCCTATCGGGTAATCTTACTTGGCTATTCTGCAACTGACTTGTTTTAGGCATGTAAATCAATAGTTTTAATTTATCGTGTAATTATTTTACCTAATGGTACACCCTAGTACTCGTCCTCTAGTCTTTGTTTTCAGTTATAATTATTGTTATCCAAAATAATGCAAGTACTGTCTTTCAGTGAGATGCTGAGGAGTCCAACGCATTGACGACAACCGTTGATGTCACTCAGATGCTCGAGGTACGTTTCCGGACAGTTCCATCGATGGAGATCATCAGATCTTGCATTCTTGTAGCGTGATTGTTACACACAATGTTTCTTTCGTTTTTAGCCATTGATATGTCCTTCTGTCGTCGCCCTCCTATGTGTCTTCTTTTTTCAATATTGTGTTCATTACTAATGAAAGTCCTATGTTTCAGGGAGTCGATGGAGCATTAGTCCAAGAAGAAGGGGGAGCATGCAGTTACGGGTCGGCGCAATGTTCTACAAGAACATCACCCCTAGTAGTTGATGCAGATCTCTGGGTGGTGACACTTCCAACGATCGAGCAAATCGAATCATATTTAGATATCCATTACTTATTTTAGACAACTGATCATTTGTGCAGGTCTATTTAGATGAGCCGTTGATGCCTGCACAAAGTTTATGTTCTTTTTAACAAAATAGAAAACCATACTAATGCAATTACTGTGTTTCAGGGAGTTGCTGAAGCGTCATCTTCAATAATATCATCAATGGAAGTCTATGCGGAGCCTGAGGTATGGATCTTGACGGTTCCATCTAACTAGATCAACAATGCATGAATAATTGTCGTTTGAATGTTCTACACAATGCGTTCATTCGTGTTTTGCTATTGAGATGTACGTGGGTATTGGTCCCCAAGTACATTTTGTGTTTTCAATATTATTATACATACTAATGAAAGTTCTATGTTTCAGGGAGTCGATGGAGCGTCAGTGCGTGATGGATGTGCTTATCATGAAAATGTAGTCGTTGCAGCGCAAGAGGAAGTGGAGACATGCACACACGAGTCGGAGGAACAGCGTCCTGATGTTGAAGTTCGAGGCAAGAAAGTTTCAAAGAAAAGAAAGCAAAAGAAGGTTAGTGTCCTGGTCACTATATTATGTTGTTTTTCACTGTTAATAGTTCAATACTGTAAGTTGTGTTTAAACTGAACATCCCTTTTCCAATCTGTCCTCTAGTTGCGAGTGGGTGTACGAACTAGATCTACACAGACAGTGAAGCGAACGAGAGATGTTGCTTGTCAAACCTTTTGTCAGGGACTTGAGACTGGAGATGCATCGTGCCAATGGGAAGAATATGAAGTGATTGACAACGGAGCTATACCACCACCAGCCATTGATAGTGAATGTCCTCCTGGTAGTTCGGATGCAGTCGGAGATCAATTCACAGAATCCACACCCGCAAAAACTAAGACCGCGAGAAAGTTGAAGAAATTGTTTTATTCACCCATCGCCGGAGAAGGAACAGATGTTGCAATGGAAGAGAATGAAGTGGACGACAATGAAACACCATCAATATCACTGAACATAGCGGAAGACGATATCAGAGATTCTACCTTTCATGTGAGTGACATGTCCTCAACGTTACAGGCCGAACCAGCTGGGATGCAGAGTGACAGTATAAGGAAAGAGGCCAAATTCATTGTATTCGATAGTTGTTTGATTGATATTATTATTAGGATGAAATGTGGGCATTCGGTTGGTGGGGAAGTATGTGGGAGCCATTGATTAATGTGACTTGTGCAATTCGAGGCACTAACCTTAAAATACATGCCACCTGTACAAAATATCATCCTTTCTCATGGTCTGCACAACCCATGCTGGGGCAACTGCCAGCAGGCAATCTACTTTGTGCAGCGGCCGCACTGTTTAGTGGTTCAAGTTTTAAAAAGTTAGAGTATTTCTTTCAGTTTGTGGGAATCCATTTCATTGCGAAAACTCAGTTCTACAAATACCAAATCGATTATCTATTTCCAGCCATTAGCGAAGCTTGGAGAATGGAAAAAATGTCTATTGATAGTACATTCGCGGGCAAACGGTTCAGGCTAGCCGGTGATGGACAGTGCGACAGGCCAGGATTTTCAGCCAAGTACTGCACCTACCACTTTCAGGACATGGAAAGTAAGAAAATTGTGAATTCGGTGGTCGTGCAGGTGTCACAAAGTACATCCTCAGTGGCCATGGAGAAAGTTGGCTTTGTAGCATCATTGCAAGAACTACAATCGCGGGGAATGGTGATCGACCTGATAGCCACGGACAGACACGTTTCAATTGCCAAGACAATGAGAGAAGAGTACAAAAATATAAATCACCAATTTGACGTATGGCATCTTGCAAAAACAATCAATAAAAAAATGTCGGCTGCAGGTAAAAAAAAAGATATGCAAGGTATTTCACAGTGGTCCAAGTCAATCAGCAACCATCTTTGGTGGAGCTCAAAAACATGTGGAGGGTCGTTGGAAATTCTACTGGAAAAATGGCGGTCAGTAATGCTACACTGTAGCAACGTTCACCGCTGGACCACAAACCAACATTTCCACAATTGTGAACATGGCCGTTTGTCCACAGAGGAGGCACGGAAGAAGAAGTGGTTGATTCCTTCATCACCCACTCACAAAGCCATTGAAAAGATTGTATTTGATAAAACTATAACAAGAGATTTGAGGGGACTCACGGAATTCTGCCACACAGGCGATTTGGAGGTGTTCCACAATATGTGCCTAAAGTACAGGCCAAAACGATTGCATTTTGGCATGGAGGGCATGATAAATCGGACTCTTCTAGCGGTCTTGGCACATAACCATAATGTTGGCCGTCAACAAAGTAGGACGACCGGAACTTTAGGGACGCTTCGCTACAATAAGGCCTTCACTAAAAGAAGTAAACAATGGGTGATCAAACCAGTGTTTCAGGATATGCAATATGAGTTTATTGAGAGACTTATTGTTGATGTCCTAGATAGGCACATACATGGAGTTGTGAACGAACCTGTGCAGGGGACAACTGCATTGCCACCCAACATTGCCTCTGTTCCATGTCCACCTAAAGCAGAGCTCATTGAGAAATACACATCACGGTTTAAATGATTGTAATTTGATTGTCTGTTCTCTCGAGTCTCCTCATGTTGCAGGCCCATTGAATATGTGTATCTATGTAATGTGTAAATAAAAGTGATTGCTCAGTGTACATGCAATGTTTCTATCCAACCTTGTTCATTTGCGCATTAAATTAAACCAAACAGTAATATAAATCATTTTTCAAAAAATATAGAATGTCTCCGTATTTATGGTTCTCTGGGGCTGCAAATGCACGCAGACAAAATGCAAAGATGGAGTGTAAATTTCAAGTCCTGTGAGATGGCCTTACACTGAATGTAGCTAACTAGGAATGTGTGCTCGTTCAAAGTGAAGTTCAGCTGCTTTGATTTTTTGCTCGGGTGCCGGAATGGCCCACGACTCAGTATAAGGTTCTATTGTTATTTGACCTTGACAGGCCGGGACCATCCCGAAAGACTTCTTTTTGGGGGTGTGGTGCAATAACGTAAACGATAATGAATATAATTTCAGAAACGAAAGCCATTTAATGTTCGTTCATTAGAAGAAATAACGTCGGCATAGAAGGAGTGGTATTTCGGGGCTGCCCTACGCACAGACACAATGGAAAATGCAAATATAATGTAAGTAACTCTTTAGATGAGTTTATACCGCAATTTAATTACTATACAGTAGCTTTAAAGACGGGTTAAGTTGTACTTGTTCGTTCTATGTGGCATAACCCCCCTTCCCAGCACTTGTTCTGCACTTACCTTGCACTCGCCACCAGCTGGCCCTATGTATTTATTATTTTATGCTACTTACCTTGTACTCCACTTCCCCCCTCCCCTTCCCCTTGCACTTTTACCTTCCCCCTACCCCTGCACTTGCGCGATCTGAATGACACCTGGCCTAGTAGGATTGTTGTCTGTCTTCTCCTTGTTCCCCCCCCCTCCCTGCCTCGCCACGCCTTGAAACACTTGTGTATAGGCGCGTTGCAAATGCCATATTATATCATATCAGTGACGAAGTGGTCCACTGGCGCTCAGGCGGCTCTGAAAAAGGCGGAGGAGAGGGGGTGGGTTACTGGAAATGACGTATAATACCCAGTTGCACTGTCCTAGCTATGAAATAATTTCCCGACCTAATATATAAAATGAATAATTTTAATAAAGATCTGATGGTGAGACTAATTTCATTTTTTATGTTTTTAAAACAGGTACATCCTTCATTATTGTATGTGTCACGAGTACCAGACACCGGCGGATGGCTTTTACAACCGCCAGTTGCTTCTCCACGTGAACAACGTTACCATTATGGGACGATCGCCAAGTACAAGTATGCCCTTACGCGGTACTAATGGCTAGATGCAACATACATACCGTTGTGGTGGCCTAGTGCCTCGTTGTTGGAACAGCCATGCGATTATCAGTGCGACCGAAGAGCTTATTTTATCGTAAACCAACACCCTGTGTACTGCACACGAACATTGCTTGCCTCAAGACGAACTATTTTGGATCGAGAGCAAAGAAAAATGCAAATCGCTGAATATTCTCTAAACATTTGATGTCAAATAAATGTACTTTACCAAATTTACAATCTTGCGGTTTGAATTAAAAGTACAGTTTCATATTCCGAATTGTGGCGCGCTGTGTTGTGAGCTGATCTGTGTTGGTTTCCGGGTTCTGTGTGGAGTCGCGTAGAAGACGCCTGGGCGCGTTTGCCTACGCAGCACAGTCAGGTCACGGATAGAGGCGGGGAATATGAATGTTTTGATAAAGTCTGTTTCAGGGGCGGGGGATATGATTTAGTGCCGCAAACACAGGTGAGCCAGGTCGATGGGGGGAAATGATAGGATTATCACAAAATGGCGGCTGATTTCGAGTGCGTTAATGGACGAAAAGTCGGGTAAGGTCCATAGGAAAGTTTTCTACGATCTACCGATTTATGCTTAAAAACACATGGCCGAACCGTAGGAACAATAAAAAAAAAAAGTCCCGGAACTATCCTTTAACCATTGCTCCGAGTAGAACCGCTGCTCACTCCACAACCCTGGAGAACACAGCCCTAAACACACTGCACTAATCGCATGCACCTCACATGACATCCCGCTGTAGACACAGCCCTAAAACACCAAACCACACACTGCATTCACACTACAAGGTACTCCACACTACACCAACCCCTCGAACACATTCTGCAACACTCAAACCAACTCCACAAAAGCACCTCACCTGGCATCCTGATATGGCTCACAACCTTGAGTACACTGCACTGATCCCATACCTAACATGACCCTTACTAAGATCAACACCGACCTACAGGCCCCTGTAAAAACGACCCTCCTGCCATGCACCACACTTAACCCAAAAACCCATACAATAGTGACCAAATTTGCAACTGTAACCAACAGTCAACCGGTACCATGCACCTCACACTGCCCTGTACCAAATGCCCCAACTGTAACCAACAGTCAACCGGTACCATGCACCTCACACGGCCCTATACCAAATGCCACGACTGTAACTAACAGTCAACCGATACAATGCACCTCACACGGCCCTATACCAAACGCCCCGACTGTAACCAACAGTCAACCGCTACAATGCACCTCACAAGGTCCTATACCAAATGCCCTGACTGTAACCAACAGTCATCCGGTACAATGCAACTCACACTGCCCTATACCAAATGCCCCGACTGCAACCAACAGTCAACAAATGCCCCAACTGTAACCAACAGTCAACCGGTGCCATGCACCCCACCACGGCCCTGTACCAAATGCCCAGACTGTAATCAACAGTACCCCCGACTGGCTGTAACCATCAAGCAAAACCCTAGTTGTACCCAACAGCCCCAAACCTGCTGTAACCAACAGCCACGGATAAACTGTAACACAGACTAAACCCTGGCTGTGATCAACAGCCCCAACACCAACTACACAACACACATACACACACAAGCACCACCGACCGTAACCAGCACCAAATGTCACCCAGCCACTCGCACACCTCCACCACCAGAAAACCATCGTAAACAAATAACAAACAAAATACATACATACATATATATGCAGAAACACCTTGGGACTGTAGCAACATCCTGTAGCAATATCCTAACCACCCCAGCTGCATGTCCATGTCCAGAATGCCCACCTGTAAAAGAAACACCAATTAACATGAAACAAAATAACACTACTGTCCCCCCTGATGAAGTACGCACCGCTCCCACATGTCCCAGTGGCACCCGCAGGTGACAATGTCCCAGAAAATACACTGAATGCACTACATCAACACAATGAGTGTGCCACCAGATACCACCCCACACCCACAAGTTCAAATTCCCCCTAGGAAGGAAAATGCATTTTAACAAACACATCCGAACGTAACCTCATCCGACATAATGAACACCAAAAGGGGTACCCGGGCCACCTCGTGTACACTCAGTTAGGCTACTGGCCCAAACAACATCAACCCATGTCCACCCCATTACAAAACTACTACCCAGAGGCCACAACACTACCAACACAACAGTAAAATAACTGGCCTCCCCAACACCTACCTGTGTCAGTCTTCAGACAAAGTGAGTGTCCTCATCCGAACATCGAAACCCCAAAGATCAGGGTCAAGCTCCCTCAAATTCCCCACCACGCTGCAACACTCGCCACAAAAATCTTCAGGGAGCTTCACCCCCACAGAGCAGATGAAACACAGTTTATTCTCCATGGTAATTCCAGAATAACAGCCAAAATTTGCACCACCGCCATGCACAAAAACCGCACGCCGTCTCTTGGCTCCATGCACTTGATTGTCCTTCCCCAGGGCAACTCCGGGACCAACCGTTCCTGTCGCTGGTGCCGCTATCTCTGCCAATGTCCCAAATGAGCCAGCTGCACTTGCTACAAGCCCTGCGGCCTTTGTCGGTTTGCTTTGTGACCCTTGACCCCCAGTTGCTGCTCTTTCCCAACCCAGAGCAGAAAGATCACGCTCAAAAGGCAAGCTATGCTCCAAACCACAGGCAACTCCAGGATCTACCGTTCATTTCACTTGTGCGGCTGCCTCTGCAGATGTCCCAAATGAGCTAGCTGCACCTGCTAGTAGCCCTGCTGCCTCCGTCGGTTAGCTTTGTGATCCTTGACCCCCAGCTGCTGCTCTCTCCCAATCCGGAGCAAAACGATCACACTTGGGAGGCACGCTACACTCCAAAACGACTTGGCGTACTAGTTTACTCTGCTGGAACGCCACCTCCAGCACCGCCAACGCCCTCACTGTAGCCACCGGCTCCCAAGAAGAAACACCACTGCCACTGATACCGGCCTTCTCCCCTGACATTCTGTTGCTGCGCCACCCGGCCCACAGCAAGACGAATACCTCCACGGAGGAATAACCGGTACTCCGTTCCCTAGTCCTTCACCCGCACCGCCAGGACATACGTAATCGGTCCAATGTTGGGCCTTGTTGGCAGTCCCTCCTCACCGCGGCAACTATGCTGCCCAGTCACCCACGACTCCACCACAGACTTCCTGGACCGCCACCTCAACAACACCCAAGGTGCCACCCGGCCTGGATACGTCCTTCCCTGGACAACTGGCAGCGCCGCCCAGCCTGCAGCTCCCCCCTGTCACAGGCCTCCTGTTACGCCAACCGGCCACGGAATCCTATTACTGCGCCGCCCGGCCCACTGCTGTGCCCTAGTGCTAAGGGCACACACCTCCAGGGCTATGTCCGCCTGACAACACTTCTGGCGCAGTACAGATACAGCACCAGCCCCTTGCTGTGCCCCTTGGCGAAGCACATCCTCCTCAGGGCCTCCTTCAGTCCTGTTCCCTGCCTGAGGACGCCGCCTTGCACCGCCCAGCCAGCGAGGTACCCTGAATCGAGTAGCTGGAGGATGGGAATTTCTGGGGGCAGTGTCTTCCGTCCATTGCTCCCCCACAGCAGCTCCTGGTGCTGGCAAACAGATCCTCGTCGCCAGTGAAGTAACTAAGGTGGGGTTCTACTATCGGACAGCACGCAGGAACCAGGTAAGTTACTTGTAATTTATTGTGCCATTGTACAGGTAAGTTTACGAGTACAAAGGAAGAATTAACACTGGCCTATCCACCCAGCTCACTCTATCTCCAACTGACACTATGGAACCTCTGCACACAACGCTCCATTCAACATTCCACCCAATCTAGCTTCCACAGTGCCAGTACCACCCAGCACGTTATGACACTCTCCTTTCACTCTGTGAAGCCATCTGATGAAGAGCTGTATGGGGCTTGGACAGCTAAAGCAATGTTCCATCTCTGCATGACATTTTCAGCACGTCCAATAAAAGCTGTACAAACGTGGGCGTTGTGTTAATTTAAAACAGACTGACAGTGTCAAGCCTTTCTTTGTACAAACCTTAGAATATAATATATAAAGTGGGCCCACTTGCTAAACCGTTATTGCTGATGAAATTTAGACCATTGTGTGCATTTAAAACGGATGCATATTAAAGCATATTTGAACTCCTTGAAAGCTTTTAGGGGAACTCGCATTACACCGAAATAATATGACGGGCACTCACCGGTCATTGATAAATAGAACTTGCAAGTGCCTGCTATTTCTCTACTTTGCAAAAATGCAAAAAACAGATTTTGAACTTGGAGATAGTTACTTACAAGTAGTATATTTGATGCTCGTTTCAAACCTCTATTGAAAATGCAAAAAGGTTCAAACTAAACAAATAGTAACGGCATAAAGCATTTTTAAAAGGCCTTTTCAAAGGGAAATTATTTGCATTGTTTCTGGACAGCTTTTATATTGATGGTAACCCTCCTGGCCTATTCTTTTTGTACCTCAGTGTCATCCGATCGTATTATGTTTTTATTTTGTGTTGGGTTGTTCTTATTTTGTCTCCAATGCAAAACAATAAAAAGTGTTTCCAAAAGGCGAATAATTTTCAAGAATTTAGAAGGATATGCAATCAGATTTTATTTTGAAGGTTCGCTGATAACCGATCTGGTTCAGAAGGCGATCTCTAGTCCGGGTGCAAAGTACTCCACATTTGTTATAAGCCTAAAGATATTTTCTTGAATGTCTTCAATGGTTTGGGACTAACACTTCCTGGGAGTAATCCTGGGAAAAATGTCGCTGAGAACGAAAGTGCAACTGGGGCTACAAGGCAGTATTACCAGGATCCTATCTAATTACTGAATGTGACTAGTACAATAGTACCTCCTGAGGATGTGCAGTAAATGAAACAAGCAGACTTGCAAGTAAATGCAATTTTGGAAAAAATCCTAACCATGGGCAGAGAAATGAAGAGCTAGAAGAAACTGGAGAAAAGGTAAGCTGGCCAGCAATGCTAAATGAATGAAAGCAGACAAGGCGTAGTGGATCACTTGAGCTGTCGCAAGTACCTGCAGGAAATAATAGGCTATTAAACAGCTCCACGGAACATAGGTTTAAGACTTGAGACTTGGCAGATAAACATGCAGCAGGTCCAAAGACGCAAAATGTAAATAAACCTATTGCGCGAACCCAAAAGCAGAGTAAAAAACAAAGCAAACCTTACACTTGGATCTACATGAAGGAAGGCGAAAACAGAATATTATTTGCACAGTTAAGGCTTGCTTTAGTGGTAATTGTTTTTGATCAAAAAGAACTGAGACGGGCGTGGCCAGCACCCCGCAAGATGGTGGCTTAGCTTCAATGCTCTGTTCACTGAACAGTTTACAGCATTCGACGCGTAATAACTGTTGTATTTGCTTCCACAGCATGATGAATGAATTCGCTTTCTTCAGCGACCCTACATAGCTGAATTTCCGCGGCATAGATGCCGACAACATAATGGTGGTGTTGGTAACTAGAAGCATGCTGCAAACTAGGACGCATTGCAGACTGCAGTTAGTTAATTATGGTGCTCGCATTTATTTATTCCTTTCGTTTTCTGCTTAGCTCTCGCATATCTGGAGTGTGCCCATTTCCTTATCTACAAAGTGTTGCAACATAATGACGGTTGACGGAACTTTGGTGATTCACTGCTCAGCACTCGTTTAACTGCTAATCTGCGGTGTTGGATGCTAGTACTGGGCTATTTATCAATTTGCACTTTTAAATGCTAACATAATAGGATTTACCCGCTACCTACTTGTTCTTTAGCCACATTGACATTCTGTTTACCATCTTCTGTGTTTTTCCTGCCTCAGAAATGGATAAATGTACAAAAAGACACTTCCAAAAAGGGAGGGGTCACTGATAAATCTTCGTTAGAACCAAATGTGGAAAACATGTTGCAGAAATTATCCAACATTAGTACATCCATTATTTCACTAGATCATCATACGTTGGCCATACAATAAGAGTTTATTTCTTTTCAAAAAGTCTTCAAGGCCTTTTCTAGTAAGCTGGATGAAGCAGAAGATCGTATCTCCTCTGTAGAAGACAGAGTTGAAGGTATGGAAAATATGCAAATATGACAGAAATAACTGGAAATGTATAACTGAAGGGATAATGTGCGCTTTTATGGAATACCTGAGAGAATGGAGAATGACAATCCAATTCAATTTATGGAAGCTTGGATTACTAAAGCCTTAGAGTTGACAATTTCTCCGCCTTTAGAATGACAAAGAGCACATAGGATGAGACCTTGCTTGTCCTGTGCTAATGCTTTGCCTAGGCCTTTTATTGGCTGCTTTACTCGCCATCAACAGGCCTGGCAAGTTCTGGCCAAAGCTTAAAAAAAAAAAAACACCCCATTGTATTTGCAGCCTTGAAAATATACGTGGCTCCTGATTCTCCAAAGAAACATAAATTAAGAGGAATTCTTTTCTAGATCTCAGACCAATGCTGAAAAAACTTGGTTTGAGACTTGGCCTTCTTGATCCTGGAAAAGATTACTAATACTAATGGCTCCACCAAAACCATGTGAAACCTGATGATCTATTCAATTTTGTTCAGTCCCTAGTCTGGAAACTTCTGAATCATATATTGCTTCATTGTCAGCAAGTACCCTATCCACTGCAGACCATCAACACTCTTCCTCAATTTAAGAGAGCTAAAAGCAAAATTGGGAAATGAATGCCATCAAGGCAGAGCTGATTTCTGCAAGCTCTTTGCTAGTCTCCCAGGATAAATCTAGAGCTAAATCCAGATCTCCAATTCATGTGGATTCAAACCATCTATCTGATTCAAAATGAATGTCTTAAGTGGATGACATCTAGCATGCATTCCTATACCTCAGTTAATAAGCATTCACCTTGCTAACCTCCCTTACATCTACAATAGTATATTTCTTCTTATTCTTGTGTCATCCTTTTCTTTGTCATACTTTATCTGCCTATGCTGGTGCAGATTTGTCGAGCTGGGTTGTGGTCTCTGGCTCTATTGCTTTTTGTTATGACCTTTACAAGCATGCCTGTATCTGTTCTTTGTATCAATCAATGTCTTTCAACCAATCTTGATCAACAACTATTTCAATGTTTCCCCTTCTTATACCTTACCTTGTATGTACCTCACTTTTGTCTCAGTTTTTCTTTTGTATGAATCAGAATTAACTTTTAACAATGATATCTTTTCCGCTTGGCGGTTTATACTATTACTGTTCTGTGCAATTTCCATCTGTTTACTTATCAGTATAGCATTAAATGCTTTTGATACCTCTTATTTTTTTTTTTAAAGTATTTTATTGGCATTTATATAAATGCATCACAACCATCAAACTGTAACATAACAAACAAACTAGAACTAATTAACTACCACAGTCTTCATAGCTCATTATGTTGTTCGTAATTGTAGCGGGGGAGAGGGGCTGGTATGCGGCGCACCCAAGGTCACGGGGGCTGGGTTTTCAGGTTGACCATTCTTGGGGGTAAGTCACAGGCAAGTCTCTACTAAGGGTGAAAGCTCAGGGGGGTTTGTGGTCCGAGGCATATTGGATGTCACGCACCAGGGCCTTCCATGAGTCTAGGGTGTCGTTGGAGTCGTCATCGTTTGAGTGGATTCCATCCTGTCAGGCCCTGGTCTCTGCCTCCGTCCACTTTTCCAGGTCCTTAAGCCAACGTCCGTGCCTCGGGCCCCTTGGTGATTTCCATGCCATTGCTATGGACCTTTTTGTGAGGATGCAGGCTAGGTCCATTAGTTTGACCAGGTGTTTGTGTTTGCTGAGTCTGGGATGGGCTCCCAGTAAGCATTCCTTTGGGTTCCACTCATATCTCGTGAGTCCCGCTTCGGTGCAGGTACTTTCCACCATGGACCAGAATTTCGCTGTTTTGGTGCAGATCCAAAACATGTGGATCATGTCCGCTTTGTCATTTCCGCACCAGGGGCAGTTCGGCGGTGCTTGTTTGTTAAAGGTAGCAACTCTTAATGGGGTCATGTATGTTCTAAATCTAATGTTCCTCGACACCTCTTTGGGGTAGAGTAGTATTCGCTCCCATTCACTGTCAGTGTGGTCCCTAATTCGGATTCCCATTTTTGTCTCAGGGACGCGCTTTTTGGATTGGGTCTATCATTTAGTTTGTGTACAAGCGGGAGACCGGCTTCCAACCGTCTGCTAAATTGTACATCTCCTGAAGGATGGGGTCCGGTGGGGGTTCTCCTGGCCAGACGGGCCACTGTGCCCTGGCTGTCCGTTTGAGGCGGTGGTACCACAGGAACTGGGTGTTCGAGATGCCTTCATTAGCTTGTAGCGATTAGAGTTCTCTGAACGTGCCGTCTTCAAACAGATTTCCCCATGTATAAATTCCGGCTCTCTCCCATTTCCTAGCTGTCGCTAAGTCTGCCTGAGTTTTGCATACATCCGCCAGGATGGGGGTATTGGGATTGTAGGGGTGTTTCAGTTGTCGAAGGAAGCCAATTCTGGCCCATATCTGCCTGCCCAGGGTAACAATCATGGGGACTCCAGAAGTTTGTTTCGTCGGGTTCCAAAGCATTTCTTTAGGGAATAGCTTGGGGGTCGGATGTCGCAGGAGCCCCACTTCAGCTGACAGGTCGTCAGAGAGCCATTTCGTTGCGTGGCTAGGTAGTACCTTTGCAGATCGGGTAGTTGTATCCCACCTTCTTTGTACGGGAGCGTGAGTGTAGGCAAAGAGATCTTGCGTCTGGGCGACCCCCATATGAAGTCCTTGATTAGAGAGTCTAGTTTTTTGAAGAAGGGAGGTCTGATGTAGAAGCATACATTCGTGAAGTGATATAAGAAACGGGGGAGAACTATCATCTTGACTATTGCTGCTCTTCCCATTACTGCCAGTGGTAACTTCGACCAGAAGTTCATAGATTTGCGGAGGGCTCTTACTGCTTTTTCCGTGTTGTGTTCGTGCGTGAGCGCTGGGGTATGACGCACTTCGATTCCCAGGTATTTTAACTGCTCTGGTTGCCATTGTATCCCGACGTCTGGGAGGTCGGGCTTATCCAGACCCCTGAGTCTGGCCAGTGGGAACGCACACGGCTTTAGTTTGCTAAATGTTATCCCAGAGTATCGGGCATAGTTGTCGAGGATGTCCAACGCGACTTGTGCATTGAGCTGGGGGTTATTCAGATACAGGAGGACGTCATCCGCATACATGGATATTATGGCATGATCACTGCCCAGCCCAATGCCCGCGTCGAAGTGTTGTTTCCTGAAATAGGCAGCCACTGGCTCCAGGCCCAGTATGTATAACATCGGGGATAACGGGCATCCTTGCCGCGTGCCCCGCTGTATCGGCCAGGCTTCGGACACCGTCTTCCCAGTCTTCACTCTCGCTGTCGGTGTATTATACAATACCTCGACCCACTTTACAAAGCTCTCGCCAAAGCCGAATTCTTTTAGCGCTTCGATCAGCCACTCCCAGTAGATGGAATCGAAGGCTTTTATAGCATCCAAGGAGAGTACTGCTAGGTCCTCGTCTCGATCATAGGTCTCTGCCATGATGTGTTGGAGCCTCCTCAGGTTTGCGGTGGTGTTGCGTCCTGGCACAAAACCATTCTGGTCCTCATGAATAAGGGTTCCTATCACCCTCGTCAGCCTCTTAGCCAGGATTGTGGTCAGGATCTTGCAGTCATAGTTTAGCATGGCGATTGGGCGGTATGATTCACAGTTGTCGGCAGGTTTGTTGGGTTTGAGTATAGGGATGATAATTGTCTCTTTCATGGAGTTGGGTAAGTTTCTGTTTTCGTATGCCTCCATATACACCTTGTGGAGTGTCGGGGCAAGGGTCGCTTCATACGCTTTGTAGAATTCTGGCGGAAGCCCATCGCTCCCGGGGGTCTTGCAGGTGGTCAGCGATTTAATCGCGTCCGTCACGTCCTCTGTAGTGATTTCAGCGTCCAGTAACTCTCTTTGGGCCTCAGTCAGTCTTGGGAGCTCAGTCTCGGCCAGTGCGGCCTTTATGTCCTCCACTGGTATTTTGGTGTCGTGGGCGTACAATCTGGAGTAGAAGGCCGCAAATGCTGAGTTAATGTCTTGCTGCGTCCTGTGGGTTATCCCCCTTTCATCAGTTATTTCAGTTGGGAGGTGTCTTGGGAACTCGCGCTTGCATAGCCAGGCCAACATTCTACCAGGTTTATCTGCTTCTTTGTGCGCTCTGGCTATGTAGGTCGTGTAGTCGAATTTGGACAGTCTATTCCAGGCCAAAAGGCACTCCTCCCGGGTGCCCTTCAGTTCTGTTTCGGCGTTCGGTATGATGTTGATTTCGGATTCCAGGTGCGTGATCTTGTTCTCCAGTTCCTCCAGTTCCAGCTTGAGGTGCTTACGGATGCCACCAGCACCTGATATAACTTCTCCCCTTGTTACAACCTTCATGGCCTCCCATAGTGTGCTCCAGCTTGACATTGAGCCTGTGTTAATGTCTAGGTATTCCTCAAGTTTGGTACCAAGTTCCTCCTTAAATGCGTGGTCTGTGAGTGCTGCGGGTGGCATTCTCCATAGTGGGATTGGCGGTCTGGGTCCTCTAGGAGCCCATTGCATGATCAGCGGTGAGTGATCGGATATGGTTCTGCCTAGGTACAATGTGTCGTCCACTTGTTGAGCCAGCTCACTATCTATGTACAGATAGTCTATTCTCGTGTGGATCTTGTGCGGGGCAGAATAATAAGAATAGCACCTCTCGGTGCGGTGTTGTTCCCTCCAGATGTCCACTAGGTCGAGCTGTTCTATTGCGGTGTTTAGCGCGTTAGATGCAGGGCTATTTGAGAGACGGGGGGGGGGGGGGGGGGGGTCTGATCTGTTCACAGCTCCGTTCCTGAATCGAGTTGAAGTCGCCACCCCATATGAAGGCACTCTCTCTCCGAGGAATCATTTTGGCACTGAGCATTTCGAGGTGTGAGGGTATTCCGTGTTGCGGAAAGTATGAGTTCACCAGGCAGACTGGCGTGGATTCAATGGTACTCCATATTATTAGGTACCTGCCCTCTTTGTCGGCTTCATAGCCCAGTAGGTGGAAGGGCACAGTCGGGCTCACCCACGTAAACACTCCTCTGGCGAATTTGGAGTATGGCGCCCCTTTCCCTATCCCTCCCCATCTTTCGGATAATTTGGCCATGGTTTCTTCCGTGAGGTGGGTTTCCTGAAGCATCGCTACCGACACCTTTTTCCTGCGCAGGTAGGAGTGGATCCGGTTCCTTCTCAGGTACGTGCCCATGCCCCTCACATTCCACGTCATCACCTTAAGTTGGAGTGCTATTGGGCTTGTGTCTTGGTTTCATCTTTCCGGTCGCCCCCGTTTTCACGGGGCGGCCATTCTCCAGGTGGGGAGGCTTTTCCTCTGGGTTCTGGTGTTTTCTCTTCCGCAGCCCCCAAGGGCCTCCGGTCCCATGTTTCCGCTCTGCTGATAATTCGAGGACTGTGGTGTGAACAAAAACAATTAACAAAACTGTAACTGGTGCGCCCAGCAATGACAAGGTCTTGCTGGTGCTCAGGCGCTCTCGTACTGTCAGGACCCATCCGGGTGTCGGGCACGAGGGAGGTCGGTCAGGCAACTGGCCTGTCCTGTACTGTTTGTGGGGGGTAGGGCTCTGTGCTTGGCGTGGGCCGAGGGAGGGCCGCATCTTCGTTGCTAACTGTTGGGTGATTTTACCTTCTCTTAGGTCATTTGCCTTACGTCCGAGTTGGGTTTATGAGTCATGGCTTCGTCCAGGGGATTCTTCAATTTTCAGTGGGTTGAGGATCCTTGTCTGCGGCTAGATTGTTGTCTTCTAGCCACATGGTTGCAGCTGCCGGGGGATTCCAAGAAGATCGCCCTCCCCTTGTGGATCACTTTCAGTCTGGAGGGGTATAGCAACATATACTTCAGGTTCAGTTGCCTGAGTCGGGCTTTAATCGGCACAAATGAGTTCCTCTCCCGTTGGACTTTCGGGGTATAATCGGGGTAGATTGTGATCTTCGAGCTCCCGCGTTCAATGGGGCCCTCCTCTCTGGAGTGCCGGAGGATGGTCTCTCTGTCCTGGAAGTTGAGTACTTTAGCAATTATAGGGCGAGGGCGTGAACCGGGCGGGCGTCTCTTCTGTAGTGATCTGTGCGCCCTTTCAATCGAAAATCCTTGCGTCAGCCTTCCAGCGCCCACCTCCTGTTGTATCAGGGATTCTATATAGGCCGTCGGGTTCGGGCCCTCACTTCCCTCCGCTATCTCCAGTATTCTGATGTTGGCGCGTCTGGCCCGGCCCTCGGCCTCCTCAGCCCTGGCCTCGAGTGTGAGCACCTTCCGTTCTAGGTCCAGAACCTTAGCTTTCAGCTCCGCTGTATCTCCCGACGTCTCCTTTATGGTTGATTCGGCGGTGGTTACTCTTTCTGTCAGGTTGCGGGCATCCTGGCGCATGAGTTGTAGCTCGGATTTGAACTCCCCGATTCTGCAAACTATAAATACGCACAGTGATGCAATTGCCTCCAGCACTTGAGCTTGATTTTCGGGAGAGTCTGCCAGTTTTGCTCGGGGAGGTTCGGGAGTGGAAGTGCATGGCTGCGGAGGAGTTTTCACTTTAGCGGACACATACGTGTCCATGGTGCTTACCTTCGTCTTGTTCCTGGCCGCCATGGTGAGGGGCGGTCGGTGGGGGTGGATGATGGTGGGTGAGGTTGGAGAGCTTATGGTTCCGGAAGCAGGGTGGTCCGGTTTACGCGGAGTCAGTGTTCAAGTTCTCGGAGGGATATACAACGGCACATGTTCGATTGGTTTATGCCCTCACCCAGTGCTCTCCTCACCTCCACCTTCTTCTGCTGTCGATGGCAGGGCTCCCCGCACAGGGTGGTCGGCGCAGCCACCCCGGTGCCGTAGTCCAGGGCACGGGCCCAGTCTCCCCGGTCGGGAGCTCCCGGTTGGCTCCCCGGTCGGTAGCTGTCGCAGCGGAGGTTCGGGCCCGGGTGGAGGGGGAGGCTCCTCTTCCTTGTTTCAGTCGTGGCAGCAGTTTATGGTTCGGCTTCACTGCAAAGGCGGCTACCGTTTTCCTGCGGCATCAGCTTCGAAAGATGACCGCCATCTTGGGTCCTGCCAAGAGGGGGGGACCTTTATCAGGAAGAATCCGTGGGTTTGGAGGTCCGAATCCACGGGAAGACCACAGTATCGTGTCTGGGGTCGGTTCCTCTTCCCTCGGAACCGGTTCTTTCCGTCTCAGGTGCAATTTTAGGCAGGCAAAAGGATCAAGATACGGCGTCTCGGCCGGAGCACGGCGACTCAGCTTCCACTCGCCATGAGCTCGAGGCCACGCCCCCTGATACCTCTTAAAGTTATTTCACGGAATGTTAAAGGGATTAACCACCTAGTTAAGTGACAGAAACGTTTCACACTCATTGCTAGATAACACTTGTCTACAAGAGTCCTATTTTGATTCTGAAGATGAAAATAACAAGCTTAAAAGACATTTGGTTAAACACATTTTCTTTTCAGCTGCGTCACATATAAAAGGTGCAGTTCATTTTCTACGTTTAATTGTACAGACTGACTAATTTGGTTGTTGGATTGTTCTTCATGCTGTTACCAATTGTTATAGCGAACATCTACGATACTTGCTCACTTGATCCTCCCATGATGTCACTGATCCTCCGCTTATTGCATTCAAAGATAATGTATTCACTAGGTGGTGATCTGGGCATGCAAAGAAGGATTTTTAAGACTTTACCTTCAAATCTGTTAGAATCAGCCATTCGTTTTCTACCCCAGATCTCGGCTCCATACAAGAGACGTGATACTTTTGCATCATATAGCAACATTATCGTCTTGATAGAAATGCCTGCGTGTTTACCAATAAAATTGCTTAACATCATAGTGATATTCATACATTTGGATTATATGTCTATCCACTGCTGTTTCCAGGATAGATTCTGATGTATAATGACTCCCAAATACTTGTAACCATCAACGACTTCAATCTTCTGACCATCAATGGTCCATTTCAGGTTTTTACGTACTATGCAGTTTCTTGCTTAGATTAATTTTAAATCCATTATTGGAGACCACTCGGTGTGTAATCTAACAAAAGGAGATTGTCCGCGTATCCAAGCCAACCATTCTTGAGAGGGCCCATTTTTATATCATGAGACATCGTGTCGAAAGCCTACGGAAGGTTGCTCAATATAGGTTAGACAGGGTTGCTCCTAAATGGAACCCTGCTTAACTCCTCGACATGTTTGAATACGCCAAGAAACCTTGCCCTCTCCATCCAATCTAACTTTTACAGATGTACTTGAGTATAATAATCTTATTGATAAGCCAGGTGGAATATTCCAGCGGTGCAACTTATTCCATAGCTTGTTTCTAAGAATCGTATCCAATGCAGAAGAGAAATCTATAAATGCCTCATGTACAGGTAGCTGTCATCTCCCCCATGTATATTCAGTTGCTGATAACACTATAGCGATGTTATGGAGGGTAGACGATTTAGCACGTAATCCAGATTGATTGGGCGGCAAAATTTGACACTCATTTATCCATTGGGTCAGTTTTATGTGCAATACTTTAGCGAAGATTTTAGCTGGGATATCCAGCATCGCTAACATGCGATAATTACCATGATCATTAGAACAAACTTTTTTATATACGGGCAATATTGAGTTCTCCTGCAAGGTTTTAGGAACCTCAATATATTTTCCTATCCATACAAACAGTAAGTAAAGCGCATTAGCCCATTTGTCTGGTGATAGTTTTATCAATGCATTACACATGCAATCTGGTCCCATTGCTCGCGAGGAGGGGAGAGTTAAAATCAGCTCTTTGATTTCTTCCACTGCGAGGCTACACTTCCACTCATTAACCACAACCTCTGCTATTTCATCGGAAGGTTTCTGGGGACCCAGTGGTTTTCCAACATGCACAGACCATTCATGTTCTCCAACACAATTAACGGTGAGTACTTTCTTTTTTCTTTGATTTTGTACCGCCCATATACCCTGTGTGTTATTCGATCGAGACATAAGGGCCAGTGTTCGCCAGCCTTCTCTTTTATATGCCACCGAAGCCACGTCCTACACTCTTAACAGTTTTAATTTTCATATAGGCATCACACTGATTCGTATTTAGAATTACGCTTATCGTTTTACGTAACCTTTTCTTGGCATTATGGACAGCATTATGAAATGTGGCCTTATTTTGATGTATCATGTTCCATCTTTCACATGTGGATGTATATTTGCGTTCATGCACAGAGACCTTTTTTGAAGCCATAATTGCATGTTGAAATGCCTTTAACCTCTTAACATCATTAGCATCTGTGGCCACTTGCTTCTTATTAATAAAGTTTGTCAGTTCCACTCCCACTATTTGGTTACCCTTTGCCAAATTGGTTGGGTTCCTTTTCATGCGATTCCCAGCATTATTGATCATGATGTTTCCAACTAGATCATATTCATTTTTATCTAGCTTATCACTCATTAGCAATCGATAAAGAGGGAGGTGATCACTTTCTTCACGAGTACCCACTGTCATATGACAGACAATCTCTTCTGCCATCTCATTAATTACAATATAATCAATGGTCGATATACTCAATATGCCTATTCTCGTTGGTTTTCTCATAGGGTCACTTGGGCTAATACCATTCAGCACTGTTAATTTATGGGTACTAATGAACTAATTCGACCCCTTTCCATGTCTATTAACCGTGGGGGCTTTGTATGGGCGTGATTTATAATTAATAATAATAATAATATAGTAATTTAGCATTTATATAGCGCTACAAAACCTCAGGTATCTGAGCGCTGCTTATTACCCACGGAGTGTGGTGCTCATTTATCGACCTCGGAAGAATGAAAGGCTGAGTTTGACCCTGCCGGGATTCGAAACTGCATCACCAGGCTCTGCACAGATGTCAAAGCGAGCGCTCTACTCGCTGTGCTATCGGACCGGCTATATTGGTTCTGCTAACACTGCATTAAAGTCTCCAAGTAGAATAATCGGGTATTTGGTGTCACGTTCTTTTAGGATTTTCCTAATAGTTTGGATATTGGCCAAATTAAATGCCCCATTCGGAGGATTATATATGTTAATCACAAGGATAGGTGAAAATGTGGCGTTCTCACATTGAAATAAAACCGCCAGTACCTCATCTGTGGACCATCTAGTGTCTACCCCTATCCATGGATGGCAAATCGATGTTAGGAACCTCCCTTGGGACATCCCGCAGGACCTTTGGACATTGGATCATGCTACGTCCCTCAATATTGCAATAGTTTCACGTCCATGTTTCTTGCAAAGCTACTACAAAAAATAAATGCATGTTTGCTACTATTCCCTCATCTGCGATGTAGTGGGAGTTCCCCTTGTATTCCACGATATAACCAAATTACTGTTATCGAGGTTGTTTATTAAATTGAGCTTTGAAAGCAGCAGGGAGCCATTGCCAATAGCCATCCAACAGTTCTGAACTATTGTCAGACTGCTGTGTGGTTTCTGATATCTTTGTGTCTTTTAGGCAGCTATTAACTACTCTCGGAGTGCTCTTTTTCACCATTACTTCCATAGATCTTTGCTGTGATTGGGTGCTTGGAATTTTAGAGTTATGTGATTCTTGTTTTGATATGTTCATATGTCTCTTGACATGAATATCCCAATTGTTTGAATTCATTGCCATATTGTAGCATATAATCCAGAATCACTTCACTTGTGCACCATATATTTGTAGTTATGTTACTTGTATCCACTAACTGGTCAACAATCCGAAGGTCTTTTGAAGTGATCATTCTAAGAGGGATTATACATTGACATAAATCAAGAATACCTGTTCTATTAAGCAGTGTGCTTTTGTTTTTATCACTCACTTGTAATTGTAATGCTCGTATCTTATTTTTGGGGATATCCTTATTCACATTTTCTTGTTTAGAGAAATCAACACAATCAGGAATGTCTTGATGTGGGCTATTCGCCACTCGTCCGTCACGTTCAGGTGTTATGAAAATATTTTGTATGTCAGCGAGCAAGTTATTAGCAATACCAGCATTTGTCTCTGCTTTATTTCTACGTTTCATAGTAAGTTTCTGTCCCTTTTGATGCTTTGAAGGACACTCGGCCAAATAATCTCTTGTATCATTGGTCTTTTTGGCTTTCTTGATGTCTTTCGGATCGTCCATACGCACAGGAGGGGAATGGACTGCTACTACATGTTCCTTTTCTTTACTATTTACACCTGTTACGGAAGTCACAGGAGTAACAATTTACTCACACTGTTAATACCAATAGCAAGGCTGGGCTGTTTTGTCAGTGTCACTAGTGATAAATGCCCCTACTTATCTAAGCATAATACATCAATTTTTTCTTTTCTTGAGTCGCTCATTTGTGTACATAGCAGCTTGGGAGTATTTTTTCCTTTTATTACCCTTCATGTTACTCTTTGTTATTCTTGTTGCCTTTTTTAATGTGCTCTTGAAATAAAGAAGTATTTTCTTTACCATGAGATTTAATGCATCTCTCTGTTATATTATAGACCGGTTCTTGCATCTCTTGTGTTGATGCCCTTTGAATGTCCTCAGTACAGTCAGTAATTGAACTACTATTTAATGATGACTTTACTGCATCTGTATTGGTACTACTGTCTTTTAGTGTTTTTCTACCTTTATTAATACTTTTATGCAGTAGTATGGAATGAACATCTAATTTACATTCAATGTTTTGACATTTGTCTACCAGGGTCGCTAGCAAGTTTTCTAGGTCCTCAAACATTTCATTGAAGCGCATACTTGGTGTTGCTCTCATCCAGTTGTGACTTGATCATTATTGCCAATGGATTCTGTCTCGGCAGTTTGCAGAAGCAGCAACTTCATCACTATTAGTCTCAATTACAACCAGCTGTCCGGTTTCCGGATCTACTTCCATTCTACCTGTACTCTCCACATTGTTCTCCAGGGAGGATTCCTCAGTACTTAGTTCAGATACACCCAAGCTTCCTCTTGGACTAACATTAACCAGCTCAGTTCTATTTATCATTATTCAACCATTCATCATTAGCATCCGATGTCACCATTGACTCCCTGTCTATTGCAAGTGTGGCCTCGCATTCACCATTTCTCTCATTATGAGTGGTTTCAGGAGTGTTAAAAAAATTAGGTTGTGGGTTAACACCTTCTTCAGCAACATAACCCCTATCTGCCTGCATCCCAGCTCTTAATGATATATATGAGGTATTTTCATTCATCCCTTGTACTGAAAAGTTTTCATTTTCACTATCCACTATAATTAACGAAGCATTTCTCCGATTCGTTATATTTGCAATGTTCTCCTCATCTTTCTCTATATTCGGTGTATTCAACATCTGTGAAAATATTTTGCTGCCAAGGCATGGCAATGCCGCCCTTAACTCTTCTGTAAGAGAGCATAGTGTTGCCTCTTCATCAATGGAGCTTAGTATGCCTTTTTATAGGACTCTTTTTTTTTTTATAGAAAAAAACCTAGTCATTTTAGCTAAGCTCAAGTCCTTGAGCGTACCTTGTTTGTGTATGATTGGGTCGTTTAGGTTGTTCATCACTGTCATTGTCATTGCTATCTTGAAAGGCAGTAAAAGCAGTTCTGCGATCAGCAAGCTTTCTCACTGCAGGAGAGCCCGGTCGCTAGTCAATTTCATTTTCTCTTCCTTCCATTCTCAACTGCAACACCATACTTTATGTATTCAGCGGTTACAAAATGTTTTTACACTTACTCGATTAGATGTACACGCGGCCAGTCGTAATGGTTTACCCCGCCCTATACAATACAGTTCCACTTTATGTTCGAGCAGCCACCGTAATTACAGACATATCTTTGTATCCCACGTTCTTTTACTCGCGGGTAGCCGTTTTACTTGTTGTGTGCAAAGTAGGTGCTTCTATATAGCACTCTAAAGTGGGAAACAATTGCACCCTTGACTTCAGGATGTACCTTCCTAAAGTTCACTGGTTGGGGGCATGAGAGGGGGAAAGTCTTGTGCTAGCTCTGCTAGTTTGCGCCAGTGCTAAACAACAAACAGCACACTTCACAGTGCACTTCCACTGATGCGCACGCGCGCACTTGGCTTTTGTAGGGTAGATGGGAAAAGGGGGTGTGGCCAACTGTGCTTAGCTGCTTTCACTGGATTTCTGCAGTTTAAAATAAAAATATAAAATGCTATCAGTGCTATTATATTAATGAGTCAATAGATTAAGTCCATGAATTTAGGAGTTTAAATATCCAAGTCTAGTGGTCGGATCGTCGCCTTGCAGCACGGCTCCTCGGTCTCTCCTGCCAGCAAACAGTACACTTCACAGTGCACTTCCATGAATGCTAAAGAATATACTTTCTTTGCTCCACCTCATGCATCCTTTTCAAGATTGGGCTATATTTTTGTTGTTAGTGCCAAACTCCTTGATAATTTAAAAAATTCCCATATATGTGCATTAATCGTATCGGATCATGCTCCTGTTGCTTCCTCATTTAAGTGGAATTTAACCCAGTCCTTATCAAATGGATGGAGATTCAGTTCCTCTTTATTAACAGTCTGTAATTACAAACATTAATACTTCACAGTAGAATTCTTTCAGAATCAACTTAGACCCAGATACTACACCTCAAAGCAACTGGGATGCATATAAAGCAGTGTTACATGGTAATATTATACAATTTACTTCACATAAGAAAAAACGTTGCCAAAAGAAATCGGCTTTATTAGCATCAATCAAAACACTTGAAAATTCCTACAATCAAAATGCAAACAGCTTGACTGTAAAGAGTTAATCTTGAAACGTATCGAGTACAATAACATTTAGACTGAGAAAGCTTATGCATAGCATACATAGTCGAAATAAAACAATCTTATGGTGGATCCAATAAATCAGCTAAATTACAAACTGTTGGAAGAATAAAGGAAAAAAAAAGTAATCCCCTCATTTAACAGTGAAGATGGTAATTTAATTACAAATAAGGATTTTTCCAAAGACTTTTTATACTTCTATTCTAAATTCTATAGCCAGAGCGGCGGCAAGCATTATGCTTTACTTTCTTTAATTGTGCTCCTCAACCGCTTTTCAAAAATGTAATTTTTTTGTTGAAGTGTGTGTATATATATATATATATATATATATATCACTAACATCTAGACTATACATCTAGTATATCTAGGCTTTAACCTTGTCATATGTTCTTAAAGTACTTTCCTTAGGGTTTGGTCTCAGCTTATGGTGCACATACATGGGGCAATAGGCAGGCCTCAAACACACAATTCATGTGTACAAAAGAAGATGAACTTTCATTGTTATTGACATTTTCTGATGTTGCTGTTTCTTTCTTCCTTACTTTAGTTTCCCTGTATGTGCCTCTGATGTGTATGCATTGTGGGACTTCATATGTATTGTTTGTACTAGCAGAACCGTGTAGTAAAACTTGAATTGGTAGCTAGTTATTACATGTTTATCATTACACAATCACACCTGACGTCTTGTTACCAACATTATAAACACAACCCCTTATAGACACTTCATCAAAATTAATTTCACATGTAATGTCATCAGTGATGTCATCAATGACATTTCTGGCGTCATCTTTGAGGTCATGGGTGTTAGTCCTTGCAGTGCACAGTGGTTGCGTGAGTTATGGTTGCGTACCTTACCATAACTGGCCAATTTCTGGGGTTTTACCTGTAACCATAACGTCCCTGTATGAAGGTTTTCCCAATGAATTTCCTAGGTTTTATTAGTAGTGCAACTTAACCATAACGTCCCTTTTAACAGCACTTTTTGTTAGTGAATTTCATAGGTTTTTAGCAGAGCACTGTAACGGTAACGTTGCTTTAGCATAGGGTTTGCAGTAAAGGTGATATGTTTTTAGTACCCCACCTTCACCATAACGTCCCTTTACCAATATTTTGTTTTAGTTATTTGCATATGTTTTTAGTAGGACATTGTAACTGGAATGTTGCTTTAGCATACTGGTCTCTGTAAAGGTAATATGTATTTGGTACCGCAATTGAACCATAACGTCCCGTTAAGAACTTTTTGTCACTGATAGCTTGGCTGCCCTCCTCACGAACATTTGGAAAGGCCAAATTGCCCTGTGTATCTATCCATGTGTGCTACCTTTTCTCTTGCCAAATGGTGTCAGTGTATCTTACAAATGAAAGGTGTGCATGTTAAGTGTTTGTGACACTGAGAGTGCTGTTTTTTTTGTGTTAACATAGCATGGTGAATCTGTACCGCACATTACTAGCCGAGTGGTGAATCTGTGCCGCACATTACTAGCTGAGATAGCTGCAAGTAAGTAATGTGGAGGTTTCCTATGCACACTGCACATAGCCGGCGTATGTGCAAACTCAATGCAGGTATCCGTATGACTGCAGTACTAGCCACATGGCCGCATGTTGTAAAGCTCTTTTAATTACTTGTGGGAGCTCACGTCTATCCGTTTTAGAACTATGTCCATGCTTAGGGCATCTTCTGAGTGCTGGTAAGAGCTCCTCTGTCGGCAGCCCTTTGGATTGATATGGTAGGCTATTGATTTTCCACTAATGCTCACGACTACGTGGGTTGCTCTGCAAACCTACCAATTTGTCGCTGCACCACGCCTGCCTGTATGAGGCCCACTGCAAAACAAGGAACAGCAACCTCGAGTGTACAGTGGGCGTGCTAAATGTCACAATAGTTTGATGAATATGCTACTGGCCTTTCCATGACCCGTAAAACAGACACACCGTGTCTGCACTGAGCACTGTGCCACAAAGTGTCAAGGGTTGCCCCGCAGGTCATAGAGTTGGAGAAAACATTTAACTGCAAGTGTAACATTTTGTAATGAGTGCGAAATGGCAAGGCTCTTCCGGCTTCGTCACTAAGATAGTACTGCAAAGTAAGCAAACAGCAGAATCTTCGGAGAGCAAAGAATAGCACTGGTGGTTAGAACAGTACTGTAGCTGGGTCGTGCTTAATAAATATCTTCCTCCTGCACGTACTGAAGATGTGTTTCTCCTTGTTGTAAGCATTGTTTTATTTCACAATTCATGCATCTCTGTGCATGCTAGTCCTACGGCTAATGGTTTACCATGAACTGTCCATACCACATGTAACGAGAATAGCAATGTAAGCATAAGGGTACTACCCTGCCAAAAATGCAGTAGGGTAATTTCATGTACAGCATTCTCCACATAGACTGCAGCCTACAACAGGGGTACTCCTGTACGGCACCAGAGCGTTAAAAGACTTTTGTACACCATATGCTGCATTAATGACCCTTACCTGCCAAAGGGCATTGTAGTGCGCATGTACTGCAACCCGGTACTCTACAGAGGGAAGCTACTTTAAAGTGCTTGGGAAGAGTCACTCCGGGAGCATGACAATGAGTGGCGCCTATTTAAGTGAGGGCCATCCTACATTACCCTGTCTGTGCATGTCCCCTACGATATCCCTGTAGGTGGTGGCCCTTCCGTACTGGGCCTTGCCTTTCGTTCCGTCGGCGGCGTGTGTTATAAGACCAAAAGAAATGGTAATGAACTGGAAAATGAAAAACGGTAAGTAAAGAAAGCTCCTTTCAGAGTGCAACAATGTAAGTAGCAATGAAGGGAGGCAGGGCGCCGCGCATCGTATACCCTCCACAGATTGGGTGCTAAATAGAAGGAACCAACAACATTCATTGGAATAGTTATATACTAGACTTGGTGGTATGCATGAGAAAAGCACCTTTGCAGAGGTAAAAATGCACTTGGCGGCTTTCATCATCTTTTTGAGTGACGGTACACACTTGAACAAGTTATGGAACCCAAAAGCAATGCTCCAAAGTGCACAACCACAATGTGTACAGTAGCGAAAGTGGCCACGCATCGACATTCTGCAAGCAAATGGTCGAAAGTACAGACAGCGCCACCGCACCACAAAGCCTCCATTTCCTCCAAATTGAAATTGCCATTAAAGCCTGTTTCCACGGCATACTGGAGCAGATCTAGCACAAAGGGATCACCCACTATGAAAACTGTGCGTCTCGCCATCTCTGCCAGCCTCGCCACACAGAGTAATGAAACAAAATATGTCCGCCCTTTCCTACGACGCACACTCTGACCACCTGATTGGACACTTACCACAGTCACATTTCCATTGGCCAGCATGCCCAGAAACACAGATTGTGGCACATGCGGTCTCCATGAAATATTAGCAGTTCTGTATAATAGTCCCCTGCGTACACACCACGCCCAGAAACGTTGTTGTACAATCACTCAGCATCCACAGTCCTATTTCCATGGCCACTGGCCTGAAAATCCCCGGATGAGGCTTTCGTGCTGTGTGCGTGGGTGGGGGAAGAAATGTCAATCAATGTAAGGGCTTTCGTTTGTAGGGGTGGCTCTGAAAAGAGCCGTTGTGGATTTTTTTTTAATCTGCTACCACACAAAGAGCTAGTTTTTGGTTTCATACAGTTGTGTTTTCTTTTCGTCGTCAAAATCTCACAGGAACCTTTTGACTACATCTTGGAGATGAGTGCACAAAACGGCATTACCAGTGGACGACAACAAAATGTCATTTGATTGCAAGAACTCCGCATTTGCAGAACTAATGATATCATTGTTAAAACAAAACATGTCACAAGCGGTCATAAAATCAGACCTGCTTCTGTTAATCTTACACCTTCCAGCTTCTGTTGCTTTCCTGGGCATACTTGTGTAGATCTGTCGCAAACGCATCACCCAAAGTTGACACACTGCGTTTCTCCATGTCAGCCAGCCTCACTACGCAGAGTAATGAATACCAGTATTATCACGCCTTCCTGTGACCCACACCCTCAGTACCTAATTGGGTAATCCCCACAGTGCCATTTCCATTGGCCAGCATGGTGAGAAGCACAAGAATGTGGCATGTGCCCTCCCCAAAGTATTGTGAGGGTCACGCCGCAGTAAAGCACAAACACTCCTCCTTCCCTTTCCACTATCCTCTTCCCTCCACGCCCTTATTGGGTATTAAGTAGTCACACGCATCTACCAATGCCATCCAAGACGTCAGCATCTAACACTGTCAGTTCTCCACAAGACGTCATATGTACCATTGCAAAATCAGCCTACAAGTGTGCTGTTATTGGAAAGCACGTCCAGTGGAAAGTTCAGTGAAACATTGCACAATTTGTGCATGCACATTCATCCACATGAGCACCCATCACCACAAAAGAAAGGTATGAACATTGTTTTGGCAGTATGTTTACAACTTGTTATAAGTGCCTCTGCGCACGATATCTGCCTCTAAGCGTCCATTACATGTTTCAAAAGCATACTGGTTTTCCTACCATGAAGTGGCAATTTAATGGTATTTGCTTGCAACGTTTTCATTTACCCATATCATACAGTGCATTAGCGTAACAGGAACTCTCTTCTTTCCTTCCATCAATGCTACGAAATGTGTTCTCCACTAACCCACCTCCTACATAAATCGTAAAATGCTAGCACCAAAGCCACCACTGAACTTATCTTACCAACCTAAAGTCAGTTCCCAAAAGGTCTGTGTGTGCACAGCTGTGGTTCTTTGTACACTTTACTATTGCCACAGCCTCTTTTTAAATCTGCCAGCTTTCACTCTGCGCCCTCAGGAACTCATCCATAAGAGGACTGCACAACTTGTCGCCAGGGATCGTATCTCTGCTGGACTAAAATGTCTGCAATAGCTCCCAGTGGCTGCGAAGAATACAATGAAAGCCATGTGCATTATGCAGAAGGCCTTCTGGTCCCTGGGACCTCAATACCTTGCAGTCTCACTTCCTTAATATCTGCTTGCTCTAGCTCTTCCCTAATCCTCCTCCTCCTCCTCCTCCCCCCTCAGGGTCAGTTTCTTCTGCACGCAGCCAATTGGTGGTACATGTTTTTCTTCTACTGGGGCCTCCCTCTGGAACAGGCTCTCTGCTTTCCTGGAACTTGAGGAGAGATCCATGTTAGGGTCTGGAAGCACCTCAAAACCTTTCCATGTGCTTCTTCTTTTTCCCCTCCTCTCCCCTGCTCACTTCCTGCCTAAAAATGATGGTGCACTGGTTTCCTACCCACCCTGTATTCTGTGTCCCAGGCCACTCCCGACAGTTCCATCCCTGCACTGGCTTTCTGCCAACCCGAACACTTGAGGACTGTTTCTGCAACCTTAACAGACCAGCCACCACTTGATGTCTACACTTATCTTTCCACTTGTCAGCACCGGCCATAGTTGCATGTATTGCTATTTTTTGTTCCCATTTACTCCACTTTGCCCACCCCCTTCCCATTCACTTGCACACTCTGTCACCTGGCCTAGTGAGATCAATGTCTCTGTGTGGCCTCTTTTCCGCCTCCCTTTCCTCGTCGCGCCTTCACACACTTGTTTGCAGGCGCCGTACAAATGCCACAGAACACCATATCACATCCTATCATATGATGCACACACTACATTCATAACAGGATCCCTGCCACGTACCTTGTAGACTTCACAAAATGGTCTTCTCACAGTAATGCATGTACTGCAAATGTTGGAAAAGTGATCCCACAAAAGCTGTATGGAATGTATGTTAGCAACGTTAAGCAAGTGCGTGCAGTGCATGCATACAAACAGATGCCTGCCCCTTACCTTGCACACTTTCACCATAGCCTCCTACATTTCTCTGTACAAACAGACCTTCTGCCACAGTGTTTGTGTACACACCACAACCAGCAACCATATTGCGCAATGGCTTAGCCACCACAGCGCCAATGCCATAGCTGCCATTCTGAAAATAACCGCATGTGGCACGTCTAAATCTCAGCCGCCGCCCACCTTATATCTTAAGCCCATTGCTGTAGCTGCAGTCCTTTGGGTTTTTTCCATTAGTTGGCTATGCGCCAGGCTGCCATGGTGATCAGAAATTTTGTTATGCTATTGGATTGTCTGCCCACCCGGGAGGAGACCCAACAAATAGACCTGAGATGTGCATTCTAGTTGTTACCTAGCAGGGTGTTAATATTTCTTATCCCCTCCTGTCAGTAGTCTTCTATGCATGGGCATGTGCAAACCGTATGCCAGAAGTTTGCACTCTCACCTCCACATCACGGGCAATTATGCAAAAGCAAAAGATTGGGGAATGAGGGCAACCCTGTTGTTTTCCCTTTTCCAAAACCCACCAGGGGGACACAACTCTGCCAGTTTCGACTCTCGCTAGCCAGTTTTTGTACATACATTTTATCCACCGTTGCATGTTTGGACCCATCACCGGAAAAGCTACTCCAGTCGAGCGCCATTTCTCCATCTACATTCTCTCCAGCACGTGTTGTAAACGTCTCAGATTCATGGTCGTGCTTCTACTGTCAACCAATCCACACTTATCCTGATGGATCACCCCCCCACCCATGCATTTCGCTAGGCGATTGGCTAGGACCTTGCCCAAGATTTTCCCATCCACGTTAAGAAGAGAGATGGGGTGGTAAGATTCCCATCAATATGGATCTTTTCCCGGCTTGGCTAGTATTATTATTATTATTATTATTGCTTCTCTCATGGATTCGGATAGTGTCCCCTTCTAGAAGACTTCATCATATCCTTTTTTCAGTTTGGGGATTAAAAGATCTGCATAGGTCTTGTAAAATTCCACCGGGAGTCAGTCTCCCCGTGGTAGTATCCCTGTCTTCATGGAAGTCATAGCCCCATGAATCTCTGCGATCAGACTTTCTAATTCTTCTATTGCTGTGGTAGCTAGTGTCAGCAGGCAATCTAGATCTAGGATATCTGTCATGACCTCAGCGTCTAGTGGGCCCTTACTTGCGTATAACTGTGTGTAAAATTTGCAAAACTCCCTATTTATCCCTTCTTGCTTGAGTAAGTCTTGCACACTATCTGTTGTGATTCCGGTAACCATAGCCCCTGGGTTCACCCTTCTGAGGAGCCAAGCCAGCAGCTTTTCCCGACTTGTCTCCCTCACCATGTATCCACTAGGAGTACTGAGCGTACTCCTGTTGCCCCAGTTTTTCCTGTGTCCCAGCCCACATCTCTTTCCCTTATTAGTTCAGCTTCGCAGAGGGAAGCCCAGGCCAGGCCAAGCCAGGCCAGGTCTTTCTCAAGGTTTTGTATTTTGGCTTCCAAGCTTTTTAGGCGGGATACCAGTTCAACTTTCATCCTGTAAGGGGTTGCTATACATTTTCTGGATAGTCACCTTGAATGCATCCCACAGGGTTATATTATAGGTCAAAGGTTCGAATGAAAAGGATCGAATGATAAAAGGGTTGAGTCACAAGGACCAAAAATGTTTTTTTTTTTTTTTTTTTTTGGGGGGGGGATCCACCCCCCAAACCCCTGTTTCCGGTGTAAAAAACACAATTTTTACCTATACGAAAGCCACAAAAAAATCTGCATCTACGACCCTTTGGTTTTCGGTCCTTTTGACTCGCCCCTTTTGTTGTTCGATCCTTTTCAATCGATCCAGATGACCGGACACCATCCCACAGTATACCATAATCCTCTATCAAACTCTTGTTGTGTTTGAAAAACTCTGATGGGCCGTCTAATATCTTCTCTCATATATATATATCTCTTAGCGCCTCCCCCCCTAAGTTTCCATGTTGGTATTGCCCCTCTACCCCCCCCCCCCCCCAATTTCGGTGTAGTTCGTAGGGGGGCATGGTCCGATATCGTCGTCCCTAGATACTGTTTCCCCATAGTGTGCAAATTGAGTCTTCAATACAAGTAGAATATCAATACGGGAATGGGTGCCATACGGGTATTTGAAGGGTAACCTCCCTCATCACCCCTCTTCTCTCTCCACAGGTCTATCAGAGCTAAGTCCTACATCACGTTCCTTAGTGATTGTGTTGGCAACGGTTTATGCAATTCTCCTACTCTTTGACCTGTCCAAGAGCGAATGGGACGGCCAGTTAAAATAGACCCCGCCCTCCCATATCGTTTCCCTGTGTACGTGGGCCCCCAACAATGTCACCACCCCCGGGAAATTGGAACCAATGTCCACATTCGGGCATAGTATGAGCGTTCTCCCTTTCACCACAAAGGACCTTCGAGACTTGTAACGGGGTCGCCCTGGCAATCCATGTTAGAATGCTTCTAGAATATGTAGAGAAGTGCAAGTCGTACATCTCTTCTCCCCATGCTGCTTTCATCCTGCCAAAGTCTGCCTTAGACAAGTGTGTTTCTTGAAGCATTGCAACTTGAATCTTCCACCGTTTTAGTGAACCCAGTATTTCTGTTTCCTAGCTTGCCCCATCTCCTGCACCTTTCAAGTAACTATTGTTCAGATCCCCATTGTGGATATGGGTTCACCACCTCACGGTCCTCCCACCTTTTCGTATCGCTTGTCACTCCTCTAATTTTTGAGTTGTCTTGCGCTGAGTTGAATCCCGCCTCCCCTCCTTCCCACTTTGCCCCTCCCCCTCCGCATCCCTCCCCTGTCCTTTGCCTCACCTGCATCGCCATTTGGGCTTTATACCACTTTTGGTTCTGCCAATTGTGTGCTCGTGATCTAGTCTAGGTGGGTGCCCTGTAATCCCTCTTCTTTTTCCAAATCCCAAACTTCCTCCCATTCCCAAATCCCTCAACTTTTTAACTAGTAACAAAACTTCAACCTTTTGAAATAAACCACCCTCCAATGCGGGGGATGTCCTTATGTAATTCCTGCATTTTGTGCGCTTGCTGTCTGCCCGCTCCCCGCCCCCCTTACCAAGAGCGAGCAACAGTCAACCTTAGCGTGGGGGTGGACTGGCTCTCCCGCCACACACCTTAACAGGGGTGGGCGGGAAGTCAGCAGGGAGTTTGTTCCTGGAGTAAGGCGGAACAGCCATCTCTCATTGCCTCCTTCTGGACACCCAAAGATCAGTCCACTGGTACCTCCTGCAATGTTTAGAGTGTGTCCTCCGTCTGGATTGAAACTCAAGTGTCAGGATTATGCGAGTCCTCCAGGTGGTTAGGGGAATCCTCTCTGTAAATCAGTTCATCTGTTTGGCTGCTTGTTCCCGATTCAGCCCCAATTTCTTCCGCTATCATCTGTAGGGTGGCATCTCCTGCCACAGTCACTTTTTACCCCCTATGGCCTGCTTCGGTTTGTGGTCGTTATTTCTCGGCATTGCCTTTTCCGCAGGTTGTCTAGGCATACGTGGTTTGTTTTCCTTGGACCGGAGCTGCTGCTGTGGTCCAGCTTCCCTCCTTTTCCCACCACTACCAGGAGTTACTGAACCATTGTTTTTCTCCTTTTATGATCTTCAGGCTTGCCGGGTATAGTCAAAATGCTGCTGCTGGTTTTGTATTTGCTTCTTAGTCTGGGAATATGAGGGCTGACCCCTGCCTTGTGGGTATTGGGCCCCGCCAACTGGAGTATAGCATAGCGGTCTCTGTAATTGAATTTCTGATGTTTGTTAATCTGCTTAGAATCACATGCTGTGCATAGTCCGACATCCAGTGGTCACTGCGGAGTATTGCATTTTGTTTTTCGTAGTCGAAAAGGGGACGTCGACAAGGCGTGTCTGTAACACTATCCCTATAGTGACGTGCAGTGTACCCACAATCCCTCACGCATCGAGGTCCCTCAGATTGTTTTTTTCCACCCAGATATTGGTCGCCTTTACGCGGAGCTCCTCGAGAGACATTGAAAAAACATTTATTCGACCTTCGGTCGTTATTAACTTATAACTATATTATTACTTTACATCCCCCCCTTCTGCGTCGTAGCTGCGAAGCTGTTCACCGCCGATCAAGATCTCGGACGGCGGTGCCTTCAACGGAGGAGGTTGTTCGGCGTTCGCCGAACACGTGGCCTGGCGTTGCCGGCCAAATACAGTAGGGAGAGTGGGGTTGTGGGACATTTATTGTTTCTCTTTGAGAATGCCTTTCCCTTTGCCCTCCCTTTCCTTCGGTGTTGTTGTCACATGCAATCGGTTCCTCAGCTATGGAGAGGACACCCTTTAGGTTTTGCCCGCGTTGCAAGGGCAAGTTTACCTGGAAAGACCAGCATAAACGGTGTAACCGTTGCTTGCCCCTCGACCACAAAGAAGACGGCTGTGCGGCCTGTCAGCTTCTTAAGCCGAAGACTTTAAAAAGACTGAAGGGTCAAAAGGTGGGCAGCCTAAGCCATGTCTAGGTGTGATTCATCACCCGCTGCTGCTGCCGCCGTCGAAAGTGACGAGGAATGTGATAACCCGATGTCCGTTTCGGAAGTCGTAGACCTCTCTAAGGAGCGTTCACGCTCCTCGTCTGTCCCCGGCCCCGACAAGCTCGGCTCACGCCCTGCCTATGGGGATGAACACCCCGGTGACACTGACGCACACAAAAAACACTCCCATAAACACACGACCCACGGCTCTTCCTCGTCGAAGCCGAAGAGAGCATTAGCGCCAACGGAGACGCAGGTCCTACCAGTGGTCTCCTCAGACCGTAAGAGTCTTAAGCCCCCCTCGCAACCGCAAACGTGACTAGTGTTCACTAGCTATCACTAAACCGCCAGACAATGCACACCGTCAAAGAGCGCCCGTCGGCGTAGAGCAAGCGACGTCTGTAACGTCGACGCCGGAGGTACCCTCGACAGACAGTTTAGTCGTCGAGAGTCTGGCGCGGATTATTTCCACCATAGCCAAGGCCCGGGAGACGCCGAAAAGGTCAGAAGGAAGGCAGGAACTGCCCCCTCCATCAAGAGGGACTCCTAGCCTACCAGAAGGTTTTTCAGAAGGCGACGGGAACCTTTCTTCGACGTTATGGGATAGGTCGAAGCGTTTTCAAACTGAAGGCCCTCCCTTTCCCCCCCCCCCGAACGCTCTTGGGTACCTCAAGAAACCCTAGAGAGACTCCAGTTTTGTATGGACAAAATGTAGAGGTTTATGGAGAGTCAGAACCTTCCAACACCTAAGAGATCAAGAGAGGGACCTCGGGAGGATCCCAGGGCCAAGTACCCTAGGCTGTTTGATCCCCCCCCAAGAGGATGTAGATTTATATGACCTCACTGGAGAGGACCCCAACTTTCAGGAGGATGACGAATTCTTGGGCAATGACGGGGAACAAAACCTAAAGGAGGAAGGTTTTGAAGATAACCCAGATATGGGTGATGGGGGCTTCAGAGAAGACCCAGAAGAGGGCGCTTCACAGCCCTGGCAGTCCCCATCAGCGTTTTCAGACCCTGACGCCCTAAACCTGTCCCCCCCAAAGGACTCCCCTATTAGGAATACGTCACCTATAGACGATCAACCTACCTTTAATGCACTACTACGCAAGGCAGCAGCGCATTTCGAAATCGAGACGGGGGAAATTTCTCCTGACATAGACTTTGTAGAAAAGATCATCAAGGAGAAACCCCCTGTCAGCCAAACCATTCCCCTTCTCGCCTCAGTAAAGAGATGAATTATTCCTTCACTATCTACACCCGCGTTGATCAGAGGGGTCAACCCGAGGATAGAAACATTATTTAGTCCTTCTCCATCGGACCCGTTATACATCAGGGGCCACTCTGTACCAGACTCCTTTAGTGGTGACAAATACAAGGAAAAGAGCAGGGGTCCCGCTGTCAACTAGCGAGGCACCACCAGATAAAGAGGGTAAAAAATTGTATGCCCTAGGAAAGAGGATTACAGCCTCGGCTGCCTTTTCCGCAAGAATTGCCAACAACAACTCTTTGCTGGCAAGTTACGCAGATGCACAATGGAGCAAACTACGTAAGGACATCGAGGAGGTACCGGAACCCCTACGTACTCGGCTTCTAGCCACGGTTACTGAAGGGACCTTAGTCAACCAAAGCATCATTAAAAATACTCTGGATGCTGCAGAAACGGCTGGCCGTTCCCTAGTCCAAGGAATAATTCAGGCTTTAAACCTGAAACACAAGCATCTCTAATTAACAAACCTATGGAAGATGCCAACCTCTTGGGTAAGGCGGTGGATGAGGCACTAGAGACTGCAAAGAAGGAATTTGACACCATCAAAACCCTACAGCAAATTTCAAGGCCTCCCAACAAACGTGATTATGGCAACAAACACTTTTTTTGAGGCCAACGCCAGCAGCAACAACAGCAACAGCAATACTCTGCAGGTAACAGGTCCTCTAACCAAGGCACCAGTGGACAATACAACCAAAGAGGACAACGTCGTGGCAAGGGAAGAAGTCGGGGTCCCACCCCTAGAGGTTCCCAGGCCACCAACACCAAATGACTCAAAGATTCCGGTCCCCTCCCATGCATCGCCGGTCGGGGGCCGGTTAACATCTTTTCTTCCAGCATGGGACGGTATAACATCAGACCGCTGGGTACTATCAACCATAGCCCACAGTTACTGTATAGAATTCAACAGTTCCCCTACGTACAGACCCCCCAAGGGGACGACGCATGTCACCAGAACACCTCGCCATCCTTCTTCAAGAAGTGGACCAACTACTAGAAAAAGGAGCTATAGAGCTCGTGCCTCTATCTCAGGTAACGGAAGGTATTTATTCAGTGTACTTCCTTGTACCCAAAAAGGACTTTACCATGCGCCCTGTACTAGATCTGCGCCCAGCAAACAAATTTGTCAAACCTCAAAAGTTTCGTATGGTGACTCTACAGGAGGTTATCCCCCTGCTTTCACAGGGAGATTACATGACAACACTGGACATGAAAGATGCATACTTTCATATTTTAATGTTGCCAGCGCACAGGAAATAGCTCAGGTTCATGATAGAGGGCAAACACTACCAGTTCAGAGTGCTACCTTCGGCTTAGCATCAGCGCCGAGAGTATTCACAAAGGTACTTGCAGTGGGAGCGCCCACCTGCGCAGGATGTCCATCACAGTATACCCTTACCTCGACGATTGGCTCATAACCGGGGATTGTTGCGAAACATGCTTCTCAAATACCCAAAAGACTTAGACCTTTTGTTTCAACTGGGCTTCTTCATCAACGAGAAGAAGTCCAGTTTAGACCCCAGCCAGATTAAACAATTCCTAGGGGCTCTAATTCGAACAAAGAACGGCCTCGTCTTCCCCAACAACAAGGGGGTCCAAAACATGCTGTTTCAGATCCCTCAATATGTGGCCGGTTGAGAGGTGACGGTACACAAAGCAATGCGCTTACTAGGAATGATGGCGTCATGTATTTATTTGGTACCTCACGCGTGCCTGCGCCCAATGCAAGAGTGGCTCAACAGCCAGTGGTGTCAGGCCAGCGGACAATGGGACGATCTAGGGGTGGTCTCGCAGGCCTTGGTTCTCTTGCTATGGTGGTGGTCGAAGGAAAACCTGGTAATAGGGAAACCATTCGCCACCCCCGCAGTGGAAGCCACTCTAACCACAGACGCATCCCTCACAGGATGGGGGGCTCACCCATCCCATCAGACTGCTCATGGAGTTTGGACTCCGAGCATAGCGTCCAAGCACATAAACTTACTGGAGCTACTAGCTGTGTTCAAGGCACTGAAAGCCTTCCAGGCACACCTGCAAGGGAAGACAGTGATGGTCCTCACGGACAGCACCACAGCCATGTACTACCTCAACAAGCAAGGGGGCACTCACTCTGAAGGACTGTCCAAGCTGTCCCAGAACATTTGGAAGTGGGCTCTCAAACACAACATGTTCCTACTGTCACAACATGTACCAGGGGAACTCAATCTGCTAGCAGACAAACTCAGCAGAGATTTCCCTCTGCCCTCGGAGTACGAATGGTGGTTACACGAAGACATCGACGTCTTCACACAATGGGGATTCCCAGAAATAGATCTGGTCGCAACTCTGGAGAACTCCCAACCCCAAGATTACGCCTGCAGGTACCCCCAGAACCAATCCAAGGGGAACGGTATATCAATACCATGGTCAGGGAAATTTGTTTACGCTTTTCCCTTGACTCCCCTTCTCAACAAGATAGTGCACAAGATGCACCAGGAACAAGTTACCATGATACTGGTGGCCCCTATGTAGGCCAGACAGCCATGGTTCGCTCACTTGATGGAGATGTCCCTATCTCCTCCAGTGAAACTTCCCTGCTCGTACAACATGCTGTCACAGGACAAGGGCAGGACACTACATCCATGCCCTCAGACCACGAACCAAGCAGCCTGGCTCCTGAGATCATAGAATTTGGACATTTACAACTCCCGTAGAGATGCATGGACATTCTCAGGGAGGCTAGAAAGCCTAACACTCGTCACTGTTATTCTAGCAAATGGAAAAGATTTGTCATCTGGTAAAGGGGAAGGAGCATCAACCCAGTTGACTGCTCTCCCACGCAAATTGTTCTGTACCTGACTCACCTACTAGACTCAGGCTTGGTGTTTAACTCTATTAAAGTCCATTTAGCTGCACTTTCTGCATACACCACTTCCCAACTTCCCAATCCATCTGCCTCAATTTGAGTTGCAGATCACCTCCTCGTTTCCCTAGTTGAGCTTTCTTTAATCCAATACATTTTATATTATTCATGTCATCCATCTGGTGGCATTCCTGCCAATGTGTCGCTAGTGGCAGTCTACGATCATGCTTGTTGAGACTATGGATATGCTCTCTAATCCTCGTGCGAAGCTGTCTAATCTACATACACCTTCAAACATATGCATATAATTGTGTAAACCACATCCTGCGTTCAGCAATTGATAAAGTCCCTGATAGTAATTTTAATTCCTTGTTGACTTGCACATTCATTTTTTTTTATGACTGTTTATTGAGTTTGAACAACACGACATAGAAAAACAAACGTGGATCATCGGCATACATAGGATAAAGGCAGCATAGCATTAATAACAGTTAGAAGAGGCCCATAAGGCAGAGGACCGTAAGACAATAACAAAACAAGGCAGGTAACCAATGCTAACAGTGATATTGATCTATCCCCACCAGCGGATCTCTGAGCATCTAGCCATTTACCCCATATTTTTTCAAATTTACGGGGGCAGCCCCGTGCATTATAAATCCGGCGCTCTGAAGCTGCGCACCTGTCCAGCTCGTTACTCCCAACGGTTCAGGCACAGTGGGTCGGCAGATCCCCAATTAGCTACAATAAGTCTTTTGCCTGCCCCCAACGCAATTGCCAGAAACATTTTCTCATATTTTGACAGGTCTACTTCACCCCAGATGCCTAAGAGAACCATTTTGGGATTCCTGGGGATTGGTGTCGCCAGGGCGGCAGAGATTGTAGTAATACAGTCCTCCCAGAAGGCCTGTAACACCTGACAGTCCCATATCATGTGGTAGAAGGTAGCAGGTACATTTTTGCATCAAACGCATGTCCCGTCTTCTAGTCCACCCCATCTGGCCATTACAACACGTGAGTGGTATGAGCGATGGAGGATTCTCAACTGTATTAGCCTAAGCTTGGATTCCATACCAGTTTCTCTAGGAGACATTAATGCATCAACCCAATCTTCAGGTTCAAGGTGACCTACGTCCCATTCGCACTTTGCTTTGAACCCGTCTAGCTGTGTAGCCCCGAAGGAGTTGAGGGCCTGCTAAAGAGTGGAGGTGACCTTAGAGGAGATGCGTTACGGGAGGATATTGGTCTCGATGGAGGAGCAGGGGGGTATGATTGTCGTATCAGGGAATTGGGTGCGGATAGCGTGGTCTAGTTGCACGTGCCAAAACCGGTCAATGGGTGCCAGGTCGAATTGTTCTCGGATGGTCTCAAAGCTCAGGAGGCGACCCCCTTGTATCACCTGTGCTAGTGTGTGTATTCCTTTTGCATGCCAGTGACCAAAGGAGCCCATTCTCACTATTTCCGGGAGGAGCGCATTGTGCCATTTGGGTTGTGATAGCGTTGGCTGTCCTTTCCAGCCGATTAGTTTGTGTGCGTCTCGCGAGGCGCGACAAATATAGTGGGTCATTTTGGGCAGCGCCGGAAGTTGGGCATGGGTGGCGTACAGGACTTGCAGCGTTGTTAACGGGGCCATGATCTCCAGTTCGATACGGATGAGTGGCAATGTGGGGTCTGCGTGCATCCAGTTTACCACTCCTATCTGTGTCGCAAGGTAATAGGTGCGTATGCAGGGTAAACCGATGCCTCCCTCCCATACTGACCTCTGGAGCGTGTCAAGGGCGATCCGGGATTGTTTCCCGCCCCATAGCAGTGTGCGTAGGTACTTGTCAATGAATGTGAAGGTTTCTCGGGGGATGAGGAATGGGGCGTTCTGAAGGACATACAACAGCCTGGGGAGGGTCATCATTTTGAATAGCGCAGCTCTACCCATTAGCGATAGGGGAAGTGATTGCCAATGGGGGGTGTCTCTGGTGAACCGCTCAATTACTGGTTGTAAATTAAGTCGGGAATAATCCTCGAGTGTCGGGTCAAGCCGTATACCCAGGTATTTAAATTCCTTAATAGAGACATGGTATGGGCAGGTCTCCGGGATCGCAGACTCGCCCCCCTGAATCGGGAAGAAGATGGTTTTGGCTTCATTAACCTTTAGGCCTACACAATTCTGATATGCCCGGCTGTCTCCCTCATTCTCAGGGAATGAGATGCACAGGTTACTGAGGTATATGAGAAGGTCATCCGCATAGAGCGAAAGGCGGTCCTCTTCCCCCTTCCGGCCAAACGAAACCAGTCCAGTTGGTATTGGCTCTAAGCTCAATTGCTAACGGTTCAATGGCCAGGAGGAAGAGGAGTGGGGATAGTGGGCACCCCTGCCTCATGCCCGTACCCAAGGGAAATGATTTGGAGGACCTGCCATTCACCCTCACCGTGGCTTCCGGGAATGCATAAAGAAGTTTTACCCATGATATAAATGTCTGCCCCAGGTTTATCCTAGCCATGATCGCCCACAGAGCTTCCCACCCCACAGAGTCAAACGCCTTTTCAAAGTCCACCGCCAGGAGGGCGAGTGGGGCTGGTATTTCTTTCGCTCTGCTCAGCGCCAGTTGGACTCTACGTAAGTTAATTCAAGTTGATTTATTGGGCATGAATCCAGATTGGTCCGGGTGGATGAGGGTCTCAATCACCTGCAGTAGTCTATTGGCCAGTGTTCTGGCGAGGACCTTGGCCTCGCCGTTGATCAGGGATATCGGGCGGTAGGAGGCACATTCCTCCGGGGGTTTTCCAGTCTTGTGTATGACTACAATGCATGCCTTCCTGAGGTCTGGGGGGAGTGCTCCAAGCTCTCTGCTGCGTAGGAACATGCGGTGCATGTGGGTAGATAGTGTGCCACCGAGGCATTTCCACGTTTCCGGTGGGAACCCATTGGGGCCTGGAGTTTTCCCTGACTGGAGCTGTGCCAGCGCCTCTTGCATCTCGGTGTCGGTGATGTCAGCATTCAGGAGATCTGATTGGTGCTGTGGGAGTATCGGAATCTCGATACCTCCTTACCTGGAGGGGAACGCGTTTATGAACGAGTATCATCGTGCCCCTGGCACCTTTCGTGAATCCGGCATGGTAGGTATGCGAATAATTGGATCTTTTGAAAAAGTTGGCGTTTGTGCCTATCAAGTGCGTTTCATTTAGGAGGGTAATGTCTGGGTGAGTGTCGGTTTAGGTACTGGAGCACCAATCTTCGCTTTATGCTGGAGCCAAGGCCATTGACGTTCCAGGACAGTATGGTTACCTTGTTGGAATTCAATCTATCTGCGTGAGTCTTCTTGTTGGGACATCTGGAAGGATCAGTGGCAATTGCGCTTTTTCTGGGGACATATGGCGGTTTCCTTCCAAGGGAGACATCCGAGGGTTGCCTCGCATAGAGGTGCCTGCTGACTGGCTAATAATGGCGTCCACGGTCCTGGCCAGAGACAGTGTTTGCTTTCCCTGCCTACGTTTGTCGGCTTCAAGCCTTCTTGTCCCATGGTTCCTTAGGTCCCCCAAACGCCTCCCCCCCTGTACTCCCTCCCCCCCCCCAACTGGGAGCACCTGTCGCCCAAACATTAAACTTATAACTTGGTAAACTTCCTCGGGATAACCCTGACTGCGATAGCGCCCGCGTCGCATTAGGAGCGGCGGCCGCTAGGTGAGCGCTTCCATGTTAATACGTTGCAGCTTAGTCCCCCCCACTGCGTGGGCCTTACCCCTTTTCCATGGTGGTCCCCGTCATGTCGTTGTCTGCGTTGGCCGGAGATCGAGGGGGCGAGAGCCGCTCGGGTCGGGGCCTCTGTGTGGATGGGCCTGGTGGTGTGCGCCTCGTTCTGGAATCCGAGAGAACCTGGGTTTCCAGCCAGTCCCATGCTTCTTTGGGAGTGTAAAATAGATGAGTGGTGCCCTCATAGTGGACTTTGAGCGATGCCGGGAAAAATAAAGCATATTTGATAGAAAGCGACTGAAGTTTCTTCTTGACCGAGTCAAAACATTGGCGGGCCTTTTGGACTTCCTTGGTGTAGTCGGGGTAGAACCCTACCCTATAGCCGTTGTATGTAATCGGGCCGGAGGCCCTTGCCATTTGTAGGATCGCATCTCGATCACAGTAGTTCAGCAGGCGTGCGATTATCGTTCTAGGCGGGGCGCCCGGGGTAGGTGGGCCGGTGGGGACTCTATGCGCCCTTTCTATGGAGAAGAATTTGGATAGTTTTTTGGGGGCGAAGACATGAGTTAGCCAATCCTCCAGGAACATTTCAGCGCTGGGGCCTTCCTCCTTCTCCGGTATTCCGAGGATCCTGAGGTTATTGCGCCGCGCTCTCCCTTCACTGTCCTCGGCATGGTATTCCAGTTGGGCAATTTTTTGGGTGATCACGGCAAGTTGTTGCTCCAAGCGGTGCACCGTGTCTTCTGTGTCCAACACACTCTGTTCCGCCTCACCAACCCTGGCCGATAGATTGCGGAGGACTTGGCGTATGAGGGACACCTCGGTGGATATGCCACCTATTTTAAGTTCCAGTGATGTCCTCGATTTCCCCAATCGCTCTCGTGAGGTCTGTCAAGGAAATTGGGGGGGTCCTGAGGCTCGTTGCTGGCCCCTTCGTCTTCTGGGGGCTGAGGTCCGCGGCGTGGAGGGGCCTCCACGATGTAGAGGTCCATTTTGCTTTGTAGTGTTTGTCGCTTGGTCTTTTCCTTCCCCATGTTGCGGTTGATCGGCCCCGTGCAGTGTTGGTACAGCTGCTTCAAGTGTTCACCCAAGTGGTGGGTGTAGGGTTTGGAAAAGGGGTAGCGTATGCCAAGCAGATTCGCTCAAGCAGCGCAGGGGCCCATTGTGTGTCCGTATGCTGGCTGCGCCTTTATATAGTTCGTTGGCAGCGTATCTCCGGCCCACGGGGGAGCGCAGCCTCCGGTTCTCCTTGTCCTGCTGCAGCTCGACCCCGGTGCCGCTGTCCTGCTGATTGGGGGCAGGGGGGAAAAGACAGGCAGCGTAGGCCTGAGCCGCAGGTAGTCAGCCGCGGAGCCTCATCCGCTCACTTCGCCGACGGGCCAGGAGAAGCGCCTTGAGGATTCGCCCACTGCCAGTGTCGGGTCGACAGAGGATATCGCTGTGGGTCTCCAGTGGTATCTTCGGGGCGTCGGTTCTTGGAGTCGGGTTGTCTCTGTGTGCCCTTCTCCAGGAGGGTTCCCCGCGCACGCCCTGTCGTGGAGGGGGCGGGCGCTGCGTCGGGGCCTCAACAGCCGCGCCTCGTCCGTCTGCTGACTTCGGGGAGGATCTCGCGTCTCCTACTCCGATTTTCTTTGGGGTTGCGGGCACTGGTTCTCTATTGCATCCACTACCCCCAGGGCGCAGCCGGGGTGGGAATAATACACTTAAATGGGAGTTCTTGCAGGATATTTGTAGCGGCTGCCGGGAGCCGAGGCGATTAGGTCCGCATGCGTCGGGCGCGCATGCGCAGTCGACTTGCACATTCTTGACAGTTAGGATGTGCGTACCTGCACATGCTGCAGGTTCGGTACCTGTAAAACCTTTTCATGGGTTTCATCCATTCAGTACCTTTAGTTCTGGGTTTCATCCATTCAGTCCCTTTTAGTTCTCATATCTGTCAAAAAGGAAGGACAGAGTCGATTCTTCAGTGTTGGTGCTTTGGTATAGATGAAAGAGGGCCTCTCATTAACATAAGGAAAAATGTCCTTATCCAAGCGTAGAATACCCCAATGCTTAAGTACTATTCTATAAAGCACATTGGCGTCCCTGGCATGTTTAGTGATACTGTCCACACTTCTCCTTTGATGCATCAGTGTCTTGTTTTTGTTGGTAGGGTTGAGTATATCAGCCCTTGATTGCCTCTCAACTTCATAAATTAGATATTGGCGCAGGTTTGTATCCTCGCACCAAATTCTTTAGCTAATAATGCACATTCCTTGGAATAAACCTGTTATTTACTGCAATTGCGGCGTACTCTATAGTATTCCCCCACTATGGTGATTTGTCCAAGACTGAACAGCACCAGGGTAAGTCAATTTTACAAACTTATATCAAGGGTAGACACCGAATTGTATCTAATCAATGATGATGACAAACTTATTATACATTTTTATCTAGAATCTTTGAACATTGAAGAGATTGGTGAGATGGAAGTATTTTTGTTGAATGGTACCAAACCTTCTTATATTTAGTCAACACCAATCACATTTAGATCACATCAGTAATAAAAGAGGAATCACAGAGATTACCATTGGCTAATTTTCTAGACACGTCCAGGGATAATGGGTAAGGGAATAGGGACACTCGTGGGTCTATCTAACCCACGATTTTGATGTAACTGGCAGTTCACACGTGATAACATAGGGAAAAATGGCCAGCATATTCATTATACCAGAATATATGTCGCATGAAACAATTATCGAGTATTGTTTAGGGAGCATAAGTCAGCTGTACCTAACTAGGAGTATGTTGATGTTGCTATATAACTGAACCGTGCAATTCTGTCTAATGATTCCTCTGCATGCTCACGCCACCTGACACCAATTCATTATATGGGTATGTAATAACCTTTACTTGGATTGATGCAATTCTCATATATGTGATACTCCACAATGATGTGTTAAATTGGTTGGTACTATGGCACATGTATGTAAACATTCTTTATCTAAAACACGTTTTATTTAAAAAAAATCTGTTTTCATGTATAATAACAGCCTTGAGGACTACCGTCTGGTCGAAACAAGTGTTGGCTGTGTTGCATCTTGTCAATAAATCGAGACATGAAAAGACATTTCTCTTCAAGATATTCATCAATGCCATTTGGACATATCGGAGTGTAGTTCGATTAATGTATTTTGGGTCACAGCGCAGCCTAGCATCATACAACTCCTTTTTTGTTTTTTTGAATAAATTTGATTAAATCCAACCAAACAATACAAACCAAACAAACAAAACATGAGTCGTCAAAAACAACATACACTTAACATCAATATACTGCTTCCCCCGGTCCGAGCCTAACCATCTTCATTTTCCATTATTGCATCCTGTGGGAGATGCTCCCTCCCCGTGGAGTCATCTGGGTCCGGAATTGGCCCGAACAGTTCCGCTATCAGTGACTTCCAGGCCATCAGGGACTCCGTTCCCTCCAATCCCCCGACATTACTAGCCTCCTGCCACACCATAGTTTCTGCCTCCGCCCATTTCTGCAAGTCCTTCCACCACACCTCCACCCGTGGTCTATGACATGTCTTCCATCCCATGGCTATTCTTCTTTTTGCCATCATATATGCTAAGTCTTTCAGTTTGCTCACATGTTTTAGTTTATCAGACCTCGGGAACACCCCTAACAAACAAGCCCACACCGTGTCCACTACCATCTTGACCCCCTTCCCTGCCAGTTTACTTTCCACTTCACACCAAAATCGTGCAATGACCGGGCACGACCAGAACATGTGTACCATGCCCGCATTCTCCTCGTCGCACTTGGGGCATGCCTGTTGACCTGTATTCGCAAACCTCGATATCCTCTGGGGTGTCATATATGCCCTATGCGTGATATACAGTTGTATCTGTTTTAATCTAGCATTTCTGGACACCTTCTTATGATACCCCTGCACCCGTTCCCACATCCATTGGGGTCCCCACTTCAGTTTCCCAGCATCATACAACTCCTTTAACTGTTCTAATTTGGGAGGTCAGGGGGACCTCCTCATGATGATGATGCTGCTGCTGCTGCTGCTTATGACCACATTTTAAATTTAGAAGACTAGCGCATCCGGTTTTTGTTATACCCCACAATATTTGTTACACTCACGCCTCCTTGTGATTAGTATGCCGTTACCAGAGCTCTGATTATTAGATGTCGGCACGTTACCGGTGGGCTGCGCTCTCCTCACTTCCTCCGCCTTATGTGCCCTGCCGGTCAGGTCACCCACGTCAGCGGCGGTGGCAAATCCGCTGGTCATCTGTTGTTCTGCTGGCCAGACAGTGCTATTTTCACGGGTCGTGCTGCTCCTTACCGCAAACCTCAGACCTCAACAAGGGTTCGGGCTCTTTGCTGCTGGGCAGGTCCGGCAGCAAATGCGTGGGCTCCAGTCGCGTTCCTGCCCTGAGGCTGCTTAACTGGTGTGCTCACTCCTCCTCTCAATCTTCTAACTGGCGGTGGCCATCTTGGAAGGCCCTGATCGCGCCTTTGTGCAGAAACGCTTTCCCTCCAAGAACCGGGTCGGGAAGCAGTTTCTGTTTTGTTAGTTTCACCTGCATTTCTCCCCGCATTCCGCTAACGGGGGATCCCACTTTGGCACACTCTGCTCTAGAATACCGGATGTTTAGGCAGAATTACGGGCGGCCGGAGGAGCACTGGAGGGCTTGCATCTTCAACCCTCGTCCGCTGGCCACGTCCCATAGCTTTTCAAAAACGTAAAATGTCCTTTTCTTTTTTTCCCCCATTCAATCAAACGATTGTTTGTAGTCATGTGTCCTTCAACTTCGACCATTTGTGGCTCAGATCCCCCTATCACCCTGTGTCCCTTCCTCTTTCCTTTAGCTGATCACTCACAAATAAGTGGGGAGTCGGTTTATCTCTGTTAATTGTAATATTTGACTGTGTTTGCCTACATTTATACAGTGTGCTAAGAAGGAGCATGCGTAGTTGGGCAGAAACTCTTTTGTTAGCTTGTGTGAATGCGGTTCACTGTGTGTGGGGAACCAATTTGTACACAGCACGAACACGTGTAGGTCATTGCGGCGTGCGGTTCACGCAGAGTCTGGACTGGAGCCGTGAGCGAACGTGCTCACTTTAGGCCGCCGATCCTGCTTGCGCGGTATGGCCTATGTTGTTCAGGAGTGTAGGAGCAAGCTAGAACGCTCTGGCGCTAGGACTGCGACACCGCTGCAGGCGAGTCCGACTCGCCTTGTGATGCTGACCTGATCTGCATCATTTCTGGTCCCCAGTACGAATTCAAATCGCGCAAAAAACACACCAAGTTATATGTTCAGCATTACGGCACAGACGCCGCTTAAACAATAGCTTCCCTGCTACGAGAACCAAGGCAGCTGAACGATTGCTGGGGTAAACATTATACACGTGGACAGCGGCTCTTAAATTTATTGTTCACGTGCAAAACGAATATTGGTATATCTTTTGGAAGCATTTGCGCAGGTGACTTCTTCATCAGAGTGCACTGCAAGAGCAGATGGCCCTCGGAGCAGCATGCTGGGTTCAAGCACAGGGTTGGATATATATATATATATATATATATATATATCTCCATTGGAGCCAAGTCACACACTCCACAGTGCCCCTAGTAGCCATTGCTGGAAGTTCACCTCCAGTTCTGAGCTACAACAGCAAGGCATTTAGCCCAAATTCAAACCTTTTTCTACAGGAAATTGTCTTTGGCGAGATACCACCAATCACCACACTAACTGAGGTATGGACACTGGCAGGCGCACTAGCCATGTGGGTGGGGGTGAGGAACATGCAAGGTTGTTGATGGAGCGGTCGGAGGAGGTAGCGAGATGTTCAAGGGGCCTCGAATGCAAAACGGGCAGGGACCTTCAGAGGCACAGGGTACCCAAGCACCCCATCGGGTGAAATTGTGCGAGCCCAACTCGTCAATTCAGGATATAGATGCCAAATAACCAATACCACTAACAATTTCCTCCTCTGCATACAGCTCTCAAACTCCAAACCAAACACAACCACAAACCTCCAGCACAACAAACCGCACAAACTTCACTACACTGCAACAACAACAAAAAAAAACCACATAGACTCGCACATCAGTACACAACGACTACCGGCCGCATACACCCCAGGCCCAGCCGACGGACCCACCGGGCTGAGGCTGCCAACAGCACATTACTCCACTCTTGCACTTTTCCAGCCTCCACCCACTAACTCACCTTCCCTCCCTCTTTCAGAGCCGCCAGGGGACCACTCCGGTGGTGATAGTGCGCGGTACAAATGTCCTTTAACATTAACATTGTCTAGAGGGTAGTGCTACTTTATAAATAGCTTAATTAATCCAAGACCGATATTTTGCAAGGCTTTCAGGACAACCACATACCTGGTTTCACCCTTATTAGGGATCATCAGTGCAGTATAGTCCTGACATCTTTGCGGTTGGAGCCTTTGCCCATGTTTTAGCAACACCAGGAAAGTTATGGTGGGTTTAAAATGGTTTGAAAAAAACCCTTTCACCTGAAATGTGAAAATGGGAAAATCCATTGGAGCCAAGTCACACACTCCAACTTTTGGGTTGATTAAGGTACCGGCTCTGCCGAGGTTCCCTCAACGAGGGCTAATTCTTCTGCAGAATTCAAAGGAGCTCAAAAGTGCTCTAGATCTGCCAGTACCAGCTCTGCCAAGGTTCCCTATCGCAAGGCTAAAATGGATAAAAAAGCCCTTGAAACCCCTGTGGTGACAATGGCCTCACTGACACCTGTGATGCAGTTCACCTCAGACAGTGACAAACTGGTGGTTCAACCCATGCGGTCTGAGGCGGCCATTTTTGATGAGCTCTTTCACAGCAACGTTCTCAACAGCTGGTGCGGAGGGGCCTATATTTGGGGCCGAGCAGCGAATGGATTGGCATTCTCGGTTTCCGCTGCCACACATTCTCACTCCCTCCTGCGTCTGCTCCCTTAGTCTGTGTGGATCCAGTTGGTGGAGGGCCATCCTGGCAACCAGCCTCTTTACAGTCCTGGGGGTATGCCACTCCAGAGCGGCCTCTACCCACTCCTGTGCCTAGACCTTCCTCTGAGGACGCGTTTGCTGGCAAGTTCCAAGCCCTTATGCACTCTGACCCGATGAAGGCCTACTTTAAGGATCTATTGAAAGACATTTATCCTAAGCCTCTCAAGCCGCAGTCTGCACCTACAACCACTCAGCAGGTTTCAGTAGTGCCACCCCCTCCTCTTCCAGTAGGGCCCCCTCCTACATTGCCGACACTTCCTCCACTTTTACGTGTGCTTAAGCCGTCAGTTGCGCAGTTAAGTATGCCCATGGGGGGCGTGGCTACGAGAGCCATGTAGGAGGACGCGATCTGGAGGAGCTCCCGAGATCCTGTAATGATCCGGGCGAAAAAGTGCGTAATGATGGGCCGACGACCGTTGAAAATACACATGTCGGTGTGTGAATGATTGGGCCACGTGTGGTGAACTCCTGGATGGTGCAGGAAGAACGACGGCAGAGATCTGTGCGGAAAAGATAAGGGGCGCCGGAGACGAAAGACACAAAATGGCCGACCAATGTCCGGAACAAAGGAAGGAGCAGGCCGCACGGTGACCGAGCGAAAGGGGCGTACTGAGTGCACACTTGTCATTTGTGCGAAATACAGAAATTCATGTCGAATAGAACGGTGAGGCCGAAGGCGAAACAGCCCACCTTGGACGACTTCGCTAAGACGTCCCCGGGTCAAGACAATACCAAGAGCAGGGACAAGCCGCCTGCAAGCGGCATGACGACTTCGGGCGCTAACCAAGAAGTCCTAGCTGCGATTGCGGCCCTAAGGGCGGCCTGGGAATCTAAACTCGAACTAGCCGTCACTGAACTGAAAACGGCACTGGACCTTAAGGTCGGAGAGGTGCAGGAGGACGTTAATCTACTCGGACAGGATGTCAGGGCCTTGGCGGAGCGCACGGAGTCCCTTGAGAAGGAGGTTAGCCCGAATACTGCGGATTGCGCCTCCCATAAGGCCGAATTGCATGCCCTGATACAAAGAGTGGGCAACTTGGAGAGCAGAGCGGAGGAGGCGGAAGGACGAGCCCGACGAAACAACATCCGCATCGTGGGCATGCCGGAGGGATTGGAGGGCCAAGATCCCACGGAATTCATTGAATCCATGCTACTGCAAGAGATACCCGGAGGAGCCCTATCCCAAGGATTTGCAGTGGAAAGGGCACATAGAGCTCTAACAAGGAGGCCGCCGCCGGGGAACCCGCCTAGGCCGGTGATAGCCAAAATTCTTAATTACCGAGATCGGGAGAGGATATTCGAACACTTTCGTAAGGGAGGAACGATTACACGAGGAGCGGCAAACATCACGGCTTACCCAGACTATACCCTGCCTGTGCAGCGTAGCCGCATGAACTTTGGGACGGTAAAGCGGAGATTGAGACAGGCGGGCCACAAATATATGTTACTGTATCCGGCAAAATTGAAAGTCATTCATAAACACAAAACTTTTTTTTTGGAGACCCCGGACGATGCCATGAGTTGGCTCGATGCGCAAGGATGTCCCCAGGAGTCAGAAGTTCGGACGGAGAAAGAGCACGGAAGAGATGAGTAATGCACGAAGAAGGTGCCACAAGATGGCGCGGCACATGGGACTTGAATATAGTCGTTTGCGCAGCCTTCAGTAGAGAAGGTCAGACTATTGCACTAAATGTTACAAGCACTGTAGTTATTATTGAATTAACGGGAGCCTTACCGAGCGGTTCTCTTTACCCCACAACAACTTTAGTTAAGTGGCCATTAGGGCGACTTCACCCTACTGAGCTCTGTGCATTGTTTGGTGCTTGCAGGGCTAGATGTGGGGGTGCCTGAGTTCCGAGAATGGAGCTGGGCAGCAGTTGGGGTGTGTGATGTTGGGGAAGGGACGGGTGGGGGGAGGGGAGGGAAGTTGGGAATTTGCCGTGTACATAGATATGGGGAGTTTGAGCTGGTACGAGAAGCTACAAGCAAAGATGGAGAGCTGTATCTGTATCACGTGGGCAAAGGGGAGTCGCTACACGGAAGGCAAGAAGACACTCATGAGCCATGGGGGACCTTAAGATCGTAACATGGAATGTCAGGGGACTGAACAGTTGCTTAAAGAGAAACAAAGTCATGATGTACTTAAAAAGACAAGATTGATATTGCGTTGTTGCAGGAAACACATTTGACCCAGCAAAAATTGGAACTGGTGGGGAAGAAGTGGAGAGGTACTGTAGTAGGCTCTTCGTATTCTGCCTACGCTAGGGGAGTGCTGGTCTGGGTGGAACCGAACGTTCCGCTCCAACTTACACAAGAGGTGGTGGACACGGAGGGGAGATTGGTCATATTAAAGGCTTTGGTAGAGAATAGAGAGGTGTGCATTATAAATACGTATGCCCCCAACCAAAACACTGCGACGTATTTTAGAACCCTGTGTACTCATCTGGGCGCGTGTATGGGGGGAGCGGTTATCTGGGGAGGGGATTTCAACTGCGTGCTCACCCAAAGGCAGACAGATCTGATGGGAAGATTGATAGGCCCACCCCAGCGGCCAGGGTATTGCAGACATTACTAGATGACTTTGGGCTGGCGGATGTTTGGAGACTGAAACACCCTAATGAAACACACTACTCAGCTCCGCAGCACCTGCACACGAGGCTGGATTACTTTTTTGCCACTCCAGATGTGGTGATAGAGACCACCCTAATAGACTATAGAGCGAGGGTCCTGTCGGACCACTCGCCTCTGGTGCTGAGCTGGCAGTACTGCCGCCCCAGGGCGTGGATATCGACATGGCGCCTCTGGGCGGATGCGCTCCGAGACCCAGTCTTCAGGGAAGATATCAGGGATGCGATCACACAGTACTTTGAGGTAAACACAGGCAGCGTAGATTCAGCGTGCACGCTCTGGGAAGCCTTTAAGGTGGTATTGGGGGGTGCTGCGATTGCTAAGTCAAAAGGCCTACAGGGTGGGGTCCTAACGGAACTAGAGGAAGAGAAACTGGAGCGCGAAAGCAACAGGGCGGGAGGGGATGCGGAACTTGTACTCGAGTTGCAGCAGAGGTGCGCAGAACTTTGGCAAAGGCTCTGCAACCTTAACTACAAGAAGTATGTCGAGAGGCAACATGCAGGTGGGGATAAAACTGTCCGCTTGTTGGCGTGGTTATATAAGAGCAAAACCCCCAGGCCCCCGATTAGGACAATAACTAGAGAAGACGGGGAGGTGGTTGACACCCAGGAGGGAGTCAACGAGGCATTCTTGTACTATTATAGAACATTATATGAGGACAGAGGAGAGGACAATCGGGAGGAGATTAGAGAAACTCTAAAAGACATGGAGTTACCTAAGATTAGTGATGAAGAAAGGGAGGAGCTGGACGCACCGATTACCTTAGAGGAGGTGGTGAGGCAGCTGCCCACCTGCAAGACCCCGGGCACGGACGGATTCCCTGGCGAGTTTTACAAAACATATCAAGTGGAAGTACTCCCCCCCCCCCCCCCCCCCCCCCTATGCTAGAGATGCTCAATGAGTCTTTTGAGATGGGTCGGCTACCGGAATAGCTCAGAGAAGCATTAATTGTGCCGCTCCCTAAGCCCAACAAGCCAGGGCATAGCTGCGGCTCCTATAGGCCGTTGTCAATGTTGAACCAGGATAGCAAGATCTTGAAGGCGGTCCTGGCCAATAGGCTGCGGAGGGTTATTAGCAAACTGATACACTCGGACCAGACAGGTTATGTCCCCAACAGAAATATAACCCACAACCACAGGCGACTCCACTGGGTGATTGAAGAGGGAAACAGGAGCGAGGGGGAAATGGCAGTGGTGTCCCTAGATGCAGTCAAAGCTTTTGACGCAGTGAGGTGGCCATGGTTGCTGGCGGCCCTGGAAGAATACGGGATGGGGCCGGGTTATGTTGGATGGGCAAAATGACTATACAGTGAACCACTGGCCAGAGTACGCACAGGATCGGTGATATCTGAGAGGTGGCAACTCAGTAGAGGCACCAGACAAGGGTGCCCCTGGTCTCCGATGTTATACATTCTAGCCCTGGAGCCCCTGGCAGTGTACCTCAGACAACAATATGATGTGGTCGGTATTGAGGTAGGGGGAGAGAAACACCTAATATCCTTGTATGCTGACGATTTACTACTATATTTGAAATATCCGGAAGAAAATCTTCAGTGTATTCTAGAGGTTATGGAAAAGTATGCAGAACTGTCCGGCATAGCGGTAAACCCCCAAAAATCGAGCATGTTCCCATTGGGGAGCTACATAGGAGCCCCTCAGGAACGGTTGCCAGTGTTGTCCGTACCTTGGGCGGCTGATTCCTTCCGCTACCTCGGAATAGATGTGTATCATACGGTGGAGGGGGAACACTTGCAAAACACTGAGGTGGCTGTGAAAAAAATCCGAACAAGTATGAAGTTTTGGGAGAAGCTGCCGCTGGCGATGATGGGACCGGGGGCGATGCTCAAAATGGTGGTCCTGCCCAGGCTGTTAGATTTCTTTAGTAATATACCATACTTGATACCCAAAAAGTTTTTTGTCAAACTGAACAGCATGTGCAGGGACTTCCTATGGCATGGCACTCGCAATAGAGTGGCGCTATGGAAGCTACAGAACTTCCATGATAGAGGGGGCATTAAGCTGCCGAATTTTGAGGCCTATTATGTAGCTAGTCAGTTGCAATATGTAACCAAATGGCTCTCTGATGAAGTAACTCCTGAATCTAGGCTGTTTGGGCAGGACTGCACCCCGTTTTACCTAAATGAGATTATCTGGTTGCCTAGACTCGAAATGAAAGAACGCCCGGGTATGCTGTTGCTTGGGTGGAAGATGTGGCACAGAGCATGCCAATTGATGGAGAACCCGTGCCCGTGTCCCCACAGGTGCCGCTAGTCGCCTTAGCTGGGGAGACAACCAACTCAGAACGATAATTAGGACCTATTGGGAATCGGTTGGGCTGGTCACATTGGGAGATGTATGGCAAGAAGGGATTATCAAAGATTTTGAAGAACTGGGAGAAGAGACCGGTTTGCATAGAGGCCAATATGTCACGTATCTTAGGCTAGTGCAGACTATTCGTAAAACCTGGCCTGAGACTGTACTGGCGGAGGAGCCAGACGTCCTAATGGGTACAATATATGACATATCAGAAGGAGGGCACAAGATCTCTAGACTGTACGAGATGGTGATGACCCGGGTGGGGAAGGATTTGACTCATTTGAGGCTGGACTGGGAAGCGGAGGTGGGGGCACTGATGACCGATGGAATGTGGGAACATGCTATAGGATACCACAAGGTGGTGTCCAGAAACGCCAGATTGCAGCAGATACAGTTATACATAACGCATAGAGCCTATATGACCCCGAAGAGAATATCCAAGTTTGTAAACGCAGGGAGACAAGCATGCCCAAAATGCGATGAGGAAGATGCTGATATGACACACATGTTCTGGTCTTGCCCAGTGAGTGAAGCCTTTTGGGGGGAAGTGGCACGGAAACTAGCGGATAAAGGGGTCACGCTCAACATAGATACGGCCTGGGCCTGCCTGTTGGGAGGGTTTCCCAGACCACGGAATACTAAACATCTTGGGAAACTGAGGGACCTGGCATATGTGCTTGCTAAAAGGATTGCCATGGGCTGGAAGCAGAGCCACAAGCCACGGGTTGAGGTATGGTGGCGGGACTTGCAAAAAAGGGCGGAGGCTGAAACGGTGGTGTGGCAGAAGGCATGTAGCAAGTGCGGGGAAGAAGTGGGTAACCTGATGGCTTGGAGAATGTTAATAACAGGACTGTTTGGCACAGTAGTGGATTCTGCAGCTTCGGAAGGAAGTGATACCCAGCCACACGCAGCGGATACAGAACGAGAAACGCAAATAAGCTCTTGAGGGAGGGGGGATTTGGGGAGCAGTAACGTGCGTTAATTGATGTTCACGAGTCTGTTGTAAATAATGCTGCAAGTATGGTTTGTATTGTTTATTTGTTTTCAAAATAAAACATTTTTTTTTTTTAAAAGTATGCCCATGGGGTCTGAGGTACCATGTGCTGCAGATCAGTTTTTGTTCCCCACAGCTGACGAAGACCAAGCCGACCAGGATAGCAATGACCTGCCCCACTCGGTCGGAGCCTTTCAAGACCGGGTTGTGGATAGGATGGCATTGCTGGATATTCCGATACCCGAGAGTCCGGCTCCACACAAAGGTGTACTTTCAGGAGCCTTAAGTCTTACGGCACAGTAGCGCACAGGCCTTTTACTTCAAAATCATGTGCTTGCTGAAGCCTGCAAGGTCTGGGAAAAAACCTCATTCCGGGCAGCACGTAAATGGAAAAATTGACGCTTGCTACAAGCTACACTCTTGACTGCAAGTTCACTTCCTTCATCAACGGAGGTGGCAGCCGCTACGCTCCAGACTAAGCTGTTCTCAACATCCTCTACGGCTGCCTCTCGGGTCCTGTCAAAAGAAGTAAAACTTGGGGGGAAAAAGATTTTGCCAATTCTGCTCTTCAGCTGCGCCAGGTGAATACCGAAGTCATCCTTGCAGCGGTAAATCTCAAGCTGTGGTAGGAGCTTTCCGAATTTCAGGAATGTATCTCTCAGGACAGTCTAGAATATTTTAAAGAGGGCTATCCAATGCCAGAGTTCTGGCTCAGGACCTGCTGGAGGCCGTGGCCCATCATGTAGACACTTCTGCACGTGGCCGTATGGTTGGAGTAGATATCTCCCTCCAAGCGCGGTTGCATGCTACAAAGTTCTCTATGGAGGTTCAAGGCAAAGTACTTGATCTTCCCTTCGAAGGTAAAGAGCTTGTTCCACTTTACCACAGATGAAGAACCCAATAAAACAAAGGCAGGCACGCAAACGGCTAAATCTTTGTCGGTCCTTGCCAAACCCCCAGCTAAAGAGGTTTATGCGCAGAGGCGGGGACCCAGACAAGGTTCTTCTCAGGTTTCAGAGGGTCCCAGGAGCGTAGAGCACGCTGGGCAGAAGGTTCCTCTGGTGCAACTCGGCACAAGCAGCAAAGGCAAAGTGGCCAGTTTTTCTCTTGGTCATCGGCCTCCTCTTCGGCAACAGGTGGTCTTGCCCCCGATAAATCATCCAAATTATGTTTTCCATCGGTCACACGAGACTCCTGTGGGAGGACTTATATCGCCTCATCTGGAGGCCTGGCAGACCATCACAGAAGATCAAATGGGACCACAAAGACCAGATTTTCCTCTGAGGTTCCCCATCTGGGGGCTAAGACTAAGCCCAACGCTTGGGGCTGCTTCAACCGGGCTGATTCCTGAGATTTCTCAGTATGGGACTAAACGTACCAAGCCTAGTCTCTGTTTCCTGTCAAGTGACTAAAAGTACTGGGGTAAAATCCTGAAGATTCCTAATCGGGGGCTTTTCAAAGACCAGCGGGATAGAGGAGCTCCATTTAGGAGCTCTGGCTACCGGGCGTGACCTTACGCTTTAACACAAACAATCTTGTGGTTGTACCGGTCCTGCAAACCTCCTTCTGAACCCCGACAAAACTGAAATCGCAGTGTGCAGCAATACTTCCCTTCTCCCACATCCGCTCCCATGTCCCCACTCCCTCGGCCCACCACACCCTCCCTCCAATATAGTCAAAAACCTAGACTGCATAATGGACTCTAACCTAACCCTCTTCCTTCAGATCAATGTTTCAAAATGCTGTCACTACCACCTTAAACTTCTTAGACGCATCTTTCCTTACCTCTCCTACCCCAACAGAATTGCTGCTGTTATGTCTATTGTTATGTCGAGACTGGACTATGCCAACTCCCTTTACCTGGGAGCACCGGCATACCAACTCAATAAACTCCAAAGAGCCCAAAATGCTGCCGCTAAACTCCTCCTCGCCCTGAGACACAGAGACTGCGTTTCACACGCTCTCCTAACTCTGCACTGGCTCCCAGTTGGACAAAGGGCCACCTTCAAGACCCTTTGCATAACCCACCGAGCAGTGCTCAGGACCGGCCCAATGTACATACAAGAGTGCTAAATACCCTTCCTCCCATCTCGCACCCTAAAATCAAGCACAGCCCTCTTTCTAGCGATTCCAACCTCTAATTCTGTAAGGATCAGAGGATCCGCCTTCTCAACCTTAGCCCCAACTCTGTGGAACTCACTCCCCCCTCATATTTGACACTCCCAAGACTACATGACCTTCCGCAAAGCTTTAAAAACCTGGCTCTTTCCATAAAACCGACTAAGACCACCTAAGCCGACTGAGACCTGCAACCCGATGACAAATGTTCAATGAGATCAGGAGCAATGACGCCACTGAAAACGCCTATTAAGTCACTAATAAGTTTACTATGAACGCGGCAATCGTAAACGTGCACTTGAAATCTGGAATACCCAGCTCGTTAGATCAGAACTCCACCCAGACACTTACATACCTTAGAAATGTTTACTGTGCAATCTAACTACCCTGCTTGTATATATTGTATATTACCTCTGCAATTGTATAACTGTAAAACTTATATATATATATTGTACTTCTGTAACCTGTCCTTTAAGCGCCCTTTTACCCCTGGGTCCGGAGCGCTATATAAAATAAATAAACAAACAAACAAACAAAACACTCACCTCTCCTATCACTATGCTCACGCTCTATTCTACACCAAAACACAATTGGAGCACAGCTACACCTCTCGATGAATTCGGCTTAGCTGCTCCCATACGAACAATACTCCATGAACACCACAGCACTCTGATAAGACGCAGCTATTCGGGCGCAGCTGCACACAGAAGCGTCCTTCATAGGCCTAACGCAGCCAAAACCCAGTCTTGGTGACCTCCGTCCAGACTGCACATGTACAACTGATAACAAATACCACCACACGTAATGCTAGGATGCAGCTACCATCATGCAATCGCATCAGCTGCGCACATAATCGGTGAACCCAAGCACCCTATTACACCCTACTCTCTCGACAGACATGGACTTCCGAGGGCGTTGAACCTACCAGCGCTTTGAGGTCATACCAATGATATATAGAGTGCTATATAAATGCCAAATAACATAACATAACAGATAATTGCTCTTTTTCTCTGGAAAACCCAGTAATCAAGAGGCATTTTGCAGTCTTTCTGCCGGTTCGACCTTCTCACCCAAAATGGGATTGAAACCTAGTCCTTACCGCTTTGTGTCTCAAGCCATTTGAACCAATGGCTACTACAGAGCTCAAGTATTTCTCCTTGAAAGTGGCCTTCTTGATTGCAGTAACATCTGCAAGAAGAATAAGCGAGTTTCAAGCTCTCTGTCGAACACCCGTTCTTGCCCTTTCACAAGGATAAGTTTGTGCTTCGCACTCCTCCTTCTTTCCTTCCAAAAATTGTCTGAGTTCCACATAAATCTGTTCATATCCCTACCGGGTTTCTTTCCGAACCCAGTTTCGGATGCAGAATGGTTTCTACATAACCTGGATCTCAGAAGAGCTCTAAAGTTTTACCTTGACAGAACAAGTGAACTTTGAAGCTCCTCACAGCTGTTACTTTCTGGGACCCAAAGGGGAAACCAGCTTCAAAAGCATCTATCTCACGTTGGATAGCTTCATGCATCTCGGGGGCATATACAATTCAAGTCCTTCAGCCCCCAAGAGGCTTTCATACATGTCTGTGGTAAAGTGGCTGCTGTTGCCTTCCAGAAGTATGTTCCTATTCCATAAAGAGTCCATAGACAAGGCTGCTACGTGGGCTTCTCCCTATATTGTCTTGACCGGAGCTCCCGGGCTAATGCCCAGTTCAGCCAGGCTGTTCTTAAGAACCTGTTCCAATAAGGGAAATTTCCATCCTCCTGTTTCTTTGGTCAGTGCTTTGGAATCTCCCAAAAGTATGGAGGAAAGGGGACGGGCCGTAGGAGTATAACAAAGTTACTCACCGTAATGACTACCTTATTCCTAGTCCATAGTCCCTTTTCCTCCATACACCCGCCACCCGTCCCGTAAAAAGTATCCTCTATTTTGCTAATGGTCCTCCGACTTTGGTGATAGAAAAGGACTGAAGGGTGATGCGCGGGGCAGAGCTCAGGAAGGTGGGGCTACGGTCATGTGTGGTGGGCCAGCGTAAAAATATAAGAAGGAAAAGGTTATTTTTGATGCTTCAAAAGTGCTCCGGTCCTGTCCCGATGGACGGAATCTCCCAAAAGTATGGAGGAAAGGGGACTATGGACTAGGATTAAGGTAGTCCATACAGTGAATAACTTAGTTAAAATTCAGCATATTTGGGAAGTCCTGACAGGCTTAACTCGGCACGCTCCCTTTGATGGCCCCCATAATGCTATGTGCTCTTGGGCTTTGCAAATGGTATGCCAGACGTAAGTTAGTCAGGACTTCCCAAATGCACTGAATTTCAAGGGTTTTTATTGCAATGAATCTGCTCAAATTAACTGAGCTATAACTACATTTTTATTTTTCTTATGAATTTCAGGAGCTTTGTTATACCATGGTTTTTTCTGTGCCATTGGCCACGCCCTTTGGCTGTGTCCACTGCATATTTTATAACAGTACCAGGCCACTAGTTATGGCCTTTGGCCGTGTCCACGTATATATTCCTGCAATAGGTTTCCTTTGGCCATGACCAGTGGCCACAGCCTTTGGCAATATACACTGCACATGTTCCTCCCCTTTTCTTATGGGCTCATTAGCCTTGGGCTGTGCCCACTCTATATTTTTACACCACTACCAGGCCACGAGTCTTGGTTTTTGATCTTGGCCATTATACATGTCTTTCGGCCTGGCTAGTGAGCACGGCCTTTGGCCGTATCAATTTTTAAAACCCTACCAGGCCACTATCCAGGGCCTTCGGGCATGGCACTGTACATGTCTTTCGGGGCCACTAGTCCGGGTCTTCAGCCCACTCTATATTTCAAAAGACTACCGGGCCACTAGGCTGTGACGGATGCATGTGTTGTTCCTCTCTTTTAGGCCCACTAGCCAGGTCCTTTGTATCTGGAAAGTGACCCTACCCGGACACTAGCCATGGCCGGCTATGGCCTTTTGGCCGTGTCCACTTTGCACCTCCTACCTCACTGTAGCTGTAAAAATACATTTTTTTCTTTACTCCCCTTTTTTTTTTTTATAAAAAAACATTTTCTCCATAACCGCAGGTACTACCGATAGCAGTTATCTGGGAGAAACGACAAAATGAATGGTTCCCTATCCACTCACATCGAGCTCCTCCCGAGCTGCAGCAGTGCCACGAGCAGACGCCTACAGGCAGACGTATACCAGCTATTGTCCTGGTTTCATATCTCTGAAACCTTGATTGATTCCTTATGTTGAACAACGGTCCTGAAGAAGATGGTTTAAATCACTATTAGCCATTGAAACCGGTCGACCCCACAGGTCATGAGGGCTCTCATGACCTACAGCAAATATCTCAATAGGAAGGAACCAGATATTGCATGAACAACCTTTCCAGTACACCCCCAGATGCTATGAGGGTGCTTTTTTAGAAGAGCTCTCTCCCATCTCTTGGCCCCTTGGCTAAAGAAGTCTCCCCTGTGTTTTAATTTTTACTTTTGTGCATCTCCAAACGGTCAACACCTCTGTTTCTCTGTTACCCACGGGAACCATTAAAGAAACTACACAGAACACAGAAAATGGACAGCTACCCCGATCTACATCGGACCATCATCTCACAGTTCCAGAATCTAATCCCCAGTTCTGAACAGTGAAGCACTTACCCCCTTTGGAGTTGCTACTTTTCCTGTATTACCATGCCTTTTTGAACTAGAAGTGACCCACCTTCTCTTGATTTTTTCAAGTATTAAAAATATTTTTTCCTACAAAACCGTTGCTTTTGTGCTACCATCCCTATCCACTCAGCCACTCACCAAGTCCCCCCCACCCCGCAATCTGGGCCTGCCCCCCCCACCCCCCACTCCCTCAAGACGTCCTCACCTCCCTAGTCCTCTCCCATTTCCCCCCCGCCCCCAACACTTGTTTCTGTGATGCACTTTCATTCCCGATGTTGGATAGCCGCGGTTATCCCACCGAATAACCACTGCTACCAGAAAACATGTGTGCTTTTTGTTCTATGTCCAGAGAAAAGTATGTTTAGAAATAATGTATCAAAATGTATATAAGATGATACAAAAATTGAAAACTGGTGAATAAATCACAAATAATTATACACTGATCATTTTAACATAGCAAAACAGCAGCAACAATGTGCCAAAAATCGGCTAAAACATCATCACTCATACTCGCCATACATGGTGCATTCATTCACACACAACTCATCATACTGTGACATACACCCAAAATGCTAAAAGACACAAGAAAAATGCTAAAAACCAATGGGGAAAAGGAATTCATGAATGGTCCCCATAATGACACACATTATTGTGATGTTTACAAACGATAGAAATAATTCACAGACAATCTATTGTCACGGTGGATCGGAAGAACAGATGCAAAGATCACATCCCTGTAGAGTTTATCTCTCGACCGGTTTCGACGTGTAGTGGTGGTTAACAAAACGTCTTCCTCAGGAGGTGGGTGTTACCATTCTGATGAAAACCTAGCTGCTGCAACGACAATTGCAGTGTAGTGCGCTAGTCACGCCGGACAATTCAGGACTAAAACAAGACCTGGAGGGCGCCCCATACAATTTAAGGAGATCCAGAGCTGCATGTGTTGGAAAAGTGAAGAGGCAGCACAACTTAGCCTTAGCATTCCGTGTAGGTCCCTACACGCATGCGTAGCGTTTTGAATTTACAACTATTGTGGAACGAAGAGATTACCATCTGCTCTCCCTCTGCGCTAGTCAATTTCATAATACGGCAACCGTTCTGCAGTGTGATTCCCAGACGACGTTGAATGTTTTTGTTCTAACCTGGGACCATAATAACCCTCCCTCAACTCCACAATTTCACATGGTGTTCACTTACACCCACCCACCCCCACCTCTAGCCTGAGGCCATTTCTTTGTTTTCCTGACCTCAAAACGCTATTGTTCTACTTTTCGTTTTATTGGAAGCCGCAGGTATACACGCGGTCATCTCTCGCATCACAACAAAAATAAAATAGCAGATTTCAGTCCTGAAAATCCAGTGTACAGCAATTCACAATGGGAGATATACGTATAATTTTGGTGAAAGGGGGTAATCCCTTCTCCGTCAAATAATTGAAAATAAACTACTGGATGCAATAACCCAGACCCTAAGCCTCCCCACCATTCCCAAAAATGGAGTCAACGCTTCGTGCCCAAGTTGTTTTGTATCTGCTCCAATTTCGTCCAGCGGTTTTTCGCTGTGCGCTTGAGCAAAAATGTGCCTTTTCTGTCCATGGGAAAAATGTGAATGGGGACTAGGCTGAAACTGCAGTTTTTTTGCTTACTTAATAACTTTATTTTTAAATGGGTCTTTCCCAAAGGTTCCAGCTTTTTGGGGTTGGGAGGGGGCATCAGTACAATTATGCCTGCAAAATTTAAGCTAAATCCAAAACACAGCACCAAGATGGCCTCTTTGGTGCAAGTTCCAAAATGGTAGGAGAACATTTTGGCCATTGCTATTAATGGTGGCTTGAATTGGAGTATTACAGAGGCGGGTGGTTTCAATGTAGAAAGTCGGTTATCACTTGAAGGAGTAATTTGGCGTAGGATACTCACAGATGAGAAAAAGTGGCCCAGTCAATTCAGAGTACTTTAAAGAGGATTTTATTTGCAAATGCAAGCTATTATTTTGTCAAGACTGGGAGCTATGTGGCCTATTTGTGAGGTCTTAAACTGAGTGGGTAGATGAGTGCAGCAGTACTTTAAACTCTTTTCAGCCTTGATGTATTTGGCAGAATGTCTCTACAGTAGACTGTGTTGCCATTGTCCATTCTATAGATGACCTTGTTAACGATAGTGACTTTTTTGCAGGTAGGATTGACTTGTGTTTGGAGCGCAAGTAAAAACAAAATGTTATTTGGTTAAATTGTGAAGGGAAACGGAAGACCGTGTTAGAGGCAGAAGAAGCAGGACTGTTTAATATGTGGAGTTGCATCCTATCTCCATTGATTTTCCAAGCTGGATAGCATCCATGCATTGGGAAAAGGAAAAACTGATTGAGGAAGGATTGTTCTCGCAAATGTGAATTTGGTTATTGTCTGAGTAAAGGTTCAACCAAAGGACGAGTGGACCAAGGAGACATGGGTAGATGAGTGAGAGGTTCATGGAACAACACGGAATCGCTCTGCTTTAGCGAAATTTGACCTGGGAGGTGGTTGTGCCTGCTTTGAGATTGTTGTGCCTGCTTTATGAATGAAATTGGTTTTGGGAGATTGTTGTGATGGCTTTGAAAGGCAATGCAAGTAAGTGCCACACCACTCGCTTTTAATTATTTTCAAGGTAGAGCTACTGCATTATATCATATTTCTATGACCTAGAGGGGGAGGTTTTTAGAAACAAGCACACAAGCTAAGAGGGCACCACCACTGACCAGTCGAACTAGCCCAATGACATGTTTCTACCGTAAGGTGCAGGCCATGATGAAAGAAGTGATCTTGAACAATTTATAAAGTATATGTTGTGAAACGTGTACTGCCTGATACTTTCAAACTTAAGTAACTTCCCTATTTTGAAACGGGGTGATTTTGCCCTTGCCTTGTACCTAGTGCTATACAAAAATCGGTAAACTGATTATCTTTAAAATACGTGTTTGTGTCCATTCATGTTTGCTGCCAGAATAATGGGACGTCTTTACTCTTCTTGCCTTCTGAATTAGCAGAAGGCAGGTTTTGTGCGTCACTTTACAATTTCTTTTTAGATGGGACGCCAAAAGGCACTTTATCAAGATTTTTGAGCCTGCTCCTGGAGGTCCTGGTTCATTAACTCTTCTGAGATTTATGGTTTCACAACTATATGCTTTTCATTTTCTATTTTAATGAAGTTTCTCTTTGCGTGTACTAAACGCGAGACCTTTCGTTTCTTGGGCAGTCAAAGCCACCTCGTGTATGGAACCATATTTCTGTGCGTCGTTTCAAAAACAGGTCTCTGTGTGACAGTTAGTGTGGCCTAATATATTGCCTGTGTGATCTCTGTTAACACCGTAGGTGGAATTTCTCCTGGCAATAATTTGTTGAAGCTCTTCTGATTTAATTAATATCCGTGCTTTACTGGCCTGATGTCATTGCAGGGTTAGTTGGTACACCAGCAATTTCAAATGATGCGCTTCTGGGGAATTCATTTAAAATTTACTAATCAGGTTCGTTTCTAATAGTGCCCGTCCCTCTTTTTCCAATCTTGTTACACATTGTTTGACCATTTCATTTTCTCTTGCTGTGATTTACAGCTTTCAACTTGAACATACTTGTTATCACTTTGATGGCCATTTTTTATCAGTTTCCTCTGCATTTTACACAAGCTCTGCATTTTCTTATGTAAGAAAGTTCACTTTTTTTTTATACTTCACTTGTGATTTTAGTTAACTCTCTGGGGAATTTTCAGGCCACGCCTCTGCCGAAATCTGCCTGTTCCCGGACCTTCCTCCTATTCGAGGACGAAAAGTTGCTTTACCATTAATTTGGATAAAGAAATGTAGAAGTATGCAGTGGCAAGTGTTGCCATAACACACAAATGATCTTTTTTCATAAATCCAGTATTTATTCATAATTAATTTTGTGGTGTATTCTATAGGATAAGTATTATTTCAACAATTGAAAAAGAGATATTAACAGTACTTATTTTGAAGTACATGGAAACTCAAAACCAACTGGGTTGAGCAGCCCACTGTTTTCAATACTTGACCTACTTCTGTGATATTTGTCATTGTATTTTCAGATATTCCTGTTCTCATTCCTGGTTAATGTATGCTGGCACTCTGGGACTGATGGAAAGGATCACTTCCGGTTGTATTGCAAAGAAAGCTTGCTATACGAGCATGCTTGTCCTTGAAACATGTAAATTGGCGATATTTTGAAACGGCATTGCCCATATCCTAAGGATCAAGAAACATGTCTTCTCCTTGCATATGTTCCAATTGCTGGTAAATGCAAATGGATGACTGATACTGAATTCATATAAAATAAAATTGGAAGAGGCCACTGGAGGCAACATGACTGCCTGCAACATCCGCTCTTCCTGACTCTGGCAAACCCCTGGGTCTATCTTGTAATGCAGCCTCTCCTTGGGGGATGGGACCCTCACACCTCTTTCCAGTATTAAAAGGACAATCCATGTAGCATCATAATCGCCTGTCTGTTGGGATCCTGCTGAAAAAGACAAATGCCCATGGCTGGTGCTGCATATATGGTGGCATACAAACTGAATACTGTAACAGTGTAGTATGCTCTTAGTGCCACTGTTCTAGGGAGAGGGCTGTTCAGAGTCTGTGGTGCGAGGGCTCCCCAGGGATAGAGTCCACAGAATCATGGACAGGAGGAGAGGAGTGAAGGGGGAGCGCTGGTGGCGAGCCCTTACTTGCTCTATATTGACAGTAATTAGGCCACTGTGAAAAGGAAGCTGAGTGGCAGCGCTTAGTGAGTGAGCAGTGGACAGCAGAGTGTGCTCCTGTTGCAGGGGTGCATATTATGCACAAGTGTAAGTAGGCAGTGAAATCCGACTACTGTGTTTGATTCAGGAAGGACCCCACACCGATGCTCGTGGGTTGTGTGAAGTGCCCACGGTGGTAAAGCTCTCGGGAGCAAGGAGGCTCCCTTTTTTCTATAGTGGTGGCACCCAGGAGGAGTGTGAGGTGTTTGGCAGTGCTATAGAAGGCCTGAGGTTATGCATACTCTCTGGGTAGAAAGGAACGGAGTGTCGAAAGTGGTGAAGTGGATCATTTACAACCCTTTGGTGCTGGGAGTGGTATCGTGGGGTTTACTTTTCAAAAAGGTGTAGGCCATCCACGTTGCCCCCTTCTAAGGTTGGCTCTGGCCTAATACATCTGTTCACGAGTCCTAGACAAAATCTTGTCTGGTCAAGCTGGTTGCATGCATAGCAGCACTTGTCTCTGAACTGTTACAGAATGCAGAGTTTGAAATAAAAATTTGATGAGCAGGAGTTACACCCATCTTCTGGGTATTGGGCACCACCTGGTAATCGGGAGCTACCTCAAGGAAACATGTAGTTAGTAGGTAGCACAGCACAAATCTAAAATGTGCTTGATGTCTAAACTAACCTTTTGCTCAGTATTTTTGATCCGTCATGCTTTAAATTCCTTCCAGGTGTGTCCTGGTTCTTCTTTGTATACATTCTCAAAGGCACAAAGTTGATGTCACATTGGTTTTTTAGTATCGCACCAGTTGTTCTGAGGAGCTATAGGTAGCTCATGGCAGCTATTGGTGTCAAGATTAGCAAGCTAGCCTGGCTAGAAGCAGGAGCTAAATGGCTTTCAGCTCCCAGTAATTTCATACCCTGAGAATGTGAAGTGCAGGATGCAATAAAATGAAGGCGCTATGTGAAGCCCTCGGAAGTGATGGCTTTACAGCCTCCATCTGAAAGAGGTTCTTGGATGTCCGATCGCTTATGCTGGCCAAAGAGTTTAATGAGAGTTCGGAACTGAGCTGAGCTCTGTTTTCTAGAGGACCTGATTTCTGTGATTCTGAAGGAACTGAGTGCCCTGAAAAGGTGTGCATCATGTAGACTTCGTTGCTCAATACTGATGTAGAACTTCTGATGCAAATGTGGGCCTGTTGATTGAGTCTTTCTTCTGAATTTGGTTATAATGTGGGTTTTGGCAGGTAGAGACAAGGCACAGATAATAGCCGCAAAAATCTTGAACCTGGTACATGTGGTTAAGGTGGGACAAATGATTCTGTCTTTTTCTCGCTCCATGCTGAAACAATTTGACCAGGTCAATGAACATTCCTAACATTTCACATAAGGCAAATGGGGTTAAAGAACTTGATTTTCTCTGGCATCAAGACAAGTATGGTGCTGGAGCAGTTTACAAAGGTAGGAAAAGGGGAAAACCTGAGCGCACCTGTATCAAATTATACATGCTGACCTGACCCCAGATAAAAAAAATACTGTTAAACAAAAACAGAGGTCAGGAGGGAACTAGGTATCTGCATTAGCGGTGAACCACAAGGAGGTATGTGTAAACAACCCAAACATAGAAAATACAATGAATAAGAAAAATAAAGAACCTTTAATCAATAAATATTAAAAACTCAATGACTCTACTCAACTAACATGCACAAATAAATACAAAATCAGAGACTCCACATTCCAGAGGTTCAATAGTACAAATAAAGTGCATACAACAAGTGCATAAAGTGGGAATGTGACTCTTAATTAACAATATGCAAAACCTGAGCTAATTAGCCTGGTCTAGAATTTGTCAGATTACACAGTTATTACTCCGTGTAATACCAATGTTCTATACATAACCCATTACTCTCAGCGATAGCTGTTGCTCGACCTGTCTCTGTTCAAAAAGTCAAAAGAATTATTTGTCAACATTCCTCAGCAGCTAGTGGTTAGTCACTCTTTGTTGTGGGCATCTTAAATTAGATGCCCAAAGGATGCTCCACACTATAGTTGGAGCTAGTGTCTCTCGCAACACTTGGGGTTTTCCACACTGCAAGATAACAAACAACAGATACATAGCCATTAGTGTTATTAGTTTTAATGGGAGGGGAAATATATACCCCTAGTCAACCCCCAAAGCAACAGCAAAACCTAGTAAAAATTACCCTGGAGGGAGTTAGGGGGGGGGGGGGGACTGTGGTTGAGTTCTCATCAGATACTCATTGGCAGAACATCCCAAAGTTCTCATATTCAGATATCGAATATTTATCTGTAAACACATGTATAGTTGGGTTGGAGAACTCGCATTTCACTTCATAGTACAACGCACCATGCCCCATGCTTTTAGGCATGGGGTCATCATCCGATTCAATCCTAGATATGGAGGGTACTTACCTAATAGTTAGATTCAGCAAGGCTACGTTCATCAAGGTTGTAGGTGCACACCCTTTCGAATTGCACCCCCTTTGCATTGCCAGGCCTTTTCCTTTTTCCCTTCCCAGACTCAACCATGATCAAGTTGGACAATTTTGGGAAATTGGTAGGGTTTTGTTTTGATTTACTTTTTAAGATTCAACTTCTAATTTTGGGAGAACCAGCCAGGCCCCAGACAGCCAGACATCATTCCTTCAGCAAACTCTCAATTCAGGTGGCTAGTTTGGAAGTCAATTTCCCATGCGCCAACTGGACATCCTTCTATGGACTGGTCTGCTTCCCTTCCTCAATGGACCCGTCCTTTTTCTCTCCAATTCTCCCCCTTCTCAATCTTCACTCAAACATATCTTCCATAATCCATTCTTCTGTCCTATGGGCATCCTATTATATTTTGCTCTAATCCCACCCCTGGTTTGTCACAGAGGAGTGGTTTGTTTTCCACGTGACCAAAAAAGAGGGAGGGAGCTTACTCTTTCTGAATAGAAGCTCATTTTGTGTTTATGCTCTAGTTTCTGACTCTTCTATGCTGCCTTGATAAAATGTATATGTTTAATTTCCTACACGTCGAGGCGAACTTTTTGCTATTTTCTATAATGAAATTCTGATAATTGTGGATGATTTTACCTTTCCCATTTTTTAAGCCAATTCCAAAATGAAAACCTATAATTCCATGTTAAGATTGATAGTTTACTTTTATCTACCACATATCAAAAGCATGCTGATGCAAGGATTCATTTCATAGTTACACATTGTGATTTGTGTTCATGTAAATGCATTGTGATTTCTCTGCTGTGCAATTGCAGCAATTCCACACAAGAGGGAACAGATGACATGTTGCCTACATATTCCTTCTTCATGTTACCACTGATCGAAGTAAAATGTTCCTTATGTGCATAGTTTCAGTGGCCTTTAAGCTTCACTAATTCAAGTCAGATGCCTGGTCGCAGTGTATCTAAAGTCACCACATATGCTGACCTCTCCTTGCTAATGAATTCGGTCCATGAGTTTGTGAAGTAAAGCATGGGACAGCTTTTTGAAAGGAAGGCCTGGTACCATCTGTGAATACCTTAAGAATATGCTTTGTGTTTTCATGCTTTGAAAGCCTGTATTTAATCCATTCATGGAGCATCTTCGGGGTGGTATTTAAAAGCCATCCGATCTAACCATAACCTGTGATGTTTTCTCGCAAGTTCCCACTAGACTCGAGGCCTTTGGTTCTCTTCAGTATGCCTACAAGTATGAACAGAACTTAATATTCAATTCCTTGCTTTCATTTCAGCCCTCTGTTAAAATAAAATCGGTACAATTTTGATTAGTTTAATCACACAGTAACAGGGCTTCCATATTCTCATGAATTTGTGTTTCACTCAGTCACCTAAAGTGCATTTTTCTCTGCTTAAAGCTGTACTCCAGATGTATAGATATACTGTACTTGACACCTTGATGCTTTGAGCTCAGAAATTCACACACTGCAGAGATGTGCTTTGCCAAAAAGGCCTGTTATTCGACAATGCCTGAAGGCATAAAATAAGCAATTTCCTCTGCAAGTCTGTAGGTTTGCTAATCAAATAGACACTTGTGTAGCAAAGTTAGCTATTTAAGTTGCCCTTTTCAGTGAATGCACAGCTTCATCTCCATGTGTTACAGTAACATTTATGTTAGTGCATCTAAATTTCATAGTGTCCACTGTATTTCATTTTGTTGGGAAAGATGCATCATATTGACAAGTGAACACGTTTGACAATGCAAATGATCAAATTCTTTTGATGGCAAACCTAGTTCTGTAACCTGCAGGTTGCATACATCTTGCAACTGGTGCTCTACCCAAGAGCAAGCCCATATTCCTTGAAATTCTATTATCACTCTGTTGCTTTATAGCAGGTACCCTGAAATTGAGATGACCACAAACTCCAATATTCCACCTAGTTTGTTCAGTGCTCGGCATGCTACGCAATCCACTCTACTTAGTCTTTCTTACCTCTTACACAATGAATACATAAAGTGAACTAGACGTTTACGTAAAGTAACGATCAATAGTTCCATCCATTCTGTACATCTACAGATCTATTGTAATACCAAACACTGTAGTTGGCCTCCAGAGTACGCTTTTCTTTATGATTGTATTATATATTACCAACTGCAGGAGACAGCTGGCCAAACTGTTTTCAGAGCCTTTTTAATCATATTTATTTGTGTGGATTCATGCAGCTATCCTTTTAGATTTTACAGACACTCATGTATGGGTTGCAAAGTCTTTTCTCCCACTGCATAGTCAAGTAGATTTTATAAAGGGCGAGTAGCATTTGCAAGTGATGTTTGAAACTTTGATTTAACATTTAGTTTGCAGAAAAATGTCAAATAAAAGTTTCACTGTGCATGATTGGCCTCTGGGTGGCAGCAGTTTCCCAAACATAAAGTGGGCTTGTAGGGACATGTACCATTTTAAAGAAATCGCATTTTAAAAGTGTTGTCCTCTGTTGCTAAGGGTCGAGTGCATTTCTCTTAGTTTGAATAGGTAAACTAAGTTACCTGACCTGGAGGTCTAGTGGAAGTTTAAAGAATTTTCAAGGCCAGACTCTTCTCACTAATGTCTTATTTCAGCAGTACGCAAAACTGATGTTTTGTTGCTCATTTCATGTGTTGGGTACAAATAACTTCTGGTGACATTAACAATATTAGTTCAAAATTGATAATCAAATGAGCCTGTTTGCTAATCAAAAATAATTTAATTACCAAACTCTGCTAATCAATTTTTCAAAACTAATTTATGCCTTGTGCCTGTTTAAGATGGGCAGTGATAGAAATGTATTTCTTATACACATTCTGTGCAATATTTTATTCCTCTGGAAATTAATGCGCTTTAAAATGTGACAACGTTATTGTTGAATTCCCACCTTTCTTACAATGGGTGAAATTAAATGGTTTCTACATTTGTATTATAAAGCCAGTCTTCCTTTTAAAAATGACATTTTGCATGAGGCACAAATTCCACCCCTACCCTCCATTAGCACCAAAGTCAGTACATCTCATCTCTCTTACTCTTGCAGGGAAGGCCTTTCTCATTTTATTCATTTTCGGCCTCCATGTTTTTTCAATAAGATGCCGGACACTCCTAGGTTTCTACCTTTTTGGGTTCTCTCCTGGTAGTGCAGCATGATCTTCCCGCCAGTCCCGGTGTGGAGCCAGCACTTGGTTCTCTTTTCCAAGACAAAGTAAGTTCTGGATCTCTTTTCCATAAAGTTATTCATTTTTTCTCTTAGCACAGTCCTCAGCCTCTCTGCACGTTTTGTATGCAAAGTCTTTACCGAAACTTACGGTTTCCTTTTCTCAGGAAAGAACAGGTTTTCTTAAAACAATTCCACCATTTACCACTTGATGCTTGACAGTTTCCTGGTCTTGTTTTTAAACACTTGAACCCCTCAGGTTCTCTGTCCTCCGAGTTCTGGTCACTGTGTTTCGTGTTTCCAGCACTCCCCGAAGTCCTCTGTTCCTTTCAGGCTTGCTTTACCAAGACCTCAGTACAGCGTCTGCCCGTTTTGGGTTTTCTGTGTTCCCATAATCTCTGTGGCTTCTTCAGCCTTGAAAGTCTGTTTCTCAGGGCTCTCCAAAGCCCTATGGCTCTCTGATAGGTTTGCTTTATCTCTATTCGGATTTATCTGGCTCCCCGAACCCTTGTGGCTTTCCCAACTCAATTATCACTGTTTGCCCCTCTCGGCGGCATTACCTCTTCGGGAGTGTTCGCCCCCTATCTGCTGCTCGGCAGCTAATGCACTTCTCGTGCGAAGCTCGGGATCCGGTCTCTCCGTTGCAGTCTGGTGTAAGTGTCGGTTAACAGCCTTCCATGTGGTTGTGCCTTTAGGCGAGACAGTCGCTTTACCATCCTGGGCTCCTACTTGACCAAGGCTCCTTTGCTGTTCAGGATGCCAGTCTTCCAGCGTCTTGCGAGTGCTTTGTTCGCTCTCCAAGCTTCTGCTGGCTCTGTGGTCTAGCATTGATCCACCCCTCCAGGACGGTTTCCTGCCAGGGACTTGCCTCTGCGAAGGATTCTCTCTCTAGTTCGTTCCTTATAGTTTTATGTACATCATTACCAACAAAGGGGTGTGTCGTCCTTCTTTGACTGTGGCGTTCAGGTGGGATCTAGCATTAACCAAAGCCAAAGAGATTGAATAAATGTCACTATTTGGTGAATCCAAAACAGAAGTAAGTGTTTCTGATTCCCATCTAGGCGAATAATGTACTGTGGACTGGGAGTTACTTACTGGAATGGGAGTCCTTGTCTCTAAGAAGGGGGGGGTCACTTCCATTGAGGTCCCACTTGCCCAGACCCCTAGGGAGGGTCTTGCTGAGCGGACACGCCTCCCTAGCCTCAAAGCGGGTGGCTCCCTCTGGGAGGAAGGGACGAATTATCCAGATTCATCACATATAACTCCGTTAAATGGGAGGCTTCCCCTTGATTGGGAAGCGGCTCACGGCTCAAAGGTCCATATTGCCTTTGACAAGGAAAAGGATCGCTCACGACTCTGGTAGATGGTGAACAATTTTATTAGTAGAAAGCAGTGGTAGCACAAACCCAACAGCAACACAAGACACAGCGTTCTGAGCGTCCCCTTACCTCTGAGCCCCCTTGGCCTATATACCCACCATGGCTCATACTTTCCAATGTGTGGTGTGGTCGCAACAGGTCAAGGTTGCACACTAAATTCACCCTGCTAGCAAAGAACAAAGCCTCATTATATCAGCCTTTGACACCAGCTGACCTCTCATGTAAGCCAGCGTTATTAGTGAGGTCACCCTGTCGTAACTCAATCATGGTGCCTATACTGTATAGGCACCATGACTGAGTTACGACAGGGACTCCTTAAAGATTCCCATATGCTTTGAGGCAAGCAAGAGTGTTAGCATTGTGATGACTTCCGCTCACCTGTACCGCTTTTCTTAGGGCGAGAGCTTGGATTCTGCTTGCATATGCCAAAAAGCTTTCCAACAAGCCAGGCGAGAGACTTTCATTGCAGAGACATGCGCAGTACATCCTACAGTGTCTACCTTGCATAAGCAAGAACGTTGTTTAAACATGTCAAGTTACAGGGCTTAGTTGCTATGATACTGCAGTGCCAGGCACGGGGAGCACATCACATTCTCATTTCCAAATTTTCCTCGACACCTTGTTCTTTCCCTTTTCGATGTTCCACCGAGAAACAAATGAGATCTAATAAACATCTCGTGACTCGGGCACTGGAATCTTTCCTTGGACTCATCCAGGTCAGAGAGGAGGGGTCTTTAACGAGACAGAATCTTCTACCTTTTAGGTAATAACACAGGCTCAAGATTGCCCATTTGATGGCTAGTGCTTACAGCTCAACTGTGGCATCTGATAGTTATCTAGGGAACAACGTGCGACTTGTGTAAAAGACTGGGTGTTCCATGCATCATGCTCTTGCGACAACAAAGCTCCCAACACAACCTTGGAAGCATCAGTCTGAAGTGTGATCAGCTCTCTAGCCCCAATGGGGGTATCTCCCCTATGGGGGATGGCAGGAAGGGACGAATAATCCAGATTCATCATATAACCTAGATTCAGCCTGGCATACATAATAGAAACCTATCTGTCTTCTTTTGGTAAAATATCCCACAACTCATTATGTATCCTAAAGTGCAAGAACATTTCGAGCCAGTTGATGCCCCTCACCTCCTTACAGGTCTCTAATTATATGAATTGCCCTTTGTAGACCATGTCTGCCAGTACATTTATTCCCAACTTTGGTACTGTGTTAATGTAGAATTTTTCAGGTGAAACTTCTAAGCCGGCTACATTCGTTACTGAAAGTAATGTCGAACATGCATTCCTGATAAAACCTAGATCCGGCATGACCTGTGCAGGCAAACTACATTGAGTTCATCCTGGCAACTTTTAACTCTCTCCAGAACTACAGCTCTGAGGTTTTGGAGTCAGGAACCAGCTTTCTACCTGTACATGAGGACTTTCCGGTCTTGGACAAAACCATAGTGACAATTTTTGTACTTGGGCTGCTAAGTAATAACATTCTAAATCTGCATACCCAACTCTCCCATTTCCATAGATGCAATTCATTTATCCCAGCCTACCCATGCCTGTTTTATAGCCCACAAGGAATCTGATCGTAGTCTTCCGTTTTGAAAAAAGGCCTTGGAACATTAAGGAAAACGTTGGGAAATCTGGGGAATACCGACATCTTGACCAGAGATATTGTGCACGTCAGTGAGAGAAAGATCCTGCCAATTCGAAACTTGCATTTTCAGTTTTTCTAATACTACCCCAAAGTTTTCTCTAAATTGAGCTTTATAATTGTTGCCAATTGCAGCTTCCAATTAGTGAGTGTTTTCCATTCTACAGATGAACCCAAGCCCCTCGTCGGATTTATAAGTCCCTTTAGTCAATGGGAACAGTGTGGGTTTAGCTACATTGATCCAAAGACCAAAGTATTCTCCAAATTCATGAATTTATGCATTATTGGCCCCAATTCCTTTCTTAGGATCTTTATCAAATAACACCATATTCTCTGCCTATAGCAATATAATAGCTTGTGTCTCTAGAATTGTATCCCTGGATTCATATGTTGCTCCCTATAAAATGCAGTCTGGGTTTTAGTAGCAAAAGCAAAGAGGATGTGAGAGAGGGAACAGTCCTGTTTAATTCTAGGATCCGTGGGAAGCCATTTGAAAGACTGTCATTAATATATAATCTAGCATTGGGCAATGTGTAAAGTGAGGTTATCAGGGAGACTTTGTTCAATCTAAATCCCATTCCGCAGAGCACTAAAAAAAAGTCTACTGAATAAGACTGCCTTTTTAGCTTCTAGTAAAACAAGCTGTTGATCGGTCCGACTTGAGGAGATGCAGTATTCCAAAAAGGCTCCATAAATCATGAGAAGTTATTCTAGTGATACAACCTAACCAATAAAGGTGAACTTAAGGTAATGGTCGATCTGCTACAACGTCACCTTTTTGTGGTGGGCAGGGAGGGAGTACAATTTAGTATAAAAGTTTCTAAATGTGTTTAAAGCATCCTACATATCTCACTTCCCCGACACTGGCATTGTGAAACAGTAGTTCAGTCAATTACATTTCTGCCACTGCATCACGGTTACCCCCTTTCTGAAATGTTACCTCACTCTTTCAACCTTCCCTCAAATATGCCCTAATCACCCGCAAAACACCAGCCTCTTTTAAAATGCATTACACACAAATGTAACATTTAAATGCTGTGTTTGGGGAATCAACTGTTCGTCCGTCACTAAGCTAAAAAAAGCCTGAGATCTCTCTGACTATCTTACCTACAGACTGTGTTGGTTAAAGCACCTAACTTAAATTGTGAACTCCCGTCCAAACTATGATTTATTCGAACATATACCTGTATGTTTATCTGGGACTTGTGAGACAGTGCACGTAGATGGTTAATGCATTGTTCCACCTACCTGGCCCTGAAACTAAAACAAATATTTGTAAAGCAGCCTTGTGCACAGAGGAGCAGAAAGTACAGTCTTTCTTGTGACGATGTAGGATTCACCAAACACCCACTAAGTCAACTCGCTCACATAGTTGAAGTAGCTCATGTGCAGACCTTGCTCAGGCAGAGGAGGACCTGTCCAAACCCATGTCCCGTATGGTATTAAAATCCTCCCAATCACCTTTCCAAATTGCCAACATAACTGCAGTCAGTCTACTGGCCATCCAGTTGTAGTCCTCGGGAGAGTCGACATGTGGTGAATAGCAGTTGTGGTGAATCTGATAAATCTGATAAATGTGCAAACTCTCCCCACAGGGGAGCCACCCCACTGTGAGGCTAGTGAGGGGAGTCTGCTCTTCCATTCCGGAATACATGTCTGCTTACATGGGACTTGGAAAGAAATGTTTTCCTCCTGTTTTGACTACACTAACCAATGACATTCCTTCCATCTCTTTGGCGTCAGTCAAGGCAGGATTTCATTGCGACAGTCAAAGGTCACACCGTCTTTGTTTGTGATGACGTTCATTAACTCAGAAGGAATTGCGAATGGAGAGGAAACCTCTATGCAGGGAAGAGAGTGATTCCTTTGCAGATGCAAGCCTCCATAGAGATGTCCGGGAGGGGCGCAGTCTGCAGTAGCGTTGAGGGGAAGCCAGATGCAGATAAGAAGCAAAGTTCGGGGGAAGAGGCGGAGACTGTAAATAACCAGTTTACTCTGGGGGCATGACCACAGAGTAGTCGTGGTGGGCATAGGGCTGGGGCACAGTAACCAACGCCAAGACCAGATGGCAGGGAAGAACCCGGAACCCCAGGCACTCCACCAGAAGGACATTAGCTGCAGAGACTAGCAGCAACAGGGAACCAAACGCTTCCAAGGAGAGGCTACCACTGAGAGTTACGAACGCTTTGAATGAAGTCTAGGCAAGCCGGTGAGGTTACGAGAACCTGAGAAACTAGAGCGGGAAATCGGAAAGAGAAGGATATGAACTCTTTGAATCAAGGCAGGGAAAGCCGACAAGGTTGCAGAAGCCTGAGACACAAGAGTGGGCAAGTTCCCTGTGTGAATTACATTGATTGAGAGAACGCAAGTATGTCAGATGGCCGCAGGACTTTGGGGAGTCCAAGAGCCACAAAATTGTTATAAAGAGAACTGTGTTAAAAGGGAACCTGCAGAGGTTCTGAGAATAACCCTTGTTTTCTCGAGGAAGAGCAAACCATACAGATGATAATTTCTTTTAACCAGCAAAGTCTGCAGGAAAGTTGTGAATTGTTTTATCATATTGAAGAACTTGAATCTAACGAAAAGCCATCTAAGTGATTGTGCCAGGCAGAAGCCTAAAATAGAGGCCATTGCTCCAACCTCTCCTTTTAGTTAAGTGTTAGCGCCAGATTAGTTGGATAGGATTTTGGACTAAGCACCAATAGTTTTAGTTTCTAGGTAGATAACTTTCCTCATAGAGATGGGGCTAGTAAGGTGGTTTCATTTAATTTGAATAAAGACCCTTAAAACATGTCAGCCATTGGTCCAAGTCAGGCAGCATATAATTGTTTTCCTATAATCATTAAAATCTCCTGTTGCTACCAGCGATCGTCCCTCTGTATCTCTGCAAAACTCACCCAATTTGAACCATAAGGATGAGTGCATCAATTTGGTGACCACTTGAGCAGATGAGGAGAAGGACCAGTAATATTTGTGCCAACCCCACCGCTTCCCGAGCCCCTTCTCCATCTCGGGGGTCAGGCAAGTCTCTTGTGGTAAGGCTACTTGATCTTTGTCCCTGTCCAGATATAATAGTATCTTCCTGGCCTTCATCATCAGGTGGTTTAATGCCTTTAATATTCACTGTAAACAGGCTAAGGGGATCTCTATTTCACCCAGGCATATCCCATTGTATTTTGCGCTAGTCACGCAGGTAGTAATAACTTGTGGATGGAAACAGGATTTTCGCCACGATCCAGCTAGGATATGATATATGATATGATATGGTATTTGTAACGTGCCTATACACAAGTGTTTCACAGTGTGACGAGGCAAGGAAGGGGGAGCAGAGGGAGGACAGAGACAACGATCTTACTACGCCAAGTAGCATTGAGATCGCGCAAGTGCAGGGGAGGGGAGGAAGGGGAAAGTGCTAGGGAAAGGGGAGGGGGGCAGTGCTGTACATAGGATCAACACAATAACAAGAAGTGCAGCCAGCAGGTGACAGGTGCAAGGGTAAGTGCAGATAGCAGGTGTCCAAAAGTTCAGGTAGGGGGACTGTAGGGATTACAGATACAGACCCAAGTGCAAGGGTTGCCAGCAGGCACAGCAGGAGTGCAACTGGGCGGGCAGGGACCTGGGCCCGAAATCAGAGGGTAGCCAGGTGACCAGTACAGTATCAGACAGGTAATCAGCAGGGGGGAGGAAGAGAGAAGGCAAAAGCAAAGAGGAAGGTCTTGCCGGAACCAGAGATGGTTCTCCTCAGAGAGGCAGGGAGTCTGTTCCAGAGTGAGGCCCCAGCCGAAGAAAGAGATCTACCACCAACTCCTTGCTTGGAGATGCGACTAACCCTGAGGGTGTAGGAGCAAAGAGCTTGAGAAGGAAGGTATTTACAAAGAGAGAGTTGGAGGTATTGAGGACCCAGACCCCAGAAGGCCTTGTGGACAATGCAGAGGGTCTTGAACTTGATCCTTGCAGCTATTTTGAGCCAATGCAGAGATTTCAGTGCTGCAGAGATACAATCCCTGGGCTTGAGGCCAAGGACAAGTCTCAGTCCTGTTCTGGATGAGTTGCAGAGGACGGAGAGTAGAAGCAGGCAGATTTAGAAAGTGGCTTTTGCAGTAGTCCAGCCTAGAAAGAACCAGAGTGCTAGAGACAGTGATCTTCTGGGGGAAGGCGAGGAAAGGAAGAATACCTCTGAGGTGCAGTTGGTAGTTTGACTTCTTGGAGACTTCTTAGAGATGTCCGAGATGTGAGGAGAAAAGGAGTGTGGAGTCGAAGATGACCCCGAGGTTCTTAGCCTCACAGGTGGGAGGAGGAAGAGGGCCAAGGGAGGCAGGCCAGAGAGTGACAGGAAAAGAGAGTGCAGGTGTGCCGATGAGGAGAATCTCCGTTTTACTGGCATTAAGGCAGAGATCATTGGCAGCACACTACTCCTGGATAGCATACAGTCAGTCAAAGATGAGAGGAGAAGAGGTGGCAGAGGGGAGCCTGAAAACGAGCTGAGCGTCATCCGCATAGCACTGAAAGTTGGAGCAGAGAGCGGCAATGCAGTGGCCGAGAGGTGCCAGGTATTGGTGGAACAGCCATGGAGAGAGGTTAGACCCCTGGGGAACACCAAAGGTAGAGAGTGAGATGGAGGAAAGGAAGGACCCAAGTTGGACTTGGGAGGGTCGATCAGAGAGGGATGAGGTTAGCCAGTGTCATGGCAATGCACTACTGGCAGGGCATTTCTCTCCTTGGGTTTTCAGGAGGTCCCAAAACATGCATGTGGGGGCTAAATGGGTGCTAGCCTGGCAGGCTTGGCACCACTTGCAGTCACATACACTTTATCCCATTGGGGAACAAACACTTCCTGGTCTCTCAAGATGGTGGGTCAAGAGCCCTTGTGTAACTAAGGAAACGTTCTAGTTTCTGAGCGTGGCTTTCTATTTAAGCCACGCCCACAACACGTTCTGTGCTTCACGTAGTTTTTCGGATTTTCCGACTACACGCTTACTGCAGCTTTGCTCGACCTACAAGGGAAGAGACAATCCAGATTCAAACCAATATGCAAGACTCAGCAAATTATATCTTCTTCTACTTACCAGCCTCCGCTCAGCTGATCCGCAGTTCAGCAGTAAGCCGAACTGCATTCCACAACCGACTTCAGGACCTTCTGCTTCATGAAAGCCGCACCTGTTGAAGGAAAGAAAGACAAGTAAGAACTGTGCATAAACCAGCATCTGCCGCACGCAACACTGCTACTAAAGACACCCCAATCCCCGGCAGCGGCCCGGGCCCGAAAAAGGAACTTACCTTTGCAGGCACGCAGTCTTCAATGTTTCGATGCAGCAAGCAACCGCTCAGGACCACGCCTCACCCATTCCATCTTATCAGCACACAGAGCGCAGTTTCAAGAAGGCAATCCACAATTTAGCTGCACCTGCAGAAGATGCGTTTGGGAACTAGAAAGAGTGTTTAGTGTGCAGCAGACATTTGCTAAACCCAGTTGAACTAGTACTGAAGGGGGAAAAGGACCAATCATAACAGACAGCAGGACTGTGAATCAGTAATTTTGGCTACTCTGAAGCCACACTGATGATCATGGAGACAACCAAACAATTCAGTGTGAATATTAAGCTGGGAGAAGGCCAGCTTTTCCAGGGGTTTGCCCAGGAAAGGAGTGATGCAGATGGGGCGATAGTTTTCTAGGCAGGAAAGTGAGAAGAGGGTGCTCAAGAGAGTGCTTGAGGGGGGAAGGGAAGGAGTGGTTGCAGAAGTCAGCCAGGGCAGGATTACTCTGAGCTCAGCACAAGGCCACAATCTTGTTCAGGCTCTCGAGCGCCCCACTTTCTTCACAATGAGCTCTCCTGTGATGGTATCTCTTTTCAATGCAATTCTCCCTTAGCTTAAAAGTCTTTCCGTCTCTCCACGACAATAGCTCCTCCTACAATTTCACCCTCCTCCTCCTGACTAAGACAAATGTTACATTGTATTTCCTTCTCTGCTTTCCTCTAAGTGGAGGTCTATCCTTTATCTTACCTAGTCAATATCTTTCGACCTTCTTCCAGACAGTATCTCCCTCCTTCCTCCGAATTAATATCCTCTTCTGCCTAGCAATGTTCTCCACCGTTGTCTTCCAGGTTGTAGTTTTGCCTGTCCTATATCGCTCGCCTTCTCTCTCCAAGGTGACAGCTGTCTTTCTCCACTCCCAAATGAATCTCTCCTTCAGTTGCTGCTCCACACTACCAGTACACTCCTTGACACCACAACTGCTCTCTCGAAGACCATGTCTCCCTCTCCTCTACCTCCTACTTCTCCCTCCTTGGCTTACGTCTCCTACTTCCTGGTCTCCACCGTCATGCTTGCTTTACTTGGGGTTTTGATTACAAGGGGTATCCCAAGGTCTGCTGCTCTGTTCCTGCCATATCTGCCAAAGATTGACTGTTCGGACTTTAAAAGTAAGCTAGCCCAACTCCCCTTCCCTTGGATGGTGCTTACAATTATTGATTGCCACTGGGATGTCTGGCTCGGTTGTTTTCTGATTGTGTGTCTAGGATTATGTGGGCTGGAAGGGATCGGTGTTAGCGTATTATTTTTTCTCCCAGCTTTATTTAAATCGGTTGTAATCATGGATTGAAACTCCAGTGAAATTCAAGTGCATCTTAATTTGCAATGCAACATATTTTAAAACCATCCCTGCGGAATCTCCCACCCCCTGCTCAGTTCTCTCCCAAGCCCCGCCGGGGTGACCTATGTGCCTTCAACAGTTCAGCAGAAACCTTTCTGCTAGTCGTGGCTTGTGCGTTTGTGCTGGAAAGTTATGGTCATACTCCAGGATCGGGGCCCAAATGTCTGTGAACCGGTGTATGGACTGCTGCGGGCCATCAGAAGATTTCCAGGCTCGGATGATCGTGAGCTTTGCTGCTAAGGGGAGCTGGGTAATTAGTTTTGCTGTCACCCCTGACCTAGGGTAAACTTCCTGGATCGGGATTCCTAACAATGTCACTTCAGGCTCCATCAGGAGTTTGACCCGAGTGACTGCCTCAATCGAGTTGAGGTAAAGTCTGGGTTGTGGAAGCCTGGAGTACCGGGACCAATCCCTCTCGGAATCCCTCCTACTTATAACACCCAGTTGCATATTTTAACTATTGTTTTCATGGAGGAAAGCACTCAAGGCCAGTGTTTGTGCAAAAGAGGGGAAGAATATAGGAGGAAGCAGAGGTGAAGTGGCAATTTAGATTGCTAAATATCTACCCATTTCGGGGGGGGGGGGTCAGTAGGAATAAGCCAGGTGAGAAAATGTGTTTGTTGCGCTGCTACATAATATTTGCGCTGGTGTAGGACCACCATCCCTCCCACTCGGGAGTTGCCCATTATCACCTTCATAGGAATCCTAGATTTCCTCAGTTGCCGGAGGAATTTTTGCTGTAATCGAAGGAGAGGAGTCTGCGCAATCCCTACTAGCAGAGACGAACAGAAGTAGGGGAATCTTGGGAGCAGGTTCATTTTACCAGCCTTAATCTGACCCATCAACAAAATCTCTTGGGTTCCCCACCTCTCCAAGTCTGCCTCTAGTTCTTTGAAGAGGTGTGGAAGTTGGCGCACATGATTCCCTTGGGAATGACAGGATGTGCACCCCCAAATACTCGACGGATTTCCTGCTTCATTTAATCGGACAGGCTGGCTGAAGGATTTCCACCTCCTTTGCAGTTAACCCCAACCCCTAAAGCTGTGTGTTTGCGATAGTTAATTTCAAAACCTGAAACCCGACCAAAGGAGTCCAATTCTCTGAGGGACTGTTGTAGGGAAGGCTGAATACTTGTTAGGGTGACCATCAAGTCATCAGTATATAGGGCAACCTTGTAATGTTTCTGGCCCACCCTCTCCCCCTCAACAGTGAGTTATTAGGTATCCAGTGGGCAAAGGGCTCCATAATGAGTTAAAAAATGAACGGGTATAAAGGGCACCCTTGCCTCCTCCCACACGTAAGCAGTATAGGATCCATTTGCCCTAGGTTTACCCGCAGGGGTGTTCTTGGTGAGTTATAGTTGGCCAGGAGCATATTGCGGAAAAGCAGCCCTAAATGGAATGCCTCAAGGGTGAGTTGCATAAAGACCCAATCGACTTTGTCGAACACCTTAGTTGCATCCAGAGCCAGCAGTGCCAGTTTACGATTTTCTAAAGTAGCTATTTACACTAGGTTCACAGTCCGGCGAATATTAGGTGCTGCCAGGGATGAAACCAGTTTGGTCTGCATCGATAGTTTTTGGGAGGATTCCAGCTAGCTGATTGGCTTGAACTTTGGAATATATGCTGGTGTCAATGTTCAGCAAAGAGATTGGCCTGTAGGAGGCGCAATCTCTATAATCCTTTCCCATCTTTAACAATGGGATAGTCAAGGAGACCTACATGGAGGGTGTTGTCCAGCCAGCTTGATGGAAAGAGTTAAATAGATCTGTAAGAGGGGCCAGTAGCTGTGCCCGAAACCTAGTGGTGAATCTATCAGGCCTGGGGCCCTAGTTTTCAAAGATTTAATGATGACTCCTTCCTCGGTTGTAATTGGTAACTCTAGGGCGTCCCTTTCTGCTTCAGTAAGGCGTGGAAGGGCGGCCCCTTCTATGTACTGCTTCTGGTCTGCTGGGATGCCGGGGTATCCAAAATAGTCTCAACTTGATGGGCCGCAGCTAGATGTAGTTAAGCGCCTTCTGCATATTGAATCTTTCCCTGTGTCTCGTAAGCCCACTATTTTATTTCTTTGCTGAGTTTTCACAAATTTCTTTTCCACAAAGACTTCTCCCTGCCAGGAGAGGGGAGGGCTGGAGCCCATCCTGTCCTTCACTGACTGCACAAAGACACAGCGCCTGCTGCGACCAGGACAGCGCGCACACAGGGTATGGCATGACTAACTGCCTTTCCCCCTGATCCTCTGTCTGTGCTACGGATGCTGACCATAGCACCAATGATATTGGATCTCTGCACCATGCTCCTGCCGATTTATGAGATCCAAAGCGGCCATCTTTTCCCATTTTTCACTTGCGGGCCCATCTGAAATGGCCGACGCACTTTTGTATTAACAGGTTGCCTAGCAACCCAATCTTAAGCAAGCTGCCACGCTCTCATTGGGCCCAGCCATCTGCTAAAATGCCCCGGAAGCACCGGTAGGCGTTAGCTGGTCCGCCTGCAGAAGGCCGACTGAAAAAGGCTCCCTGCCTGTCTGCGACTGTCTGCGACATGCCGCAGACGGTTCCCCGAGTGTCCTGCAGTAAGCACACCGCCGTAAAGTGCCTCTGTTAGCCATAGTTGCCAATATTGTTTCATCACACTTGATTTATTGAGAACTACGTGGCAGCTCGAACACTCAAGCCTACACACAACGTTGGGCATTACTTGTGCCACTAATGATCCGCACCAATTCCCTGTTCTGCCTTTTCCCTACCACACACTTACTCACGGCCGGATCTTATCCTAAAACCTGTCCATTGCTGTTCTATATTGCCACTGTATTATTCAAATGACCGAACAGCCGCATCCTGGAATGTCAGTATCCCTACATTTACTATAGTACATCTAGTTGTGTTATTATCTGAATACTGCATTTAGCCTATTGTGTCCCTAAAGTCTAGTCCAAGCCAACTTGTGTTATTATCTGAATACTGCGTTTAGCCTAGTGGGTCCCTAATGTCTAGTGCTCCACTCACCTAGCCAAGTCTGTACTAGTGGCAGCCTAACGTTCCAAGCTATTTGTGTTATTATCTGAACACTGCATTTAGCCTATTGTGCGCCTTTCACCTAGCAAACTTGTACCACATCCAGTTTAGCGTTCCCAGTTAATCTGTAATAGTAGCAGATTGTTTTGTTTTGTTTGTTTATTTGTCAATCGCGCCAGACCCTTAGGTAACGGGGCGCCACAGCATACAAGGTTACTTCAATCTTAGTTACAGAATGAGGACAAGTACAAATATAAAGGCAATACATAATCAACAGATCTAACTAGTGGATATACAAAAAGAGTACATAAATATGCATAGGGGTAGGTTCAAAGGGAGCAGGAGTCAAATGATCACAGGTACAATGTATCTTGTCAAGCAAGGCGGTAGCTGGAGTGTAGCCATGTGAAGATGTTTTGTCTGAAGTTGTAGTAGGATTGGTCTTTTGAGGTCAAGTGTGAGTGTGTTCCAGTACTGGGCTGCCTTAACTGGGAAGCTACTTCCACCTGATTATTTTAGTCTAAATCTAGGTACTAGAAGGCAATAAGAGTTGGCAGTTCTAGTAGGACGAGTTGATGTTTTTCTGACTATTCTTTCTGTCAAGTACGGTGGGGCTGGATTATTAAGGCACTTGAAAGTAAGTGAGGCTGTTTTGAGTGCAATTCTATCTCTGAATTTTAGCCAACGATAGTCTTTCCTCAGCTCAGATAAATATTCTCTAGAGGGAAGGTTCAAGGCTGTTCTCAAGGCATTATTCTGTAGTATATTAATTTTATCTGTGATGTATTTATTGGCTCCTAAGTAAAGGGCATTGCAGTAATCTAATCTGGACAGTATAAGGGCATTGGCGAGGATAATACAACTAACTTGAGTTAGGAAAGCTCTGCATGCTCTAATAAGTTTGCATGTGTAAGCGGTTGAGGATGCTAGAGAGTTTACTTGTTTCTTCAGTGTTAAAGTGGAGTCGAGGTAAAATCCTAGCGTCTTTACTTCTTTAGATACTGTAATTGTATTAACGTCAATGTTAAAAGCAGAATAGCCAGGGCTGAGAAGATTGGCGGCGGAACTGAGGAGCAGGATCTCTGTTTTCTCATCATTCAGGCAGAGGCTGTGGGGATGCCATCCATGCCTGAATGATAAGGTATATTTTTTTACCAAGGCCTTATCCGTGGCAGAATTGCCCGAAAGGGGAATGAGGAACTGAGTGTCATCTGCATAGTTAGTGTAGGTGATACCCAGTCTGTCCAATTTGTCAAATAGGGGCTTGGTAAAGATATTATACATAGTTGGCGAGACGCAAGAACCTAGGGGCACACTGCATGCTGTTTTAATAGGATCCGCTGCTGCTAATGTGAAGAAAACCATCATTGGTCTATTATCTAGAAATGACTGGACCCAGGCTGTAGCCTCTCCTGAGAAGTTGGCAGCCGATACCAAGTGTTCACACAGGACTATGTAGTCCACCAGGTCAAAGGCCGCTGACAGGTCAAGAAGGAGCAGCATAGCAGTATTTCCCTTGTCGTTGAGCTCGTCAATTTGCGTTTTTAGATCTATTAAGGCTGTCTCTGTGCCATGTTGTGGTCTAAAACCAGATTGGCAGGAACCTAGGAGATGATTGGTTTCAAGGTAATGTTGGATTTGCAAATAGGCCACTTTATCTATTAGTTTTACAAAGGTAGCGGGCGCCCCTCTCTCGCAAGAACAGACATGATAACCTGTTCAGTGGTTATTAACCACTTGAGAGTTCGCAGCCACTGCTTTTACTCACTGTGCCTTTCACAGATGGGAAATATCCATTTGCATATCAGTCTTTGTCCTGCCCAGGGGCAGTCCAGCACCGAAATACAATGGCAATTCCAATCTGAACGAGAGTACCACCAGCAACCCCATACACGTGTTTCACCCTTGTAGGGGATCATCAGTGAGGTGAAGCTGATGCCTCTCTAAGCACAGTGAGAGGGAGACCACGTCTGGTTGCCCCCAGGAGACCTAGGGTTACCAATCCCAGGTTCCTTAACAAATAGTTTTACAAAGGTAGCGGGCGCCCCTCTCTCGCAAGAACAGACATGATAACCTGTTCAGTGGTTATTAACCACTTGGGGTTGCTGGTGGTACTCTCGTTCAGATTGGAATTGCCATTGTATTTCGGTGCTGGACTGCCCCTGGGCAGGACAAAGACTGATATGCAAATGGATATTTCCCATCTGTGAAAGGCACAGTGAGTAAAAGCAGTGGCTGCGAACTCTCAAGTGGTTAATAACCACTGAACAGGTTATCATGTCTGTTCTTGCGAGAGAGGGGCGCCCGTTACCTTTGTTAAACACTTTATCTATTATCTTGAGGAGGAAGGGTACCATAGTGATGGGTCTGTAATTGGTGGGGATAGAAGGGTCACAAGTTTTTTTAAGGAGAGGCAGAACCCATGACTCTTAAATTGCTAGGTACAGTGTTGGTGGAGAAGGAGGCATTGATTAATTTTGTGATGAAAGGGGCTAAGTCCCTCGCGGCGTCTTTAATGAGTTGGGCTGGGCAACTGTCTTCCTTGCAATTGGACTGCTTTAGGGATGCAATCATTTTTTCTGTTTCCTGGACGGAAACTTTGGTAAATTTGAAAGGTGCAGGGCGTGGCGTGTTTTCAGTGGGGCTGATAGGTGGTGTCTCACTAGCGGGTAAGGAGGCTTTTTTCTTAGCAATCTTAAGTTGGAGAGTTGTTATTTTGTTAGCTAGGGCGTTCTGAATACACCATAGTTTGTCTTTGGGAATGTTGTCAGGGGGAGGTATCAGGGATTCCAGTTCCCTAAGGATAGTAAACGGTTCCTTAGTGTTAGAGCTGGCATTGGATATTCTTTCATTTGTATAGATGTTTTTTTGTGCATAGGATTTCTTTTTTGTAGTTTTTAGCCGATTGTTTAAATTGTATTTTATTGTCGTTGGACGGGGTGTGTCCCCAACGGGATTCCAGTTTCCTTTTTTTTAGTCTTAGTTCTTTGAGGTGAGGGGTGAACCAAGCCTTGAGGTGTGTTTGTTGTTTGCTCTTGCGTAGCTTGAGAGGGGCAATGGAGTCCAGGGCATTGGTCATAGTTTTGTTATAAGTCACCACTAGGAGAGCTGGGTCAGTGTGATTAGGGAGAGCATTGATGGTAGGAAGGAGGAGTGGTAAGAGCTTATCAGGTGTGATGTTATTTTTGGCTCTGGTAGGGAGAGGGGGTGCCATGTCTTTGTCTTTAGGTACTTGTTTATCTAAGGCTAAGGAGAAGTTGATGAGGTGGTGACCTGTACATAATTGAGGGGTGTTATTGGTAGGACAATTCAGGCTGGCAACCCAATCTAGGGTCCGTCCTTGTCATGTGTTGGAGTAAGGACTTGTTGAACTAGGCCATATTCCTCGAGCATAGTTGCTATGGTTTGGGCATGTTTGTCCTCTGGATCGTTAAGGCCTAAGTTGAAGTCACCTAATATTAGTAGTTGCGATGAGTCTTTTAGGTTATTAGCGAACAGGTTTGAGAGGTCCTCCTCGAAGATGCCAATGGGGCCTAGTGGCTTGTATATCAGATATATGGATAAGGTTTAACAGTTGGAGATAGGCAGTTTGGCAGTGAGCAGTTCACATGAGTTTAGAGGGGATAGGGTTATAGATCTTAGAGCAAGGTCAGCTTTAGCTATGATGGTTAGCCGACCTCCTCTGCTGTTAGGTCTGTCCGCTCTGATTAGTTGGTAATTATTAGGTATGGCTAATGAGAGCCCGGGCCTGCCGCTTCATGCATCCAGGATTCCGTGACAGCTAGGAAGTCAAGGTTGTTAGTCATTAAGATGTCAGCTATTTCTGTAGTGTGGGCTTCTATAGATCTGGCGTTAATCAGGGCTCCACATGCAATAGAACAGGTAGTTTTTGCTTTGGGGTTGAGTCTGATAGAATTTAAGGTTGTCTGTATTATTATGGGCTGTAGTTGGCCTGGGTGTTCTCTCTGGAAACAAGGTGGGTGTTTTAATTTGAGTATTAATTACCTTGTAGCTCTAAGCTTTATGTTCGTAGAGGCGTGGTAATCTAGCACAGAGTCTGCAGTAGAGCAGGGTACAAATTTAGATAGGGACATAGATAGATTAGTGGTAATGTAAGGCACAGCAAGGCACTTGCCAGTGACTTTCTGGGGCACATATTGGTCGTGGGTAGTGGCTAGGCTTGTTAAGCATAGCAGGAGTAGAACGAGGTAGGCTAGTTGAACATATGCATATGATGGACAAAATGGACTAGTCTGACATTTGCAGGTAAGGAACACAATAGGCTAGTTAGGCATATAAATGCAACGGACAAAGTAGGCTAGTTAAGCATATATATGAAGTGAATAAAGTAGGCTAGTCTGACATTTGCAGGTAATGGACGAAATAGGCTAGTTGGGCATATACATGTAATGGACAAAGTAGGCTAGTCTGACATTTGCAGGTAATGGACAAAATAGGCTAGTTAGGCATATACATGAAGTGGACAAAGTAGGTTAGTCTGACGTCGGTAAAGGTCTGCTTGGGTATTAACAGACAAGACTGATAAGGGCCAACATGTATAGAGCAGCGATAGTCACTTGTTAATATTCGTGGTATTATTTCGTGGGCTGATCAAGTAGGGTGGTAAAGTCACTGAATTTCAATGTTCACATGATTTGGGGAGGCAGCAGTAATACCTTAACAGAGGTTGATCAGGTTTTTGGAAGGGCAGGACTTATTGTGGTATGCTGGTGTATGACAATAGAATGGGAGGGTGCAGTATACAAATATCAGGTGATCATTTTTGAGGGATAGGTATCAAACAGTTAGTAGCAGCATATTACTCACGGTTGAATGATGAGAGTGATGGTACAGGCACGTACAAACACGGACAGGCAAGTGCCTTTTCCGTGTGCCTCTGACTTGTGGGCCGGCTAGCGCCTTCCGGCGGGGCTCTTCCAGGGAAGAGCAGGAGACTCTCCAATGGGCATCGGTGGAGGTTGCTAGGCAACCGGATAACAACGAAAGCGGGCGGCCATTTCGGAAGGTCGGACCTGCTGTGCCACGCTTAGAATGGCGCCGAGACTGCTTACAAAGCAGACTGAAGCTGGATCGGGGTTGCTGCTAGGGAGGATGCCTCAGGAGCAGGGTGTAGCAGTAGTGGGCAGCGTTTCTTATTAAACGAAGGCTCTCGGTCTGCTTACACGGTGCTGTAAAAGCTTCTTGGCATCTCGTGCTGGCTTTGGCAGTTGTGGTGTTGTTGAGGCTGGGCTTCTGCCCACCCGACGATTGGAAGGCAAATGGGCGCAGGCACAGACAGACAAGTGCCTTTTCCGTGTGCCTAACATTGAATATCAAGCCTATGTCCACCAAATCCAACCACACACACACACACACACACACACACACAACTCCTCCCAGTCTCACATCACTTTGAACATAGTTATGCTAGTCTGGATATTTCTCAGTATGGTCCCTTACTGCATTGTACCAGACAGCACTCCTTGCACAGGTAACCACCTACTGGTTTTCAGAAATGGCCTTTCTGGACTGTCATCCTATACCATGTCCAACGCCCTTCCTTCCACCCACAGCCCCATTCTTTACCAGCTTCGACCATGTCCATAACACCAGCTTTAATACAAGCCCTCTCCCTAGAGAGCCCATATACTCCAACCAAACAATAGACCACCCGCTCACCCCCATGACCTCATCAGATACCTACCCCATTGTTGGAATCAACAAGATTACTCGCCTTAGATCACGTGCTAAGCTCTCCCATACTCAGCACTCCCCCCCGTCGCCCCTAAAATTACTACATCCAAATCCAGTGACTCTGATCAAAACAAAAACCACGAGCCACCTACTATCATGACCACCAACAAAATGACAAATGCCCACCAGCCCCCGACACCCAGAAGCATTAAGAAAGTTGATCCCAAGCCACCAACCAACCTTAAAAGTGCTTATCAACGCACGGTCATTAGCAGCCCATGCTATTGAAATTCATGATCAAATCGCCAACCATAATCTGGACCTCCTGATAATCACAGAATCCTGGCTACACCAAGCCTCTGGACCGCTACTCTCTCTGGCCATACCGCCAGACTACAACATATTCAGAACTGACAGAACTCACACCACAGGAGGAGGTGTAGCAATCATAGCCAGGAATAATTTACAACTTAGATCCAGTCCTATCGAGGAACTCTTAGGCTATGAACTCCTGGTAGTTAAATTCGCAGTGAACGAGAAAACCACGATTAACATTGTAGCAATATACAGAACACCCAGTTCCAACAATAACCCTGAAATATATATTTCTGATGTTTGTTAATCTGCTTAGAATCACATGCTGTGCATAGTCCGACATCCAGTGGTCACTGCGGAGTATTGCATTTTGCTTTTCGTAGTCGAAAAGGGGACGTCGACAAGGCGTGTCTGTAACACTATCCCTATAGTGACGTGCGTTGTACTCAAAATCCCTCACGCGTCAAGGTCCCTCAGATTGTTTTTTTCCGCCCAGTTATTGGTCGCCTCTATGCGGAGCTCCTCGAGGGACATTGCGAAATCATTTATTCGACCCTTGGTCGTTTATTATTATTAATATCTAACATATAGATCCCTCCCTCGACAAAGCTGCAAGCTGTTTCTCCGCCGAGAAAGATCTTCGACGGAAGGACGAGTGGAGGAGATCCTTCGGCGTCGCCGAACATGTGGCCTGGCCTCGCCGGCCTTACACAGTAGGGAGAGTGGGGTTGTGTGGCCTTTTCTTTTCTCTCCGAGAATGCCTTTCTCTTTCCCCTCCCTCTCTTTCGAGGTCGTAATCGCACTTCTTGCCCTCAGCTATGGAGAGGACGCCCTTTAGGTTTTGCCCACTTGGCAAAGGCAAATATACCTGGAAGGACAAGAACAAACGGTGCAACCGTTGCTTGCCCCTCGATCACAAGGAGGACGGCTGTGCGGCCTGTAAGTTACTTAAGCCCAAAACGATAAAGGACCGTAGGGTCAAAAGGTGGGCGGCCTACGCCATGTCTAGGTCAGATTCCACGCCCGCTGCCGCCGCCGAATGTGACGAGGACAGCGATTACACGGCCTCCGTAACGGAGGTTGTAGACCTCTCGAGGGAGCGTTCGCGCTCCTCTTCGTCCGTCCCCGGCTCCGACAGGCCCGGGTCACGCCCAGCTTATGGGGATGAACACCCCGGCGACAAGGACGCACATAAGAAATCCTCAAAACACATACGCCACGGCACGCATTCGTCGACGAAGGCAGCCATAGCGCCAACGGAGGCGCCGGGCCCACCGGCGTCTTCCGCCGACCGTAAGGGTCGCCAGCCCTCCCCGCCACCGCGACAGGCGACCGGGCACTCTGGAAATAAGGGCGCTAATCCCAAACCCTCAGGTGGCAACGCGCCTTGTAAGAGTGCGCACGTTGCCAGTAAAGGCTCGACGGTACCTAGCGCGAACGTTGCCAGTAAAGACTCGACGGTACCTAGCACGACGGCGAGCGATCCCTCGGCAGACAGAATGATCGCCGAAAGCCTCGCGCGTATATCGTCTAAGGATGGGCAGAGACGGATGTCAAGTGACACGCCGAAAACCGCGCACAAGGCCAAAGAAACGCCGAAGGCACCGGAAAGTAGGCTGGGACAGCTCCCACCGTCGACGGAAAGCCCTAGCCTGCAAGAACACTTCTCAGAAGGCGAAGGCACCTTATCTTCGACGCTATGGGACAAATCTAGGCGAATACAAGGAGAAGAGACTCCTTTTTCACTCCCAGACCGCTCTGGCCTACCTCAGTGGACCTTAGAGAAGTTCCAGTCCTGTTTGGACAAGTTAGACAGATTCATGGCCATTCCAGAAAATAGGACACCTAAAAGACCTAGGGAGGTACTCCTAGAAAGTCCAAGGGCTAAATACCCGAAGTTGTTCTATAACCACTTTCAAGAGGATATGAACTCTTACGACCTCACAGAAGAGGACACTCACTTCCAGGAGGTGTTCATTAATGATGAAAACCAACAAGAGGAAGAAGGCTTCCATGAGGACACTAACATAAGTGAGGAAGGGTACGAAGAAGACCCAGGTGAGGGTGACCCGAATCCCTGGCAGTCACCATCAGGGTCTACAGGAGCCAGACATTGTAGACATCAGGTCTCCTTAGACCACACCAGTCAGGAAACCTTCGCCAGTTGACGTCCAGCCCACTGTTAATGCGCTGCTGAGGAAGGCAGCAGCACATTTTGAGGTCGAAACTGGGGAGGTCACCCCAGACACTGACTTCGTGGAAAGGATTATCAAAGAAAAACCACCCACCAGCCAAACTACCCCAATACTCGCCTCTGTTAAGAGACAAATCAACCCGTCACTGGCCACCCCTGAACTAGTAAGAGGGGTTAATCCAAGAATCGAAAAATTGTTCTCACCCTCTCAATCAGACCCATTATATATTAAGGGTCACTCAATCCCGGACTCCTTAGTGGTGACTAACACTAGGAAAAGGGCTGGGGTTCCACTGTCTACCAGCGAGGCACCCCCGGCTAAAGAGGGGAAAAAGCTTTATGCCCTAGCCAAAAGAATTACCACCTCGGCAGCGTTCTCAACTAGAATTGCCAATAATAACACATTGCTGGCAAGCTATGCTGATGCGCAATGGGGAAAGCTTAAGCAGGACATCGAGGAAGTCCCTGAACCCCTAAAAACTAGATTGCTGGCTACAGTTAATGAAGGGTCTCTGGTCAACCAATGCATCGTTAAGAATACCCTTGATGCAGCGGAAACAGCTAGCCGCTCTTTGGTACAGGGAATTCAGCTGAAGCGCCACGTCTGGCTTCGCAATTCCGGGTTTAAGCCGGAAACGCAAGCCGCGCTCGTTAACAAGCCTATTGAAGAGTCTAACCTCTTTGGAAAGGCAGTGGACGACGCACTTGGAAAATGAGAAAAAAGAATTTGATACCATAAAGACCTTGGACCAAATCTCAAAGCCCCCTAACAGGCGGGGATTTGGCAACAAGCGTTCTTTTCGTGGCCAACGCCAGCAACAGAATCAACAACTTCAATATTCTGCCAACAACTACCAAAGTAATAGTGGCCAGTACAATCAGAGAGGTCAACGCCGTGGCAAGGGGAGAGGCCGGGGTTCCACCCCTAGAGGCTCCCAAGCCACCAACAACACCAAGTGACGCGAAGATTCGGGTCCCCTCCCATGCATCGCCGGTCGGGGGCCGGTTAACATCCTTTCTTCCAGCATGGGAGGGAATAACATCAGACCGCTGGGTACTATCCACCGTAGCCCGCGGCTACTGTATAGAGTTCAACAGTTCCCCAACATACAGATCCCCGAGGGGACGGCGCATGACACCAGAACACCTCACCATCCTTCTCCAAGAAGTGGACCAGCTACTGGAAAAAGGAGCTATAGAGGTCGTGCCTCTATCTCAGGTAACGTAAGGTATTTATTCAGTGTACTTCCTTGTACCCAAAAATGATCTAACCATGCACCCTGTATTAGATCTGCGCCCACTGAACAAGTTTGTCAAACCCCAAAAGGTTCGCATGGTGACCTTACAGGAAGTGATCCCACTGCTATCACAGGGAGATTACATGACAACACTGGACATGAAAGATGCATACTTTCATATTTTAATGTTGTCAGCGCACAGAAAATACCTCCGGTTCATGATAGAGGGCAAACACTACCAGTTCAGAGTGCTACCCTTCGGCATAGCATCTGCACCAAGGGTATTCACGAAAGTACTGGCAGTGGTAGCGGCCCACCTGCGCAGGTTATCCATCCCAGTATACCCTTACCTCGACGACTGGCTCATAACAGGGGATTCTTACGAGACATGCTTCTCAAACACCCAAAAGACTGTAGACCTTTTGTTCCAACTGGGCTTCTCCATCAACGAGAAGAAGTCCAGCTAAGACCCCAGCCAAGTCAAACAATTCCTAGGGGCTCTAATTCGAACAAAGGACGGCCTTGTCTTCCCCTCCGAGAGGGTCCAAAACATGCTGTTTCAGAACCCCCAAAATGTGGCAGGTCGAGAGGTGACGGTGCGCAAAGTGATGCGCTTGCTAGGAATGATGGCGTCATGTATTTATTTGGGACCTCACGCGCGCCTGCGCATGCGCCCAATGCAAGAGTGGCTCAACAGCCAGTGGTGTCAGGCCAGCGGTCAATGGGACGATCTAGTGGTGGTCTCGCAGGCCTTGGTTCTCTCGCTACGGTGGTGGACAAAGGAAAACCTGGTAAGAGGGAAACCCTTTGCCACTCCCGCAGTGGAAGCCACTCTAACCACAGACGCATCCCTCACAGGATGGGGGCTCACTTATCCCATCAGACTGCTCACGGAGTGTGGACTCCGAGCGTAGCATCCAAGCACATAAACCTACTGGAGCTACTGGCCGTGTTCAAGGCACTAAAAGCCTTCCAGGAACACCTACAAGGGAAGACAGTGATGGTCCTTACGGACAGCACCACAGCCATGTACTACCTCAACAAGCAAGGGGGCACCCACTCTCCAGGACTGTCCAAGCTGTCCCAGAATATCTGGAAGTGGGCTCTCAAACACATGTTCCTACTGTCGCAACATGTACCAGGGGAACTCAATCTGCTAGCAGACGAACTCAGCAGAGACTTCCCTCTGCCCTCAGAGTACGAATGGCAGCTGCATGAAGACATCGTCTTCGACGTCTTCACACAATGGGGAATCCCAGAAATAGACCTGTTCGCAACTCTGGAGAACTCACAATGCCAAGATTACGCCTCCAGGTACCCCCAGAACCAATCCAAGGGGAACGGTCTATCGATTCCATGGTGAGGGAAATTTGCTTACGCCTTTCCCCCGACTCCCCTTCTCAACAAGATTGTGCACAAGATGCACCAGGAACAAGTTACCATGATACTAGTGGCCCCTATGTGGGCCCGGAAGCCATGGTTCGCTCACTTGATGGAGATGTCTCTATCTCCCCCAGTGAAACTTCCCTGCCCGCACAACATGCTGTCACAGGACAAGGGCAGGACACTGCATCCATGCCCTCAGACCATGAATTTAGCAGCCTGGCTCCTGAGATCATAGAATTTGGACACTTACAACTCCTGCAGAGATGCATCGACATCCTCGGGGAGGCTAGAAAGCCTAACACTCGTCACTGTTATTCTAGCAAATGGAAGAGATTTGTCATCTGGTGTAGAGGAAGAAGCATCGACCCAGTTGACTGCTCCCCCACGCACATTGTCCTGTACCTGACCCATTTACTGGACTCCGGTCTAGTGTTCAATTCCATTAAAGTCCACCTAGCGGCACTTTCTGCATACACCACTTCCCAGCTTAAAGTGTCGTGGTGGAAAGTCCCAGTTATCAAAGCCTTCATGGAGGGAGTAAAGAGAATACACCCTCCGATAGCAAACCCAGCTCCCGGCTGGGACCTGAATGTGGTACTTTCCAGACTCATGGGCTCACCCTTTGAACCAATGCACAAAGCAACTCTTAAGGACCTCACTCTTAAGACCGCTTTCCTAATAGCTATCACCTCCATTAGGAGAGTAAGTGAACTACAGGCTCTTTCTGTTCTAGACCCCTTTGTAGCAGTTCACAAAGATAAAGTGGTTCTACGCACGCACCCAAGGTTTGCACCGAAATTCATCTCAAAATTCCATGTAAACCAGTCAATAGAACTACCAACGTTCTTTCAAAACCCTTCCAATTCGGGAGAAAAAAGTCTGCATACACTTGATGTGCGCAGAGCTGTCATGTTCTACATGGAAAGAACCAGACCACTGAGAAAGACTAATCAGTTCTTTGTCTCGGTGGCAGCAGGAAGAGAAGGAGATGCAGTTTCAAAATCCACTATATCTAGATGGATTGTTCAATGCATCACTCTCTGTTACACTCTTGCTAAGAGAGAGCTACCCTTCAAGCCAAGAGCACATTCTACTCGAGGCACTGGGGCATCCATAGCATTCATTGTAAATGTTCCCCTTGAGTCCATCTGCAAAGCGGCAACCTGGAGTTCTGTGCACACCTTTACAAAACACTACTGTCTAGATGCACACTCTAGATCTGACTCCCAGGTGGGACTGCGGATGTGCATAACCAGATTACAGGTCGCTAGACTACCTGCTCTATCTACATTTCTGTATTTTGTACTGCCTGTATATGCTTTCCTCTCATCTGTACAACCTTTTCTTGTATTGTAACTAAGTTCTCAAGTATCCTTGTACTGCCTGCGCCCAGTTACCCTCGCGGGTTTGGTTTCTCTGCGCTATACCAAATAAACAAACAAACAAACAAACAAACAGGCAGTATTAAGACATCTATTCTCTACTGTTCCTTCTCATAACCCACCGCCAACTCCGGGTACTGCTCGCTAGTCTATGCACAGCATGTGATTCTAAGCAGATTAAGTAATGCATTGTCTTCTGATGTTTGTTAAAGTAAAAGCATTTCTGATGGTTGTATCTGCTTAGATTCACATGCGCCCGCCCTTCCTCCCCCCTCGGATGGAAGGAACATAGACACCTTTCTACATCGCTCTCTCTTTTCTGTACTCACTCACGTATAGAAGGCTCGCTCAGGGCAGAAAAAATACAAACAGAGGGACCTCGATGCGTGAGGGATTGTGGGTACAACGCACGTCACTATAGGGATAGTGTTACAGACACGCCTTGTCGACGTCCCGTTTTCGACTACGAAAAACAAAATGCAATACTCCGCAGTGACCACTGGATGTCGGACTTTGCACAGCATGTGACTCTAAGCAGATACAACCATCAGAAATGCTTTTACGGTAAGTAATGCATTGTCATCCCATTACTTCTTAGACCACTCATCAAACCCAACACTAAATGCATCATCCTTGGAGAATTTAACCTAGGATTCAATGATGACTTAGACCACAAAGCTGCAACCTTACACCTAGCACCCAAAGACATGAACTTCACCCAACTAGTGAACGCGCCCACACATGTCAAGGGAAGAATCCTGGACTGGATACTATCTCTTAACATCAGTTTAACTATAGACTCTATCACCCCTCTCGATTGGACAGATCACTTCTGTATAAAATTCTCTTTCATGAGGAAGGAACCCCATCCTACTAAGACCAAAACTTTGGACACCATTGAAGCCAGAAACCCCTGCAAGCTCACAGCAATAGGCTTCACCCCGACTCTCAGCAAAACTCTTGAAACTAGCAATGACCCCAGTATCATTGCAGATTACTACCATAAATGCCTCACCATCACTATCGGTGAAGTAACTAAAATGCGCCGAACTGATAAAAAACCCAATTCTGGTTAGATGAAGAACTAGTCTCTTTGAGAAAAACTAAACGCTCCCGCGAACAATCCTACACTAAACACCCCACTCCGGAGGCTGCTAAAGCTTTCAAATATGCCAACAAAAGCTATAAAACAGCCATCATCTCCCATAAAGCGAATACATTTAACACACGTATTAGCAATGCCTCATCAGACTCCAAAGAACTTTTCACCATTCTCAGAGAATTAGAAAATCCCACACCAGTCGCGTCCCCCACCAACTCCAGCAAAGAATGGTGCACCACTATTGAAGAGACACTCTGCGCTAAAATCGACCTGCTACAAAACAAAATCTCTGCCAAAAGATTGGCCCTAGCTGAGAAAAGCACCCTCATCACCAACTCCATCCCCACCACTTCCGCTAATCCCAATTCGGTATTCCACTTCACCCCGGTCACCCAAGAACAGGTGCTCAACACCATCTTCAAACTTAAAGCGTCCAACTGCAAAGGTGACAGTGTACCAGCCAAACTAGTGAAAGCGTGTGCAACCACCCTCACCCCCACCATTACCAACTTCATCAACTCCATCTTCACTACCAATACAGTACCATCCGGCATCAAAGAAGCCTGGGTCACCCCGTTACTAAAGAAATCAACATAGGACCATACAGTACCCACCAACTGTCGGCCAATGACAATGGTCCCCTTCCTCCTTAAATCATAGACAAAATAGCATACACACAGATTCAATCACAACTCGAACAAAACCAGTTCCTAGGAACCAGACAATTGGGTTTCAGACCTAACCATAGCACTGAAATGGCCCTCCTGGACCTCAAAATCCTGATGGACAACATCAGACTCAGGGAAAATATGCATCCTTTTGCTGTTAGACCTCTCTGCAACTTTTGACCTTGTGGATCACGATAAGCTGTGTACATCACTAGCTAATGATTTTAATTTCTCCAACGACGCTGCCTTATGGGTAAAATCTTTCCTTGCCGAACGGACATCTAGAGTGTCCATAGGCAAGGAAGCTGCTGACCCCATTCCAATTCCCTTAGGAGTACCCCAGGGCTCTTGCCTTTCCCCAACACTTTATAATGCCTACACAAAACTCCTTTTCTCTGCCCTTGACGACATGTGTGTCATCTACACCAACGTTGCAGATGACACCCAGATCCGCATACCCATCTCAGGGAACCATGACCAGGATACATTAACCATTAACAAACTATACGCCATCATCCAGAACTGGATGGCACTAAACAGCCTTTGTCTTAATGGTGAGAAGACAGAAATCCTCATTGTGGGATCACCATCCAAAATAGCAACCCTTCATGTTGACTACAACCTGATCAACATAGACGGCACACTGATACCAGTCCTCAAACAGGTCAAAACACTAGGAGTATACTTGGACGTTAACCTCACCATGAACAAACATATCAACACCCTGTCATCATCCACAGCCTACACATCCAAGCTGATCACACTAAGTCGACAATCCATGACACCAACTAACTGCCTCACTCTGGCTAGGCCCTGATTTTATCTAAACTAGACTATTGCAACGTGCTGTTACTAGGTACCTCTAACACCAACCTCAGCCAACTGCAACTCTTGTAAAATAAAGCCTTAAGGGCAGTATTAGGGATAACAAAAAGGAGCACATATCCAAGATTAGGAAGGATGCCCACTGGCTTCCTATCAAAGCCAGAATCATCTTTAAAACCCTCTGCATTGCGCATGAATGTCTTTCCAAAAAAGCTCCCTTATTTCTGAAAAACACCCTTCAGAAAAAACAAAATATCAGGACTCTGAGATCTAATGACAGCCAACTTCTAGTGTCACCTCGTTACACCACCACCAAAGCTGGGGGCAGCAGTTTCTATGTCCTAGCCCCTAAACATTGGAACTCCCTTACCATCAACCTCAAAAAAGAATCCTCCTTTCCTAGATTCAAAAAGCAGCTAAAGACATGGTTGTTCAACCAATACTAGTACACTGCAAATCTGATACTAGCACAACCTCCTCTGTCTAATGTAAATATTGCTCAATTCTGACTTGTATGATGTACTGCCTGTAAATATGTTTACACTCCTTTTCTTCAAATGTATGACCAATTACCAAGCTGTCTGTAACCACGCCGTGATACCCCAGGGTCTGGGCGTGTAACAAACGAAAAAAAATAATAATAAATCCAGGAAGTTATTGGCGGTTATTGGCCCTGACGTCGCATCCCTGTTTCGTTTTGAGAAGTGATTGAGCCATTTCTTATGCATAGTGGGACTCCAATTTATTCCGGGCAACCTACAGGGAGCGATGTGCTTTAGGAGACCATCCCTTTTTATGTTTGCCTTCTGCCACCTCTATCTCCCTTTCCAAACGAGCCTGTGTTTCTAATCTGTGTTTCCGGTAGGCCGCCGTATAGGTATAAGTTTCCCCCATGTGGTTGCTATTGAAGTAAGGCCTATGGGGTTCTCTAGGAAATAATTCTGAATGGCTTTTGCAGTCTCACCCCTGAGAGCCATGTTTAGGATTGGATCATACAAACTCCACCAGGGTCTAGGAAGGGGCCTTGGACCATGGATTCCGGCTGTTAGGAGTACCGGGGCATGGTCAGATAGTATATGATAGGTTATTTATTACGCGCTTAATACCCAGAGGTTTCTAAGCACAGACCTGGGGATCAAACCTGTGGTGCTCTGTGTCGTCTTGCTTCCAAGGCGAGCACGTTGCCCTTGAGCTATCCTCCCGAGACAAGTAACCTCTTTTTCAATGACCACCTTGTTGACATATTACATAAATTGGAGTTGGCCAAGAGTAGGTCTATGTGGGAGGACGTGCAATGCCTTTGAGAGAAGGAGAAATCTTTTACACCCGGGCATAACACCCTCCAAGAATCCATCACCCCCAAGATTTAAGTAGGTGGAGCAATCCCAAAGCAATTTTAAAGTCTTTTGATGTGTTTTATCGGTGAGGGGGTCTGCAACCCCATTAAAATCCCCCCTATTACCATTTGGCCTTCCAGAAAGGGGAGTAGATTGGTTGCTAGATCAAGCAGAAAAACCTCCTGCCCTCGTTAGGAGCATAAACAGAATATCGGGGTATAAAGCTGACCAAATAGCATACCTTTGATCCCCGTGTAGCGTCCCTCCGGGCTGTATAAGGTCTTTAGCTCTACCAAGGGAACCCCCCTCGCAAAAAGGACCACTGTGCTTCTTTTTTTCGAACCACTAGAAGCTACGCATTGTTTCGGAAAAGTTCTGCTGCGCAGGCGGGCAAAGTCAGACGGGATCAAATTAGTCTCTTGCAGAAATATCCCCGAGCTATGCAGGTCTCTCAGGCGCTGTATGGTCGATTTTACATTTAACTGGTGAGTTTAGGCCTTTCACATTAAAAGTCACTCATTTTAGCTTCTGATTGGGGGCTGGGGAGTAGGGCAAAGGGTGGGGTCATCTGAGAGTTCGATTGCATCAAGGGGGAAGGGGGGTTCAAGTCGAGTTTGTCGCCATCTGAGTCCATCATAGCCTCTGCTCCACGCAGCAACCGGGCGTTCAATTTTCTTAGCCCAAAACTTACTTCAACAATAAAACTAAAACAGCAACAGGTATACCGCCCCAGAGGCCTCAGAGTGACTCCTGGCCAGGCATAGGTCGTGTGGAGTCCAGCCCCAAAGATTTGCTTATGTAAATTGCCAGTTCAATTGTGGTATGACTATGTGTTTGGAGGTCTTCACCAGATGTTCCCTCGGATAACTTGCCTTTTGCAGGAATGATCCGGGCTTCCGACCCTTTGCTACTTTCACCAAGGTGTTGTGTCTCGCCTTGGGAGCATCCCCTTTCGGAGGCGTGAGCGGTTTTTCTGGGCAGCCATCATTTTTATTTGAGGGGGCGTTTAACAAGATATCTTCAGCCTCTTCTAGGGAACAAATGGTCTGCATTATATCTTCAAGTGAGAACTGCAGGGTGGAGGGAACAGCCATCGGTATCTGACCTGTTGATCTTCTAAAAATGTAGTTAGTGGCCCAAGCGCTCTTCTTGTCTGCACTGTGTTTGTACCTAGGTCTTGAAAGAATTGTAGTGATGCCACCTGGTAAGGTAATTCTCCTTGTGTTCGGCTTGCTGTCATAATTTCCTGATTAGTTGTAAAAATGTGGAATCGTGTGATCACATCTGGAGGATTATTCACAGACAAGCCCCTGCAGCTACATAACAAAAAACAAAATAACAGGGACACCAGGTATGTCAAACTCCGGTCGTACCTGGTTAGCACCGGTGTATATATATAGGGGTACAAAAAAGGTTGGGGCTATGTTTCTGTAAAGTGAAATGCAAGGTAACGAGACTGTCTAGCACATGATCAAGTATCTAATCAAAAACCAGATACCGATTAAGTAGAACATGAAAAAATTAAATTCACATCCTGTGGGTAATTTCTACAATAAATGTATCTCAGTCATAGAAATTCCATTAATGAACTTTTAAAATTTCATATATCAAATGTAATTTGTCAGATACAAAAATTAATGTCTAGCAGACATCTATTGTAAACAATACATTTTTGGTACAATCAATGTCATAAGTGTACAAAAACCGGAAAGAAACTGCAAACACCTCAAGAAAACTCTCATGCATTCACCAGTCACATATCCATACCAAGCAATCACCTAAATCAAATTAAACAGAAAATAATGGCAATTGAAAAATAAATCAAAACTAAAGTGTGGATTGTAAATTTGAGTATTAACAAAAATGAAGCATACTACAGTAAAGCAAAAACACAGTTAATTACAGTAATTCATGACTAGACATTCTGTTATGTTCTGTTATGTTATGTTATTTTATCTTATACCGCGCCAAAGCCCGTAGGCATCCAGGTGCTGAGAGACAGAAACATGCAGGCTACCCATAAGAGGAAGGGGTACTAGTGAAAAAGATAGGTATTCAGCTGTTTCCTAAAGGAGAGTAAATCTTCGGTCTTACGCAATGTAGCTGGTAATGCATTCCAGGCCCTAGCGCCTTGGATATGAAACGCTCTGCCCAGCCCACAAGATCGTTTCACACGATGTTGGACTATAAAGAGATCTTCCGCTGATCTGAGCCTTCTTGAGGGTTCGTAAACACTTACAACATCCTTCAAATAAAATGGTGCAGTCCCAAAGACGCATTTATGACAGATGGTGAGTAATTTAAACCGAATTCGGGCCTCAACAGGAAGCCAGTGTAACTTTTCCCTAGCAGCGGGTAGTTGGTTCTGAATATTTCATTTGGTAGATGATGCAAATAGCTTTATTTTGTACCTTTTGGAGTTCAAGGATGTTGGCTTTGCTTGCCCCACATAGGAGAGCATTACAATAATCCACGCGTGGTAGAATAACGGCTCTCACCAGTTTAGTACGGTTTTCAATAGGAACAAGTGGGGCAACCTGTCTGAGCACTTTAAGATGGTAGTTGGTGCTCTTTGATATGGCAGCAGCGTGAGCTTCACAGTCTAAGCTACTCTCCATGAAGGTGCCTAACGTTTTAACTTTCTGTACAACTTTTATGTCACTACCATCAATCCTGAAACCTGAGCACGCCTGGTCCAGTTTGGTTAGTACCTGACGGGGGTCTGAATAGCATGAGCTCAGTCTTCGAGGCATTAAGGCAGAGCCAGTTTGTAGACATCCATTTTTTTATCAGTTGATATACCATATCTACCAAAGTTTGGTCTGTGTCATGATTACCCGTGATGTCAAGGACCAATTGGAAGTCATCCGCATAATTGCAAAAGAAGATCTGAAAGAATTCCAAATCATTACAAAGGGGGAGGATGTAAATAATAAATAATAAAGGGGAGAGGCAGGCCCCCTGTGGAACTCCACAGGTCAACAGTTGAGGTTCCGAGGCACAGTCCCCCCAATATATCTGTGATCGACGACCCTCTAGGAATGATCTTAGCCATTCTATGGCATTTGCAGAGAGGCCCCCAGCTGACTGCATTCTCTCAAGAAGTATGTTATGATCGAGCAGGTCGAAAGCTGCCGATGGGTCCAACAGCAACAGCAGCCCGACCTGCTTTCTTATAGCTTAGAAAGCATATGAGTCTGCAAGTCCAGTTGGTACCTACTTATGATAGGTCATCGTTACTAAAAATAGAACAAGAAAACCCAACATGTTTCTTTCCATATCCGTCATCATTTTCAATTGTGTGGAACTTCGTCTGGGGTTGGGTGACACGGAAGTCTTCGAGTGATAGCAATGCTTAACAATTGGTGTACACCATTGTCATGTACCTTGGATTTCACACTCGATGGTTGTCACATCAGCCATATGTATCGCAATGGTTGATTAGTAATGGCTTCAAAACCATAAATTGCACACACAGGTTGCTAATGCGTCACCAATCATCAATCCTGGTCTTAGTCAGGTGTGAATTCTAAATGGTTTTACAGGCCAGGCGAATAAGGAATCTCAGTAGTCCTCACTGCTTAGGAAACTGAATGTTTTTCATACGAGGCTCCGTGCCTTCATGGTCCCTCCAGTACGGGTGTCATGCGAACACTAGCCTCACTAGTGAAACCGTGTTGGTCATGATAGTTGCAGCTACGTAGCCTATGGGTTCGGTCCAAGAGCAGCATTGCCTTGTCAAGGTGTGGTAGGAGCATTTGAAAGAGGTCACCCACATAGCCGCTCAAAGATCGATCAGTGATCGATGAGGGCTCACGCCTAATCCGTAGATTATTTCTGCGGACCCTATTTTCCATGTCTACTTGTTTGCTCGCCATGGCTTCGCTTTAACGTTCTAGTGTGAATTCTGCGCAGCAGTTCTGCCACCGTTGTTGCTTGTTCTGTTGATTGGTCCTAGACCTCTCTGAGCCTTTGTTCAACTTCCAAGACACGATTATCTAGGTGGTCCACTCTTGTCGAGATCTCTGTCATGCAATTGCGGAATTCTGCTTAAATTTCAGTCATAAAGGACTGAATGTCCTCTTTGGTGGCCAGTTGCCCTGAGGGTATTACCCAAATTGACCTTTTACAATTGTCCTTTTGCACAATTGACCTAATTATAGTGGTCCTAATTGACCTTCTGCACAATTGACCTTTATATTTTAGTTATTTTATATTATATATGTATTGGGTTGGTTTTGGATTATAAATAATATAAGGGGATTGGGTGGAGGGTTGCAGGTTTTTTTGGATTGGGTGGGGAGGTTGCGGGGGGCCCCCACCCCCCCCACCCCCGCTTTTATGTCCTAATTGACCTTTTAAATTAGGTAAATTCTCCCATGGTCAATTGTGAAAAGGTCAATTAGTATACAATAAAACCGTCCTGAGGGATGTTCCAGGGAGTGGGCCTTGGCTCTAGCCATTCTACTTTTTCCCCCCTTGTCTTGTGGTTTCAGGAGAGAGGCTATGTCAGCATTATATAGGGGTTTCTGCTGTTAAGCCATGTTTTTGCTTCCTTTTGTGCGGGAGGTGTCGTCACCAGGACTCTGTTGATTTAGATGCTTGTTGGGCCCTCTCTTCCCTCTTCCGGCACGTCTCTCACTCCCAGTGCTTAGGCCTCCCTAATTCCCATAACTTCAGCCTTGGAGAACAGTCGATGAGATTCAATTAGTGTCTTTCCCACACTGGCTCCAAACGGTGCCCCCTGGGCCTGTCACCACCCCACAACTGCCTTGAGATAAGGTCGCTGGAGTGTAAGCAGGTATCTTTGTTTATCCGTTGATGACTCCTCCTGCCGCAGCCCTTGAAAAGTTGTTTTAATTATGGACATTCAGCCCCACTTTGTGCGACCGCAGTAGGATAGTGGTGGGTGGGGAATGCACCGGGAGAACACTAGGTCTCTAGTCATTCCCACTTCCAGAGGAAGTGGGAATGACTAGAGGAAGCTTAAGACTGTGTGGTGTTAAAACAGGCTCCTCTTCCTCTGGTTTGTAGCCTCGCTTTTCCCAAGATACTTGAATGTAGACAGGCTTTGGTGCCTCGGTCAGGTGCCACTCTGTGGTTGAGCCATCCCTGCCTTGGGTGCGAAGCCCCCCTCCTACCCCCCCGGAGAAACGGGGCTTAGATGGGGCACCCCCACCGCTCACCTTGTCCCTCCAACAGCCTGGAGACCGCCATGGCTTTCCTCCACAACGACCCTTGCACCCAAGCTGAGGCCAGGCTGCGGTGGAACCTGTCACTCCGGGTCCACCTGGATTGCATCCACCACTCCCTAGGCTCTTTCTCGTCGCTCTGCTCGTCGGGGCTGTCCCCTCAAGCCCCCGGCCCGCTGCAGGTCTTCAGCGGGTCGGGGAGGAAGGCTGTGCGCCGGCATAGAAGCCACGCCGGAGAGCGGTCGCCATTTTGCAGGAGCTTTGCGGCTCATGTGGCACGGCCTTCACCACTCTTATCTTTCTGCCAGGGTGATTCCTGACTCTGCCACTTGTTTTGGGCCCTCCCGCACCTGCCTCCTTCTACTCCCACTTAGGCTTCATGGAGGCGCTGGAACTGGCCTTCAGCCTTGATTCTCACGGGCTCCACACGGAGGCTCTACCAAAGCGCCGCATCGCTGGCGCTTCAAGCCACGCCATCCTCGGTGTAAGCTTATTTTAAGCCGTGCTGGCATTTTGGGGTTTTGAAATGGCCTGGGTATGTGTCAGGACTCAACCTCTCCCTGGAAACTTCTGTTTCTATTGCCTGCTTTTTTTTTTTTGCCTGGGGCTTTCTGCGTGCCTAGCATGTGAATCACAAGCTGGAAAGCCCTCTGGTAAGCAGATTTTCCTATTTAGTCACTGGAGGGGAGCATGGGGCTTGGTTTATTTTTCTCTTGTACAGCGCAAGTCAGTTTGCCTTTGTGCAGACACAACTGTGTATCCGTTGGTTCACTAAATAGGAAAAGTTCCCCTTGACATCGGTGCTTAAGAAATTTTATTTCCGCTTGCTTGTGGCTTTGAATTGTTGCACGTTTTTTCCCTTAAAGCTAGCTTTCTTTCACTGAGTGCGTGGCTCTACCTAGGTAGCTAGGGAGCTGCAAAGGCTCACAAAGGTAGTCATCTTGATGAGAAGTTGCATCTTCAGTGGTCCTTGGGGGTGGGGGGCATTCATTCTCTCCCTGTTAGTCATCTGTGTCTGGACGGGTGTGTGGTTTACATGGTCCTGGAAATGTTCCCAGCCTTGATGTTGAGAGCCAGGGTTGTCTGGGTATTTCTTGTATACCTCCTTCGGGTTCAGCATTCACTAGCTAGGGGTGTCTCCATGCCCCTTAAACAACCTCACTCTTGGTTCCCAAGTGGCAGAGGACTTTCTTATAGTGGGTAAAAAATAAATCCCCCCCCCCCCACACCCCTAAGGCTGTGTACCTCTTAACAACTGATCTCCCTTTATGCTAATAGTTTAGCTTTTTAGGGGGTGTTGAAGTGCCACTTAATGCTCAAAACTACAAAAGAACTTGATAGCCCACGAGCTCACACAATGATGTACAGTATTTGCATTTCAATGAACGGCCCACTCAAATGAATACCATCTGTCCATCATCCATATGAATAATTCAACTCGCACCTCACACACATGCAAGTTGAAACTGCTTAATCTGTCATCATTCTAATTCTAGAACACCTTGGGTGTTTAAGCAATATTACCTGAGCACTGTGGGATGTATTTACCCATGCATCCGAGCCATACCTCAAAACTGTGCAGTACTGACATGGAAAACTCATGATGGCCAGAGCTTCCCAGAAAATGCACAGGGAAATGCATGAAGAATAGGCTGCCACTCATTTTTGCCGATGTTATGGGCACAGAAGGACACTGCCTAAAACCACCATTGGACTACCCACACAGTAGTCTGAAACCATTGGGAATGGCAATGCTGATTGCCAAATGCAACCTAGAACTGTTGGGAATTCATTTTCTTAAATCCCAAAAATGGGTGCAGTACCAGTACTCACCACTATCCAAAAGCCGGCAGTTTAAAACCACCCTGTGTTTCTCTGAAGGCAAGCCAAAGTGCCTATTTCAAACATTGCAATATGTGCAAAATATTCACTGAACACCAGCAGACATTTGGTAGAATGGAGTTTTGTGTGCCTACAAAATCTGGGAAATGAAGAGCCCAGAAAAATGCTTATAACAAGACTGGCTGCGCTGTGGATTTCAGCAGTTTAAGTTGCATTGGACTGAAAGACACTACAAATCTAAATGTTCAAATTGACTGAGTGACCTACTTTTGAGTGTCACATAGGTTGAAATTGTTTAAATGTCATAGTTTTAAACTTAGAATCAGCCTTCTAGCTGCATATGTAAAAAAATGTCTTGACTTAGACTGGGGAACAAAAAGTGACATTTTATCTGAAACCTGGCTTAAGGAACTTGATTTTGCTTGGCAGCTACCCCCACCAGGAGTGAAACTTGAGGCCAACCTTCCTTTTGCTGCCCACACTAAGGATATGCCATCTATCTGATAATTGAATTACCTGTGCTCTGTAGGAGAGTGAACAAAGCCCTCTTCACTCAGGCAAAGGTTTTTATTACGCAGTCGTAAAATGTAGCTTCCTCTTGGCAGGAGCTGGGAGGAGCACTGCCTGTGAGAGCAAGCTGGCTTGGCAGAAACTGGAAAGACTGGTTTCTATACCATGTGACCTGGGAACCCACACCCCTTTGGAGCCAGAACATAACTTTAAAAAGATGAATAACTCATAGAGCGGACATGTGAAAATTTTATAAATGATACCATAATTCTTGTGATTTTTCTGCCCACATTTTAAGAGGTTTTTCGACCCGGTGGCATGTTCAGGGGGGTTTTAGCGGAAAAGTGGATATTACTCTAAATGTATGCATGTTAAAAATCTGAAACTTCTTCAGTTAATGTCCATACTCCCTGCACACATGTATGTAAAGTTGGGTCAATGTCAGAAATTGAAAAATCAGTTAAAAAGTGAAATATCTGCCATTTCTGAATACAAGCTCTTAGAAACAGCAGATTTGGACAGAGACATGGCTAAATTCAGCCACACCATGTATATGTAATTTCAAACAACTGTGTAACTCTGAAATATGTCTTTTATTATCAAATATAGAATGTGTGCAATCTGACAGAGGGGTGTCCTATCTGCAAGCCATAAAATGACATCCCTCTGACTCACAGTTCATTCCCCAATCAAATGATAAATGGAAGTATGACCAATTAGAAGCTGAGAGAGAGGTAGGGTCAGTGATGCTAGAACACACCCACATTCTAAACACATAAAAGCAGACAGACAGGACAGATAGGGACCTTCCAAATCCATCTGCAGCGGGACGCTCTGCCGGAAAAATCCGTACTTACCTCCATACAACATCCAGAGATCCAGACTTCAAATTCATCAATCTATCCAGAACTAAGAGACCAGACCAGAGAGAAAGCAGTGCTGTACTAAGAGACCAGACCAGAGAGAAAGCAGTGCTGTACTAAGAGACCAGACCAGAGAGACCCAGACCAGCAGAGAGAGTGACCAGAGCCCAGTCTAAAACCCTGACCAGATCCGTGATGAGGCCCATTTAATTCAAGAATATAGTGTGAGTACCCAGCAGAACTGTGTAGAACCAATCTCTTAGTTTAAATTCATCTAATTCAATCTATTTAACCTAAGTAGAACTGCCTCCTAGCTGTCACCTGTCATTTCTAGTTGCAAGCTGCACTTGTCATTTTGAGCTTTTGAAATTTGCAAACCCAAAAACGACCTTTATTAAATCGCTCATATCTCCGCGACCGCTTGGGCTAGAGACTTGCAGTAACTTTCCTCTGATAGCTTAGAATCGTAGCTTTGAATCGCACCAAGAACCGCATTCCTACCCCTTATAGTTTTACCGCAATCGCGGAACACGCATCCGCGAATTTTACCGCGATTTGCAATTTCTTCACATGTAAAAACTGCTGCTGTTTGCTTTCCATTTGCCAGAAATTCGTTTAACCTGCTAACTATCCCTGCATCATTGCTAGTGTGAGCCTGGACTAATATTAACTAGATACCACTCACCCTGAACCTCTGAAAGGGAATTAAAAGCGTTTCCAGCATATTTCTCATTCATTGCCAGCACATATCAAAGCAATTTGGGCCTGTGATTTCAAAACTCCTATCTGTTTTCTGTTGTCTAAGCTTGGGGGGGATTGAACTGATTACATTGATTGCATTTCTGAGAACTGTGTGCTTTCCTCCCATTCCCTTGCATTGCATAAAGAGGGGGGGAGTGAATAGCCAGAGAAAAGTGATTACATTGTTTTGTTGAAATCATATTGAGTCTTTTCTATACTGCATTTCATTCATTCAACCTTGCATTTCCTTGAACCCTATAAAGCATTCTCTACCACATTATACTTCTGTACCTATTTACCAGTGTGCTACCTTATCCATTTCATGTCAACTCATTAGTGATTATAAGAAGTGTGCTAGTGCCAGATTCTCCGTTGTTGATCTTTGTCATATCAGATTAAGTGTGCTATTCAATTATTAATTTATTATAAAGCGTGATATAATATATATTGTTTAAGTTATCAAATAAACCTTTTAAACTTGCAAAACAGAACTACTTCTTGGCTCAGTGGGGTCAGGGGGATTCCAAGAGAGGGGTGTTATATAGGGGTAGTCATCCAGAACGCATGAACTGGACCTAAAGATATATCAATAAGGGTTTTCATTCAGTATTATAGACTAGGCGTTGACTTAGCTGTAGTGTTGAATTGAATCCTCTTACAAAGTGGGGGCTCGAGCCGAGACGTTGGGTTAGATTTACCATTTGTGCAGCTTAATACAGTGTGCTAACTGACGGGATACATACATCCAGTCGGATCACCACGCTGCATTACGCTGTGAAGCATTCCTCAAAAGGGACACTCCAAGAAAAGTTCTGTTCTGCAAAACTAAAATACTAACTTCTGTAAGTCAGGACAGAGACCAATCTCTAGAATGACGACCTTGGTAGATATGAAAATAGCCAGAGAGCACTTCTTACACAAACTATTTGTGAGAGGTGAATGGACTCACCAGGACCAAACAGTCTGGTTGCAGGCCATCACGCAACAGGTCACTGAAACAGGGTCAGATATATATAGAGATCAGGGTCCATTACACGTGGCCCTGAGTGAACTATATATGGCTCCTAAGGCCAAAGATGAGCACGACAAGATTGTTAGGATAGCGGCATATTTATATTTATACATGGGAGCCATACAGAATAAATGTGCTGAAGGCCATGATCTGGCAAAAAGGCAACAGATGGCGTTAGAGAAGGCCCAATCTGATCTGGACTCTTCTGAGCAAAGGCTGCACAGAAGCCAGGAGTCAGAAAATGAGACCAGACAGTACATCACTAAAATAAAGGAGGATATGGATGTGCTGCAAAAGGAAAAGTCAGAACAGGATACCAGATTTCTGGCCTTGCAGAAGGAACACCAAGGAGGTTTGGACTCCCTACTGCAAAGCCAGAAAAAGCTGGAGCAACAGCTAGACTTCAATAGGGCATGTGCTGAGCAGGTAGTCACCCTGCAAGGCCACCTAGATAGAGTGAAGGAGGAGAGCAATAAACTGATTCTGAAAGACCTGGATACCCAGGCAGAGTTTGATCAGGAGCGCCAGAAAGCTGGTGCCTTCCAAAGGCAAAGGGACGACCTGGCGGCACAAATGCAGGCTCTTAGTCAGGAAAGAGACGCCTTAGGCCAGGAAGTCTGCCATTTAAAAAGAAAAATGGAAGAAAATCACCTGGCCCACCAGGGGCTGGGTGACCTCCAAAAAGAAAACCAGAACTTGGTAGAGCACACCAGAAGGGTGGAGGATGCTCTAGCAAGAAAGGAGCAGGCCAATAGGGACATTGCCCAGGAGGTAACCCTCCTGCAGCAAAGACTGGCCCAGTTCTCCAGGACCAATCAGGAAACACAGAGAGAGAATGAAGCTCTCTGCCAGCACAATGATAGGCTCCAACAGCAGGTAGCGATGCAGGAGAGACTGATAGAGTCGAGTAAGGCCTTAACTGAGGAACTGAAGGCACAAATGCAGGCTCTTGCATTGCAACAGGGAGCAGGGGAGGATAGAGAGGAGGTTCGCTGGGAAATGGAAACTCCGGAGCATAACCTCAGGAGCCCTAGTACCAGAGGCCCTCATACCTCTCAGTCCCTGGACTCTGCCACCCCCATGTCCCCTGGCGCACATGAGCACAGGGCCACAGGGATGGCAGATTACTATACAGCCAGAAGCATGGGGCTCATAGGCCAGTACCATCCAGGAATGGAGGGGTGGGCATCCGGGTATGGGCACCCAAGTACAGTACAGTTCAATGGGGAACCCCAGGAGAGTAGGCCCATTAAGGGCATCCTGAAAACCTCTGCCCAGTTAGGTCAGTGGAGGGGGTACCCATCAAATCCTGGCAGCAAGGAGGAATCTGAAGACTCCTCTGAACTGCGCAGGACACAGGAGACCAGGTCCCCACATTCTGCCAGCCATTCCCAGGCTCGCAGAATCCGGGAAAACCTGGAAGAACAGACGGGAACCTCTGGGAGCAGTGCCTCTGAGTCCGAGGAAGAATGGACAAGGGTTACCCGAACCAAAAAGGCCAATAAGGAAAAAAGGGCCTTGCTTAAGGACCCCTTAAAGCAGATTAAGGCGATCAGGAGCGTCATCACGCCTTACCATAAGAACGCTAAGTATTCTGTTTGGGAGCACTTAGAGTTGTTTGAACAAATGATGGAGACTTTCCATTTGAAGGACAGCCAAAGCTGCATTCAATATGTAAAGTGGACCTTCTCCCCGGAATACTCCAGTTTCTTTGCGGGGCTGGAGGACCAAAATCATTTAAGATGGTCCACATATAAGGCGGCCATCCTGAAACATTTTTCTGTTCACAGAAATCCTCAAGAGGCTCGCAAGGCGGCCTACAATTTGCAATGTGGGGAGGATCAGGCCCCACGAGAATTTGTGCAGGAGTTAAAGCGTGCTTTTGCGCAAACCACCAGAAGGGTGCGCACAGATAGTAGAGAGTTTGTCAATACATTTTTCCATGCCTTGCCCAAATATATAATGACCCAGCTCGTGAGAGATTTTCATGAGAAAAGATCTTTAGACTGGGTCATTGAACAGGCTACCCGGATCTATGAGGTGCAGAAGCCCATAGAAAATAAAAGCAATGCCCAGAAAAACCCCAAAGCCAATGGCACCCCTGCTGCTGTCAAGGTGGCAGAGGTAAAGGTCACCCCCGTTTTGGATCTGGAGATGGGGGGGCCTAAAAACCTACCTGCACCTAATAATGCTAGGCCCAGAAGGTCCTCGGGCCAGTCACAGACAGGGAGCCAGGGAGGCAGCCCCACAAATGGGGTCCCTCGCTCTCCTGACTATGTAAGTCCTCGCTACAAAGGTAACAGACCCATCCTGGGTTATGTGTGGACTCCTCCAGCCCAAGGGGGGGATCCAGCCAAGCACCTAACCTTGGGAACTTCCCTCCAAACTTCCCACCGGAGGGCAGAAATTTACCAAACCCTGGGCAGAACTTTTTCCCCAGATATCCACCCGACTTTCAGCCCCAAAACCATCCATCCTTCTTTCCCCAATTCCCTGAGCCCAGATCACTGAATCCGGGAGAGGGGAGGCCAAGGGTGGAGGGGTACCCAAATCTTCCCAACCCGGGGTATTACCAGAGGAGGGACAGCTACCCTTCCCGGGATCAGCCCAGGGGAGAAAACAGGGCCCCGTATCAGCCTGAGCGGGTTTCCCAGTTAGAGCGCCAGGTTCAAAACATGGCGCGGGATATGGGTCATATACTGAGGGCGCAGCAGAACCCTCAGATCAGCATGCCGGCGCAGAACGCACCCAACTCTGGACCTGGTGCTCCAGAACAATGACGGGGGCAGCACCCCGATAACGCACCGGTTCCCAGGGAGGAGGCACAAGGGGAAGGGGGGTGTAAAGCCTTGGAGGAAGCTTCCTTCCTCACTTGTAAACAGCCCCTGGAAACCCAGGAACCGGAAACAAAATCTCTTGCCCCTGAAAGTCTGCGTCCTAAGGAGCAGAGGGGGGGTAGGAGAAACAAAAGACCCAAACAGACTCAGTTTGAGGAGGAGGTACAGATCTTCCAATTTGAGGGAGAGGGATCCTCAGAGGATCCTGGGAAAAGGATCTTCTCCTTCAGAGAGGGGGGAACTCCTCCCAAAGAAAAATGGGTCCCTAGGGATGCAAATCCAGACTGGGGAGATGTGGAGACTGAGCTACCGCCGCCCACCATCTCATCCCAGAACCAACAGCAAGAAAATCCCCTGGTTCAAACCCATCCTGGTGACTGCCTCCAAAAAGGGGGGGGCAGCCCAGAACCGGAACCAGGGGAACCCACAATGGCTCTGATCTCCATTTGCCAAATTTTTCTTTCAGATTCCCAAGGCTCTCCACAGAATTCTGCCCAAATCTCTTCGCTAGCAATGTCCAAAACCAGAAAGTTAGCCCACCAGTTGTCCAAAAATGTACATTACCTGTGCCCCCTTGAGGAGAAGGAGGGAAGATATTATGCCCCGGTACAAGTACAGGGGCAGGGTACAATCTCGGCACTAGTGGACACTGGATCTCAAGCTACCCTTCTGTCCAGAAGGGCCTTTGACGAACTGAATGCAGGAAGGGGAGAGAATTACCAAATTCCTCTCACCTCTCTTCCTGGACAACTCCAGAACTTTGACGGGAAGGAAATTCCTGTCGAGGGGACGGCAGACTTGGACATTAAAATTGGGCGACACAAGCTGAAACACCCGGTCATAGTTGTGACCCCAGAGGGCACCCCTTGTTTACTAGGGAATGACCTCCTGAGAAGGTTGTCACCCCTAATAGATTGTGTAAACGAGGTCCTCTGGACCCAGACTAGCCGACCAATAAAATTAAAACAGAGTGTCAACCATGTTAGTTTAAACAGCACCTGCCACATGGTTGAACAAAAATCTGACCAAGTAGAATTTCACTTCCAGAACAACCAAATTCCAGACGTGACAGTAATAGCAGTAGGACAACAGACTGGTGATGGGGGGTCCTCTCTATTTCTGAAAATCAACCTTCCTTCCAGTCTAAAGTGGTATTCCACGCTGGAAGGAAACACTCTGAAATTCTATACTAATCCACAATCAGAAACTCCCACTCCTATAGTCCAGAAAGATGTGAAATCAGCTCAGAGCAGTTGTTCATCCCTGTTCAGTTAAATGATGGGAAGGACTCTGTTCTCGCTCGAGTGTGTGTGAACAACGGTAAGAGCTTCATCAGCGAAGCCATGTTTCGCCAACTCCCAAAAGATCCAGCCATTCCCGCATTCAAACTGATAGACAAATGGGAAATGGACCTGGAAGCACCTAATTCCAAACATCTCCTGCCAAGCAAGTGTATGCTCAAAATCTCCATTGGCAACAAGAGCATAGTCCACAATTGTTGGGTCGTGCGAGACGTCCCTGCCGCCTTTTACTTAGGCAGTGACATTCTCAATCGCTTTGCCATTAGTTTGGACCTAATAAACTTCAAAGCTTGGTCCCGATTAGCGGATAATCCCATGGGCTTTGATGACCCAGAAAAAGCATTTAGGTCAGCTCAATTGCTACCTTATGCAGTTGAAATTCAGATTAAAGAGGAAGTCACCATCCCAGAAAGGACCCGGCAATTCTCCCTGGAAGTGAAAGTTAAAAGAGGACAATATTTGCAAAACCCTGATGCTTACATACATCTAAATGCTTCTCTCCAACTGCAAGGGTTAGGGGTAAACCCAACTCCATTAGTCAACATAGAACATGACACCATTCCAATAGAGGTGGATAACAGCGACTTAAAGAGTATTACTCTAGCCGCAGGCACCATTATTGGAATGGCGGTTGATGACCGACATTTTTCCATCGACTTAGTAAATGAACTGTTAGGACCAATCCCCAAGGACTGTTTTGACAGTGACAGTGATGACAATACAACACCAGACAGGATTTTTACCCGGCATGGGGGGAACTTCCTGGTGTACACTTCCTGCCCCTATGGTAAGGAAGATGTGACTTGTGACTTCAGGAGGGAGGAGGTGATTTTCCAGGTTCATGAAGGCTGCCTTGCCCACCTGAAGCCTCCGGTCCAAATCAGCACTCTGACCAGGGACTTCTCCACCCAGCTGGAGGAGGCCGCGGAGATAGCCAAACCAGAAGTCTTTCCAGGCTTCAGGCAGATGGTGGAAGAGAGAGTCAACCTAGCTGATGCCTGTGTGACTCTGGAACAAAAGCAAAAGTTGAAACAAGTTTTCTTGGATTTCCAAGATCTCTTTGCGGTAGACTCATATGACTGTGGTCGCACTAACATCCATACAACAACAATCCCCACGGACCCTGGCATGACTCCTGTGTTTGTGAAGCAATATCGATTGCCTCTCGCATCAATGGAGTCCCTTACTGAAATAATTAAGAACCTTGAGTCCCGGGGAATAATCCGTCCAGTCCACAGCACCTTCAATAATCCGGTGCTGGGAATATTGAAGCCAAACGGCCAGTGGAGACTCTGTGCCGACCTCAGGGAGCTCAACAAACGGGTCCATACTTCCCGATGGCCTCTGCCCTACATTGACCAAGGGCTGGCCCAGATCCAGGGGTCACAGGTATTCACTGCAATAGACCTGACCAATGGATACTGGACTGTGCCTGTCAGTAGGGAGGACCAATACAAGCTGGCTTTTACCTTTGGGGGCCAGCAGTACACCTGGACCCGGACTCCCTTCGGATACCTCAACTCCGGCAATGAATTCAACATTTTTCTACACAAGGCCATGCCTGACTTGGGGGCAGGTTGTAACTTGGCTTATGTAGATGATGTCCTCATCAAAAGTTCATCTGTGGAGGAACACATAGCGGAGATCCGTTATGTTCTGACACAGTTGAGGGCCGCCGGAGCAAAACTTTCCTTTCAGAAAGCACAGTGGTGTAGAACCCGTGTTAATTTCTTGGGGCATGAGATTACTCCTCAGGGCCTCTGTCCCCAGGAAAAGAAAGTGGAAGCACTTCAGAAACTGAAAGACCCCACAACTCTGCGGGAACTAAGGAGCCTCCTTGGACTGACTAATTACAGCAGAAAGTTCATTGAGGGCTACGCAGAGATCACCAGACCCCTGATTCATCTCCTGAAGGGGGGGGTCAAGTGGGAATGGGGTCCAGAACAAGCCGAGGCAGTAAGACAACTCAAAAGAAGCCTCTCACAAGCGCCTTGCCTAGCTTACCCTGTCAGAAACAAGGAGTTCTTCCTGGAGACAGGGTTCTCTAATACGTGCTTGACGGCAGTATTATACCAAAAGCATGACAAGGTCAATAAAGTAATCTCCTATGCGAGCAAAACTTTATCCTCTGTGGAGGAAAAATTCAACGATTGTGAGAAGGCACTCCTGGCAACGGTGTGGGCATTGAAGAATTACCGCCCGTTTATCCAGGGGGAACACATCATAGTGGAGACTCCACACCAGCCTCTGCAATATCTCCAAAGTGACAGAATCCGGGCCGGAAATGTGAGTAATTCCCGAATTACTTCCTGGATTTTGTCAATGCAAGGCTTTCCTGTGGAGGTCAGATATGGCCAAAACAAGAAGAGTCCCCTCGCGCAAGGTCTGGCTGACTTGCATGATTGTGCCAGAGAAAACTGTCTCGAGGACGAAAGTCTGAAAATCAAGGACAACATGGAGGCATACCTTAATTCCCCACACAAAGTCTTTGAAGAAGACAAGTGTGAGGGAATGCCCACTGTCTATGTGGATGGATGCTCTTACCATGTTGACAACAACGGGGAGAAAGAACTGGTGGCCGGCGTAGGGAATGCATGGGTGAAGGAGTCCCCAGAACCCTCCGCTGGATACAAAATTGGTCCCCGAAGTAGTCAGGTGGCAGAATTGATGGCGGTGCATCAGGCCATCCTCACTGCTGTCCAGCATCAACTCCACGAACTGGTCATAATCACAGATTCGGATTATGTACGGAACGGGTTCGTGGAGCACCTGGTTAATTGGAAAACCAGAGGCATGTTATGTGCTAACAACAAACCCTTGAAACATGGGAAGTTGATCCAAAACATTGATGATCTGGTCACCTCGAATGAGATGACCATCTATTGGAAAAAGATCAAGGGTCATTCCAAAGTAGAGGGACCAGACAAAACTGGAAATGCCTTAGCTGATCAGCTGGCCAAAACCGGGGCCATCCAAGGGGGTCTAATTGAGATTGAGTCCCTGTTGGGGGAAATCCAGGTCACTGCTATCACTAGGTCCCAGACAAATGCTCACAACGACCTTTCAATTGCACAATGGAGTAAGGAGACCCCTGATGCTGATTTGATCACAGCTCAGAAGGGGGATCCAATAATTGGTAAATTTTACCAGCACCTTGAGGACCCTGAGAACTTTCCCCTGACGGATACCGATTACATTGGGAAAGAGGACCTAAGAGTGTTGATGAAATGTCCAAAAATGTTCCGGATCCAAGACGGTTTGTTGGTAAGGAAATCCAAAGCTGGCCACGATCAGTGGGTGGTTCCTACCTCATTCCGAAGCCTGATGTTAAGTCACGCCCATGATGCGGCCACTGCCGGTCATAGGGGGTTTCACACAACATTGGAAATCTTAAGAGAGGTTGCATACTGGCCACACATGGGGCAGGACCTCGACCAATACTTGAAGGGGTGTCTTGTGTGTGCACAATTTCAGCCATCATCCCTCACGCACCGGGCGCCTTTACAAAAGAGGGGAATGACACTGCCATGGTCAGATTTACAAATCGACTTTGTAGGCCCAGTGATTCGCTCGGCTAGGGGGAATAAGTACATGTTGACCGTCACATGCTTGTTTACCAAGTGGGTGGAATGTCTCCCAGCCCCAAACTGCAAGGCAGAAACTGCAGCTGCCTTGATGATTAACCACATCTTTTCCCGTTTTGGTCTACCTCAAAGGATTGAGTCAGACAGAGGTAGCCACTTCACCAGTGAAGTAATGACAAAGATGTGGGAGATACTGGGGGTCAAAAGGAAGTTGCACATTGCTTACAGGCCAGCTTCTTCTGGGGCAGTAGAGAGATATAACCGGACAATTGTGAGCATATTAAAGAAGTTTGTGGCAGATTCTGGGCCAAGTTGGGATATCCGATTACCTCTGGTCCTAATGGCTATCAGATCTACCCCTTCATCTGCAACCAAAATGTCACCATTTGAGTTGATGACTGGGCGCAAGATGGTGCTTCCTCAGCATTTGCTCTACAGGACCCAAGAGCAGACACTGATAAATGCCTCCACTACTCATGAGTATGTAGAGAATTTAAGGAAACACCTCCAACATGCTTTTGCTTATGCTCAGCGGAATCTAGAAAGATCAGCTGATAGCATGAAGACCCATTATGACCTGAAAACTTCCAGGAAGGAATATCAGGTGGGAGACCGGGTCTATCTATACAACTTCCAAAGGAACCAGGCCAAGCAGCGCAAATTTTTGCCTACATGGAAGGGACCCTTTGAGATCATCGATAAGATCTCCCCTGTGGCCTACAAGATCCGCATCCCCAAAGGCGGTTCGGCAGAGGGGGAAGACAAGTGGGTACACATAAACCAGTTGAAGTGTTGCCATCCCAGGCACACTCTGCAACAACTGGAGGAATCCTCTGGAATCCTAGCGGGTACTGTATCAGACTAATTCAGTTCCAATCATAAAACATACCACATCTAGTCTCTAACATATTGTGATTTGCATGAAACTGTCTCTTAGTTATACTGTTTTCTTTATCAAAATAAGAATGTAATGTTTCGTCATGATGAAATGCATATGCTGTCCCACCATCTCAACAGTGGTGGAAAAACGTCTATGAGTAGGTATTGCCGCTCTTCCTTTGTCGTCCTAGGAGAAAGAAGACCTTGAGACTGGCCAAGGAGGACGATCCGGAGACCGGGAACGAAGATCCAATGGGCCCAGTGGACCGCCCAATACTCCCATCAGGACTGGCGAGGAGAACCGATCGATCAGTACCGGATGGAGAAGAAGATGATGAACTGTGCCATCTATTGGAAGAAGATGAGGAAACATCCCAGGTCTTGCGAGTCCCATTCGTGAAATAGAATGGCCATCGCAAGAGGGGGGCTTGTGGGATGTATTTACCCATGCATCCGAGCCATACCTCAAAACTGTGCAGTACTGACATGGAAAACTCATGATGGCCAGAGCTTCCCAGAAAATGCACAGGGAAATGCATGAAGAATAGGCTGCCACTCATTTTTGCCGATGTTATGGGCACAGAAGGACACTGCCTAAAACCACCATTGGACTACCCACACAGTAGTCTGAAACCATTGGGAATGGCAATGCTGATTGCCAAATGCAACCTAGAACTGTTGGGAATTCATTTTCTTAAATCCCAAAAATGGGTGCAGTACCAGTACTCACCACTATCCAAAAGCCGGCAGTTTAAAACCACCCTGTGTTTCTCTGAAGGCAAGCCAAAGTGCCTATTTCAAACATTGCAATATGTGCAAAATATTCACTGAACACCAGCAGACATTTGGTAGAATGGAGTTTTGTGTGCCTACAAAATCTGGGAAATGAAGAGCCCAGAAAAATGCTTATAACAAGACTGGCTGCGCTGTGGATTTCAGCAGTTTAAGTTGCATTGGACTGAAAGACACTACAAATCTAAATGTTCAAATTGACTGAGTGACCTACTTTTGAGTGTCACATAGGTTGAAATTGTTTAAATGTCATAGTTTTAAACTTAGAATCAGCCTTCTAGCTGCATATGTAAAAAAATGTCTTGACTTAGACTGGGGAACAAAAAGTGACATTTTATCTGAAACCTGGCTTAAGGAACTTGATTTTGCTTGGCAGCTACCCCCACCAGGAGTGAAACTTGAGGCCAACCTTCCTTTTGCTGCCCACACTAAGGATATGCCATCTATCTGATAATTGAATTACCTGTGCTCTGTAGGAGAGTGAACAAAGCCCTCTTCACTCAGGCAAAGGTTTTTATTACGCAGTCGTAAAATGTAGCTTCCTCTTGGCAGGAGCTGGGAGGAGCACTGCCTGTGAGAGGAAGCTGGCTTGGCAGAAACTGGAAAGACTGGTTTCTATACCATGTGACCTGGGAAACCACACCCCTTTGGAGCCAGAACATAACTTTAAAAAGATGAATAACTCGTAGAGCGGACATGTGAAAATTTTATAAATGATACCATAATTCTTGTGATTTTTCTGCCCACATTTTAAGAGGTTTTTCGACCCGGTGGCATGTTCAGGGGGGTTTTAGCGGAAAAGTGGATATTACTCTAAATGTATGCATGTTAAAAATCTGAAACTTCTTCAGTTAATGTCCATACTCCCTGCACACATGTATGTAAAGTTGGGTCAATGTCAGAAATTGAAAAATCAGTTAAAAAGTGAAATATCTGCCATTTCTGAATACAAGCTCTTAGAAACAGCAGATTTGGACAGAGACATGGCTAAATTCAGCCACACCATGTATATGTAATTTCAAACAACTGTGTAACTCTGAAATATGTCTTTTATTATCAAATATAGAATGTGTGCAATCTGACAGAGGAGTGTCCTATCTGCAAGCCATAAAATGACATCCCTCTGACTCACAGTTCATTCCCCAATCAAATGATAAATGGAAGTATGACCAATTAGAAGCTGAGAGAGAGGTAGGGTCAGTGATGCTAGAACACACCCACATTCTAAACACATAAAAGCAGACAGACAGGACAGATAGGGACCTTCCAAATCCATCTGCAGCGGGACGCTCTGCCGGAAAAATCCGTACTTACCTCCATACAACATCCAGAGATCCAGACTTCAAATTCATCAATCTATCCAGAACTAAGAGACCAGACCAGAGAGAAAGCAGTGCTGTACTAAGAGACCAGACCAGAGAGAAAGCAGTGCTGTACTAAGAGACCAGACCAGAGAGACCCAGACCAGCAGAGAGAGTGACCAGAGCCCAGTCTAAAACCCTGACCAGATCCGTGATGAGGCCCATTTAATTCAAGAATATAGTGTGAGTACCCAGCAGAACTGTGTAGAACCAATCTCTTAGTTTAAATTCATCTAATTCAATCTATTTAACCTAAGTAGAACTGCCTCCTAGCTGTCACCTGTCATTTCTAGTTGCAAGCTGCACTTGTCATTTTGAGCTTTTGAAATTTGCAAACCCAAAAACGACCTTTATTAAATCGCTCATATCTCCGCGACCGCTTGGGCTAGAGACTTGCAGTAACTTTCCTCTGATAGCTTAGAATCGTAGCTTTGAATCGCACCAAGAACCGCATTCCTACCCCTTATAGTTTTACCGCAATCGCGGAACACGCATCCGCGAATTTTACCGCGATTTGCAATTTCTTCACATGTAAAAACTGCTGCTGTTTGCTTTCCATTTGCCAGAAATTCGTTTAACCTGCTAACTATCCCTGCATCATTGCTAGTGTGAGCCTGGACTAATATTAACTAGATACCACTCACCCTGAACCTCTGAAAGGGAATTAAAAGCGTTTCCAGCATATTTCTCATTCATTGCCAGCACATATCAAAGCAATTTGGGCCTGTGATTTCAAAACTCCTATCTGTTTTCTGTTGTCTAAGCTTGGGGGGGATTGAACTGATTACATTGATTGCATTTCTGAGAACTGTGTGCTTTCCTCCCATTCCCTTGCATTGCATAAAGAGGGGGGGAGTGAATAGCCAGAGAAAAGTGATTACATTGTTTTGTTGAAATCATATTGAGTCTTTTCTATACTGCATTTCATTCATTCAACCTTGCATTTCCTTGAACCCTATAAAGCATTCTCTACCACATTATACTTCTGTACCTATTTACCAGTGTGCTACCTTATCCATTTCATGTCAACTCATTAGTGATTATAAGAAGTGTGCTAGTGCCAGATTCTCCGTTGTTGATCTTTGTCATATCAGATTAAGTGTGCTATTCAATTATTAATTTATTATAAAGCGTGATATAATATATATTGTTTAAGTTATCAAATAAACCTTTTAAACTTGCAAAACAGAACTACTTCTTGGCTCAGTGGGGTCAGGGGGATTCCAAGAGAGGGGTGTTATATAGGGGTAGTCATCCAGAACGCATGAACTGGACCTAAAGATATATCAATAAGGGTTTTCATTCAGTATTATAGACTAGGCGTTGACTTAGCTGTAGTGTTGAATTGAATCCTCTTACAGCACGGAGGCATGACTGGGCCAGGTAACGCCCCAGGCTATGTTAGAACCCCAAATTAAGCAAGTGCTGTAACGATAGCCCCGGGCATTACATGTAGTGAATATGGGTGGTAGGATACCTACGTGCAGGAGCAATTTTATAAAAAATATGTTCAGTACGTAATAGTTTTGGAGTGATAAATAATCTCTGTTATGCCCATCTTTTTCTGTGTATAGTTCCTTCGATTAAAGCAATGAGTATGTCCCCCAGTGTGTCTTGAAACTAAACATTTAAATGGTGGATTATACCCCTTGACTTGTTGACACCTGGGGCCAACAATCTGTTAAAGCTGAACAGATTGGTGTCACACGAGAAACAAAATTATTCTGTGCATAATAATATGTAGCTCTTAACGGTTCAGGAGCAGAATTGGACTGTATTATTTTGCAAATATTTTTTCTTGATTTCAGTTAGATAGCTTCTTGCTTGCCATGATGTATCGGGCCTTGCAAATTCTTAAAAATCCCACTAGACCTGCAGGGAGAGTTCCTTAGTTTACATACTCGACCTAAGAGAAATGCCCTTGCCCCAAGATGACTGACTGGTGACAATATATTTACCAGTGCTTTTTGTAAAATGGTGCATGTCACCATAAGCACACTACATATTTAGTGCACTGCTGTCATGCAGGCACAGTGAAACTTGTATTTGCCATTTACTGCAAACAGTTTGTTTGCAGTAAATGAAAAATAAGTTTCTAACATCCCCATACTCGCCAACAAGGTCGAGTATCATGCAAATGGTACACACCCTTCATAAAAGCTACTCGCCAATGCTAATAGATTTTGTGAGCCCTGTGCATTTCTTATGATGTGATGTTGTGCATGTTAATTTCCATATCACACTATGTATCATCAATTAGAAATCAGTTTATTTTTCTTTAAAACTTGTTTAACATTGTTTTTTATGTTCTCTTTTTTTAACTAAATGAACTTTGCGCACAATGTTTTTTTCCCCATTTTATACAATATGTATCTCATTAAAGCAAAATCTATTTTTGTACAAGAGTATGTGAGACACAATAGTCCTGGAAGGACCACGACTGTATATTTACTGTTTTGCCAATGTATTTTTTTTCTCTCCCCTGTTCCCCTTCCCAACCCTTGTGGCACTTTCAAACACAATTCTGCTTATAAGCGCCTAACAAATGCTCAATAAAATATTTTTGAGTGGACTAATGGAATAGTGTTCTACATATTTTGCACAGAATAATTTTGTTTCTCGTGCGACATGAATCTGTTCTAATCCAGTGTGTCTTGTCCAATACGTATTGCTGTGGTTGGAGAGATGTGTGTTCTTCCCCTTATAGTTGTATGGTGGTGTTTTTTGCAGTACCAGTATTAGAAAATGTTATATTAGTAAACTGTCAATCTGTGACGGTAGTTGGATTGGAGCAGGTAGAGCATCGTATTCGTTGACATTGTACCAACAGGGGAATTTTAATCCACGTTTTTTGTGTTGATACCAGTTCATGCTTAACTGGGTTAAATTGTTTATGTACGGTACATTTTGCTTGCAGCACAGACATGCCTTCAGGTATCTCAAAGTGGTGCACCCTTGTAGGGAAAGGTGTGGAATCGGAATACATCAGCCCTTTCACAAGGTTGGGGCAATTTTAGCTTATTCCTGTTAACCCTGAAACCAGCATATGGGCCTAATTGTATGCTCACAACGGCAAATGGAGAAGGTTACGTTTGAGGTAGAGGAATTGCTGTAATGCCAACTAAAATACATGCAAGGCAGTATGTTCTTGCATTCCCCAGTCACGCGTACCATCCTCTGAGAACTTTTGGAAGGTTTAATGGGAACAGCAAGTGGACTAAAACGAAAAAAGCAACTATGATGTGGCCTCCATTTTAGCAGAACCATTCTGACATTTGATTTGTAGCTTGGACGCTCATAACCCCTCAAGTCTATAACAGCTTGATGAATCTTTCTGAGGTGAGAGCGCTGATCAGTCTTCTTTATAAACTTGAAGAATAAGGACTTTGATAATTAGTCTAAAAGGAGATCTGGCTAAAATTTGTTTGAAAGGAGGCCAAGTGCTTTGTATACAGTTTGTATGAAAAGCACGGTCTTTCCTGTGATTTGGGAACCATTTATATCAAAGGTACCGTTTTTATAAAGTGCTCTTCGTAACGTTTGTTTGGAAGTCACTGACTTTCTGTCCAGTGCTTTACTTTCAGCTTGCATGAAAGGCATTTTGAGCTGTAAAAGGATTTTGATAGTTTGTATGAAATGTTTTCTGTAAAATGCTTTTGGTACAGTTTGTATAGAAGGTATGCCATTTCTAAAATGCTTGAATATAGCTCATAGAATCATGCTGAATGTAGTTTGTAATCCACATGTTGGAGGGTGTGCTGGGTGATGTGTCTGTAGGTTATTCAGCCTTCTGCTTATTCATAGTTGCAGTAAATTGCGCTGTATTTTGATTGAGTGCTTTTTAAAAAGACATGCATATCCAGGAAAGGACATGGAGGGAGGTTGCATGCAGAGAAAAGCAATTTAGTTCTATTGCTAATTCCTGCAGATGTTGTTGGATCATGCATGAGAAGGCTGTCACAAACTACAGGCCAGAAGTGGATAACTGATAAGATGTTGACTTTATGTTTTCCTGAGTTGCCCTCTTTCCTGCCTAAATAAAACAGTCAATCTGTTGGCCCTAATTTGTTAAGAACTGCTGATGGGTGGAAACTCTTGAATAAGCTAGGATGTCTGTTAGAACGCAGATAGGGACATTTATACCGAATGTGCCAGGATGGAGATTAAATTGGATGTATAGTCCTATATGTGCCCCTTGTCCTAGTCTTGATTTCCTACTCTAATGCACACACATTCTGGACTATTGCGGCCAATATCCATCCTGACCCCCTCCTTGGGTTTGAGATTCTTCTTGGCACAACTGTTTTCAACATCTGGCTACACATCTCCCTTCCTTCTAGGCTTCTAGGTATGAAAACGGCAGATTATTCCTAGCAAGTACTCTTCCCCCTGCCTTATGGTCTACATTTCCAGGAAATATTCCCCCGCCCCCAGTCATTTTCTGGGTGTAATTATCACCTATGAAGATGGGGCCCCTGGGCCTAACCCTTCAGCAGGATCGTGTTACTACTTACCAATTTCTGCTTCCTGCCAGGGTCTGTTATATGTCCCTCAGAAGGCTTGCAGCACATGGTTCTTCTATTTATCTGGACATAGCCCTTCAATTCGTATTCCTGCCTTGGCTTTGCAGTAGTTTTTTCATCCACGAATGCCAGAGCATAAGGTTTTCCCCTCGTGTGTCTCCTGCGATGTCATTGGGTGGTGGCGGACCCTTACAGTTTTTCCCCTCCAGTATCTAGGCCCAGACATTGGATGAATGTGTACTTCTACTTCCTCTCGGTCCGGGCACTTGAAAGAAGGTTTGTCAGGTGAGAGGTCTTCTTCCACAGCGTTCCTCCGGTCTATTCAATGCTCCAGATAAGATCTAGGGTCAAGAGTATTTTACTACCAGGTTTTTAGAATTGGAGAGTAAATGCAATTTCAAGAGAGTAAAAATGTGTTTCCTTCTTCGAAAGAGAGTAAAAAGTGTCCGACAACTATCCAATTTGTGCTTAAAATTAAAACTGTTCGAAAACATTAGTGACGAAGAACTTGTTGATGCGTACTATCCAGCTTCACCTTCATTATACTTGGACACTAAAACTCTATTAAGAACTACTAGAGATGCCAGCAATAAATCAAGCCTCTCTACCAGCATCACTTGTCTGCCTCTCTGGCCTACTGTTGCTGCCTGGCACTACCTGCTGACAGCCACTCATGTTTTTGCCTAATTTCTCCTTCCCTTTGCTACTCTGTTTCCCCTATCTCTCACTTTCTGATATTTTGCCTCTCACCCTTAAGTGTTGCTATGACACGTTTGTAGCTCTGTTGCTCTGTCACGCTGACTCTCCCATCTCTGCATTCTACAATTGCTGTTTTCCTCCCACATTGTGCTGTATCGGTTGATAGAACTCTCATCCCCTCTCATGTCATTACTCTGTCTAGATCTGTTTTTTTCATTTTCTCTGTTGTAGTTGCTACTCCCTTTTGATTATCTTTTTGCACTGCCTCTTATGTTTTTGGCCTGCCTTTCGCTAATCTGGATTTTCTATATCCAGCTGTCCCAGTCTGCTGTTGATCAGTGTTTTCTTATTTTACTGTCTCTATATGTCTCTTTTGCTCTGCTTCTATCGCTCACTCCTATTGTGTGTGTCCTATTATTTACCTCTGTTTCCCTTCTTACTTTCTTTGTTTCTCTCTTATTTAGCTCATTGGTCTCTGACTTCCTGTTGCTCGAATACCTGTTTTGGATTGTCCAGTACGTTCTCTGTTCTTGCGGCATCTCCTCCCACCCCCCACTTTGTTCTCCTGTATTGCTTACGTTCAGAGTTGCGCTCTCTCTCGCATTGTTGTCTCTTGACATAGCACCAATAAATATTCAAAAAGCTGAAAATGCCTTTTCCATTTACAAATCGAGACCAGCTTTAGCATTGGGTGCTCCTTTTTTAAAAAAAATATTTTTTTTAGATGTGTGCAAACCTTCTTTTGGTCATTAGGCTGGGAATTATAAAGTTATGTTTGTTTCACCAGATGCAGCACTTGCTTGAATGTAGATGTTTTACCAGCACTGTATGCCATTACAAGTATAAGAGCCGAGATGAGATGTGTGGCCTGAGCCATTACACGTTTAGCAGCCCTCATGGGATGTGCTTCTTGTGAGCCATTAGAGGTATAGCAGCCCTGGTGTAGAAGCTCAGATGGTATAGCATCCCTGATGAGATGTGTGTACTTAGCAATTATAGGTATAGCAGCCCTCATGAGATGTGTGTTCTGAATCACTGACCATTTAGTAGTCCTTTGATAAGTCGAAAGCTAAGTCAGCTCGGTTACAGTTGAATGATAACTGCATCTTAAACACACACCTCTGATGTAGATGCATTAACTCACCTATCAACAAGATTTGAACTAACAGGTTACTCAATGATCTCTGCAGCAGGGCTATTGATCCACTGAGCTACCTTTCACAACAGGATGTTGACTCGGAAAGGCACATAGTATTAGGGCACTGGCAGTTCCATGTAAGGCTTGCCTGACATAACTGGCTTGTCAAAAGCTCTCAGCCCGTTTGGTCTATCCTACATGAGTCAGGAGATTCATAATGAGGCTGGCTTTGAAATGTGCTTGATTTTTGGCCGTGGGACTCAGTAATCGGATATGGGAGAAGCAGATGTTTTGAAAATCGCAAGACTGAGTAGGAGAGATTGAATTATATAACAGCAGTGCCCTCTTATCACACTGACCAACATTGTATATCAATCACACCAGCTCAGGTGGATGGTGGGAAGGATCTATGTGAAAATACCAAATTGTTTACTGTGAGGTCGAAAATCTGGAATGCAAAACACATTTTCTGCATTTGTACCCAATGCCCCCTGCCCCCCTCTATTTTTGTGCGGGAAAGTCATTGTTGGTCATGCAAGGCTTTCTACCTCACAGTAATGGAATTCAGTATTTTGTAGTGTTACTGGGGGGAAGAGCTCAGACACTGTTCTTGCTCAGTACTTTAGCTCGCTGCAGAAAACACCAACACATGTTCATGCTTTGTCATTACAGCATCTCATTCAGGTACTGTCCTAAAACATAGCAGTCCTGCTAAGAAATGTGGGCATCATGCAATCAGCCCTGCTGTGAATAATTGGCTCTGTGCCATGACATGCGTATATCAGCTCTGCTGATAAATTAGGCTACTTTGCCTGAATATATAGTCCTGTTGAGATGCATGTAAGGAAGGCATGGTATCAAAGCAAGACAGACACAAGTGATCACAGTTCAAGGGTTTTTATTAAACTGTAAAAATGGTTGAGATGAACGCCTAATCTTAACCTAAATCTAAGATGGGAGAAAGCGACGACATCAAATAATACACTGCTAGGGGAGTCTAGTTGAATAAAAAGGGCATATACTAAGATAAACCTGTTGCAAATCCTTACCGCTATGCTACAAAATAGTGTGGGATAATGTTCACAAAGAAAGAAAGAAGTGTTCTCAAAAGTCAGGATGTTCTGGCCGGGGTCTCCCTTCCCCACGTTTGAAGTACGGGACAAGGCGGCACTCTCGAGCACAGCACACTTCTGGGCTTCGCCGGCCAGAGTTTACAGTTGCTTTTTCCAATATCAGGGCCTTCTGTGCCCAAGACTTTTTTATGCAACGTCTCTTGCTTCAGTGGTCCTGATGTATCACCAACTACAAACAAAAGTTCCTTCTATTAATCTTCATGTTGGGCGATTACTCTTCACCCGAGGATCCCATTCAGCCGGGCTCCGATCCACTTTACAACGTCAGCCTCCCTCAATCGGGCCCAGACTAAACTCACTGTGGACATCCCTCAGTTGGTTTCACGTTTGTCGCCACAATGCAGTTCCTTGTCTTATCTATTCACAGCATCATCATCTTGTAATATTCAGGAATCTTAATGTCTTTTTAAACAATCCTCTGAGTTACCTTCTACACTTTCCTTAGGTCCCCCTCGTTCTGGCTCAGATCTTCCTTCACCTGCCTCCCAAAGCATTTGCCAATTCACACAGGGACTTCCGAAGGGCGGTTACGTCTCGGTGGGTCACTCTGTGATTCCTTGGTAAGTGCAGGTTTCACGGTATCACAATTTTCATGGCGTTCTCCTCAGCAACACAGTTCACTTCACTTTCACAACTTGTCAAAGACTTTTGACTGTACAAGGGGTTTGGTTTGACCCTGGTATGACCACTTTGACTTCTGATGTCGGCCTCCCCTACGGTCTTTTGGTTTCTGTAGTTTTTCTGACCTAAACATATCCTCCTTGTTCGGGAGTGGGGCATTCGTTAGTCTTTCGAATGAGCACCCAAGTGGCACCGGACCACACTCTAATCCTAATACCTCGGTTGCTCGCAAAAGACTTTTGCCTATTATCTTCTTTTATTTTATGCAAATGTTGCCACTGCAACTTTGAGCCTAACACTGTCCGTTCCACTATCAGTTTCCTCCGACTCATCGGCTGTGCTGAACTTGTTGGCTTTTCTTCCGCTGGAGTCAAGGACAGTACCACAGCGTCAAGCTCTTTTCCACGCCCTGGCTATCACTGGCTGGCTATCACTGACCATCCCCACACAACGTACAACCCCAACTCCATGGTTGAGACCTACAACAATACTCTCCTCCAAGCACTAGACAAAATTGCCCCATTGAGCCTTCACAAATCAAATCAAAGGGCCCACATCAATTCCTGGTACACTCCATCCCTAAAAACGCTACGCGCAGCTAAGTGTATGGCTGAGGCGACCTTGAAAACCATGCCTTCAGCAGTAAATAAGGAACAATTCCTAGCTACATCCAAGCTAAGTGCCTCACCTACAACAAACGCATCACAAATACCAAAACGGGCACTAAAGAACTCTTTGCTATACTGCATGAGCTAGAATCGCCAGTGAACCCACCAGAGACCTGCCTCAAAGACGAGGCTCGTTGCCTTAACATCCAAAGAGCACTCCTGGGTAAATTCTCCCTATTGCACGCCAAAATTGCTAACGAAAAAACAAAGTAGCATGTTCCCAGACCCACCCATCTACAGCAGCACCTCAGCCAAATAACCCCATCCCCGGTTCAAATTCAGACCAGTTACAACACCAGAGGTCATCAAAATCCTATCCGGACCCAAACCATTAAGGTGCTGAGGCAATATCTGCCCAGCCCCAATCATCAAAGATCGCGCAGCAGAACTAGCTCAATTTATCACCTCTCTCAAAAGCAACTCCTTTGCACAAAGCATTGTCCCTAACAACCTAAAACACGCTTGGGTCCTCCCACTGTTAAAGAAACCCTCACGGGATACAAACATACCTACTAACTACCGCCCCATCACTACTGTCCCCTTCCGTCTCAAAGTTTTAGATAGAGCAGCTTACCTACAGATCCAGGAGCACCGCGAGACACATAATGTCCTTGGCCTTCGCCAATCCGGCTTCCGACCTAGAAACGGCACGGAAACTGCCCTCCTAGATTTTAAAAACCACATGGATGAAATCCTCAGCAAAGGAAACCTAGCATATCCTACTCCTCCTTGACCTCTCTGCAGCGTTCCACCTAGTAAACCATAGCATCCTATGCCAACACCTGTCATTGGCTGCTCATTTCTCACCCAAAGCCATTGCCTGGATCAACTAATTCCTCTCCAATCGCACAATGAGTCTTTTCCAATGAGGCAGCTGCCCAGCCAGCACCAGTCCACTGCGGAGTGCCCCAAGGCTCAGGTGTCTCAACAACAATCTACAACATCTTCACCAAACCTCTATTTGACTGCCTAGACGCACTCTCTGTGTCCTACACCATCTATGCAGATGATACTCAGATACTTGTGCCCATCACTTGTGACTACCAAACCGACTCTGACACGATCAACAAAATCTATCAAAGTATCCAAAACTGGATGGCCCAAAAGACTTTGTCTTAATGATGATGAAACTGAGCTTTTGCTGGTAGGGACCCAAATTCGCCTCAATAAACTAAACCCCAACTACAAATCCTTCTCCATAGACGGGTACTCCATCTCTGTCTCAAAAGAAGTGAAAACCCTAGGGGTATATCTGGAATCATCACTCACCAGACAAGTCAACACACCAGCCTCTGCTGCAGCATACACTGCTAAACTCATCAACGCATGCAGGCCCTTTCTTAAAACGGACAACTGCACTACACTAGCCAGAGCCCTCATACTGTCACAACTAGACTACTGCAATGCCCTGTTCGCATTCTCCTCCAAAGGCAATATACAAAAACTCCCAAGTCATACAAAATAATGCACTACGTGCAGCGCTCAACATCTCTAAGAACGACCACCTCTCGGCATTCAGATGCAAATTGCATTGGCTAACGGTCCAAGATCGTATCTGATTCAAAACCTCATCTATTAACACAAATGCCTATGAAACACCGCCACAAAATACTTCTGCAACAAATTCATGAACCCTATCCCAGACAGACCCACTCTGGCATCCAACTCGACCCGCCTCACCACACCGGTATTCAAACAGCAAATGCTGGGGGTCGCAGCTTCCCGGTTGTGGCCACCAAGCAATAGAATGGCCTACCACTATCCCTTAGATCTGACCCATCTCTATGGTCCTTTGGCAAAAAACTGAAAACTTGGCTCTTCAAACAAAGTCTTAACTGGAATTAACAATTTCCTCACCAATGCTCTGTACGTGCATCTATACTACTCACCATGTGCAATATGACCAACTGTTTGAAATGTTCGATTACGTTCCCAAATGTAATCTCTTGTAACTATGCCATCGCCCAGATGCCCTCGGGCTTGACATGCTCTACAAATGCCAAATAAATTTAAAAAAAAGTAAGCTGTACGCACGGAAGGTGTATTGGCAATTTCTGTGCATAAAAAGACCAATACGCACCTTATCTGGAAGGCTGGGTCCACTGCAATTTATTGAGGGAAAAAGAAACCGCCCAGTGAGTACATTCCTTTTCAGAGCACCCCGATCTGGGCGACTCTTTCCCGGGGCCATCCGGTTCAGGGAGGAGTCTTCCTTACTCTAGCATCACCAGGGCCCACCCTGAGGTGCCCTACTCGGGGTCTAAACTGGACACAGGAGTCCCCTCTGAGGTACCCCTTTGGGGGCTAAAGGTACTGGGGTCACCCCTGAAGTAGAATCACCTATTGGTGCACACCTCAATAAATAGAATCAATACTGGTATATTTTAGATAAATTCAGGTGCAGGGGACGCAGTCAAAAGACAAACGACAAACAGTAGTTGAAGAAAGTTCATACTCGGAACTCCCCCGTCCCCTGCACACTATATGCTGAGAAACAGCCAAAACCTGATACATTACAGATGTGGCAACAATTAGAAAAATTACATTGATACATATCACTCAATCAAAATTATTTTAATCCAACAATGTTGTAGAATCATATCAAAATGCGCAATTTCTTGTAGAGGCTATAGATCAATCCAGTTAAGCTTGACGTGTTTTGGGCCCCACCCCCTTCTTGAAGAGCGATTTTAAAGTGTGGATTGAAACCAAACAAACTATGTTATGGTACACCATAGCTAACAACTGTTAGTCACTTTATACTTGTTGATACATTTAGAGACATTAAATGTCCACTTCAAAAGCCAAATATTATTATTAACCTATCTATCACCAATTGTGCCATCATGAACCCACCTACAGTGCGTTGTAGAAAGTATCATTCAATTGTATGTGTAAACAGCATGCACCTGTGGGGGCTGCGACCTGTGAAGCGAGTCACAAACACTACCCGAGTATAGGCAAAGTTTGCTGCTCAGTTAACCGCGTACCTGGCCTTCATCTGTTAATAGTAGAAAGACAAATCCTTCTGTAAAACATAACCAATTCAAAAGTAACGCTTAGTCCGCTGGTAGGACTCCATATTCAAAATGGAGCATAAATTGCAAAAATGGGCTCACACTATCTGCGCAGGATAGGATATCCCTAACTGTGTAGTGCCCGTACCAACAGGACATCAATTTCTGTGATGTGCGTTACCCTTTCAAACGCATGCAGGACCCAACGATTCAAATGCGATGACCCCATCGATAAATTACCTAGCAGCAAAATGCAAAGTGTTATGTTATGCATTCATGCTCCTCCGTGAAATACTTCTGCTTACAAAACGGTCTACACTCCTCATATGTCTGCCAGGGTAAATAAATGTAACCCTACCTGTCTGTTAAAAAACTGTCTGCTTCTACTCCCAAGGTAACTCTCAGCGTACATTCTCACAGAGCATTGTCATCATTAATTGGGCAGCAGTTATGTAAACAACTCGCGTGACGCGCCCGTAAGCTTGTTGTATGCGGCACAAACTCTAGGAGTCCCCAGTGTAGCGATCCTTTAGTTAAATTACCGTAATCTCCCATTTATAAAGGCAACCGGAACAATATAATTAGTGAAGTATCATGAAAGATGCACGTCTCCAACACTGCGAGTCCGAGAAAGCTCTAATAAGACCCTCCCGCAGCCCTGGAGGTAGTATCAATATGCCACACTTGTTGATACTCAAAAACAAATAGTCTAATTAATATAACCAGTTACCAATGATTGCCCATATACAGTCGAACATCAGCTAGATGCATATATACATCAAGCGCACATTTTAAGTCCACATTGCCCACCCTTCATAATGGCGTGCATCACAGACCATATGTTATGTAGGCTCACCAAGTTCAAATGAATATTCATTAAAGGATGCACAGTGATATATACATTGAATTTGTTTAATTGAATACTAACCCGCCAGTAATGTTTCCCCAAATTAAAGGGTGGTGAAGGACCAACCCCTTTGGCTGGCAATGTATCACAAAGATGACCTGCTGTGCCTAAATAAGCAATTAAGGCAGAACTCTTCATTGAGACCTCTAAGTTGAATTGTGTCCAATTTGTGGATCCGATGCATTTTCCTCTGTAGTAATATGGAATTGTAATCCCCTCCCCTCGCTGGGCGTTTCACTACCTCCAATACAATACATTTCTTCTGGGCTACTCTATGGTTATGCTGATTAAAATGCCTAGCCACCGGTGACTTTTGTTGTTTACATCTTACATTGGATTTGTGTTAGTTCCATCAGTCTTTAACAGGTCTAGATGTCTGGTCCACATAAAACATCCCACAAGGGGATTGAATAGCATAAATCACGCCTGCTGAGAGGCAAGTTGCAAAATCCCTCACGTTGATTTTTTGGCCATTGTGTGGGTGTGAAATCGACCTGTCCTTAATGATGTTATTACAGTTGTTGTACGCCAAGCAGGGGAAAGTGCCCTTCTTCCGGGTGCTCATGAACAATTGTTGATCCTTGCCTGCTCTCTTTGCGTGAACCAACTTAGTTTTGTCAAAGAAGGATAAGTGTTTCGAGGGGTTGGGGCGAAAGTCTTTGCAAATGCAGCCCTCCAACTCTGCCAAGCAAATACTGAAGCAGTTCTGGCAGCAGCCAACCTAAAATTATGGATGGAGCGTTCGGAATTCGAACAGTTCATACTCCAAGACAAGCTTTACGGAAGTGGTCCAAGAGAAAGTTCTGGATCTTCTCTTTGAGAGTAAATAACTCTTCCACAGCTCTACTAATGAGTTGGCAAAAATCAAGGTGAGTACTTTGATGGCAAAATTGTTGTCTGTCCTCACAAAACCAGCCGCCGCAAAATTCTCCTACCCCCAAAAGACAGACTTTTCATTCCAGATCCTTTGTGGGATTTCGGAGGTTTCAAGATCGGAATTAGTATTGGCCAGACCGGGTCCCAAAGCGGCCCTCGACGCCGTCAACAGAGAACGAGTGGTCAAGGATTTTTCTGCCCCTCAGCAACCTCCACCTCAGGGACCAATACTTTGTCTTCAGGCAAAAATCCCAATTTATGGTTTAGAAGAATCCCACCTGACTACGGTAGGGTAAGACATCTCTCTACATTTGGCGGCTTGGTTGACCATCATGAAGGATCCTTCGGTCCTGTTGGTAATCCGTTTGGGTTTCTACCTTCCTCTCCGTCCATTTCCTCCTTCCCATATTCCTCTACAGCAGACAGGATCTCCATCTCTCCGTTCGGAAGTTCAAAAACCTTTGGACATAAGGGCTATAGAATGACTCCTTCCGGCAGAAGAGGGCGGGGGATCCTACTCCTGCATTTTTACAGTGCCGAAATCCAACCAGGCTGACCTGTGTGCTATTTTTAGACCTGTCGGATTTCAAGATGATCCCGCAGACACAGATCCGCCCGTCTCTTGTAAAGGATGATTGGCTCTGTGTAGCGTATCTTCAGGATGCGTACCTTTTTAATATACCAATATGGCCCCAGCACCGCAAAAACCTTAGTGTTTCGGTAGGGGGGTCAAGCATTTTCAGTACTGGGTCCTTCCATTCAGAATGTGCTCGGCGCCAAGAGTCTGCACCAAGATGAAGGCTTTGATGGTAGCTTTTCTCAGGCTTTGGGGAGTTCACTTGTATCCTTATTTGTCCGACTGGCTCATCAGATGTTGCTGTCCTCAAAAAGCAGCTATGGCAATGCTATTTCAGCTTCTCTTCAAACTGGGACCGTCAGTCAACTCGAGGAAGTCTTCAATGATGGTCTCGCGAGATCTGATTTTCTTGTGCTTCCGTTGGAGCACAACGGTGGCCAAGGTCTTTCTAACGGACAACGGAATTAGAGACTTTCTCCATACATGTTACCTTTGCCTGAATTCCACCCATAAGCCAGCATTGTGCTTTCAGAGGCTTCTGGGCTTAATGGCATCCTGTGTCTTGCTCTTCCTCCGGCAAGATTCAAAATGAGACTTGCACAGATGGCACTCCGATAGAACTGGTCTCAGGCGATGGATCCACACTCTGTTGATTTGGGTGACTCTGGAGATGATTCCTGACCTCAAATGGTGGTCTAACTAGCCAACCTCTCGGAGGGTATCCCCTTTTTGGAACAGTTTCTTCAAGTGACATTGTCAACAGATTCCTCCCTGTTCGACTGGGGTTGGGGGGGTGGGGTGGAAGTATGCTGGGTCACCTGGAAGTGTTCGATTTACTACCTCAAATTACTACTGAAGGCATTTCCGTCCAGTATCACCAACAAAATAGTTTTCATCCAGACAGACCACTCAGTCTCAATGTTTTACATAAAGAAGCCTGGGGGGGGGGACCATGTCCCTTCCTCTGGTGGACCTAGTTCTACAGATATGGGAATGAGCGGCACAGAAGGGAATTGGTCTTCAGGTGGTGCACATTCCTGGCCAGGAAAATGCAGCGGCCAATTCCCACAGCCGCTGGTCTTCTACAAACCATTAGCGGGAGTTAAACCATAAAGTTCTCACTATCTCTTCTCTGAACGGGAGACCCATAGTATAGACGTGTTTGCAACAAACTCCAACAGAAAACATCTTCTATATGCTTCCAGGGAGGGTCTAGGCCCAGGCACCCTGGGAGATGCCCTAGAGATCCAGTTGTTGGATATTCCCAATCTCCTGCTCCAGAATGACCAACAGTTGTGGCATTCCTCTCCATAATCTTTTCAATTTAGCAGCCTGGTTCGTGAAAGTAGGTCATTGGCACTGTTCAACCTAGCTGATGATAATATGCGCATTATCCAGGCAGTGTACAAACCTTCTACGCGTGAACAGTGCAAAAGCAAAAGGCTATGCTTCTGTCACTGGTGCCGAAACAAACAAATCGACCCTTATCAAGCTTCAGTGGACAGTCTCCCCTCTTATCTTTGAACTTGCATCCACTGGCATTCATATGGACTTTTGACGCACATACCTGTCGGCTGTCGGGGCATACCTCGATACTGACTCTTCTTCGTTCACTCTCAAAAACCCAGTGATAAAACTTAATTTAGCAGGTCTGCAACATCTTTTTACTCCCGTCAAGCCTCCTCAGACGAAATGGAACCTCAATGTGATGCTCAATGCACATTGTCATAAGCGGTTCGAGCCCATGGCGATGGTGGATCTAAAATGGCTCGCCTGGAATGTGGCCTTCCTAGTTGCCATTAGTTCACCAAGAAGGATTCCAAGCTAGAGGCCCTCTGCAATGAAGAACTCTTCATGTCCTTCTATTGGGATAAAGTGGTGCTGGGCACACACACCGTCGTTCCTCCCTAAAATTGTTTCGGAGTTACATATTAAACAGTCTATCTCCTTCCCTCTGTTTTTTCTGGACCCCTTGTCAGACTCAGATAGGTTTCTACAGAACCTTGACGTCAGGATAGCTCTCAAGTTCCACCTTGATAGGTCAAAGGACTTTAGAACCCCTTCTCACCTTTTCGTGGCATTCTGAAATGCTAAAAAATGAACATAGGCCTATAAAGCCTCCATTTCCATCTGGATAGTTTCCTAAATCAGGGAAGCCCACACAGAACTAGGCTTGCAGGCCCCCAGAGGTATCCACGCACATCTAGTGCGGGATAAAGCGGCCTCTGTGACTTTCCAGAAGTGCGTCCCCAGGGAAACCATCGCCAAGGCGGCCACTTGGGCCTCTCCCTTAGCATTTTGCAAACATTATCTCTCCATCCTAGCCCTGATATTCGGGGTTGGGGAGAGGTCCCTCGCTGCTCTGCTGCTCAGTGGGGGGGGTCCTCTCTGCCCCGGAGCTCGGGGGGGGGGGCCTGCAGGCATGACGCTTGGGGGTGAGGGGGAGCTCACTGGCCTGGTGCTCAGCGGTGCGGGGGAGAGGGCCGCTTGCTGCACTGGCGTTTTCTCACAGGAAAACTGCCATCACTCTCATGCTTTTGGGCACCTTGCTGCCCTCTCGCGTGCTCCATGATTCTCTCAAAGGGACCTTGCTGCTCTCACTATCTCACTCTTAGGGACCTTGCTGCCCTCTCGCTCTGTTACCTCGCTGCCCTCTCGCTCTGTTACCTCGCTGCCCTCTCGCTCTGTTACCTCGCTGCCCTCTCGCTCTGTTACCTCGCTGCCCTCTCGCTCTGTTACCTCGCTGCCCTCTCGCTCTGTTACCTCGCTGCCCTCTCGCTCTGTTACCTCGCTGCCCTCTCGCTCTTTTACCTCGCTGCCCTCTCGCTCTTTAACTCGCTGCCCATGGATTTTCCTACAGCCTGACCGTTTTGGGAGGAGTTGGCCATGTGGAAGGACTCTAGGGCAATCCACAATTTACTGCCTCCAGATAGCTTTTCACTAAGCTTGTGGGCAACCACGGCCCTCCGAGTCTCTGTCTCTATATGAGGCCCAGGTAGTGTGTCTTGGTCCCACAGAGTGTATCTATGTATTCCTAAATAATTGTGGTTCTTGATGGTGTTTCTAGAGTGAAAGGCTGGTTGACTGCCATCTGAATTTCATGAATACTTATGATCATCTCTGGATAAAATTCTGCTAGCAATGATCTTTCGGCTAGGCAGCAATATATTTTTTGTGAACATTCTTGGCTACACCTTTCCCTTTCCTGTCCTCTGTTTTTGGAGTCCTTTGTTACTGCTTTGCCCTGCCTCTCTGGTAGTAATCTATAGCCATCCTGTATAGCAAGCACTTGGTAAGGAGCTTAGAGCCTGTTTGTGGTTCTTTTGGAGGGATTTACCCGTGTTTGTAGTGTGATTTCTAATCTGTTTTTGTGCTGGTTTTGTCTCTATAGGGCACTGCCTTGGTAGTGTAGTGGGGGTGTCACGGTATTAGTTTTATGACGGTACGATAACCTTCTTGCCAAATGATGGTATATCATGGTTATCGCGGTATATCAGGTGGAGTTAACCAATCTTAACACATATTTTCTAAAAGGTCATAAATTGTCAGATTTATCATCACAAACAAAACCAGGCACCCAGGACCAGAATTGGGCTTTTCAACATACTTTCCACTGAAATGCGACCCCTTGCTTCCACCAAACACACGTGTGGAGAGGAGGAGGAGGAGGAGGAGGAGGAGGAGGAGGGGGGGGAGCACTGCTGCGACTGGCAAAGCAAACTGAATAGCTTTTCTTAAGTGGTCATTTAGGCTTTTAGCTCCCCCACTGGCTACTGGTGAAGATGAACATGTTGCCATCTTTATAACCTGCATGCTGCAGATCAATGGAGGCTGATGGTAGTATACGCTTGCGCGCTTACACACACGTATACGCACGCTCTCTTTACGTTACAGCCTTTAGTTTACTTGTAGGCCAAATGGTGTTCAATAATTGCGGACATGTTACCCTTTGGTATGGTAGCAGGGATTACCCACAGAGATGAGTGAATTTCGCAGTGTGACTTATTATATGTAAATTTAATGATAGAACCAGGGAAACCCCCCATTGTCATATGTTTAGCAAATATCCATTATAAATATATAAACCCCAAATCCGCCAACCCAAAGTAAACCCTTTTCCTTCTTGGCACTGTATTTATTCTTCCTATTGCTAACATATTGATTTTGTGTCAAGCACGTGTGGTTTATGGAATGGCATTAAAAACTGCTCCAACTGAAACTACTTGGCAGATGGCACATCCAAAAGTGCAAGACCAAGACTGCGCAGCACTTGCTTACTGCAGCCTTTCCAAATCAGATTGAAAAGCACACTTAACGGTATAAACGGTATAAACAATGTGACGGTTATTATTGTTCAATTGAGTGGTTCACGGTATCTTTAACGGTATACCGTTATACCGTTACATCCCTGTAGTGTAGTCCTTTGTTTGTCAATATTTCCCTCGCCTTCCATCTTTATAGCTATTGGCTGAGGCTCCCTCAGCCTCCTCGACTTCCTTTTCTCTGCCCATCTCCCTGCCCCACTCCCGACCACCCCATCCCTGATGGGGATATCCATCTCCAGGAAGCACGTTTGGGCGTGAGTCCCAGGGCAGCCTTGCCCGGCAGCCAGCAAAGGGCCAAAGGCAAAGGGCACTGCCTCGCCTGTTTGCCTGTTCACCTTGGGCACCGTATAAGGCAGTCTGCTGCGCTTTCTGAATCCTGCCACTAACTTATTACCTTATCACTACCACACGATTCTTACCACTATTTTGAAATCTCACTGCACTCCAAAGCTAGCCAATGTATTGTATTTAGGTGAATTATTGAGGGTAGGTAATGTATTGCATTTAGATACATTTTGTAGGGTAGCCAGTGTATGTTATTGAGACTTGTACCGTGCACCGCTGCCATTTTTCATGGTCTCCAGGCACTCTGTGGATCTGAAAAGGTGGGGGGTTGAGAAGGTTTGTGGGATTAAGAGGAAAAGCGCAAAATAGCTTTGATGTGATGTTGGTAACTTCAGTTCCAAAAAACAGAACTTTGTGCTGGTTTGATTTGTTGCCTGGCATTAGTGTGTTGTATGCGAGTATTCTTGTGTGTTGAGACGGCAGAGTGTTTGTAGTTTGTGTTTCTTGTCTGAGGTTTGTGTCAAGTTGGTTATGTAATGAGGTGGATATGCTGAGTGTTAGAGAGTAAGAGAATTATTAGTAGGGTTGGTTGGGTCAATTTGGGTTTGTTGCGATTGTTTGGCCCTTTCGCTTAGTCGTGTTCGTGGTTGAGAGGTCCAGTCTTGTGGACTTTTCTTGCATTGTGATGAGTGGATTATTTGTTGCTCCGTAGTTGTCTTCAGCTCAGAGTGTTAAAGAGCCATGTTTCTATTAATTTCCTGAAATTGAGGTGGTCCTCTGTTTGTATTTCCTTCGGGAACAAGTTTCACCGATATGCAGGAAACTGCTGATCAATTTTTGTTTGGAGTTTTTTTTGTGTTCAAGGTGTATGTCATTGTTGGATCTTAGTTTTCGTGTTGGTTTGTAGATGGAGATTTTCTCTTGTATGCATTCCACTCCTTGTCCCTGGATCTCTTGCGTATGCGTGTTCTGCTGAGCGTTTTGAAGATGATTTGTTTTTGACTGGCAGCCAATGCAATGTTCGCAGTGCTGGTGTGATGTGTCCTTCTTGTGAGTTTAAGCAATAGTCTTGCAGCTGCATTCTGTATTAGTTTAAGCTTCCTCAACAGGAATTCTGGCATTCCAATGTAGATTCATTGGTGTAGCCTTTTCTTTTCATGATGAGCAACTTGATGGCGAGCGTTGTGTGAAGGAGAAGTAGAGAAGTATTTTCTTTATTGTCTGTAGGTGGAAGAAGAATTTCTTAACTACTGCTTTTACCTGTGGCTCGTTGTCCATTAGGATTCCAAGTTTTTCTGACCACCTTGGATGGTTCTGGCGGTTTGCCTAGTTGGGCGCGCTACTGAATGTGCTGCTTGTTTGCCAGGTCGTTGGGTGTAATACTGATTTCTTTTTGTCCGGGTTGAGTGTAAGGCTGTTGGTGCTCATCCATTGGTTTAGTTCAGTGAGGCAGTTGGTTAGTTTTGCTCTTAATTGGCGTTGATTTTATAGATGATGATGGTGTCGCCTGCGTAGTTGTAGCGGGTGGGGCCATGTTTTTTGATGAGGTTGATCAGTGGAGTCATGTAGATGTTAGAGTAGCAGTGAGAGTGATGAGCCCTGTGGGCTCCATGTTGTTTTCCAAGGTGTTGATGTGAGTGGCTGTAGCCAGATTGTTTCTGTTCTTTCTGTCGGAGGATTTTAACTAGAGGAGAGAAGTGTTGCTGATGCCAATATTTTCTAGTTTTTTCATGAGTGTCTTAGTCAGTGCTCCAAATAGGATTTTGGAGTGAGAGTATTTTACTTCCAATTTTTAGAATTGGAGAGTAAATCCAATTTCAAGAGAGTAAAAATGATTTTCCTTCTTCGAAAGAGAGTAAAAGTGTCTGACAACTATCTAATTTGTGCATAAAATTAAAACTTTGTTCGAAAACATAAGTGACAAAACAGTTGTATTTCGAAGTGGCTCTAAATAATTTATTGCACCTGTGGAAAACATTTTCCCCACACAAGAACCTTGTAGATGCATACTACCCAGCTTCATCTTCATGATACTTTGGCACAAACCCTGTTAAGAGTTACTACAGATGCCAGCTAAATCGGGTCATTCATTAATCAAGTCCCTCACTCTACCAGCACTACTTCTCTGCCTCGCGCGCTGGCCTACTTTTGCTGCCCGGCACTATCTGCTTGACCGCCACTCCATGTTTCTGCGCCATCTCTCCTTCCTTTGCTAGTTTGTTTCCCCTGTCTCTTACTTTCTGACGCTCTGCCTCTCGCCCTTAAATGTTGCAATGCCACAATTTGCGGTCAGTTTATCTGTCACTCTGCCTCCCCCATTTATGCATTATATTGTTGCCTTTTCCCTCCTATATCTTACTGTATCGGTTGATATAACTCCTCTTCCATGTCATTACTCTTGTATTACCCAAATTGTTCGTTTACAATTGTTCGAATGAACAATTGACCGAATTTAAAGGGTCACAATTGACCTTTTCACAAATGACCGTATATAATATATATATATATATATATGGGTTTGGGTTGGGTGGGGGGTTGCGGGGGGGTTCCCCCCGCATATATGTTACAATTGACCTTCACAATTCGGTCAATTGTGAAAAGGTCAATTGTCATTCGAACAGCTGTAATACGAACAATTCGTATACAACCATTACTCTGACTATATATCGGTTGTGGTTGCTACTGCTTTTGATGATTGATCTTGCACTGTCTCAAATGTTATTGCGCTGCCCTTCTCTAGTCTTGCTTTTATTTTTCCATCTCTCCCCACCTGCTGTTGATCTGTGTTTTATTTTATTGTCTCCAAAAGCCTCTTTCGCTCTTTTTATATCCCTCACTCCTATTGTGTGTTTGTCCTATTGTTAACTCTGTTTCCTTTCTCACGTTCTTTGTTGCCATATCATGTAGCTTAGTGTTCTCTCTTCCTGTTGCTTGAATTCCTGTTTAGGATTGTCTAGTATGTTCTCTTCGCCCCCACTCCTGCCACTCCTTTGTTCTTCTGTATGGCTTAGGTTCAGGGTTACTCTTCCTCTCCTGTTTTTCTGTTTATCTTTTAACATAGCACCAATCAATATCAAAAAAGCTAAAAATGCCCTTTCTATTTAAAAATCTAGTGCAGAATTACCATTGGGTGCTCCTTTTTAGATGTGTGCAAACCATCTTATGGCCATTATGCTGGGAATTACAAACTGGAGTTTTGTCAGACCAGATGCAGCACTTGCTTGAATGCAGATGCTTTGTCAACACTGCATGCCATTACAAGTACAAGAGCCCATATGAGATGTGTGCTCTGAGCCATTACAAGTATAGTGGCCCTCATGGGATTTGCGTGGTTAGCGCTTCCTCTGTAGAGTCTGGTGTTTTTTGTCATGTCTGCTTCAGAGTCGGTGGTTTTCTTGTAGCGATTTTGTGGTTTTAAGTTGTGGTTTTATCGGTTTTGTAGTTGTGGGGGTCTCTCCTTGTGGTGTCCCGTGATTTTGACATATCTGGTTCACACGGGTGATTGTCTTGCTGGAATGAGCTGTGGTTTTGTAGTTGTGGTTGTTTTAGTTCCCCGATAGAGAGGCGCTTCCTTCCTTTTGGTGACCTGTGGTGCCCTGTTAGTTCTTTCCTTGTGGGGCTTTTTATGTCTCTCCTTATGGGGTCCTGCAGTTCTTTTTAGGTGTTTGGTTCACAGAGGCGATTGCCTTCCTGTGGTGGCCGGGTTCTTGATAGTTACTGGGTGTTGCCAATCTTGCATTAGTGTTCTGTGGTTGGGGGGGGAACACTGTAGGAGGAAATGCACATCAATGCAGTGTAGCCCACTGCTACTAGAAACAGTGGTACCTTACCTTGGTCATTAAGGGGTTGGTGTGAGGTTAACATGGGTTCAACAGTGGCTATACTTTAATGGTTCTCTTGCCTTCATCCTAGGCTGTATTCTAATAGTTAGTCTACATACTGTGGTGGCTGTGATGTGAATTCACATGGGTTCCTCAGTGGCTATATTTCAATAGTTCTGTTCGCTTCAGCAGTGACAGTATGGTTTGAGCAGTGGCTATTTTGCCAGTATTTTACCTACATTCACCAGTAGCTATATTGTAAATGTTTTAGATTCATCAGTGGCTATACTTTAATATTCACCCAGATTCCATTGCAGCAGTGTTTTGGAGAATTCACATGGGTTCAGGCAGTGGTTATATAGTGTGAAATTCATCTAGAGTCAACAGTGTTCATTTTCCACTATTTCACCAAGCTTCAATAGTGGCTATGTTGTACAGGTTTTAACAGTTACTATATTGTAAGGTGGGGATCAACACAGTGGCCCTCCAAAGAGTTCAACACAGTGGCAACCACAGTGGGTGGCCACTGTGTTGAACCCCACCTTGCAAAGAGTGCAGCACAGGACAATATAATGGCCACCCAAAGAGTTCAGCACAGTTCAATAAAATGGCCACCCAAAGAGCGCAGCACAGTTCAGTACAATGCATTGAACCATACTTTGGTTGGCCATTGTACTGAACTGTGCTGCGCCCTTTGGTTGGCCAATGTCCAACTAAAGAGCTCAGCACAGCTCAATAAAATGGCCACCCAAAGAGTGCAGCACAGTTCATTAAAATGGCTAACCAAAGAGCGCAGATACATTCATTTAAGCACCCTCCTCGCTAAACATATAATTGGGTCACAGTCCCATCTCTTAGTTACACAACTACAAACGGTTTAAAATTATTACAGGTTCCATCTGGTTGGAAACCTTTACCCCTAATGGTGACGCACATGGCCATTCTATGGAAAATCTATTGTTGTCAAGAGGAGAGAAACAACATTTTTGATCTACTGTTGCTGGTTTTGTCGACCTGTCATTCTAAACCATGCGACTTACCATTTGATTTATCATTCCAGCACACATGGTCTCAACCCACACTTTGGCAACTTAATTGAAAACCAGGTGGCCAGAATCCCCCACTCATTGAATAACAGGCCCCCATGTACTTAGAGATTACACCTCTCCTCCACAGTAGCTCCGGACCATAAAGCAAACTTGCCCAAAACTGACCGCAGCTGCTGCTCTCTCAGCCTTCAGTCTTGCTGCAAAACTAGTTTCCTGGCCATTCAGAGTTTTACCTCGCAGATTCAAGCTTGTGATTCACAGCATCTCCCTACAATAAGGGGACGCACGGCACACATCTATTCACAATATACTCCATATCTCCCAACTACCCCGAAAAGATTCCTCCGTATGTATGTTAATGCATGTGTGTGTTGTAGACATCTGTGTCCCCTCATCACAATCTCCATTCACAACCTTCTATCTCGCATGCGCATGTTTATCTCCTCGCTTCTCATTAAGGCTGAGTGGAACTGCACGCATTTATATTGTATCTCTAACAAAGTTGTCATTATATTGCTACGTGCGTGCATATCTAAAAATGTATCATTTTACATAACACTAAAAGTAACATTTATCTGACCTTAACTACACTATATCTGTGCCAATTTGAAATATTGCGTCAACATCGCCGTCCCCCCAGTAGCCAATATGGCGTGCGCAATTCAAACTTCTCTCTACCCGTGGGACCTCTATCAACTACTGCAACATTTCCCCCCTTTATTTAATACATTAACAAACCAATTTCTACTTCACCGATCTTGCCTTCTAGGGGCAATGAAACCTCACAGCCATCTCCCATACTGGTCCCACTGTAACTATGCTCCTCGCTGGACAATCCCAATCCACCAGTTCTGCAATCTACCTGTTGTTCTACACATTCACCCCAACGTGGTGGAGGACACAAGACCACTCCTGCACTTATTTCAGAATCAGGTTGTGCAGTGCAGCAATTGTCCGGGACCTAGTTCCATTGTCCAAATCATTGGGAGGTGCGTATGTACAACACGCACTCCTGATCTTCTGACAAACCATGCTCTCCATCTCCGTTAGGAGATTGAGGATATATCGATTCAGCAATGCTACAAGCCTAAAGGCTCAGAGTTCCTCTTTAATTGCACTGCACGATGACTCAGAAGAATTCACAAATAATAACTCATATCAGACAATTTGAAACCATTTACAGTTCACCAAAGTTTGTATGCCAGGGGCCAAAAGGGAAGTGAAAAACAAGTCAGTCCGGCTAAATAGTCGAAATTGTTGTTGAATGTTCATAAGAGCCTCAGTGGATGCCGATGAGATATAATTTGACCTTCTCGATCCGAAAGTATTTACAGTCAATGGATTGTCCGTATCTGATGGTGCAAGGGGCACGGGGAATAGAGGGGGCCCAAATGTAGACTCAAATTCTGAATTGGCAAGTATTAAGTTGCTCTTGGGGGAACCACAAGGATGGGCATGTGCAGGGTGGTCAGACTGCAAACCCCTCACCAGGCCGAGGTAACTGCTTATAGGGAAAAGGTCTGCAGGACCAGAACAAGTTGAAGTGTTGCTGTACCTCCTGCCAGATCAGCGATGCAAAGTGTGCGGTTGTCATGATGCCTACCCCTGGGCATCAGGACCAAGCCCATCAGCTCCGGGAGCAGGCATCCAGATACTCATTAAAACCCCAACAGCCCCGGCTGGGGGCTGTTTGGGTTCAGTCCTGGCACCCTAGGCGCTAGGCTCATAGACTTTACTTACCTGATGCAGACCATGCTGCTGGTGAGTCCAAGCCAACGTGAGGCCTGGATGGGACTATTTTATTACAGGGACTATTTTTTACTCGGGCACGGTTCTAGGGAACCTCTTACCTGGAACTACTTTGGAGGCTATTTAAACCATGCCCGAACAGCAGCACACGCTTCGCGTTATTCTGCATCCAGCAGCGTAACGCTCACTGTGCCTGCAGTCTGCATCCAGTCTTCTGCCACGCCCGCCTCGAATCTGGAGCTCCTAAAACAAAGAGGAAAGAAAAGGACAAGGTTAGAAAACAAACTATTTTCGAATTCCTCACCTGATTCCGGATCCATCTCGCCTCCGGACCTGGAAAGAACATCATTTCTGTACGCGTCGCATCTCCAGCTGCAGCGCCGCGCCATACTCATCAGTCCTCGCAGCATCTTTCGATTCGGCGCTGCCTCCATCATTTCTTCGCTGAACTCCGGCACCTGGGGGACAAAAGAAAACAACAAGGTGAGCCGAGAAAACCAACAAATATAACTCTTATCACCATGGACTTACCTGATTTACCACCGGAGGCATTATTCTATAACTCTCCACATCTTCATGTGCCGCACCTGCAAAGAGAGAGAAAACAACACGTTAAACGCGTGCAACATTTACCGGACAGCGTCGGGTAATACAGACTCTTACCTGAGTGCCACCAGCTGCCACGAGAGCATCTTCTCACAATCTCAGCTGCAAGACAAGGAAGGAAGGGGGGACAAGAGTGAAACATTGGACATATTGAACTCTATGAACTTGATACTTACTGGACCTTGCCAGGAACTCGGAGTCAATACTCTCCGGAACTCTCCCACGCCTTCAAACCAGTGAAGTAACTGGCATCAAGGCGCCCCTGCAATCCATGCAGGATGGAAAGCTCATCTTTCAAGAATATAAGGTGAGATTGCTGAGAAGGCACTTCGGAAGTGATTAGTTGGGAGGACTGTGGGGGGTGCCATCGCTTGAATCCACGGGTGGCTAAATCCATCCCTCCACTTGCAGGAGAATACTTCTACGGGGTAAAGCAGACAAGATTAGGAGGGCCAGTCCAGTCAGTCATCTCTGCACTACGCATCATGTTGGTGGAGACTGCAGCTGTCCGGATCCGACCGACGCCCCTGTGGGAGCCAGGTCAGCGTAACAGCGGTTTCAGGTTTGATTTATACCTACAGGCACTGTGCCATCGCCCTTAAAACACAGAGAATGATGTGTAAGTAACAGGATCTTGACAGGTTTCTCAGGCTCCTTCAGCCATGTCAAATAGGTGAAGTACTTTTTCCATACAATTCCACATACTAGGCTGATTTGTGCCAACGCTTGTTCAGAGAGTCCCACTAAACCTCCTGCTCTGCAACTGTCACCCATTGCTCCCATTTATTGTTCATGCTGTCAAGTCCTTCAAGATTGAGCTGTACTCTGCATACAAACATGCTTCTGTTCTTCCCAATCTGATATTGAACATTCTTCCTCGACTGGGAGGATAGAAGGTGCTACAGATTGTGCCTGAAACTGCCCTCAGACACTGCACGAGGCTTCATATGATGGCACATTAGGTTGTCTGCTGCGAAGCCGTGTGCTTCATTTACTATTTCTAAATTTTCATCATTTACAAAATCTTTTTCGATGTCTTGTGCTCTTAATAATGTTTCTGCTGTGTCCATAGTGCTTAATATGTCAGATCCATTTACATTCCTACTATTACAAACATATAACATAGAAATCAGTAGAGAAATAATTCTACAAATTCTCATACACGGTTTTAAATCCATTCTTTTGTTTTACAGTCTGAATAACAATTCTCGACCTTTGTGGCTCCCCCTTTCCACTGGCATGAACTTCGATTCACTAGCACACTTATATAAGACATAATTCTGACACTCCAAGTTAAGGCCCTGGGATATTCAGCAAACTCTTCAAGAATTTCTGCTGACTTATGTGCCTCTGAACCTGTGCGCGCGGGTGAGAGTCCTCACCTCATGAGGTCTGAGGTGGTAATCTTTCCCTGGCTTATTTCGTAAGTAAAACAGGGCCAACAGAAGACAATGCAACCAACTTTTTTGCAATTCACTTCATAGTTTAGACAACTGCATTTTAAGGAAAGCATTCAGTCTTTTCACTACGCTGTTGGCTTGTGGGTGATGAACCAAGTAAACCTGTGCTTGATCCCCAGAAGCGATATAATCTCGGCAAATAATGCATTAAAAAAATGGGTCCCATTATCTGATATCAGGACCTCACATATTCCCCACTGTGGAAATACCTCCCTCACCGCATCAGGGTGCACGCAGAGAACGACCTCAAGCCATTGTGAAATTGGACATACAATTACAATCCAGTACCTAAAATCATTGCACTTCTGTGTCATATTGACTTTGTCGATATGAGGCTCTCTGAAAGGACCTGAAGGCCGGGGGTATTACCCCTCTCACAGTCTTCATGGTGTTACCAGGATGGAATTCTTTACAAACCATACAATTCCCTACAAATCTACTTACCTGTATTTGGTATAAACCGCTCCTCCTGGAGCTCTGTTGCTATTTGTTGTCGAGACTTATGTGACGGGTAATGTAGTTGCTCTTTAGCCACAAGAAGCAGCTGTATGGGCATTACTACCTTCCCTGTCAGCTCCTCTCTCCACAACAAATCTGTGGGTGAGAGCATACATCCTTCCCCCCGCCCCCCACGCCCTTACCCAGAGCTCCTTCTCCTCTTGAGGAACCTTTCCCTGCATTTCTACTATTTGAGGCAATGGGACTGCAGTATATGGGACTGGCAACTGTACCTGTTGGGACACCACTGCCATTTTTGAAGGTTCTGAAAAGGGCAGGCAAATATGCTGCTTCTTTTGCTGCTCTGTCTGCGGCATCATTACCAAGCACTATTAAATCTATTCTGTTAGTGTGCGCCGCGCACCATTCCTACCCCTACCTCTACGGGCAATGTTAGTGCTTCAATTAGTCGGGATAGCAGCGCTGCACTGCATGCTGGACAGGGGTACCGTCAGATCTCTTAAACTCTTTTTGCATTTAGATAACCCAGAATGTACCGTGGAGGTGACATACGCAGAGTCAAACATGGTGACTGCCTTCCCCTGGCTCATCTCTAGCGCCTCAATGAGTGCCACTAGTTCCGGTGCTTTCCCGAAGTAATGTGAAGGCAACCGTTTCTCCACTCTGACCCGGTACTCCTCATCCACAAGACTTATAACAGCTGCTCCTGTGTGCCTCTCACCAGTGTCCTGATTAATGGTTGATGTCCCATCAACAAAGAGTACCTCGCCTCCTTCCAAAGGCATCCTCCTTAACATTCGTCCTCTCTTCCCTCATAAGTTGCACAGTTGTGGACAATGTTGTTGGGTTTCACTAGTTCAGCTAAAAATTTCTCCGGATTGACTAGGTGACACCTTACCGGATGTATGGAAGCATTTGACAAAATAACTTCATACTCTGATACTGTTTGGGTTGTCAAAGTTGACTTAGACTTTTCAAAAATCGCAGAAAAACAGCATGCTCCACATACATCACGGGGCAGCCCATAGTAATGGTTGAAGACTTTTGTATTGCAAAGGCTGCTGCCCCGAGAGCTTGTTCACATGGGAACTGGCCTTGCATAACTGAATCTAAATGCCCATTGTAGTAAGCCAAGGGTTTATGACCTAGCAATATTTTTTGAGCCACGACCACTGTCATTACCTTTCCATATGTATGTGAAAATAAAATAAACGGTTTCTGGTAATTCTGGGTCACCAAAACTGGAGCATTACTGATCGCAGTCTTAGTTCCCTGAAACATGTTTTCATTTCCTCCGACCATTTTATCTGACCCTTCTCCTTCTGTGCCTCCTTAGGTGCTTGAAGTAGGGGCCTTGTGTAATTAAGGTAGTCGAAAATCCATGACCTACAATATTTACAGAGCCCCAGAGACTGCTGCATCTGTTTTACTATAACTGACTGAGGCGTATTCTGGACTCGAGTGGCTCTCGGGCATCACCTTTCTCCCTGCAGACAATATTACCTGTCCCAAATATGCTATCTCTGTCTGGCAGTACTGCAATTTATCTTCGTCCATATTGTACAGGGTGAGGAGCTTCATTGTGGCTCCTCAACACTGCTCCTCCAAAGCACTACAGACTAATAGGTCATCCACATGCTGGATTGCGTACTGGACACTTGTACGTTTCCCAAATCCATTTGCATGACACTTAAAAACACTTGGAGATTCACAATACCACAGGGGTAACCTCGTGTTCTCAAATCTCTGCCCACAATACGTGAACACTGTGAGGTACTGAGCATCTGGGTGTAAGGGGACTGAGAAAAAGGCATTTTGTCATCAATTACTGTAAAATGGGTCGACCCAGTAGGGATGTTACAGAGAATGGTGGCAGGTTTCGGTACCACCGGAAACCCTGCTTCAACAATTGTTGTTCAGAGGCCACAAATCATGGACCATCACCCAACTTTGGACCCCATTTGCTTTGGTCCCCATTTGCTTCTGTGCTTGCTCCATGCTTTCCTTGTCCTGACGCCTTTTACAAAAATGCACAATGTGTGCTTGAATCTCCGGCCAACTCTTGGCCTCTATTGCTACCACTTTATCCAGATCATGCTGGACTTCTTTGGGGGAGTCCCTTTAACATGTGGCAGAAGAAAGCCGCATTCTTGTCCCAAGCTTCTCCCGTCCCTGCCCTGCACATTTCTTGAATTAATTGGATGTGCGCGCTAGTATCCTAATCTAGTTTAATTGTTTTTGCCAAAATGGAGTTTGTCAGACTTATTGGGATACATCATCCTCAACGCCCCCCAAACCTGTGCCCTATAATTAAGGCCACTCCATCATGGGTGTTTGTGTTCAGTTGAACCCCCGGATATCCCGCATTTTCATCTGCCTGTTCCCCCATCAAGGCCATGAAACTGCTTTTCATGTCCCCAATCGCTAACCTGATACTGGCAGTTTGTTTTTACAAAGCATAAATCCACTTCCCTGCCCCTGCAGTGAGCAAAGAAGTAACTTCATTAGATTATTCTGGTCCATGTGTGACTATGGGACATAATACACCTTCACCTGATCCTTCTGGAGTAGTGGGAATTGAGTTGCCCCTACCTTTACTGGGGCTTTCCCCATCTGTCCTTGGCCTCTTTCTACAGCTGTGTGAGCTCTACAGCGCATCCGAAGGCCCCATGGTGTGCTTTCCCTGGTTATTACTGCAGTGGGAGGCGTAACCACGACCTCTTGTCTTCCCTGCTCGTGGTCTGTTTCTTATTCATCATCCTCTTCCTCTATCCCCGTTACCACGTCCCCTAATCTTTCTAGGGCGGCGGGGGGGAGAAGCGTATTCGGCACAGTCTTAGTCTGCCACCTCTCTTTCTCCTTGTTCTGATTTCATACATGTGATGGCACGTCCTTCCTCCAAATCTACTCTCTTTATAACTGATTTATCTAACCTAACGAGAATCTGACCATGCCTCCATCTCCCTTCCTCAACCTCCTTCACTTGCCTATTACCTCCTTCCTGTTCTTTGCTCCTGCTCTTTTGTAACCACATTACTTCATTCTCTGCTAACCTAACTGCTTCTTCCCATTTCTGTTGTTCCTACCTCTCTACCACCATCCGCAATCTATCTTCTATTCTAGTGACGGGGACACCTCCTCCCTTCTAAACTCTTCATTGGTCCCTGCTCTCACAGTTCTCTCCTGCTGTTGTTCCTTCAGCTCCAATTCCGGTGCTGATCTAAATGTAGAATGGACTTTTCTTCTCATTCCACCTTGCATTCAAGACCCATCAAGAACTTTGACTAAATGTGTTATCCTTCTGCTCTCTTCATTCCATCTTTCGAAAAAATTGTAGCGCACTGAGTTGTCCCTCCTGTCCATCTTGTAACCACCGGAGTGGATACTGGAGAATATGGAGGCTCAAACTCAGGGTTAGTATATCCTCATACAGGCGACAAAGAATAGAATCCCATATGGGAGTGGTGCAGAAGAAATTTCAACACCCACCTTTCTCGTCTCCTCAATGGTCATAGTTTTATGGGCCTTCCAGCTCTTTGCATACAACCTCCATAACTCCAAGATGTTCAATCTATTCTCTAATTTCAAACCTTTATACTTAGTTACTTGGAAAGTATGCAAGTTCTCCAACATACCCCTATCATAAGACCCTTTGTTAGACCAAGAATTAAGCATTTTGCCTTTCGTTTCCCTCAACCATTCTCTTTGATATTTCAAAATCTTTTCCTTGTATCCGAGAGCACCCGACATAAATGATTCAATGGAGTCTCCATACTCAAAACCAATCTAATTGAAACCCATTTTAAAAATCACGATGAGCCCTAAGAACCATACCCACAGCACAAAGAAATCACTACGCAAAAATCCCTTTTCCTTTCCCTTTTCTAAAAAAAAAATAGTTTCCTGCACCCACTCTTTACTCACAACCGTCTTGGTAATTATACACTACTCAGGCATACACAAAAGACAGCATGTTATCAAAGCACAGACCAGCCAAAAGTCCTCTTCTCTGTGATTTCTCCTTCACTTTAGCATAAATGGAACGCAATGTTTTCCACTACAACACTGCTGTATCTCTCTCTTCTTTACTAGTACAACACTCTTGACTACAGTGCTGTGTTTTCCTGACTACAGGAAGATACCCTTCATTACTTCGACTAACCAAGAAAAAGCGAGGTGTAGGCTCTGTCTGCACAACCAATACAAGGTAGAGGGTTACCAAGGATATACTCCAGAAAGGTATCTACGGGTGTACTTACCATAAGATACCACCACACCCTAAGATGAGGGCTCCAGACAAGCAAACTGAAGGGCATCAAGGCTATCCTTAGAATAGAGTGCAGGTGTGGGAGGCCACACCTCCTAAAATAATAAACTAGGTTAAAAAAAAGAACTTACGACAACATAGAGCAATCCATCCACCCTTCAAAATACTCACTCTTCCAAGTTGCCTAACCTCATCTAACTCCACACACTATCTTACCCTATCCAAGAAGCCATTTCTTCTCCCCGGTTACCCTCTTGCTTTACCTGGCAAAGATGCACTCACATGAAAGTGAACACTGAAGCGCTCCGAAGTGGTGCTCCTTTAATCCCTCCTGCACAGCTGGACCACAGTACCACACCTCCGGGGGCCAGAGAGGACTCTAACCAATATGGCACCTGTAGACCTCTTCTTTGTTGTGCACGAAAGACTAGTCCCCGCAGAGAAGCACCGCAGCTGAGCTGGGCTGACCGGAGACCCCCAATGTCTCAGAGCCGGGGATCCACCCAGGGACACCAAATGTAGGAGTGAGGCTTCTGATCACCAAACATGTTGGTGTCCACGTTTCATTCTAAACTATGTGATTTACCATTCAAGCACACATGGTCTCAACCTGACAACTTAATTGAAAACCCATGATCTATTGGCACACCTTCCCCGCAAGCAACCCTTGAATTAGGTTAATTGTCCATCCCCGCCAGGTGGCCGGAATCCCCTAGTCATTGAATAACAGGCTCCTTTGTACTTACAGAGATTACATTTTTCCTCCACAATTGCACCAGGCCATAGAGCAGGCCTACCTCAAACTGACAGCCGCTGCTGCTGCTCTCAGCATTCAATCTTGCAAAAGCAGTTTCCTGGCCATTCAGTTTTATCTTGCAGATCCAAGCTTCAGTGATTCACGCAAACTCCCACAACAAGCGGACACACGGCACACAGAATCATCTAGTCACAATATACCCCATATCTCCCGACTATCCCAAAAAGCTTCCTTTGTATGCATGTTCATGCATGCGTGTGTGTTATAGACTCTGTCCCCTCATCGCAATCTCCATTCACAACCTTCTATCTCGCATGCGCATGTTAACTCCTTGCTTATTAAGTTTGAGTGGCACTTCACGCATTTATATTGTATCTATAACAAATGTGTCATCATATTGCTACGCATATGCAAATCGAAAAATGTATCATCTTACACAAATAACACTAAAAGTAACATTTATCGCATTCACATTAACTACACTATATTTGTGCCAATTTGCAACATCGCGTCAACATTGCTGTCACCCCAGTCGCCAATATGGCGTGCGCAATTCAAACTTCTCTTTACCCCTGGTACCTCTATTAATTACCCCAACACTTTCAAACGTGGACCCCTGTGAAAAGTAGGGTCCTGCATCTATACAAACATTGCCTGATCATTATACCAGGACTTGTAGACAAATGAACAGGAAGGTCCTCCGGAACATTGATTCAAAACTATTAAAAAAAGAGAAAGAAATGCATTTTTATATGATCTGATTTGTATTTAATTACTATCTTTGCTATGTACAAAATGATAGAAAATGTAAGGCCTACTGCAGCCTCGTGTGAAACGTCACTGTATTTAACTACATTTTTTGCTTCACTTTGAATAAACCTGTGATTAATATACATCAAAAAGATTCTTCGATCAGATTGTTATTGCTTAAGGGGAACTTGAAACTGTCTGAGAATTCACCTCACACTAGAAGCCACAGTTCAGGAATGCAATATTATGAGACATGAATGCAACCTGAACTATTCAACTATTATGCTGAAGGCGGTAGAGAGATGTCGGCTAATGGGCCTTGCCTCTGGGCTTAAGAGACCCATCACCATTTGTCAAAACATAAGCCTTATACAAATCCATTAGCTGAGCCAATGCAATAGTTTATCAAATCTTCATGAGGGGCCAAAGAAATTCTGCCTGGTCACGTATTGGCTATGTAGGAGATGTATCAATGTTGCTCTGTATAGGATGAAGCCAACATTACTGGACTCCTAAATCGGATATGAAAATACATATTATCTGTTAAAACCCAAAGCTTTAATTATTTAAAAAAATTGTATCTCTGTGATTGGCACAATACAAATAGCATTTTGTAGCTGGATATTATATCCACAAAATGTGCATAGGTTGTTGTGTAAACATTAGGAGAAAATGGGTGAAAAACCTGTATCTCCTGAAATATTTGACATACAGCGATGTTCAGCATCTACAATCGTGCACACTGATATATAGATTACAATAATACTATTTTTTATTAAGTTCAGACATTTATTTCCAAGCTTACATAAAAACACACATTTACCATTTCCCATTAGAAATGGCTCACCCCTGCTTTTCATTGTCATTAGACTGATAGAGCACCACAACTGTCACAAGGTCTGGGAGGAGTTCATCTATAAAATGCATCCTCATAGAAGCTAGATTATTAGTATGGAATTTGGGGAGATGAACATTTTGTATTCAACTGGACGGAGGGAGCAGAAAGGAGATCATTTGGATAATTGGGTTCTAGCCAGGCTTGGGGAAATGAGCCATTGCAGACAGATGAATAACCCACACAGGGAGACTAACTTTCCAGGCAGCCAGCTAAAAAGGACCCTTCTGAAGTAATGCCTCCAGATTGAAAGTATAAGCGGTTTTCTCAAAACAAGAAAAGTCATGTGTAGCATGTAGGTATGGAATATGGAGTCCACAATTACTCCAAATTGTCCATATTAACTGTTCAGGCTAAACACCCAGGGAATAGAGGGTGAGAGCCAAGGAGAATAAGATACCCGTGCAGTATTAAATATGGTGCCCCGAGTTTCCCATTTATACCGAGTACCAAGTGAGAAGCAATTTCCTCAATGCCAAACATATTTTGTATTGAGAGGTGAGATTTAATACTGAATGTAACTTTGGTGTGCTTAAATGTAGTCTGTTCCCTTAAACTTAAGAACCACTAAATGTAATCACTGGATCATGACGGCATAGAATTGCACAGGTCATAGTGTAGTAGATCACTCAGCATCACCAAGCATTTGCCTATAAAAGGAATGCCCGTGTGCTATGTAGGTCAACTATACATGTGATTCCCTCCCCCCATATTACAACGGATGTAGCTCTGTGCAAGTAATCCCCATGTGCTGGTGCAAGATGCCCGATCTGTGCCTTTGAATGCATTGGCCCACTGTTGCTCTCGGTTGGATAGGTCATCCATTTCCTTTACTCTGTATGGTATCTGAACAACTTTTCTATATGCACCCCCTCCCCGCTCTTAATTTGACACTGGCATTGTGTTAAACCACTTAAGTGGGCAATAATACACATTATTCCAACCCTTAGGCACAGATACATAAGCATAAAGTGCTATATAAGTATATAGCCAAATTGTTAAGACTAAATTGTGACTACCCTTTGTATTGCTAATTATGCCATTGCATTAATGCTTTCTTTGACTACTCTTCCCCATGATCTCCAAAACATCTCAACTACAATGCATACAATATATGTGCAATACATATATGCTCTTACAAATGAGTTCTAGTTATGCAGTCATTGACTACTTTAATGCTAAGTAATCTACACAATCTTCCCATAAAAAGCTCCTATAGTAGCAGCAATACTGCAAAATGAGGTGCCTAGAGTAAGGGCCAGCATTTCTGGCCCACCACTACAAACCACCATACATAGTTTGTCATTCGAATTACATGTGACTGGGGCAGGGGTGAATATTATTCTAAGCTTATTGAATGCGCTGCACTTCTTACTAGCAGCGGCATCATCAAACCTACTCTTATTTGAGCAGTTATGTTTTCAGAAAGTATCCAAATTAGGATACGCACCACTGGATGGATTCAACAACGTATGTCGGATAGGGATTCTCTGAGCAACTTTGATTTACATCATGCTTTGCAACACCACCTCCCATCACTAACATCCCACTAAACACATGGGATACATCGTATCTAAGGAAAGACTTATTCATCGTTCTGTGTATGTTTCTACTGTTGCCACATGAGCACTCTGTGTACGCATAGCAATTACAAAGTGACATGGTTGCTGTGACATATTTGCTATGACATGCACAGACAAGCACACCGTGTAATGCTATACATTTTCAGTGTGTTCTTTCCCACGGTGTGGTTCCTGGGTCGCTACTTCTGGGCCCAGAGAGGCATGCCTTATGGGAAATTACAAATGTTTCCTTATTTTACTGCTTCTGTGAGTTTGCTGCTATTTGAAGGTTAGTTTTAATCCTGCATTTAGGACCAGATTATGCTAATGGTCTGGGCACAACGGTGTGTGTGTGGGGGGGGGGGGGGGGGGTTGGTTGGTCAGGCCTGTCAAACCCCATTGGGTATAATACATCCTCTAGTTAGTAGAAGTGGAAATTCTGCATTAATTGTAGGTATACCCTCCCCTGCAATCATTAAAGGGCCTTCTCCTTCCAAATGTTAAATACAGAGTCCCCATTTTTGCAAAATGTTACTTGAAATAAAGGAGTCTAAGAAAATGTTAATTGCAAGCGTATTGCAGAAAGGTGAATGCATTGGAAATGTTTTCCGTCTTCCCAGGCCTCCAGATAAGCTGCGTACTAGGCCTTTTTACGCATGAAAATCTTGTAAATACAACAGCTTTATTATTTTCTTGTGTACATTTACACAAAGGTTTAGAGCAGAGGGCAGTGCAAAGGTCAGGTTACTTGACAGAAACCAGAAGGCTTCTTTTGATTTTTATCTACGTGGATGTAATTGCAAGCCATCACTGAAACAGAATGTATTTCTCTGAAGCCTTTCAAAAAAAGAAACTGCACACTGTGATTAAAGGAATGGTTTCTTTCCATTCAGCTGCTGCTGTGTTGATGTTCATGAAGCAAACAGAAGCACTGTGCCTATTTATTTTCCTAGAATTTCAGGATTGTATAATTGATAAAATGGAAAACTAAGTTGCAATTGAGAATTAATATTTTGTAACAGTTATTTTCCACTGAAAGCAAACCAGTATTGCACAATTGTATTTTTCAGAGTTCTTGTGCTTTGTGCATAATCATGCGGAGGTGGATCATTTGTACACTTATACTTTAATTTACACTCTAATTATAAAAGCAGTGTGTTTAATGATGACTATGCAAAGTCTAGTTTACATCCAATCAACCTTGCAGTCAATGCAGTACATTACTATAAATGGTCAGTGGTCTTTGCTCAAGGGTGAGTTATTGTCATTACACCAATCACAGGTGTTCTAGTCTCTCAAATCTTCAGGAATACAATTAAAACATCCAAAACCTGACTCTCCAGGAAGTGCAAGTGCTTTCAAGTTACATTGGCAATTGAAATAGAAACTCAGCAAAACCTGTGCCTGTGATAATCCATATAGGCATTTATGTAGCGCTTCATAAATGGTTTGTCCAACATCTAGTTACTGTGATTATTATACCTCAGTCGATACTCAGTTAACCGACCTCTGAAGGATGTTAGCCAATAAGATAGCTAAGCTGGTTGAGCACTCATTGCTGCAATCTGTGCGTGATCTGTAGGTTGCAGGTTCAAATCCCAGCAAGACCAACTCAGCCTTTCATCCTTTTGAGGTCAATAAAGGAGCAACGGCTTTGGTTTGGTGATAATTGTGATAAATATGTTCTATGTACAGCGCTTTGCCAAAAGCGCTATATAAATAACCATTTGACCATTAGATTAGATATAGAATTTAGCATGGTGTCCTTGCCTCTCTGCACTGTTGTATCATAACATTGGCATACCATTAGGTAGTAATAGCTCCAGGAAATGAGGACTTTCGTTAAAGATAAAAAGAAAATTCTGCTATCGAACCTCAAAACACACATTACAATTCATATTTGCTTTACTATGTTATTGGCTAGGATTTTCTGATTTCAACATTTAAATATATACAGGAGAGATCAAATGGCCAGACCTTAGAGAAATAATGAAAGGTGTATTCTGTCACAATGTAGAAAGCTGCCGCATAGTAATGATTTCCATACAGTTTTTGACACATCGGCTGGATGTCGCATACATTTTACTCTCTTGCAAAGGAGAAAAGACATTTTTACTCTCTTAAAATCACATGTACTCTCAAAGTTAAAAAATAGGGAGTAAAATACTCCCACCTCAAGATCTTATCTGGAGCACTGCTTCTTCCTTTTGCAACCCATCTGTAATTGAATGGGCTCCCAAGTAAAGTGAAATGCTTGCTGTTCAAGCTGGGGAGAAGGATGACCTGAATCAGTGTTGAATCTGTGCTGATCTGGGAATCGCATACTCAGTTCTTTTTTCCAGTTTTAGCTCTGTTGGCTCTTGTAATGCAGGAACACAATACCAACTCTTAAAACCCTGCATCTATATGATCAGAAGTGTGAGATTATAATTTCCAGAATGAGTTCAAACAGTACTATTTTGTTATAAGGGCTTTACCCGGTGGTAACTCCCCAGGCCTTCAATCAGGATTCCCAGACCATAACCAACTCATAGAGCACTTAGAACAGTGTAGTATTAATAGTATCCCAGGGAAAAACCTTGAGGTACTAAGATTAATTTATAAAACATAGAACAAAGACCAGTCCGTGCAAGAAAAGAAGCAATGGCCACATTGGAAATGGAAGGAGGGGGCACCAAGAAGAGCATCTCTTCCATGTCCATTGCAGCTGTGATGGGCAGGGGCTTGCTGCACAGAGTGGAGCAGGAGATGTGGCCTCTCCAGAGGTAAAGATGAGGCATAGGGGGTTGCAGTAGGAGAATGGTAGAGCCGAGGCCAAACCCAAAGCCCAGATAGTCAGTTTACAGCTCGGAATGCAGGAATCTTTCAGTAGTTTCAGCTGGCGCTCATTTTAATCTGATTGATTGTCTGCCATCTCTCAGGTGCTAATATTTTTTGGTTATTTTTTTTATATTGCACCAGTTAACCACCGTCGTGTTCTCCAAGCACGTAAACCTTAGTTGTCCCGGGAGGATAGCTCAGCGGCAGCGTGCGCGTCTTGGAAACAAGACGACACGAAGCAACAACAGGTTCGATCCCCGGGTCCGTGCTTAGAAACCTCTGGGTGTTTAAGCGCGTTATAAATACGTAACTAAGACAAAAAAAACCCACAATTACGCAACTAATAAAAACAAACAATTCCTGTAACAGCGCCTCGATGCCTGCGGGCTGTGTGAGCGCTTTATAAATGTTAAATAAATAAATTAGTTATGAGCATTCAGTCCCTCTGAGGGAATGTAGGCCCCCAGTCTTCTGGAGTGCATGGACTGGAAAAGAGGGTAATATTAGAGAGAGATAGTAGAGTGTTGTGGCTAGAGTGGTGTGCATTTTAAACAAGGAAGGAGGTGGGTAAGTGAGTGGAGTTGAGGTGTTGAGTGCATATGTAAAGTTTGGATGTGTGAGGGGCTTGACCAAGGTTTGAGAAATTCGTGATAGGTGGACTGGTCAAAGACCTGGGATAACAATCCTGAGAGTATGTGTTGATGGTTTGAAGAAAAGTGAAATCTGTAGATAAGAGGAAGCAGAAGAAGTGTGGGTTAAGGAAGTCGGAGGTTGTCTGCAGATATGGAAATAGTTCGAGTTTTGTACATATTGTAAGAGGCATGAAGGTAGATGATGGCAGAGAAAGGAAGGAAGTGGGCACCACCTTCACACCATTGAAATAATTATGCACTTTTCCTTAGTTTGGCAAAACATGGCAATACTTGAGCCGGTGTGCTGGATCAGTCGGAAGCGGCCTGGGGCCCAAGTTATAGGCCCATCGAAGGGAGGCCCTTCATAATTGACCCTGGTGCTGCTAGCCCCCCCCCCATCCAGCCTGGTGGTATTGCTATTAACACCCCAGCTTTTAAACCAGGAAGCTGATGAAACCCATTTGTTTGCATGAACGTGCTGCTCACGGCAATCCATTCATTCAAACAAATACTCACCTAAGATGGCAGCTATGTAAAGGGAATGCAGGGCTCCATGAGAAAGCCCTCTTTCATTTCAATGGCATGGCGGCCCGGGATTCAGGAGAGGTGGTTGTGCCATTGCCAGAGGAATCCAGTAATGAGTGGGCTTGGTGGGTGGGAGTGGAGCAGGGGGAAAGAAGCAAGGTCCTGGGACCAGACGGCAGGGTACGTGTGGGAAGACAGTGGGTGGGTGCTCATAGCTTGCTTGGAACGCAGTCTGATTGTGTCATGATTCCTACATGGCCCTCAAGGGCCTCTCCATCCCTTCAAAGACCCACTTGGAGTCAGACTTGGCGCTTGTGGCACCAGACTCACTCACTCCCATAGGATAACATTGGGGATTGGACTTGTAGTGCATTGATGGGGACAAGATGGATGCCCCCACATATTTCGGTTACCTGAACTGCATGTGCAGTCTAGTCTTTTGGATGTGGTTCAGCCCAGAGACACCTTGGATACCCAGAGACTATTTAAGCCATGCCCAGGCTGAGAAACATGCTTTGTGTTTTCTGCACCTGCAGCGTGATACTCGCCGTGTTCGGATCGGTCTCCAGTAGGCCTGCATCTTTCTTCTGCGCTCAGCTCCTACAAGAACACTGTTAGGAACAGCCTTACCTTGCAGCGCTTCTGCCCATCATTAATCGCTCTTTCTGTTCTGCGGGCATCTTCGGCAGTGTCATTTCCATCCCGGCACGCCGCTTCCTAAGGAAATGGGAAAAGAACTGAAAAAAGGCATTAGTAAGCATTCAGCAAATCTTCGCTTATTTTTAAAGACTGTACGAGCTTCAAACGCTTGCCTGAATCCCAGCCGCTCTGGGGGAACTCTGTCTCTGGAACTTCTCATCCATCTGCAAGAGGGAAAAGACACTCCCGGTTAGCGTGGAAACATCTAGAGGAGCCGCATACAGTGCGTACTCACCGCATTTCTTCATAACCGGCATCCACGCTGAAACTGTCGCAGCACCTAAAAGACACAGAAAAAGAACTCAGTTCAATACAAATACGAAAGGGGTGCATCGCGCATTGCGCTCTCACTCACCTTCAGCACTACTCATCTCAGCAGCATGTAGCCTTCCCCGGACGCCGGCCATCATCTAAGGAAGGAAAGGAACGAAGTTAGAGAACTGTTCAAAAGACTCATACTTACCTGTCGGACTCTTGCCAGTGAAGTAACTAGGCAGCAACGAGCCTGCATCAATCAACGCGCCCCTGCGCTGAAAGCAGGATGGAGAGCACACTTTCCAAGAAAAAAAGGTGAGCTGTGGATCAAAGGGAAGCGTTGGACCCCGGGGAAGAAGGGGTTCAAGCACACAGACAATAGGGAGTTAAACTCTACCAATCCTGTGTTTCAGGCCCAGTCTCCAGTCAAGTAGACACCAGGGAAGGGTTCGAGGTCGTGAGAGGTCAGAACAGGCTGAGTGACTTCCCCATGGATACCAGGTGAGCGTTACAGATTGTGGGATTCAATCCGCAATTCGAGCAAGCTGGACGGCGGTGTCATGGACACGTCAGAAACCGACCACCAGTTAGCCCACATGTTGGGGCAGCTACGTTCCGAAGTATATGCAGCCAGGCAGGAGACCAACACCCTGAGGAGAGAGCTGATAGTAGCCAAAGAACGCGCTGATGATTTAAGCCGGCAACTTCTCCAGTCACAAGCAGGGCATGCACCATTGCAGGGAAGCATGCCCTCGATGCCAGCACCATCAGCCAATCCCGTTCAGATAACCCTTCCTGGGACAGTTCACTTGGCTCCGCCTGAACGATTTACGGGGGATCCCAAGAGGTTTGCAACGTTCATGAACCAGTGCCAACTGCACTTCCTTTGTAGACCAGGGGCCTTTCCGAATGACCAATCACGGGTTGCGTTTGTGCTGTCCTACCTGAGTGGTAGCACCGCGGACTGGTCTGTACCCTTTGTGGCCCAAGACGATCCTTTGCTGCATGACTTCAGGGGCTTTCAGCAGGAGATGGAAAAGCTGTTCGCACGTCGTACTCATGGGCAGGCATTAGACAACAAACTTCTGTCCCTACGCCAAGGGAATCGAGACCTATTAACATACATAGCCACGTTCAATAGACTCGTAGTTGAAGCAGAATGGCCAGTGGAGAAGAGAACCATGTTATTTCATCAGGGGTTGCGGGGGGAGCTCAAGGATGTTCTCGCACAAGTAGTGAACCCCCCAAAAGACTGCTCAGAATTCATTGACCTTGTTGTTCAACTGGATCATAGGTTGCAGGACCGAAGAGCAGATCGAACCAGACCGGACCCTCGCCCTATGTATGTGCGTTCAAAGGACAATATTGCCCGCACAACGGAAGGTTCAGGAGAACCAATGCATATCGGGGGGGTCAGATCCCCCTTGACTAAAGCGGAAAGGGATAAAAGGAGACAGCAGCAGTTATGTCTGTACTGTGGAAGGTCAGGTCATTTCCTTAAAGAGTGCCCTGTGAAGCCACCGAGGAGGACAGTAGGGGCCACGGACAAGGAAGATACCATCAAGGAATCGGAAAACTCCCCAGCCCGGCAAGTGTAGGGGTCCACTTTTCGAGCGAAGAAACTGAACTACAGACCTCTCATTTTGCACTCTGTGGTCTTGATCAATCACCAACAACCATCTCGGATGCATGCAGTAAGAGCTTACATTGACAGTGGAGCCGTTGGGAATTACATCGACCAGGATCTTGCGGCAAAGATGGGGCTTCCGTTACGCCCTAAATCAACCACCGACACTGTTACCACTGTCGACGGCACGGAAATAGCTTCTGGTCCAGTATCCCAATGCACTGCAGCTTTAACCCTTCTGTGCCAGGATGGTCACCAAGAATCTATCGTTTTCGACCTCATTAAGGCACCACAGTTCCGGTTGATTTTGGGAATGCCATGGTTGGTAGCTCACAATCCTCGAATCGATTGGGGAGCAAAAGAATTGGCCTTTCCCGAGACTTGCGCCCACACATATTATCGCCAAGAGAAACAACCAATAGACACCACAACCTCCACGCTTGCGACTGTGGCAATCGGCACCCTACCAAGTGAATACCAGGACTTTCAAGATGTCTTTCAGAAAGAACAGGCTAATACCCTGCCACCGCATAGACCATACGATTGCCAAATCGACCTGATACCCGGCGCACAAATCCCGTGTGGGCGATTTTACGCACTCACGGAACCAGAAAACCAGCACCTGAAGGCCTATCTTGACCAATACCTGGCCAATGGGTTCATCTGTCCCTCAAAGTCTCCAGCAGCCAGTCCACTATTCTTCGTACCGAAAAAGGAGTGGGACTTGAGAACGTGCATCGACTATCGCGCACTGAACCAGATTGCTACAAAAAAACGCTACCCCATGCCACTGAACCCTGAATTGCTTGATCAAGTCAAAGATGCCCAAGTCTACACAAAACTAGACCTGAGGGGGCATATCACCTTGTTCGCGTAAAACAGGGGGACAAATGGAAAACCGCTTTTCGCACCAAATATGGCTTGTACAAATATCAAGTAATGCCCTTTGGCCTTTGCAACGCGCCTGCAACATTTCGATACTTCATGAACGATGTTCTGCGGGAATTGATTGATGTATGTGCTCTAGTGTACATCAACGATATTCTAGTATATTCCGCATCAAAGCAGGACCAGGTTAAACACGTCCGATCCGTATGGGAGAAACTCCGTCAACACCAGCTCTACGCCAAGCTCGAAAAGTGCTCATTCCACGTCTCTGAGGTGGAATTCCTGGGCTTTATTCTCAGCCCGAATGGAATCCGAATGGATGTACACAAGGTAGATGCTATCCTGAACTGGCCATCCCCAAATTCATTCAAGGGGGTTCAAAGTATGCTGGGTTTTACAAACTTCTACCGCCGGTTCATCTCAGGATTTTTGCAAATCGTGCATCCCATCACGTCATTGCTAAGGAAAAGCAACAAAAAGTTCCAGTGGACAACAGAAGCAGAGGAAGCTTTCCAGGTACTCAAAGCAAGATTTACATCTGCCCCAATCTTACGCCACTCTCGCCCAGATCTCCCATACCTGGTGGAAACGGATGCCTGAAGCATGGCTATGGGAGCCGTCCTCTCAGAAAAGGACCCAGAAACGGGCCAGTTACACCCTATTGGCTTCTGGTCGCGTAAATTCACACCCCCTGAACTCAATTACGCTATCACAGACAAAGAACTCCTGGCCATTAAGTCAGCCTTTAAGGCATGGCGGCACTACCTCTTGGGCGCCAGACACACAAACGCCACAATAACTGACCACCGGAACCTCCAGTACCTAAAAACGGCAAAGGCCCAATCCTCACGACAACTACGTTGGGCTCTTTTTCTTGCTGAATATGACTACGTGATTACATTTCGACCAGGTGTGAAAAACGGGAAGGCCGATGCCCTTTCCCGTATGGGGGTGGAAGAGCAAGGGTATCAGACCCCTGACCCAATAGCAATCTCCCCGAGTGACAAGCTCTTAGGAATCACAGCAACCATAACTCAGAAAGAATTACATGAAGAAATCCAAAACCTGATGATTCCGGAGCAATTACAAGCGTGGAGTGCACAAGGAGAACATTACATGATGAAAGATCAGTTGCCCTATTTCAGGAATCGTTTATTCTTACCAAACCAAGAACTATGAGAACAAGTCATGTCCGGTTATCATGATTCCTTGATCGAGGGCCACCCCGGAATCGCTAAAACCTTAGCCAAGGTAAAACGGAATTATTGGTGGCCCACGTGGCGTAAAGACATTATCCAATTCATCCTATCTTGTGGAGTGTGTGCTCAAAACAAGTCATCCAAGCAGAAACCGGCTGGGCTATTACAACCATTGGAAATCCCACCAGCACCCTGGCACACGTTGTCCCTCTATTTTATTACTGACTTACCACCCAGCCAAGGGTTTAACACTATTCTTGTGGTTGTGGACCTATTTTAAAAAATGGCACATTTAATTCCTCTTAAGGGGCCCCCAAATGCTTGCACTCTGGCAAAGGTATTTCTTGAAGGCATTGTACGGCTCCATGGGTTTCCTTCAGTTTTAGTCTCAGACCGAGGTACTCAATTTGTATCTAACTTCTGGCGAAAATGCTGCTCTAAGGACCAGATCGACATCCGGCTTTCCACCAGTCACCATCCCAAACGGATGGTCAAACTGAGAGGACAAATCGGACGCTCGAGCAGTATCTGCGTTGCATGTTACACTAAGCTGAAGGAAGCTGGTTCGACCCATTATGGATAGCTGAATATGCTTATAATAATTCCCTACACACCAGTACTGGGCAGACACCCTTATATACCATATATGGCAGGCACCCACATACTTCGGAGTTGGACCTTCCTACAAACCTGGAAATGCCAGCAGTCAAAACCTTGCACACGACCATTTCTCAAACCTTTAAAAGGGCAGCTGAACACTTACTTCAAGCTAAGAATCGCCAAAAGAAGTTTGCTGATCAACACCGAGCAAAGGCCCCCAACTACCAAGTGGGAGACAAAGTCTGGCTGGCGTCTAAACACGTGTCCATTAAAGGAACCCAAACTTTCCGTCCAAGATGCTGGGTCCATTCACCGTCACCTCCGTGATAAATCCTGTGGCGGTCAGACTAGCTTTGCTGTCAAACATGCAGATTCATCCTGTGTTCCACGTGTCTCTCCTTAAACCAGTTCAACTTGGGACCCGGGTAGCAACGCCACCGCAGCCAGTAGTAGTTGCCGGAGAGCCAGAATTCGACATCAAGGACATCCTGGATTCAAAGTACGTGAGATCCAAATTATACTACTTAGTAGACTGGAAGGGGTATGGTCCACAAGACAGGACATGGGAGCCTTGTGAGTACATCCATGCACCTCGCTTGCTTAGACGATTTCATCAAAACCATCCAAACAAACCAGGACAAGACAGAAGAGCCTGTCATGATTCCTGCCCCTCATGTCCCCAGCCCTCCAAGATGTCAGGCTGGAGCCAGGCCACGATCACCTACATGGGCCTCTCCATCCCTCCAAAGACCCACTTGGAGTCAGACTTGGCGCTTGTGGCACCAGACTCACTCACTAACATAGGATAACATTGGTGATTGGACTTGTAGTGCATTGATGGGGACAAGATGGATGCCCCCACATATTTCGGTTCCCTGAACTGCATGTGCAGTCTAGTCTTTTGGGTGTGGTTCAGCCCAGAGACACCTGCGATACCCAGAGGCTATTTAAGCCACGCCCAGGCTGAGAAACATGCTTTGTGTTTTCTGCACCAGGAGCGTGATACTCACCGTGTTCGGATCGGTCTCCAGTAGGCCTGCATCTTTCTTCTGCGCTCAGCTCCTGCAAGAACACTGTTAGGAACAGCCTTAGCTTGCGGCGCTTCTGCCCATCATTCATTGCTCCTTCTGTTCTGCGGGCATCTTCGGCGGTGTCATTCCCATCCCGGCACGTCGCTTCCTAAGGGAAAAGAACAGAAAAAAGGCATTGGTAAGCATTCAGCAAATCCTCGCTTATTTTTAAAGACTGTACGAGCTTCAAACGCTTACCTGAATCCCAGCCGCTTTGGGGGAACTCTGTCTCCGGAACTTCTCATCCATCTGCAAGAGGGAAAAGAAACTCCAGGTTAGCGTGGAAGCATCTAGAGGCGCCGCATACCACGCTTACTCATCGCATTTCTTCTTCATAACCGGCATCCACGCTGAAAACGTCGCGGCACCTAAAAGACATAGAAAAAGAACTCAGTTCAATACAAATACGAAAGGGTCGCATCGCGCTCTCACTCACCTTCAGTGCTACTCATCTCAGCAGCATGTCGCCATCCCCGGACGCCGGCCATCATCTAAGGAAGGAAAGGAACGAAGTTAGAGAACTGTTCAAAAGACTCATTATACTTACCTGTCGGACTCTTGCCAATAAAGTAACTAGGCAGCAACGAGCCTGCATCAATCAACGCGCCCCTGTGCTGAAAGCAGGACGGAGAGCATACTTTCCAAGAAAACAAGGTGATCTGTGGATCAAAGGGAAGGGTTGGACACCGGGGAAGAAGGGGTTCAAGCACACAGAGACAATAGGGACTTAAACTCTACCAATCCTGTGTTTCAGGCCCAGTCTCCAGTCGAGTAGACTCCAGGGAAGGGTTCGAGGTCGTAAGAGGTCAGAACAGGCTGAGTGACGTCCCCGTGGATACCAGGTGAGCGTTACAGATTGTGGGATTTAGCCCTCAATTCGAGCAAACTGGACGGCCACGGCCACATGCTGCTAATCCTTTTGTAATTGTACCCAACGGGAACACTTTTCCGTATTTAAAGTTGACATTAGCATTACCGCATTCAGGGATTGAAATAATGATTTGTTGATCTGGAGTTTAATGCATCTCTTTGGTATCCAGCACCATCCAGTAAGCAGCAGCTACCTATGGGGAATATGAGAGCCCCACAATGCCTTCAGAAAATTAATCAAAACAAGACTCTTTTTGTAACTCCTACCCATGATCTCATTGTTAGGCATTTGCTACCTGTAACCATGCATTGCTATGTACATGTTGTAACTAAGACACTTTCTTTAAACGGTGCCTCGATGCCTCTGGGCTGCTAGGCTCTTTACAAATACAAAAATAAATGAAATAGTTCCTAGTGGATCACAAATCTAACTCCCAAATGAGGCAAGTATGAACTTTTGTCCGTTGTATATGGCGAACTTTGATTTAATTGTCTTTGCCACTAGAAATGTTTACCCTGTGACTTCTAGACATGTCCTAAAGTTCTTTAAATTTGTCTTATTGGGAACGTGTCTAATGCCTGACAGGTCTGTTTCAATGGCACCAGGCGGCATTAGGAGTTGAAAGTACCTCATGTTAGTTATTGGTGTCAAGCTAACCAGCTTCTACAAGGCTGCAAACGGGAGCTAAATGTCTCCCAGTACTTTACTGTTTCAAGCCCTGTTGCTTTGCTGTTGAGGTGCAGAGTTTACACATGGAATGAGGTGTAAAGAGTTTCTCTTGTGTTTGATGCTACTGCACGTTCAGATTAATTTTCCATACATGTTCTGCATGTTGAAAGGTGGGAAGTATCAGCTAAATGTTCTGGTGACATGCCCAATTAAAAGGAAATTCCCCTTTTCCCTTCAAAATAAGTGTTAACATGATAGGTCGTATCCGTTTCAAAATGGAAATGCCACAGCAGGACCAGAAAACTTAGCTTGTGTGGGGACGCTGGAAAGGCATACATTTTCTTTCTCCTGAAGGTAGTGTAGGAGAGCCCCTCTGATGCTCACACCAGAAGAAATACAACCCACTAGGGGAAAATGGCCCAAGACACCCCTTCCAAGGATAAGTATTTTATTCCTAAAGAATAGGAGTGCATCAGCAAACCGTTCTGCTGCTGCCGCCGAACGTTCTGCCAATATCTGCATGAGCAGCACTTTAAAGTACATTGCGTCATCAGTGACATGATTACATACAGTAGAAACCTGTGTGGCTGGTTGGTGATACCCTATACATAGGCTGCCTGCTTCATAGGGGATGCCAGGCCATTGGTCCTAGCCCCTTCTGTCCATCTTCTTCCAAGCAGGTGATGTTGGTCGTCCTCAGTCATGAGGTGGCGGCTAATTGGCAACTATGTACAAACTAAACAATACATCGCTATCTATGTAGCAGTGCACTCGATACAAGCAGACAGGGGCCTGAGAGAAAAGCTGAGGTCATTCTAACTCACAAATTTCACTCTATCCCAGACAGGCCGGCATCTCTCCAAGCTCTCCCACCCTTGTTCTGGGCTATATTTGTATCACTTCCTGCACCTCGCAGCATAAATCTCGTGACTCAGAGGGGAAGGCTTTCTGATCTTTCTTGATAGATCGGGGGTCTAACAGGTTTATGATCGGTGGTCTGGGGCTGGCTGGTACCTTGGAATTCAGGGGTCTTAAGGCTAGGGCGTTTGGGTGCTATAACTTCGAGTTGGGACTGGTTGGTACAAAGACGCTGAACCTTCCTCCTGTGGCCTTGCAAGACACATTTTTCCCAGAGCGCACAGGCTGGCAACTGTCAAGACAATGAAGGGTTTATGGATCTCTGTGGCTCTGACTTTCTCGTCAGTGCCCAGGATACAACCTATTAATTCCCTCATGTTCGCGGCCTAGCACTGCGATTCTGGCTACTGCGCCGCGTTTGTGCCTTTCGTTCCAATATGGCTGCTAATATTTAAGATGTCATTTGTTGCCACATATGCGCTACGTGTAAGAAGCATGCTGTAATATGATTGTGTAAAGGAGTTTGAGAGCATCCACTCCCCCCTGGTCTCTTAGATTACAATACACAGCCTTTGCCTTATTCTGAACAGCTTGGGGGTTTTTGAAGATAGTCGCCCCTTCCCAACATTTCCCCTTTTGTTAATTCTACATTAACGAACTCCCCAAAAAGACCCACCGTTATTTGTCCCCTCCCAGCATTCTTCTTCCAACCTCTCAGCTTCTAAGTAAGGTGGTGATCCCTCCTTTGGAACCCATGCTCTACAAACATGACGCAAACTCTGGCCTGCTTCCTCAGGGGTGCATGTCCTATATATACATTCCCCATCACCTGCTAAATCAACCCAATGTTCTGTATAATGCTTGGGGTCAGGTGGGGGCATAGTGATAGTGCCGGGCGGGTGCAAGCGCTGCTCTATCGCAACCATGCACTGTTTGTTTGGGTCATCTGTTTGTTCTGCAAGGTGCATTTGATACCCCAATTGAAACCATCATCATGGCACTGTTAGGTACTGCTTTAGCACAACATCAGAGTCCCAGTTGACAGGTGCAGAAAAGGACCAATACGAATACTAACACTGGTACCAGTGGTTTCACAATCTCCCCCCATCCATAATAGTGCTCAGGAGAAAAGGCCATCAAACCAAACATTGCTTTGTATGCCAGCTTCAGGTTGCATGTGCAATCTGAGGGTGTGCAGTGCTCCTATTTACGTCAGGGAGCTGTTCTCTGCATTGTTTGGGGGTGTGAATGTGCAGCAAGAATCGCCAATTTTGTAGCACACCCCTCCTTTCATCATCGTGAGCAGGTCAAGCACATATCTGTTCTGGGGGGTCATCAGTCTTATCACACGCATCTCGACCTTGATTGCGTGAAGACCTTGTTCCATGTAATTTGCAAGTTGTATGACCTCCGATCGTACAATTTGTAGCGTCTTGCCGTTCATGGCTGTTTGAACCCCAGGCAGTAATAGTGATGCGAAAAAGGTTTCTTCTTTGCTAAACAGTCTATATTCATTGGGTATTTCTTTGAGCAGTTCAGAAGAGTCTTGAGACAGGTAGTTTGATCTTCTTTTCCTGCGCAACTTCTTGTTCTTTTGTTTTTTCGGTAAGATACGGAAGATGTTTGGGCTGCAATGGGCTTCTGGTAGGTCCCCCTAGTGTTGAACCTGTAAGTTGGGACAAGCAAGCACTTTGATCCCACAGCGAGGCGGTCTTTAGGGATCATGACAAGTGCGAAGTGCAACGTGGCCAGTGAGCATCAGTCCCTTCAGGATGGCAGAAGGTGCACAAATGCCTCCTGTCCACACACCCAGTAGTAGTCCAACCTGCAGCAGTGCCTTTTTTGAGGTCTGGGATAAAAAAAAATGTATTGCATTGTTGGTTGGCCCCTACAGAACCACTTCCTTCGTTCTAAAAACACAGTTCATAAGTCTCTTGCTGTTGCACTTTTACTGGCTTTTCTGTTTCTTCGATCCACGTCAACTTTGCGAAATGTTCGTTTCAGAATGGCGCACATGCTGTATTCACTAGGGCCAACACTTCCTCTCCGAATTCCATTAGTCCTCCTGCGCTCAACTCATTGATGTTTCTTGCCACTTGCTCGCTGCGTGGTTAGTGTGGATTTAGAGCGTTCAGAAATAGCAAAAATCGCATGCTCGACGTACAGTGTTACGGAGCACCCCACAACAATGGTGGATCTCTTCTCACTGGCAAATGCTGCAGAAGCAAGTGCCTGTTAACAGGCAAATTGGCCCTTCATTATTCAGTCTAACATGCCACTGTATTAGGTCAATGGCTTGTGGCCCATAGAGCTTTTCTGTGTCAGCACTGCAGTCATCAGTTGCCTGTTGGAGTGGGAGAATAAATAGAACTCTTGCGCGTAGTCTGGGGTTGCTAGCACTGGTGCAGTGGATATGACCTCCTTGAGGTCATTGAAATTGGTAAGAATGTCCTCTGTCCATACTATTTTGTCATTTTTCTGTGCTTCCTTGAGGCCTTGTAAAAGGGGTCTTGTGTACGCTGCATAATCAAGGATCTATGCCTTACAGTAATTGTTTGCTTGTTTGCTTGTTTGTTTATTGATTTTGTAGGACGCACCGAACCCATAGGTAACTGGGCGCAGCATAGTATAAGAAAACCTAAAGCTTGATACATAGTCTATAGTTACACAGTGACATAACATGGACCATACTGGGCAAAACATGTAGGATGATAGGTTGATGTAATTCTATACAGGTGCATACAATACTAATGGGTAGTGAATGGGTCATATGTCATTAGAGCGCAGCTAGTTTAATGCATTACGCCTGAAGCTCAGTTAAGATTGGTCAGCTCTAAGTGCTAGGGGTAGGGCGTTCCAGGATTGGGCGGCTTTCACTGGGAAGCTGTTGCCTCCAGATTTCATGAGCTTGAATTTAGGATCCCAAGGCAGAAGGCGTTGGCTGTTCTGGTAGGTCGTGTAGAAGTTCTAACCATTTTCTCTGTTAGGTAAGGTGGGTCAGTGTTGTTCAGGCATTTGTAGGTCAAAGAGATGGTTTTAAGTAAAATTCTGTCGTTGATCTTTAGCCAGTGGTGTTCCCTTCTGATTTTGGAAATGTGTTCTCTATTAGGGATGTTCAGGGTGGTTCTGAGAGCGTTCTTTTCTAGAATTTGTATTTTATCCAGGATGTACTTATTGGCTCCTAAGTATAAGGCGTTGCAATAATCCAGTTTTTACATTTTTGGGGCGTTGGCAAGGGTAATTCAACTGTTTTTTTAGATAAGAATGTCCTGCAAGCTCTAATGAGTTTGCAGGTGTAAGCTGTAGATGATGCCATGGAATTCACCTGTTTCTTTAACGTAAGGGTGAAGTCAAGGTAAAACCCTAAGGTTTTCATCTCCTTAGCTACCCCAATGGTGTTACCATCAATGCTGACGGTAGAGTAGTTAGGGTTCAGTTTTTTTAAACTCAGGGGAGACCCAAGGATCAGGATTTCCGGGTCCGTGGGATGCCATCCATGCCTCAATGAGGAGGTAGATTTTATTTACCAAGGCCATATCTTTGTCAAAATTGCCCGAAAGGGGAATGAGGATCTGAGTGTCATCTGCATAATTTGTGTAGATGACACCCAGTCTGTCCAATTTGTTAAATAGGGGCTTGGTAAATCTGTTATACATGGTTATACATGGATCCCTGTGGAACGCCGCATGTGATTTGGATAGGGTCAGCATAGGCCGATGGAGAGAAAACTCGCATTGTCTTTTGTCAAGGAAGGACTGAACCATGCTATGGCACCTGTGGAAAAGTGGGCGGCCGTTGCCAGGTGTTTACATAGAACTCCATGGTCAACCAGGTCGAAGGCTGCCGACAAATCAAAGAGGAGCAGCATGGCTGTTTTCCCTTGGTCCTTAAGTTCATCAATTTGCGTTTTCAGGTCGATGAGGGCCGTTTCCATACCATGCTTAGGCCCAAAACTGGATAAGCCTGAACCAAGGAGGTGGTTAGTTTCCAAGTAATTCTGAATTTGCAGATATGCAATTCTGTCAATAATTTTACGGAGGAAGGGCACGGTAGTGATGGGCCTATAGTTTGTAGGAATAGAATGGTGCAGGGTTTGTTTTTATAATAACGGTAGAACCCAAGAATGTTTTAGGTTACCTGGGACGATGTTGTTGGAGAAAGAAGCATTGATCAATTTAGTGATAAAAGGTGCTAAGTCTCTTGCTGGATCTTTAATAATTTGTGCAGGACAATTATCACCTTGTCAATTGGATGGTTTCAATGATAGAATGTTTTTTTCTGTAGCCAAAATAGAGACTTTAGTGAAACTGAACGGTTCAGGACAGTGAATGGACTCTACAGGGATAGGGGGTTGTGGGACAGTGTGTTGAAGCAAAGCTTTTTTATTGGCTAGTTTAGATTGGAGTGTGGACATTTTATTAGCTAGCGCATTCTGGATGCTGGTGCACCATAGTATTTGTATTTATTATGTTTATATAGCGCTTTACTCCAAAACGCTGTACAATTTTAACAACTGGATACATATAACATTATAACAGTAGAAGCAATTTCCAATCATTGAATCAGACCAACAAAACAGTAAGTAGAGCAATTAAACTGAAAAGGAAGAGAGAGAGTAGGGCAGTAGAACTGAGAGGGAAGAGGAAGGGGTGAGGAGGAGTAGGAAGAGGGAAACAGAAGGGGGGGTATAAGTTAATCCTTCGGTACAGTATCTGGGGGAGGACTAGGGGATTCCAGTTCTCAGATGCTCAGGAAAGTTTCCTTGGTGTTAGAGCTGGTGTTGGAGATTCTTGCGTTGTAGATGTCTTTTTTTGGTTTGGATTTTTTTTTATACTCATTAGCAAAATTGGATAGTAGTGTCCTGTTTTTCTCAGATTATGTGTGTCGCCATCAGGTTTCTAGTTTCCTTTTCTTTAGTCTAAGGTCTTTCAGGTGGGGAGTGAACCATGTATTAAGGTGCGCTGCTTGTTTGCTTTTGCGCAAGTTTAAGCGGGGCAATAACGTCGAGAGCTTATTAAACACTTCGACAAGACATGTGTGGTCGGTATTGCTGGGGAGAGAGTTCACGGCGGGATGGATAAGGGGGAATAACTTATCAGTCGTAATATTTTTCTTCTAGTTGTTACAGGTGGAGCCATGATGGTGTCTTTAGCTACTTATTTGTCTAGTGTTAGCGATATGTCAATCAGGTGGTGGTCAGTCCAGGATTGTTGGGTTACTTTGGTGATCTTCGTCTCACAATTTAGGTCAGCCACCTAGTCAAGGGTCCTCCCTTTGATGTGAGTTGGTGCGTAATTACATAGCCCCAAGAATTTTGCTTTCCCTTCACTGTTTTGGGCCCGGGGTGGCGTGCACAAAGGCAGCACGCTTTGGAATTTTTCTTTTGCCATTTACCAAAATCAATTGTCCCAAATGGGACCCACCTATCTTCATCTATGCCTTCCTAAATACTGTCCCTCCCAAGCCCTCCGCTCATCTACCTCCAAACTTCAGCGAGTAAGCTGGTTCTCTAAGCAGAGATTTGGAGGGAGATCTTTATCCTCAGCACGGGCCTCCCTGCCGCCCTCCATCCTGAGCTTGATATCCTTAAGTTCCGGAAACGCCTTAAGACCTTCCTCTTCTCCTCTCTCCCTTGCTGACCTCTCTCTCCACTCTATCCCATCTCCTTCCTTTTTCCACAAAGCATGCTGCCTGGCCGCAGGGAGTACCTCAAGAGTCTCTCAGGTCCCCAGCACCCTCGCCAGTCCTCAAGCACTTGCCTCAGGGCCTGCACTTGCCTCATTGCTACTGCACTCGGTCAATTACCCATTTAGAATGGCATCTTCTCAACACTTACCCAGTTTCTGACCAACTGGGCGCATCTGGATTGCCCTCCCCTTGCACTTGTCCTCCTCCCCTTCTCCTGCACCGTCTGTGCAACTGCACGATCTGAACGTCCCATGCCTTGAAGATTGTCTATCTTTTCCGCCCTGTCTCCCTTCCTGCATTGTGGCACCCCTACGCTCTTGGAAAAAACTCCAGTATTGTCGTCAGACCTATTGGTTGCTATCTACACTGTTAATTGTATCATATGCGCTTACTCTGCCTGGGTTAGACTAGTTATCATTCAGAAACTCAAGGGCTCTGAATGACTGTTGTTTTTCTTCCCTGTTCCCTCTCTTTGAGCGGCTTGAAACGCTTGCCTTGTGTATAGGCGCTTTACAAATAAACCTTACCATTACCAAATAGAGTACCTCCTGGAGGCAGTTCTGAAATTTAGCCTTCTCAACCTTATAACCCTTGAGGGCCAAAAGCTGTAGGAGTGTTAGTCTTTTCTGCACTGATACTCACTGACCCTGCACACCAGTAAATCGTCAACATACTGAATAATGATACTAGGCACCTGAATATTGCCTACATCAGCATGTAATATCCTTTTGATAGTGCTGGGGGATTCGCAGTATCCTTGAGGCTGTCATGATCTCTGCTTCCAAAAGGTCAGGGTTTTCCCAACTCCCTTGGAAGCAGATCCATAACCCAGGTTCCGAGTGCCAACCAGTCCCAATTGGGACCTTTTGGACCCAGTCCTGGCGCCAGTGGCACCAGGCTCATAAATATGCCCAGTCCCAGCGCTGGAAGCGCCGGGCTCATAATGCTTGGGTGGATTTACCTGCAGCAGACCATGCTGCTTACTTGCCTGCCAGTTGAGCCTCTGATCCTCTTCTGTTTGGAACTACTTTTCCTGTTGGGTGGGGCAGGAGTCACTCCCTAGATTCAGAACACTGGAACTCTTCTGGAAAGCAGGAACTCTTTTCTTACCTAGGCGTGGCTGTGGAAGGAGACACCTAAGCACTACAGGAGGCTATTTAAACCACACCCGATGGATGAATCTTGCTTTGCGTTATTCTGCATCCTCTGCAGCAGAACGCTCATCGTGTCTTCTGCATCTGATCCTGGGCCTAAGGAAAAAGGCTTACCATCCTGAATCCAGTCTTCAGCAACACCTATAAAGACAAGAAAGAACAGGTTAGCATTACGGTCTTCAGTGACAGCTCTTCACTTACCTGGTCCATCGGCTGTCACCAACGCCTCGCGCTGCATTCCGGCATCTGAAAGACAAAGGCTTACCTACTCCTCGTGCGCTCCGGAGGTCTTCACACTGCATTCCGGCATCTGAAAGACAAAAGCTTACCAACTCTTCGCACGCTCCGGAGGCCTTCGGCGCTGCATCCCGCATCTGAAAGACAAAACAAGGTGCGTTTAAAGACATTGGGGAACTTTAATACTCACGTGCCATTACTCCTTTCCACATCTAACCCAGTGGGTATTCCGGCACCCTGCAGCCGCTCCGAACTTGTACCTGCAAAATAAAAAGACAGTTAGAGCGCATCGTGAAGCAGGCAACAAGCGCTTACTTACGTGCTTCCAGGCGCTTCTATTCATCACACGGGCTCCATCTTCAACTCACTTCAGCCCGTCATCCGCCATCGCCGGAACCCTGCAAAACAAGAAACATCATTACTAAAGACTTTAAAGACATTAGAATTACTCGAAACTTACCGTTCGTGCAGTAAACGACGGACAGCAGTCCTCTGAAGTCAAGAGGCCTGCTCCCCTTATCCAGTGAAGAAACTGGTTACAGCACCCTGCCCCGAGGCAGATGAAGAGCACGGCGTTCACTTACCTAAGACATCTTACCCTTCGAGTCAGACATACAGTGCACAGAGGTCCAGCCCAAAGAGCCAGCCGTGTGTTACACATCACCTTTGAAGATACGGTATACGCCCAGTCAAGACCGGCGCCTCTACGGGAATCAGGTGAGCGTTACAGAGGCAGTCTTGTGTGTTCGAAGTGCCTCCCCCATACGTAAACGCAGTGATCTATCTATCAGAAATCTGGGTGCAAAGGGACTGAAAAGGCGTTGTTAAGGTCCACCACAGTGAAGTGGGTCGCTTCTTTAGGGATGTTAAATGTATTGTCGCAGGATTCGGTACCACTGGAAATTCTGCCTGTACAAAATCATTAAGAGGGGGCAAATCCTGAATCACCCAGCTCCCCCCCTTCCGGTATATAGCCATGATGCATGGGGAGGTAGATGGTACAATTCTATCCCGATTTAGTAGGGCAACAGTGGTGTCCCGTACCCCTTCCTCTGCCTCCCTTGATAAAAGGATACTGCCTTACCCGGGGCAACATGTTACCTGGCTTGAGTGTTATTTGAACGGGGGTTCACTCCTTGTAAGAGCCCCACATCATGGGCATTTGTTGTCCAGAGCCTTTCGGGGACCTGCTTCAAGTCGGACTATATGACGGGGGTGGGGGCGGAGCTATGAATCCCATCAAAGGACATTGCACTTTCCGATACTGCACCATAATGTCACAAGGGATAGACATTGTTAGCATAATCTCGCCATCATCTGGTCGATCCTCAAACAAGTCTGTATCAGTCACTTCTCTAAGAGGCATTGTAGAGTCCATACACAACCATGTGCGCCACTCGTACCCTTCTGAGTCGATCCCTATTACAACAATCGTCTTAGCTGACAGCACCAAACTCTGTATGGCCAGGGACCGTATTGTCCCTGCCACCAATTCAGGGGTTACTACAGGCCAGAAAATAAAGTCAGATGGCACTCCCCCAAAATGCCTTGCCAATTTGGGGTACTGCCTCGAAAAGCACTGTTATGCCATACACAAACATGTGCAGATCCACAGGAATACCTTGAACCTCTCCCTCTACTCCCCCGGCATGTATTATGACCATTGCTCTTATGCCACTCATGCCCAGGGTGGCACACACTATTCCTTGGTCTGTGAAGGAGATGGTCATATTTAATTTATTTAATTTGTTTAACAAGTCTCGTCCCAACAAATTTATCTGGGAGCTCCCAATACAACAGGGGTGCACTGTTCTGATATCCATTTCTTTTGTGTAGGGAACTATGGCGACAGCCCCAGAGAAGCCCAGCATGTCAAAAGTTTCACAAGATAGTGGGAAGTTTCCCTCACTGATGCATGATTTAGTGGCACATGTGTCAAACATGAAGATGAATTGCTTATTGCCTATCTCAGCGCCGACCAAGGGTTCCTCATCAGCGTAGACTGTCATAGCACTGGGCACGCAAGAGTTCTCTGTGGGCTGTCCTAGTCAGGGTATGTGTTGGTGCCGGAGAACGTGAAAGGGATGTTCCCCGCTACACTCACTCCTCGGTAGGGTACGATAGTGCTGTTTGACACCGCATAGTTCGTTTGCAGATTACTTTTGTACATGGTGTTCGGTTGGGGCATTAATGGTTGTGTAATCTGAGGGTTCAGCCCTTGGGCACCTGGGAGTCTTGGTGGTAGTTAAGTGTAGGCCGGATGTATCTCATAGTGTATGAGGTTGGCCTCAGGGACTGTACCAGTGGTTGAGGCTGGTGGGCAATAGTTGCTGTATAGGTTGCATCACGCCGCAAGCCTGCTCCTACACTCTATTGCAAAATACGCCTACTGCCCACAGCTCCAGCATTGTGAAAGTCCAATACCTCCTCCCTGAGGTCCCATACCTCCAAAACCCCCTCTGAGCCCACCCCCACCTACGTTGCTGACCTCCTTGCTGACACTCCAGGTAGGGGTGCTGAATTCCACCTCCCCCCTATCCTTGTCCTCCTCTGGCCAGAGTGCTGCTATTCTTGCATCTGGAAGTGCTGAGGCCTGCTCTGCCATCTCCGTTTGCACATTTGACAATATGCCCCTTCAACTGCTATTTTTGCTAGCTTTTTCTGCACAAGTTTTGCTTCTGCAGCCTCTGGGACGTTCCCTTTTCTCGCTCCTTGATCCTCTACAATGGTGTATCATTATGGTTTGATCGCAACCCACCCTTTCGCTTCAATGCCCACTATTTTGTCAAGCACCTTCTGTACTTCCTTGGGTAACCCCCTCTTAGTAACAAAATAAAAAAAGGAACTGACTGATCCCACTAGTCCCCCGTTTCTGCATGCATCATCTCCTGAACCTTAATGTATTGCGTGGGGTCTTCATAGTCCCCCATTTTATACTGCATGATAGACTGCAGGTCTGGTGTGTCTGGGTACGTTCACTGCAGCGCGTCCCACACCTGCGCCCTGACCTTGTTAAACGGTGCGCAGTCATGTGTGTCATCTAATTTTACTCCCCGGATACCCTGTTTTAACCCACACGTCTCCAGTCTGATCCCCCAAAATTGCAACAAGTAAACTCTTCATATCCCCAACGGGCAAGGGGGATAACTGCCCTCTGCTTTTCGAAAGCATAGATCCATTTTCCAGCCCCGGGAATAAAGGGTGGGAGCTGCTTCTTCAAGTTATACTTATCCATGTGCGCCTAGGGCATATAGTGCGTCCTGCCTAGACCTTTATGCAACAATGGCATCTGGGTACCTGTATGCCTCCCTTCTTTTCGTCCAACACTTCCCTTTTTCCTTGCCACTGCCAACTGATGAAGCCTATTCATTAGTTGTGGCCCCACAAACGTTCTACACGTGGCGTGACCTCCGGTCCTTGCTGTGCATCCCCTCCTTGTCCTCCATCTCATCCAACGTATCCCGTTCGTCTTCCCTCAGCTCTCGGTCTGTGTCCCTGTTGGACCTTACTGTCCCGTATCACGTACCCCGTACGCCCATCACAACCTCCCTCCTTCTCAATGTGCACATCCTTTATGGCCGTACTATCTAACCTAAACAAAATGTCTCCTGCTCTCCATTCAGCCAACCCACTCCCCTTCTTTTCTCCCCCCTCCTGTGTCACCCTCAATCGAGCCAATTATACCTGCGTAGCCTTCAGTGCCTCTTCTACCTCCTTCTGAGTCGGAGCATTACTATCCTGGGGCGGGATAGCACTTGGTGTTGGTCTGTAGGCAGGTGGGGTAGTAGCTGGGTTGGGCACATATGTCGGGTTCGTATATCCAGTGGCCGGCAAGTGGTGAGTGGATATAGCCCTGTATGTGAGAGCGCAGCATTATTCACCTGTATTGCTACGGACATTGTATCTGGGCCCACCCCTTCATTGTTTTGTGTCCCCCCTCCATCAGAGTCCTCCCCATCCTCTAACATCTTCCACAGGTCTAATATCTCCTTTCTGTTCTGGAGTTGTTTACCTGTTATATTTAGTAGCTAAAAACATGCTAATGTGCTCTAATTTTAGTCTGTTGTGGGTGCCATGCTCTGGCTAGGAGCGGGGCTTCCCCCTCCTGTGTTTCTACCACCCATTGTTTGTTATTTAACTTGTCTTGTAAAACGGTAGCGCACTATACATTTACTCCAATGGCGTCCTCCCTCCCATCTTCACAATTTGCACGCTCCAAACCCGAACCTTTACAATTATGCGCTGCGCATACTTTTATCACCAAACTGTCAACACTTCTGCCTCCCCCTATGCGCGCTCTCTCTCTGTCAGTGGCCCGCTGTCTGCTCTGACAAATCACTGCAGGCTTTTTCCAGAGCAGAAAAAAGGTATGGAGTATTCCTGGATGCTTTGCAGCCCCTGGAATCCAGGGTTCGGTAGTTGTGCTAAAAGGTGCAAATTGAAGTAAGGCTGTGAGCCCCCTCCTGAAGGGTATTTCCTGCCTGGAAGATAAACCAAGAATGAGACACCTTCACAGAATTAGATGGTTACATAGATAGTTTATTTTTCCAGAAAACAAAGCACTTGAGTGCAGAGAAGTTTATTTGCATCAAACAAAGCACTTGAGTGCAGAGAAGCAGCACTATGTGTTTCGCTGGTGCTCTCTAACTTACTTACAATCTTGGGCTCTTTAAATACAGCTTTTTCAGCTCCGTTAGCATGACCCGTAAATAACACAGGGTCATTGGAAGATAAATCACTTGCAGGCTGAACAGAAAGTTTGGTGAGTAATTATAGTGAAGAACAAATAAAGACATGTAGGAAGAGACTCGACATATGTTCCTTTCTATCCTTAAACTGAGGTCAGGGGGGGGAGTCACCATCATCTGGTATTTGTGCGTGCTATTTGGACCGCAAGCTATTTTCTAGCTGCCACCCTTTCAATGGGAAAGAGCAGTGCCTGCCGTTTGGCACCTACACATCTTTTGGTACTTTGCTGTTTGTGAACCATGGCAAAACTGCCATGTAACATATTTACTAGAAGGAGAACTTGTGTTCATTTAAGGTTTATTTCCAGAAACGTCCCTTTTGAACATCAGTTCTTAATGTTGTATCTGTAAGTGTCATGATGCCTACCTCCAAGGTGCCAGACAAGACCCAGCTACCCCAGAGGCAGACATCATGTCTTCAAGGGAAGTCACAACAGCCTCAAGTAGGGGCTCTTTGGACTCAGTCCTGGCGCCATAGGCGCCAGGCTCATAAAAGGGGACTTTGTGTTAAAGGTGCTTAGTGTTAACTTACCTGATGCAGACCATGCTGCAACATCCAGGCCTTCTGAGGCCTGAATGGAACTACTTTATCTTTGGAACTACTTAACCACACGGGTGTGGTCAGGGGAGGAATAAATACCTGAGAGGAAAGATTCATACCTGGAACTACTTTGAAGGCTATTTAAGCCACGCCCAAGCAGCAACTCACGCTTCGTGTTGTTCTGCATCTAGCAGCTGGACGCTCACCATGTTTGCTCCTGCATTCTGTCTTCTGCCACTCCTGCCAGCATCCTGGAACACCTGCAAAGAGAGAAGAGAAGAGAAAAGGGTAAAGAAGAGTCCTTACCTGCTAAATCCGCATTCCGGAGACATCTCGCCGACGGTCCTGAAAAGGAAGACATCCATTTAAAAGCACATTGCATCGACCGCTGCAGCGCCGCATCTCACTCACCTGTACAAGGTGCCACCACGTTCTACGGCGACATCTGGACTCGCAGACACATCACCGCGCCTAGGGAGAAAAAGACAAGAATAAAGGTGAGAGGGGAAAGAAAACAAGGTAGCCTTAATTTCCATTACAAAGCTTACCTGTTGGGTTATTCCAACTTAATTTCGGGTCTGTGCCGCATCCTGGCATTTCCGGACCCCGGCCCCTATGGGGAAAAAAGACATCAGCGTTAGTGGGCGCATGAAAAGACATTACCCAAACGCCCATTAAAGACTTACCTGATTTCTTCTGGATTGAGCTTCATTTCGGGTCGGTGCCGCATCCAGGCATTTCCGGACCCCGGCCCCTATGGGGAAAAAAGACATCAGCGTTAGTGAGCGCATTGATACAAGGACACAGAGAACTCTCATCAAGCTCACCAGAGTCTCATTCTTCGGTTCCACAGCTCTTCTCAGAATGGTTTCCGCACCTGAAAAAGAGACAACAAACAATTATTATTGCGGAATCTTACTCATTAACAGAATCCTTACGGTACTATACCGGGAAAACAAAACTTGAACCCTCTACAATTAAAATCCCAGTGAAGTAACTGGATACAACGCGCCCCTGCATGAGAAGCAGGATGGAGAGCTCAACCTTTCAAACCCTAAGGTGAGACTTCACGTGGGGGTCGCAGGAGGGTTTCGTAGAGGGGTGAGAAGGGAGCGGGAGGCTTATACTTTCTCCCGCAGATTGTTAATACTCCCTTTTCACATACAGAAAGATATTCCTGCGAGCCAGACAAGCCAGATTCGAAGGTCCGGTCCAGTCCATCATCCGGGTCCTGCGCTTCACCATAGAAGAAGCAACAACACTCCAAACCAGACCTGCACCTCAGTGGGAGTCAAGTGAGCGTAACAGTAAGCATGAGTTCTGATATACAGATTGGGCGGAGAAAGGAGCCTCAGTACTGATATCAATTGCCATCATTTCTTGGATTGCTACATCTTGCATTATCAATGCATTACTACTCAATATAGATGAAACAGGAGGTTTAAGTAACAAGGCAAGTGCCTGGCAGCAAACAGGTAGACAATGTAGAAGAAAATAGGCCCCTAAGAAAAATAAGAGGACTATCATTAGGAAGGCACCAACCTTCCAGCCAAAAGAGCTGATAATGGACCAAAAGGAACTGGTAAATTCTCATGTGCCCGTGGGCATGTGGGCATGTTCAGCAATACCATGCAGCTTATTTATTGCTTCGCGAACAGAAGTAGAGGGATCAGGCATAGACGCAGCAATCTGCCCCCAGGACTTTGCATACGCCTTCCTTTTTTTGCAAGTTTAATATCTAAAACATCCCATTTGGCAGGTCCACAAGGCGCAGTGCCTGTAATTCTACAGTGATATTACTCAATATTTCAATAGTGCCATCAATGATTACTTCCAACAATCTGGTCAGGAGACGGATGTCTCTAGAGTTTATCGGAGCGCCATACCAGGGGGTGATGGCCTTAAGGAGATTGCCAAATATCTGTCATCAGTATCGTCCTATATAATATTTTGATACCTGGTAGGGTTGTCAACAACAGGGGGGGGTCATAGATACGGCTGGAAATACAAATCCTAAATGGCAGCAGCCAATGTGGAGGTAGCCAATTGTAAGCATTAAGCCCACAAATTAAATACACTGAGTTGTCAACATAAAAGGGATCATCGGTATTGTCTCTGTGAATGGTGAATGTTATGTTGCAGTTGGTGCTATATCCTAGCAACTTAAGAACCATTGTCCTCAATACAAATGCCCCCTGTTATGTTGGAGGCCTGGAGATGCAGGGAAGGAATGAAAAATAAATGAGGGTTATTATCCAATAGCTGTGTACTAGGTAGAACTGGGGCCTGCCGCAGTCACAAGGGCAGCCCGGGAGAAAAAAGCAGTAAACACATCTGACAAAGGGAATGTAGTATTTGGAAGAATGACAAATTCACAGGCTCCTCTGCACAGCACCTACTGTTGTAACTAAGCATACAAAGAGGAGGAGGAAGAACGGCAAGCATAGCAGATATTGGCTATTCCCTGGGCTTTTCCTTTAAATATAGTTATAGTTTCTATACGTAATATATCCATGTATAAAGCATAACATGAAGCAAAGAATGGTAGGGTCAACTGTTGCAGTGGGAGCGCTTCCTCTAAAAAGGCAGGAAACTGCAAGAAGACGTAGCAATTGCTGCGTTGAGCCATCTTGTGTGTATGATCCATAAGGATAACGAACACATTTCTGCTCATGAATTCATGATGATAATGCTGGTCAGGGGTTAAAGTTGCCATTGTAACATTAGGAAGAGGTACAGTATGTAATACTTTATATTTGTAGCCCAATTGTCTTGTCATGAGAAAAACAATGGAGCAACATAGTGAGTCTATCCGTGGAGGAGGCAAATATATATTTTATGGAGTGTTCAAAATACCTCACCCCCAGGTAATCCTTTAAAGATGGTGGTCTTAACCACCGGAGTAGCTGTTCTGTCCTGAGGGTGTTACCAAATAATCAGTTTGTCATTGACGGTTTCATTAAAGTTTTCTTGGTCTCAGATTATAGCGTGGCCCCTCTGTGGGTCCTACAATGTCTTTGGGGAACACTGTAGCTGGGTAAAGCAATCCAAGTTCCTTTTTCGCTGTGGACGTTTCTGCAAAAGAAAAGACAAGTGGTGCAGCAACACAGCTGTCCTTGGGCTGTTCGTGGGCAGGAGGGTAGAGGTGCTTTCTTCACATGACTGGCATGAATCTAGTTTTTATGTCCGTCACATTTAACTGCTGTTTTGCCAGGAGCACCTGCACTGGCCCTTTCCACCTGGGTTGCAGACCAGAGGTACATTGAAACTTCCTAGGGAAAATCCAGTCTCCTGACAAAATAGTGTCCCTGCCTCTCCAGAGGCTGGGGCAGGCAGTCCTTGACCTGTATATGAATAATGGACAATGCTTTAATAAGCTCCTTACAATAGTCAATCGGCATAGGATTGGGCACATCAGACTGTTTCTTTCGGATAGGCAAGCCCCACACGTTGGCTGTGCAGCCCATAACATCATCATAGGGGACAAACCCACTCCAGAATGCTCAACAGTTCTCGCATAGAGTAAGGCTAAACGTAAGGCGTTGACCCAGCTTAAGTTGCTACTTGCACACATTTTGGATATGTTTTGCTTTTTAGTGTGGCATTACTGCATTCCACTTAACGTGCTGCTGCCTGTGGGTGATATATTGCATGAATCTTTTGCCTGATACCCAGTCCATTGTTTTATTCACAAATTCACAAAATGAACCCCATTATAGTTCCTTATTTGCGGGTCAGACCATACCTTGAAAAATATTCTTTAACAATGGGTTTGGCTGTACTCTGTGCAGTGTTATCGCTCAAGGGAAATGCCTCTAACCATTTACTGAACATACAGACGATTAGCAAAACATATTTGTATTTCGGACAGGGAATCAGCTCTATAAAGTCCATCTGTAGTACTTTGAATGGGAAATCTGGGGGACCAAAATTAACCCTTCGTGCTCCTTCTGCCTTTCCAACATTGTGTGTGGTACATATAATGCAATTTGTACAAAATGCTATTGCTGCTTTGCGAATATTTGGGTTGCTCCAGAGTGTAGTTAACAAATAAATCATACCATCCGCTCCTATGTGAGCCGTTCCCTGGGGGACTGATATCATCATAGGTACATATTTGTTTTGCACCATCCATCTCCCCTTGTTTCCCCTGTCTACCCAACACCCATCCTGAAAAAAGGCATTAATATGCCATTGTTTCAATTCCTGACGTGTATCATTTGCTTGGATACTGACAATTAAGTGTTTTCTCAAAAGGGGGATGGTTTGTTGTGCGTGGACAGGAAACATAAGTGAGAGAGTAAGGGGTTTTGGCAGTAGTTTTGCAGTTAAGTCTGCAAACGCATTGCCCTTACCTACGTTGTCAGTTATTTTCTTTGGTGCGCTGCATTTTACAATGACAAGGCGGTTTGGCAAGGCCTATGAATTGAGCAATTTGCGAAAATGAGTTTGCCCTGCTGGGTTTTGGTTCCATGGGAGGTAAGAAAGATGCGTTCCATCCAGAGCTCCCAAAATGTTGTTCAACCCCAAATGCATACAGACTATCAGTGTAAATTCACTGCAAGTCCAGAGCTGAGCTCACATCCCCTGGTTAGTGCCATCATTTCAGTTACTGTTTTTAATGTAGTTCTGACATAAGCTGTGGTGGACAAGCCATTGGGTAGTTTGAAACAAGAACCATAAACCTATAAAAAGCTCTCAGGCTTTTCTAACGGAAACACCAGTCAAATCAGCCCGTCCCTTCGTCTCCTCGTTTGTTATTAGTATACAATCATGCAAGACATAGAGGTCATCAGAAAGGAGGGGCAACAAGGTGTCAGAGTTCAGGGTATTACATCTTCGCAAAGTATTGTTGGGTGCGAACAGGGCCAACTCATACCTAGTGAGCCATGCATTAGTTAAATGTTACGTGTGTGGTTTGTTCAGGAGAATATCTATTCTATGGGGAACAATAACAGTTAAAGAATGGGCCAATGCTATGGTTTCTCCTTGTTTCACAGAAGGGTAGCAGCCGCTACCCCATTTAGGAAATGTGGCAACCCTTTAGCCTCTGGGTCTAGGGTGGTCGAAAAATAGTCATATGGCCTATTTTTCACCCCTTGGGGTTGAGTTAATACAGATGAAGCACACCCTTTTAGTGCATGCACAAATGTATAGTCTGGTGTTCCTAACACAGGAGAGTTACATAGCACAGATCTGAGTACCTCAATGCTTTCCAGATGAGACGGAGTCCAGGGGAGATGTACAAGGAGTATTGTTAGTAGTAAGTTCCAGTAAGGGCTTAGCTAACAATGGAATCAATTGTCTACAGAATTATCATCCCCAAAAATCCTCTAACCGCTTGCTGTGTGCTGGCATGTTAAGTATCATTTGAATTCGTTGAAGGTGCAATCTTTTCTCTCCCTTAGTAAGTAAATTACCTAGATAAGTGACCTGCTGCTGACAAAATGGGGGCTTATTTGGGGAAACCTTATGTCCCAAGGGAGCTAACAGCTCTAGCAGTTTATACACGCTTCCTTGGTATCTGCCGCTATAAGTAGGTTGACATACTGCAATAACACAGTGCCTGGAGATGGGGTAAAAGTGTCCAAAATCTGTTTTTTAATGTCTGGCTGCACATGCTTGGGCTCACTGTGTATCCTTGGGGTGCTCTACAGAATGTATAAGAGCGGCCGTCTATCCTAAAGGCAAAAAGGTACTTGCTGTCGTCATGTATTGGAATGCTAAAAAATGCATTCTTTAAGTTCATGACCGTGAAGTAAAAAGGAATGCCATATCTGGAACAGCAATTTTATTGATTGCGCACAAATCTACCACCATTCTCTTTCAATAAGGGAGCCTTCCTTGCCACCCCTCTTCTTCTGAACTCTCAAAATTGGGTTTCCTGCTATTTCTTTAAATATGCCTTAAGCCAGTAAATCTTTAATCACTCCCCTTATCACTAATAATCCTTCCTGGGATATTTTGTATTGGGGTATCCTTGGGAGTATGGCATTGGTCTTAACGTGAATTTGAATTGGATCTACTGCCATACATCCTAAATAATTTTTACCTGATGCCCACACCCTTTCATCCACTTTCTCAAGTTCGGGTGGTAAAGTGTTAGTGGTGGAAACCACATTTTGCGAAAGATCAAACCGACCAAGTGAGGCAGACTCCATCTAGCGAACAGTGATGGCAAACGATAAATGTTTGCATGCAAGTGTTTCAATAAATCCATGCCCAAAATATCTAAAGCACATTTATCTTTTACAACAAACTGAGCCATGCAGGAAATGCGCCCTATCTGAAAGTGAATGGGCTCTGATACCGGACTTCGGACTGGATCATTAGAAGAACCCACTGGTGTGTTAATTTTGCCAAAGCTGGGTATTGAAGGCACTAGTTTGTGGGAAATAGAAGTATTTGATGCTCCTGTATCTAAAAGTAACATCTGCTTCTTTTCCGCAATGCAAAGTTCCACATATGAACCTGTGGGGTCAACATGTATTTGTACTCTGCCTTTTCCCTCTCCTGGGCAACCCTATTCTACATAATAATCTGGCTATAGCTGGTCTTCATAATAGTCCCTTGCAGATTATTGCTGTCCTTGCCTTGGATCAAAATAGTTACTCTCCTTGGCCCTGGTTTTCGGCATTACCATAAAGCTCTCTCTCATTGCCTCTTGTTGTTCTTCACCCCATAGACCTTCCTCTTTCCCTTGGACGCGCTGGACATTCCCGAATCAATGATCTGGGCTTTTGCAATAATGGCATCCATTATCCACTATTCCTCCTCTGTATGCTGGAGGAGCACTTACCCCCTCTCCCTGTATACATTCCTCTCCCTCGTGTTACACAACTCCCTCTGCCTCGTTCTGGAAATTCTTGCTGCATTATTACTTTTGTATTTAAATCTTTGATTTTCTTTCCTTTCCACCCCTATCTTTTGGATGCCTATTTGCATAACATCTGGCCATAGTCAAACTTTGAGCTGCAGTCTGCATGGGCCACGTTGATTGATATGTTTGTATGTCATTTTTCAAGTGTTGGGAGCAGTCCTTGCACAAAGTGTGAACAAAAGGCATTTTGCCATTCTGTGGTACCTAGATCCATGCCACTGTAGGAGGAGGAAAGCTGGTCTTTCCTTGCAACGTACTTTTCTACCGACTGGCCTTCGTCCTGACGACAGGTGGTTAATTTATCCCAGTTAATTTGTTTCCGGGCACTATTTGCTAAATTCTTTTGACAACGTCCCTGGGAAGGGCCGATATGTCCTCATACATTTGCCCTGCTTCCCCCCTAAAATTCACTACTTCCTTCTTCTCCAAAACTCCCACTTAATTGATGGTTCTTCACTATTCTATTTCCTACACTGTTTCCATATGTCGGAAGGTAATGTGCACAAAAAAGTTGGTCAATATCCCCTAATGTTAATGGGCATGTCCGTATAATTTTGTTAGTCCATTTATACCACTGTTCAGGGATCTCTGATGTCAGGAAAATCTTTGGTAAAAAACAGCAGCTCCATCCTATTCCATAATACATGTACATGGTGAGTCGCATAGTCTGGGCTAAACCCCGGAACTTCCCTCGTAGGGCACTGAATAGTGGAGGCAGGGGCTTTTGCGAGCTACTCAACCAAGATTTGAACTCCTTGTTCACACCCCAATTCATTTAAGTTAAAGCTCTTGCACTCTATAACCTTATATTGGTCAGGCAAAGGCCACTCCTCAAGAGACCCCTCCTGACTGCCATTATGTTTTTTATATGTCTCCAACAATAGTCCAGATAACTCATGCACAATGATATTATTTGCCTGTAGGACCTGAGTTTTCGTGACTTTAGAGGGAAAGGGCTGGTCCCTTAATTCCTACCCTAACCCATTCTTCCAACTATGATTCAGTGCATGCCAAAGTTTCTGGAAGTACGGAACCCCGGGTAGAGGGTCCCTTGTCATCTTTGCCAATCGTGTCTATCTTTTCCATATTATATGGAGGCGGAAGAGGCAGTTTAGTCAAATGTTCCAACAAGGAGTCTGCCTCTGAATACTGGGAGGGTGCGGAAGTCTGTCTGCGGCCTATGGACAACATAAACCTTTTTTTCTTGCACGAGTATTTCTCTGTCATCCTGTTCCCAGTCATAACTTCCTTTGTTTTTTGAGCTGTTTCCCTCATTGCTTTCTGCCTAGTGTAATCTTCCCATTTTTGATAAGTCTTCCACTGAAATAATCTAATTTCCTTTGGTACGTTTGCTGACAACCTTTCGCTGAGGTACCCTATTTTTTCTAAGTCCAAAGTCCCATGCTCTGGAATTTGTAAATTGGGATTGTCAGCAGTATAATCAGTCCCATTCCTTCAAAAATAATGTCACCCCCAGTACTTTTTTACCATTAATTCCCATCCCAGGGAACCTTCTGGGGGAGTCGGAACATGCTGTTCAAGTTTATTTAAGCATTTTCTACACCCACAACATTTGGTGCTTGCATTCGCAATATTTCACATGCATCGATACACCTGTGATCACAAGGTTGCAATATATCTAGGTTCACTTAAAACAGTGGTTCCAAAATATTGCAATACTTAGAAAAATATAGCATGTATTCATTCAACTTTACAATCGGCACCTATCATCTGTAGTTTTCCCTTCCATTCACTCAGTCCAGTCTGTGCCGGTGTCTCAAACAAAATGCTGTTCCAGGCTAGGACCTTGGTCGGGGTAAATCGATGTGTGAGGAATTCTGGTGAGATCAGACGTAGTCCGTGGCTGCCTGAAAAGTCCACATTGTGCAGTGCTCTCCATTGCCGTTCGTCATCTGTTCCCTTTTGTCAACCGCGGTACGCTGTCCGTCTGGATTTACTACCAACGAGGTGCCATTTGCTAAAAGGTGCAACTTGGAGTAAGGCTATGAGCCCCCCTCAAGAGTTTTTCCCACCTGGAAGATTAAGTAAGAATGAGGCTCATTCACAGAATAAGATCGTCACATAGATACATTTATTTGCATCAAAGTACTCGAGCGGAGAGAGGCAACGACTTATGTTTCGCTAGTGCTTTCTGACTTAATTACTATCTTCCGCTCTTTACATACAGCTTTTTCAGCCAAGTTAGCATGACACGTAAATAACACAAGATCTAGGAAGATAAATCACTGGCAGCGTGAACACAAAGTTTGGTGAGTAATTTTAGTGAAGAACAATAAAGACATGCAGACGTAGACTCAACGTATGTTCCTTTCTTTCCTTAGCCTGAAGTCAGGGGGGGAGGGTCGCCGCCACCATCTGGTATTTGTGTGTGCTATTTTGCCCACAAGCTATTTCCTAGCTGCCAGCCTTTCAATGGGAAAGAGCAGTGCCTGCAGTTAGGCAAACAAAAGGCTTGTAGGACTTTTCTGTTTGTGAACCACCGGCAAAACTGTCATGTAACATATTACCTAGAAGAAGAAATTGTGTTAATTTCATGTATATTTCCAAAGTTGAGCACACAAGGCCCCCAAAACCTGGATTTTCCTGGCAGGGCAGAAATCCTCCTCCCTGTACCACATCTGTCCGTTTCTGCGAACTCACTCAATGGTCTGAATGCTCCTAACAACTTTACATGTGCCAAGCCACTGTTCGCACCTCCTGGTCCATACTTGGCCCCCATCTGCCATCTATGCAACCTCTGCATTCTACAGGCCAAATGTATGCGCATTTTAGGGGCATGGTGTAGGATGGGGGAAGGTTATGAATGAATCTTAGTCACTGGCAATTGTTCCAGGAAACCTTCCAGACGATAATTGTTCATCCATTTTCAGACTTGGAAATAATTGAAAGTAAAAGGAGCTGGTCTGGCTGCCTGATTGGACACAAGAAGGAGTTTAGCCTATAATTAAGGGACCTAGGGCCAAGACTATTGTTAATTTCCAACCCAGACCTATTATGTTTTTCTTCCTGTGTTTACCTCCCGAAGAGATCTGAGCTTTTCTGCTACTACTTCCAACTGAGACATGTTATTTTTACACCCATAACTTTTCTGATGTCAAATCCTCATGCTTTCCCTACCCCCAAAGCACAGGGACGTTCTTCTCTCACTCCCCGAGTGCATGGACTTTCTTTTAATGTACATGAGAAAGGGTGGTGGAATACATGGAATTGAGAAAAATATAACGTGCATTTTATAAAGAAATTCTGTAAAATAAAAGTGTAAAAATACCTTACCTTTGCAGAAATGTCAGTATAGAACATTCTTGTTCAAGGCGGTGTGCTGCGCATGCAGACTGACCCAGTGTGCTGCAAAATTTCTCAGCCAGTAATCTTGTGTGTGTGTGTGTGTGTGTGTGTGTGTGTGTATATATATGAATGAATGTATGAATGTATGTATGGTCTTGTGCTTCTACATAATAATGCTGTTGTCTGGTAATTGGGAAGCTCCCCGACATAGGTTTCAGACATCACCAGGATACAAAGGCTTACCAATTGTCTTCTTCCCTTTTGAAAGTTACACTTAGTTGTATTTATATTCATAAGCGACAATATATTAACTTTTTCTGCAGATGGATCCATTGAATAGAATTCAAACCAGAGAAAGGAATAGGTGGAGCCATCTCCCCTTTGGTGACTTACTACTTTAGTGTCCTGAGTCAGTTTGTGTTTTTAAAACAAAGCACGTTTATGGGTATTTTTAAGTAGAGGATCATCTGCTCAAATTCTGTACACATTTTAGTGAAATTTAAATAAGTGCTAGCAGCCGAAACATTTTGTCGACTTTTTTTAAAGTTCTGTAATGTAATGTATGGTGTTGGTCCCGATCCAAAGTGGACAAAGAGCCTCTGGTGAGATAAATCAATTAAGATGGAGTAGAGTTTGAACAAGTTGCTGTCCCCTTGTTTCAAACTAAAAGTGAACTATGAATATGAGCCTCTGAAAAACACTGTTTAATGGATGGAAAAAGTTAGCTTTATTCTACACATTTGTGTTCCTGTTTTTAGTCATTTCAAAAAGGGCGTTACAGGGAGCATCATTTGTAAACTTTGATTTGATTTGCTAATCAAATGGTTGGAGAATTGAATAACCTTTGGCTCTTCACACGTTTTGGACAACTCCCAGCCAGCAAAGTCAATAGTGAGAAGTCAAGGGGGTGGTAGCCCAAAACATTTGGAGATTCACGTGTTGCAGACCCCTGGTAGAGAGAATACAAATAACTGTTAGTACTATGGAGTAGTGAACGTTCATCCACTGAGGATTACTCAAAACGATTATCAGATGTATGCCACAAAGTATTATTGTGCATAAAAGAGGCAATGCAAACCGTGGTTAATCCTTTCTCTGTCCTTTTGAAATTATTTCTAATACTTTGTCTCTTCTAATATGTTTTGTCGTATTCTTTGAATGATATTGACACCTTTGCTTACTCGCCAAGAGTTAAATATCAGTAGCCAGCATCTAGTGGCTAATGCATTATGCATCACACCACCAGCCCAGTCTTCTCATATTATGGATAGTCCTGAATGAATTGTGGAATTTGTGTTGGGAAGTAAATGTTGCTGTCTATTTTGTGTTCAGCCAAATTTGCTACTGCAATTTCTGGATTTATGTGCAAAGATAGAATTGTATATACACTATTGTCTCTGGAAATATTTTTTAAAACACCACCCTTGGACACGTTGTGACCACAGAGGGGAATTGCTAAGGCTGAGGGGCTGCTAAAAAGCCTGACTGCAAAGAAAATGGAAGCCAAAGCCAAGCAGAACTAAAGAGAAGATCAGGGTGGGGGCATGCAGGGTGAGTGGCTAGAATAAGGTTCTGTAGAAGCTTAGTGTGAAAATGAGGGGAATAAAGGATAAGTGGGTGAAAGATCGGAATGCCGAGTGGAATAAAGAAATAGAAATGATGTGAGTGAATGCTGGATGAAAGTAAGACATTTCAGTAGAAGGGGGAATCGGGGAAAGTGTGGGTGGTATACGCGGAAAAGGGGGGAGAGATGAAGAGAAGGACATGTGTGCAGCAAGGAAAAGGTTAAAAAAGAAAACCAAAGAATTGGAGAGAGAACTAGCAGAAGGACAATCAGAAGGAAAAATAAAGATAGAGAGATGGGAAAAGTGATGAAATATATGCAATAAAGAAGCTGGGAAGTGGTAGATGAATGAGGAATCTGATATAGCCGATAGGGAAACAGACTAATAGAGGTTGGAGGGAGAATATACGAAGAGAATGAGATGAAGGTGAGTGAAAAACAAGGTGTTTTGGAAGTGTGATACTGGGAGGAACGCTGGGAGTCTGTATACCGTCCTTTCATTGAAATACATGACCCTGTGCAAGGCATACATTCGTTTTCAAAAATGTATTAGCAGATTCTGCTAATTAAAATGTTCTTGATTACCAAACAAACCCATTTGATTAGCAATATTGTACTAATATTAATGTCACCAGAAGTTATTTGTTCCAAGACAGAAAATGAGCAACAATACAGCAGTTTTGTATACCACTGAAGTAAGGCATTAGAGAGATGATTCGTGCCTTGCAAATTCTTTACAATTCCACAAGACCTTCAGGTTGAGTAACTTAGTTTACCTACTCAACCTTAAATGCACTTTCTGTAAAAGGGTGCAAGTCACCACAAACATACTTTGTTTTCCACACTGCTGCCACTCAGAAGCCAGCCATGCACAGGGAAACCTTTATTTGACATGTACGGCCAAACAAAGTAAATGTTAAATAAATGTTTCAAACATCCCCTCTCAATAGTACTCACCCTTCATAAAATCTACTAGACTATGTGAGTGGCCGAAAGGACCTGGCAAGCCCTGGATGAGTGTCTGTAAAATGTAAAAGGTTAGCTGCATGAATGGACACACAGATATGATAAAAGGGGTTAGGACGAAATTACCTAAGTAGAAATGTCCTACAACCAAAAGTCTGACCCCCATTTATTTGCACATGTATATTTGGGAGGGGGGTAAAGTTAAAAAAAAATGTATAGGTGTAAGGTGGGGATTGGAGCGTGGGGGGGGGGTCTCCCCCCACATATATGTATGCGAAGAAATTAAAAAAAAGATTTTTGGTGGTCGGACTCAGTAATTTCACGCAGATCCGATAAAATGGCTCTGAAAATAGTTTGGCCAGTTCTCTCCCACAGGTGCTAATATATAATGCAATCATAATCATAGTGCATGCCAAGCTTTAGAGGCTAACTACAGTGTATGGTAGTGCATTAGATTTGTACATGCTGACTGGATGGAACTATTGATCACTACTTTGCATTAACATCTAGTTAGCTTTGTGTATTTATTATGTAAGAGGAAAGAAAGTAAGAGACTATGCAGAGTGGATGGTGTAGTAGGCAGAGAAGTGGAAAAACTAGATGGAATATTGTAGTTTGCGGCCATCTCACTTTCATGGTAGCTGGTATATAGCAACAGGTTGATGAGATAGAATGTCAAAGAGTATGGGATCAGCTCATTAGTTGAGCAGGCGTTGCACTGATGTCTGCAACCAGCAGGTTACCGAACTAATCTTGCCATCAAAAGAATTTGGTCATTTGCATTTTCAAATGTGTTCACTCGTCACATTCTCGAGCAAAATGAAATATAGTTGACACTGAGATTTAGATACACAAACCTAAACTTTATTGTAAAGCTTGGAAACTATGTAGTCTTTTACAGTAGCAAAAAAGTTTTAGATGTATGGATGAGGTTAATAATGTGCTGCAGTGTTTTTGTAGGTAGAGGTGGATCTGGCTGGGGTAAAGCTTTTAATTGGGTGGATAATCTGTCTGCACAATACCTTTTTGCCAACCCCATGTCTTTGGACCCGTGGCTGTGGAAGCTGCACCTGCTGTCATGTCTGAACCTAGTGCCAATTGATGTTTGTTATGGCGCTGGTGATTGATTGCGTGCAGGGGCAAGTTTGGGGAATGGGAGGCGGTGGCTATGCACACGTTGGGAGCTAATTTTAGCTGTTTGCCATGGGCACCATATTGCTTCGAAACTGCCCCGTAATATCAAATACCATGGCCTACGCTATACAAGCTTTTTATTTTCAATAGTCCAATCTGGCAAATTAAATGTTTAAGCAGTGCAAGTATAATGAAAAATTGCTTTTCCACAGAATTAGTTTGCTGATGGCAACTCTGTCCTGCTCTGTTTTTGATAGCTTGCCCTCTTGCATTGGCCAAGGGTTACAACCAGTCTTGTGTTCTCCTTTTCAGGCCTCATTGCTCCAGCGGTTTCAAAGTACTCTGATAATAGCAGAACACAACAATGAGAAACTTACACCGATAACCTTGAATGCCATCACAGCAGCCAAGCACCTCGGCGGAGATGTCTCCTGTTTAGTAGCTGGCACCAACTGCAGCAAGGTGAGAAGTGTACTTACTCCAGGAGTTCCTAAAAATGACCATTCTTATAACATTACTTGTTAGAAGACAATTAACGGCGTTGAAAAGTCCATTGACGTGTAAACCTAGTTCCATGCTGATTGGTGTCCGGTCTGAGTTTCTAAATGAGTCTCTAAATGGTTGATATGAAAGAATGAGGTTGCTATATGCCAGTGCATTCATGCCTGCAGAAGAGTTTTGTGAGATGTTTTAAAACAAGTCCAAAGTGTGGCAAGAACTGCAAACAGAAAGCTCCCAGTTATCCCTTCTGTCAATCGAGTGACCCAACAAGCTTTGAAAGGTTTGGTTTTCTATGAGAACTAGGCTGCAAATATAACTACGACCCAAGATGCAAACTAGCATTTGGCCCTTTTATATGAACCATTAGCACCCTGGGAGCAGGTGCTGGCTATTTGGGAGGCTCGGAACGCGGGCTGTATTTAAGCAATATGCCCCGAGCAGCGGGGCATTACCGAGTCAGGTAATGCCCAGGTCCCATAGTTATAGGCCCGAACAAAGGCCCTGGGGCATTACCTGACTCGGTAATGCCCCCGCAGCGAGGGCATTTTGCTATTAGTACCCCGGCCCGCAAGATCTGCGAGACCGGGGTACTAAAAGCATTTGTTTCTGCTGCAGCGTTTCGGAACTGAAAAAAAAAAATTACTGAGAAAATGGCCGCCGGGGAAGGGAAAACAGAGTTTGTTTTCCCTTTCCATGGCGGCCATCGGGAGCGGAAGCACTGGGAACACTTCCGCTCCCGAAACAAAAAAAAGAGAAGAAGGTAAGTGGCGTTGGGAGGGCAGAAGAGAAGGAGGGGGGGAAAACGTACCTGGGTCCCACACGGCTGGAGGCTGCCATCGTTCCACACCAGGCACAAAGCAGGCTGAAGGGGGGAGGGGCTGGGCGGACAGGGGGGAAGGGGTGGGAGGGCAGACAGGGGAGAGCAAAAAAAAAACATACCTGAATCCCCGGCGGGGGACGAAGGCAGCCTCCAGCCGTGTGGAGGCTCGGAGCAGGGATGGCCCGCTTCGAGCCTCCTCATTGGCTGAGGGGCTGCCAGGCCCCTGCCGGGGACAAAGGCGTGGAATCTGAGGCATTCCCGGGCAGGTAAAGCCCCGGCGAGGGCCAATCAGCATGGTTCTTTCATTCTGATTCTCCCTAGCCGGGTACTAATATATGATGCTAGCAGTTGTAAGTGCGCTTCACACGTTAATTCCAACTAAACACATTAATTGGACAAAGGTATATTTTATATTTTATACTTTTTACATTGTCTACACACCATTGAACCTACCCAAATGCCAAATATCAGGTCTGGCCAGCATCTCCTTCCTTTCCCCGCCCCTCCTTCCTTTCCCCGCCCCTCCTTCCTTTCCCCGCCCCGCCTTCCTTTCCCCGCCCCGCCTTCCTTTCCCCGCCCCGCCTTCCTTTCCCCGCCTTCCTTTCCCCGCCCCTCCTTCCTTTCCCCGCCCCTCCTTCCTTTCCCCGCCCCTCCTTCCTTTCCCCGCCCCTCCTTCCTTTCCCCGGACCTCCTTCCTTTCCCCGGACCTCCTTCCTTTCCTCGGACCTCCTTCCTTTCCCCAGTGTCTTTACTTTTTTATTTGAAAAAGAACGTACCAACGTAACTTTTCTGCACAGCCTGGCACTGCACCGTGGTTCCTAAAGTCTGTTCTTAATGTTGATGATGTCACAGTCATCAACATTGAAAACAGACTGTGAAGCACAGATGCTGCGCTGGGCTGCACAGAAAAGGTACATTTTTTGTATTTGTTTTTTGAAAGACACCATTAGAACTTGTGTAGGAAACTACACGGGTGCTAATGGCGATATGCTCCTCAGTGGCAAGCCGACCCTGTCGTTAAAGGCATCGCCGCCCAAGTTAAGGGCCCGAGCAGAGCCTCGGAGCATATCGTCTCATTATGCTTTAAGTATGTTCAATATGTATCCTAATGCCCCATTTACGCACGTTCTTAAACAAAAAGTGCATGTCGAATGTATTAGTATATGGCACCAGTTAACATGGGGAGTCCAGGGTAGCTTTTGCTTTCAATATGGAATTATTCAGATTAGAATAGTGCAGGGAGACTTTGATTCTGTTAAATACCTAGAGGCAATGGTTTTGCTTTACTCCCTTTACCTGAACTCTTCAGCAGTAATAAAAAACAATGCATGTACAGTTTTTAAAGCACTACTCCTTGCAGCAGCCTGAATGCTTTTGAGTGGATCACACATTATCTTTTAACCAATCAGCATCACTGTTCATGAGTAACCCTCTGAGGCAGCTCACTGTGTCACAGCCTGCCCAAAGCCCATCCGCTTTCTGTTCTGCTCTTCGGAAAGACAAAGTACCCTGTCCCTGCTGTTCTTTTGTATGTGGTGCGTTAAAGAGGTGCACTTTAAAAAAAAATATATAGGGTATACAATGGTGGGCAAGAGACTGAGTGAGTCAGGTGAATCCTTGCATTGTCATTCATTTCCCTGTAGTGAGCACAGAGCGGTTTGCGACCTCTGCGGACCCCTGCAAGGTGAGCTTGTTCCCGCAGGGAAGAATCTGAGCGGACCCAGCCTGATTGCACACTGCACTTTCAGAGACAGTCGGCCAGTGCTTTAAGTGAGAGGATTGAATGGGGGAGGGACGTTGAATTAAGGGTGCGTTTTTTTAGAGCAAGGGGGGGTGAAATTGCTTGGTAGTGTTAGCTAAACAGGGTAGATGGGGCCCACGAACATCATTCCTTTTGGTGTGCCCCTCTCCTTTTGTTTCTTGATCTCAGGCTCTGACACCCGCCGACAGGCTGCCTCCTGGGGTCAGAGCCTGTGATTAAGAAACATAAGGTGAGGGGCATACACTAAAAGCAATGACAACAGTGTGCCTCGTCTGAGCTCCCTCAGGCAGCCCTTTAATTCCACATAGCCGCTTGCAGTAAGGGCTGTCTGCGCGGTTAGTGCCTCTGATTAACAAATAAAAGCAGATTGTTGTGCACTGTTGTCATTATTTTGGTGTTCCCGTCTCTCTTATTTCTTATGAGAAGCACCAACCCTTGTAGGGAACTTTTAACCATGTGGCTCTGTGAAGTGAAAGGGCTGCCTGAGGTCCTTGGCGCGCTCTAGGGCTAGTCGAAGGGGGTGCCTGGCAGAGCCCCTGCTTGCAAGCATTTTTTGGAGAATGCAAGGGCTCTGGCCAGGCTAGCCCCAGCCCACTTAAAGCTCTGGTGGTGACATTAGGTTGCAGAAGGCTCCCTGACATTCAGATTGTGTGTGCACCCGGCCTGCAGAAGTAGGATCTGTGGATGTTGCGCTCTGTAGCAGGCTACACACCAATTTGTGCAGTATTGACTCCGGTCTTGCCACAGAACTGAACTAGTCTCTTGCAGACTACAAGCAGGAGATAAATGGCTCACAGTACTTATGATCCTTGGAGCAGATGAGTTGTGATGCATCTTACACCTGCACTGGCAGACCTTATTTTAGAGCCTCAGGCAATGTGAGTATGCAACCACCATGATTGAATGGGACACTTAAATAAATATCATCACTGGATCCTAAAAAGAGACTGGTGGTGTTGATCGACCTGCAGGATGCCTACTATCACATCCCCGTTTTCAGGTCCCCACCAGAGGTTCATGTGGTTTGTGGTGGGCTCCATCCACTTCCAGTTCAGTGTCCTCCTGTTCAGGCTAAAGTCAGATCTGCTCCAAACTGCTGGCTCCCTTTGTGGCATCCCTGCATCAGGAAGGAGTACAAGTCTACCCGTTCTTGGATGATTATGGTCAGTGACAGGAAGACGGCACTGTCACACCTGCACAGTCTGCATGGTGCTCATCAAGTGGGAATTCCTGATCAAGGGCCCAAATGGTCCCAACTTAATCCCTGCAATTCATCAGGGCTTAGTTCTGAACCAAGGAAGGTAAGGGTATGTCCAGCGCTGGATTCTAAACAAGGACAAGGTGACCGTAAGGGATCTATTTACCCTGCATGGACACACATGCCCTTGTGTGTATTTGTGGTCCCATGGATGAGACTGCATCTAAGACCATTACTACAGTATCTTCTGTACTTATGGGGCCCAGAGTATGAGGACTTCAATCTCATGATCCTCATAACTGACTCACTTGGGAAATCCCCTCTGTGGTGCAACTCCCTCTCGCACCTCTCCTCTGTTTCCAGACCATGCTTACCACAGATGCCAGAAGCCTGGGCTGGCGAGCAACTCTCATTGAACAGAATCCACAGGATAAATGGTCCAGGGCGGAGAGGAATAGTTCCTCTAACTGGAAGGTGCTAGCCGGTCTTCCAACAACTACTGCTCAATCAATCTGTGGTAGTGTGGATGGACAGCACCACTGATTTTAGGGTGTTACGAGAACCAGAGCTCTGGGAAAATTTGCTGCAGTCATTGGTCGCTGGGTGATAGGCACATCTGCACTCTCTGCAGGCCATCCATATAAGGGGATGGACAATGTGGAGGTGGATAAACTCATCGGGTTTCCCAGTCTCTAGAGTGGGCCCTTCGCCAAATAGCGTTCAGAGACATCTGCATGAGATGTGTGGTTCCCTGGATAGACTAGTTTGCCTCCCCCAGCAACACCCAAGTTCCTAGGTTCTCTTCCCGGTTCCCATCTAAATGGGCATGAAGGGTGGATGCGCTATTGGTGCAATGGTCCAAGACCCCACTATATGCCTTCCTCCTCGCCTGTTCCTTTGACACCATGGGTGGTCAGGAAAATAAGGGAGAACCCGGTCACAGCCATACTAGTGGTCCCTTTCTGGATCAGGGAGAGTGGTTCCCAGTGTTTTTAACATGCTTCAGTTGGAAGCCCTTTCGGTATTACCCAGGTTCCCCGCCAACCTGCAGGGGTTGACCTCCCAGCTCTCTCACCATCCAATACTATGGGCGGTATGGAAGTTGAGAGGAGAGGATTATAGAAACTAGGGCTTTCCGTTCAGCTGGAAGAAGTGGTCCAGAGGGCTCAGAGGTCCTCCATGCTTTGGTCATATGACCGCCATTGGGCGAACATTGTGGCTTGGTGCACCAAGAATAATCTCCCGGCATTGGAATGTAAGATCTCTATCATTCTGTCATTTTCAATTGAAGGGTCATTAAAGGGACTGATGGTGTCCTCCTTGCGGGCCATTGGGCAGCCATTAGGGCGTTTCAGGAGAATTAGTCCCATCCTGAATGAAGTGAAGGGCTAGTGACAAGGCTCCTTCAGAGCACAGAGGTGTCTAGGTTCTTGCCCTCTGCTGTGACCCGGCCGTTGTCCCTAAAGTTACGACCAAGTTCCACCGGGCTCAAGAAATAGTACTGCCTGCCTTCTTTCCATATTCTCACTCGCCTGGGGAAGAGGCAGGGCACTTTCTGGATGCTTTCTGGATGTTCAAAGACCTGCCCTAGAATATTTATATTGCATCAAATCTATAAAAAAACTGATAACTTGTTAGTTACCTTTGGTACTGGGGGATGCTGGCATAAAGCTTTCACAATCATTAGTAGATGGAGTCCGGGGTATCTATACTGGGCCAAGATGTTGCACAGTGAACCGCTGGCTAGAGTCAAAATGGGGTCAGTGGTATCGGAAAGATGGAAGCTGCGTAGGGGAACCAGGCAAGGTTGTCCATGGTCCCCTATGCTCTATATATTAGCTTTGGAACCCGTAGTGATCTATTTAAGGCAGCAATATGACATGATAGGCATCCCTGTGGGTGGAACACGACACCTGATATCATTATATGCAGATGATATATTACTGTATTTGAGATATCCAGAAGAAAACCTCCAATATGTTTTGGAAGTGATGGGCAGATATGCAGAGATGTCTGGAATTGCGGTGAACCCTCATAAATCCAGCATGTTCCCATTGGGTGGATATAAAGGAATTCCCCTAGAACGATTACCGAGGTTACAAGTGCCATGGGCTATCGGCACATTTCGCTACCTGGGAACAGATGTATACCACACGGTGGAGGAAGAGCATAGGCGAAACACAGAAGTAGCCATTACCAAGATAGAAAATTGTATGCGGTTCTGGGTAAAACTGCCCTTAGCAATGGTGGGTCGGGGTGCAATGTTAAAGATGGTGGTCTTGCCTCGGCTCCTACACTACTTCGGGAACATCCCGTTTCTGATACCCAAGAAATTCTTTAGTAAACTGGCTGGTATATGCAACGACTTTCTATGGCACGGAACACAGAACAGAGTGGCCCTCTGGAAGCTGCAGAACACCTACGAGAAATGGGGTATAAAATTGCCTAGTTATGAAGTTTACTATGTTGCCAGTCAGCTACAGTATGTGGCCAAATGGCTCTCAGAGGATGTGACCTCGGAGACCAAACTGCTCAGACAGGACTGTGTCCCATTCTACCTGAAAGAGATAATATGGTTACCCCAGGCTGTACTAGAGGGGCGCCCCAAGATGTCACTGGGATGGAGGATGTGGCGTAGGGCATGTCAACTGATGGAGAACCCATCCCTGTGCTCTCCCCAGATACCGCTAGTGGCACTGGCGGGCGGGGAAGAGCAACTGAGGATGATAATCAGGAATCATTGGGAACCGGCTGGCGTAGTGACAATGGGAGACATCTGGCGGGAGGGCACTATAATAGATTTTGGGGAGTTAAGGGCAGAAACTGGGCTGCACACTGGCAAGTATATCACGTACTATAGATTGGTGCAAAGGATCAAGAGAACATGGTCAGAATTGGTTCTTGAGGAAGAGCCAGACACTACTATAGACGTGATGTATGACATAGCAGAGGGAGGGCACGAGATATCTAGGATATACGAGATAATGACGTCTAAAGTGGGGAAGGAAGTGGTACAACTAAGACTAGACTGGGAGGGTGAAGTGGGTACCCCAATGAATGACGGAATGTGGGAACGAGTCCAAGGGTATCATAAAAAGATTACAGCAGATGCAGTTGTATATTACGCATAGGGCGTACCTGACACCCCAGAGGATAGCCAAGTTTAAAAATGCAGGACAGCAGGCATGCCCTAGATGTGATGAAGAGAATGCTGGCATGGTGCATATGTTCTGGTCCTGCCGGGTCATTGGGCGCTTCTGGAGTGAGATTGCACATACATTAGTGGGAAAAGGCATTAAGATTGTGGTGGATAATGTATGGGCCTGTCTGCTGGGGGGGTTCCCTGGGCCGATGAAATGCAAGCATGTGAGCAAACTGAAAGATCTGGCATATGCACTTGCGAAGAGAAGAATTGCTATGGGGTGGAAGACATGCCACAAACCTCGACTAGAGATATGGTGGATGGATTTGCAGAAATGGGCAGAGGCGGAAACTATGGTATGGCAAGAAGCCAGTAAAACTGGGGGGGAGGAGGAAACTGACTCTCATGGCCTGGAAACTGCTGATAGCAGAGCTATTTGGGTCGGTATCGGACTCAAGAGACTTCATGGACAGCAACTCCCCATCACAAGATGCAGAATAGGATATTAATTAAAGTGGGCTCGTAGTGGGGGGAGGGATAAGGGAAGCTATTAGCGCGACTGCATAACGTATAATGGATATGTTATTGTATGCACTGCAAGTTTGGTTTGTATTGCTTGTTTAAAAATCTAATTAAAAAAAAAGAAAAAATCATTAGTAGATGGATAAGGACTCTCATCCTGAAGGCCTATAAGAACTGAAAATGCGCAAGGGGCCCAATCCAAGGGAGGCCACCGGACGAGTGGCCGACTCTTGGGCTTGCGCATAGGGGGTATACCTGCAAGGTATCTGTAGGGCAGCCAGATGGGCTAGTCAACACACATGTATTCACCACTACCAGTTGAACGTGACGAGCCTGGGACTGGAAAGGTTTGTTTGCATTATAAATGGTTGAGGGGTGCCCAAGCCTACTATTGGGCTCTAGAGTGGTTCTTGTGGTCATTGGCCCCCTTTCCCTAAGCCTTGGCTTTGGAATATCTCAAAGGTAAGTACTAGGACAAGGAAGAGGGACGTGGAGGTAATAACTGGATTACTTAACAGTAATATTCATTACGCCTAGTCCTGCATTTCCTCATCCCAGTACAGACGCCCCTCCTCTCCCGCCCTGAAAGGGCATCATGGCGAGGCTTGATATTACCTGAGGCTTCCTGGGGAAGGAGGAGTTTATACCACCCGAAGCCTGGTGGTGCAAATGGGAAGAAGCAAAGCATCTCAAAGGTGAGTACTGGGACAAGGGGTAACGAAATTGACAGGTAAATAATCCAGACATTTTGTGCTTGGAAGTAGCCTGTGGTTTAAATATATATATATATATATATATATATATGTGTGTGTGTGTCCAACATGAATGGTTTCAAATGCGTCTCTAGTAGTGTGGATTAGAATTTAAAATGCAAGGGTGGTTTTAAGATGCACGATTTATTGTGTGTACATTTAATGTATATTTTGTGAGGTTTTATAAAACGAATATCAAACTTAGAAGCTTGAAAATCATGCATAAAAAGGCTGTGTACAAACATCTGTTACTCTTACAAGAAAATAATACTGTTTCCTGGAGGCCTCAGACAAAAATGGATGGGCTTGCCTAAAATGATACTGGGTCTGTTTGAAGCCTAAGATTAAATCGGGTCTGTCTGAAGTTGTTTGAAGTGTTTGGCCTACTGCAAGCTGCTTTACCAAGGAACTACCCCACAGATGTAATACTTTTCTAGTTGTTGAACCATTAGCTGTGAGGGAATTCCATCGATTTGTACATACCTTTAGAAAAGCTTCAATACAAAAAGGTGCAGAAAACATTTTCCCAAAACTGCACTGGGATTGCAAGGCACTGGAGTATTTACAGCTTTCAGGGTGAAGGCAATTGACCTGGCCTATCATCAAGCTCAAAATCGCCCTACTTTTCCCCTTTTAAAAAAATAAAAGTTTTAGTTTTCCAACAAACATGTGCCCTGCTACATATGTTTCTTGGTGGATGCTACATTCCATCATTACTATTAGTCCAGTCTCTTAACGGCCTCCCCGGTCCATGCTCATGTCATTGTCTTAGCCACTGTCTTGTAGCGTTCCATATGCACCAATAATTCCTGTATGTTTATGTTGAGGTGCCATGTTCCCATTCAGGGGTCCTCAGTGTCCAACATCATCTGCGTCCTTTCGTTCCAGGCTTCGAAACCGTCCCTTCCCTCGTATGCTTCGTTTTGCAGTGCCCTATGCCATACCGCAGTCTCCGCCATTGACCAACATTTTAGCTCTGCCCACCAAGCCTCTATACTGGGCCCTTCAGTTGATTTCCAGGCCTTCGCTATCCTTCTCTTTGCTAATACACAGATTAAGTCTTTCATTTTTGAGAGGTGGGCAACTCGCTTTCCCTTCCTCTGGAACAGCCCCAAGAGGCAGAACTCTGGGGGGCATGCTTGCATCTGGATCCCTCCCTCTAACTCCTACGTCCAGTCCCCTTTACTCCATACTGCATGGGCATCCCTCCCTAGGGACGGGAGACGGAACCTTTTTCACCCAAAAAAATCTTCTTCCACTTTAAATTTAGAGGCGCGGCCCTGGGAGAATGCACTCCCCTGACTCTGCCAACCAGCACCACTCCGCAGTCCTCTTTCCCACGTTGATGGGAACGGGCCGCTTTCACCTAAGCTCCCGGGTTTGGCTTCGGCCTTGTAATTCTACGCACTCTTCCCTGGATACTGTCTTTTGTCTCCTGGTCTTAATCAGTTACTCGGTTCTCTGGCCCACGCTCCTCCCCGGCGCATGTCGACGTCATCAGGCTTCAGCAGATGTCCAGCCTGTGAAGGGCTCTTCCCAACGTCCGACCCCCACGCTCTTTGCCTCCGCTGCCTTGGCCACGAACACGGCTGGGAATGTTGTTTCGCGTATGATGCGCTTACAGCGCACGCTCTGAAGAACAAATTAGCTCAGTGGAGGGAGCACTTTGAGAGGTCGCCTACAGAGGACTTGAAGAACTTCGTCAGACACAAGTCAAGGACCAAGGTAGGGCCACTTTTCTATCGCACCCTGCAAGGGTAACTCCTTTCCCAGGAAACGCCTGAGTGGGAGGGACTGTTTAGGTTCTCACACCAGCACAGGTACCGAGGCTGATTCAGCTACTGGCCGGCAGGCCTGGGGGGGGTCGCCAGATCCTTCCAGAGACAGTACTGAGGGACTGCAAGGTTCTTTTACTGGGTGTCCACCGGAGGCGCTACGCCCCACTACCAGACATGTCTGCGGGTGCCTGTATGCAGCACGAACGGTGACACAGCCGAGGGCAATACGCCTACCAGGCCTCGTCCTGTGGTGCAGGGTAGGCCTCAAGCTCCACTGCCAAGAGATCAGAAGGAGGCCGGGCCCAGTGCAGCAAGCACCATGACACAGGCGCATCTCGTGCAGCCCGACAAAATGCCAGTTGCACCAGACAAAATGGCTGCTCGTCCAACACCACCCCCGTTCAGAGATACGGTAGGAGCACGAGTGTCCAGGTGGGACTGGTCTTCACCAGGTACATTGCCTACAGTTTATCCTTCAGCTCAACCAACTAGGCAGAGTACACACAGGCCCCAGCAGCCGCCCGCTACTCCGTCAGTACCACCTAATGCCCCTCCAGCCTATGAGGACAGGTTTTTTGAGAAGTTCCTCATGCTTATGAGGTCCCCGTCAGATGGGTGCCATCCTTTCGGATGTGACCAGGGACATGCTACCTCCAGTCTCGCCTCAAGCGCCTATAGTCATTCCTCCTATGGCTCTAGTGCCTCAGGCACCCACGCAGCCCCAGCTGCCCATGCCGGGTCCTTCGATTCCAGCTCCCCTGCCTCCTACAGTTCCGGCGGTTCCACAACAGCCTCCGGCTCTGGTCTCCACATCTCAGACTTTGGCACCCAGCACTCCTCCACCTGCTCCGGACCAGCCGGACACCCCAGTGGACACTGATGAAGGTTTGGCCGAATACTTAGGGCTTCCACAACCCAAGGTTGAACAGCCAGAGGCACGGTTCTTGGCCGAGGTCCTCACTCTACGCCCCGCGGCTAGAATGGGGATCCCGATTCAGAAGGACATGGTCACGTTGGCCAGAAATGGATGGCTTAAACCCCATTTCGGCCCAGCCTACCAATCGGCGCCTCGATGCCGAGTACAGGTAATTGGAGGGGGATCCACTCTTGCTGTCGGCACACCCTCAATCACACTCGTCGGTGATTGCTGCGGCCTCACTCTACTCAAAGCCTCAGTCTTCCTCGGCTACCTCTTCGGCACTTCTAGACAAGGAGGAGAAGATCTTGAAGGGTTATGGAAAGAAGGTCTATTCCAATGCCTCGCTGCACCTTCATCAGTCTAATGCAGACGCCATGCTCGCAGCCGTTAATCAGAGGCTTTGGCGGGAAATAGACGAGTTCCTTCCAGAACCTCTGGTGCACAGTCAGGCAAGTTTCAAGGCGGGGCTGGCAGAAGCTAAAATCGTTGCCCAGGATATCATGGATTCCACTGTTGCACACATAGACACCTCAGGTCGTGCCATCTGCATCGCCAGGGACATGAGAAGGACTGCCTGGCTACAGGCTACCAAGTTCAACCCGGACATCCAGGAACACATATTGGACTTGCCATTCGAGGGTGGTGACCTTTTTCATTCCACCAGCGAGCAGGGGCTTGATAAGAAGACGGTTCCCAGACTGCAAAATCCTTATCTATCCACACGAAGTCCACGTCCAAGATGTAAAGCCAGACGCATCACGGTTCCGACAAGGGGCAGGCCTTCGGCAGGTTCCGGGGCTTCCAGGAACGGAGGCCAAGACAGCCTGACACAGTTCTCCTAGTCAGCACCGGCGTTAACAGCACAAGGCGGGGAGCACAGGCTTCTTTCAGTCCCCCTCCTCAGCCCCAGCCTCAGAGGGAAAGAAGGCGTGACACGCCCCTCCGGTGGGGGCAGGCTTGCCCTTCATGCACAGTTTTGGCACGTGAGTTTCGCGGACTCCTGGATACTATCAGTGGTATCCACGGGCTACTGCCTGCCGTTTTCTCCCCCTCTCCCCCCCCTCCCGCAGATTGGGACAACTCTGCTGGCTGGAATTCGGTCGTTCATAGAGAGCAGGGCAGTGGAAGAAGTCCCACCCTCCCAGCGGGGTATAGGCTTCTACTCCAGGATTTTCACCATACACAAAAAGAACCAGGCTGGCCTGAGAGTTGTTGGACCTTAACACCTTGCACCTCTCCCTCCCTCTTCAAAAGTTCAAGATGGCTACCCCAGCGCTTATTGCAGAGACACTGTGCAGGGGATACTGGTTGTGCTCCCTGGATCTGAAAGAATTGTACCTACACGTCCCGATTTGGCAGCCTCATCGGTCCTTTCTGAGGTTCAGGATCATGAACTTTCATTTCCAATACAAGGTTCTACCCTTCGGTCTTAATTCAGCCCCAAGTGCCTTTATCAAAGTTATGAATGCTGTGGCAGCCCTGCTCGGGGCCCAGGGTCACCATGTCTATATGTACCTAGACGACTGGCTCGTCAGGGCAAGTTCCCCGGAGGTGGTCGATCACACCTCCTCCGCCCTCATGAATACGCTGCACAAATTGGGATTTTCCATCTGTCTCGAGAAGTCATAGCTGGAACCTATGCAGAGTCTAATATTCATGGGTCTCATCTGGGAAATGAGCACCAAGAGAGTATTTCCCTCGGAGGACAAGATCACAGCCATCAAGAGGGCCACAGGTCAATTTCTCAGCAGGGCAGTGACCTCAGCCATGGAGGTACCAACACCTCTTGGGTATCATGGCGGTATGTCTACTGGCAGTGCCCTACATGTTAGGAAAGATTTCGTAATTGTAGGGAATTTTCCTTCCATGTGGCAACCCCTAAACTTTTTGCTGTTGTATTAACCTTGTTCTTGACTTTGCCAGAGAAGTACAGCCTTCTGCCGCACTTCTCTGGGCTTTCGCTCCTTTCTTACGGGGAAACTGACATGCCCTTAAGACAGTCAGTACCGGGGAACGTGGTTTCCCGTAGTTTCTTTTATCGTGTCGCAGCTTTAGTGCAACACGACACAAGAGGGCACTGTAAGCTAAGTTACAGCTCTCTTGGGTCTCTAGCCTTCTACAGGCCCTAGATACTCTTTTAGGATGGTATTTGATCGGTGCAAGTCATTCAGGGACTGGTATGGTGGCAGCGATCGTTTTGTTTATTTTGAGCTCCTTTTGGCGTTCTGAGCACGTTTTTGCACTGAACCCAAAATGGTGGCCTGGCTCCCAAAATGGCCAGGCCGCGAGGCTCCTTTGTCCTGTCCACTGTCCGTCTTGCTCCCTTCACCTTCCCCAGGTCCGGCGACCCGGGACCTTCCTTATTTGGGCATGTACTTTCCCGCGAAACGTGGTTGCTTTCGCGGGCTTCTACATGTCGTTTGTGTGCCTCCAGGGTGTGGGCTGGGATGTCTGGTCCCAATACACATCCTGGGTGCCAGAGAGTCTAGGGTGGTGTGAATGCCTGGGACCACCGTGGTCCGTGATTGGTCCACGTATGGTATGTGTTTTGATGAGCGGATCTCCCATTGGCTCCCCTCCGTTTTGGCGCGAAGGGAACCGTGGATAAGAGGGGGCTGGAAACACCACTACCATGTCGATCTCCTGAGTTCTCACGAGCGAAGGAATACAGGAGCCAAGTATCCTGCAACCACGAGGCTGGACTGAGGAATCGCTGGTGACCCGCTGAAGGAATCCTCCTTTGCACTGCTGTCGTCCTGTGAAACCCTTTCCTCCTTTGATCGAACCAGAAGGCCTGTACTGGTGCTTCGACCTTTGGAATAGCAGGAACAGCTATTCCCGGCGACTTCATCAACTCCTGCCAAGTAAGCCTTCGGAAGTGTCTCTGGGCCATCCAGTTGACTGACCAGCTTACAAGGGAGTCCTGCTCTGTAACTGCCGACAGGTTGTGCTGTATTTCGAGTCCTGGTCACTCTCCCACGCTTCGTACGCTTGGCGTTCCCAAGTCTGAAGGGAGGAGTGTACATTTGACTTGAATACACACGGCCGCTCCGTTGCCCTGCTGCGGCAACAAAACTGTGCTGGTTTCGTCGATTGGGACGTCTTTTTGCTCTACACGACTACAAGGCGTTCCCTGCTCTTCTGAACCTGCCAGCTGCTGAAACTAACGTGGAGAAGCCTGGGTCTGCTTGCTTCGGGGACCGGTGAGTAGTTTAGCTAGGATCTGGTCGCCCTCCTGCAGTATCCCATTGCTTTTCCCTGCTGTGTAAAAACAGCACCCTTTTGCCGCGCTCGCGCTCTGCTTCTGCCCGCTGTGGAGGCTGCGCTTGAGCTGCGGAACCTGTTCTTCTTCTGCTGTGCACTAACGTGAACCGCCTGACTTCCTCCGAAGAGCTTCCCCTTGTGCCCGTCGGCACCGGCGTGGCAGGTACTTTGAGCACAAGGCTCCACTCTTCGCAGGGCTCGGACTTCCATCTAGTTAGGTGCCTATGAAGGCGAACTGAGTCGAAAGCATTATCGCACTGCCTGTTTTCCTTCCCTGGCAGGTGGACTACATATTTCGTGCTTTAAACGCTTGCGACTGTGTATTTGTATATATATTGTGTTGATATGGTATGTGTTGGTTTAATATTGTGATATTGTGATTTTCTCGCTACGGTCATTATTTTAAAGGCCTTAAAATAAATGTGTATCTATTTTTGATATAACAACTGTTTGGAGTAGTTTGTCAGCGCTCTTGCTTTGTGTGCTCACTGCGGGCTTTCAGTCACCCTCACCCCTCTTGAGACCTAGTCTTGACCGCCGCGATCGCTACCTTGATTGGTCTGGCTTGTCCAGAGGTTACCCTGTTCCAAGTAATTAGGTTGGCCTTCTGAACTTCTGCGCCACCAGGACAGAGTTCAGAAATCCGTCTTAACACTACACAAGGCTCAAAATGAGACAATTGCAGCTGCACTTCACAGCCGCATGGAATCGTGAGCTGGGTTCCCAAGCGGAACTCGTCAGCATTCCTAAATTTCTCCACCAGGACCTCGTCTGGTGGAGCACGAATTGCAACCTGAGGATAGGGAGGCCTTTTAGGTTACCAACACCACAGACTCTTCCTTTGAAGGTTGGGGAGCCGCACTGGACAGTCACAGCGTCCAGAGTTTGCTCTCTCCCGTAACAGGAGGCCCATATTAGTTGGCTAGAGCTGAAGGCTATCTGGCTTGCTCTCAGGGCCTTCCTTCCCATGATCAGGGGCAAGATGATACTCATCCAGAAGGACAATTCCACCAGCATGTACTACATCAACAAGCAGGGTGGCACCAGGTCTCTGCCCCTATGCTCCTTGGCAGTCAACATCTGGGAATAGGTTCTGGAGAACATTATGCACTTAAGGGCAATCCACCTCCCGCAGGAGTCCAACCTGGAGGCGGACGACTCAGCAGACTGGGTGCGGACATCTACGAGTGGCAGTTGAACGAACAGGTCTTTCAGGGGTTCTTCAACACATGGGGTCATCCTCAGGTGGATCTTTTTGCCACCTGGTCCAACGGGAGGTGCCCCCAGTTTGCGTCCTGGCAGGGACAGGGCTGGCGCTTTCTGGGCAAAGCCATGCAGATACAATGGGACAACGTGAACGCTTATACCTTTCCTCCCACTCCCCGGATCCACAGGGTAATCTCCAAGAATCCTAGTCCATAGTCCCCTTTTCTCCATACCGTCCTCCCTCCTAATAAATCAGGCAATGTTAATATTGTTGACGTGTCAAAGGGGACTGAGGAGTGGGGCTGGGGGGGCAGAGTCAGGGGAGGTATGCCGCACGCCTCTAAATTTAAAGGGGAAGAAGATGTTTTCTGGTGAAAGTTTGTCTCCCGTCCCCAGCGAGGGACGCCCATGCAGTATGGAGGAAAGGGGACTATGGACTAGGAGTATGTTAGTCACTACGGTGAGTAACCTATAATATTTGCCTTGTCTGCAACCCTTTCCCAGAAACCTGCAATCACTGGGCATGTCCAGAACATGTGCATCATGTCTGCGCCCTCCTGGGTGCATCTTGGGCATGCTTGGTTCTTGTTCTCATAGATATGCAACATCTTGTGTGGGGTGGGTGACGTATGCCCTCCGTGTCACGTATGTTTGAGTACATTTAAATCTTATGTTTCTAGAGACTGTTTTGGTGTACAACAGTGCCCTCCGCCATTCAATATCTGTGAAGGTTCTACCCACGTCTCGCTCCCACTTACTGCGCACCGCCAGTTCCCCTGTGTTTAACTCCACACCCCCCCCCCGTAATAGATCATATATTCTGGATACCATGTGTCCCCCTTCTGATATGTTGTACAGCGTGTCTAGTGGGGTGCTGGAGTCTACTTCGCCTCTTGCTCCTGGCCATCTTTTGCCCATCCTGCCTACCACCCCTAAGTGCGTCAGGAATTTTCCCCTCTTGGTCAGTATTCGCTGACCAGAGTCGAGAATTCCAGCAGCTCATTTTCCATCATTGGGTCACCCACTGTGGTGATGCCTTTGCTCTCCCAGTGCTTTCTAAACTGTTCTACTATAGAAAGGATATATTTTTAGAGTATGGGTCCGGGGTCTCTAAGTCTCTGGGCCTCATTACGACCCAGGCGGTAAGGGGTTTACGGCAGCGTAAACAGCGCCGACCCTTACCGCCTGATTCCGAGGTACCTTAGCGCCATGGAGGATTTAACACCTGCTTTTAGCAGGTGTTAAAATCCATGGCGCTAAGGGACCTTGTTGTTAATTACGCCACCGTAATTTACGGTGGCGTAATTAACACCTTCCCCACTCCCATTATGCCCTATGGGGCAAAAATGGGAATGGGGAAGGGTAAATGGGGATTGGGGACTTACCGCCCCGCCAACCTCGGAATGGGGCGGTAAGTCCGCCAACCACCATGGCGTAAACGTAGTTTACGCCATGGTGGTAAAGGTACGACCCAGGCGGTAACTTACCGCCTGGGTCGTAATGAGGCCCTCTGTGTCCTTTTCTCAAGTCTCTGCCCAATTTGAATAACCCAGAGGGTCTTGGTAGCTTCATTTCTTGCACCCAGGGCACCACTTCCAAGTAATGATGTTCCAGCATGGGCTGGGTATTTAGCGTGGCTTCATCCCCGAGCCAGTTTGCCACAAACTGCAGCTGTCTGGCCAGGTAGTATAGTTCAAAGTCGGGCACTCTCATCCCGCCCCCACCATAGTCCCTCTGCAGTATGCTAGGAGCAATCTGTTCCTCCCTGTTCCCCAAAGGAACTCTCTCGCCATCCTGTCCAGCCGCCTAAATAATTTTCTAGGTATATTAAAGGGTACGTTGGTGGAGTGGTACAGAAGGCGCAGTAGCGGCACAATCTTTAATAATGCTGCTCTGCCCGGTACTCCCAAGTGTAGCCTCCTCCAGAATTTCATAGTGTTCTCCACTCCCTCCAGGGCTCTCTGTGTGTTCTCTGTGTGGGTAGAGGTACGGTCGTGCCACACGTTTATTCCCAGGTATCGAAAGGACTCCTCCGCCCACTTCAGCCCCAAGTTCGCCAGTTGTACTTTGGCTAGCTCCCTCGGGCCTCCCAACGGGAATAGGCTAATTTTCCCATTTACTCTAATTCCTGACTGTTTGGTAAACTGGTCTACGACATCTAGCAGATGCGGTAGGTTATCCTCAGTTTGGTTGACATACAGTAGCACTTCATCCACATATAAGGAGATCAAATGTGTCATTCCATCCAGTTCTATCCGTGCATCCGCGTACTCTGTTAAACGGAAAGCCACCAACGGCTCCAGTGCCAGGATATATAGCATTGGTGACAGTAGACAGCCCTGTTTGGTGCCTTTCTGTACCTCCCATGCCTCTGTTTGTTTCCCTGTTCTCGCCCTCGCTGTAGGTGCTGTATACATCAATTTCACCCACCTCATGTAGGCGTCGCCGACCCTAAATCGCTCCAGGGCCTTCATGAGCCAGTCCCACCGGACAGAGTCAAAGGCTTTGACTGCATCAAGGGCTTTGACTGCATCAAGGGAGTCCACAACCCAGTCTTCCTCCCACTAGTTCATGCAGTCTATTACATGGTGCAATCTTCGTAGATTCCACTAGGTACATCGCCCTGGGACGTACCCAGTCTGGTCTGTGCGGATCAGGTTACCCATCACTGTTCTCAGTCTATTTGCCAGGGCAGCTGCCAATATTTAGCTTTACTGCTTCATCATGGTGAGCGGTCTGTAGAATCTGTAGTCTTGCAGGGGTTTCCCTGGCTTAAGTACAGGTACTATAGTGGAGTTCCTGAGGCTGCTGGGCAATGTTCCTACCTCGTATGCTTCTGCGTATACCTTTTAATAGTCTATGCGCTAATGCATCTGTGTAGGTCTTGTAAAATTTGCTAGGGAGACCGTCCGGTGTTTTGGCAGTCGGGAGGTCAGCCATCACTATTTTAATTTCATCCAGTGTCAGTGGTGCGTCCAGTGCAGCTGCTTGTTCCCTTTCTAGCTGTGGCATGACAGGGTGTCCTCGATGTCTGTGTTGCCTGTGTCGATGTCCTTTGAGTATAAGGACTGGCAGAATCTAGCAAATACGCTATTAATTTCCTTTTGCGTCCCAACCACTGTCCCATCCTCCTGTGTTATCCTATTGATCAGTCCCTGGGTTCCTCATGCCTACATAACCATGCTAGCAATCTCCCTGGTTTGTCGCCTTCCCTATGCAGTTTCTGGGTGTACTTTGTGTAGTTCAGTCTCCCTAGTCTTTCCCATTCCGCTATGCATTGTTGGCACAGGTCGATCAGTCTTGCCTCGTTCGCATTGCTTCCTCCGAGTGCATTTTCTTCCTGTGCTAGATCTCCATGCTTTCCAGGGTCCTCTGTATTTCCGCCCTCAGGCCACCCATTTTCCCTATTGCCATGCCTTTCATGACCACCTTGAAGACTTCCCATAGTGTCCCTATTTTTGATACGCTACACACATTAGTGTCTAAATATTCTGTTAATGTGTCCTCGAGGTAGTTTCTGAAGGAGACATTGTGCCCGGCTTCGGCCCTCAGTCTCCAGGTTGGGATCGAGGCCCTCTGGGTGTCTGTTTGCCAATATGTTATTAATGGAGCGTGGTCCAAGAGGACCTTGACCTTGTATTCAGTTTCCCCAAACTCAACCAGCGTTTCAATGCCTGCAAAAATATAGTCTATTCTGGTGTGTGTGTCCCGTGTGGTACTGAGTAGTGCAAGTATCCCTGTGTCTCCCCATCAGTCTCTCTACATATGTCGACTAGCTGTAAGTCGCTCAGGAGGGCTCCTAATACTTTAGCCGGCGGCGCTGGTTTCTTATGCTTCTTGTCTGACCGGTCTTGTCTTGGGGTTAAGGGTACAGTTCAAGTCTCCTCCCCACACCCTGTTTGCTTCTCTGTATGTGGTAAGTCTGGTGTATAGGGACTTGAAGAATGTAGTAGCATCACGATTCGGGGCATATGTGTTTATTAAGCATATTTCTCTGTTTTCCAGTAGAGCGTGTACCACTACCATCCTTCCCTCGTCATCTTTTTTTAATTCTAGCACCTGAAGGGGACTGTGTGGGCTATCCAAAACCGTACCCCTCTTGCATATGCTGATTATGTTGAGCCATATAGCTTCCCTCCTCATTTCTGGGCAATCGTTGCTTGCCTGTCCTCTGTAAGGTGTGTTTCCTGCAATAGCGCTATTTGCATCCCAGTCCTTTTCAGGTATGCCTGCACTCGTAGTCTCTTAATATAGCTATCGAGTCCCCTGACATTCCAGGTGGCTATTCCCAAGCCTTTAGTTCCCATCTGGTGCGGGTTTACAGGGTTGTATCTTTCCCATTGCCCTTCTCATGTAGCTGTCCATCACATCTGTCTTTCACACATGTCACAGTGTAGGTCCCTAATAATAAACCATCACTTGCTCACCAGCCGTTCTTTTAACTTGGTTGGCCCCCCTCCTCTACCACCCCAAAGAACTAGAACGCCGAACACCCACTTGTCCCTTTGTTCATGCCCCCCTTCAAACTTCCCACCTTTCCTCAAGGAAAACCCCAACTGTGTGCAACTCCCCAAAACAGTGCCAAACCAAACAATGGCCCAGTGTTAATGTTCTCGCTTAGGCCTAGTTGCTCCTCCCGCTCTTGTTCCTTCTCTACCGGGCCACGTGCGGCAGCTCAACATCTTTGAACTGGCATCTAAAAGTTACTACTGGGGTTCGTGGCCGCCCGGGCCACCTTGTGCGGCTCCTGCTGGTACTGCTGTGTCGCACACCGCATAGTTTTCAACATGTCCTCTACCCTTATTCACGCTGCAATTCCCAGGGCCTGCATCTAGTAATGTCCAAAGTTTGTCTGTTATTGTGCATTGCCAATTCTGTGTGGGAGCTGCAGTATCCCCAGTGTGTCCATCCAAGCCTGCGCTTCTTCCATGTCGTCAAAGCAATATGTGCTCTCATTGTGTAATATTTTCAGTTTCGCTGGGTATATTGGTATGTAGCGCAAGTCCGCCCTTCTCACCCGCTCCTTAACCAGGACAAACCGTGCTCTTTGTTGTTGGACCAGGATGGTGTAATCTGGATATATTCCTAGTTTCGAGGCTCCTCTTTTAATGGTTCCCCCTTTTCTGGAGAAGGCCAGGACTTTTCCCCTGTCTTTTTGTAGTTTGGCCTTTTCCTTAGCAATCTGTGTGCCCTCTTAACCGTGAAGTGAATCCTTGGGACAACCCAGGTACCCAGGCCTACCTCCTGCAGCAGTGGGGTCTCCCTTCTTTTCCCTCAGGAAGTCCAAGTATCTTTGTTATTCCCGTGGGCTATCCCTTCCGCATCTTCTGCGCAGTGTTCCAGGGCTTTCACCTTGTCTCTCAGTTCTTCCATTTGGGTCCTGGTGCTAGCTATGGCCGTAGTGTTGTCTTGTACTTGTTGTTTTGCTGTGCTCATGCGGTCTGCAAGTGCTCTCACATCCTGTCGTAGTAGGCCAACGTCCACGATTACTGAGTCTATTTTCTATTTCAGCGCCGTCTTTTAGCACTGGTATAGCCGCCAAAATTGGGCCCTCTTGCATGGTCACCTGTTGCGTTGAAGCCGACCCTGGTTGTCCCCCCCCCCCCCGCTGGTCCACGTTGGTGTTCCCTTTTTGTGCATAAGCCTCCATGACCGTTTGCTCGCCTTTTCCTTTTTTCCCCTTTTATGCCATCTGTATGTTGTGTGCTTGCGCGGTTTCCTTGCTGCCGTGATGTGTTTATTTATTTGCTCAGGCTGCATTCCGCCTATGCCCTTCCAACTTCCTGTGTGTGCTTTGTTGCTGCCCTTTTCCCCTGCACAATGGGCGCCAGCACCCCCTAGTCCCGTCTAGTCGCAAGTCTTCAGTATGCCGCCTATGCCGTCTTCCCCAGTACATGGGCTGATGGCGCACTTCGGGGTCTCTTTTAAGCTTCCTTTCTCTCCATCCAGGCTCCCTGTGCCAGCTTCAGTAGGCTGTAGATTACTGGCTGAGGGCTTTTCAATCATGCAGCTAGGGGTGGGGGGTGCACTTTAAACTGTGTGCGGTGGATGGGAGAGCGGTTTCCTGTCTTGTGTGTCCTTGCCTCTTATGTGCACTTGATGCGATCTTCCTGGTCCCAAGGGGGAGGGGGCCTCCTACCACTCCTGCTCCTCACCTGTGGTCCGGGCTGCAGCTCCCACCCCTATGCTCATTGTTTATACTCTCCAGGGGTCCAGGTGCCTTGCGATCTCTCGCCGCCGTGATATGTCGCTTTGTTTGCTCCGGCTGGGTTCCGCTTGTGCTCTTCCAACTTCCTGCGTTGGTCTTGTTGTTGCCTATGCTTGGGCCAGTTGCGCACTTCGGGGTCTGCTATTGGCTTCTAGTTCTGTCTCCAGGCTCCTTTCGCCAGCTTCTGTGGGCTATAGATTGCAAGCGTTGGCCTTTCAGGCGTGCCGATGGGGCTGGGGGCGCACTTCAAACTATGTGCGAGGGCAGAATAGCAGTTTAATTTCTGTCTTGTGTCCTTTCCTCCCGTGCGCACTGTAGACGCTTTTCCCAGCACCCGAAGGGGCTCCCACCACTCCTGCTCCTCACCTGAGGTCCGGATTGCAGTTCGTGCCTTCTGCTCCTAGTTTACACCCTCCAGGGGGTCCAGGTACCTCGCGGTCTCTTGCTCCCTTCTCTGCTTTTGCTGTTTCGCCTTCCCTCACTGGAAGGCGAGTTGTTTCGGTGGAACCTCTTTGCTTTGCTTTGCCCGCGTAGCTCCTCTCGGTCTGCTACAGGTCTTCCTGTGGTGTTTGTGGGTGCCCGACCTTGCTCGCCTCCTCACCTCATCTATCGGTGTGGACAGCTTCTCAGGTGCACGGTCGCCTGTCACGTCTTCCGCCTTCCGCCTCCGGCGTTGCACTCTCCTCCGCCTCTCAAGCCGCGGGCGCCATGTTGGATACTCAGCACCTCAGGGATACACAGGTCCTCCTGCTCGTTCTGGCACTCTCGTGCCATGAAACTGGCCCTGGCAGCTCCCGTATTGCTCCGGTCCTTGGTGCTACTTTGGGTGAAAAGCTAATCACTGTGCGGATCGTGCGGGAGCTCATAGAAGGCTCTTCCTCACAGCATGGCTGCTGGCCAATCCCCTTCTACTCTTCACCCTTTTTATTACTCCTCGCCAAAAAAGCTAGACAAGAGGTTTTATTAAAATAAATACAGAGATATCCACAAACTGCACAACGCATAACAACAAAGCCACCTCAATTTGGCGTTTCTAGAGATCGAAGCAATCTATGTACAAGGTAAGAGACCAGATCTAAAAACCTGCTCTTTTGAAGTTAACCAAAAAAACTACAACTCTTCTTAAGGAATCACATGAGACCAAAGCAACACAGTAATGTTTGTTCTCCAGCATGGGGTCTGGCATGGATTCACATGCTCATGAATATTCCCCGTCGTCAGGCTGGGAATCCTCGGTATAGAAAAAAATCAGTATCAGTTTCGTTTCTGATCTGTCTTTCTTAGTAGTAAGCAATCACTGGTCTCTGGGTCATACTGCCCCCAGCCAATGACTGCCCTCTCCCTAAGCCCCGCCCCTGGCAGCCATCCTCAGATTTTTACTGCACGTTCAAGTGTTGGGAGTCCTCGTGCTGTAGCTCTCGAGCTTTTGCTGCGTTTTCACGCTTTTTTCAGGAGATTCTCATTTTTCGGTTAAATAGAGCCTCAAGCTCCACCATTTCTACATCTGATCAACGGGGATCCGTTTTGGAGTTTCTACGCCCCTCAAGGGTGAAGATTTCGTCGAGTTACGCTTTTGGAGGAGTCCAGCAGTTCCCAGGCCTACCTCGGTCATGGCCCAGGAGAAAGGAAGCTCGACACCCGGGAAGCTGTTCAGGACCTGCCCTGGATGCCAGCTTCAGAACGTTTTCAAGGAGGACGAGCATTCGCTATGCCTCTACTGTCTCCATGAGGACAAGACGCACAAGGAGAAGGACTGCGCGTTTTGTGGGAACATGTCGGAGCGGACCATTAAGGATCACCACCTCCGTCTCGCCAACTGGCTGGAATGTAAGAGCCTGCCAGGCGAGAAGAAGAAAAAGAAGTCCGAGCGGTCTTCTAAGTCCTGTGAGGGTGCCCCGCCGACGGGGGCCCAACAAAAGGCTAAGCACCGCGAGTCCGCTGGCACCGGGAGCGCCGAACGGTCGGGCTCCTTGGCTGCCAGGCAGGGCGCACCCTCCCCGGCGCCATCATCCACGAGCCAGCGCTCTGGCCCGGGTAAGAGGAAGTCCGAGAACCCGGCGAAGCTTCTGGAGAGGCCCCGGTCGATCTCAAAGATTCCGGCAGAGGGGAAGCGAGGCTCAGACCCTCCCCCCAAGGTGAAGGCCCCAGGCGTACAGAAGGTGACGTTGGCCTTGATTCACCCTGCTAAGACCTCGATTGAGGATGTCGCCGCGGCCCTGGCTCAGCCTGTGGAGGCTACACCAGTGGAGGCGCCCTCAGGAGCCAGAGTCTCCCCGCCACCTCGGAGGGAGTCATCTTTCAGGCCCATCGAGAAGACCCCCACGAAGGTTGGGGGAGGAGCTGGTGGCCATCGTGGATACGGACACGACCTCTGAAGAGGAGCTCATCCAAGTCGTGGAAGAGGCCCAGCCCATTGGGAGGGATCCCGACGAGGGCGACGACGAGAGCGACGGTGTCGCAGACAAGGCTCCTCAAGAGCCCTCTCTCCCATCGTTTCCGGCGCCGCAGGACACCTCGGCGGCCATTTTGTCAGCCATTCAGACCTTCTGCTCGGAGATAAGGACTAGGTTGCCCCTTCCCCCGACGGAGGTACCTGAGCCAGACCCGACGGGGGAACCAGAGCCAGGACCTTCGGAGAGTCCACCGCTTAAGAGGAGGAGGACACATCCTAGGCCACCTCTCCCGCCTTGGCGGCCTTCTCTGCCTTCCCCCCGGTCTACTACCCACGGGGATGATACAGGCACGGACACGACTACGACAGGGACGGATGACGACGGAGGCGACGACGGGACGTGTCCCCCGTCGCCCCCTGCCCGGGCGTCCCCGCCCGACGAGATTGGATCCTTCCATGCCATGATTTCCAGGGCATCCAAGCTCTTCCAGCTCTGCCCCGAAGAAAAGAAAAAGGAAGGGTTCTTTTACCAACTGCGCGAGGCTAAAAGGAAGACGGTCCTCGCCGTACCGCTTCTTGATGACATCTGGGATGAGGGGCTCGCCCTTCTCAAGAACCCTGCCACGGCGCCTGCAAAGAGGGACCGGTATGAGAAGAAGTACCGGGTCCCCGACGCTGCCCCCTTGTGCCTTAGGGCGCAACCTACCCCGGATTCGGTCGTTTCGGCGGCGGCCAAGAAGAAAGCGGGGGGGGGAATTGGCCTCGACTTCAACCTCCCCGCCGGACAGCGAGGGTAGGAAGCTGGATGCGATGGGACGACGGGTCATCTCATCTGCAGCGACGACCATCAAGGATGCCAACGCCCTGGCCATCGTAGTCCGCTACGACAGGGAGTTGTGGTTCAAGATCGCCCCTCTGTTGGACTTCCTTCCGGACGGAAAGAGGGCGGAGGCCCTGGAAATCTTACAGGAAGGTGAGATTGCTTCGGACCATGCCATTACGGTGGCTACGGACATCGCCGACACCGGTTTCCGTCAGTTGGGCAACAGCGTTTGCCTGAGACGACGAGGATGGCTCAAGGTGACGGATTTCCGCCAGGACGTACAGACCAAGGTTTTGGACATGCCCTTCGATGGGAACAACCTGTTTGGCAAGGCGGTTGATGAGTCCCTTCAGGCGATCAAGACAGACACGGAGACGGCCCGTGCACTGGGTGTGCTCCAACAGCGAGGGCCGTCCTTTCGGAGCTCCGGAGGCAGACAGGGTGCCTCCAAGGGAGCCGGCAGTAGCTCCTCTACGTACTGTCAAGCGGCAAGATCTTCGTCGCAGGAGGCCTACAGGGGACGCGGCAAGTCAGGTGGATCCTGCCGTCGTCGCCAAGGTGGTCAAGGAGGCAAGGCGGCCTCCAAGCAGGATTGAACCGACCGTCGGGTCGGGCCCCCGCCGAAGCACCCCGGTGGGAGGCCGGCTGACAAAGTTCATCGGCGTGTGGGAGTCCATCTCCACTGACGGTTGGCTGCTGGACGCCCTGGCCCTGGGGCACGCCCTCGAGTTCCAGAAGAAGTGCCCCCGCTTTCCTCCCGTGGCCAGGAAGGAAAATCCCGTCCCTCAACTGCTATTGGAAGTAAGGGCGATGCTCAGAAAAGGTGCCATCGAGCTCGTTCCAAAGAGGCTTCGGGGCTCCGGAGTTTACTCAAAGTACTTCCTCGTAAAGAAGAAGACAGGAGGATGGCGTCCCATCCTGGACCTGCGACGACTGAACAGGTACATCAAGGCACAGAAGTTCCGGATGGTCACCCTCCAGCACGTGCTGGGACAGCTGGAGGAGGGCGATTTCCTGTCGTCGTTGGACTTGGAGGATGCGTACTTTCACATCCCGATTCTAAAGAGACACCGAAAGTTCCTCAGGTTCGTGGTCCAAGGGCGGCACTACCAGTTCAAGGCCCTCCCGTTCGGATTAAAATCGGCGCCCAGGGTGTTCACCAAGTGCCTAGCACCGGTGGCGGCGCGGCTGCGCCTACAGGGGATCCACGTCTACCCCTACCTGGACGACTGGCTCATACGGGCAAGGACAAGAGAGCTCGCCATAGAACATACTGCAAAGACCGTCCAGCTGCTCACGGACCTGGGATTCTCCATCAACTTTCCAAAATCCCACCTGGTCCCGTCGCAAGTCGCCCTGTTTCTGGGAGCACAGCTCGACACAGTGGCGCGACTGGCCTCTCCGTCGGAGGAAAGGATCAGGACCATCCTGGGAAAGGTGCAACGTCTGCTGGCCACGGACGTGGCCAGAGTGAGGTCTATCAAGTCCCTCCTCGGAATGATGTCCTCCTGCATTTATCTTGTGTGCCACTGCAGACTTCGGATGCGCCCTTGCAAGAATTCTTCGACGCCCACTGGATCCAGTCGACGGGCAGCTTCGAGGACAGGATCCCGCTCGACAAAGCATTCCGTCAGGCAATACGATGGTGGGGTTCCCGCTCTCATCTGACGGCGGGAACAGGTTTCCTAGCCCCGGCCCACCAGGTGACGGTGATGACGGATGCCTCCCTGGAAGGTTGGGGAGCGCACACCGGGGATCTCCACGCGAGAGGCCTTTGGCTCCTGGAGGAGAAGACGCTCCACATCAACATCTTGGAGCTCCGCGCAGTGTTCCGGGCCCTCAGGTCTTTCCTCCCGTCCCTCAAGGGCAAGGTGGTGAGGATCTTCACCGACAACACTACCACGATGTTTTACATTCGGAAGCAGGGCGGAACCAGATCCCCTGCCCTATCCAAGGAAGCCCAGAATCTGTGGCATTGGGCCGTCGCCCAAGGGATGTTTCTGGTACCCTTTCATCTGGCAGGGATAAAAAACATCATCGCCGACTCACTCGGCAGAGAGCTGCGCTCGTGCCACGAGTGGGACTTGCGCCAGGATCAAGTGGATCGACTCTTCCGACAATGGGGCGAACCCCAGATCGATCTCTTCGCGACGGCGGCGAACTCCAAGTGCTGGAGGTTCGCCAGCAGGTTTCCCCAGCCAAGGAGCATGGGCGATGCTTTCTCGTTCCCCTGGGACGGCCTATTCCTTTATGCGTTCCCGCCGTTGCCGTTGCTACTCCGGCTCGTCAACCAGCTCAAGAGGTCCCGGTACAGGATGATCCTCGTCGCACCGGCGTGGCCGAGACAGATCTGGTTCCCAGACCTTCTGGACTTGTCAGTGTCCACACCAGTCAAGCTGCCGACGGACGCAGATCTTCTCTCCAGAGAAGGGGGCGCCATTCTTCATCACGAGGGTGAACTTGCAGGCCTGGCTCCTGCAGCACTAGAGTTTGGAGGATACGACATCCTGGCCGACTGCAGGGAGGTTCTTGCAAAGGCCAGGGCATCCTCAACTCTCAAGTGCTACGGACATAAATGGAAGAGGTTCTCTGTCTGGTGCCGTGCACAGAAGATTAACCCTCTGCGGATTACGGCCCCTCAAGGAATTTATGAAAGGACTGTTCCGATCGTTCCCACCGGTGAAGGCCCCTGCCCCGGCGTGGGAACTCAACGTGGTGCTGGCTAGGCTCATGGGGGGCCCCATTCGAGCCTATGCATTCAGTGCCGTTGAAGTTTCTGTCGTGGAAGACAGCATTCCTCGTGGCCATCACCTCTGCACGACGAGTGGGAGAGATCCAGGCCCTATCTTGCAAGCCTCCATACTTGACTTTTCACGACACGAGGGTGGTGCTGAGGACACACCCCTCCTTCATACCCAAGGTGCCGTCGGACTTCCACCTCAACGAGCCCTTGGTGTTGCCAGTTTTCTTCCCGTCGCCTTCGTCGCCGGCTGAGAGGACTCTGCACTCACTAGATGTAGCTAGAGCGCTGAAGTTCTATGTGGACCGCACGAAGAGTTTTCGGAAGACATCACAGCTGTTTGTGAACTTTGGACCTGTGAACCAAGGGAAGGCTCTCTCGAAGACTTCCATTTCCAGATGGCTCTCCGGCTGCATCATGCACTGTCACCGGTTGGCAAACCGACCGTTGCCAGGCCGTCCGAGAGCCCATTCGACCAGGGCGATCGCTGCTACCACGGCGTTCCTATCTGGTGTGCCCCTGCTCGACATCTGCAGGGCTGCTATGTGGAGGTCGACGCACACCTTCACGAGATTCTACTGCGTCGACCGGGATTCCAGGGAGGAGTCCAGAGTCGGCCAGGCAGTGCTGCGCAACCTGTTCACCTAAGGTGAGCCTGGTGAGGAGGTAAGAGTTGCTTAATGTTGAGTTGTTGTATTGCTTGATATTGACCCTTTTGCCACCTCCCGTGGTTGTGCATGTGTATACTGCTATGTATTCTTATATTCATGAGCATGTGAATCCATGCCAGACCCATGCTGGAGAAGGAACAAGTTACTTACCTGTAACTGTTGTTCTCCAGCATGAGTCTGGCATGGATTCACATGCAAACCCTCCCGCCTACCCCTCTGCGGCTCTTCACTTGGTCATACTGCCACTTTACGTGCTACCAAACCTGAGGATGGCTGCCAGGGGCGGGGCTTAGGGAGAGGGCAGTCATTGGCTGGGGGCAGTATGACCCAGAGACCAGCGATTGGTTACTACTAAGAAAGACAGATACGATACGAAACTGATACTAAGTTCTTTTCTATACCGAGGATTCCCGGCCTGATGACGGGGAATATTCATGAGCATGTGAATCCATGCCAGACCCATGCTGGAGAACAACAGTTACAGGTAAGTAACTTGTTCCATATTTGATCACCCTGAGGCATTTTGGTTGTCCATGCATTAGGATCATTGTGGTATTGATATTGATATTTTATTTATATTGCGCTCATACACGTGTTTCAGAGCGCGACAAGCCAAGGGAGGGGAACAGGGGAGAACAAGACAACAATCTTATTAGGCCCAGTGACATTGAGAAGACTGCAACATGGAGTGTGGGGGGAGGGTGGTGTCGTTCTCAGTCGGAAACCTGTTAGCTAGGGGCATTGAGAAGCGCCCATCCTGTGTGCTTGCTCTGTTGCTTGGCAGTTAGAACTTCACTTGCATAGTGGCAATGTGTGAACTTGACATCTTGGAGGGCACTACATGCTTGCCAATACTTCTAACATTGCTTACTTTCCAGGCATGTGCTTAAATCGATCATGGTGGTTGCATACTTCCTTGCCCTCTTGTAGCCCGAGGGCTCTAACGTAAGGACTGCCGGTGCCGGTGTAAGATGCGTCACAACTCATCTGCTCCAAGGATCACACCTACCGTGAGCCATTTAGCTCCTGCTTGTAGTCTGCAAAAGACTAGTTGGGTTCTGTGGGAACACCAAAGTTAATACTGCACATATTGGTGTTGAGCCTGCTACAGAGCGGAACATCCACAGATCAGCATGTGCCCATGCGGTCCTACTTCTGCAGGCTGGGTGCCCGCACAATCTGAATGTCTGGGAGCCTTTGCAGCCTAAAGCCACCACCAGAGCTTTAAGTGGGCTGGGCTAGCCTGGCAGTCTCCAAGTGCTTGCGAGCACGGGTTCTGCCAGGTGCCCCCTCAACTAGTCCTAGACGTGCCAACTCCCTCAGACATCCCTTTCACTCCAGAGTCACATGGCTAAAGGCTCACTGCAAGGGCTTGCACAACGTCTCAATTTTGAAGGTCCTGATTTTCACAAACTTGTTCAGATGTTGTTTCAAATCTATTATTAGCCTGAAACTGGTGTCCCCTGGCTTGGCTATGAGAAAGATCCTGGAGTACACCATCCCTGTCCTTACTGGGCTTTGGGCACCTCAACAATTGTTCCTTTGCCCCTCCGTTTCAGGAGTGAGGAGAGTATGTCTTTCTTCCTGCTAGAATCCCTGAGTAGGTTGGTCTAGAGGGTCACTGATTCCAGAGGGGGGAGATGAAGTCTAATCTGTAACAGTCGAACTGTACTGTGTACCCAGATGTCAGATAACAACACATCTTCGAAAAGTATGCCTCCCTTCCTTACTGCCGGTGAACCATAATTGTCAGGTCTTCTGTCATTTTGGCGGGGATCTCTGTCTCATGAATGGTTCCCTGTCTCCTGATTTTCTTTGTTTGCCTCTAGCTTTGTTGAAGCATGTTCATTGAAAACGTTATGAATTATAGTTTCCAAGGCATCCCAAAACAAATTGTGCTTGAAATGGGAGCTTTGAGGCTGTGGCTTTTGGGGATTCCTCACATTTCCAATCATTTAGATACAGGTGTCGAGATCCTGAGATGGTTACACCCATTGCCATTGAAGTTCCTCCCACCCAGTTGTAATAAAGGGCTTAACATAGTTCCACTTGCCTCTGCGTGTCCAGCAAGACGTGTCCACAGTCCATTCCTTCTTCCAGAGACTGTTTTAGTTTATTGAATCCTCCAAACACTGTGTCTACAACATATGATCCAGGTGCTGGCCCTTCGTGCCAGATGGGATACTATATGTAACTTTTTTTGATGCAGAGTCCACATTTTTAACTGCTGCGTCTTTGACAGCTGCCTTTTTTCAGTCTGTTCGGAGTCCCTCAGACTGGATCACAGTTGGCAATGCGTGATTCATCTGTAACGCACTTTGGACGTCTTTAGCTTTGGGAAGACGTTTTTTCCATCATTCAGCACCGGAACAGCTTTGAGAGCAAGAAGAGTCTGGTAAGTGATTATCTTTTTAGGGCACCCTGTGCTGGAGGTTCTTCGCATAAGACCCCCCTCACAGGAGTGGTTGATCAGACTCTAGCACTACCGGGGCTCATCCTGAGGCCCTCAGGCCAGTTTGGATACCGGAGCAAGATCTGAGGTTCCCCATTCAGGGGCTAATACTGGTACCGCAATGCTGAGGTTCCCCCGTTGGGGTATAATACTACCAGAGATTTCTCAAAGGATCCCGCTAGAAGGGCTAGATCTTGACCGGCTGCACCGAGGCTCCCCTTTTAGGGTCAAATTCTACAGTTCCAAACCAGAGGATGCTTCACCGAGGGCCAATACTGGCCTGTCTGAGGTTCCCTCTACAAGGGCTAATTACAGAAAGGCCCAGTCACAGTCAAACGGATTCCTTTGTCCGTAGTGTGTCACACATCGCACATGCTGTAGTACCTGGCCCGTTCAATGGAAAAGGAGGCTGGGCCACTACCAGGACAGACAACTTAATTAGGAAAATTGAGTCATCTTCGTCAGACATTACACTATCTTCCTCAGTGGTGACAGCGAGACCATCCATGGCTGTAAATCGGCCAAAGTCCACTGCCAGTGAACCTTTGCCCCAACAACCTCAAGAAACCTCCATCCAGAGTCTCTACTCTGTGGGTGAATGGGTCACAGTCCAGAGTCGTCAGCTCCTACATGCATGTCCTTACCTCCTACCTTGCCTCTGCCAATTAATTCCTCTCTGCTTTATTATGTGGATCCTTGGATGTCTAGACCAAGTTGGCAGCCTGTCTCCACAGATTCCTGGTCTAGGCCTAGTCCACTGCAAAGACTGTTGCTAAAGCAGCAGCTAAGAACGCATCTATCGGAAGATGTCTTCTTTCATATATTCCAGGCATTAATGCAAACTGATCCTAGGAAACAATATTTCAGGGGTCTTTTCACAGAACTCATTGCTAAGACTCCAGTTCATTCTGTACCAGGTCCACTGACCCACTTTCAACGCAGCCACCAGTGGTTCCAGAGGCTCCCCAACCTCTGGTGCAAGCTCCAGAGGAGTTGCTGGTTCTACCTTCTCCTTCCAGGATGCTGTTCCAGCTCCGGCACTAGACCCTGACAATTGGGCGATCAGGCTGATGAGGAAGAAGTACCCGCTTCGGCGAAGGCCTTTCCTGACATGCACATGGACCTTATAGGTTTCCTTGAAATTACTGTTCCGGTACCACCTCCATTAAAAGGAGGGGGTGTTAGTAGGAGCTCAATCCATTAGGACTTCTGAAACAACGGAAGTGGGGCTTCAAAAGGATATCCTTGCAGAACCAAGGAAAGTGTGGGCAAAACCCCACATGGTAGTAACTCCCATCAATAAAAGGATCGATGTAAGGTACAGACTGCTTCAAACCGAAGAAGGGCCCTTGTCTTTTTGTCCACAACCGTTTTCATCAGTGGTAGCAGCATCCACCATGTTTTCTAGGCCTGCCCCTTCATTTTCCACTTTTCAAATTTTGAACAAAGATCAGGTGCTGGAGGCTCTTTCGCAAACTCCGCCATTCAGCTAAGGCAAGCCAATGCTACTGCGCTCTTAGTGGCAGCAAATCAGACTGTGGGTGGAAGGATCTGGTGGAGTTCGAGAAATGAATACCTCCTGAACACGCTGAGCACTTAGAGCGGCCTGGCAGATGCCAAAATGATCGCTCAGGACTTGCTTGAGGCAGCAGCACACCATGTAGACAACTTGGCAAGAGGTATAGCTATTGGGGGCTCATGCTTCTGAAGACAGGCATGGCTTCATGCCACCAAATTTACAAGAGAGGTGCAGTATATGGTATTAGACCTCGACAGAAATGACCCATTTAATTGCACCATGGATGAGGAGCTTGCCAAAAAGAAAGCAAGTACACTTGCAGCCAAATCACTGTTGGTACTGACAAAATGGCTGTCCACAAACTATCTGAAACTTTCAGGCCTCCTCAGCTGGTACTTCAGCCTTACCCTCCGATAAGACCTCAGTGATGGCACTGCCCGGCGCCATGGCACCCCGATGGGAGGAAGAATGTCCCTACACTTGGAAACCTGGAGGTCTATAACTTTGGACTGCTTGGTGCTGTTAGTGGCCAACGCAGGTTTCCACCTTTACCTCCATTTCGTCCCGCTATCAACCAGGTTGGGTCCCCCTCTTTAAGGCTGGAAATCTTGAGGTTTCTAGAGATGAAGGCTATAGTGGAGGTGCCAAGCCCTGAAGTCGAACATGGTTTTTACTCCTGTGTGTTCAGTGCCAAAGTCAAACCATGCTGGCCTGTGCACCATCCTAAACTTGGCGGATTTCAATCCCCGACTCCCCCTTCAGAAATTCAGGATGACTACTCCCACTCATGTCCGGTCTGCTTTTCCGCGATGGAGATTGGATCTGCATGGTGGATCTGAAGGATTTGTATCTACATATCCTTATATGGCCTCTGCATCGGATGTTGCTGAGATTTTTGGTGTGTTAGTCAAATTACCAGTACCGAGTTTTTCCCTTTGATTTAAACTCTGTACCAAGTGGCTTTACCAAGATGATGTAAGCAGTCGCCTCCTTTCTTCGCCTGCAAGGCGATGATGTCTATCTGTAACTGGACGACTGGCTGGTAAGGGGCCAGTCTCTGCAGACTGTTCAGCAGGCTCATCTCCACTGCCTGGATTTGCTTTTTGACAGTGGACCCAGCTGACCCCCAAGTCGTGCTTGCTCTCAAGCGTCTGATCAGCAATAACAGTGAATTTGGATCCCTCAGGACTTAACTCTCACAATCTGGCACAATGGGCTCCTTTCCAGGATCCTTTTCCACAGACTGTGATCGCAACCGATTCGTCCCTTGTTAGCTGGGGTGCAACGTTAAACAAGCTGATAATGTTTGACCTATGGTCGGGAGAGTACTGCAAGGAGCATGTAAACCAGCTGGAACAGACGATCATCTTCTTAGCCCCCAAAGCCTTTCACCCCAATATTCAGGGCAAGACTGAATCAATAAGAATGGACAATTGTGCCTTTGTGTTCTGCATCAACAAACAGTGGTGAACGAAGTCCCGACCCCTAGTACTTCTAACCTTGTAGATGTGGGAATGGGTGATTCGGCAAGGGATATGGCTGCAAGATGTTTATCTACCTGGAGCATCGAACACAGAGGCAGATAAGCTGAGCCGTTTGGCGGAAGCCAACAACGAGTGGCAACTGCATTCTCGGGTGGCAGTCTCTGTTGAAGGGTTGGGGAGTTCCCCAGGTAGACTGTTGAGACTCTTGGAGAAAATGTCCATGTCCCCTGTATTCATCCGGGGTGTGGGGAGGATGCAGCAAGAGGGCTCTCCAGGCGACATACTAGAAATCCTGTTGGATGGAATGGTAGTTTATGACTTGCATCCAGTTCCACTAGTTCATCAAGCCCTGAGGAAATTCCAGGAAGCTGCATGTTGCTTTCTCATTCTAGTTGCTCTATGGTGGCCAGCCAGGTTCGCGTTCTCGGATCTGGTAAATCTATCCAAGCAAACCCCGATCTCACTGCCAGCTTGTCAGGACTTACTATTTGCTGGAGGAGGGGAAGATAAATCTTCCCTTCCCACAACGGCTGAACTTGGCAGCCTAGTACCTCATATCAGATCTCTAGTTCATCTGTGGCTCTCAGAGGAGAACATGCGGTTTCCACCAGGTCTCAGTATAGAAGCAAGTGGCTCAGATTTTGGCACTGGAGCATGGGAAAGCAGAAGATTCCTTTATCTGAATCACTAGACGGTCTTATCATTTGGATCCGACCTATCAGGCTCCGGAAATGGACTAGATACTTATTTGACCTTGCTTGGCCCTTACCTAAATTCAGACAACTAATACTTTTCACTTGCAAACCTTGTGGTGAAGCGGCACTTTGATTGTCTTTGACGTCTTTTTCCTACAGTCAAATCCCTCATCCTGAATGTGGTCCTGACTGCGGTGTGCCACAAACCATTTGAGCCAATGGCATCTGCAGACAACTAGTTTCTTGTAAAGCTGCATTCCTGGTAGCAATTACCTCGGCCAGGAGAATAAGTCGGATACAAGCTCTAGCGGCTGATGAGCCTTTTTATGGTTTTCCACCATGACAAAGTAGTGCTACCCATCATTTCTGCCAAAGATGCAATCAGAATTTTATATTATCGAGGAGATTTGCCTTCTAGTATTTTTTCCACATCCATAATCGAAACCAGAAAGTTCTGTACTCCCTAGTCATCAGGAGGGCTCTGCACTTCTATTTGGATAGGACCGAGGAAGACTGAAAATTGCCTCAATTGTTCAATACTTTAGGAAGCGCAAATAAGGGTTCTTCACCTCTAGGCCTACTGGTTTTAGCGATTCTGGAATACTACTCTCTAAAGAAGCTTTCTCAATCTAATCAGTGTCATCCTTTTCCGGTCACACCCAAAGCAGCACCTGTGGCATTTCAAAGGCATGTCCCTTTGGACACCATTGCGAAGGTGCCGACTTGGGCATCCTCCTCAGTGTTCTGCAAGCACTGTCTTCACAGGTGCTCATGGGCGGATGCTCAATTCGGCTAGGCTGTCCTTAATAACCTCTTCAGTATAGTTGGAAATGGAACGTTGCACCCTCTGGGAGACGAGTGCTGGTAAATCTCCCCAAGTATGGAGGAAAGGGGACGGGATGTAGGAGTAAGTAAGTTACTCCTAATCCCCTTTCCTCCATACACCCTCCCTCCATCCCCTAGAAATGCCATAGCTTTCATTTCCGAACCAACCTATGCGATTTGAAAAGGACTGAAGGGCGAAGCCCGGAGGCTGTGGCCATGCATGCGCCGGGCCCTGCATAAAAACAAGACGGGCCATTTTTTGTAAAACATACTGCAAAAAGCACCGGTCCTGTCCCTGAAGGACCGAATGTCCTGCAAGTATGGAGGAAATTGGGCCTATGGGACTAGGAGTACAGTAGTCACTACGGTGAGTACCTTTTACTTTTTAGATCATGGATTGGCACAGCAGCACCTGTTCGTTGAATCCCATTGACTCATATATTTTAGCCAGACCAGTCTCCTGCTCCTCTTTGTCGATGTACGCTCCTGTGGCTTCCTCTTTTGTCATCTGAGGAACCGGTGGACGAGCTTTCCGTAGTTGAAGATGAGGTGAAAGGGGAAGGAGACTTCTTGTTTTTCCCCTTCATCTGTTTATGCTGCAGAAACCCTTTAGAAAGGAATTTCTGCTTCTTGGACACAGCCAGCCTCCGCTTTGCAGCACTGCGTTCTCTTCTTGCCTGAATGTTTAGATGAAGAAGGAAGTCTGCAGTTATAATTGCTTTTTTTATTCATGCATTTTCACATAGCCGCAGTGCTGAATGCCACTTGCCTGCACGCTACAGGTTGCCTAGCAACCCCCATGCAACATTTTTATATCCATGGCATGTTTATCAGTTACTGTATCCATCCAGCACCTAGCCGCCACAATTTCCTTTTATACCTTCGTTTTGGGCGGTTGTGGAGGTTATTTGTGGAGCCTCGCTTGTATGCCCTGCTGCAGGAAGCTCCTCACCTCTTTCCCACCTGTGTGTCGTCGATCTTCTTGGACCTCCTTTCCTGCCCGCCACGCCATGTTCACTTCTGCTGTACTCAGACGCCCTGCAGAGGGCCCAGCGTGCATCTTCCAGTACCTAAGCGCCACAGGTGCCCCTCACAGTGAAGAAGATTGTCATTTTCCAGGAGGAACGACTGAAAAAAAAGTTCTCATGGGAAGGGAGGAGGTTATACCTCCAGAGGGGCGGAATCATCAGGAAGAAGCTTGGAAAGTATTCCGGAAGAAGGAGCCTCTCAAAGGTAAGTACTGGGATGAAGAAGAGGAATGTGAAGGTAATGGATTTGTATTTGTTAAATTAGTGCTCCGTGTTCTTCACTCCAATAAACTCAATTTATCTGGATATAGTCTTCAGTCTCCTCATCACATTTAGTTAATTCAAACAGTCAGAGAGGGGCACACATCTGGTGGTGAAGCAAAATCGCCCCATAAAGTGCTTCAGAATGTTTTTAGTTGATCAACCGCTTCTATTGTCTTCATAGTGATAGAAAGACAACTTTTTTATTGGAAATATGTCAGACAAAAGAACGGCTCACAAAGAGCCTTTAATAGTGCAACAATATTGTCTATATTCAACTGGGAAAATCATATTTCAAAACAACTGCTGAAAAAGAGTGACATGTCGCCGTCTGTTTTCTCTGCCTTATTTTTAATCATGGATAAATAAATGGCTGGTGACACAACATATTCTGATATGAAAGGCTTTATTTCGACTTACTGTCATAAAAGCAACAACTCATCACGCAATGATTTAAAACGGACTTAACACCAATACGATGTCAAACAATAAAAATACTTTGTGCCAGTGCAATAAACATATCAATTCATCGTAAAATAAGCTAAAATATGATACATACCTCCTTCCCAGACCAAAACAACACGTCATCTTTCCAACAGAACTAAGGGGGAATCTTTTTCTTCAAGTGGACCCTCCATACCCACTTAAGGAAGCTGCTAGTTGCAAAAACCACAGGGACCTCAGCTGAGTCTAAGCACAATGTCATGGCTTCCCTAATAGCCCTACAGCCATGACTTACAAAGAGCGGCTTCAGGAAACGTTTCCTCAGTGGTTTTGTGACATGACTTAAGAACATTAAATGGCAGAGGTCTTCATCAAATTCATTACATAAAAAACATTTTGCAGACACACCAATATTCCTATATAAAAGTAATGCAGTGGGAAGGATTCCTAAGCGTAACTTTAAATACATCGATTTTGTTTCTTGGTTGGGGGTAACGTACTTGACGTAATCTTCGCAGCCTACCAGTTTTGTCTGGTAAGATAATGAACCAAGGATTCAGAGGCCAGATGTTTCAAGGCTACATCTCTGTACACTTTGATCAACACTGCCCTCTTTACCTCGGCCTTCGAATGTGGAACCATAACAGTTGGGTTCAACCAGAAATCCCCAAGCCCAAGAGTCCCCAACAGACTTGACATGGATTGCCCATTTCAGTTTGATGCCCCTGTGCTGTAACAGGACATCTGTCATCACCTCTGTGTTAATAAAGTTTTTTATTTGTCAACAGGCGAACCCAATATAACATGGGCTGCGACTGGAAAATCGATTTGATGCCCTGCAAACCAGTCTCCACGAGCACTGGTGTGTTTGGTGCACTATTTGACAGTCCCAGAATTTGTTTTAAAAATGTGTTCACTGCCAGAATGTTGATATTCGTATGCCCCACAGTTCTGCCCCATACAATGCTGCTTGCCTAGACTGTACTTTATATGCCTCTACTGACACCACAATCGCCCCATTGCCATGCTCATGTGAAAACCTGGCAAGAGTGCCACCATACCTTGCCAGGGTTAACTTTGCCTTCTCCAAGTGTGCTGACTACCCACAGGACGACATTACTCTCACCCCCAGGTAATCATAGGTTGAGACCTGCTCAATTTCTCCTTTGCTCAAATTAAGCCTAAAACCCCTTTGCCTTCTCCGCACAATATGCCTTCCCTCGCATTAGTATTAAAAATCATGGACTTGGTTTTACTAACATTGATTGACGGCCCATTCCTTTTACAGAAGTCACCAAAGATTTCTAGCTGGAGGTGTCGGGGATAGGAGCACTGCCTCATCTGCAAATGCCAAGGCCGGGAGCTTGTCTCCAGCCAGGGATGGAGCATCAGTTTGGGCATTCAAAAGCTCCTTCATGAGTCCATTAATGAAGCTACAGAACAATTTTGGGGCCAGGACACACCCCTGCCGTACGCCCTTCTCAATGGCTCTACTACTGCTGTTTCCAGTGTATAGGCTCTGAATAGCTCATAGAAGAGCCTCTGGGATGCGCAAGTCATTTAACACCTCCCACAACCCGTGCCTCAGTACAGTGTCAAAGGTGGTACATAGGTCCACAAAAATGGCATATACACATACCATTCTGAGGACTGGGTATTTATCACATACTAACTGCAGGCGGAGGCTTTGATCGATTGTACTCAAGCCACCACAAAATCCCACTTGCCGGTGGTCAATGATCCCATTGTTCTTAGCCCAATCATTTAGATGGAATAATAGTGCTCTGGGAAATATTTTCCCTCCTGCATCTGATAGTGAAATCGGTCTGTAATTGCCAGGATCATCCTGACTGCCCTTTTTATAAATGGGGACAATTTCTGCAGTGGTCCGGGAAGCAGGCACTCAGTTGTTACTCAGAGTGGAATGAAACAATTTTGTCAAATAACCTATCGGGACCCTATCTGGTCCTGTGGCCTTACCCAATTGTTGATTCAGGAGTGCTCTCTCTACATCGTTATTTGTGAGGACCAGCGGGGGACAGTTGTGTACAACCCAGAGCCCACGGTGGATTAGCTCATTTTCAATGGTACTGCCCCATCAACCTCATAGATTCCCATATTGTTCTACCAAACGCTGTTCCGGGATACTACCTTGCAAAAGATTGGACCCTGTTGTTGTAGCCACCTCCACCATAGCCCAGAGGCTACTTGAGTACCCACTCACTATTGTTTGCAATCGTTTTTCCCAAACAGCTTCATGCCACGCCTTCTATTTGTCCTTCAGCGTCTTCCGGTACTCCCTTCTGGCCATCCTAACTTCACCACCTGTATGTGTCTGGGGATATTTCACGAGAACTATAAGCCTCCCCTTGGCCTTCCTACAGTCCTTACCGTACCAGGGAGTTACTGTTTCTGCAAGATTCCGAATAGCGTTTGCTGGTTTTGAAAATTGCTGACAGATTCCATGATATGCTCATGTACGGATATTAGGAAGACGGCATCACACGGGACCGCCATTGTATGGTCCTCCAGGGATTCAGTGATGCCATTATAGACCAATGGCAATAGTACCCCTAAATCTACCGAACCCCCCCCATCTAATATTTCTCCTGGGATGCCCCACAATTTCCAAATGGACTGCCCCTTCCCCTTGGCCAGCCAGCCAGCCTTCGTCCGGGTGCTATCCCGGAGTACTCCCACAACTCTAAAAGAAGGGGGTTATGATCGCTCTCAATTCTCTCATGAACAGAAAATGCCTTCACTAGATCCCAGGCCTCCAAATTCACAAAGATGTAGTCAATTTTGCTTACAGCCAAGTTATTATCAAAAGTAGGGGCTTCTGGGGAGTCACCCGGGAAGCGGCCATTGCATGCCCTCAGGTTAGCAGACATAAGCAGGACAGCTGCGCCTTCTGCATATTTGTGTTGGCGCACTGGGAAAGCTGAGTTTCAAGGTCCTTGTCTCCAATAGCGATCCTCTTCAGACGTGATGTCAACCAGATCATGAAGAGGCTCAATCTGGAGATTGAAGTCCCCCATCACTAACCTCTTCAAGGGTCTAGGGGAAATCTGTCTCCATTCTAGCACTTTGTTTGTGATCTTCTCTATAACATCCAAGCCCATGCCTGATGAAACCCTGTCATAAAAATTGATCAATAAAATGTGTGAATCGTCCGACAACTTTAAGCGAGTCACTAAAACATCTTGCAAGTCCATATCTATCTGAGTGACAGATTTAAACAGGGAAACATTAACCCAAGTCACCAAACCCCTGCATGGGCACCCTCTCGCCCCCTTACTTGCTGTTGTAAAAAGGGTGAAATACCCTTGAATTTTCAGGGGTTCCAGAGACCAAGACTCCTAGAGACAAATCACTCCAAAATCGCAAACAAAAGAAAGCTAATCAGTATCAGAAAGGTACTTTCCTGCCTCACCAATGCTCCACGATAGAACCCGCGCCCCAGGCAAAGTATGAGCCGAACTGGCCATTACTTGGGAGTTCAAGGTTGCTCTCAGCACCCCGCTATCCATCCAAGGGGTGAGAGTAGATGGAACATGACTCTGCCCCTGCCAGGATGCCCGGGCCTTCAGTTCCTGGGGATCAGCTCTGCACTACCACTAAGCTGTAACAGTCTGTGCTGGATTTCCACCCCCTCCCTACTCCCCCCCCCCCCCCTACTATGATAGTTCATCTCTGGGCCCACTTTATAGCTGGGGTAGCCTATAGGTTTGTTCCCTATGCTAGTCCAGTTGTGAAAAGGTAAGATGGGCTGATGTTGCAATCTCATACCGCCATATGGCGTACCACCCCGACCATGCGCTTGCCCCATACTCTTTCCGCAGTGCGTGAAGCCATTCAGGAGGGGTTATCTTAATCATTATAGACAACTCCATGGGAGGAAGGGATCGCTGTTACAATCCTAAAATGCCCCTTAGCAGGATGGATTCTTTCAGGTCAATTTTTAAAGTGCCCTTGCCTCAGAGCCCTTTAATCTTTTACATGACAGAATGTCACTGTGGATTACTGAGAGGCAGCCTCTCCTGGAACATAACCAATGGGCGACCTTGTATACCAGGCTATCTCCATGCTTGTGTCTACTATCCTGACTTTTTGGGACATTTCCACCAGGCGCTGCACAGGTGAGTGAGGCCCTGCCCAAGACCCCCATGGGCCCCTAATTTTGTTAAGAAAAAAAGGCCCGGTGTGCCTCCTGGTTACCGGCGCCCACATGTTTCCTCTCTTCCCGCTCCCCTTTCCCTTCCGATTCCTCCCTCCCGCCTTCCAGAGTGCCCCCGGCCCTTGATTGGCTCACTCTATACTACTAAAGCCATCTCCCCAGGGCAGCCCTCTGCCCGGCAGCCCCCGCGGCTAAGGGCCCCAAGGCCAAGGGCGGCTCCAACATTGGCGGCTCCACAAAGTGTCTGCAGGTGTCAGCAGGGGAAGCCAAGGAAGCCAGCAGACACCAACAAAACTGTCAGTGTGGCAGGGGAGAAAGCCCCTGTCACTCTACCTTACCTTCCATAGCGTAGACTGCCGTAGACTTTCATAATATATACTTATGAAGACTTGTGACCACTGTAAATGGAATGTAAATGTTGCCATGTGATGAATATGCTTGTGCCACACATGTATGGAACTGAACCCTAGCTTGCGCTGCATCTAGATGGAAACGTGACTGTTAGCATGTGCCACACTCGCATGGAATTCTGAACTTTGGCTTCCGTCGCTTCTGGATAGAAGTGTGAGTGTCGGCATGTGCCGCACATAGATGGAATCCCATAATTGCAATATTCGCATATGCCACACTTAGATGGAATTTCTCAGGTTTAGTCTGTGCCAGATCTAGACAGAAATGTGATTATTAGCATATATGATTCTCAGCATGCACCACACTTAGAATTCTTAACCTAGCTTGCGTCGCATCTAGACAGAAATGTGATTGTTGGCATATGCCACACTTAGATGGAATTTCTCAAGTTTAGCCTGCGTCGCATCTAGACAGAAATATGACTGTTAGCATATGCCACACTTAGATAGAATTTCTCAAGCCTAGTCTGCGCCAGATCTAGACAGAAATGCGATTGTTAGCATATGCCACACTTAGATGGAATTTCTCAAGTTTAGCCTGTGTCGTATCTAGACAGAAATATGACTGTTAGCATATGCCACACTTAGATGGAATTTCTCAAGTTTAGTCAGCCAGATCTAAACATGTTAGCATATGCCACACTTAGATGGAATTCTCGAGTTTAGTATTAGTCGCATCTAGACAGAAATGTGATTGTTAGCATATGCCACACTTAGATAGAATTTCTCAAGCCTAGTCTGCGCCAGATCTAGACAGAAATGCGATTGTTAGCATATTCCACACTTGGATGGAATTTCTCAAGTTTAGCCTGTGTCGTATCTAGACAGAAATGTGATTGTTGGCATATGCCACACTTAGATGGAATTTCTCAAGCCTAGTCTGCGCCAGATCTAGACAGAAATGCGATTGTTAGCATATTCCACACTTGGATGGAATTTCTCAAGTTTAGCCTGCGTCGCATCTAGACAGAAATGTGATTGTTGGCATATGCCACACTTAGATGGAATTTCTCAAGTTTAGCCTGTGTCGCATCTAGGCAGAAATATGACTGTTAGCATATGCCACACTTAGATGGAATTTCTCAAGTTTAGTCTGCGCCAGATCTAAACATGTTAGCATATGCCACACTTAGATGGAATTTCTCAAGCCTAGTCTGCGCCAGATATAGACAGAAATGTGATTGTTAGCATATGCCACACTTAGATGGAATTCTCGAGTTTTGTATGAGTCGCATCTAGACAGAAATGTGATTATTAGCATATATGATTCTCAGCATGCACCACACTTAGAATTCTTAACCTTGCTTGTGTCGCATCTAGACAGAAATATGATTGTTAGCATATGCCACACTTAGATGGAATTTCTCAAGCCTAGTCTGCGCCAGATCTAGACAGAAATGTGATTGTTAGCATATGCCACACTTAGATGGAATTCTCGAGTTTAGCCTGTGTCGTATCTAGACAGAAATGTGATTGTTGGCATATGCCACACTTAGATGGAATTTCTCAAGCCTAGTCTGCGCCAGATCTAGACAGAAATGCGATTGTTAGCATATTCCACACTTGGATGGAATTTCTCAAGTTTAGCCTGCGTCGCATCTAGACAGAAATGTGATTGTTGGCATATGCCACACTTAGATGGAATTTCTCAAGTTTAGCCTGTGTCGCATCTAGGCAGAAATATGACTGTTAGCATATGCCACACTTAGATGGAATTTCTCAAGTTTAGTCTGCGCCAGATCTAAACATGTTAGCATATGCCACACTTAGATGGAATTTCTCAAGCCTAGTCTGCGCCAGATATAGACAGAAATGTGATTGTTAGCATATGCCACACTTAGATGGAATTCTCGAGTTTTGTATGAGTCGCATCTAGACAGAAATGTGATTATTAGCATATATGATTCTCAGCATGCACCACACTTAGAATTCTTAACCTTGCTTGTGTCGCATCTAGACAGAAATATGATTGTTAGCATATGCCACACTTAGATGGAATTTCTCAAGCCTAGTCTGCGCCAGATCTAGACAGAAATGTGATTGTTAGCATATGCCACACTTAGATGGAATTCTCGAGTTTAGGATGAGTCGTATCTAGACAGAAATGTGATTGTTAGCTTATGCCACACTTAGTTGGAATTTCTCAAGCCTAGTCTGCGCCAGATCTAGACAGAAATGTGATTGTTAGCATATGCCACACTTAGATGGAATTCTCGAGTTTAGTATGAGTCGCTAGACAGAAATGTGATAGTTAGCATATGCCACACTCATATGGAATTTCAGAAATGTGACTGTTAGCATATGATTCTCAGCATGCACCACACTTAGAATTCTGAACCTAGCTTGCGTCGCATCTAGATAGAAATGTGACTGTTGGCATGTTCCACACTTAGAATTATGAACCCAGCTTGCGTCAAATGTAGATAGAAATGTGACTGTCAGCATGTGCCGCACTTAGATGGAATCCGACAATTGCAAGGACAGCAATGCCAACTAACCAACTAACAATTCCATCCCTCTGCATACACCTCTCAAACTATAACCAAACACAACCACAAACCTAAAACGCAGCAATCCGCACAAACTTCACAAAATGCAAAAACAAAACAAACCACACATAGACTTGCACAACAGCACACGACGACTACGGACCACAAAACACCCCAAGCCCAGCCAACGGACCCACCGGCCTGAGGCTGTCAACAGCACATCACTGCTCTCTTGCACTTTTCCAGCTTATTCCCACTAACCCACCCCCCTCTCCTCCTCTTTTTCAGAGCCGCCAGGGCGCCACTTCGGTGGTGATAGTGCGCGGTACAAATGTCCTTTAACATTAACAAGATAAAAGCAGTTCTGGGGTTGGTTTTCGTGATCACTGCCAGACTGAGGGTTGAAAGGACCTAACATCGGCCCTGATTAGCACATTAAACACTTGCCCGCCCATCGATGAGTGGACAGAGGAGAGGTTGGTTGGCGGTGCTGTCTGTGCCAATTAGCCTGTTGCAGTACTGGGCCCTTTATTGTTATCCACTCTATCCAAAACTCCCCTCTCAGCCACCACATGCATCCCTACCCCCGGTGAGAATGGGACCCAGGACATCAGATCCTCAAACAAGTTTGGCAACCTACGGATGCCGCTTTTGAGTTCATTTTCTTTCCGCATCTGCGCCAAGGACTGTAATGTGCGCCTACAACCCTTGCAACCCCCCGCGTCTGGGGCCCCAGTATCACCTGGGCCTCGATCTTGGCTGCCGCCACCATTCTCCCCCCTCTCTACCCCCCCCACCCCCAATCCCCCTTAGGGATTGGGTGTAGTGCAGCAGATATAGGAGTAGTAACAACATGATTCTACGTCAAGACCGAAGGCGAGCATTATGCTTCAACTTCTTTTATTCTGCTATTCAACAGATTTCAATCTTAATTTTCTTAAAACCATTTATTTTTTGTAACACAACCAAAACACAGTGAAACCGAAACTAAACTACACATCACAGCAATCCTGTGTGTATGGTAGTTCCTTAGTCCACTTCCTTTCCTCTGGGCCCTATTAGTCACTTCCTACCCAGGTCCTTTCCTCTTCTTTTTCTGCTCTTCATGAAGTTAAGGGCAACCTTTCCTTGCTCCTTCATTTTGAGCTTAATATAGTGTTGTTACTCAGTTATTTTTCTGTAATTGAGATAAATGAACGTATACAGTGTATTTAGCCTGTTACTAAATTTGTGTATGTGTCGGTAGCCGGTTAGTGATTTGCAATCTGCACTAAGTTTCGGCGAGCGCAGCGCAAATCTATTCAGGGATGTGCGCAGCGCTCTAGACTTCCTACGCGGTTGTGAACCGCACCTTTGAGTATTGAACTCACGTATGGGACCCCGGCTCACGCCCAAGCTTATTTTTGGAGTGTGTGCAGCACTGCAGAGTGCGCCCCCCTTAAAGGGAACGCCTCGGCTGCATGCTCAGATCTCAGAGCAAGATCACATGACGAAAGCGTCTAGATCAGTCATCTGGGCGATGACGCTGCGACATTGAAACTGCATCATTACTTAATCAGCTGGTAGTCATCAGCTTGTTGGAGGCACATTTTCAGGCGATATCCACGCTCTTAAGAGCGGCGACAATACGTTTAGAATAAATACACAGAACAAAGCACCTGCAGACACCGCTCTATGCGCCTCTAGAGCATTTCAGAGGCAACACAGCATTACGAGCTCCTGACGCGGAGTGGTCTGCGAATATCGAGGATCTGTTAAAAAATAAGATGGACATTGTGCACAATTGACCCCCCCCCCCCCGGTTTATTTTATTACCAGTTTTGGGGGTTGTGCCAATCAACCTGCTGTGTACCCAGGCACATGTTTATATAATTGAGACTCAGATATGGAGTCAGAAGACTGGAATGATGGGAGCCAGGAGCAAGTGCCCACAGAGGAAGAGACGGACCTTGCTGTTTTAAGAGGGTCTTGGGCGACTCCCTCATCAGCGCAATTGCCCAACTGGTGCGACCCCTGCAAGAGAGGTTGGAATCACTGGAGTGCTTGATTGGGCATGGCCTTGGTTAAAAAAAGGCTCTGCTAAGATTAACAGCACGTCCTCTGGCCAGTCTCGGGCGATTAAGGGGAGAAAGCGGACCCGAAATAGGAAATCCTTGTCTACTCCCTTGGTTCATTTGAAGGAGTGCAAGGGAAAGACTCCAGAGGCTGTCAATGCATTCGATAAGCTCAGAGACTCTTTCAAACAGAGCTCGATACTGCCAAGCCTCCTACACCTTCCCCACGGTCAGACTATGGTGATGGCGACTCATCGCCAGAATTAAATTTATCGTATTCACATTCCTCACACATTCGAAGAGCGGAAAGAGAAATAAAACAGAGAGGTACATTGAAGAGCCCAAGGAGGCTCTCAATGACGTGTGCGGCCTGGAGAGTGTAGTGCACCCCAGATCTAATGATTGATTGCTCTCGCCAAGGGTGACATTATACATGGCGTAGAGATTGCGCAAACCAATAGAAAAGAAGATTAGACCCTGCATTCATTCTGAATGTCCTCGCCCGCAGCTCCTGGGGAAAGTGGCAGAAATTCCAGAGCTAGACCTGAAGATGATTACTTTTGTTTTAAAGGCATCCAACGATGTCAGGAAGGGCATAGATCTGACCTGGAAAGGCTGCCAAGAAAGTCTTTGATCTGGCAGTGCCGATAGTGAAAATTATGATCTGGCGTAGAGGGCCAGGGACACAGCGGAGCCATTGAACGCAGAAACACTAGCGAGGTGGGCTCAAAGAGCCATATGCCTTTTAGGCAATGCAAACTGCTCCCTTTCATCTGAAAGGAGGAGCAGCCTCTTGCTGAAAATGTACCCCAAACTTGGAGACTTGGCCTCTTATGAGGCAGGAGAAGCAGTGCAGGGCCTGCTGTTCGGCAAGGCTTTCGCCAAGGAGATGGAAGTTCGTGGGCTCCTATACGGCCCTAGAAAAGGCTCTGTCCTCATTTAAGATTTTCCCTGGCAGAGTTTTTTTCAGGGACCGGCTGCAGTAGAGGTCATTCGGCCGGTCGTTTACACATGCAGCGAAGACCTCGGGTCCCCAGAGCCCAGTACTGGGAGTCTTGCCAACAGGACGCCTTCTTCCCTGCCCAAGGTCGCAGAGGTTGAGGCTATATCCAACATCAAGGTGCAAAATCTGGTGAGAGCAGCTTAAGAGCGCTACCCTCGAGCGGGAGGCAGGACGTGGTTATGCTTAGCAAATTGGTGAGCGCTCTCCAGTGATACCTGGCTACTGCAGGGTTCAGGCTGGAGTTTATTGCAAAATGCTCTGCCCAGACAGCTAACGCAATCGCAGCAGGTGGAGAACAGGCTGCTAGAAGAGCACAGAGACTGCTGGGTTCCAAGGGTGCAATAGAGCACGGTGAGAGACTTCCCCCACACGTTAGTCAGCAGCATGTTCCCTGTGCACCGGAAAGAGAAAGTATGACCAATTATTTTAAATTAAATTTTAAATTTAATTAATTTAAAATTTTAAATTTTAAATTTAAAAATTTAATTATTTTAAATTAAATTTTAAATTTAAATTGAAAGAACTGAATGGGTGGCTGGTCTACAGACATTTCAAAATGGAGACGATTCCCTTCCTCAAGACATTCTCCAAAAAGGAGACTAATTGGTGAGAATGGACTTAAGACACTTCTCTAATGGTCTGGTCTCCGGCGACAACTGCAAGGATCTGAGTTTCCTGTGCAACAGGCAAACATGGCAGTTCAAGTGCCTCCCATTTTGTCCGGCCTTGTCTCCCTGGGCTTTCACAAAAACCATGAGACCAGTAGCGGCAGCCATGAGACCAGTAGCGGCAGCCATGAGACCAGTAGCGGCAGCCATGAGACCAGTAGCGGCAGTCATGAGACCAGTAGCGGCAGCCATGAGTTAGAGAGATATGAGTGTCATAATTTATCTGGACGGTATTCTCATTTGAGCAGAGAGCAAGCAATCGCTTCTGAAGCAAGTACAATGGGCCTTGGATCTCCTGATGTCTGTAGACTTCCTTATCAATTGGGAGATATCCAAAATGAGACCCAAGCAGTGCATGGACTTTCTGGCGTTTGTAGTAGATACCACAAAGGCGACCCTAGAGCCAAAAATAAGAGCGATAAAGGAGTTGAGAGCAACTCTAGTGAAGACCCTGAACTCGATACGATCGCCAGCAAGGAACGTTGGCTTACTGGCAGCTTCCATACAGGTGATATTTCCAGGCCCTTGACATTACAGGGCCCTACAGAGGTTGAAGATTTGTCACCTCCAGGGAAGTCTGGGATATCATCAGCTAGTGCCCTTAGATTAGGAAAAGAGGTTGGAATTGGAATGGTTGCTCCAGATCAAGGAGGCCTGGAACATTCATGCTATATTTTGGGATGTCCAGAATTGATTATAGAGTCTGACGTGAGTTGGGCCGGCTGGGGCGCAAGGTGCGGACTGTTGCAAAAAGGGGGCAAATGGTCACAGAAAGAAATAGACCTTCACATAAACTGTAGAGCGATTGGCAGGTTCCTTCGTGGTGAAGGCATGCGCAGGAGACAGGGCGGAGTGTTGTATCCTTCTCGGATGGACAACATCTCAGCTGCGAGGTATATCAATCACCTAGTGGGCACTAGATCCTGGATGTTAGTGGAACTGACAAAGGATTTTTGGCACTACTGTCTATAACCAGAGGATTTAGGTAACCACAGAATACATTCCGGTGGATCCGAACGCAACAGCGGGTTGGAATTCCCGCTATCTACACGACTCCAGTGATGTTGAGCCGAAGCGCTTTCATGAATATTGCAGCTCTGTTGGGTCCTCTGCACATAGACCTGTTTGCATCCAGATTGAGCAGACGGACAGGTTCTTCAGGTGGAGGCTGGACCCAGAGGCCCTGGAGGCAGATGCATTTCTGCAGTCCTGGTCGGGTTCAGTGTATTACGCTTCCCACTTTGCCTGACGTTATCCAGGACATTTATGAAGATCCGTCTGGAGAAAGTGGAAGTTGTGATAGTAGCGCCGAACTGGAAGTCGCAAGCATAATTTTCAGTTTTGATGGAACAGTCTTCAGATTTCACACCGATGATTCATCGCCAGCCAGATTTGTTAGCGGATCTGTCCGGGAATTAGCATCCTCTGATGATGAAAGAGCAACTACCTCTGCCAGCATGCAGGGTGTCGGGTGCTGATGGGGCCTGCCAGGCATTTCAGGACTAGCTGCCAAGTTGATCAAGCAGTCTTGGGCCCCCTCTACTCTCAGGAGCTATGACACTGTATGGAAGAGATGGAGCTATGGTTCGTTGAGCGCAGTATTCATAGCGTTTCAGTCCTTGTAGTGCAGGTGCTAAACTTTATTGCCTCTCTTGCAAAAGCGAGAAAAGCGTTTTAGACACTGCGGACGTGAAGACCTTTGAGGTGGATAGGAAGGCGTTTAGCCCAGAAGGGGGGGGGGGAGATGTTCACTATCGTGAAATGGACGAAGACTAATTGTTTGGTAATCTCGTACCCATATTTCCCAGAGCAGCCGAAGTTATGCGTAGCTACTTGCATCGAAGCTAGCATAAGTGCAGTTAGACTGAGATGCGCATCTAATTTGCTTTTTATGTGTAGGAAGCCTTTTAGAGTGGTAGCGGCTGCTACAATAGATAGGTCGGTGCGTGAAGTTATGACCCTAGCGGGCGTGGAATTTGCAATTTGGGGCACACTCCATAAGGGGAGCCATGGCGTCTAAGGCATTTAATTCAGGAGCGGGTCTACAGGAGATTTTGAGAGCAGCGACTGGTCGAACGATTCTACTTTCAAGACATTACATTTCAGACCGGGCTCCAGCTTAGTGACGTCTGTAGTGCAGAGTTTTCAACAAGTATAATGCTCACCTCCGGTCTTGACATAGAATGAAGATTACAGCACAGGGACTCTTGAGTCAATTAAAGACACAGAGGCGAGCATTATCCCACCCATGTATGCAATAATGTATTTAAGAACTGTGATGTTGAATTTCAAGGTTTTTTGGTGAAGATTGCGCATTGTCCCACCCAGATATGTTCCTTGTTTTGGCAGGTGATGACCAATAGATGGGTTAAGCGTCAGAGGCCGATGGTGTGACGCAGCGCAAAGGTTTTAAGCGCTAGCCAGCAGCACAGACCAGGGGTCGGAAGTGCAGTTCGGTTCCTTTCAGCTGCGACAAATTAGCAGCAGGGGATGGAGTTTGTTGTTGTTTAATGTCTGTTAAGAATCAAAAAAATAGGAAAGGACCTGGGCAGGCAGTGACTAATAGGGCCCAGAGGATATGATATGGCATTTGTAACGCGCCTATACACAAGTGTTTCAAGGCGCGACGAGGCAGGGCGGGGACAAGGGGAGACAGACAACGATCCTACTAGGCCAGGTGTCATTCAGATCGCGCAAGGGTAGAGGGGAAGGGAAAAGTGCAGGGGGGGAAAGGTAGAGGGAAAAGTGCAGTACAGGGTTATAGCATACAGGATAAATAACGGCCAGCTGGTGGCAAGTGCGAGGTAAGTGCAGACAAGTGCTGGGAAGGGGGGCTGTAGGGATACAGACACAGTCCTGCAGTGCAGGGGTTGCCAGGGAGGCAGTGCAGGGGAGAGTGGCTGGGCCAAGGACCGAGAACGGTGAGTGGCCCAGTTGCAGATTCAGTGCAGTTTCAGTAATTTTAGCAGGGGAGAGGGGGAGAGAAAGCAGAGGCAAAGAGGAAGGTTTTGAGGTGCTTCCGGAACCGGAGATGGTTCTCCTCAAGTTTCAGGGAGGCAGGAAGGCTGTTCCAGAGGGAGGCCCCTGCAGCGGAGAGAGATCTGCCCCCAACTCGTTGTTTGGAGAAGCGGCTGACCCTGAGGGAGTTGGAGGCGGATGAGCAAAGAGCACGAGAAGGAAGATATTTAGGAAGAGAGAGTTGAAGGTATTTTGGCCCAAGGCCCCAGACGGCCTTGTGGACAATGCAAAGGGTTTTGAATGCAAAGTGGACTAAGGAACTACCGTACGCACAGGATTTCTGGGATGTGTAGATTAGATTTGGTTTCATTGTGTTTTGGTTGTGTTACAAAAACATTTTTTTAAAATTTTTTAAGAAAATTAAGATTTCAATCTGCTGAAAGCAGAATAAAAGAAGTTGAAGCGTAATGCTCACCTTTCTGTATTTAATAGAATCAAGACTCCCTGTGCTTAAGCTTGGGCAATCTTCATTATATCCGTTAAGTTTGAAAGCACCAATCCTTATTTGCCTGACGTCCTATTGTAGTTCAAACATGTTATATGTTCTTAAAAGTACAAAACCCCATGTCAATGCGCAGTGACCAAGATGATGACCAATCCAAAACAAGTACTCTTCATTGTATCAATACAGCTCCAGATATTGTTTTATGCACTTTGATCATTTATGTACCTTCTAGTATACAGCATTAGCTTAAAATGCATTTGGATCGGTCTGCCAACTTTACATAGCCTTTAACCTTGGTTGTCTTTAGTTTAAATTCATATGCAGCATTTTCATATCAAGTGTCTGAATGTAAAACTGATTCCATAGTGTGTTTAAGCTACTATCTATCAACAATATGACAAACTAAGAAAAAGCAATTATTAAAAGCCCCATATTTTTTTTTGTGGTGGAGAGATCAATCTGACTATAAATTTAGTAATTTGTCATAATTCACAACTTTACAAAAACAGATATAACCTTTACTTGCTTTATGTCCTTGTGGAGGGGGATTTCCTATACAGTCTTAATGAGGCCACATTCAAGTTGATGTAAAATCTTCTCTCTATTACCCCTCCTTAAGCCTAAACTTCAGCAACTTAATCCAATACATTATAAAGCTTAAAGGCTACCATCATGAACTTATTGAGAATGAATGGCAACTTGATCATTCTTGTAACTTTGTTGATTGCTCTAATATGTTTTTAGTACATGATTTTAATTTTTTAGTTTGGGCTATTCAGTGGCGCTTGCAGAACCTGCAATCCGAAACTATTGCATTAGAGTACATATAGGGAGAAATGGCCCTAAATATTGCCTCATGGGAACTCTTTGAGATCGCTTTAATCAAGCCTTACCATCCAACTTTGCACTTGCAGTGCCTGCTAGTGTTTTGTCAAAGCAGACTGAGCAATGGAGCGGATGGAGCAGAATCTATCGATGGATGCAACGGAGGCAACGGATGGAGTGGACGGATTGGATTGGATGGATGAAACAGATGGAGTAGACAGAAGGGATTGAACAGATGAATGGAACGGATGAGGTGGATGGAATGGAAGGAGTATGTGGATATGGGATCGTTCGTTCGAAGGATGGAATGGATGGAGTAGACCGAGTGAGTTGAGTGGATGGAATGGATTGATTGAGCGAATGGATGGAATGGATAAAACAGTTGGAATGAATGAAATGAATGGTATAGGTGGAGTGAATGAGGTGGATGGAGTGGGCGGAGTGGATAGAATATGTCGAGTAGAATTGATAGAATGGATAGAATGGATGGAATAGATGGGGCGGGTGAAGTAGATGGAATAAATGAAGTGGATAGAATGGAGGAGATGGGGGGGGGGGGATGCAATGGACCGAGCGGATGGAATGGACCGAATAGATGGAACGGAAGAAAAGGATTCAGTAAATCAAATGGAATGAAATGGATGCAATTAATGGAGTACTCAGTTGGAACTGTGAACATTGGCCTGTGCCAGACCCTGACAGGATTGTGAACGTTGGTCTGAGTCCCTTCTAGATAGAAGTGCAAATGCTGCCATGTCCCTCACTTTGGTGGAGTTGTATGGATTGGCCTGAGTCACATCTGGATAGAAGTGTCAACGTTAGCACACGTATCACTGTGTACCCTGCCTTCCTGTCCCCCATGCTGTTTGCTATACATCCGTATCCACCCCCTGTTTCTCTAACCTCAGCCCCATGTCTCTATAAATCTGTGTGTCGCTATGTTCCCTGCCATCCTGTTCACGTGTCTGGTCTTGGGTGCTCCAAAGACAACCATCCTATCACATCATTACGCGCACTCTCTACTATACACCATCATTCAACTAGAACGCAGCTATACCCCTGATTAATTCGACCTAGCAGTTCACATACGAATTCTACCCCATGAACACCTCATCACCCTAATAAAACGCAGCTAGCCGAGCACATTCTGGCCTAGTCGCTCACATAGCCGTCCTTCAGGCCTAACGCAGCCAGAACCCAGTCTGGGTGTCCACCCACCAGACCGCACACATCCAACTGATATCTCCAGCACCACATCTAACGCTAAAATGCAGCTACCACCCGGCAATTACATCAGCTGCGCACATATCTAGTGCACCCATGCACCGTACGACACTCTCGCTCTCTCTACTGACCAGAACTACGGTTGCCACAGGGCGTTCAACCTACAAGCGGTTTGAGGTCCTACCAATGATATACAGAGCGCTATATAAATGTCAAGTAACATAACATAACAGTTGTAAACCCGCTACTGGTGTAATAAAAAATTCTTAAATGATTGCCTTCAGCCACTCGATATATTCACTGAAGTCCTATTAAAACAAGCATTGGTAAAACCAACAGTTTTGGCTTCGGTATAAGTGTTGGGCATTTGCCAGGCGCTGCTGTTGGATGCCCAGGTACTTGCACCATTGTGCAGCTGCTACCATCAATGGCCAGTTAATACCACCACATCTGTGCCTGGCAAGTGCCTTTCCCATGCCTACACAAAATCCCAAACTTTTGGCATTGCCAATGCTTGGTATAATAGTGTTATTTATGTATATTCTTTTACAAGGACAAATTAAAGTTTATCATTTGTTGTTAAATTGTTATGTCAGTCAATATACCCATAAAATGCCTTATACAGAATAAAAACACAGGGCAACATATTAAAAGAAAAATATCTGCTAACTGTTCTTCGATAAAATACAGATGTAGCATACAAAGTACACAGTAGAAACAATCACAATTTATTTGTCTAAATCTGTGATCCCAAGCCTGTGCCATTTAGGCTTGCAGGCCCATTGCAACATGCTAAAATTGAGGTAAATCTCATAATTGCATAAGTTCATCTTATACCTTAAAGATATAATATGTAATATACAATATTTAAAATGCTGAATATAACAACTGCATATAAACTACATTAGTTATGAACTAAAATACATTTCATGAAATAGGTGTATTATAAATACGTTTATGCATTTTCCTTAGCATGGGCCCTGAGGGCATGCTTTAGAAGCCTTTAAGTTCCCAGTCCACAGCCGGGTCTCACACTAATTTTAACCTGGCATGGCGACATTGCGCAAAACCCCTCGATGTAAGTAAAGGTAATCATGTTTGACCCTGTATTCTTGCATATGTCAGGCAGGAAGAGCATTTCTGACTCTTCAATATTTGGGCCGAAGTGGCGAATATTGACGTCATTTGGTTTTTTCCAATTTATTAATTACCTATAGGGAACTGCCTATCCTGAAACGTGTCCGTTTTCTTGTGGTCTTCTCAAAATCTTCTTCAAATAGCCCTCCATTTTTCCAAATAAATAAAATGAGTTCTATAATACACCTTTTCAAGTTCAATTTTGTTCTCATTTCTGTAACCACATTTTTAGTTCTAAAGGCAGATTATTTGCATCAGATCTTTTTTTTAAAGGCAGGTGGAGAGACCACTAGGGGGACGTGGACCAAGATGGCCGCGTAAAGACTAGCTCTGGGTGTCCCTGCCCTGAAAAGCTGTGAATTCTATATTTCACGCTGCACCCTGATACGGTTTTGCTGTGCACAGTGCCCCGGAGGAGTGCTGGGCCCAGGGAGTTCCCTGGTACATCTGAAGAGGCAGTGATTGGTGGCAGGCCCTTGCTAATTGGGCCATGCAATGCTTCTGGGAAGACTGGTGCAGATCAAGGCCATAGTTGGAGCTGTGCCCTGAGGTTGGGAGCGTAGTGGTCCAGTCAAGGAGGTGGGCAGACCGGTTCGCCAACTTTGTGTCCCCGGGGGATTGAGCTGGTGGAGTGCACACTGCACTGTCACTCACGACATAGAGTGGGCAACACACGACTTCCCAATTGGTGAGCCGGCTGGTAGCGGAGCTAGGTTGGGCCTGTGGAAGATACTTGGGTGGAGCTTATCTAGTGGAGGTGTGTACTCCCCAGGTGCTGGAACACGTGGTGGTGTGCTGTATGTAGCTAAGGAGGGACGGCGGCTGGAGGATGTTTGAGAGTCTCGGGATGGTATGAATCTGAGCACTTTTCCCAGGGAGTGTTAGTGGTGGGCTTGAGTGGAGCTCCAAAGGCCCCCAATGTCTACTAGTGAGGTGGCTCCCTGGGGGTTGGGGGACCAGCTCTGTGGGTTGAGGAGAGGTGTCTAGAAGTGGATGAACCCGGCTGGTGAGATGTACATTATGGTTGATTTATTTTTTTTCCTGGGCGAGCTGGAGAAGCTGGTACAGGAGTGGCACTGCAAGCTGGGGCGAAACTCACTCTTGGTTTCCAGGCTCTGCAACAATTTCGGAGATATCCGAGAATGGCCATTGGGGGTGAGGGTGGCAGCTGTTCATCCACAGGAGGGAGCAGGGGTGAGGTGGGATGCTAACCCCAGGCACCAATGAAAATATTCATGGCATTCTACTATAGATTGAGGTGCTGAATGGAGATATCCAAGCCTCAATCTCGGATCTGCGAGTGAGTGGATGCATTGGAAAATAAAGTGGAGGGTATTGAAAACAATCAACTCAATGCGGATCTGTTGGAGATGAATTATGATGCCAGATTACTGCACCTGGATAGTAAAGATGAAGAAGTCAGGTTGAAAATGGACGATTTGGAGAACAGGGAAAGGAGGAATAACCTTATAGTATTTGGCCCTAAAGAGCAAAAAGGTGAGACGACTGGAGATGTCATGAAAAAGGTCAAGGCACTTGTTAACTCCCTTTTTGTCAAACGATAGTAAAGAGATTGAGATCGACAGAGCACATATAGGCGGTGGTGGTGCAGGTAAAACGCCCCAGGTATGTGGTGATTTGCTTTCATCGCTACATATAGAAGACTGAAGTATTGGAACTACCAAAAACGCTTGCGGAATGTTGAGTATGAGGGAGATGCGGTGCGCATTTATCAGGACCCATCTAACTTCATGTTGGCCCGTCGTAGGGACCGTCTGCTGCTGACATTGTGCCTAAATGAAAAAGGGGATCAGATACAGATGGGCCTATCCATTTATACTAATATTTGAGGTCAAAGTGGATTACAGGATCACAAATGGGACAGAGTCTTGGCAGGTTTTACATCTGTCTAAGGAAGTGCCGGATCGGGAGAATCTTTCAAACGAGTGGGGAGAAGATGATGGACCGTGGTCAGCCTAGGCATCTCCTGCATGCAAGAGAGTGCCTGGTCGTAGAGAATACTTGAGACTAAATACTCCTCCTTGAGTGAAGTTGACAATAGTTTTAAGAGTGATACAATGCTCTGTGTGGTACATTTTTGCAGTTGGGGGACATGGTGCTTATGGAATATGCAGTGATGGGTGGGGAGTTTTTGTGGATGGAAGGGTGGGGACAGGAGTGAGTTCTTCTTGGTGGCCCATTTGCAGATGAGACTCTTGGAGATAGACCTAGGTTTCTTCTATTAGGAGAGGTGGGGAGAAGTGACGGGGGAGTGGGTAAATTTGGTGCAGAAGTTGGGGGATGTTTATGTAGTTGTTGGGAGGGTGTTCTCACAGAGGAGTGTTAGGCAGAGATGAGTTGCTATTGTTATGGCTGAAATAGAGAATAGGGCGGGAGGTTGGTCAGGTAATCTCACTGTGGGCACTTTAAATGTCAAGGGTTTGAACTTTTCTATTAAGCAGACTCTCGTTGCTAGGGAAGTCCGGAGATCTGGTTTGGATATTCTCATGTTGCAGGAAACTAGGCTTCTAGCATGTGAATAACATTGTATTCCTAGTGTGCATATTGGGTTTCCAGGCATATTGGGCTTCCAGGCATTAAAAAAGGGGCGGGGGGGGGGGGGTTGGCATCTTGTTGCACAAACGGTTGAGGGTGGGAGATCCAACAGTGTGGAGGGCAGTGGATGTACGGGTGTTGGTGGTAACGGGAATAATAGGTGGGGTTATGATGACAGTGGCAACGGTGTACTGTCCGAATCATGGACAGCTGGCATTTTTCAGGGGAGCCCTTTAACAGATCCTTCAGTAGAGTGGGTGTCTGTTGATATTTGGAGGTGACTATAACATGTGGGCTGAACCGGAATTGGATTCTCTGTACTGTATAGAGGAACTGAGGTTTGACATGGGGCTAAGTGTGTTTTAAAGTTCTCCTGGATTCGCAGCGGTTGTTAGATGTATGGAGATGGTTGCACCTGTATGACAGGATTTACCTATTTTTTTTATTTTGTTTTTTTTTGCGCCCTCGCGTTACATATACCCTGATTGGGAGGATAGCTCGGGGGCAACATGCTCGCCTTGGAAGCAAGACGACATGTAGCACCACAGGTTCGATTCCCGGGTCCGCGCTTAGAAACCTCTGGGTATTAAGCGTGTTATACATAACCTATCATATCATTGATTATTTGTGCCTGAGCTATGAGATGATGGATAGGGTGGTTTCTTGTGAGGTGGTCCCCATCAATTGGTCAGATCATTAAATGGTCAGTATGGACCTGGTATTGGAGGGTTTGCATATGCATGACTCACTTTGGAGATGTAATGATATCCTTTGGAAGGATGCAGTGTTTATGGATGAAATGCTTGTGCAAATGAGGAATATTGTCAAATAATAATCATTTAGCATTTATATAGCGCTACGAACCCTCAGGTATCTGAGCGCTGCTTATTATTACCCACGGTTTGTGGTGCTCAAATCAATGATATTAGAGAGTTTGATATCTTTACGGTGTAGGAAGCAGCAAAAGCAACCTGAAGGGGATTGCATATAAGGGAAGGGGCAAACTAGCAAAGAGGGAGGACACTGTTGGAGAACAAATGCGTCGGGTGATTGGTTCAATGGAAGAGAGGCTTCCAGATCTGGGAGATTTAGATGAGGGCATTGTGCTGTTAATGTTAAAGGATATTTGTACCACGCACTATCACCCCCGGAGTGGTCCCCTGGTGCTCTGGCAGCTCCGAAAAGGGAAGGGGGGTGAGGGGATAAGTTAGTGGGAGTAAGCGGGAAAAAGTGCAAGAGAGCAGTGATGTGCCGTTGGCAGCCTCAACTCGGGTTCTATATTGGCTGGGCTTGGGGTGTTTTCCGGTCGTTAGACGTTGTGTGCTGTTTTACGAGTCTGTGTGGTTTGTTTGGTTGTTGCAGTGTATTGAAGTTTGTGCGGTTTGTTGTGGTATAGGGTTGTGGTTGCGTTTGGTTAGAGTTTGAGAGGTGTAGGCATAGAGGTGAAATTGTTAGTAGATTGGTTATTGGCATCGCTGTCTATAGGTAATGTGCTGAATTTCAAAGTTATTTCTAGTGGTGGTGCGCAAACATAACTGCATGTCTATCTAGCTCTGGCACCAGCCGATATTCACAATCTCTTCCATAAATGATGCCTGCCAATATTCACAACTGTCTAAAATTCGGCACCTGCCCACCTTTGGAAACCGTTCTATATGTGCGTCTAGCTGGTATTTACGATTCTGTCTGAGTGTGGCACATGGTAACATTCAATTTGATCTATTTAATCTATACGGGACGCAGGCTAATGTCTATGATTCGTCTAGGCGAGGCACATGTTAACATTCAGAAGTGTGGCACATGCTGTTTCATAGTTTCATCTAGGTGTGAGACTTGCTACCATCCATGATCCTATTTCGATGCGGCTCAAGTTAATCTTCACGATTTCATTCAAGTGTGTCACATGGTATCATTCATGATTCCATCTGAGTGTGGTACTTGCTGACATTCATAAACCTATCTAGATGCGACTTAGGCTAATGTTTAAGGTTCCATCTAAGTGTGGAATATGCCAACATTTACATTTCTATCTAGATGCGACTCCAGCTGATGTTTAATGCTCCATCTAAGTTTGGCACATGCAATCAATCACAATTTTATCTAAGTGTGGTCCTTGCCAATTGTTCACAACTCCATTTAAGTGTGGGACCTGCCGACATTTATAGCTCTTCTGGATGCGACTCAGGTCTATGTATAGGATTCCATCTAAGTGTGGCACCCACCACCAACCGTAATACCATCCAAGTGTGGCCCCTAGTGACATTCACGATCCCATCCAGATGTGAGTAAGGCTAATGTTCACAATACAGTCTAGATGTGGCATGTTCTAGCAATCATGGTTCCAGCTAAGTGTGGGACAGGCTGACATTTATTCATTCACATTCCTATCTAGATGCGATGCGGGCTAATGTTCACAATTTCCTCTAAGTGTGGCACATGATATCATTCACATATTCAGTCTGTGTGACACATGCTAACATTCACAATCCCGTCTAGAGGCGACGCGGGCTAATGCTCACAATTCCCTCTGTTACGTTATTTTGCATTTATATAGCGCCTTATATACCGTTGGTATGGTCTGAAGGCGCTGGTAGGTTGAACACTCTTGGGAACCGAAGTTCAAGTCAGTAGAGAGAGTAGAGAGTCCAAAGGTGCGTGTGTGCACCAGGTATGTGTGCAGCTGGTGCGGAATTCGTGTAGTAGCTGCTTCATAGTGGTAGGTGTGGTGGTTGAGATGAGGAGTATGTGTTCACTCTGGCAGGATTAATCCAGACCGAGTGTGGCTGCGTTAGGCCTGAGGAGAACGCCTGGCTGGGTGGTGTGTAAGCAGCAGTGTTTACATAGCGTGATAGGGAGTGAGCGCGAGATGTTGATGTGAGAACAGTTATACCGAATGGTGCCATAGTATCTCTGTGTTCTAGTTGAGTGGTGGTGTCAAGAGGAGAGTAAGCGTGGGGAGTGGTATGATGGGATGTATGCTCTTTCAAATGTTCCCTGCATTCCAAGGCAAATCACGTACGTCACGCAATTCTATGCGATCAAGTCCGTTCTATGCACTTTTATTAGTTTCAGGTGTTCGAGATCAGGCGTTTCACTCCGTTCTGTACACTCATCCGCTCTGCACGCTCATGCAATCTAAACACTCATCCGTGCTCCACGCTCATCCGTGCTCCACGCTCATCCGTGCTCCACGCTCATCCGTGCTCCACGCTCATCCGTGCTCCACGCTCATCCGCTCTCTACTCTCTTCCGCCCTCTACTCTCTTCCGCCCTCTACTCTCTTCCGCCCTCTACTCTCTTCCGCCCTCTACTCTCTTCCGCCCTCTACTCTCTTCCGCCCTCTACTCTCTTCCGCCCTCTACGCTCTTCCGCTCTCTACGCTCTTCCGCTCTCTACGCTCTTCCGCTCTCTACGCTCTTCCGCTCTCTACGCTCTTCCGCTCTCTACGCTCTTCCGCTCTCTACGCTCTTCCGCTCTCTACGCTCTTCCGCTCTCTACGCTCTTCCGCTCTCTACGCTCTTCCGCTCTCTACGCTCTTCCGCTCTCTACGCTCTTCCGCTCTCTACGCTCTCACGCTCTCTACGCTCTCACGCTCTCTACGCTCTCACGCTCTCTACGCTCTCACGCTCTCTACGCTCTCACGCTCTCTACGCTCTCACGCTCTCTACGCTCTCACGCTCTCTACGCTCTCACGCTCTCTACGCTCTCACGCTCTCTACGCTCTCACGCTCTCTACGCTCTCACGCTCTCTACGCTCTCACGCTCTCTACGCTCTCACGCTCTCACGCTCTTACGCTCTCACGCTCTCACGCTCTCACGCTCTCACGCTCTCACGCTCTCACGCTCTCACGCTCTCACGCTCTCTACGCTCTTACGCTCTTCCGCTCTCTACGCTCTTCCGCTCTCTACGCTCATCCGTTCTGTATAGTCATCAGTTCTATGCACTCCTGCGTTCTATTCGCTTCTCTGTATTTACGCACTCATCGGCTCTACACGCTTGTCCGCTCTATACACCTAGCCGCTCTACACACTCATCCTGTTTCGTATGTTCATCTATTCTGTATACTCATCCGATCTCCATATTCATTTGATCTATCTAGTCGTCCGTTCTTCCACTCATGCACACTTCCACTCAGTGCATTCATCAGTTCTATACGCTTCATCCATTCTAACTATTTCATCCACGCCATTCACTTCGTTCTTCCTCATTCAGTATGTACATTTCAGCAGTTTAGATCTCTTTATTTTCCCAATGATTTATTCATATTATCCACTTCACTGTTTTGATCAACTTTACTCGTTTATTTCTGTTTGTCTTTCTAGTTTACATTCGAGTTTATTAGCTGTCAATTTCTCGCATCAGGTAGTTTGTTGGGTCAGTGTCATTGTGATGCTGTTAGTTTGTAAAACCGGTTGATTTTAGGGGAAGAGCCAGATTTCCAATAGTTTGCGGAAGGACGCTAAATCCTCATTTTTATGCTGTTAGTTTGGAAAACTGGTTGGTTTTAGGGGAAGAGCCACGTTTTCAGTAGTTTGCGGAAGGACGCTAAATCCTCAGTTAGGCGGATGTGGGGTGGGAGCGAGTTCCACAGGGTTGGGGCCAGGGCTGAGAATGATGATCCGCCTAGCCTGACTAGGAATTACTAGGAGGCCGGCTGAGCTTGATCTTAGGGTGCGAGTGGGATGATAAGGTTTTAGTTTGTCTTGAAGATATTGAGGTCCAGTTTTATGCAGTGCTCGATGGGAGAGGCATAAGGATTTGAAAGCCACCCTACGGACTACAGGAAGCCAGTGCAATGTCTTAAGGGCTGGGGAGACGTGGTCTCTTGGACCGAGCGCAAGTAGCATTTTGGCCGCCCCGTTTTGTGCCCTTTGGAGTTTATTCAGTTGGTAGGCGTGGATTCCAAGGTATAGGGGGTTTGCGTAGTCTAGTCTTGATATAATGATTGATTGGACCGCGGCGAGTCTGTTGGGAAATGAGAGATATGGAAAGATGCGCCTAAGGGTTTTAAGGTGGTAGTGGCAGGACTTTGAGACATTGTTGACTTGGCGCGAGAGTGTTAGGTCAGAGTCAAGGGTGCATCCAAGATTTTTCACTGAGTTGGAGGGGGTCGGTGAGTTGCCCATGGCGGGTGGCCTGGGTAGTGGGTGCGGAAGAAGTTTGTGGTTGCCGCAAACCATGATTTCAGTTTTGGAGGGGTTTAACAGGAGGTGGCTTTGGGTCATCCAGAGTTCTTGAGGGTTTGCAAGGGGGTGTGAGCCGCATAAGAGATGCGTTGAGCCATGAGTCAAAGGCGTTTGGGGTTAGTTGTTTGAGTTGGCAGGAGGGTGGTGGAGATTGGAGGAGCGCGTCGGCTAGGTCCGGGACGATAGTTAGTTTTTTCCAGCATTTGCGTAGAGTCGGAGGTTCGGATTCAAGTCGGGGACGAGGGTCGGGTGAGCTAATGGTGAACGAGAGAATGAAATGATCAGACCAGATGATGGGGGTGGGGAGGTTTAAATGAATCGGGGTGTTGGAGCTGAAGATGGCATCAAGAGTGTGTCCTTTATAGTGAGTCGGGCCATTTATGTGGGGTTGGAGGTTAATTGCGTCTAAACCTTCAACCAGAGAGTGTGTCATAGGGTTGGAGGGAATGTTGAGCCATATGTTGAAGTCTCCAAGAAGTGTGAGGTTGGGGTGGTTTAGTTGAAGGGTGGCAATAGTGTCGCAGAGGTTGTTTGCGAGTTCTCTATCATAGCCAGGGGGCCTGTAGATTATTAGGAAGCTGTGTGAGAGCGACGGGGAGAGGCATAGTTTAGGAGATTTGCAGGAGGGAATGGAAGGTTGGTTGTCTGATTAAGGTGTGTAAGAGAGACTTGAAGATGAATGCTAATCCCCCCCTCCTCTGGAGGGACGGTTCAGTGGGATGAGGGAGTAGTCGGGGGGGAAAGGCTTCATTAGCGATTGGGGCGAAGTCGTCAGAGAACCAAGTTTCAGTGATGAAGATCAGGTCTGGTTTGTCAGAGGCGATGAGGTCAAAGATGCAGTGTCTGTTTTTTGCTACGGATCGGGCATTAAATAGGATGCAGTTCACATCGGCAGGCAAGGTTGGTCTCGGTGCTGGAGCGGAAGGGGATGGTGGCGGAGAGAGTGGGACCTGCGAGGGAGAGGGGTTGGCTGGGTGATGCTCGATGGGAATAGTGGGCGAGCAGAAAAATTGGCGAGCTTTGGGCGGGATTGGGTGGCAGCGTGTGTTAGGATGATCGGGTTTGGATCAGGTGATTTGGGGGTGGCGTGTGGGCAGGGAATGAGGTGGTGGGTCGAGACAGGGGAGGCGATGAGTGCTGGTGGATTGAGGGGGACCAGGTATGTTTCCTCTTTAGTTTCTTTGTTGTGATTGGGGTGTGAGAGAGGGTGGGGGGTCAGAGGGAGAGAGGGATGCAGCTTCGGTTCTTGCTAGGGCTAGGCGTGCAGTTTTTAGGGAGGGGAAGGGGTGCAGTTGGGGAAAAGTGGCGGGGGTTTGTGGGCAAGGCGGGGGGTGGTTGATTGCGGGGCGGGTGTGCCTGTTATGATTTTGAGGGGAGCTGGCATGGTTAACATTGGCTGGCCGGTGGTAGGGTTCGGGGGAGGAGTGGTCTTAGGGTGGGTGGTTCGCCATTGTGCCCCTCTGGCTTGGTGTTTGGAGAGGTGAATGGCAGGGAATGCGAAAGGGGGAGGAATGATTGGAGCAGGGTGTTACGGGCGGGGGGGCTGATCGGGGATAGGGGGCAGAAGTCCACGGTGGTCATATCCGATAAACTCTGGTGGAGTCGGTGTACTCATGATTAGTATGAGCTTTTAGGTGGAATTTAGGAGGGTTTTCTAATTGTGGTTTTAGATTCAGTGGGGGCACACTTTTAGGGTCACTTCCAAGTTCGATTTGCACAGGGATGATATTAGATTATTAGTTGCACATCTAGGTTTGATTGCACATAGAGGTGATATTAGGCTGTTAGGTACTATTAGGTAGACTTCTAGATTTAACTGTGCACAGAGATTATATTAGGCTAGCTACTAGGTACCATTAGGAACACTTCTACATTCAACTGTATACAGCGATGGTATCAGGTTTACCTCTAGATTCAATTTTTGTACGTTGGGATATTTGAGCTATTAGACAACTAGATGCAGTTCTAAATTCAACTTTCACAGTGAGTCTATTGGGCACATTTTAAATTCAACTTTCACAGAGAGGTTGTTGGACGCACTGGTAAGTTCAGCTTCTAATGCACTTCTAGATTGAACTACCACAGAGAGTCTATTGGGCACACTTTACATTCAACTTTGCCCAGGGGTGTTATAGGGCACACTTCTAAATTCAACTTGTAATGCACTTCTAAATTCAGCTATCACAGAGAGTCTATTGGGCACACTTTAAATTCAACTTTCATGGAGAGGCTATTGGGCATATTTTTTTTAATTCAATTTTCACAGTGAGGCTATTGGGCACAATTTTTAAATTCAACTTTCACAGAGAGTCTATTGGGCACACTTCTAAATTCTACTTTCCACAGGGGTGTTATAGTTTTTTCACAGAAAGACTATTGGGCAACACTTTTTAAATTTAACTTTCACAGAGAGGCTATTGGGCACACTTTTAAATTTAACTTCAAATGCGCTTTTAAATTCAACTTTCACAGAGAGTCTATTGGGCACAATTCTAAATTGAACTTCTAATGTACTTCTAAGTTGAACTATCACAGAGAGGCTATTGGGCACAATTCTGAATTCAACTTCTAAATTCAACTTCAAATGCACTTCTAAGTTCAACTTTCACAGAGCGTCTATTGGGCACAATTCTAAATTGAACTTCTAATGTACTTCTAAGTTTAACATAACACAGAGGGTCTATTGAGCACACTTTAAAATCAACTTCAAATGCACTTTTAAATTCAACTTTCACACAGAGGCTATTGGGGACACTTCTGAATTCAACTTTCCACAGGGGTGTTATAGTTTCTTTCACGGAAAGGCTATTGGGCACACTTTTTAAATTCAACTTTCACAGAGAGTCTATTGGGCACACTTCTAAAGTCAGCTTCTAATGCACATCTAAGTTGAACTATCACAGAGGGGCTATTGGGCACAATTCTAAATTCAACTTCTAATGTACTTCTAAGTTGAACTATCACATAGAGGTTATTGGGCACACTTTAAATTCAACTTCTAATGCGTTTCTAAGTTCAACTATCGCAGAGGGGCTTATTGTGCACACATTTAAATTCAACTTTCACAGAGAGGCTATTGGGCACACTTTAAAATGTAACTTCTAATGCGCTTCTAAGTTCAACTATCGAAGAGGGGCTATTGGGTACGCATCCGAAATGTTGAGTGTTGAGTGGTAGGGTAGTATGGCGAGAAGTAATAGCTTCTGTCTCCGCCCTTGCCACACTTACTTGTTGGTGGCTTCTTGCTTCTCCTTGCTTCTCCTGCTGATACCTGCAGATACGACCTGGAGCCGTCACTGTGGGGGCGGTCCTTTGCCTTGGGGTCCTTAGCCGATGGGGCTGCCGGGCAGGGGCTGCCCTGGGGAGATTGGCTATGAATGGAAGTCCCCTTGATGTGACCAATGGGAGGGGTGGGCGGGAGTTGGGGAGGACCGGGGAATAAGGAAATGGATGCGGGGAGGCATTGGGAGGCGGATGGGCTACCAAGGGGGCAGGGGGACCACGGATGCCACCAGGAAGGGTTGATAGGACACTATATGCACGCAGCTGCACTCACCAGACTCCGGGGGACTAAGGGAGCCGGGGCAGGCACGCGAGTCTCTAGGCTCGTTGTGTGAGTTGGATTGACCAATGGGAGGGGGTGGGCGGGAGCGGGAGGCGGGGAGGGCCGGGGAATAAGGAAATGGATGCGGAGAGGGATTGGAAGGCGGATGGGCTACCAAGGGGGCAGGGGGACCATGGATGCCACCAGGAAGGGTGGATAGGACACTATATGCACGCAGCTGCACTCACAAGACTCCGTGTGGCACATGCTAACATTCAAAATCCCGCCAAGATGCTACGCTGGCTAATGTTCACAATTCCCTGTAGGTGTGACACATGCTGTCATTCAGCGTTCTATCTCGGTGTGGGACATGCCATAATTCACAATCCCGTCTAGATGTGACACAGGCTAATGTTCCCAATTCTGTTTAATGTGGTTTCTACTAAACCTTGAAATTCTATGTTATTGTGGAACTTGCTGACACGCACAAATATGTCTAAATGCGATGCAAGGCATAATTACAATCCTGTCACTAACAGATGTATGTTGGTGGTCACAATTTATATAAGCATGGGTGTTGTAATAGTTGTTCGCCTGGCAGTCTGTTTTTGGTAGTTAATGTAGACTGTTAGGGCTTTTTGGAGTAGAGTGATCGCTCTACTCCCCACCTTTGCCACACTCACTTTTTGTTGCTGTCGGTTCACGGCCAGCTTTACTGTCTTCCCCTGCTGACACCTGCCGACACTTTATGGAGCCGCCAATGTAGGCGCTGCCCTTTGCCTTGGGGCCCTTAGCCCGGCGGCTGCCCGGGGACGGTGAGTTTGAGTAATCACCCGACCAATCGGGCTCACAGGGCGGTCTATGGGGCGGGAGGAGGGACGGAAGTCGTGGGACCGGGGATGCCAGGGGGAGGTCACAGGATGCGGGACAAACGTGTGGAATCTGCCGCAGGTGTTAGGAGGCAGCGAGGGGCTCGCAGCCCCAAAATGGTGTTATGGGGGGCAGGGACACAAGAAACACACACGCTTACCTGGGCCAGTATGGAAATGGCCCAGGAAGCGAAAATGCTCAGGGTTAGGCCCTCCACGGCATGCTACTGCGTATCGCCAATAAGGGCCAGGGGGGAGGTCACAGGAGGCGGGACAAACAGGGGGAAGCTGCCGCAGGTGTTAGGAGGCAGCGAGCGACTTGCAGCCCCAAAATGGTGCTATGGGGGGGCAGGGGCACAAGAAACACACGCTTACCTGGGCCAGGATGGAAAATGAAGGAAGTGAAGGAGAAACGACAAGAGCTTATATCGTTGAAGATGGGTAATGGAGCCAGGAAATTGCTGTTCTTGAGACGGAAATACTATGAGAATGGGGACAAGGCGGACTCAATGCTAGATGCTAGCCTTCGGGCGGAGAGATGGGTTGAGGGGATAAGTTACACAAATGGAAGTTTTCACTCGTCCCCAGTGGTGGTAACTAAATGTTTTGTCACTTTTTATGAGGTCCTCTACATGGAAGAGAAGGTGGTGGACGCAGAGGAGTTCGAGCAATACCCCAGTGGAATTTCCCTCTAGCGTCAAACGGGGAAAAGGCATCAGGGTTTTAACATATATCTGGAATTCAGAGACACCTGTTTTGTAAGCTTGCGTCCAGCATGAATCTTTGATGGGAGTGCCCAGGTCTCTTTTCCACTTGTCCCTGATGTGGACTGACTACAGTGTTTGAGATGTCTCTGCGGTTATGTATAGCAAATATATAGTTTTCCTCCCTGTATTTTGTGATATTATGTAGGTAACGCAGGGGTGTTGTTTAGGTTCTAACGGGAATGATGACCACGTTATTGATATTGCCGAATGGACCCGGTAATAGTGAAGTCGTTGAAGTGGTGTGTCGTCAATGCATGTCTTAATCATGTCCCATGTGATGAAATTGCCCTCTATGAACAGATCTCAGTGTTTGTATACCAGAATTACTCCAGTGTGCTGTTATTGACTTATCACAAAGGGGGTTCAGGGCTGAGAGGCCCCAAATGGGCGCTGCTTTATCGTATGTATCCTGTGTTCTTGGAGCTTTGCATTAGCTTAGTCCATGCTTGTCGTATAGCTTCCACCGGGTCTAACTGGTGTGTTCTTTGATACCAAATCATCAGGCCAGGAGGGGCCTATGTCTCTCTAGCTTTACATGCGAAGGTCATGAATCCTGCTCTATACAGTATGCTTGCGCAGTTAAATTATATAATTGAAAGTCAGGAGCAGAGAGCCCACCGGCTTCATATGGTTGTTTGAGACTTTGCCATTTCACTCTTACATGGCCTTTCCATACAAATGAATTGCTAAACCTAGCTATTTCATTAAAAAGGATCTTCCTGGCCACATTATTTTACTGAAAAGGTACAGGAGCTTGGGTGAGATTATCATTTATATTGATGCGACCCTTCCTGCTAATGATATGGGGAGATGCTTCCATCTTTCCAGTTTTGCAGCGATTTTTATCATCTGGGTGTCGTGATTGAAGGAATCTAGTCAGGGCGGGAGTGCGTGCTACTTCTATCACTAGGTATCTGATGCGCGAAGGTGACCAGTGTAGACCGCAGGTGTTCCTAGATTCTCGGATGCCTTCTGTTAAGGGAAATATTTCAGATTTACTGCTGTTTAGACGCAAACCTGAATATTTTCCAAACTCCTGCAACGCTGTTAATATTTTATGTAAATGGTGCTCTGGATCACCCACATATAACATTATATCATCTGGATACAATGCAATGAATTCAGGTCGACCACTTTTGTGAACTCCAGCTTTGCCAAAGCTAGCAACTATCAAGTCTGCTAGCGGTTCTATAATTGGGGCAAATAACAGAGGCGACAGTGGGCACCCCCTGTCTAGTGCCCCCTCTAGTACTAACGTGCGGGAGAGTACGCCGTTAGAGTATAATTTAGCAAATGGTTGGGAGCACAGAACTTTCACCCGTTTTATAAAGTTAGTCCCAAACCCATAATTACTTAATACTCTAAACCTAAAGGGCCAAGACACCTTATTGAAAGCCTTCTGCATGTCTAATGCGACCGCTAATCCCTTGCTATTTTGCGGGATTTGTGAGATAACGTTATACATCCGGCGTATATGTAATGCTGTTTATCTCCCTAGTATAAAACCTACCTGATCCTTGTGTACCATATGCAGCATCAGTGGGGTTAGATGCAAGACATGATTTTCGCGAATATTTTAGCGTCCGTATTTACAAGTGACCGTGGCCTATAGAAACCGCATTAGTTTACAGCTTTGCCCAGCTTTAATAATAAGATGATTATAGATTCCTGCATCGATTCAGGCAGAAACCCACTCTCCAGGGCTTTAGTCCAAACCAACATTAAGCGGGGGCAATCTCGTCTGTGAACTCTTTGTAGAACTCAGCACCCAGCCCATCGGACCCTGTAGCTTTCGCTTTTGGGACATCTTTAATGGCTTTTTTAATCTCTACTACAGGGGCTCTTCTAGTAACCCACGCGTCTCTGCAGATAGAATAGTAGTGGGAATCCCTGCTAGGTACCAATCAATTTCCATAACCGCAGCCTCTCCCTTAGGGGAGTATAGTGCAGCATAGAAATCGTAAAACACTGCATTTACATCCTTGTCGAGGTTCGCTACTGATCCATCTGGACGGGTTATGCAGGGGATATTGGGGCTCCCCTTATCAGGGCAGACTGCGCATGCCAGCAACTTCCCGGGTCTGTCCGCTTCTCCGTAGCGCTGCGCAGCTGCTGGCCGGTCGAAATAACGTAATTCCCTGTTGGCTATATCTCAGTGCTTATCTAGAGATACCTTGATATCCAGTCTGGTTGCCGGCAAGGGATCAAGCTCATATTTTGTTGCAATTGTATTAATGTGGCCTTGCACCTTTTTAATTCTTCACTGATATCACGCAGTACTACATATTCTGTGGAAATGACTATACCTCTGATGTACCCCTTAAATGCTTGCCTCAGTGTAGCTTGTGTAGTGACTGAGCCTACATTATTGTCGAAGTAGCATGCAATATGTTCCTTTTTAAATTAAGCTTGAATACCATGTCTTCAAGTGTCGCAGGTTTAAAGCGCCATTGTGTTCTCATCTCAGTGTGACCGGGAATATGTCAGACTAGCAAGATTGGGGAGTGATCCGATGGCGTCCTAGGAAGTGAAGTATCTTACTATCAAGCACCCAATTAAGCAACTTATGGGTAACTAACTATAGAGCTGTGCGCGAGTGAATGTCATGTACAGATGAATAAATTGTGAAGCCATGCTGATCAGTATTCAAAGCTCGCCATACATCTATGAGCCCCATATCGTCAGCCAGTGTCTGAATAGTGCGAGCTGCATTGTTCTGTAACCTAGTTGAAGTAGAGGTTCGTTCCATGCACGGGTCAAGTATAGTATTAAAGTCTCCGCTCAGATAACTAATGCCGTTTGATATTTAGCACATTCCTGAAACACTTTTCTATAGAACTCCAGGTCATCGATGTTATGGCCATATATATTAAGTAATAAAACTGAATCCGAGTGATTTTGCCTGCGGCTGAAAGTACAGCGGGCCAATCGTTCGCATGCGAAAGGTGTGAACTACCAAAAGTTTGCACCTTTCTCATACGAACACACATACATTCTCACACTCGCCCACACCCTCAGCACACCCCCACCCACACCCCCACCCCCAACATAAACAAACCCTACTTACCTTCATCTTCACGCTGGTTCCCTACAGCACCAGTTCCCTTTCACTTCTGTGATCGGGAACCGGCGCTGCTGGGTCCTTTTTTTTTTTTTTTTTAAACTGAAGGCTGCGGGGGTGTGCCTGCCCCACATCCCCCGCTCACTATACCATGAAGTATAGTGACCGGGGCAATGCGGGGGGCACCCCCGCAGCCCACGTTTTCTTTTTTTTCTTTTTAAGGTTCAACATTTTGGTGTTCGAACCTTTGGTGGTAGCATTTTTAGAACAAATGGTCATTTCGACCATTTGTTTACGGTAAAATTGCCCTAAACCAATAACACCTTGTGATTACCCAGCTTCCCCTGTACAAACATGAACCTTCCCTGTTCATCACTGTCTTATAATGTAAAAAAGGGAGGGAGCGATGAATTGATATTATTACCCCTGTGCTCTATTGGAGCATGATGCATGTTTCTGATCGCCCGAACCCGGTGCCACACGGTTCACCTGACTTTCGATCATGTGGGTTTCCTGAAGATATAGAATCTTAATGCCTAGCCTGTTAAACCTTCTGTGTTTTTATCGGTGACCCCAGGCCCCGAACATTCCAGTTTAGCATTTTTACAATTGAGTCCCCTTTCCCGGTGGATGTCATCCCATGTCTATTGCTTTGTTCAATTTCAACATTGTACACCACCATGCATCCTTTGATTTGGACCATTGTACCATGTGCATTTTATAACGTGTACACCCCAACGTTACCCTTACCCCGCCCCCTCCCTTATAGTCCCCACAAACTTTGTACCTTCCCGCCGACCCTACCCCATCCCACAAACTAACACAACATTTATTTGCACTCTCATTGGGGGCAGCAGTCGCCGCTGCGAGTGGAGGACCATATAGATGCCTAGATACAGACATTTTGCCTGTAGCGCATGCAATAAGGCTAAGTCAATACCATTAACCCATTTTTCAGGATCGAGACGGGTGGCTGTAGCCAGCTATATTATGTAGTCTCTCCAGTTTCTGAGCCAAATGGTAGTGGGATATGAGTCTCAATGAACCTGGTTGCCTTCTCGTGGAACGAAAAGAAATATTTTTTATTATGAAACTGCATGCGCAATCTAGCTGGGTAGAGCATGACATAAGCAATGTCCCGTTCGCCAAGGAGTTTTTTAACCCCAGCAAAGTTACAACTCTCTTGCTGCACCGCTAAAGTGTAATCTGCGAAGATGCTCACAATATTGGATCCCATTTTTAGTTCCTGTTTCTAACGTGCTGCCCATAATGCCAAATCCCTGTCGTGTTAGTTCATCAGACGGGCTATTATTGGTCTTGAATAACCACTAGGCTTAGGTCTTGCTGTTGGTGTACTCCTCAAAGCATTAATTTGCCCTGTCCTGAACCATGACTCGAATGCTCGCCTCGTATATGTTGGACACAATTTTTTTGGCTTGTGGTGAAAAAGGTGTTGCTGGACCAGGGAAAGATGGGAGACGCTGTTTGGTTGTTACATCGTCCCACATCTGCATACATGAGTTCAGTGCTACGCGTTTGTACATCACCCGAAGTCTATACTTCCTTTTATGCAGTGATCTCCTACAATGTCCACTTCAAAAAGCTTCCACCTTTTCCTCTAGCTGGGGTCCGTCCATTTTCTAAAGATTCTGCATTGGATCACCTGGGTTAGTACCTCAGCACATTAGAAGTCCCATACCCCCTCGGATTTTGGGTTTGTAAAGTGTTGCTACTGGGATTCCATGCAATCTTTTTTTCCAAATAAATGCATTATGTCCTGCTGAATTCTCTTAAGAACCAGTCTAGGTCTGGTGATCCGCAGTGCTTGGGGGAAAAAAGTATAGTATCACTGGCAAGATGTACATTTGTACCAGTGCGATCTGACCAAACCAGGGTATTGCATGGCTACAGTTCCTGATAGTTGGCCTGATAGAGGGAAGAATTGGAGGGGGTTAAGCTACTCCCAGATTTTAGTTCCGTCTCTCGCCCATCTTTAAGGGGTGTTTGCCACCAAGGCCTGTAGTTGTTCCTGATTGAGAATTACATTTAAAATGTTGCTCTTGCTTACATTCATTTTAAAGCATGAAGAAGTCTGAAAGTCCTCCAGGATCCTAGGAAATGGGGTGGGGGCAGGGATGTATGAGGGGAGCAAAGCAAGAGAATAATATAGTCTGCGAATAACGTTATTACGGGAAAGATACCTGCATAAGTGATCCCCCTCAAACTCTGATTCTGCTAGAATTCTAGTCTCAAGGGGCTCCTCCTCTAGGGTGAAAAATAGAGGGGACAATGGAGGTTTTTGCCTTGTCCCTCTAAAAAGATTAAAGTTATTGCAAGAGACCCATTGACACACTGTAGAGGGCAAGTACCCCTTTAACAAAGCCCTCTCAAAGGTTAGATGTATTCATCACTACCCAAAGAAAAGGCCTCTCGACCTGGCCGAAAGCCTTTTCCACGTGAATAGTTCGCCAGCATGGGGTCTGGCATGGATTCACATGCTCATGAATTCCGCGTCGCCAGGCTGGGAATCCTCGGTAAAGAAAAAATCGGTATCAGTTTCGTTTCTGATCTGTCTTTCTTAGTAGTAACCAATCACTGATCTCTGGGTCATACTGCCCCCAGCCAATGACTGCCCTCTCCCTAATCCCCACCTCTGGCAGCCATCCTCAGATTTTTACCGCACGCTCAAGTGTTGGGAGTCCTCGTGCTTTAGCTCTCGAGTTTTTGCTGCGTTTTCACGCTTTTTCAGGAGGTTTTCACATTTTTTCGGTTTAATCGAGCCTAAAGCTCCACCGTTTCTACTTCCGATTAACGGGGACCCGTTTCGGAATCCTTCTACGCCCCTCAAGGGTGAAGTTTTCATCGAGTTTACGCTTCTTGGAGGATTCCGTAAGATCTGCGGCCTCCCTCAACGGACATGGCCCAGGACAAGGGAAGCTCGACGCCCAGATCCAAGCTGTTCAGGTGCTGCCCTGGATGCAGATTACAAAACGTTTTCAAGGAGGGCGAACATTCGCAATGTCTCTACTGCCTTCATGAGGAAAAGACGCACGTGGAGAAGGACTGTGCGTTCTGCAAGAACCTTTCGGAACGGACCAAACAAGATCATCGTTCCCGCCTCGCCGCCTGGCTGGAGAAGGGCACAGCAGGTGAGAAGGCGAAGAAAAAGTCTGAGCGGGCTTCTAAGTACTGTAAGGGCGCCCCGGCGACGGGGGCCCAACAGAAGGCCAAGCACCGCAAGTCCACGGGCTCTTCGGCTGCCAGGCAGGGCGCGACTTCCCCAGCACGCTCAACCACGAGCCAGCGCTCTGGTTCGGGGAAGTGGAAGTCCGAGAACCCGGGTAAGCTGCTGGAGTGGCCCTGGTCGATCTCGAAGGGGGAGCGAAGCGCTGACCCTCCCCCCAAGGCAAAGGCCCAGGACGCACCTAAGGTGGTGAGGGCTTTGATCCAGCCGGCAAAAACCTCTATCGAAGTGGTCGCTGCGACCCTGGCAAAGCCGGCCGAGACTACGCCAGTGGAATCGGCCTCTGGGCCCAGAGTATCCCTGCCACCGCGGAGGGAATCCTCTTTCCAGCCCATCATTAAGACCCCCGTGAAGTCCCCGGTGGAAAAAGAGGGGGGGGGGGGCCGGTGGCCATTACAGACTCGGAATCGGCCTCTAGGAGGAGCTGGTGGAAACCGAGAAGGGCCTCAACAAGAGGTTCATAGGCCTCAACAAGAGGTTCGAGAAGGTTCGATCCCAGGGGGTGGTCCCCGCTGACGTGATCGAAGATAGCGACGATGGCGATGAAGTGGGCCCAGTGGAGCGGCCATCCCGTCCGTCGCAGCCATTACCCGAGCCCCAGGATAGCTCGGCGGCCATTTTGTTGGCGATCCAATCCTTATGTACCGAGATAAGGACGAGATTACCACGGACCCCGACGGAGGATCCAGAACCGGGCCCGTCGGGAAACCCTCGGAACAAGCGGAGGAGAGTCCACCCCTCTCTGCCCTTCGTACCCGCGAGTCCTGTGGACCCCTCATCCCCCTCGCCGGACCCTAGAGAGGATACGGCGACGGATACGGGGACGGACGACGACGACGGCGGCGGCGATGACACAGCAGACATCCAGTCATCACCCCCCGCCCCCCTCGGGCTTCTCCAGCCGACGAGATTGGCTTCTTTCACGCCATGCTAACCAGGGCATCCGAGCTCTTCCAGCTCTGCCCTGAAGAACAAAAAAAGGAAGGGTTTCTTTACCAATGACGAGAGGCCAAGAGGAAGACGGTCCTCGCGGTGCCTTTGCTCGACATCTGGGATGAGGGGCTTGCTGTCCTCAAGAACCCTTCCACGACACCCGCCAAGAGGGACAGGTATGAGAAGAAGTACTGAGTCCCCGATGCCGCCCCCTTGTGCCTCAGGGCCCAGCCCACGCCGGACTCTGTCGTCTCGGCAGCGGCTAAGAAGAAAGCAGCGGGTGCGGCGGCTTCATCTTCCACTTACCCGCCGGACAGCGAGGGCAAGAAGTTGGACTCCATGGGATGACGAGTCATCTCGTCAGCGGCGACGACGATTAAGGCGGCCAATGCCTTAGCGATCGTGGCCCGCTATGACAGGGAGCTCTGGTTCAAGATAGCTCCCCTGCTAGACGTTCTACCTGACAAGCGGGCCGAGGCCCTACAAATTCTGCAGGAAGGCGAGGTGGCGTCGGATCACGCCATAACGGTGGCAATGGACATTGCCGATACCGGATTTCGCCAATTGGGCAACAGTTTGCCTCCGACGACGGGGATGGTTCAAGGCGACAGACTTTCGCCAGGACGTCCAAACCAGAGTGTTGGATATGCCGTTCGACGGCAACAACCTTTTTGGTAAGGCTGTGGACGAGTCTATCCAGGCCATCAAGACCGACTCAGAGACGGCCCGGGCCCTAGGGGTACTTCAACAACGGCGGCCCTTTCGGAGCACCGGAGGCAGACAGGGTGCCTCCAAAGGATCCAGCGGTGGCTCATCTACTTACCGCCAGGCGGCCCGCTCCTCTTCCCTTCCCAGGAGGCCTACAGAGGTCGCGGCAAGCAAGGGGGATCCTGCCGTCGTCGCCAAGGAGGCCAAGGCGGCAAGGCCGCCTCCAAGCAAGACTGACCCGGCCATGTCGTCGGGCCCCCACCGAAGCACCCCGGTGGGAGGCCGGCTGACGAAGTTCGTCAGCGTGTGGGAGTCCATCTCCACCGACCGTTGGGTGCTGGACACCCTGGCCAACGGGCACTCGTTGGAATTCCAAAAGAAGTGACCTTGCATTCCTTCTGTGGCCAGGAAGGAGAATCACATACCTCAACTGCTGTTGGAGGTAAGGGCGATGCTCAAGAAAGGTGCCATCGAGCTCGTCCCCAGGAGGCTCCGGGGCTCTGGAGTATACTCAAGGTACTTCCTCGTCAGAAAGAAGACAGGCGGTTGGCGCCCCATCCTGGACCTGCGTCAGTTAAACAAATACATCAAGGTGCAGAAATTCAGGATGGTCACCCTCCAGCACGTGCTGGGACAGCTGGTGGAGGGCGACTTCCTATCGTCGTTGGACCTGGAGGATGCTTACTTCCTGTGCCCTTTTAGAATGGGGATATGGAAGTTTCTCAGGTTTGTGGTTCAGGGACTCCACTACCAATTCAGAGCCCTGCCCTTCGGATTAAAGTCGGCACCCAGGGTATTCAGGACGGCTGGCTAATCCGGGCAGGGACCAGAGAACTCGCCGTCGAACACACAGCGAGGACCGTCCGGCTGCTCACGGAACTGGGGTTCGCCATCAACTACCTCAAATCCCACCTGGTTCTGTCGCAAGTAGCACTGTTTCTGGGAGCGAAGCTCGATATAGTGGGTCATTTGGCCTCCCCGCCAGAGGAGAGGACGAAGACTTTCCTGGGCAAGGTGCGGCGCCTGCTAGCCACAGACGTGGCCAGGGTGAGGTCCATCAAGACCCTCCTCGGGATGATGTCCTCATGCATCTATCTGGTACCCCTGTGCAGACTTCGGATGCGTCCGCTACAGGAGTTCCTTGACGCCTGCTGGTTTCAGGCGACGGGCTGCTTCGAGGACAGGATCCCTCTCGACGAGGAGTTCCATCGGGTGATCCTATGGTGGGGGTACCCGTGCTCACCTCACTACAGGCACGGACTTTCAAACCCTGGCGTTTCAGGAGACGGTGACAACGGACGCCTCTCTGGAGGGTTGGGGGGGGCCCACACCGGAGATCTCCATGCAAGAGACCTTTGGCTCCCGGAGGAGAGGTCTCTCCACATCAACATTCTGGAGCACCGAGCAGTGTTCTGGGCGCTCAAGTTGTTCCTTCCGTCCCTCAAGGACAAAGTGGTGAGGATCTTCACCGACAATACCACCACGATGTTCTACATACGGAAGCAGGGGGGCACCAGATCAACAGCCCTATCCAAGGAGGCCCAGGATCTGTGGCACTGGGCCGTCGCCCAGGGGATGTTTCTGGTTCCCTTCCACTTGGCAGGAATAAAAAACACCATCGCCGACTCACTCAGCAGGGAGCTGCGCTCGTGCCACGAGTGGGACATACGTCAGGACCAGGTGGATCGGCTCTTTCGACGATGGGGCAAACCCCGGATCGACCTTTTCGCGACGGCGACGAACTCCAAGTGCCAGAGGTTCGCCAGCAGGTTCCCGCAGCCGAGGAGCATGGGCGATGCTTTCTCGTTCCCCTGGGACGGCCTGTTTCTATACGCGTTCCCTCCGTTGCCTCATCAACCAGCTCAATTAGTCCAGGTGCAGAATGATCCTTGTCGCACCGGCGTGGCTGAGGCAGATCTGGTTCCCGGACCTTCTGGACTTGTCAACGTCCCCACCAGTCAAGCTGCCGGCGGATGTGGATCTTCTCTCCAGAGAAGGAGGCGCCATTCTCAATCACGACCCACAGTCGCTGAACTTGCAGGCCTGGCTCCTGCAACACTAGAGTTTGGAGGGTACGATATCCCGGCTGACTGCAGAGAGGTTCTTTTCAGTGTTACGGTCATAAGTGGAAGAGGTTCTCTGTCTGGTGCTATGCACAGAAGATTAACCCTCTGCGGATTACGGCCCCTCGGGTACTGCCGTTCCTACTGTCGCTGGCTCACGCCTCCATCAAAATACATCTGGCTGCCATCTCCCGATATACCAGGACTACGGGATGGGCGTCCTTGTGGTCTCATCGCCTGGTGAAGGAATTTATGAAGGGACTATTCCGATCGTTCCCACCGGTGAATGCTCCTGCCCCGGCGTGGAAGCTTTATGTGGTGCTGACCAAGCTCATGGGGGCCCCATTCGAGCCTATGCATTCGGGGCCTTTGAAGTTCCTGTTGTGGAAGACAGCGTTCCTCGTGGCCATCACCTGCGCACGACGAGTGGGAGAGATCCAGGCCCGATCTTGCAAGCCTCCATACTTGACTTTTCATGACACGAGGGTGGTGCTGAGGACACACCCCTCCTTCATGCCCAAGGTGCCGTCGGACTTCCACCTCAACGAGCCCTTGGTGTTACAAGTTTTCTTCCTGTCGCCTTCGACGCCGGCCAAGAGGACTTTGCACTCGCTGGATGTAGCTAGAGCGCTGAAGTTCTACGTGGACCGCACGAAGAGTTTTCGGAAGACGTCACAACTGTTTGTGAACTTTGGGTCTGGGAATCAAGGGAAGGCTCTCTCGAAGACTTCCATTTCCAGATGGCCCTCCGGCTGCATCATGCACTGTCACCGGTTGGCAAACCGACCGCTACTCGGCCGTCCGAGAGCCCATTCGACCAGAGCGATCGCTGCTTTCATGGCGTTCCTGTCTGGTGTGCCCCTGCTGGACATCTGCAGGGCTGCTGCGTGGAGGTCGACGCACACCTTCACACGATTCTACTGCGTCGATCGGTACTCCAGGGAGGAGTCCAGGGTCGGCCAAGCAGTGCTGCGCAACCTGTTCGCCTAAGGTGAGCCTGGTGAGGAGGTAAGAATTGCTTAATGTTGAGTTTTGGATGTAATGCTTAATGTTGAGCCTTTGTCACCTCCCATGCTTGTGCATGTGTATACTGATATGTATTCTTTTATTCATGAGCATGTGACTCCATGCCAGACCCCATGCTGGAAAAGGAACAAGTTACTTACTTGTAACTGTTGTTCTCCAGCATGGGTCTGGCATGAATTCACATGCGAACCCTCCCACCTACCCCTCTGCGGCTCTTCACTTGGTCATACTGCCACTTGGCGTGCTACCAAATCTGAGGATGCCTGCCAGAGGCGGGGCTTAGGGAGAGGGCAGTCATTGGCTGGGGGCAGTATGACCCAGAGATCAGTGATTGGTTACTACTAAGAAAGACAGATCAGAAACGAAACTGATACTGATTTTTTCTTTACCGAGGATTCCCAGCCTGACGACGGGGAATTCATGAGCATGTGAATCCATGCCAGACCCATGCTGGAGAACAACAGTTGCAAGTAAGTAACTTGTTCCTTACTAAAACTGCAGGGACTTTCTTTCTGTTGACGTTATCTATTAAATTGATAGCCTTGCTAATATTACTGTCAGTTTGTCTATTTGCTATGAATCCTGATTGTTCCATTCCTATTATTCTGGGAACAACCTTATCTGTTCTCTATGCAACTTTAGCATTGATCTTTTCATCCGTCTTTAGTACTGCTATGTAGTAATAAGAGGCACAATCCTCAGGATTCCGCCTTTCTGTTTGAACAACTGTTTCTTGCTTCTCACATCGTTGTGGTTACCTGCCTCCATTTCCATATATAATTGAATATCTGCTGCAGAGGGTTAAGCAAGCTGGGATCCCATCCAAACCCGGAGCTTTTTCAACTTTTAGAGATTTAATGTATAACAGGATTTCCTCTTTTGGTGGTGTTCTGTTCATCTCTTCCTCAGCTCCGATAGTTGGATTGAGGAAGGAACATTTATTGAAGACATTTTCTATATTTTTTGTTTCATGGTTTTCATAAGTGTATAAATCAGTATAGAACTTTCTAAATTCTTCTAGCTTGTCTTTGGTATTCGTCAGCGGCGTTCATTTCCTTTTCTCACCTCTGTTATGATTAGAGAGGGGCTTGGACTTCCAATTTATAAGCCAGAACTTTGCCTGCTTTGTTTCCCTAATTCAAAATGTTTTTGCATAGTTTTCAGCAGAGCATGTTCTGCTTTGTTACTGTTTCGAATGTTAATTGTTAAATGCCTTCCTTGATAACACCTTGATAACACCTGGCTACATCTTTGTTCGCATTCCCTGAGTTGACTTGTAAGAGTCTCTTTCCTAATAATCCTATTTATCCCTGCCCTTTTTTCGATGTACAGGTATCTAACTGGAAGCACCTCAAAACCTTACTCTTCTGCTTCCTCTCCTCCTCTCACCTTTTGAACTCCTGGCTAAAATTTAAACTGCACTGGTCACCCTATGATCTTGGGCCCAGGTCCTCTCCCCTGCCAGTTGCACACCTGCACTGCCTCCCTGGCAATCTCCGCACTTGGGGACTGTATTCTGTATCCCTACAGTTCCCTACCAGCACGTGACACTTGATGTCTGCACTTACCCTCGCACTTGCCACCAGCTGGCTGCAATTTTTATTGCTTTATTATCGATCTCATGTACTGCACTGCCCCCTCCCCCTTTCCCCCGCGCTTCCCCCTTCCTCTGCACTTGCGCAATCTCAATGTCACCTGGCCTAGTAAGATGGCTGTCTGTCTTCCCTCTGTTCCCCCTCCCTTGCCTCGTCGTGCCTTTAAACACTTGTTTATAGGCACGTTGTAAATGCCATATCATATCATATAACATATGCTTTGAGGGCATCCCATCTGGTCTCTATATCCGTTTGTTCTAATGGGTTATTAGAAAAAGAGTTCAGCTATTTCTTTCCCAATCTCTTCCCTCACTACCAGATCCCCCAGTAGTCCTCTGTTCATCTTCCACATACATTGTCCCTTTTTTGCTCTCAACTGCCCTGTTTCTATGGAAATCGGAGCATGATATGAAAACATAATGTTCCCTTTTCCTGACTGTATTGTGCCCTGAAGCAAGCCTCTGGCTATACAGATATAATCCAGACTTGAATTTGTGAAGTAGTAGTAGTAGTCATTTTTATATAGCGACTTTGCTCATTTGATTGACCTCAACGTGCTTTGTGGTAGGAACGCCCACAGGGACCGAAGTCCAGGTATGGGAAAACTGTCAGAAAAGGCTGAGTGCGTGTGGGCATTTGGCCAAGATTAGGAATTAGGTGGGCTGACTAGGCTGCGGTAAGAAACCCAACAGGTCAGGCATGTTGATGGGTGCTGAGGGAGATAACATCGAGCGCTATTGTAAGGGACCTGATATGTGACCAACTAGACCAGTAAATTCTTAGGTTGTCGCTGTATTCTAATGGCAGAGGTATTGAGGCAAGTCTGGTGTAAGGGGTAAAGCAGTTGCGTGTCCAGCTAGACCGAATTTGCCGTAGTCGTACCTGCATTCTAAAGTGTGTGGCTGGATAGCCATGACTGCGGCAGATGTCCACTGGTGCGTTTATACATACCTTAAGCTCATATGGAGCTTATCTTTGATCTCACTGTGTGATCCGATCGTTTGGTTGAAAGACAAGCTACCCTCCTATGCTCTTGTAGGCAGTATAGAAGGGCTACCTTCAAAGTCCTCTATGCACCAAGTCCCTTTTCTGTTGAGTTGTATATTTCCATACATCGACCAAGCCTGTTTTAGTTGGTATGACCTCAAAGCGCTGGTAGGTTGAACGCCCTCGGGAACCGTAGTTCTAGTCAGTAGAGAGAGAGTGTTGTAGGGTGTGTGGGTACACCAGATATGTGTGCAGCTGATGTAATTGCTAGATGGTAGCTGCATTCAAGCGTTAGGTGTGGTGCTGAAGATACCAGTTGGATGTGTGCAGTCTGGTTAGTGGACACCCAGACTGGGTTCTGGCTGCGTTGGGCCTGAAGGACGCATATGTGAGCAACTAGGCAGGAATGTGCTCGGCTAGCTGCGTTTTATTAGGGTGATGATTCATGGAGTCGTATTTGTATGTGAACAGCTAGGCCGAATTAATCAGGGGTATAGCTGTGTTCTAGTTGTATGATGGTGTATAGTAGAGAGTACGCATAGTGATATGATGGTTATTCTAAAACACCCGAGACTAGGCACGTGAACAGGATGGCAGGGAACACCGTGACACAGTGAGACAGGGGGCTGGGTTTACGGCGACAGGATGTATAGCAACAGCATGGGGAACAGGCAAGCAGGGTACACAGTGATGCACATGTGGGGCGTGATACCATTTACATTTCTATCTAGATGCAATTCACGTTAATGTTCACAACTTGACCCAAGTGTGGCACATGCTACCATTCACAATTCCATCTAAGTACAAAAAGGACGCATTTTGCATCGGAGATGTTCCAATTAAATTAGTTTGGACCTCGGTTTATTTTGTAAATGGGCAGTACAAGAAATGTACCTCTACATTCCGGCCAGTTGCAGAGAGGCTGAGTGTGAGTGGAATCTGACTGTACCTTTGCCCTACCCTACATGAGGTGCTGTTAAAACGGGCACACCAGTAGTTTGGTGGGATGACGCTCTGTGGCGAGACTCCGCAACGTCACGTGGCTCAAGATCACTGTTAGATGCCGCACGTTTGTTTTTGTGGTCAGTTTAACGACGGGGAACTCTACCATAAACCACTTGTTCGCGCATGACCGCCCAGTAATCCTGTGACATCAGACCCCTCTTTCTTCCTGATCCCTGTCATTTCTATTTTAAAATGTTTGTTTTAAACAATGAAGGGTACACATGTGCCCTTTGTAAATGGAAACCTTTGTATTTTCCCGGAATTTATATGTGGTGTTCGTTGTTCAGCTCTACCTTGTAACCATCGATTAGCCAATTCGGCAGCATAGTCCGAGCGATTAACCCCCAAACCAAGCTCTCAGAATGACGGTGTTAGGACACGATGTTGTGCAAGTGCTTGTAAAACCTGGATTGCTTTGCTGTGATCGCGTCTTTTAAATGATAGATCTCGTTAGGCATGGAGCTGTCCTGCCTGAAAGCCTTGCGATATATCATTTGCTCTTTGTTGATATGTTGGGCTGTCGGTGAGCGTTGAAACACCAGAAATTAGTGTTTTTATATGAATAAAATAGTAATAAAATTTCAATTATTCTACTACTTATGAACACCACTTGTTGGTGTTTTGTTCGATCTTTGGCACTCTTCCGGTGGAGTGGACTTTGGCTAAATCTGCCCCTTCGCCCCGTTGCTGCTGATGTTTTAGCTTCACAAGTCTTGACTCGTATGTATATGCCCACGTGTATGCATCTATGTTCTGTTCTACACTTAAATATATAAACTCCGTGGTAAACCGAGCCTTCTGTTCAGATGCTTCACCCGCTACGGCACTTAGTTAATGATGCTATGTAGGTATAAATCTGAGGGTCACCTTCCCGCATCCCTCACCTAGCCCTTCTTGCTCCCCCCATTCATGGAAGTGGTGAAGGGCGATGCATGGCTTCTCAGGGAGTGAACACAAATAGGACTTAGGCAAATTTAAAAAAAATCAAGTTCTTTTTAATATCACTCAAGCATATGTGTGTGATTTGTATTCTTTCTGTTGTAGCTTGGTGTTGTGCTGGTGTGTGTATGCCAGAGGTTCCATGCCTAGTGGAATCTAGGTTTCCGCAAGGTTCCGAAAGGGGCGGTTGAGTCAGTTGGGAGAAGGAGCTGGCTGGAAGGGTGTGGGAGAACCAGTGTCTGTCACGTTGTCTTGTCAACTTATCTATCCTACGTGTGTGAACCCCATACATGATTACATTTGCCCTGTCCATAATATGGTTCGAGTTGAAAGGGAAAGGTCAAAGAACGTTTGTTTTGCCAAAATTGTTCTTGCATGCAATCTGATATTCTGCTTCTGTAGTGCGAACCTGACTAGACTGAAGAACGGAAGTGTTTCAGTGAGGTTCATTTGTCGTCCATGCCAGAGCCCATGTCTTGAGGTTTTAGTCTGCTAGGGTTGTGAGACTGGGCAAGCCAGAGAGGTGTCTTGAAGTTCTGCCTCACAGGCTTCTGGGAGATCAGAGAGTGGTTTATTACACAACATGGCAGGGTTTCACTCTGCTTCTGATCAATCCGTTTAAGGATTCTGGACATCTGCACATCCTTCTGGTCTCCTGCTAGGCTTGTCAGCTACTGCCTGTAAGACGATGTGACAATACTGACAGACTTACTTCCCTCGTAGACTATGTGGGGCCATGCATTGTGGTGTTCCTAAATTGGTAGAACTTGGCTATGTAATTACATGGTTGTATGCAGTCTTGTAGTTAAGTTTATAATCCTTTTTTCGAATGTACTTTTGCAACACATTCTTTTTTCAAAATGTTGTAGCTCCACTCTTATTTTAATGTAGGAGTAACACCCTCTGATCCTCCCTTTTTTCCCTTCTTTTACTTTTCATTTGCTCTTCTACTGTAACCCTTTCCATGCCTTCCATTTTACCAAAGTCGTACCTTTTATAATGCTCTCCCTTCTCCTATAGCACCATAACTCCTGCACTTCTATTCCTTTTGAATTTACTTTTTCATATTGAATTTACTTTTTCTTATGGCAACAGTTGTCGAATTGTAATTTAATTTTAGAGGTACTGCTGCCTGCTCATAAACCCCAAATCCTTGCAGTTAAAAACAGGAGATGCCTGTACTCTTCTACCAAAATTATTTCCAGTGTATCACTAAATTGTCACTTGCGCAGACGTGCTCGCCAGTCATGTGTGACAGGGTCATGACTGTGACCTTGTAAGGGTGGGGGTTGGGAGGGGGCTTAAGGACCCCTCTTAACATGGTGGAGGTGGCTTACCAGGGCAATGACAGACCTACCCCAGAGGTGGGGTGGGGTGAGCCCGTTCCTCAGCTCTCCAGAATGCCAGTGTATTTACATTGGTGCCTCTGGCCCACTGGCTACCAGCCTCTGTCCTGGCCAAGTCTTTGTCTCTAATCTTTAAAGTGATTCTCTGGAGGCCGGAACATCCAGAGGTACTGGGATTGCAAGTACCACAATGCCCCTGGGCCCAGTGGACAATTTCTGGCTTGGAACAGGAAGAAGGGACTGGTTCCCCAAAAGAAAATTTACTAGGTTCTCTCTTCCAGGAGCTGGGACCAAAGACCCACTACAGACTGCCCAGACATGCTGCAGGGGAGCAGGGCGGCGAAGCTGGAAGCAGCTGAGCATGGCACAGTCCTACCATAGACTAGGAAACCCTCCCCAAAGTGTTTGTGGACATCAACTTGATACAGGAGAGAATCGTAGAACAAGCTACTACAATAACCGCATGGTAAAGATGGAGGGTGAAAATGGGGCGAGGCTAGAGTTTCTTATGAAGACTTCCAGGGGAAGCGTGGGCCCTCAAGGGGATAGCTTACAGAGATGCCCAGGAGAGCAGATGGCACAGGTAACCAATAGGAGCAGAGCTCAAGTGTGCTGTCAAGTGTGTCCAGTCTGCAGTGTTTGCTGGTCTATCTTTGCTTTCTGTTGCTGTCTTGAAGCTCCTCCTCTTACCAGCTCACCTACATCTTTGGCTTCCCCCACGAAGTAGGCCGCCAAGTGTGTCCAGTCTGTAGTCCGCGGGTCGAGGCGTCTGGCGCCCTCTATGTTCAGGTGCCTCCGGTGTGTGCAACAGACTGACTCGAGGGTTCATTAACCTGTACACTTGTATAGGGGTCCACTAGAGACTGTGGGGCTACTCTCCCTTTGATCTAGGCACCCCAAGCTGTTCCTTGTGCTGTGCTGGAACACCCTTTAACACACTTTAATGTAACCAGTGCGTTCATGAGACTGGGTCTTAGAAGCCAATCCGCTCAGGAGGATCAATTGGAACTAACAGCTCCACAATGCAATGGTAGCATCATTATGCATTCGCTTTCTGAGATCTCCTTGCTGGCTAAATCTATCCAACCCCCAAGAGAAACGGATTGTGGCCACCATAATACAAAATTTGAGCGGCAACCATCCTCACCCTGCAATGAGTATAGGCTCAGTGACCACAGTAAATGAGGAAGTGGCAATAACTGGAGCTAAACATTCTGGGACTCCAGCTTGTTTAAAGAAGTCACGTCTGCTCCTCAACACACCTAGCCCAAACACTACTTATTCACCTATTGCAGGTCATAGAATTACAGATTATTATTTTGCTAGATCTGTAGGAACCAGTTCTGAAATTAAATCTGTTGCTCCCATTTAAAGGAATTGCAATGCTGGACCATTCCATCATGACGGATCAGAGTGCCACGGTCGGGATAAAAGATCTTCCCGACCTTAGCATAATTGAATCTGCAGATTTGGCTTTGGAAAACAACTTGCAATTTGGCTCAGCTTCAGACTGTATTGTAAGTGTAATTCAACAAACATGTTATGCATCCCACCCGGGCTCGCCAACCGAACTAACCAACATTATTGATAATTACTCAATATCCAATGAACCAGATGGGCACGTGCGAATCGGGACCAAGTCATCAATTGAAGCTGCAGAACTCTCTGGGGATGCCGCAATGCATCATACCTTACGAGAGGTTGACGAGAGAATTCGCCTTACTCACCAGACCGTTTCTGCGCTCAATATGGTTCTGAGTTCTTTCGTGACTTTATACAACAATATATGGAATGAGCTGAAAGCCAACACTTTAATTTTGTCTGAGGCTCAATGTTAAATTTGAAGCACTAGGATCAGGCTATCTCTTACAACCGATCCTAGACCACCTGGGATATAATGGAAGGGGGGGTGCCTGGCCACACAGGGAAAGTGCTCCGAATTGCCAGATCCCATCGTTATTGATGACCATTCAGCGGAAATAGTCTCGGTCGACCCTCCGGTTGCAGTGGCTGTCCAGCATCATAACTCTAACGAAGGTCCACTGCCGCCTCCCCCTTCTGCACAAACACAGAATGGATTGATCCCAATAAATAACCATAGAATTGTACATGATTCGACCAGGGACTTGAGCTCAGCCTCATACCCAGTCAACCAGTGCGAGGTTGACGAGGTGGCATTTCAGCCATCTAACACCTGCACAACAATCAAATCGACAAAAGCAAAAATGTCTAAAATTGCCAGGAAAAGAATTGTCTTCTCTGAAAAATATGCAAAGTTCAAGTACTTTGAGACTTAAGAATAACGGAGAACCTCATAAGAATTGTTTACCATCTGTTATGTCTCAGTTGATTGAAGAATGAAGAACAGAGGTGACAACAATGCTTAAACCATCAACTGCAGACTTTTCCACTGAGAATGTCCCTGAAGCACTCTATCCCTCCCTCAACTGTGGTGGAACCTAGTCCACTTACTCCCAGGGCAAACGTCAGAACCATGTGTGATCTAGTGACTCAACTTTTCTTCACAGGTTGCCTAAACTCACCTGCATTCTACTAATCGAGCTGAGAGCAGTACACATTTGCTGAATCAGGCTATAATACCAATTGAAGCTAAACAGGACACCAGCATGTGTCGGATTAATAAGGCACTATGAATCTGGATGGATCTCCATCCACTGTCGAACATGCCGCTCCTGGAGTTGCCTGTCCTCCAGCCCAGTGTGATATTACCACTAGAACACTCCCCCTATCTAATAATCAGAGAACCTGTTGAGTAACTTTTATTGCCCATATATTCAGGGCACTCATCAGTTCATAAACGCTGGTGCTAGGGGTTTTGAGATCTATAAACAATTTAATTTTGAAATCTTTTTGGGGAATTTATCATCTAACCTGTACCCGACTGTGACCTCGGGGTGGGACAACTTTTGGGGAGATTACACATGTCTAATTCAAAACACTTGAAGTATGGAAGGGTCGGCATCAGTAAAATCTAAACTGTATAGTATATTGCGACAAGCTTGCGAACACAATATCCAGATGGGTTCTATTCCTAGTAATCGGATGGGAACTATGAAAGCAAGGACTAGATACTACCTCAGTGAGATCATGTCAAAGTCAGGTCAAATTGAAAGTGACTAGTCTTTTGGGACTGGGTATCCCGGTGTGCCTAAACAGGAGTAACATTCTGACGATCTTTGCCGAAATACCAGCTTTGTGATTATTAACCTCTGCTGATTTAGATCGTGTCGCATTTCCTGATAGAAGCCACCCTGAATGCTCCATCATACACTTTAAATTCAACTTTGTGAAGGAGCTTATATATTCTGAAAGGGAAAAATTGCAAGCTCTTGGTTTTGATGTCTGCTATGTCAGTGAGCAGGAGAAAGGGGCTACTAAGCAAGGTGGGAGCCTCCTAATATTGGTACATCCAACACGCCATGGTACAAGATCAATCATAAACTGTAAAGAACTGCTGAGAGTAATAATGTAGATTGGCCCTCGCTCACATCAACTCAGCGGAGAAAAGCAGATCAATAGTTGGCAAATAGGTGACTCTCTTAAGAAGCGAGATCTGTTTTTGAGTATAAAATAATGGAACACTAGGTGGCGTCACCACCTGTTCAATAATCCTGCCGCTATGTGTGTATTAAAGGAAGCAAATTGTATTCTGGTACAAGAAACCTGGTTGACTGCTGGATGGTTTCCAGTAGTTTACCCAAACGTCTAGACCAAGCAGGGGGCAGTGGAGCATTTGGAGGGCTTTTAATTGCCGTAGACTCAGCCTTGGGTTTGACAGCTGCCCCCTTTCTTGTTCTCCCCTTTGGGGTTATGGCAAGAAGTCCCGTCCCTGCAGCGTGTATTCCTCCCCCGCTTGTCTAGCCCTGAGGTTTTGAACTCGCGCAACATCATGGAGCGCTTCTGAGGTGAATTTAGCCCTTTTACATTCAGCAACCCCACCCTGATAATACTGTTGGGCATCTTCACTCGTGTAGCACTTAACCTGTGAATCCTCCCACCTGCTCTTTGGTTCAGGACACCCATGCCAATCGCCCACTTCAACTGCACTCCCGTTCCCCTCCCGCTCGTGAATACCCTCACAAGCAAGTACAGCCCCCTGTTTCCAACCATTCCCAACTTTCCTCAATCCCCCTCGTGCCCTGTCGCATAGACGAGCGGTAGTGCGACTCCCCTCGGATCGGAGAAGCCCTAAAAAAGAAATTAAGGGCCAACCTACAGTGACCCCCTCGTCCCCTAGCAACCCAAAAACTAGTCAACTTCTAGAACCAATTACAGAGCAAACATTGCTTGAACTGTCGGCCGACCGGCCGTGGTCGGCTACAGTGACGGTGGTCTGCGTGGCAATATCCTGCAGGTGTAGGTTGTAACCGAGACGGACAGTGACCGAGACAGGGTCTCATGGGGTGTTAATCTGCAGTACTTTCTCGAACCTGCCGACCGTCATCTCTTGGGACCATTGTCTTGTGTCCCTATCTCCTTTGTCACTATGCACTCGACCAACTCATCCTACGTCGACCATGATCCTTCTGCTGCAGCGCTTCCAATGACAACGCACTCTTTTCCTCTGGAACCTGCAACTCCAGCCGCAGGAACACCGGAAACCCTCTTCATCCTGGAGCTGCACACGATTCCAAGGATCTCTTCTTGAACAGGATGCCGCGAGGGAAAACCAAAATGCGTTCTCGGGGGGGGACAGGTCACGAGGGATAGAGGGTGTGTTGCCTGTGCACCCGACCCTTTATAGGGCCTTTCTCTCCCTCGGTTCCCTGCCCCGCCCTTCTTCTGGCCACCCTCTCTGCCTTATCCGGGGGCGGGCTTTCCCCCTGTTCAAGGCACTGACGGGAGCCGGCCCCCCTGTAACCGAGGCGGGGGAGGAGGTTGGCTGGGCAACCCCCACTAAGGGGCGGCGCCCGCCATGCCTCCTACGTCGGCGCGTTCGCCCGCCATTCCCCTGTCTTTGACCTCTTCCGACGCTTCTAAGTCATTGCCCTCTGCCTTCAGTTGTTTCAGCACCCCTTCTGCCTCCTCCCGCATGGTGACTCTGTACTCCTCTCTGTGGTGCTCAAAAGGCAGTGCGAACAGGATCCCCAATTGGTAGTGTATGCCTTTTTCTTGAAGTCATTGGGGCCGGCATTCCTGTATATTGTTCAGCATCATGGATCAAAGCTCCTGATGAATGCAGATCTGGGAACCTTCGAATACCAAGTCTCCTTTCACCCTGGCCCTCTGGAGAATGTCCATTTTCTGATGGAAGTAGTTGCACTTCACTAGGACCGACCTGGGGCCATTGGGTGGGTCCCCGCATCTGTAGATTCTGGCAAACGTGATTTGTGCAGCAGGGGGTTTGTCGTAGAGGCTGTTGATTAAGGCCCACACATGTTGCTCGTGGCTCCTTGAGGCCCATGATTCTGAGGTTGGACCTGCGTTCCTGGTTCTCGAGGTCATCTATTTTCAGGGACGACTCCCTCTGTGTGCAAGCTCTGTGTGAGGCTGAGTCCGAGGCCAGTCTGACCTTTCGCTTTGCACAGTGGGGCGTCTGCAGCTGTGCCCATGGTTCCTGTTGGGCCCTGGACCTCCGGGGGTACCTCCTTGTTTGGGCGCTTGAGTGGTGGTGCGATGCTTGTATAGGTTGCGCTGGTAGTCTCCCTGTGCCGTTCCGTAGTAGGTGTTGTGCCTGTTCTTAGTGCCGATTAATCCCCTCTGCAGCCGAGAGCCTCGCTGTTATTTTCGGTCTCTGCCTCGAGGCCTGTGGGTGTGCCGGGCACTGGGCCGTGCGTGGAGGGGCTGCCTCCACCGGCAGTTGATTATGATGGGCTGTGTCACGCCCCTGCACCGCAGGGGGCGCCTGCCCTGGGTCGTGGGGGGAAGTGAGTAGTGCTTAGGGTGGCCTCGCCACGGATTCCACTTGCATCCGTTCCCCTCTCCCTTATTGTGGAGCTGGTGTATTGCGGAGGGAGTGGAGGACTGACCTTGCAGTGCTGTGAGGTGCCGCTGAGGGAGGTGAACGATCTTGTGGGGTCCCCCGAGGACTGGGCACTTTTCGCCTTGTCCCGGGTTGCTGAGCCCCGTAACAGGAGTCTCTCCCGCTCCTCCTCAGACGTTGGAAGGAGAACTGCCTCGGGCACCGCCTTCACGCTCAGGCGCGGTCAAAGCTTTTCCAGCACAGCTACAAGCCGCCCTGCCTCATAGACTCGGATCGCTCAGGATGGTCTCTTCCAAACTTGGTCTGAGGTCTCTGGGCCACCTCCGGTCTCGGTCTACACATTTCTGCCGAGTTTGCTCCGCCAGGTTACAACTACTAACCCCAATGGGAGGGTCATTATAGCGGGGGACTTTAATGCTAATTGCTCGTTGCAGGATTTGGGAAATTATCTTTTTGATATGTCATCTGATATGTTACCTCGTAACTTCAAATCCCAAGTGGGAAGGAGCTGGTGCTTGGCTATGGAGGCGCAAGGGCTTTATGCCTTAAATGGGACTGCTTTTGCTAATAAAACTAATCCGCCAATATGGTAGAGGTGATACTTCATCGATTTTAGACATCTGTTGATTTTTGTTTGTTAAATGTTTGTACTATGTTTAAGGTTTATAGAAATTACTGTAGTGATGTGGTATTTTAAAAGCTGAATCTAATATTTTCATAACTACCAGGGAACGTATCAGACTGCCACTTTTAAGATCTACCACTGCAGGTAAGGCCATTCGATGGTCTGAACCAAATATTGCAATTTTTAAATCAGACCTACATTATATTATGCAATCCACCTCTTTACAGTGGAAAATGGAGGCTTTCAATGTTAAGCATTTTGGTGATTTTATGGTAGAAATGGTTAATCAAGTGAGATCAAACCCTAGGTTTAAACCTATTTAACCTACTAAAACTGTGCATAGTTACAACAAAGTTGGCTTTAGTAATACGTAATAAGCGGATAGAGATTAGGAAAATTAAGGCTATATCTATTGACTTGGAGACAAAATTAGCTTACGTTAAGAAAATAAAACATACACGAATTTCTGCAAGTCAAGAAGAGCTTGTATGATGCAGAGTGATGCCAAATGCATGCTCCGAATCTTGGTTAACTCCAATGTGGGGGCCTTTTGGTCTCTGATTAATAACCAAAATGCTGTTCTCTCAATGTCTCAACTAAATGTGGTTCCAGAACAGCAATGAATTAAGTTCTTTTTGGACTTGTATGGAACTGCTCCTAAGACTATCAGATAACACCTTGTTGTTTGACTTTGATATAGAAGATATCCAAGACTTATTGAAAACAATGTAAAAAGTCTCGAGCACCGGGCCCGAATGGCCTTACTAACAACACCTTTAGGGCTGATATGTTTAATTGGGCAAATGCGCTATTTTTGCAGTTTGAGAGCATACTCCACATTGGAGCGTTGCCAGATTGTGGAGTACTGCCGATATTGTGCCAATGTTTGAGATGCAGTAGGTCAGAGCCTAAAAACTATCGATCTATTGCCTTAGATACTGACTGCAAGATTTTATGCCTCACTACTACTACTAGCCCATTTGGAGAAATGGGCCGCAACTACACATAGGCTAAATAAATTAGACTGGCTTCTGTAAAGGATACTCCACAAATACTAATAGTTTAATTGTGGGGTCTCTCCAAGAAACTGCCTGGTCTGGTACTGTAGACTTTACCTATTTGGCCTCAAGTGATCTTTCACCGGCCTTCGATTGAGTCGACCGTAATAGACTGTGTTCTAAGCTGGACGGTTGGGGACTGTAGAATGGTATTTTGTGGCTTGTGATCAGTCTTTATGACAACTCTGGTATTCAGATCCGACTAAACAAAGAAGGGGACTTGTGCAGTAGGATACGTTCCTGTTAGGCAGAATCCTGTGCAGTTCCCTTGGGGAACACTGCAAAAAGATTAAGACTACAGGAGTAAGCAGTAAACCCAATTGGTAGCAGTCTGCACCACCCAGATTTACCTGGTAGCTGTGGCTGAGCAGTCAGACTTCTCTCGAGATGAGTAGGGCAATATACAGGGCATACACAATGGGGCCAAAAACAAAGTGGAGCAAACAAACACTGACCAGAGCTTGGTATCAAAAGTATATAATTATTTAAAACACACTTTAGGAAATACACTAAGCACTAGATCAAAGCAAGTTCAAACACAATCAGAAAAAGCATACACACCTCCCTTAATAATTATTTAGACAAGTCTAGGTCAAGACACCACTATTTGTAAAAACAGATGCGAGCGCTTAACTTAGATGGCACTCCAATAATTAAGTTAGAGGGAGAGAAAAAGACAGGACATGAAAATAAAACAGTTGCCAACACTTTTCTAATACCAGAGCAAGTTAGTGAAGGCAGAGTCTACTGTAGAGCCAAAGTTCATAGGCCAGGGCCACTTTAAATGGAGCAAGGCAAAATGTGCCCAAGATCACACAGTTTAAAAATGCACTCAAGTCTTTGCAAAAATGCGAAAGATGCGAAAGATTGGTTTGATGCGAAAGATAAAGTTAGAAGGTCTGGGGCCAACCTAGTTGGAAAGCCAAGGATTTAAGGGTCACCTTTAGCAATCCGTGGAAAGGGAGGCCAGGTGGAACACAGTACCTTTAAAAGTGAGGAAGCTCCAGCGGTGGCAGTTGTTCCTTGCAGCTGGTGCAGTTTGTGGTTTCGACCAGGGAAGGAGAAGATCTCGTTGACGAGGAAACTTGGAGTCGTTGCACTGCCCAGGGATGAAACCAGCCGCGGAGTTCGTTCGGTTAAAAGGTGCGCTCCTTTTTTTTGCGGTCCCAGTGGACTGAAGCTTGGCTATCCGGCCGCCGGGTGCTTGGTACTGGCGAGTCGACCAAGGGGCGTCCTGGAAGGCGAACGTCGAACTGGTTGATCCCATCAGCTCAGGGGGAGAAGACTCTTACAGCAGAAGATCTTCTCTTGTCGTCGTGGAAGTGGTGAGGTCGTTGTAGCAGGGCTCCACCGGTGGTGTCGTCGTTGCCCTCTTCGGATTCCTCAGGTCCAGTGGCGACTTCTGAAGTTCCAGTCCCAAAAGCCCTGCTTTTATGCAGAAAAACCCCCATTGAAACAGCCTAGCTGTCACTCATACATGCTAAGTGGTGAGCCGGACGGCTCACCGCTCGGCCAATCAAGACAGAGTGCGACTTTAGTTGCTAAGGCAATGCAGTCCAGGGTGCCAATTCCCCCACCCACAAATCCTGTGAATCCCAGACAGCGTGGCACCAGTTGGAGGGCTTCTGTGGAGAAGCCCACCAAAAAGTGGAACAAAGGGCCTGACCTTGGTTGGAGTTACAGAGATGGACACGTACGCCATTTTGTGAAAGAGTTCTGGCAAAAAGACCCAACCAGCGATTTTATATTAATTTAATAAACCGGCGGTATCTTTACAATGCACCAAAAAAGTGGTGCGTTTAAAATGAATGGGAAAATCCCATAGGAAATATTCTGGTGGAATATTTTGCGTGGTAACCACTGCCACCAGCCAGAAACTTGACAAGGGGGGTCCTGGACAGTGCCCCCTTGGAAACAGACCCAGGGGTAATCTAATTAACCCCTTCCAGTACTTCCACAATATGATGGTTTGAACTGGTTCTGTTCACAATTTTGGACTAATAAAGCCAATGGTGACTTTAGACCGTAGTCAGTCCCAGGGTATGGAGTCTATGTTTGAGGGTCACTATGACACCCCTGTGTTACTGCACTGATGGTGCTGTGTAACACATATACCAAAACAGATGATACCCTATGGAGTAAAAGACCCCATAGCCCATAAGCACATACCAAGTCAAAGACATACCTCAAATCATGCCTAAGAGTGGGAAGGAAAGAGTCTCACTCTTAGGAGAAAAAAACAAACCTCAAAAATCCAGCAAAGCTGCTGGGGGACTCGCTAGGTTTGGGAAATTAGCCTTCTAAGAGAATTCTCCCTAACAGTTCCTATGTGGGTTTAAGGCAGGGCTGTGTCCTAGCCCCTTGGCTGTTTAACCAATATGTGTCCGACTCTTGCAGAAGCTGGTCCGATTACACCTAGAGTTGGTCCATGTAAAGTACCATGGATGGCCTATGCTGACGACTTTTCGTTAATCAATAATTCAAAGGGTGGATTGCAAAGACTCCTCTCTAATTTTTCTAAATATGCCAAAGATAATTAACCCCACTAAAACTCAGATCTTGGCTATTTCAGAAGGGGGGGAGTAGTCTGTCTTGGAATGTGGAAAATACTGTGTTCAAGACAAGCTCTAGCTTTACTTACCTGGGTTTTCACTTTAGTGCTCAAATAGGTTTGAAAAACATTCGTGAGATTGTCACAAAACGCAATATTGCTTCAAAACCAAGTAATTCAGATAGACCGAAAATGTGGCCGATTTTCCCTCAAACCGGAACTGATATTCTATGAGGGCAAAATTGTCCCCAAACTCTCTTATGGCCTTGAATTATATGATGATACCATATTCTATCTTTTGGATCAGATCGAAGCCAAGTTGTGGCGTTGAGAATTGAAGGTTCCCAATGTGATCCCTTTAGCAGCCATTAGATTTGAGATATGAGTGACTTAACTAAGAGCATCTGCATTGTGGTTTTCTGCTTTTATTTTCAAAAATGATTTCACCCATTACTGATTCTTTATAAGAGGATATGGGATCATTGCTTAAGAGTGCAGCGAGTTTACCAAGGAACTCGCAGTTCTTAGTACGATTTGGTCTAAAATGTGAAGCAATATTGTCTGTAATTTACATGGACAAGAACACATTAATCGAAAATCCGACCAAAGTCGACTTTGTTTGACCAAGATTGGGTTACTACGACGGAATCATTTCACTCCTACCCTCCTATGAGACATTTATCACACAAACACAAAAGACGGGGGAGGCTTTCTTTTCTGCTTACAGTTTCCTAATCATTTTTATAGTTGGAACTTACTCTTAACAAAGAAAATTTTGCTTAGGAGAAATGTTATTACCCAAATTAATGGTGCTTGCAGATTCTGTAATGAAAACGTACCAACTGAAAAAATTAAAGCATTTGATGCTATATTGCAATGTGCCGATTGATTGTAAGAAGATGTTTTTGGGTAAATTCTTAAATTGGATGATCTGTTTAAATATTCACAATGTTTCGGAAGGCCTAGGGTGGCAGCTTTGATCAAGAGTATGAACCTGTTGTAACTCTACTGTGGCTGATTTTAATTTAGTGCAATTTTACGCTAAATGAATGTCATTTTTCTATTGACAATTGCTTTTTATGATAGGTTTTATAGTACTCTGGATTATATCCTTTCAAAATGTTTTTTTAATACTAGGTTTTATCATTGTTGATGTTTTGTCAATTATATGATGAAGTGTATTGATTTTTTTTTTGTTTGCTTTTTGTAAAGGTATTAAAAAAACAAAAACAAATATATAAAATAAAAATAGGAGCAGAGCGAAGATTCTAGGCAGGAATAGGAGGCCTATGAAGAGACAATTTACTGCAGGAGGTCTAGGAGTGAGGCCCCAGAGGAGGAGGAGGCAGACCAAGAGACCAGAGAGGAGGATAAAGCAGGGGGATGACTGCTTGGATAGAGTATTTGGAGAGAGTGAAGGTAAGGGGTTGGAACTGAGGCAGTGGTACCAATTTAGCAGTTTATATGCAAGTGATTGAAATGCGGTTTGGAGGGAGTACAGGGGAGTGGGTTAAAAGTAATTGCCTGTGTGTGAGAAAGAGGGAACTGAAGCAGGAGAATAGAGACGGGCTGGGGGAGTTTGGGAAGAGTGATTTTTGGAGGTGGGACAGAATGGCAATCTGTTGAGGGTGGGATAGCAAAACCAAGAGGAGATGGCTGGAAGGTTTAGAATTAATCTTAACCTCTGGCATTGCTCTGGGCAACCCTCCAGACCATTGTTCTTCGCCTGACAAGCCATTACAACATGGGGAAAACCATATACAAATCAGGCTTGGTCCGACCCCAAATGGGGCAGTCCAGCTCAAACTGCTTGGTCACATCCCTTCTGCACGAGACCACAAGCATCCCCAGACATTTTTCAGCCTTGTTGGGCCTTGTAAGTGAGGAGTAGCTTGGGTCTCTAGGCACAGCAGGGTCAGGAACCATGTCTGGGCATACCCGTCCCAGTCGGGGTGACTACAGCAAAACAAGAGGTGATGGCTGGAAGGTAATTAATCTTAACCGCTGGCATTGCTATGGGCAACCCCACAGACCACCGTTCTTCGCCTGCCAAGCCATGGGATAGGCCAAGCTTTTTGTTCTTCTATGATCTTCTGCAGCTGATGTTTGGAAATATAATCAGCACCTTGGGCTGCAGTGCGATTCTGTATTGGTTCCCCCAACACCTCTTATGCATGCAGTGCTAGACGTGACGTCAGGGGGCCAGTTTATATCGAGGCACCACACCCGGGACTGGGTTCCTTTTTTGCCACGCTTTTTGTACACTTCAGGAACACGCTACTTTATTTGAAAGAGAAAACACCCATCTCTGCTAAGGCCTCAGGTTTCAAACCATGTGTGTATTGTAGTTGGCAGATGTTTGTTTGTATGTTTGTACTGCTTGGTGGAGAAGCACGATGTGAATGATTGCGTATCGTGCAAATCCATCCAAATCCATGCACCACAAGGCCTTTTGGGAAAGAGCTGTTTAAACTCTTCACCTACCTCCACAAGTGTCTTGAGGTCGGAACGCCTCTCGGAGGACTGCAAAAATCAAGAAGAAGGACCAAAGTCGTCTTTCTTCCCTGGCAGTTCCTCACAGCATCATTCGTCTTCATCCTCAAAGAGTCATCATCATTCCAGAGAGACCCCGGAAGTGGTGACACAGGTACAGTTTTCCACCCAATTCCCTACCCCGGAGGAAAGGGAGAACTTCCGCTTGAAGAAGCTTGAGATCTTCACCAAAGCCCTGGTGCAGTTGGCTTCGTCCTCTGTGCCACTGGCTCCAAAGGGACCCACCATTATGTTCCAAACCTGCATGGTATCAGCAGAAGAACAGTCCTGCACACCTACATGTCAGACATCAAGGCTATGCCCTCCTCTTTGACGTCATGGGCGCCAATTGCTGTCCAAGGTGCTGCAGCCCCTCTGGAGTATGCCCCTCTTCCAATGATGCCATTTATGTCAGAAATGTGCCACCTCTATGACGAGGAAGGCGAGCAAATTCCATTTGGTTTGGAACCATTGGACTCGAGAGAGGAGAGGGACTTCCAGGAGGCATTTTACATGGAAGGTGAAGATATTGAAGACTTGGCCGCTGAACCAGTGGTCTTTGCACCTCCGCTTAGCTGGATATCCTCACTCTGGGTAAGCCACGGGCTTCCTTTCATAGGTTAATGACTGAGGTTGCAGATATCCTGCTGATACGCTGCGGTTATCTGCCCCATCCAGGCCAAAAGTCCAGTTTGTATTAGCGGAACTCTTGGACTATGGACCCCAGAAGGATACTTTGTTACTGTTGAATATAGCAGTGGAAGCTCCTGTGCTGGAGGTGTGGAAAGGGCCTGCCTCTGCACTTGCAGTCGACGTGGAGCTTGCAAAATAGCTTCGTCCTGCTTCCTCAGGTATGGTGTTTTTATTCACCCATGCCTCACCGGGGAGCTTTTTGGTACAGGCAGCGAATGAACATTTGAAGACCTCTATCTTTCCTTCTCTCCCTACTGAAAGGGAGCTTAAGAGACTGGATGCCCGGGGAAAGAAGTCAGTTGCCTCAGTCAGCCTGGCCGTTCGGGCAATAAACTCCTCCTCCACCGGAGCAAAGGTCTATTTTGGTCTTTGGTCCGCAGTGGCCAACGCAGCAGACCACATCACTGAATGGGGCATGACAGAAGGATTTCTGGCCATGGTTCAAGAGAGCAGTGAGGCTTCCTGTCAGATCCTGCAGTCAGGAATAAACACAGCTGACTGTTCCATGGCCACAAGCACGGTGATAACGTGTCATTCCTGGATGAGAACATGGTGCTTTGCGCAAGATGCACAGGCAAAGCTTCTGCACTTGCCCTTTGATGGGCAGAACCTGTTTGGGACCAAGGCCAATGACACCCTACAAATGTTCCAGACCTCCAAGGTGACAGTGAAGTCTTTGAGTTTAGCCATACAGCTACCTTCTACAAGGGGTCACAGTGCTGCAGATAAGATTTTGAAGTGGAAGTAGTTTACGCCCTATTTTTGAAAGTTGTGAGTAAAATGATTTTTTAGGGAGTAGCTTCCAAATGGGATAATTTTATAAATGAGCAAAAATGTTCAACTGCAAAACAGATTTTTTTGGGTACGAAATACTTATTTGCACCAAGTTATTCATGCACCTTAAGATACATTTCACCTCTTCATAATTATTTTCGCTTCTTCCTGTGGTAATACATGAACGTCTGGTCGAAACACATCAATGGATTTTGTTTGGGTGAAAGCGGGGGCACAAGCTCCTATGTATTCCTTTCCCATTTTTTATTGTGAGTATTTTTACTCCCTCTTTCCATTTTTTGGGAGTATTTGCCTATTTGTAGGGAGTAAATGTGGCCGATACACACCTTATCTGTAAGACTGAGGGGTCAGATTTATTTGCCCTCTTACCTTCTACGCCTCCCAGGGAAGAGATCAGATGGCCCCTGGGAGACTGCAAGGCAGACTCCCCAAGGGAAAGAGGTAGAGGTGCCCCGATAGATGCAGCGGCCACCCAAGGTACAAATAGCTCAGACCTTCTGCCACTAGTCACCTGTGGGAGGGAAAATGTCCCTGTTCAGCACGGAATTGGTCTTGAGGCACGTCTGTACCTTGGGCCTTACAGGTCGTTCAGCAGGGTTAGTGCCTCCATTTCATTCAGCATTCTACAGACCTCTTGCCTCCTGTGCCCACTCTCTTGGGGGGAGTGCAGTTGGCTTCTCTTGAAGAGCACAATAGAACTAGTACTGAGCTCAGAATGAGGCAAGGGATGATATTACACTTATTTTTTTTTCATACATATTTTTTATTATTACCCTTTAGTTTATTACAAACTTTTAGCAGAGCCTATGCATCAGAGTAGTACAATTAAAAAGACAAGCCACTGTTAATTATAAACAGACAGTCTAAAAACAGTCAGAGAAGATGAAAGAAGAAAATAAAATAAGAGAGAGATCGTAAATCTATAGTTTAAAATTCCGTAAACGTTAAAATAATAGGTTGCACATTACATTATACTTCATGTATAACCTTTTCACAATTCAAATATATAAAAACACTTCATTTTAAAAAGTCACTCTCTGCTTAAGGTCTTCGTGATTTAAAATAATTATAACATTTCTTCGCTAAACTTTGTTAATGCAGTTTAAAATGTTTCCCCCAGCACAAATGATCTCGCCATTCTGATGCGCTTCTAGAGGGTATTTCTTGTACAAACTCCCCCAAGAAGTGTGTTCTCGGTTTTTTTTTTTATCACAAGGCTGTAGAGTGTCAAATGTTTCAGTGTTTCTTTGTGGGTTTTAGACAGTCTACATTCCTCCACATTTCCCCAACGCGATTACGAGTTTTAAGGAGCTCTTGTGTGTGTAGTAAATTCATCCTAAATCTCATAAAAATAACATGATGTTTAAGACTAGAAAACGTTACTAGGTATCTAGACAGTGTGTACAGAGCCTTTGGTTCTTTCCCAAGATGCTCAAAGAGCTTATATCTGGATTTGTGCGCTTATTTTCTGATTAAAGATGGAGGCTTGCGTCCAATACGGGATGAGGCTGCTGAATTTGTACTAGCGGAAGGACAAATTCATGATGGTAACTCTAGCCCAGATCCTCCAAACCCTTGATCTGCAGGAGTGGTTGCTGTCACTGGACCTTCAGATGCCTACTTCCACGTGCACATTCATTTAAAGCACAGGAAGAACCTGAGGTTCGTGGTGAGACAACATCACAACCAGTTCAGAGCCCTGCCGTTCAATCTTTCTTCGGCACCCAGGGTTTTCACCAAGCAGCTGACAATGTTGGTGGCTCACCTTAAGAGGCAGGACAATTGAGAACTCTGCGGAAAAAGAGCAGCCGAATCTAGCTGGAGAAATACCCCATCACCTCGCAATAAAGAACATTTTACATTAGCCTCTACTACCTATACAGATCAGACTCTTACAGCGAACGTATTCAAAATGCTAAATCTAACACTAGAGAATTGTTTAACATTCTCAAAGAACTAGAATCGCCCACTTTTTGAACCTCCAATGCAAAGTAAATTAACCCTTCCCCAGCCCCACTTGGTGAGGGATAGTTAGAGGATAGAAGAGTCATTCAGGAAGCCAGGCTACCCAAAGTCAATTGAGCAAATGCCTGGGTGAGCTTAAGCACTTGTAGGTAAGTAAAAATGTCTTGCACAATGTTTTAAGAATTCTTTGAAGAAAAGTAGAATCAATGTAGGCCACAAGCTGGTTAGGCTTGTGAGGGCTAAAGTTGTAAGCAACTCTACAGGAGCAACCAAGACTAGTCTCCACTGAGAACAAGCAAGGTTACAAGACAAGAGGTAAGACTGTACAGTACCTTTGGTTAGAAGAAATGGTTCCAGCTGGCCTCGGTTCCCATGCAGCTCTGCAGATCCTGGGTTCCTGGGCCTCAGTCGTTGGGACAAGAGGGAGGACTTCTGGGGACTCCTGCACTGCAACTTGAAGGTCGGTGGCAGCAATGGGCAAACTTCAATTCAGCGGCACTTCGCGGTTTCAGCTCCTTGCGTCCCAGCAAATAGCACCACCGTGGATTCTCGGATGTCAAGGTGGACTTTCCTTTCTTCTGGGGTCCAACACTCTGTTGAGGTGGCTCAGGCTTGGTCAGTACGGCTTCCTTGGAGTCCGGAGGACCTTCATGGAGCTCTGGTCCGACTTAAGTGATACACTCCAATCTGGTGTTCCTCTCTCTGGCACTTAGGTTCCTGCAGCAGCAAGGAAGTACAGCCAGCTCTGAGAGGATGTCCAGACGAGTTCCCACCAACTCAAGGGAAGAAGTCCTTGCAGGGCTACTCTAGTCGAGGCGAATTTGGAGCTTCACCAGGCAAAACAACGGTCTAGGAGTTGCAGCAGGCGTCTCTTCCAAGTTCTTCTTTGGATTCCTTCGTCCAGTGGTTGACTCTGCCTTCGAAGCCAAAAAGCCTTGCATTTTATGCAGGTTTCTCCCATTCATTGCAGCCTAGCTGTCAGTCACCCAGCAGGGTGGCTGTCCTTGCCAGACAGTCAGCCAGCCAATCACCTTAGAATGCATTCTGGTAACCCAGGAGACTAAGCACAGGGAGTTTCGGGCGCCTCCCTCGCTTCCTGCCCCTGCCAGACATGCTGGAGCCAGAGGCGGGTTTCAGCAGTGAAGCCCGCCAAAGACCAGACGAACAAAGGGACCAAACCTGGCTTGGCACGCAGAGTAAAGAAGGATCTTTCCAACAAGAAACAGCGAAAAAAGACCAGGCAATTTTGACAGAATGAAAAGCCATGGGTGCTTTACTGCAGCTGTGAACGCAGCCTTCTGTAAAAACACACAACAGTAATTCAAAGTAAACCACTGCCACCAGCCATTCATTGTAGAAAGGGTAACCAAAAATGTCACATGAGAAACTAGACGAAGGGGATACTAAGTAAACCCTCCAGCACCCTTTTGTAAGATAGTGTGTGCTGGGTCTAGAAAGTTACAAGTGTAAGTAAAGTCATTTTCACTTCACTGCTCTTGGAAACAGTAGTTTATCCAAGAGAAGGTATTTAAACCTTTTAGGAAATCTTAGACTTCCCTGTGCAACTGCACTCAAGGAGCTGTGTCACAATGTGAAAAGCTAATGCTTATGGAGTTTGTCAGACTCCCAAAACCAAAAGAGAAACGGGGTTCAAATCAGATAAAAATACATGAGAGAGTGGGAAAAAGGTCTCTCTCTCTCTCTCTCTCTCTCCCTCCCTCCCTCTCCCCTCTCCCCTCTCCAAGTTAAAAATCAAAAGTCCTAGAGTCCATCAAAAGAGCTGGCGGTCTCTAAGGTAGAGAGGAATTTGCACATTTCTGAGAATTCTCCCTAACATTCCCACTGCCTAAAGTGGGAGGCGTGTGTTGGTATTTGCATGAATGGTGCTCCTTCAATGTGTGGTGCTCGAGCTGGGTTAAAAGCAAAAGTGTTGGCAGTAGCTCCACATATATTGTGGATACACTGCGTGATCCCCGGGAAGCTTTGCCTGTGTGCAATATGGGGAAGGGACTCTTAGAGGTGCTGACTGCTGTTGAAAAGATTGTGCATCTTATTAAGATGCACCGCACAAGAGCCAGTCTGTTTGCCACATTATGTGCATAAATGGAAGTTGTACATGATGCTTTGTTTCACACGGAGGTCAGGTTGCTCTGCAGGGGGAACAGTGTTAAATCGTGTTTGGGAACACAGGAACAAAATGAGACACTTTCACCTGGGTTTAGACCAGACGAAAGAAGAGCCTCTGTTTGATTCACACTGGCTTGTACTGTTGGCTTACTATGGCGACCTCTTTGAAAAGCTACATTTTCTAAACCTCTCCCTGCAAGGCACAGAAAAGAAACCACATCATTGGCTATGAACGCAAAAATGTCAGCATTCAAGAAGAAGCTGGAGCTTTGGAGAAGGAGAGTTTGTCTGCATTCCGATGCGTTTCCATTATTAGCAGATGCTCTTGAGGAGGCTGAGTATGTTCTTTCATGCGTTGCTGAACTAATGGGAAACCATCTCAGAACCACTCTCAAAGTACTTTCCAAGGAACAATTGTAGCATCAATGACTGAGTGGTTCAGCCTTTCCTAGCAGACGTTGGGGCCCACCTCCCAATACACCTCCAGGAGGAACTAATGGAGCTCAAAGTGACCGCCTACTGGAGAGCCAATTCAAAAAAATGTCCTTGGGTGGATTTTGGCAAAATGCATAGTTTCCAACTTTATCCAAATGTGTAGTCAATATACTGTTACCTTTCAGCAACTCGTACCTTTTGCGAGATTGGATTCTCAGCACTTGCAGCCCTAAAAACTAAATATCTGTCAAAGCTGGAAGAAAGCTTGTGGTTGGCTATTGCAAAAATTTAACCCAATAGTGATAGGTAGGCTGCTGAAAGGCAGACCCACCCTTCACACTAGTTCACCAGTATGCCACTGCCCAACTTGCAAGTGACTGCATTGATAGTAATCAAGTTGTTGTACTTAAACAAATTGTTACATGTCCTACATTACTGTAGGAAATATCCAACTCTACTTTAAGTCCTCTGTAGCAAAACATTCTAAATGCTGTTTACAAATATTTGCCCTCTAATCTAATTTGAGTTATTGCAATGATTTTGAAAGAATTTGTTTGGCACCTACACCTCCATTTGGGGCACTAGTCTACACCAGATAAACATTTTGAAGTCTGTGTATATAGGGTCCCAAGCCAGGTACTTTGTCTAAGGGGGGGGAGGCACGGGGGTGAACAAGGTTTGAAGACCACTGTTGTAGAGTGACTATCTTGTTATCAAAGAAAATGTTTATATAAAAAGGCAAAAAACCTAATTGCTTTCTTGCTGGCACTGCTATATGTTAACATATAGTTTGATTGCTAGTTTGGAAGAAACTTACCTTGTCTTGTCCGTAGGGGACAGCGCACTTGTGGGCTTGAACAGTGGAAGCTTAATGTACTAAACAAACCTTGTCCACGTGCTTGCTGTGCACTTGTGTGCAGCGTTTCAAAGTGTCCGGTACGGTGCATATACAACTTGTACACATGACCGCACCTTCAGTGGGTACGAGCGAAATCCTTCCAGTGCTTTACTGTAAAGGAAAGAGTTGCACGGAGACAGCGATACTCAAGATTTGACTGTCTCCTTAAGAACATTGTAGTGTTGCATAGCCCCTGTGAGAATGTGTCTATTGTATATAAAGGGCACCGTGCTTGTAATTTTCAATGGGTTCCCCAGACAGCTGCATGCCGGTGGAAAGACATCCACTGGCATAGATTTCCCTTGTGTGGGGATTGGTGATGTGTGGCTCGTGGGAAGCATGAGTGACTGTCGCAGCATCTTTAATATTGCTCAATTCTGCATTAGGGTGCCAAGTTTTGAAGTGTGTGGCAGACTGTTTGAGCCGCTCTTTGGTACGGGGTCGGAGGCTGGGGATGGTTGAAATGCCCTGATGAATGCAGTCTTTGATTCCTGCTTCTGGTGGCACAGGGCGCTTTGACCTTTACTTTACAAAAGCTCCAATTAGATTTGCTGTTGTGATTCTGCGCACAGCGAATGGTTGCAGATATTGGCCACCCAAGCTCTCATAAAGAATGGAGAGAAAAGGCTCCTCTAACCAACAGTGGACAGATGCCCCTCCCACTCCCCCACCCCCATCTATTTGTTTCTCTTAACAATGTTTGCAACCTGATCATTGCTTTCACTTAAGCCATTGAACACCAGCCAACTAAAAAAAAGTGGCATCCATTAATTGCCCAGCAACTGAATTTTCATTAAAGGAGTTTCAACCCCTTGTGTCTCACCAACCCTCTCCCCCCCACTGCCCCCCCCCCCCTCTTGTTCAAGCTGGGGAAGATGGTTCACAGTATGTGCATCAGTTTGAGATTTGTGTAATGTGAAAAGTGTACAGGGCAGGTACTCTGAAGTTCAAGGTCAAAGCACCCCTTAAGAGGGTCTGTAAATCTGCCCCCCATAAAAAGCCAACTCTGTCATTTTGTATTGTAATGCTTTTGAATATCATTTTTTTCATTGCTGGAAGGTAAGGATGCTATACCCGTGAGGCAGAGCTTTTTACGCTATTTATTTTAAAGAACACATAGATGGCTTGTTTACGCCCTTTTTCCATTGCCTTTTCGGTTCACAGTAGGGCTAGTTGGGCCAGCCTTTCTGTTCAGGGGACCGTGTTCCAATTCCCCCCTATGACTCGTGCTCTACTCCATTTACATTTAGTTTGTTCAACACTTTTGGGAAATCGCTACACGATTTAATATATTTCAGGGACTCTGGATTACTGCATGTTCTCGTTATACTTATGTCACATCCTCTATATAGGTTGATGAGTTTCCCGGAGGGATTTTATTGCCTGTTTAATGCTGTTTGTTTTTTTCCAACCACTTGACCTCAGCAATTAATTGAAGATAGTTTGCCTGTAAACTTTATTGAATGCTTGCTAGGGATAGTGATCCCTGTCATTAATTTAGAAAATAACTTTTTTGATCATTGTTTGACGATCTGGGGTGAATGCGTTTTATCGTGATGGTGGTTTTTTTGTTTTGTCTCCAATGGTGGGACCAGTTCATGCTCGCTAGATGTTGTCGAGCATGGACTATTTTCTTGCTTGTCAGGAGTTTTCAGCAGCCTTGTGTATCGGAGGACTGGCGTAGTAGCAGGAGTTTTCTGACCTGGGCGTGAAAGGAGTGCCTTTTAATTGCTTTGCTATTTGAAAGTGGGAGGACACTTTATTCCCATAAGGCAGTGGTCTTCAAGCTTTTTTTATGCTGAGCCCCTTCCCCCTCCCTGAGTAAAATAGTTTCTGCCCCCTCCCTGCAACAAATGCTTCTATTTTCTATTAAAAAAGTCACCATAATCATTCAAACCCCTCACTGCATGGCTTCCTACCTCCTCCCACCCCACCCCCAGTTTGAAGGCCTCTGCCTTAAGGCACGCAAGCTGTTCAACATACAGAGGCCCCCTTTTCGTGGGTGGGTTGACTCCTTCCCAGTTCCACACAAGGACTGTTCTACTGATCAGGCTGATCGCTTTCAAACCGTCGCCACGTAAGGGATAAATGCTCCTACTGGCTACCCCTCTCTGGCTTTAACGCTGTTGCTGCTCCAATGCCCCCACAGTGTTCCACACAAATAGGTCCATGCCTTCCTCAGATAGGTGCACCCGACTCTCTAAGTAGTAGGTTATCTATATTTATCTGGCCGTGGCGCATGTGTGAGAAACCATGCCTCTGCAAAATATACCCATGGTTTGTTTGGTTTACTTTTTTACAGGATTTTTCCACTGCTATGAGCGCTGCACTAGTTCAGCTGTAGTGCATTATTTATTGCACATTAGCAATGCTTATGGGGCCGAGGGGAGACTTCTGAAACTTCTGGAAGATAGTGCCTGGCTCATATTAGCAAAGGCCTTCCTGCTAAGGTGTAATATTTATTTTTTGTTCCTCCAGTAAATATCACTTTGGACATGGGTTCTGTCCCTGCATAGCCTCCTATTTCCTGTACTTGTTACTGGGACTCTGCAAGCTGGGACTCTGGCTTATATTTACATTTAAGAAACTGAAACGGGTGCTTATCTTTTAAAGGACACACACAAAATGACTGCCACATTTTAGGTACAAGAGCTCTGCAGTTAAGAATCCATTGCCTCTCCAGAACACCCACCTCTAATATTATTAGCGAGCAGATGCTGCTAGATAAAACCACAATGGGTGAAAGTCTTGGAGAAAGTTAACCAAGCACCAAGGGACGCTTCACTCATAAATCAGAAGTGCCCCGCAAGTGGCTGTTGGGCTGAACGTCTTGTTGGAGAATCGTTGGAGCTTTGCTGTACACGTCTCCGTCGGTGTGTTCACCGTAACTTGCTATAAGCAAGTCAGACTCTACACAAAGTAATTGCTTTTGCTGAAATTGGACTTTATTTACTTCCTCGCTGGGCTGAAACTGTGTAAAATTGTCAATTCTCTTCCTGTTGCAGCCCCGCCCCCTGCTTAGCCCATGTCATCGACTCCTACTTCTGTGCTGAGCGTGCACGCACCCAGAAGTGCCCCGCAAGTGGCTCTTGAGCTGTTTGGGTGTGCAGCGTGGGTGAGGTTATTGTATTTCTCAATGCGTTATTATTCTTGTAGCTTATTTGACACACATCAATCTACAGATTACATTTGATCTGACGCTAATGATTGGTTCCTTTTTGTCCTTGTCACAGCCATTGCCGTTTAATGCGATATATATATCTCTCTTTCTGAGGCTTGTGGAATCTGCTTAGATCACATGATGTGCATAGGCCGACATCTAACGGAAGCTGCAGAGAATTAGAGCTCTGTGGTTCCCTACAATGACTCAAAGCACTCAAACAATGCAAAACATCAATAGTGATATGGATAGTTGAAAGAATATACCCTCTAAGAATGTGCAGGTGGGGTCGAAATCCTTTTCTGTGGTAGTAAGCGCTGGATTGTTAGACCAGAAGCTAGATAAAATCGATGAATTGCAGATAATGGGAAAAGCAGTGAAGCTTAATACAGATAAGATTGAGCGCTTGGAGCGCGCAATCAAATTCATACAATCTGACTTGAATGCAGAGTGCTTGAACTCGGATACTCTAACACAATCTAGGGCTAACTCTCGGTCGGAGAATAACTTAAATAGTCCATCAGCCCTTTTGGAAGTGATGGAACAAGAATCGGAATATTTCTGATTATGCTGATGACCATGAAGTGGCGGCCACGTTGGATCAAGATACCCCATTCAAAGAATGCTTCTCCAGGCGGAAGAATAAGATGCGTGCCAGGGCACTAAAATTAAGAGCTATTAAGCAAACTGATGCAACCCATGTAGGCAAAAAAACTAAAAATGTACTAACTATAAAAATAAAAATGTTTGATTCCAATATCAAAGATGCCTGTAACTTATTAGTGTGAGAAGGTGCTCTAGCTGTCACACAGCTCGATGAAGAGAGCAAAAATACACTAGAACTTAAAGATACCCTCCAAAACACAAGAGATTGAGGAACCTATTGAAAATAGAAATAAAAAAGGTCCAAACATGCGGTCCGATATTGTTATCAAAAGTAAAAGTGAAAAAATGTAAAACGAAGATGGAAAAGATGACGATTTCATTACTGAAACTGAGGTTGTTAAATAAAGAAACTATTGATTTAAATAGCTAAGAACAGGAAGCACGTACGGTGGGACTAATTGATCTGACCGAAAGTGATGCTTATGAAAAATATGGAGAAGCATCGGATACTCTGTCACACGCTATGAAACACAAGGGCAAAAAAACAGAATATAAAAAAAATACAAAAAAAATAAGAGAAGTAATCAAATTGAAAGCATTAAAGGCAATCGTAATAAATTGGATGGATCTAAGGTGGGGATCGGTATCCAGCAATTTTTCACAAAAAATGTCAAGGTTATTCGAAACCCACTTAGTTACTAGTGATAATTTGAGAAACCCAGGTAGTCCTTAAAATCAACAAAGTCATCAACTCTAAATGTGCTATAAAGATTGAAAATAATCTATGCAGTAATGAAGAGCAGTGTAAAGGAGTAGACAATGTGGTTACTTCTGACGATAAGGATAACAATATTCTCCGTAGTGAGGAAATTAGAATTCTGGTACAGCAAGCTTTGCTCAATTTACCCCAATTCCCCTCTAAACTTGGTGCTCCCCATCCTCTACAATTTTAGGGGGTAGTTATGAGGGAGTAAGTAACAACTATAAGGATAGCCCTGTGCTACATAAGGAAGACAATGCGAGGACTTTTATAAATATTTGCCCACTGTGCACTGATAATAACACTGAGAACAAATCGGTGAATGCAGCTCGCAAATTAGGGTGGAACTGGTGATAACGCTGAGAAAAAGTCAGTATACACAGTTTGTGACTTTGAGAGAGGGAATGGGTGAGATGAATGTGGGGTGGTCCCAAGATGTAGGAAGAACACATCAGAATAAGGAGTGGGAGGATGACTATATGGAGAATAGAAATGGGGAATCTGGAAGATTACACAAAGGAAGGCAAGAAATCAGACCGCAACCTAGAAAATTTCAAATGAAAAGATGACGTGGAGACAGCCTCATTATACTGATGACCCGAGTGTTACTTTAAAATTTATGTTACCAAATGGAGGACCCCACTCTCTTATTCGTGGAAGGATCCTGTCCCTTTTTAATGAAATTCCACACTTATCGCTTATTTCATCTGGGGACATCAAGTTAATCGACTTTATTAATCTTGTCAGACTCGATTTTGTTAGGATAGTATTTCATTTGCGAGCCATTTATGAGCTTGTACTTTCAGAGGGCGAATCATTTAACAGGTTTGGTTATGATTTGTTGAATTATGGCCAAGGTCTTCTAAAATCTTGGGGAGGAGAGCAGAGAGAAAGCCATGGAAGCTTGCTAAACCCCATAATTGAGGAAAGTGATGAAACCATCAAGCCTGCTGGATGTTCTAGAGAAGCGGAATTGAGATGGCTGGCTCTAACCTTAAGAGAATCTATTTAAAAAATCCAGGGGCTTAAGGAGAATTGTTAGCGTCACATGAGGTCAGTTTGATCTCCTGGAACTCTAGGGGGTCTTGCTTTTTAAAAAATTCTACTGAAATATGTACTATACTCTCAGCTTGCTCCTTTGTTTGTATACAAGAAACCTGGGCTACATCTCTGCTCTTCCTGGATGGCTATATGATGTGTCAGAAATTGGCTATCAAAAGATCTAAATGCAGACCTTGGGCTCCTGATAGCGGTTAGACATGATCTTGAAGGGAAAATGTTAAAATCTTGTAACCTAACTAGAGGGATTATTGCTTTTCTTCATGAATTTAGTAAACAGAAGCTTCCAGTACATCTACTAATTGTCAATATATACTGGTCCCCTGACTCTGATTTGAAAGAGACTATAGGACGCATACATTTTATTATTCAGGAATGCCAGGAATTTTGTTCTGATTTGAAGATTATTTTGGGTGATCTTAATTTCGGAAATGGGAACTAATGTAGGGAATTGTGCTACAGTAGGTATTTCTACTGAGGATACAAAACTGGTGGAAAAGGCGGATGTACTTTGGGGCGGTACTATAAAACGTATCCAGGGTGAGATATGGTTCCAATTCTTTGAAGATTGGGGCTTGTATTATGTGAATGATTTGTTGGATTCTACCAGTGATCGTTATACCTGGAGCAATAGAAATACTTCATTATTGATTACTTATTTACTACTAAGGGTCTTTTCAATCTTGTTAAAGAATTTATTTTGATCCCTACGTTGAAAAGTGACCACAAAGTTCTTATGGTGACCCTCCATTTGGATCTTATCAACTCTACTGGCGGGCATTTCCCACTTGGGCTGAACAATAATAAGCCTTGCAATCGTATTACATGGCATAAAGGGAATATTGAGAAGGTAAATAAAGTTTTCTTACATGATTTTCAGAATATTGAACTTAGCAAGAAATTGACTTTATACACACACAATGCTTTCGAACACTATGTTGAAACTGCAGTGAGGGATACATGTGGAGGTAAGCAACTTAGTATTCCCAGTAGGAATCAACCTCATTGCTTCTGTAAAGCAATGAACGATCTCAAGAAAGGAAGGAATAGGGAATTAAGAGCAATTCGTAATATCTCCCTTCAGAAAGATTCCATTCTACTCCCTCTTGCAAACCATCAGGCCGCCGCGGCCTGTTCCCTTTATGGTTCACACCTGATCTGAAGACCACTAAACAACTATATAAATACCTAGAACGCAAATGGCAGAAAGACAAAACCCAAGAGAGCAGAGCCACCTTGGCCCGACACCTACATCAGTACAAGGCCAAAATCCGGAAAGCAAAAAAATCCCACTACAACTCCCGAATACTAAACTCCAAAAACCCCTGCAAAGAACTTCACAAAATCATCAACATATTCACCAAACCAGCATGCACAACCACCGTCCCGACCCCCTCACAATCACTCTGCGACTCACTCTGTCTCCACCTTTACGTCACGGCCCTCGAAAGAACAAATGCACTAACCACCAAACTGGCTCTCTTACAACCACCAGGAAACCCTACCCCCATTCCGGCCAACCCACTGCCTGCGACCACTGCGCAACCAAAGTTCGACTCCTTGAGTCCAATATCACCCAACCAATTTCTCAAACTTCTCTCTGCCCGCAAACCATCCGGCTCTCCGCTAGACCCTTGCCCGGCAACAACCCTCAAAGAAATTTTCACTTCTACCTGCGCAGGAGAACACGCAAGATCCATCATAAATGACTCCCTTTCCTCGGGTATGTTTCCCGACACATTCAAAACAGTCCATGTCAAACCTCTAATAAAAAAAACCTTCCCTCGACCCTCTCGAGCCCAAAAACTACCGCCCCATTTCATACACCAGGTTCCTTGCCAAACTCATTGACCGAACCGCCTACTCCCAACTAAATGCCTTTGTCGAAGCCAACAATCTCCTAGACCCCGCACAATCAGGTTTCAGAGCCCGACACGGAACGGAAACCACCCTAACTTCAATCTGGGATAACCTTAAAATCACGGCAGACTCTGCGGGATGGGCCACATTAATCCTTCTTGACCTATCCGCCGCCTTTGACACAATCAATCACTCAATCCTCCTTGACAGCCTCCACTCCCTAGTGATTTGTGGAACCGCTCTCAAATGGATAGCCTCATTCCTCAAAGATAGGTACCAAATAACGCTACTCTCTGCCTATTCCTCTCAAGTCTGACCAGTCGACACAGGAGTTCCACAAGGAGCATGCCTATCTGCCCTCCTTTTCAATATTTACTTGATCACCCTCCCACCAAAAAATTCGTTCACACAACATCCTGTGTTAACTACGCTGATGACACTCGACTAATTCCAAAATTCCTGAACTCAAAACCCATCTACCGACCGGACCTCGCCTCCTCGACATAGAACCCTGGATGACCCAAATCCACCTCCTGTTAAACCCCTCCAAAACTGAAATCATGGTATGTGGCAACTCCGAACTTCTTCAACACCCACTACCCTGGCCATCTGCTATGGGCAACTCACCGACTACCTCTAACTCAGTAAAAAACCTTGGATGCACCCTTGACTCTGACCTAACACTCTCGCGCCAAGTCAACAATGTCTCAAAGTCCTGCCACTGCCGCCTTAAAACTCTTAGGCGCATCTTTCCATATCCCTCCTTTCCCAACAGACTCTCTGCGGTCCAATCAATTGTTATATCAAGACTGGCTACGCTAACCCCCTCTACCTCGGAGTCCACGCTTACCAACTGAATAAACTTCAAAGACACACAAAATGCCACAGCCAAACTGCTACTAGCGCTCAGTCCGAGAGACCACATTTCCCTAGCCCTTGAAACTCTGCACTGGCTTCCAGTGGCTCGAAGGGTGACTTTCAAAACCTTATGCATTTCTCACCGAGCATTGCATAAAACCGGGCCTCAATATCTTCAAGACAAGGTAAAACCCTATCACCCTCCACATACTCTAAGATCAAGCTCAGCCTGCCTCCTAGTCATACCTAAAACAAACTCAGTCAGGTTAGGCGGATCATCATTCTCAGCCTTGGCCCCCACGCTGTGGAACGCACTCCCACCCCGCATCCACCTAACTGAAGATCTAATGTCTTTCCGCAAACTACTGAAAACTTGGCTCTTTCCCTAAAACCAACCCATATGCAAACTAACCCAATCTGAATAACAGCATCTCAATGACACAGACCCAACAAACCACAAGATCTTGAATAACAATAAGACCAATAACAATACAACATCAAGATCCATGCGAGAAATCGACAACTAAAAATCACTAATGTAAACTAAAAGCACAAACAGAATAGTGCTAGCAAAGTAGATCAAAGTAGTGAAATGGACAAAAAGGAATAAATCGTACGAAAACAACAGTAATGAGGTTTAAATTAAAGCAATGTATGTAATGAGTGCAATGGACAAAATGTACAAAATGAGCGAAATGAATAAAGAGAAGAGGATGGAAAGATGAATACAAGAGAATGATGAGTACACAGACAGATGACACCAACTGTATGAGTGCATGGCGTAAATGGCAAGTACAGAATAGACAATTCAAGTACAAGAGACGGGTGTAGTGCATGAAACAGAGAGTGCACGGAACGGATCCAGTGCGTATGACAAGTGACATGGCCTAAATCGATAATGCATGATGAATGAACGAAGTGAATGGAATAGATGAAATCGTGAGAATGGAGGAAGCGCATGGAACGGATGATTGCGCTGAGCGGATGAATGTGTAGAGCAGATGAGTGTGTAGAGTGGATGAGTGTGTAGAGCGGATGAGCGAATGACTTTGTAGAGCAGATGAGTGCATATAGCAGACGAGTGCGTGGAAAGAACAAGCGCATAGAGCGGATGAGTGTGGGGAGTGGATGAGTGCGCAGAACCGAAGAGTGCGCTGTGAGAAGTGTGTAAGAACGGAGGAGTGTGTAAGAACGGAGGAGTGTGTAGAGTAGATTAATGCGTAGAACAGACTAGTGGGTAGTGCGGACGAGAGCACGGAGTGAATGAGCACCTAAAGAGCGGAGGGGTGCGTAAGAGCGGGTAAGTGCATAGAGCAGATGAGTGCATACAGCGTGCGAGGGCACAAAGCTGACAAATACTTAGAGCGGATGACTGCATAGGGCGGAAGACTGCGTAGAGCGGACGGGTGCATAGAACGTATGAGTGCCTAGAGCGAATGAATGCGTAGAACGGACGGAACGGGTGAAGTACGTGGATGGAATTGGGTGACGTATGTAGATGGAACGAGTGACGTATGTGGATGAAACGGGTGTAATATGCGAATGGTACTGGTGTAATAAGCGAATGGTACTGGTGTAATAAGCGAATGGTACTGGTGTAATATGTGAATGGTACGAGGAAGTATGTGGATAAGTACAGGTGAAATGCGTGGATGGATTGCATAAAACATCTTAGAAATACACGGAGCAGACCGGAGTGCATGGAGCGGACTGGAGTGCGTGGAGCGGATTGGAAGAGCATCTAACCCATCATATCACATCACCACGCTTACTCTCTTCTTTACACCACCACTCAACTAGAACACAGAGATACTATGACACCATTCAGTATAGCTGTTCTCATACCAAACATCTGCCTCATACTCCCCATCACTCTAACTAAACACCGCTGGTTACACCCCCCCGGCCAGGCGTTCTCCTCAGGCCTAACGCAGCCACAATCGATCTGGATAAATCCTGCCAGAACAAACACATACAATTGATCTCTCAACTACCGCACCTACCGCTAAGAAGCAGCTACTACAAGAATGCCACACCAGCTGCACACATATCCGGTGCTCACATGCACCTTGACTCTCTCCTCTCTCTCTCTACTGACTTGAACTTCAGTTCCCAAGGGCATTCAACCTACCAGTGCCTTCAGACCATACCAATGGTACATAAGGCGCTATATAAATGCAAAATAACATAACATAACACACCCCTTCCTACAACTTTCCCAAAGGACACCACCTGGTATCAGAAAATCCAAAAGGCTTTATCAGACAAAATTGAGCTCCTACAAAGAAAGATTAAAAATAAAAAAGCCACTATAACAAATAACCTGCATGCTCCCACTACAGCTATACCACCCTCTGCCCGACTTAACTTATTCAAATTTACCCCACTCAGCATCAAAGAAGTAGGAGAAATAATACTAAGTCTCAAACCGTCTAGATGCACGGGTGACATCTGCCCAGCACCTATCATAAAAGAAACCGCAAAGGAGAAAGCCCTGTTTATCACCTCACTTATCAGCGTCTCCTTCAATTCCAGTGCAGTCCCTACTAACCTCAAGGACGCGTGGGTCGTGCCCCTCCTTAAGAAACCATCCCTTGACCCTTACAATCCTTCCAACTACAGACCGATCACCACCGTACCTTTCCTTTTGAACATCATAGACAGAGCAGCCTATTTGCAGATCCAGCACCATCTGGAAAGCAATAATCTGCTAGGGCTACGCCAATCTGGATTCCGACCTAGCTATGGAACCAAAACAGCCCTAATAGATCTAGTAACCCAAATCAAAAACATCAAGGACTCAGGCAATCTTGCCATCCTTCTCTTACTAGATCGATCAGCGGCGTTTGACTTGGTCGACCATAAAACCCTCTGTAATCATCTCTCCTCAGCAGCCCACTTCTCCAAGAAAGCAATCAACTGGATCCAGTCATTTCTTAACAACAGAATAACCAGAGTGTTCGCACCCGCTGCCTTTGCACCCCCTTCGTCTGTCACTTGCAGAGTTCCACAAGGCTACTGTGTCGCCCCCACACTCTACAACATATTCACAAATCCTCTTTTCGACCAACTTGACCAACTGGGCATATCTTACACTAACTACACGCAAATCCTCATACACATAACAGGCAACCAGGACACAGACCCACAACGACACAATAACATCTATCTTATCATACAAGCCTGGCTGGCACAACACGGGCTCTACCACAACGATCACAAGACTGAGCTTCTCCTTGTGGGTACCCAAGCTAGACTCAACAAACTTGACAACAAATTCGACTGCTTCAATATTGACGGCAACAATATCAAAGTATCCAAAGACGTCAAACTTCTAGGCATGTACATAGACTCCTCCATCTCACTTGGCAAACAAATTAACACTACCGCCTCTACGACTGCTTATACAAGTAAACTCATCGATGCATGTAGACCTTTCTTGATGATTACAAACTGCATCACCCTGGCTAGGGCACTAGTACTAACCAAACCAGACTACTACAATGCGCTGTATCTAGGCACTAGTCAGCACAATCTAAATAAATTACAGATCTAACAAAACAACGCCCTAAGAGCAGCCACCAACTTCCCGAGATACCTTCATATCGCAGAGCTGAGACATAGTGTTCACTGGCTCGCAATCAACCAAAGAATCAAATTTGAAACTCTTTCACGCTTACACAAATGTATACATGATAAAGCACCTAAATACCTCAGCGACAAATTCAAACTCCAACCGTCATTAAGACAAACGAGATCCTCCAAATCCATCTATCCGTCCTCACCAAGAAGAGAGCCCATATCCAAGCCTGCGTCTCTGCGGCATCTAACAACTCGGCTGAACTCTTTAAAATCTGCAAGGAACTGGCCAATCCTGCCACAGTCTCTACCTCTCCTGTCCCTTCCCAGGCCCTCTGCACGGCACTGGCTTCTCACTTCATTTCAAAAACTCAGGACATCCTGTCCTCACTATCTCACCCCCCTCCCTCTATTCCCTGCTCTTCCTCTGGCCCTTCTTCAGCCACCCCTCCTCCCTCCTTCTCTGCCTTTCCCCTTTTCTCTCCAGACGAGGTTTCTAGACAAGTCCGATCTATGAAAGTCTCGTCGAAACAGGTTTACCTGTGTTCCTCCAAAACTATCAAGGATCACATCGACTCCCTGGCGCCTGCCCTGGCAGATTTCTGCAATCACTCCTTCGCCACTGGAATCTTCCCTTCCCCCCTGAAGCACTCCCTTGTGCACCCTCTTCTTAAGAAACCCTCTGCGGACCCCTCCTGCCCGGCTAACTATTGCACAATCTCCATCACTCCCTTCCTGGGCAAGCTCCTGGAGAAACTGGCCATCTCCCAGCTCAATCTCCACGCTGAATCTGTTGGTTGTCTTCATGACCATCAGTCTAGCTTCAGAACTGCCAGAAGCACGGAAACTGCTCTCTTGAACATCCGTGAAGACCTGCTCACCAACCTCGACTCTAACACCCCTTGCGTTCTTATCTTGCCTGATCTCTCTTCTGCCTTTGACACGGTCAACCATGCCATCATGCTCAACCGTCTCCGTGATAACCTGGGTATCACTGGTCAGGCTCTGGCGTGGCTGACTTCTTTCCTCTCCGACTGACCCTCCCAGGTCCAACTGGGGTCCTTCCTCTCCGACATCTTTTTCTCTACCTGTGGTGTCCCCCAGGGATCTAACCTCTCTCCCTGGCTGTTCAACCAATACCTGGCACTCCTTGCCCACCGCATCGCCACCCTCTGTCCCAACTTTCAGTGCTATGCGGATGATACCCAGAACATTTTCAGGCTACCCTCAGCCTCCTCCTCTCCTTCCCTCATCTTTGACTGTCTGTCTGCCATTCAGGAATGGTGTGCCGCCAACAACCTCTGTCTTAATGCCAGTAAGACTGAGATTCTACTCATCGGCTCACCCACTCCCTCCTTCCCGCAGCTCTCTGGCTGGCCTCTCTTGGCCCTCCTCCCACTCCCACCTGCAAGGCTAAAAACCTTGGGGTCATCTTCAATTCTGCACTCTCCTTCTCCCCTCACATCTCCGACGTCTCCAAGAAGTCACACTACCAGCTGCACCTCCTTAGAGGTATTCTTCCTTTCCTCTCCTTCCCCCAGAAGCTCACTGTCTCCAGAGCCCTGGTCCTCTCCAAGCTGGACTACTGTAACAGCCTCTATCTAAATCTGCCTGCCTCTACTCTCCGCCCTCTGCAACTTATCCAGAACAGGACTGCGAGACTTGTCCTTGGCCTCAAGCCCAGGGACCGTATCTCTCCAGGATTGAAATCTCTGCATTGGCTCCCAGTGGCTGCGAGGATTAAGTTCAAAACCTTCTGCATTGTACACAAGGCCTTCTGGGGTCTGGGACCGAAATACCTTCAACTCTCTCTACCTAAATATCTCCCTTCTCGAGCTCTTCGCTCATCTGCCTCCAACTCCCTTAGGGTCAGTCGCTTCTCCAAGCAACGAGTTGGTGGCAGATTACTCTCTTCAGCAGGGGCCTCTCTCTGGAACAGCCTTCCTGCATCCCTGAAACTTGAGGAGAACCATATCCGGTTCCGGAAACACCTCAAAATCTTCCTCTTTGCTTCTGCTTTCTCTCCTCCTCCCCCTTGCTGAATTCCTGACCGAAATTGCACTGGCTACCTGGCCACCCTTTTGATCTCTGGCCCAGGCCACGTCAATTACCCACCTGCACTGCCACCCTGGCAACCCCTGCAGTTGGTGACCTTTTTCTGTATCCCTTCAGTCCCCCCCTTCTAGCACTTACATCTGCACTTCCTTGCACTTGCCACTAGCTGGCTATTTATGTGTCATATTTATTCCACTTCCCATGTACTGCACTTCCCCTCTCCCTTCCCCCTTCGCACTTTTCCTTTCCCCCCCTTCCCTTGCACTTGCGCAATCTGAATGACACCTGGCCTAGTAGGATCGTTGTTTGTCCTCCCATTGCCCCCCCCACCGCTCTTGCCTCGTCGCGCCTTGAAACACTTGTGTATAGGCACATTATAAATGCCATATTATATCATATCATACCAAAGTTCAAACTGCAAAAAGTAGGAGGCAAAAGCTTCCGAGTCCTAGCAGCCAAAACTTGGAATGTACTACCTCCCAACATCAGGCTAGAACACTCCTTCCATAAATTCCGACATATGGGCAAATCCGGGCTCTGTCTGAAAGAAAACTAATACTCTTCATCTCCAACTTACAAACACTGCTTAGCTATAAAGATTCTATTCAATAGCTATCTATACTGTATATTTCGAGTGGATTGGGTCCTCCGACGTATTCCATATCTATGACAGTAATCACCACAGCTGTGCTGCTTCAGAAAATGTTCAGCTCCTGCGTCGATGACGTCGATGCGCCGTCCTCAAGGACCTCCTCCGACGGCCGACATCACCCGATGTGATAAGTAGGACGCACGACGCCCATAGCCTCAGTTCTGTTTTTTCCGCGAACGTTTTCGCTTTGGTAATCTCGGTACGCCTCGACTCTTTTGGAGTTTCTGTTGTTCATCTCGGTTCTTCGAAGCTGTTCGTTTGTGAAGTTATTCTTCGTGAAGATGTCTACCTTGTCTTCCACACCGCGTCCGGGCTTTAAGAAGTGCGGGGACTGTGGTTCCAAGATGTCGGTCACGGACTCGCATGACGCCTGCCTCTGGTGCCTCGGGGAGGCCCATGACACGGATGACTGTGTCGACTGCCAGTCGCTCACGTCGAAAGCCTTGCGGGAGCGCAAGAAGAAGTTATCGGTAGGTAAGGTGTCCAAGCCCCGGAAGTCGAGGTCTGCAGGGCTTTTGACGGACGATTCTCTGCATCGTCGTCGGAAGTCCAGTGGGTCTCGGTCTCGGAGTCGGTCTCGCCACTCCTCTGCCTCTTCGAGGCACTCCCGGAAGCGCCGTCATTGGTCGCCTTCCCAGTCCTCATCCGAGGACTCCACCCATCGGCAGGTCGCTTACCCCACCAAGCATGCGACACCGGAGGAATGGGCTTCCTTCGGAAAGAAAATGTTGGTGATTCTCGAATCGCAGGGCACTGGTCCGTCCGCGCCTCCGAGTGGGGTCGGTTGTGATCAGCCGAGAGATGCTGCTCGCACGCCTTCGGGCTCTGGTGGTCACCACGAACCACCCAGGAAGGCTCTGGCCAAGGTCAAGCATGGCTTTGGTTCCAGGTCTGTGCCTTCTTACCCCCATCTGGAGTTCATTTCAGAGGTGGATGAGGGCTCTGATGATGGCATGGTGCCTGACGAGATTCTCTCGGGCCATAGCCAGTTTGAGGACCTGAGGCAGTCGCTGCTTGATGCTAGTGGGCTGGACACCTCTCCGGAGGTGGAGATTTGTAGGCCTGAGCCTGGCACTCATGCCGATTCTTCGTACCAGCGACTTATGTCACGGGTCACCGAGTACTTAGGTTGGTCTGCTCCCCCAGGGGAGTTTGTTCAGGATGACCTTATGGATATCCTCGACATTGGTCCATCAACTGACCCGGTACTGCCATTCCGTATGGCTCTGCAAAGAAGGGTGGCAGCGGCTTGGACTGCTCCGGAGAGCAAGTCTTTGCCGCGAAGAAAATACCACCCAGCCAGTAGTGACCCCTGCTACGTGTCCAAGCACCCTACTCCGGAGAGTTTGGTGGTGCAGGCGGCTACGGCCCCGGCAAAGCAGGCATCGTACCTTACCATCCCTCCTGATAGGGACGACAAGCGTTTTGCCGGCTGGACGAAGAAAGTGTTTCTGCAGGGGGTATGGGGCTTCAGGCGGCCAACTCCATTTGTGCCTTGTCTCGTTTCACGCACACTCTGTGGAACTGTTTCCTTGGCGGCTGAACATATTCCCGAAGGGGATGAACGGGATGGTTTCCTTGCCATGGTTCAGGATGGCAAGGATGCTATGTGTGAGGCCGTTGAGTCGGGTTTGGACATGGCAGATTGCGTCAGCCAGTCCATGGCGGCGAGCACCGTGATACGCAGGTTTGCGTGGTTGCGGAAGTCGGGGTTTGCTTCTGATGTGCAGGCCCGCCTCCTCAACATGCCCTTTGACGGGGAACATCTTTTTGGCAGCAAGGCTGACGAGAGCCTTGAGAGGTTGCAGACCTCCAAAGCTGCAGCAAAGTCGTTGGGCGCTGCAGTTCGACAACCTCTGCCTTTTTGTCCTAGGGGACAGCAATGGAGGGGAGGTTCCTTTCGTTATTACTCATCCTTTGGTAAAGCGAGAGGAACTGCCAGTCAAAGGGGCCACCGTAGGAGTGCCAGAGGTGGAAAACACGGTACTCGAGGTGCCAAGGCCCGTCGGGCTGTTGCCTCTTTGCCCTCAGGCAACGCCGCAGCCGCTTCAGCTTAGTCATGAGGCCATTTCCCATGGTTCGCCGGTTGGGGGAAGGCTGGCGCAGCATCTTGCAGAGTGGCGCGCCATTACTTCAGATGTGTGGGTTCTGGAGATCATAACCCACGGCTACTGTCTTCCTTTCTGGCAGAGGCCTCAAGACAATCCACTGGGGAATCTCTCTTTGAAGAGTCTGGATCTGCTCCTTGCGCAGGAAATTCAATCCCTGCTGGAGAAAGGCGCCATAGAACTGGTCTTTCAACAAAAGAGAGGCCACCTCGCTAGTTAGGTTATAGACACATAATTCGCTGGATATTGGTGGGATACTCACATCTGTGGGGGACGTGCAAACCTAAAAAACAGAAGTTTTAGGAGAATTCAACCTGACTTCATCAGTAATTCTGTTTCAAAAGCAAATTTTAATATAAATAGTAATCATATAAAAACACATAAAAACTAACATAGAAAACTAGCTAAAGTGACAAGTGCTTCATAAACAGTGCTTGGGTATATTCATCATCAAGGAGAAAACTGTATCTCTACTATGAGGTGCTCTACTAACCTCAAATGTACAGGTCAACATGTAAACAGTTCTTGAATACTTGTAACATTCATTCTTCGCTGAACATTAAACCTCACAATATATACATATAGAAACCCTTGTTGAACAATGTCTCTAATTGTGATGCCTCAGTAACCATATATTTAGAGTGCATCAAGGTTAGTTGATACTCATTTAGATACTACTCAGTTGTATCTGTATAGACCCAACATGTTTCGTTCCTTCCAAGATTCAAACTAGTTGTAGGAACTTCTTCAGGGGGATAGTTGAGCCAAGGTCTACGTCTGAGAATGGCATTTGGCGGCTGCTCCTCTTGACGAAAGAGAATGTCATGGTAGATGCCTTGAGCTGACAGATTTTGGTCACTCTAGAGTGAACACTCTATTTGGAAGTTCTCAATGGGATTTTCCACTGTTGAGGGACTCCTCAAGTGGATTTCTTTGCTTCCAGTCTGTACAAAAAGTGTGAGTTCTGTTCCTGGACATTTCCTCGCCAGGGAGCTCTGGGGGACGCATTGACGGTCAACTGGCCATTCAGCCTCCTTTATGCGTTCCCAGTAATCCCAGTCATTCTGCTGGTTCTCAGGAAATTGCGCCTGTTTGGCACCATTTTAATTCTGATTGTTCCGGATTGGGCCCGAGAGGTTGCCATACCTGGAGTTGCTGGACATGTCCACCTGCCCTCTCTGGCGCCTCCCAAGGAGAGTGGATCTGCTCTCCCAGTTGGAGGGGTGGGCAGTCTGCCCGAACCTCAGCCACCTCAACCTTCATGTTTGGCTACTGAAAGGCTGAAATATATGGAGTGGGACTTGTTGGACAATGTCTTGGATGTTCTCTTTTCTGCCCAGTGACCCGCCGCTAAGTCAATTTATGCTTGCTGATGGCATAAATGCTCTGCATGGTGCTGGTAAAGGGATCTGGACCATATGTCCTCTATCCTCTGACCTGCATTTTTGGCTCCCTTTGACCAGATCGAGCCTGCAGATTGGTACTCTGAAGGGGTACCTAGCTTCTATCTTGGGTTTTAAACGATCCCCTAAACTGGGCTCTTTCTCCACAATCATCACAGTAATGCAGTTTTTACAGGGTTTGTGCAATCTGTTTCCTCCATGCCAGTTTGTGACCCCAGCGTGGGATTTCAATTTAGTATTAACGTTTCTTATGGGTGCTCTGTTTGTTCCCCTACATTCCTGTTCAATTAGACTGCTCATCCATAAGGTGGTTTTCCTGGTTGCCATCACTTCCGCTAGATGGCTGAGTGACCTCCGGACATTATTTATTAAATCTCCCTCCTTGGTTTTCTCCAAAGTGAAGGTGATTTTGCGATTCAGATCTTCTTTTCTTCCGAAGGTGGTCTTTGATTTTCATCTTTCTCGAAAGATGCATCATGCATTCTTTCCTCCGCCCCATCCATCCACAGTAGAGCTACGGTTCCATCAGTTCGACCCGGTGGGGTATTTCAGCTACTAAGCTTCTCAGATCAGGGTCATCTGGAAAGGTGACACGCTTTTGTGGGTAATGCTGACACCCGTGCTGGCAGGGCTGTTACCAAACAGACCCTGTCCAGCTGGATTATCCCTTCCATCTTGATGTGCTATGATCCAGCTAGAAAGGATGTGTCTGAAGTTCTCAGTGCTCATTTGACCCTAGGAGTGGCTGCTACCTCTGCCCTTTCAGGACAGGACCTCTGTTTCGGCAGTGTGTTTCTTCAGCCTTTTATGGTCTAAATGTCCTTTGCTCTCATCCCTCCTCCAGATAAATGTACTACTATGGGAGTCAATCAAGGATGAGGAAGGAATTAATTAGAGAAACAAATTACCTCACTAAGGTTTTTTTCTGATGAATGTTCCCCCCTGGATTCCTCATTGCTCTCCCAATCTGCACCACTTGGCGGATAACTAGTGCACCATCATTTCCGCTGTCCCTCTGCATCGAAGTGCCTGGAAAAAAGGTTGGTACTGAGGTCACTGGGTGCAGCACCTTAATATATACTGGCCCTATGTCCTGTCTAGCACGTGACACGTAGAGGCATCGGGCAGTGGCACAAAACACCACCCTGGTAACAGTAATATTCCGAAGATCAGTTGAGCTGAATCCGTGGGAGGAACATCCATCAGAAAGAAGACTGCAGAGAGGAAAGTAATTTTGTGTCTTTATTGTCATAAAACAATGTTAATTCTGTCGGAAATTGAGGTCTATTAAAGTGACCCCTTTTAGAAATGCTCGTACCAAAATTATAGTGCACACATCTGCCTTTGCTTTCGACTTCCCCTTATTGAGAAATTAGTGGTGGCTGGTTTTCCAAACCCCACCAAAGAGTTCATCTGATAGCTTTCAGTTTTTGGTAAATGTCAAAGTAAAAATAAAATAATAATAAATACAGAAAATGTCTTTGTTTGTGAAGTCTGTGTCAAATAGTCCAAAAAAGCCTTCGCTTGATGCCTTCTCCTGGAAAAACTGCCCTGGACCGATCTAGATGGCTTGCTGTTCACACTGGCAACAGGATTCACAGGTTATTCTTTCCGACTTGTTCAACTCATGTAGGCTACAGGCTTGGCCACCCCTGGTTATTGTGTCCTTTTGCTCATACCCTCATGGCGTAACTGGTTTCTCAGCCCCGGGTGGGCTTTGGGCCTCGTCAGCCTTACTATGATAGTTCCTTCGCTCACCATCTCCCAAGGTATTCCTGCTTTCAGTCCCCCATGGACCATAGGCTTGTTCAACCCTGTTTGATATTTAGTTTCTCGCAAACCCCTTCTGGAGGATTTTGGGTACTCAGCCCAGCATGGCTTAGTGGCTTTCAACCTCTTGCTTCTCTCTGCTTCTTCACCCCGTCTCAGGTATTTGACCTTGCAGCCCTGTGTGGGCTTGTAGCCTGCTCAGTCTTAGTTTCCTCTGTTTGTTCACCCCTTCGTGGGATGTTTGTTCGTTCACCCCTATTTCGGCTCGTACCTTACACAGCCTTAGGTTTCTTGGATTCTTCACCACTTCGTTCATTGTGCATCCCTGTGTGGGCTCTGCGCTGGCCTCACTGCCCGCTTTTGACATGAGGCTGCTTACCTTTCTTTCTAGTGATGTGGTCCTTCCGGGTCTTCGGTGACTCTGGCTGATACGGCTCAGCACCTCAGACCTGGTGTCTGTGTGTGCGGTTTTGTTCCCCTCAGCCACCCCCAGTGGCATCCCGCTTGCCCTGTTCCCTAGGGAAGGTATTGCCAAGCGGGCTCACCTCCCTAGTGCAAAAGGGGGTGGCTCCCCCTTGGGGAGAAGGGACTCAGAACCCTGATTTATCACATACCCTTTCACTTGGATTGAAGCCCCCTTTTTCCTGAGGTTAAAAGTCCCCCTTTCTCAAACCCTTGGTGGCTCAGGGCTATCTTCTGGATATTTTTTCCCTGGACGTCAGAGGAGAATGTCTCTGGGACTGCTTCCTGAGTTTTGTTGAATTAGGCCTGGGAAGTCTGCCCTATGATTACCTCCTCTGGGAGCCCTGTAACGACTGCTACTTTCAAGGCGGTTGGGTCCCTCCTGACCTTTAGGCCAGGCAGTGCCTTTGATTATTTATCTGCGTCCCCATTGATGCAAGTTATTCTTTCTGTATCGTTCGGGTCTAGGTTGTCTGGGCCTACCAGGTACGAACGGTTCACGATTTGCCTACTGCTGGATTCAATTAGGGCAGTAGCCCAAGTTTCATTCATACAGACCTGTCCTGAGCCTGGAAGGGAGTGTTTCTTAAAGAGAGTGTGTGGTCTTCTTCCGTTTCGTCCTTTCTGGTATCCTCCTAGGTTTTCCATTCCTCTACCCCTACCAACCCTATTTCCATGGGTTCTTCCATTTGATTCTTGGGACATGTACGATCAAAATGCTCTTTTTCCCAGCATGAAAAACGGGTAGGAATGGTTCTTGTCCTGCTAAGCGGTTCCTGGGTTAGCCCACAGGGTTTCGAGGAGGGAACAGGTATTGGTCTCTGAACTGCCTCTTCTGTCTTTTTTAATAAGGAGAAGTGGAATGTCTTGCCTCTTGACCAGGGACGGGTAGATATCCCTAGCAGGTGTTCTGGGATCTCTTCAGGGCTCTGAAGGCTTTGCACAGTTTTGGTGCAGAAACTTGATGTTGTAAAACAGCTCTCTGTAGAGCAGGTGGGTGGGGCAACGCATTGACAAACTGTTCAATTGTCAAGGCCTCCAGGACCTCTGTTAATTTCTTAATCCCTAGCCATTCATTTACCAGATTTTGAATCCTTCTGGCTAGTTACATCAGGGTTTCGTTTGGGAGCAACTGGGTGTTTTAGAGTTTTCTCTGAAAGAATGGCTCTGTGTGATCAACTTTTCCCAAGAGGACAGCTTTTATCCCAGAAAAAGGGGTAGTACCATTTACGTTGATGGTTTGATGAGGTAGTTGTTACTCTCCCGTTAGTAGCGGGGCCAATGAACAAGTTTTTATGGGAGTCAGCCTAATGAAATCTGGCTTGCCAACCTCTCAAAGTTGGCGAAGAACACTCTCAATTCTTCCTCTTCGCTTTATGGTTGTATTACCCTGTGAGGAAGTACTCATTTCCCTGGAACAATACCCAGGTTGTCAAAACACTTGTTGATGCTGGTGTCAATCCTCTCTAAGAGAGTTTCAAAAGAGGGTGGAGAGGCCAGTTTCAGACCTAGATCCCAGGACCAATATCCACAGTATCAATAGTTTGGATGTTCCAAAACAAATGTGAGGCCTTCAGAGTCAAACTCCCCATCCTCCTTGGTCCTACTAGAAGTTAGCTAGTTAAGGGAATGGTTAGGTGGGTCAAAGATGAACTACTCTCCGCTGCACTTTGTTTCTGGGCTGCACCTAGCCAGAGCTTAATTCCAAATAGGCCTATAGGTGTGTATTTGTGTATAGGGTAGAGATCTAGTGGGCCTGACACTATCTCGGGTCAGTTGGATCCACAGGAGGTGGATTAGAGGACATGGTTCAACAATTTTGTTCATTACTTGAATTAAAGCAAACCTTTTTTAGCCCGGTTTCTATAAAGGCAAGATTTGAACCTGCTGGGAGATATTTAGCTCTTGCTTCTTGCTTGAAACAAGCATGCACCAGGCACTACCTTAAGCTCCGCAAGCCAACTAGTGCCTTAAGTGATGAATTCAATGGAGTCATCAAGGATCCCCCAGCAGTGACCTCCTCCCATGTGGCCAGAGGGACAGCAGCCGTTACCTGATCCTGACCCTGGGGGCGGCATATGATGGAGGTTCACATGGAAGGAGACAATTACTGACTTCATTGCATGAGACCTGGTATCCCCTTTATACCCAATACCCTAATGGCCTATTGCCATGCATCTGTTCCCCCATTTAGGGAAAATAAGAAACCCTTTTTCAGTTCTAATTCCCCTTTATATAGAACTGATCTTTCATCTAAAATCATTGAGACAAGAGAGATTCTCCAGAACAATTGGCTCTCCATCAACGACAAAATTCTGTTAAAAATCGCATTGCTCACTCACAAATCCCTCAATAACGCTGCCCCTACCTACCTGATAAACAGATTCCACAGACAACCTTCCCTGAGACCCACCAGAACTGCTTACAAAGACTGCCTCTCTGTCCCTCACTTTAAACGTGCCACCATAGGAGGCAATAGTTTCCCAGTGAAAGCAGCCAAGCTTTGGAACTCCTTACCGCCAAATCTCAGAGAGGACCTGCCTTACCAGAACTTCCGCTCCAAGGTAATTTCTTGGCTGAAAACGTAAGCCGCCATAGTCATCTCAAGCGCCAGGCTTGTCCCCCTGTCGCGCCACTCGCACACATTGTATCCTTGTGTGCTCATTTGTCTATAGGTATATTATATCTATGTAACTCATTGTTGATTTGTATATATTATTCGTTACCCTCATCGGGACCTGAAGGCGAACAGGCGTGCAGGAGCAGAGCCGCAGAAGAGTTGTCAAAGCTGTCCAGAGTGGAAGGAAATTGGCAGAGCTTCGCTGAATAAGCGTGAATGGGACCGAAGATGCCACACACAGCCGCTGAGTCATCCCAAGGGAAGTGGGGACACTGGGGCATTTTGGCGACCACACCAAACACAATTTGAACTTTGTAAAGCCACAGTGAGTCAAAAAGGCAGTATACAAATGAAGCCCTTAATAAGGTAGGAGTGCATGGAATGCCAATATGGGGATAACTGAACGTGAACATTGAAAGAACTAGAAATACCAAATTGAGGAAAAGATTTACAATTGTGAATGTAAAGAGAAATGGTTATAAATGTATGGAAATAAGAAATCTTGGCAGGCGAGTAAACCAGCCAGCTACAAGTATATGACAAGCCCTGGCAGGGAAGCATACCAGGCAGTTGGAAGTGCATAAGAAGTCCTGGCAGCGGAGTATACCAAGCAATGGCAGACTTGCAGAGAAGTTTGGACACAAGGACGGCTTTGATTTCTGACATCCTGACAAAGACCGATCCTTAGTTTATGGTTTTAGGTAGGGAAATTCCTCTTACAGCAGGGCCAGAGAGGCATTTTTTCAACCCGTTTGTTAATAAGTCTTTAACCAAAAACATGACAACTTTGTGTTCGACTTTCATTTCTGACCCCTAACACTTACAAACATGCATCTGTGACATTTAACTTTTAGTGTTTGAGAATGTTAATGAAGAATTAGGACACATTTAAACATAATGGATCAAACATAATAGCCAAAATGTTAATGTGCAGATCATGTGGAAGTTAGATTTGTAGTGTCCAGATGTAGCTCCTGCTTACTGCGTGATGCCTGACACTGAGCAGCTGCTTTTAGCTCTTGCTCATAACACCTTAATTTTGAACCCTGGAAGCTGTCCCTAAGCTAGAAAATAACAAACTGATCCTTGTCCGGACATCTCACAAATAATTACTGTACTTATTTCTATCCTGCTATCTGCCCTACCACTAGACAAAGAAAGACGGATAAAGAAAACCGGAGCTTGAACTTAGGAAAGGGTAACTTCTCCTTTTTGAGAAATGATTGGTGGCTTATTTTATGACCCCCACCAAAGAATTCTTCTGATATCTTTCTGTTCTTGGCATATGTCAAAGCTTAAAAACATGTCTTTCGGTGATCCCCTTTGGTTCCAAAGAAAGTCCTTGTCAAATAGTCTTTGCTTCATGCTTCTCCTGGGAAAATTCCTCTGGATCTATATAGGTTGGTATTCACATTGATAACAAGATTCACAGGTTAGACTTTGACTTCCTCGTGTAGGCTACGGGCTTGGCAAGCCCTGGTTATTTACTCAACCCCTCGTTAGGTAACCGGTTTCTCAGCTCTGGGTGCTGTGTGAAACCTGAGGGTATTCTCCCTAGTAAATCCTGGGAGTCCCTTATTCAGGTGGCCAGGGGAGAACTGACCCTCTCTTATCCAGACTCTGGGGTAAACGGAGGGGGGCGGGGGGGGGGATCATCTGGGTTGGGGAACCCGGAGTGATGCTTGGAGAAATACCCCAGGTGAGACGCGGTATGGTATCACAGAAGAAGACGACTGGATCCCTAAGGCCTTTGTGGCCTGCACTACATCTACCTCCTTTCCTTCCATTGAATCTCTCGGGCCCAGATCCAACGACCCTTCTGTAGATGACGAGTTCCCCATGATCCCAAATTCTATTGCACCCGGAAACAAGCTCCCCCAGAGTCCCTGTTTTCCAGTGTCGTCCTCGAATACTCCGTCATTCTCATTCCTGTCCCTCTGATTATTATTTCCCACACACTCACTCTGCTCAGACAAAACACTAGTGTTCCCATAATTCCTCCTGTTCATTTCATGATAATACTCCCGGCCATTCCTGTTTGTTTCGCAAACCCTACCAAACTTCTTTCTGAATTTACCAACCCCCCCTAGGACGAAGAATATAATTTCCCCTTCTTAGAACACCTTTTCCCCATCCTTCCCCATAGGATACTCAAACATTCTACCCCCCTGCCCCCACACCACCTCTTTCCGACACAAACACTTTTGCACACCACGAAAGGAGACGGACAAACACCAGAGCCATTTACCTGACATGTCTCACCACAAGGGTCAGTCAAAGTTAGGCAATTGACCGGAATCTCACACACACTTGACAGCCCTTTCTCTTCTTCACAGGGATAAAAGGTGGAGCACGAGAGCACCAGAAGAGCAAGGTAGACCGCACGACATGAGAGCTAACTCAGCACGGCAGTTCAAGAGGAGGAGAAAGACTTTGTGAATCTAGAGGGTGCCAAAGAGAGAAACGACCTTGCCCTTTCCGTCCAATGCCTGTGAAACCTCCACAGAAGGAATCGTAAGACCGTGAACAATAGCCAGCGTGTGTTGCAGCAGATGTCGACGGTAAACGGGGCACTCCTGCGCTGATGACCAAGCCGGGGAGAGACTCTTGCCACTGTGGTACCGACCTTGACACCAGAGACATGGAAAAGCCCAAGCGGTTCATCACAGCCAGTGAGTCGAGGGGAGAGCCGATAAGAAACCGAACTATGTTGAACAAAAGTAGCAAAACCGCTAATTGAACAAAGTACAAAGAACTGTTAATACTAGAGGGGAAAACCAGCTATAGAGGAGTCGGGCACCACGTGGGTGCTCACTCTGGAAAACTCTGGGCGACTAATGTATTGTTGAAACTACTGTTACCAGAAGGCCTTGGGAAATGTGAGAAAGGGGTCAAATTAGTGTCACAGGGGTCTAGTCAAATCCTCTGTACAGTCGAAAGTGTTTGACCAGCATATGATTGTCAGTGAATTCCTCATCGTAGGAACTGTTCAAGGAATTGTGTAATTGACAAAGTGAACCCACGGAGGGATGCTGATAAGGAGGGGGCAAAGCCAAAAGTCCCGAGTAAAAAGTGTGTTGACAAGAGTGAACCTGACAGACGGATGTTCACAGTGAACTGTATAAAAGAGACGTTAAGATTTGTGAATGTCACAGATGAGATTGTGTTGAAAAGGCCGTAGTGAACCAGACGGAGGGAAGGTAAGCATTCGATAAGGGTCTGAACCTGGAAGAGGGGGACCTAGGGGTGAGAAGCCATCATCTTACCGACATGTGAATGCAACAGAGGAATCTTTTTTTTTTTTAAACATCTTTTTACTGACATTTTAAACCAGAATAACGGTACAATTCAAAAGAAGATGAAGGTGCGAACCCACAGTGTAAAATTCAAATCAAAATGTATGTTTCCAGGCCGGCTCAAATGTATCCACCGTTCATAGCATATAGTCTCTATTAACATCCTCGCCCACGAATTGTCCATTCATACCCTCGGTATATTCCACTGTCAAAGCAACGATTCTGGATATAGAGTGTAAACCTCCCAGAGAACAAAAAAGGAAAAAAACGAAAAGAAATCTCCCCCCCCCCCCCCCCCTCACCCTCCCTAGCTGAGTTGCACAACAAACACAGTAACTTTGACAGGCATTAGTCGAGCGGGTAAGTCATGATCAAGTTACACAGGGGCTTTGCACATGTTACTTAAACATCACATTCAGAGATGTACAGGCAGGCATAAGAGGCAGACTATTAAAAGGCTCAGGAGTCCGACTCATCTCCGCTGTCTTAGATTGCTAATTAGGTATGCCCGTAATGGGGCCCAAATGTCCTTCGGCCTGCACACCGTTAGCACGGATCTAACATATAGCTCTTCAATCTCTTGGACGTACACTAAGTCTTTCAGCCAGGCTTTGTGATTAGGGGCTGTTTTAGCTTTCCAGCACCGCAGAATGTTCCTCTTGGCAACCGCACTTGCAATAGCTACAAAGCGACGGATCCTGACAGATGCCTTGCCAATGTATCACAGCAAGTACTTTAGCGGTGTTGGCGGTACAGACAGCCCAACAATATCACTAACCGTTTCCGCAACTTCCACCCAGAATGCTGTGACCGGGGGACAGCTCCAGTACATGTGAGTAACTTAGTTTTGTTTTCATAGGTAGGGACATCCTATTTTTGTTAGGGCGATATAGGCCTTTTTCCAAACTCATTTTCCATTTCAATAAAAATGGCAAATATTGAGAATATTTCAACTTTGTGTCTGCCTCTCATTGCTGACCCCTCACAGGACTTAGCCATACAACTTTTCTAAAGTCTCTATTATTTCTAGGGTAGTGCTGCTAGAATGTATAGGCGCTAGTCATACCCTTCAGGACAAAGTAAATAAAGATGTTGAACTCCTGTATGAGCTGTTACCTTGCTACACACCCCAACCTTTAATATCATGCCTCTTAAATGGAACAAACTCCTGATTCGCAAAAAGGTATTCTGTATGCAGCTTTTAGAAAATAAATAGGTTGTCTTGGTAAGAAAAGTGCTTTATTTAAATCTTGCACGCTGTTGTAAGTATTAGTTGCACATGAATATCTAAACAAACACAAGTGATTTTAAGTGCACAAGAAATAAACTGCAAAACACTGCTAAAGACGTGACGGATTCCAAAGGAATCCATTAATTATTGCTGCCAGCAAAGCGTGATTCGCAGGCAGTGTTTACCGTTTCACAAGATAAAGAAGGTAGTGTGTTGTTCGTTATTACTACCCTAGCCTAACAATGACACTGTGCCTGAAACGTTCATTAAAATGTATGATGGGTGTTCACTTTGTGTGGGATGAACTTGATGTACATTGGCTACAGGAATTAGTGAGATTATTAAGTGAGGTCTATTGCAATATAAATTTGCATTCAAAATGTTGCCTTTACTTTCTTTGCCTGACTTTTGTATCTTAATTGAGGTATTTAAGGTACATTTGTCTTTGAAATGTATGTCTTTTGTGGTACTGGTTATATTTAGTGATTTGACGAGAAATACACTGGAAATATAAATTGGTCTAGCCGTTTGTGTTCTCTCAACTGACCCGAGCCTTAAGAACATTTAGTCCAAAACGTGTGTGATGGACTTTCATACTAAAGATGCTGCCATCTGTTAATGAGGTCTCAAATTAAAAATACACCCAATTATGCTCTTGTCAAGGGCAGCAGTCAACATGGAACTGTGATACTGCAATTTAAAGAAATTGAAGGTAGATTGTGATTCACGCCGAACGATTACTCAGAGTGATATGATATGGCATTTATAACGCGCCTATACACAAGTGTTTCAAGGAGTGTAAGCGGTTCAGTTGGTATCTGCTGATTGAGGACGTGACTAGCATCTGCTTTTGCTTTGGTTAACATTTGGAAATTGTATGCCATTTAGGATTTCATATAAGTATCGGTTCAAAATATTTTTTTTTCATTTTAGGTCACAGAAGAGCTAAGCAAGGTGCAGGGTGTTTCAAAAATTTTAGTGGCTCAGCATGATGATTACAAGGGTTTCTTACCAGGTGAGTTTTAATGCTGCAAATATATTTGTAAATAATATTGCTTAATAGGATGCGCATGCCACCGAAATGTGGATCCTTCTAGGATTCGTGTCTGTGGGTTCCTTTTGTCTTTCGTGCATCTGTAGTCGTTAAAATGCACCCCAATTACATTTGCAGAGGTATCGCTTATTGTCATGGTTTCTGACAATCTTCAGATCTGCTCTGTTCACCACATACAATTGGGATTATCCTCTTAGGCAGAATATAGGGCGTAACAAATAAATAGTCGTTCCTTGATGCCACCTGATCTCCTCTAAGTACGTTTTCAGACCTGTAGCATCAGCAGCACAGACTCCAAAGCGCAGCCTTCCCATTGTTTTGAATGATTTGAAGCGGCCCTTAAGATGAATATTTTCTTATTGTATGCCAATTAATAGATATGAAGAAGCTGCATTTCTGCAACACAAAAATGCAACAAGATGTTTAATCCTATTCGCTATAAATATATTTTAGTCAGGAAAGATCACTTTTAAAATCACTTTATTGCTCCCTTAAATGTAATTTACCACCCAACTTTTATAAAGGTGTGTACAAAAATACATTAATAAATAAGTCAAACATGCATTTGGCAAAGCCAACAGTTTGGGGTTTAGTGTGGGCATTTTCCAGGCACTGACATAATGGTACTACCTTGCCCCAAGATGGCAACAGCTGGCAAATGATGTTAGTATCTCTGTTTCTGAGGCTTGTGAACTGTTTCATATCTGCCCAAGCGGAATTATGGTACTTATTAGTGTGAGGAACTCCTCTATGAAATGTTGCCGTTCCATCCTAACGTTTGTGTATTCTTTAGACAGGCTCCACAAGTCGCCTTGTGTACATGGAATATGTACAATAACGAGGTGGGTCTGGTCCATCCTCCTCGTTCTCTATCGGCATCTTGCTAAGGGGTGCTTGGAGGACAATAGAATAGCTTGTGTGTGGAATGCTTCCCCTCTGTCTGAGTGTAAGTGGGGGGGGTGCTTCAGGCGATAGGGGGCTCCCTCTTCGGCCCCCAAGCTGCTAGTCCTTGGCAGCAATGGTGCAGAGACTCCCGGGTTCTAGGGCTGTATAGCAATGGGGAGCTGGACAAGCTCCCAGCCCCTCCACTCACTGCCCCATCTGCTGCTGGCCTGTTATCGCTGCTGCACGCACAGTGGTAAAGAAGTCTATAATGTCTTCTGCAGTATAATTGTCTGTTCGCCCCGCTCTGTGTCTCATCTAGGGGAACAGGTGCGCCCATTTTTCTGGCATCCCCCTGGCTCTTAGATATTTTATCTGTCCCTACAGCATGTCATTGACATCTCACCCCTTTAATCCTAGTCATTGTGTCTAGAGGTCGCTTCCTGTAACCTAGTCGCAAGTACCCCCTGTTAGCATGTTTTTCTGTTGTTGCAATTTTGATCTTCTTAGGCTCGTTTTGGTGCTCCTAATTTGTCCAGATTTAACGTTCCCCACAGATGGAGCACAAGTAGTCCTGTTAAAGTTAGTAAACATGAAATGTGCAGGACACCCCTTAATCGGAGCTTCTGCCTGTGTCGAATGCCCTTTGTCCATGTTCTTACCCTTCTTTTCATCTCCAGGCACCCTGCACTTACTCACCGCTGTACCATTCACTCTTTGACTCCACTTATTTGTGGTCCTGGGATGGGAGGGGGATTTACCAGAGACTCTGCTTAGTGATCTTAAAACCACTTTAGGGCAATCCACCTGCAAGCATCCTTCTTTACCCATTTAAATGCCAGACGTTATTGTCCCACCAGATCCTGTTTTGTCAATTTTACAATTTGTTTTATTTCCCTATCAAAATAGAAATAGTGATAACATACCGGCCCCCTTCGAGTGCTTGGGTCTAAACAGAATCTGAATATAGTCAAACCAATCTAGATGCATAATTCTAAAATCTGCAGTGTTTTATTAGACCAGCCTAACTAAATGACCATACCCAGTATTTTTTCAGATCTATTTCAGGGTACACGTAATGCATAATCGCCAAAACTACTGCAATAAAATGGGCAAAAACAAATATTAGAATACCGTACCATACCAACCTAGAATTTTCAACCCATATTTGCATTTCCTTAAACAAATAATCCTGTTTAAACATTATGATAAACCCCATCAGCTCCCCAGAGTGGCTATGCATGCACAGCATTTGCAGACCTGGACAGACTCCTTATGATAAATCCCTTGGAGTTTTTAACTCTGACTCTTACCTTCTCAGGTCATGCACAATGGGACTTCGAGAGGAGGTCGCCCGCCGGTGCCGTACCACATTGCGCGACAGGTCGGAGTCGCAGCGGCAATCTGTGAATGTCAGAAACGGTTATCTTTAGAATTTGGTGATGGTTAAGCAAAAGGTTTTATTAGTTTGCTTACAAGACACTGCATCCTAACCATTAACCCATTCCAAACTGATTAACCCGCCCCACCCTCCAGAACTGTCACTTTTATATTGTTTGGGACACATGACCCTTTAAGTTTCTATAAGCACTTACCAGGCCTGCCTGCATGCTATTTCTGCCTCAAACAATGAAAAACTTCGTACCAAAACATAGTACTTAATTATTGTCCATGCTGAACAACACCATGTGACAATGCACTTCTGGGTAAACATAACCGGTCTGGTCTCGTCTCCTTCCTGTTGCATCCACCTCAGATGAGTGGTATGGGGGGGGGGGGGCTCCACCCCCATGACAGTTTCCTTTACCAATGAAGCGCTCATCTCAGCCACTCTGTGCTGGGGGGATTCATTGGCCTTTGTTCAACGGCCTTGACCCATAGCTTTTTGCAGGATTCAAATCTCATTGTCATCAGAAATGGCACACCTGCGCAGTCAGGCCAATTCATGATGGACAAGTGTTACCGGATGCCATCAAGGGGAAATGGGCATTCTAACCCAAGTCTGCTTGGAGAAAAAGGAAAGTAATAAACACTAGGGCTAGTGAAATCAAGATGGGGGGTTATGTTTTTCACCATTTCCCATTTATCGGGTCCAGCATTAGCATGGGCTACCCCTTTGGTTACCTCGGGAAATGCCATCCTTGATTCCTACCCCGTCTTTACTAATAGCTTGAGAACCATGTTTGGTCGAAAAGAAATTTCGGTCTCCATACAAGAAAGGTTACTCGATTTGAAACAGGGATCAAAGGACCTAATTTCATATATCTTCGCTCTTTAAACAATTGTCCTCAGAGACCGGATGGCTAGATGATGGTCTTATCACTTTATTTTGGCGAGGGCTGTCAGAAGAGCTCAAGGATGAGGTCTCGAAGATTCCTAGACCAGCAAATTTCACCGAGATGATTTCTATTACTATGCAGATAGACTATCGGTTACAAGAACGCCATTTTGAGAAGAAGGGAAAGAGCCCTCGAGCCCATTCTGATTTTCTTCCCGGAAACACAAAGGCAGTCTCTACTGAAGAGCCCATGCAAATCGGAACTATGAAGGGTCCCTTATCCAGCACAGAAAGGGAGAGGAGAAAGACCTTAGGACTGTGTATGTATTGTGGATCCTCAGTACACATTCTAAGAGACTGCCCCCTAGTACCACCTCGTAGAAACCAATCCCAGGTTCCGGGAAACGCCAAATCCCTACTGTAGGGGGAACCACGGTAGGAGTATTTAGACAGAGTTCCCCTGCTAGAAATGAATCTCTCTCCGGCATTGGGTTTGTTGATCAACCTATGGTAGTGATATCTTTGACAATCACCCTCCCGAATACTATTCTAAAAAAAGTCCCTGCACTTATTGATTGCGGAGCGGCTGGGAATTTTTTGGACGATGACTGGGCAAACAAGAAAGGGGTTCCTAGAGTAACCAAACCACAAGTCACTCCGATTCAAGGTGTTGATGGGACTCCTTTGATTTCCGGCCCCATCCGGGAACAAACCATACCATTAAACTGTTCGGTGATTACTCACCAAGAAACTATGGAATTCGATCTCATCAGAACGGCCCATTTTCCGGTTATCTTGGGTCTTCCATGGTTAAGACTACATAATCCTTTCATCAACTGGTCAGCCGGTACTCTCTTTTTAGGTTCCGAGTACTGTGTCTCTCATTGTCTGTCCCACTCTTCGGTAGGAGTGCATATTCTGTCGGAGACAGAAAGAAGTCAGAGAATTCCATCCATTAGTCACATCAAACTGATTCCTGATTGCCACCAACAATACCTATCATTCTTCTCTACTCCCAGATTTCCGACTCTTCCACCGCATCGCAGAGATGACTGCCATATAGATTTACTGCCCGACCAACCAATTCCATTCAGTCGCATGTATGTATTATCCCACAAAGAAAAGGCCGCTTTGAAGGAATACCTTCATCAAAACATCCAAAACGGTTTAATTTCTGAATCCAATTTGCCTGCTGGAGCTTCATTATTCTTCATTCCGAAAAAAGATTCAGAAGAATTACGACCGTGTATAGATTACCGCGGTCTGAACAGGATCACCATTCCAGACAAGTATCCTATGCCGCTGATTCCAGACATCTTGGAGGCAGGTCAAGGAGCCTCATTCTATACTAAGCTGGACCTCAGAGGAGCCTATCATCTCATCAGAATTACTCCTGCAGATGAATGGAAAACGGCTTTTCGTACTCCTTTTGGACACAACCAATATCATGTTATGCCCTTCGGCCTGGTCACCGCACCGGCAATCTTTCAAAGATTCATGGACCACCTATTTTCTGATATTCTTCTACACTTTGTCATAATATATCTCGATGATATTTTGATTTTTTCCAAGGACAAAGAAGAACATATCCGTCATGTCAATTTGGTGTTAGCTCGCCTTCAAGAAAATCAACTATATTGCAAGGTGGAAAAGTGCAAATTTCATCAGACAAGTTACATATTTAGGATTTGTCCTGTCTCCTCAAGGGATTTCTATGGATCCTAGAAAGGTATCATCAGTGTTGGATTGGCCTCCACCAACGTCCATAAAATAAATCCAGAGATTTCTGGGTTTCACAAATTTCTATCGCAAATTCATTCCCAGTTTTTCTGAAACTGTGCAGCCTATCACTAGGTTGCTAAAAAAGGGGGTATCCTTCGATTGGGATGAAGAGGCACAGAAAGCCTTTGAAAGGCTAAAACACCTTTTTACTTCAGCAGAGATACTGGCAACCCCAGATCAAAATCGACCTTTTGTGGTGGAGACGGACGCTTCCCACCAAGCGCTGGGGGCGGTTTTACTCCAAAAGAACGATCAAAGAGATGAGAAACCAGTAGCTTATCTATCCAAGACATTTAGTTCTTCGGAAAGGAATTATTCTGTCCTTGAAAAGGAGTTACTGGCTATTAAAATAGCGCTCACCAACCCCCTGCAACTCAGTGAAAAATCTTGGATGCACCCTTGACTCTGACCTAACACTCTCGCGCCAAGTCAACAACGTCTCAAAATCCTGCCACTACCACCTTAAAACCCTTAGGCGCATCTTTCCATATCTCTCATTTCCCAACAGACTCTCCGCGGTCCAATCAATCGTTATATCAAGACTGGACTACGCAAACCCCCTATACCTCGGAGTCCATGCGTACCAACTGAATAAACTCCAAAGAGCACAAAATGCGGCAGCCAAAATGCTACTTGCGCTTGGCCCTAGAGCCCACATCTCCCCAGCCCTTAAGATGCTACATTGGCTTCCAGTAGCCTGAAGGGTGACTTTCAAAACCTTATGCATCGCCCATCGAGCACTGCATAAAACTGGACCTCAATATCTTCAAGACAAACTAAAACCCTATCATCCCCCTCGCACCCTAAGATGAAGCTCAGCCGGCCTCCTAGTAATACCCAAGACAAACTCAGTCAGGCTATGCGGATCATCATTCTCAGCCCTGGCCCCCACCCTGTGGAACTCGCTCCCACCCCACATCCGCCTGAGGATTTAACGTCTTTCCACAAACTACTGAAAACCTGGCTCTTCCCCTAAAACCAACCGGTACCAAACTAACAGCATCACAATGACCCAACAAACTACCTGATGAGAGAAACTGACAGCTAATAAACCCGAATGTAAACTAGAAAGACAAACAGAATTAAACGAGTAAAGTAGATCAAAACAGTGAAGTGGATAATATGAATAAAGCATAGAGAAAAGTAGATCAAAACAGTGAAATGGACAACATGAATAAATCATAGGAAAGTAAGAAGATCTAAACTGCTGAAATGGACCTAATGCTTGAGGTGGGAATTAAGTGAATGGCGTGGATGAAATAGCTAGAATGGATGAAGCATGTTGTACAGATGAATGCACTGAGTAGAAGAGTGCATGAATGGAAGAACAGATGACTAGATAGATCAAATAAGTATGTAGATCAGACGAGTGTATAGAATAGATGAACATGTTAAGCGGATGAGTGTGTAGAGTGATTGGGTGTGTAAAGCGGATGAGCGTGTAGAGCTGACTGAGTGCGTAAATAAAGAGAAGCGAATAGAACGCAGGAGTCCGTAGAACTGATGATTATACAGAACGGATGAGCGTGTGTAGCGGATGAGCGTGTGTAGCAGATGAGCGTGTGGAGAACGGATGAGCGTGTGGAGAACGGATGAGTGTAGGGAGCGGATGAGTGTAGGGAGCGGATAAATATATAGAACAGGATTACTGCGTATTGGTGAATGACGTTTTTGGGCTGAGTGCGGGGAGCGGATGAGTGTTGGGAGCAGACATGTTGACTACGTGGAAAGCACAAGTGCATAGAGCAGTTGAGTGCTTAGAGCGAATGTGTGCGGGGAGCAGATGATTATGGAGAGCGGATGAGTGAGCCGAGCGGATGAGTGAGCCGAGCGGATGAGTTGAATGCGTGGAAACACAGTGCATAGAGCGGATGAGTACATAGCGCGGATGAGTGTGGGGGGCGGATGAGTGTGGGGGGCGATTGAGTGCAAAGAGAGGGTATATGTGTAGCGAGGGTATGTGTGTGGTGAGGGTATGTGTGTGGCGAGGGTATGTGTGGCGAGCGGGAAACTGGTGAGTGCGGAGAGTGAGTGAGTGCGGGGAGATGGTGACTGCGTAGGGTGGGTGAGTGCGGGGAGATGGTGACTGCGTAGGGTGGGTGAATGCGTAGAACAGATGAAGGTGTAGTGCATCCGAGGACATAAGGCAGACAAAAACCTAAAACGGATGAGTTACATAGACCGTATGAGTGAGTACGGAATGCATGCAGAGCTGATGAATGCATAGAACGGATGAGTGCGGGAACGGATGGATAAGCAGAGCGAGATTGATAAGCTGGGCGGAAGAATGTAGAGTGTAGGTCTGCATAGAACAGACTACTGGGTAGAGCCGACAAACATATAGAGCAGACGAGTGCATATGAGCGAACAAGTGCATACGAAAAGATGGGTTCGTAGAGGGGACTATCGCCTAGAGGGGACGAGTGCGCGGTGGGGACGAGTGCGCGTGTGACGGAATGGAGTGCGTGTAGCGGAAAGGAGTGCATGCGTGGGGAAGACAGGTGAGCATGTGTGGGGCACACTGGAGCGCGAGGGGTGGACTAGAGCACGCAAGGCGGACTGGAGTGTGCAAGTGTGTCTAGCAGACCGGAGTGTGTAGGGCAAACGGGGACGCATGAAATGAATAAAAGTGCATAGAACGGACTTGATTGCATAGAATTGCATGACTACATAGTATAGCTTGGAATGCAGGGAACAGTTGGAAGAGCATATATCCCATCATACCATACCCCACGCTTATTCTCTTCTTTACACCACCACTCAACTAGAACACAGATACTATGACACCATTCGGTATAACTGTTCTCATATCAACATCTCCTGCTCATTCCCCATCACTCTAAGTAAACACTGCTGGTTACACACCCCCCAGGCGTTCTCCTCAGGCCTAACACAGCCACCCTCGGTCTGGATAAATCCTACCAGAACGAACACATACTCCTGATCTCTCAACCACCACACCTACCGCTAAGAAGCAGCAACTACACGAATACCGCACCAGCTGCACACATACCCGGTGCGCACACGCACCTTTGACTCTCTCTAGTGACCCGAACTTCGGTTCCCAAGGGCGTTCAACCTACCAGCGCCTTCATACCATACCAATGGTATATAAGGCGCTATATAAATGCAAAATAACATAACATAACCCTCAAACTTCATTTCATTGGTTTTCTTGCCTCTGATCAGTATTTAGTTATTCGAATGGATTGTGTCCTCCAACGTATGCCACATCTTTGACGTGATGTACACAGCTATGCTGCTTCGGAAATCTTTCGGGAGAGGGCATTCTGCATCAATGGCATCGGGTCGCTGTCCCTCGCAGGCCTCCATCGAGGGTGACTTCATCAGATGTTATAAGTAGCACCCACGGCGCCCGTAGCCTCAGTTCAGTTTTTTCCGCAAACGTGTTTGCTTCGAGAACTCGGCACGCCCCGTGTTATCTACTTTGATAGTGTCGTCTTCTATTCTGCCAACCCCGCGGTCTGGCTTCAAAAAATGCTGGGACTGTAAGTCCAAGATGCCCATCACAGACCCACACCATATCTGCTTGTGTTGTCTGGGTGAGAGCCACGACACGGACTCCTCCTCGAAGTGCCAGTCGTTGACTGCCAAGTGTTTGCGGGAGTGTAAGGGGAAATCGCAGGTAGGTCGGGTATCCAAACCCCGTAAATCCAAAAAGTCTGCTGGTCTTTCCACTGAAGACTCGAGGGGTGACTCTCTCTGTTGGAGGGAGTCCAGGGGATCTCGGTCCCGGAGTGGTTCCCGCCACTTGTCCTCGTCGAGGCACTCTTGGAAGCGGCATCGCCGTTCGCCTTCCCTGTCCTCGTCGGATGATGGCTCCGCGAGGAATGTGGCTTGTCCCACTAAATCCTCTACTCTGGAGGAATGGGAGGCATTCAGAAAGAAAATGCTGGAGATTATTAAATCTCAGGGCACTGTTCCGTCCATGCCTTCGGTTGAAGCCAGCAGGGAACGGTCTCGGTCCGACGCTCGCGCGCCCTCAGGCCCGGGCAGTCGGCGCGATAAACATCAGGAACTGTCGAGGTCCTGTTCGGTCAAGGCTCCGGTAGATCCGCCAGAGACGTGCCAGATCCAGGTCGCCGTCTTCGTCCCTGACGAAACCGTTGAAGTCTGGGAAGGAGTCGGTGCTGTGTCCATCGATTGCGGCTGTAGGGGCTTTGCCCTCGGTCAGGCCCTCAGAGCCTTCGGCGCCATTGTCGACGCCGAAGCAGTTGGCGCTCTAGACGCCATCGGGGCCTATAGGCCAAATCTTTCTGTTGGAGGCACCTGTGGCTGTGGATCCCCCGAGAAAGGCTCTGTCTAAGACTGTGAGGCCTATTCTTAGTCAAGGTCTGCTCCTGTACCTAGGAAGGAGTTCTTTCATTCTCTACAGAACATATATGAGGATGAGGGAGAGGTCTGATGTGGAGTTGGAGCCTTTTGATATTCCTGGTGAAAGACCTGAAACTCCTGACATTGTCTTTTATGAGGACAATCAGATGGAGGATCTGCGTCAGTCTTTACATGATGCCAGTGGCCTTGACATATCTCCTGAAATGGAGTTTGGTAGGCCAGAGCCTGGCGCTCATGCTGAATTGTCCTATAGGCGGTTAATGTTGAGAGTTACAGAGTAACTAAGGTGGTCCGGCCCTCCAGTTGAATTCGATCAGGATGACCTGACTGACATTTTAGATCAGGATCCGTGCACTGATCCAGTGTTGCCTTTTCACATGGCGTTACAGAAAAGGGTGGCGGCTACTTGGAACACCCCGGGGTCTCTTCCGGTGATCAACAAGTCGTTCAGTAAGAAATGCAGCCCATCCAGTAGCGAACCTAGCTACTTATCCACACACCCCACTCCTGAGAGTTTGGTGATTCAGGCAGCCACAGCCACCTCTAGGCAGGCGGTGTACCCTACCATCCCTCCTGATGGGGACGACAAGCGCTTCGATGGATGGGCACGCAAGGTATTTTCGCTGGGAGTATGACGCTGAAATCGACCATCTCCACCTGTGCCTTAGCAAACTTTTCGCACACTCTGTGAAATTGTCTCTCTCTCTGGCGGTTGACCATATTCCGAAGGGGAAGAAAGGGATGGGTTTCTTGCTATCGTGCAGGATGGCAAGGATGCCATGTGTGAATCCCTTCAGTCTGGGTTGGACATGGTTGATGGTGTCAGCCGGTCCAAGGCTGCGAGCACCGTGATGCACAGGTTTGCGTGGTTGCGCAAGTCTGGGTTTGCACCTGATGTGCAGGCCCGTCTTCTCAACATGCCCTTTGACAGTTCTCATTTGTTTGGCAGCAAGGCTGACTAGAGCCTTGAGAGGTTGCAGACCTCCAAAGCAGCTGCTAAATCTTTGGGAGCAGCTGTGCGTCAACCTCTGCTTTTTCGTCCTAGGGGACAGCAGTGGAGGGGTGGTTCCTTTCGTTACTACTCCGCTTTTGGTAGAGCAAGAGGAGTGGCCAATTAAAGGGACCACCATAAAGTTCCTCGTGGTGGACGGGGAAGAGGTGCCAAAGCCACTCAAGCAGCTGCCTGTTTGCCTTCAGGCGCTGCTGCAGCCGTTCCAAAACAGCTATGAGGCCGGGTTCCATTGTTCACCAGTTGGGGGCAGACTGTCTCAGCATCTCGAAGAGTGGCGAGCCATTACTTCAGATGCGTGGGTTCTGGAAACAATAGCCCACGGCTACTGCCTACCCTTCCTAAATCGGCCTCGCAACAATCCACTGGGAAGCTCTTTGAAGATTCCGGATCTGCTCCTTGTGTAGGAAATCCTGGCCCTTTCAGCCTATGACTGTCACGACCTTCAGCCCTGATCCCCACTGGCAAGCCCATTGGCCAGGTGGAATCAGGGCTCGGATCACTAATAAGGCCTGGCATCCACTCCTCAGGCCCTCTTGGGGCCAGTCCTGGCGCCTTTGGCGCCAGGCTCATCAGTAAGGAAAGACATCTGCTTGAGGAACTACTTTATTTAGGCTTTCAGTCAGCATGGAGGCATGGAGGTAAACATCTCCAGACCTGGTACCCATCATACCTGAAGACAAACTCTTGGGTATCACAACAGCGTTATCACAAGCCGAATTACAAAACAAAATTCGACAGTCAATGAACCCGGATGCTTTCCTCGCATGGCAAACTCAAGGAGAACAATATTGCATCAAGGATCAGTTACCTTATTTTAGGGACCGGCTATATGTACCCAAGAAGGAGTTACAACAGCATATCATTTCAGGTTATCATGACTCTCTGACCGAAGGACACCCTGGAATCGCTAAAACTTTAGCCAAGGTAAAAAAGAACTTTTGGTGGCCTACTTGGCGTAAGGACATTGTCCAGTATGTTCAGTCCTGCAGCGTCTGTGCACAAAATAAATCACAGGAACAGATCTCATCGGGTCTCCTACAACCACTGGACATCCCTCCCGCTCCATGGCACACTCTTTCCCTCGACTTTATCACTGATCTGCCACCAAGTCAATGCTTTAACACCATTCTTGTAATCGTGGATTTGTTCTCAAAGATGGCACATTTTATTCCTCTCAGGGGTCTCCCGGACGCATCCACCTTAGCAGAAGTATTTCTGGCAAACATTGTCAAGCTGCATGGCTTTCCATCTGTTCTGGTCTCCGATCGAGGCAGCCAATTTGTATCCAATTTTTGGAGAAAATGTTGCGCAATGGCACAGATTGACGTCCGGCTATCCACCAGTCACCACCCCCAGACAGACAGCCAAACCGAGAGGACCAACCAGACCCTCGAGCAGTATTTACGGTGCATGCTGCACCATGAATTGAGAGATTGGAAGGATTTACTGTGGATAGCCGAGTACGCATATAACAACTCCGTACATTCTAGCACGGGCCAAACACCTTTTTACACCTTGTATGGCAGACCTCCATGTACATCAGAACTTGATCTTCCTGCCAGCTTGGAAATGCGTGCAGTAAAGACTCTTCATACAACCATCACTCAGGCGTTCAGAAAGGCAAAAGAACATCTTATTCATGCTAAAGAAAAACAAAAGCACTTCGCCGACCAGCATCGGAAAAAGGCCCCAGACTATCAAGTAGGAGACCAGGTTTGGTTAGCAGCCAAATACGTACCCATCAAAGGGACCTGGACCTTCCATCCTTGATATTTGGGACCCTATACCATCAAGGCAATTATCAACCCAGCAGCCGTCAAATTGGATTTACCACCTAATCTACAAATCCATCCGGTATCCCATGTGTCCCTCTTAAAACCAATGCAACCCGGTACACGAATCAAGACACCACCTCAACCTATACTAATAGATGGAGAACCAGAATTCGAAGTCAAGGGCATCCTGGACTCTAAGTAATCTAGAGCCAAGTTGTACTATCTCCTCGATTGGAAGGGGTTTGGGCCTCAAGATAGATCCTGGGAACCCAGTGAGAACATCCATGCACCACGTCTGATCAAGAAGTTTCATCAGAACTTCCCAGCTAAACCTGTACCAGGCAGGAGACACATCTTGGGAGGGGCCTTGGGGGGCTGGGGGGGGGGGTGCTGTCACGGCCCTCAGCCCTGATCCCCACTGGCAAGCCCTTTGGCCAGGTGGAATCAGGGCTCGGACCACTAATATGGTCTGGCATCAACTCCTCAGGCCCTCTTGGGGCCAGTCCTGGTGCCTTTGGCGCCAGGCTCATCAGTAAGGAAAGACATCTGCTTGAGGAACTACTTTATTTAGGCTTTCAGCCAACATGGAGGCATCCACATAGCTTGATTCATAGAACCAAGCTATGGGGTCTAGTGTTTTGGGTGTAGTGGCTTAGGGACTACTTTACCTGGACTACTTTACAGTAGCTATTTAAACCACACCCGAACAAGACAACACGCTTCGCGTTACTTTGCTTCTAGCAACGTGACACTCACTGTGTCCAGCTTTCTCACGAGCCTGGTGAATTCCGGACCTGTAGAAAAACCAAGAACATTGTTAGCAGCAGAATCTTACCTGCATTCATCATCCTTCACTGCTCGCAGCTCCTGAGCAGCTCTGTTGGTGGAGTTCACCGCTCGGATCAAAGGACCTGAGAAAAGGAGGAAGACATCATTAAAGGAGGTAGTGGAGACATTAAAACCACAAAGCGCTTAAAGACTTACCTGGTTGGTTGCTTTTCGGCTGGGATAGCTCCGAAACTCCATCTGCGCTGGGAACTCACCGCAACCTACAAAAAGAGAAAAGCACAGGTCAGTGAGGACAAGACTTCACTGCGCTAAGCAAAGCGTCTCCTTACCGCATCATAGCGCTATAGCGCGCCATCATCTCCCGGTGAGAGCCAGTATGTCCAGTTCTCCAAGCGGACACTCCGCGCTCCCAGGGAGATAAAAAAAAGAGGCATTTAGAAGCGAGAAAAGGCATGCAAGAATTACGCCATCAATCGCAATAAGACCTACCTGAAAGACACTACAAGGGCAGCAGTCAGTGAAGTAACTGGACTGCCCGCGCCCACAAAAGACAACGTGCCCCTGCCCAGAGAGCAGGACGGAGAGCCTACCGATTCTGACAACCAGGTGAGAAGAGAACCTGGAGGGGCTGGAAACACAAGGGAGGTGGGGGGGGAAACTTACCTTGGTCACCCAGTCCTAATATAGTCTTCATTTCCAGGCGGAATCCCATCGACACCGAGACCACCGGGTGGCGTCCCTGTGGATACCACGTGAGCGTAACAGTGGCAGAGAGGAACAAGGGCTGGTATTCCGCATATTTTTTGATTCCTAAGAAAGACGAAGGACTGAGACCCATCTTGGGCTTACGTTACTTGAACAAGTTCCTCAGTAAGGACAAGTTCAAGATGGTCACTCTTTCTCAGATCCTTCAGAGGCCCGGCTGAGAATGGTTATAGGTCAAATGTTTGAATCAAAATGATCGAATGACAAAAGGGTCGAGTCAAAATGACCGAAATAAAGGGTCGAATATGTTAATATTTTTCTTTTTTTTTTACCTATACTAAAGCAAAAAAAAATTCGACCCTTTTGTGATTCGACCATTTTGATTTGAACATTTGACCGGACACCCTGAGAATGCGATCCTTTCAGTGGGCTCTCTGGACTCATTGGTCCCAGTTCTCAGGCATGATGTCGGATCTCCTTCATGCTCCCGTAAAGGTCTCCCACAATCTTCTGTGGTGGGCCAGCAAGTAAAATGTCATGAAGGGGGAACCTTTTTGGCAACCATGGGCCCTTCAACTTTAGGACTGGTTGGTGTCACTGGACCTACAGGATGCTTACTTTCATGTGCCGATCCATCCAAAGCACAGAAAATACCTGAGGTTTGCGGTTGGCAACTCGCACTTTCAGTTTCGGGTCCTGCCATTCTTGTTGACCTCCACCTCGAGGGTCTTCACCAAGCACATGGTGGTGGTGACAGTGTATCTCAGGCGAGGGGGGGTGACGTCACCCCTACATGGACGACTGGCTGATCTGAGCGCATTCTCCCGAACAAGCCTTGGATCATCTCAGCATCACCTGCCACTCCCTTCACAAGCTGGGCTTCTCCCTCAATTTCAAGAAGTCCCATATGACACCTTTCGAACAGCTCCAGTACATCGGGGCTGTATTGGACACATCCTTGGAAGTGCTCGCCACCCAAGGTGAGGGCTCATCACATTGTTGAGATGGTCAACAAATATCAACATGCCCGGAGTCTCCTGGCTTTCGAATTCTTAAGGTTGCTCGGCCTCATGGCTTCCTGCATTTTTCTGGTCCCTTCAATAGGCTATCAGGATGCAGTGGTCGCAATTCTCAGGCAAAATGTCAGATCTCGTTCAGATTCCACTCACGGTCTCACAGGATCTTCTGTGGTGGGCCAGCAAAGGGAATCTGATGAAGAGAGAGCCTTTTTGGCACCCGTGGCCGGAGGTGAGGGTAGTGAGTGACGGATACTTCCCTCACATGCCAACGAGCTGACCACCAGCGGTCGTTGGTCTCCATCGGAGTCCAAACTCCACATAAATCTTTTGGAGCTAAGTGCCATCAGGTTAGCCCTGAAGGCTTTTCTGCCGTTTGTGCGAGGGAAGAGTGTCCTGGTCATGAAGGACAACACAGTGGCCATGCATTACCTCAACAAAAAGGGAGGTGTAGGGTCACTCCAGCTGTGCAGAGAGGCGATGTAGCTCTGGTTCTGGACGATACAGCAAGGAATCTCACTCTCGGCAGTTCATCTGGCCCGAGAGTAGAATGCGGCGTCAGACGCTCTGAGCGCGGTCTCCCACGAGTGGGAGTTAGCTCAGGAAGTCCTTCAGGAGATCTTCGCCCTTTGGGGAATCCCTCAAGTGGATCTGTTCACGTTCGGTGCCAACCGAAAGTGCAAGATATACTGCTCGAGGGAATTTCCTCTGAAAGGAGGTTTAGGAGACGCGTTCGTCATGGAGTGATCATTCCCACTTCTGTACGCATTTCCTCCGGTTCCTGTCTTTCCTCAGGTTCTAAGGAGGTTGCAGAGTTTCAAGTCCCACATGATCCCAATTGCTCCGGTTTGGGCCAGGAGATCGTGGTACCCGGACCTTCTTGAAATGTCCATCTGTCTGCCACGCCGCCTTCCCCACAGAGATGATCTTCTCTCTCTCTCTCTCTCTCTTGCGTGAGGGAGGGAGGGAGGGAGGGAGGATGGGAGGGTTCTCCATCCGGAGGTCAAGACTCTCAAACTTAATGCTTGGTTTCTGAAAGGTTGAGATATAAGGATTTGGACCTCCCGGATGTCGTCATGGAGGTGTTGCTTTCGGCCAGGCATCCGGCAATCAAATCCCTGTACCGTTGCCGTTGGCGTAAGTTTTGCGACTGGTGCAGAGGACACAATGTAGATCCTTTTCAGTGTTCCAATTCCGATGGTCTTTTCTTTCTTGCTTTCTTTGACCCACAAGGGTCTTCAGGTGGGTACCATTTAAGGATACCTGGCAGCGCTATCTATTTTCAAGAGCTCGTCTTATTTTAAGTTTCTTTTGATTACCCAGTTTCTAAAAGGGCTCACAAATGTGTTCCCGCCATCCCCTTTTCAGGTGCCGGTTTAGGATCTGAATTTAGTCTTGAAATTCTTGATGGTCGCTCCGTTTGGACCTTTGAACTCTTGTTCTTTGAGACTTTTGACATTCAAGACATTTTTCTTGATTGCAGTTTCATCTGCTGGCAGAGTGAGCGAGTTGCAGGCACTTTCATCTAAGCCACCCTTTACTTTGTTCCACAAGGATAGGGTTGTACTGAAGGTACGTCCATCCTTCCTACCTAAGGTAGTGCCTGAGTTTCATTTACGCAAGAAGGTGGTACTTCCTGCTTTCTATCCTCCTCATTATAGTAAGGAAGCGGAGAGACTCCATCGGTTGGACCCTAGAAGAGCTTTGAGCTTTTATACTTCTAGGATGTCCAAGGTCAGAGTGGACGACCAACTTTTTGTGGGGTACACTGGACACCGATTGGGCCAGGCTGTTACCAAACAGACCTTGTCCAGGTGGATTATCCTCACCATTGCTGAATGTTAGATTGGCTTGCAAGGGCCCTCCTGAGGGTTTGCGAGCTCACTCCACCAGCGACGTTGCTACATCCACAGCCCTGCAACGGGGAGTTCTGGTTAAGAAAATTTGTAAGGCTGCTACGTGGTCTTCCACCTTTGTCAAGCATTACTCCCTGGATACTTTCCATGGTCGCGATATGGCCTTCGGTAAAGCAGCACTTTATTCTGCCATCTGATTGGGTATATCTAAATTCTTCTCCCTCCAATCACTGATACTGCTTTGGGAGTCTGTCAAAGATGTTGAATACTTTGGAGGACACAATCCATTCGAAGAACAAGTTACTTACCAATTGGTAATGTTGGTTCGACTGCATGTTCCTCCAAAGTATTCCTCCTCGCCCTCCCAGCCTACCCCTCTGAAGAATTTCCTATGCTATTAGAGCTTGCGTTCCCACAAGGCTATGTGCAGTCAGGCAGGCATTGTGTGCAGTTATATCACACGTTGTGGAGGGAACAAAACATGAAATGAGGCTACGAGCGCCGTGCGTGCTACTTATAACATCCGATGACGTCACCCTCGACGGAGGCTTGCGATGGACATTGACCCGACGCAGGACGCCCTCTGCCGAAATATTTCTGAAGCAGCACAGCTGTGGACATCACATGTCAAAGATGTGGAATACGTTGGAGGAACATCCAGTCGAAAGAACGTTACCAGTTGGTAAGTAACTTGTTCTTTTGTTTAATTGGCTCTGGTCTGCATTCTTCAAAAGTAGAGTTGGGGGTGAATGCCCATATGCACTAGCATGACCATGGGTGTTCAAACGGTGCGTGAAAAGCCAAACACAAATCTTAGGTTCCATAGCAGTAGTTTTGGTTTATAGCCAGTGATAACAGTGCCATCTAATAGTCAAAACTAAAAAGAAAAACTGTGGTTGTGGTAATTCTCTTTGGACATGTATTTTCTCTGTCATTGCAAACTCTTAAATTCACTTCTCCTAATTGGCAAAACCCTGGATTGCTTTGAAAAGAGTATAACACCAAAATGAGGTGCTATTTAGACTACAGTACATTCATGGAAAGATGTTAGAAATCCGATGATTCCTCCAGTTTGTTTACGTTGTCTAAGGAACGAGCGTTCGGGGCTCAACGGTGTCTTCTAAAAGTGCTGAAAGAGACAGTTTGGAGACTGGTTATGTTATGTACCACTGTTGTATTTCTTTGTTTTTCAACATGACTGTCTACCACCACCTACCATCTTTCACTCATCTAAAGCATTCCAGTGTTGAATGATTTCAGGATGGGGTCTGAGTGTTCACCTGTGACAGAAACAAACGTGTGTTCTGTTGTAGTAGACCTTTCCAGTCTGCAATTCCCTCTTGGATTTTTTGCATAATGCTAAGGATTGAAATAGGGGATCCTGTTGTACTAGGAAATATTCGAGGGGGCACATAATGGTGGAATTGCTGCATTTTAGGTTACTCTGACATGTGCCAAAGTGTAATCTGTCCCCAGCCACCAGACGTTATTTCTGGGCTTGGGGCCTCTGCACCTCCACCCACCCCTTTGTAGAGAGACAGTGGCCACTTCAGCTTCTTTTCTGACCACCTTAAGTTCCCCTTTCTTAGGAATGGTCAATTAGAACCATGGGGAGTGGTTATTTTAGATAGGCTACATGAGCGATATAGCATGGGCATTTGTTTTTATCCAAATATATATTTACCTGTCTGTGAACATGGGTTTTTAACAATTTGTCATTTTTTTTTAGAATTCGTATTAAATTAAACTTGTTAGCAGTATCCGAGCTGTAACAAAAGTGCGGGAAAGGGCCAACTAAATCTTTATCAGCAGCAGGCTTTATTTGACAATTAAGTTACACGCCTCAAAACATATATTACAACGAGGTGGATTAATTCATGAACATATTACAAATATCAAAATATTGATTAAAGCATAGCTGTAGACCAGTAGTATCTCTTGTCAAAGCTTTTCTGCTAAGATTCCATGCTCTACGCAAATCAAATCCAGATACATAGTCCACTTGCACTAGTTACCAGCCAGATTAAGTTGTCTAAGCCTGTATTTATTTACATGGTTTTTAATATTACTGTCTGTTATCATATAAAGGGCAATTAAATGGAAAATATTTATTTTACCACTTTACAGTATAAACACAAGTTCAAGCTTGTTGGTTTACAGATTTTCAAGACGGAGGCCAAAGGCACAATGCCTGGCTACATCTTACCATATTCGGATTCAATAAAATGAAGTTATTTTTCATAACCTGCCTCTCTAATCAGTAAATAAACCTGATCTAATGAAGTTGCACAACATTTCTGATAGGCCTCCTCGGTCGGCTTTACGACAAAACGCTTTCTTCACAAGTTGCACATTCAAATGGCCCACACTTTCAGGATTATCTCATGTATGGGGATCTTTAAAGCTTTTGAAATGTTCCTAATATGTGTAAATGAGGGAAGGGACAGTCCTTTTCCCAGGGTTAGGGTTCCCATCATAGCTTCCTTATATTTACTTCAATGTTGAGGCATTCCCCAGACTTATTGAATAAAACAAAGGTTTTAGGGCTGCCACTGATTTACTCATTACATCCAGTTCAAAGTGAACCAAGCGATTCAGTGCACCCTTTGGTAAACCCAAAGAGATATTCAAAAATAGATTTTCAACAGCAATCAGTTTGGGTAGAGGGCAGTAATCCCAACTCCCAACTCCATAAATTGAGTTCTGAACTGTCTGCGTCTTGTATATTTGCAGGGTCAGAGTAATTTCCCAGCTCCTACATTTTTTACCAAACCTCAGGACTGCTGAACTGCAGCTTGCCAGTTATAACGTATTGTTTTAAATGCAAATGTCTCGTCCGCATTGGCTTGCAAACCTGATTCCCAGTTTGCCAAAAATATATCGCCTTCATTAATGTTTATCACTACTTTCTTCATTTCCTCTCATCATAAGCAAGTGAGAGGTTTTCATTTAAGATATATTCTGATTTTGCACGACTTATCTCCAGGCATTTTAGATTGCAGAACTCATTAAATATATGGAGTTTCCTTCTAGACAAATGGACATCTTGGACACCAAAACTGCATTGCCTTTGTATAATAGTATAACAAATGTGTCCCGGCACAGTGATGGGGTAAATGCAGAGATTTAATGTGCTCGGCTAGATCATTAATGTGAAATGCCGAAAATAAGAACATGCAGGATAACCTCCTTGTCTGCCTTTCTGTACCATGAAGTGGTCGGAAGGTTCATCTCACAAACCCCATGACTTTTGATTGATGTATAGTCGATGATTGCTCTCAGGGATGACTGTGGAATATTATAGGACATCAACATTTCCAGTAGTTCTCTTGTAACTACTCCATCAAATGCAATCCTCACATCTGTGAAACCCATATAGAGGTTTTCTTTCCTTAACATGATACATTTCTAAATGAGGAGAATAGTCTAAATAGTGGCTGATCCCATTTTAGAAGCCTGCTTGTAAGTAATGAATTATATTTCTTTCATCCATCCATGTTTCCAAATGTGCCAGCATTTTCCCTCACTTATCCAGTAATGATATAGTGCGATGTTTGACTTGACTTAGCACATATTTTCTTTTATAAATCTGCGCTATCTCTGCTGTGGAAGTGGTGCCCAAATATTTATTTAATGTCTAAAGATATCTACAGTTCTCCAGCTTGTAATTTTTCATCGATTCACATGCTTTGAATATTCCCTGTCGGGCTGGGAAGCCAAAAGCTATTTTGCTCTCAATGTTGAGTGTTCAGCTCCATCCCTACAGGCCACGTTCAGATTCTCACTGTACGTTGTGCAGAAGGCATTCTTCAAGCTTCTCTCCAAGTTTTCCACAGGGAAATGTTTCTAACTCTACTTACAGATAATAAATAACTTGGAAGTTTCAATTTGGATATATTATGTCAGCCACTGGCAGCATGTCCCGGGCAGATAAAACGTCAGAGTCCCTTTTTGTGGCCTGTGCTACATGTGGCCTCAAGAATGTTTTAGAGGAATAGATAGGACAAATGCATTTACTGCCTATATCCTCATTGCATCAAGGAGGCTTGTGATTATTCAAAGCTTCCACTGTCTAGAGACAAGATCTCCTTGAGATATGAGATCTAGATCAGATGTTAGGCCGCAAAAAGCTGAAAAGGGGGAAATATCTACCCCTCCAATTCAGCTTGAGGAAGCAGAACATCTGGGGCAAGGGGTTTGCTCTGTCTCTCAGCAAACACTGAGTATCCTGTGGATGACATCTTCGTCTACGAGAGGTATGGTTGACCAAGTACTAGCAGGAGATAAAAACTGAAAAAATACGATAGTAGTAGCCAGAGCATGGTAAGCGTTAACACTGTTGTTAAAAGCGACTGCAGCTATGCCCTCGTCGAAAACAGCAGTCAATCACAATCGCAGGTATTGAGATCGTCAACTAACTTGACGAAGATCGGCCACAAAAAAACCCACATACAAGTGCATTATCGACGGGACCCATGTTGACGGCACTGGCAAGAACATAGTCAACAGCGCTGTCCACTGGAGACTCGCCAAACGACCTTGGTGATCAGTGATACATTGACGATGAGAACCTTGTCGACAACTTTACCCAGGGAATCGTTGGGTAAAGCAACAGACTTGCCCAAGGTTAAAAAGGGGAAACTGTTACATTCTCCACAACGAAAGCAGGGTGAGGAGTATAATGGTGGGAAAAGAAAGGAAGCACATCGAGTTTCGGCTTCCCAGAACACTCGAGCTTCTTTTTATCCTAGGCCAATGTCGCCTATTATCTTTCCTGATATCATGCCGAACTAGATTTCCGAGCACCATACAGATTCGGGATTCATAGCTAGGTAAGGGTTCTCATTCCAATGTTCAGGCTCCGATTACACCTTCAAGGGCCTTGAGCTTCACTCCCCTCAAGGTTCAGGCTCTAGGGAAGGACCGCTAACAGAAAAGGGGATGCAACCGCTGCAGCTCCTGGTGTCGCAATTACAACCTCCAACATACGAACCAGCCATTCCTCCTCAAATGCTGCTCGCCATGCATGTACTTACTTCCTTGCAGACATTAGTTTCCCAATAACACAGACTTAACCTGTTACCGTAGGATAAACTATGTACGCACTGAATAAACCATCCAATCCCCAATGTTGGGGAGAAACAATTAAGCTGGAAACGCTAATCTCCCTTGCAGGGGTCTAATGAACCTCAAATTCGAAATCGACGCCACCGTGATGTACGCATGGAAGAAATACCCCTCCAGAAACCTGTAGCAATTACCCAGTTCCGGCACACCAGGGAGAGTTACCACAAACTGACTCTGACAACCAGCCAAGAGACACAGATTCCTCATCAGTTTCATCTTACAATATGGAATTGGAGGAGGAGACGGATCCAAGCAAGATCTCCTGTTTTATTTTATTTATAGTGTACTAGCCATAATATAAACAAATTACCTTTAACACTCCTAACATAAAAACATCTTCCGTTTCATTACAAAAAGAAAAGCAAATAAAAACAATTATGATAAGACCCCCACCAGTCCTGAGAAAAACATAAAAGCATCGAAGCTACACAGGGGTAATATAAAAAAAAAGTAAAAGATGTTGAGAAAACAAACAGATGAATTACAGAGTTACATTACCTCGCAACCAAGTATATTACAGACATCATCAGGTTGCGATCAGTTATATTAGCCAGAGATAATTCTGGACCCACCAGATCTAGGGTTTTTAAGAGGGCGACAACTTCAAAAGTCAAGAGCTTCATTGCCTGACGACAATCTGTCCCAGAAGATGTCCGAATTTAGCAATCTTACATTGCGAACACATTTCTGAAATCTTGTCACTTTCAAGGCCCAGGTGCCAGGGCACTTTGACAATAAATGGTGGAGTCACTGATCTTCTTTTTCATTACATTTGTCACATATAGCATTTGGATACGCCTAACTATTTCTTATGGACAAGATTTGCCGCGTGGGGAGCAGATTTAACCTGAACCTTAGGAAATCTGATCTAAACCTGGATCAGATGATTTACTCAAATACATGGGCCGGAATGATCTAGGTTTATCTGTGGGCGTATGCGATAATGATAATTTTTCCCAACCTAATTTTTTCGATTTTCTGAATCCAATCCATTTGTTTTATGTTAGCCTTTACTTTTCCTGGATTCTGAATAAAAAGTTCCACGGTACACTTAGACTTTATCAGGATATGCTGGCACTTTAATCTAAGATTATTGAGGAAGGAGTTAACATCCCTTTGCATTGACAGTGCCACATCTTCATATAACAAACCTCTCGGCGGATCAAGGATTGACCTCTGCATTGACACCCATTTCCACTCCATCATTGCCCTAAGGGAGGTCAATCCCAATTAAACTCGGACAAGCAATGGGGACACAAGTTGGCAAATTCAACAATCTATTCCATAGCTTTGCCTCGATTCTATCCCAGTTTATATTAACAGATAAAGGGTTGGAATCTAGACCAAAAAGGGTGATTGGTACCGCTTTACCTATATAGAATCTCATCAAGGGCTCAATGGAAAACTTACAGAATTTAAAATGGATTCTTTTCATCTGTGATCCTAAATAAAGGACCTTGAGGTCAATGGCTGCAAAAAGATGACCCATAGTCAGGAAAGCTTTTATAGTTGACTCCAGGTAAGCTTCCTTATAGACTGTTTCAATTGGACGCTTATCCAGCTCCCAAGTGTTTGATTTCAGAACCCTCTTTGGGTGTTTTAATGTTTAAAGATTAGTACCTTAGACTTGTTTGGATTGATACTTAAGTCATTGCTTTTGGCATAATCAGCCAGTGCATCCAATAAACGCTGTAACCCGACTTGTGAATGGTCTAAAAGTACTACATCGTCGGCATAAGCCAACCAATTTATTTTATCGTCTCCAATTTTTGGGGTAATTAGACCTTTTTCTTGCAGCCATTGGCTCAAGTCGGGCCACCCCCCTTTCAAAATTACCTGGTGGCTAGTGGCCCCACCCAAAACTCAGTTTTTATTTAATTTTATTTATTTATGTATTGTTTGCCTCTCCCTTCCCTGGGGGCAGATGATCACCCATCTGCCCCCAGGGTATTGCCCCCATGCTTTGGGGGTCAGGGAGCGGGGCCACTTACATAGTAAGTAGTCCCTCCCCCATACTTCAAAAACAGATCCTTGGTGTCTAGTGGGCATTGCTGGGCGCGAATCGAGCAATCCGCGCCCAGCAATGCTTGACAAAAGGTGCCGCTGGAAAGGGGTGAGTCTCCCTTTTCCAACGACACCTCCCTTAATCTGAACGGCACAATAGTGCCGCAGATCGAGGGAGATAAAGGTGGAAACGCACCTTTTCATTTTTACTGCGGCAGCCATTTTGGCTGCCGCAGTGAAAATTGCTTTTAGTTTCATGTTGGTGTGTATTATGCACGGCGAAGTGAAACTGAAGGAAATCCAACCCCCGGGCCTTGCGATCCCTGCTTAGCAGGGATCGCACAAAACAGATTGCCAAAAAGGACGAGATTGCTCGTCCTTGGCAATTAAGATGTTAAGGAGGCATCCACCCCGTCTCGCACCCAACCTCCACCAGCACCCATTGTCACAGTAGACCAGTAACCAGGCTGGTGTGTTGTCAATGAATAATTTATTATTTTAATATCAAATCAGAACAAATAGATGACAGCAGCCACTAATGTTGTGGCAACACAAATGTACAGACTTCTAGTAATTAACCAGGTTGAGATACTGTGATGCCACTCCGATTTTGTTTCATGAAAAGAAATACAAAACAATTTCATTCAAATGATTGCAGGAAGGTTAAGCACTCCGCCTGCGACAATGGAAAAATGGGTTGTCAATGATTTGATACTACTGCTATGGGACAGCGCCCAAGGGTACTTCGGGCTGCTTACACTAGAAGACACGTAGGGCTTAACACAGGCAACACATGAAAAATAAAATAAAATCAATAAAAGGGAATGCAATTAAAAATGCAGTAGGGGCATATCTCTTCCCATACTGATCAGGGTGCAGTATGGGAAGAGATATGAACTAGGAAAAATGGGTTAAACAGGTGAAGTGCAATTTTTAGAAAAATGAAAATGGGAATCACACTAGTTTTTGCTGGGTCTGTGAAGGACTGGCAAACAATGAAAAATGAAGTAAATGCAATTCAAAATCTGCGCTCAGAATAATATAGGGGAATACTCAATGGAAAAACGATTTTTAAAGGATGAAACGAAATTTTTAGAGAAAGGAAATCACCCTAGTTTTTGCTGGGGCTGGGAATGATACACACGCTTCAAACAATGGGAAACTTGCATAAGAACTCTGTTTTCAGTTTAAATGATCGCGTCACATAACAGGTAGGCTTTGGGCAAAGAGATTACTCACAATGGTTTGGGTTTAACATAACAGATGCAAATGGGAGTTTTAAAACACACAATTTAACACATGGAAGAATTGGTTTTTCAGCTCTTTGACTATAATTAGTCAGTACAAGATGGCTTCTTAGTTCACGCAGTCTCGTGGGGGGTCTTTCAGATTTAGTAATGCTTCCACCTTTTTCACCTGGGGACAGAGACCCTCAGTGGTGATTTTATGCCCTATGAAGTTCATGCGGGTCTTACACCACTGCGCTTTCTGGAAAGACAGTTTCGCTCCAGCTTCCTTCAACTGGGCCAGAACGTAGCTGATTTCCGCTATGTGTTCCTCCACAGTTGAGCTTTTAATTAGAACATCGTCCACATAAGCCAAGTTTCCCCTTTCACCCAAATCGGGCATGGCCTTGTGCAGACAAATGTTAAATTCATTGCCGTAGTTTATTTATCCAAAGGGGGCTCGGGTCCACATGTACTGCTGCCCCCCGAAGGTAAAGGCCAGCTTGTACTGGTCTTTCCTACTCATGGGTACTGTCCAATATCCATTGGTCAGGTCAATGGCAGTATACACCTTTGACCCTTAGATCTGGGCCAGTCCCTGGTCAATGTAGGGAAGAGGCCATCAGGACATATGGACTTGTTTGTTCAACTCCCTAAATTCTGCCCACAGTATCCATTGGCCACTGGGTTTTAGTATCCCCAGTAGCGGATTATTAAAGATACTGTGGATTGGACGAATTATCCAACAGGACTCTAGTTCTTGATGATCTCTGTGAGAGACTCCATAGACGCGAGAGGCAACCAATATTGCTTCATGAATAAGGGAGTTTCCCAGGGTCCGTGGGTATGGCTGTAGAATGTATCTCGGTGCGACCAGTCGTACGAGTCCACGGCAAAGAGATTTCTTGAAAATCGAGAAACACCTGCTTGAGCTTCTGCTTTTGCTTCTCGGTCTCACAGGCACCAGCGAGGTTGATCCGTTCCAAAACCATCTGCCTGTGCCTGGAAAGACCTCAGGTTTTGCAATCTCCGTGGTATCCTCCGGCTGCATGGAGAGATCTCTGGTTATGGTGTTGGCCTGGATAGGAGGTTTCAGGTAGGAGAGGCAGTCACTGTTGACCTGAAATACCACCTCATCCTTCCTGATGTCGCAGGTCACCTCCCCCCACCACCCTCCGTAAGGTCAGGAAGAGTACCCCAAGAAATCCCCCCCCCCCCCCTTGCCTGGTGAAAATCTTTTCTGGAGGTAGGTCACAGTCGTAGCAGTCATTGGGGATCTCTCCCATGATTTCATTCCCTAAGTCGATGGAGAAATGTTGGGCATCAACTGCCATTCCAATAAAGGTGTCTGCGCCCAGAGTGATACTCCTAGGGTTGCTGTTATCCACCAATATTGGAATGATGTTGTGTTCTAAGTCAACTAATGGTGTCTGGTTCAAATACAACCCCTGCTGTCGGAGATGATCATTTAAATTTACGGAAGCGTCCAAGTTTTGTAGTTTCTGTCCTCTTAATTTTTAGGGGGATAATGAATCCCCTCATTTATCTGAATGGGGAGAACAGCTGTTCACCCTTTTTCTGAATATCAACCAAGCTTTGAGCTGGTTTTTCATCATTTTTTATCATGGGATATGGGTTTTCCTCAAATTGTGGATCAGTATAAAATGTCAGGGTATTTCCTTCCAGTGTGGAATGCCACTTAAAACATGAAGGAAGATTGATTTTCAAAAATGGAGAAGGGTTCCCATCACCAGCTCGTTCTCCTACAGCAATCAGTTATGCCGGGGACCTGATTGTTCCTAAAGTGGAACTCAATTTTGTCAGACTGCTGCTCAACCAAATGGCATGTGCCACTTAAGCTTACATATTTTGTGCTCTGTTTTAATTTTACTGGACGGTTAGTCTGCGTCCAGAGGACCTTGTTTACACAGTCTATTAGGCGAAGGAGGTAATTCCCTAGGAGACTGGGTGTTCCCTCTGGAGTGACGACTATAACCGGGTGTTTCACCTTGTTGCCCAATTTTGATCTCCAGATCTGCAGTCCCCTCGACGGGAATGTCAGTTCCGTTGAAGTTCTGCTGTTGCCCAGGAAGAGGTGTGAGGGGAATTTGGTAACTCTTCCCCCCTCCCCCCCCCTTCCTGCATTGAGTTGATCAAATGCCCTTTTGGATAGAAGGGTGGCTTTGGATCCTGTATCTACCAGCGCTGAAAATGCACATTGCCTGTGCACTCTGACGGGGGCATAAAACCTACCTTCTTTCTCCTCGAGGGGGCAAAGGAAATGTGCATTTTGTGCCAGCTGGGCGGTTAACTTCTTTATTTTGAACTCCGACACTGTGTAACCATGGGACATTTTCTGTTTCAGAGTTCGGGGATCCCCTTTTTCCCTTTATTCTGTGCGGTCCCTCTTTCCCTGGAGACAGTCACTTGAACCGGTTTGGGCGGAGGATCCCTCATTTATTTCTGAGTTCTCTGGATGACATTTCTGGGGTTCAGGGATAGGCGGTTCTAGGTCAGTCCTCATACTTACCAAGTCTAAGTTGGGGTCTTTTGGGACCCATTTTTCTTTGGGAGGAATCGCCTCCGTTCTTGAAAGAGAAGATTTTCTTCCCAGAATCCTCCAGGGATTCTTCCCCCTTCAAACTGGAGGACGCGGACTTCTTCCACAAAATGGGTCTTCTTGATCACTTGGTTTCTCCTACTTATCCTCTGTTCCCTAGGTTGCAGTTTTTTGGGGGTAGGAGATTTGGGTTCAGGTTTCCGAGGTTTCTAGCGGTCTTTCACGGGTGAGGAAGGAATCTTCCTCTAGGGCTTCGCATCCCCCTTCCTCCCAAGCCTCCTCCTCTGGAACTTGTTGGTTGTCAGGGTTTCCTCCACGTCATTGTTCCGAGGTGCCAGACCCTGGGTTCGAGCTGTTCTGGGCAGCCATGTTCATTTGAGGGCTCTGCTGAGCCCTCAACGTGCGACCCAGGTTTTCAGTCAAGCTCTGGACCTGGTGCTCCAGTTGTGACATCCACTCTGGATCTAGGGTCAAATCTTTGCTGCTCTCAGTAACTGTCCCTTCACCCAGAGTAGCTTGGGTATTGAGGGTTTCTTGGGTAGCCCTCCATCCTTGGTCTCCCTTCTCCCTGATTTGGGGGTCTAGACTCCTCAAAGCGGGCAGAGAGTGAAGGATTGTTCTGAATGTTGGGGTTTGGAGGGTACCTGGGGAAGAAACTTAAATTGCAGGGTGGAATATTACTGCCCTCCCGAGGGAAGTTTTGTGCGAAGTTTGGGGGAATGTTGGGTGGAACATTTCCTGGGGCCATACTTACCTGGTTGGATTCCCCCCTTGAGCCGGTGAAGTCCAGATGTACCCCATGATGGGTCTGTTCCCCTTGTACCTTAGGCTGATGTAGTTGGCAGTCATGTGACACATTTGTGGGGTACCCTGCCTGGCTACCACCTGCTTGGAACTGGTCAGATGGTCTTCTCTGCCTCTCAGTTGGTTTGTTAGCGGGAGGTGTATTTTTAGGCCCCCCCATTTCTAGGTCCAACACAGGGGCATTCTTCACCTTGCCACCTTGGCAGCAGCGCGGGTGTTGGTCGGTTTGGGATTTTTGGGGGAATTCTTATTTTCTGCAGGCTTTTGGACCTCATAGATCCTGGTAGCTTGCTCTATTACCCAGTCCAGGGTCCTTTCATTGTGGAAGTCCCTAACCAGTTGTGCCATTATATACTTGGGGAGGGCATGAAAATAGGTATTGATGAACTCCTTATTGTTTGTGCGCACCCATCTAGCAGTTTGGGCAACTGCCTGCTTCAATTCTTGGACAAACTCTCTCAGTGCCTGACCCTCTCCGCACTGCAGGTTGTAGGCCGCCTTTCGAGCCTCCTGGGCGTTCCGGTGCACAGAGAAGTGCTTCAAGATGGCTGTCTTGTAGTAGACCACCTTGAATGGTTCGGACCCTCCAGCCCAGCAAAGAAGCTGGAGTATTCTGGGGAGAATGTCCACTTGGCAAACTCCTTAGAATTATGGTCATTTTTGATGCCAAATGATGTCATCATTTGGTCATACAGCTCCGGATGCTCCCAGACTGAGTACTTAGCATTTTTGTGGTAAAGAGTCATGAAGTTTCTAATGGCTTTTATTTGTCGAATGGGGTCTTTTACCAGAGTGCTTTTTTTTGTTTGGCAGGCTTCTTTCTCTGCTGCACCCGAGTCCATTCGCCCTCAGACTCAGAGCTGCTGCTATTTGTGGTCCCATCCCTATCCTCTAGGCGCTCCCTGATTCTTTGATACTGGGAGTCTCTCCCAGAAAGACAGGGCCTAGTCTCTTCTCCCCTGTTCTGTTGTGGTCTCTCTGGGTCACTTCCCTTGGACTCCCTCTTTCGCACAGGGGAGTACTCATCTGACGCCTCCCTTCTTCCGGGGTTGGTGGAGAACTCCCCCCACCCCTCCTAAAGCAGTGGAGGTTTTCAGGATGCTCTTTTGGGGCCTAAACACAGACTCCTCTTTATCTGGAAAGTGGACCAGGTGGTCCCTTTGTAGCGGATGTCTCTGCCATTCTAACTCCCTCATCTTCTCTTCATAGGAGTCCTCCTGGTCAGATATATTTGCCAAAATATTTTTAAACCTTAGCAGTTAGGCACGTCCATCAATCTCTGATGGGGCTGGCCTTCCTGTGCAGTAATGCAAGGCCTGCTTGGGTCCAGCTGCCTCATATTTCCTAGTTCTTATTGACTCATAGGTAAGAAGTTAGCCGCGCCTTGCCACCTGGTACAGGGGGCATCACACCATAATCGAGGGTCGCCCTTCCATTCCCTAACTGTTTGGGGTTCCTCAAGGCCTGAATAAATCTAGACCGTTCTTTTTCTAATCTATCTAATTTATCTTTCTCAGACCCTATTTCTTGGTAGTATGCAGAGGCCTAAGCTTTGTACTCTGCTACCAGGGCTTCACTGGCTTTACCTTGAGCCACTGCTTGGCCCTGGATCCCCTTGTTCTCCTCACAAAGGGCCTCACTTTCTTTCTGTAAATCTTGTAGAATCTGGGATTACTCAGACCTCTCCTTTTGCAGGAGGCTAATCTCCTCGCTCTGTGCAGTTTTGGTCTTTGTTGTCTGCTCTAGGTCAAATTCTATTCGCCTCAAATGTCCCATTAATTTTTCATACTCTACTTTCATGTCAGTCAGTTTCTGAAGACATGACTCTCCTTTCTCCAGGTCTGCCTTCAACTGGCACACTTCCTGGCACAGGGCATCTTTTTCATGACACAGCCTACTATTCTGTTCACTGAGGTGATCTCTCTGCTGTTTCATAGCGTGCAACTTCTGGCGCTCCTGGTCCGAATCTGCTTGGGAATGGACCTCCTTTATAACCCATTGATTATTCTCCTCTTCCAATTGCTTAATCTGATTTTGATATGCACACATGTCCTCTAAGCAGGCTCTATTTTATGTCACTTGTTGGTTCAATTTTAGTTAACTTTCTTTCAGGGAATAAACCCTTTCATGGCACGCCTATTTCAGTGCAGATAATTGGGAGTCCCGCTCTGAATTAGTTTGTTGCTCTACTGCCCACTCCTCTTTTAGCTGCTGAATTATGTTTCCTAATTCTAACTCAGAATTTTGCCTCTCTCGCACTTTCTTCTCTACCTCCCTTTCGCTTGCTCTAATAACTCAGATTGATTTTGCCCATATGACACTTTTCCTGGTACCTTTCTTCCATGATCATCATGTACATATAGGCAGTGAGCTGGACCATTTTAGTTTGCTCGTCTTTAGTGGTCTACGTCATGTAAAAGTCTGTCAGGGCTTGATGTAACAGGCCACTGTCCTGCCACACATCCATATTTGTAGAGGTTACCTGTTGCATCATTCTAGATTGCCAGGCGTCGTGACCCTGCTCTGCCCATTCCCCGTTAATGAACAATTTGGACAGAAGGTGCTTCCTGGACATGTTCATTTCCACAGTGCTCATTGTGAAGTGTTCTGTACCTGCTGGGTTATCAGGGCAAGGGCAAAATCTCCACCCTACTTCTTCCTAGTTTACGCTATTTTGTTTGGCCACATAGCTCTGATACCTAGGATACAGGTTTAGCTGGCGCCTTCACAATGTAACACAGTTTACCATCCACCAAATGTAACAGTACTTCAACGGGCTAGTATGTTGTGCTAAACTGTCACGGGTGGAAACAACTGCTTAGTCCTGGACTCCAGCCCCCAAGTTGTCACGATATATTATGCAGCACCAGCAAGTCAGGGAGCTCTTCCCTTGCAAATGAAGGTGGCGCACAATAAAATGCTTTTACTTTTAATTACACAGAATTCATTTTTAAGGAGGCCTCCAACCTGTCTCACACCCAACCTCCACCAGCACCCCATGTCACACTAGACCAGGAACCAGGCTGGTGGTGTTGTCAATTAATAATTTATGATTTTAATATCAAATCAGAACAAATAGATGACAGCAGCCACTAATGTTGTGGCAACACAAATGCACAGACTTCTAGAAAGTAACCTGGTTAAGAGATACTATTGATGCCACTCCAATTGTGTTTTATGAAAAGCAATACAAAACAATTTCACTCAGATGATTCGAGGAAGGGTAAGCACTGCCCCCTGCAACAATTGAAAAATGGCTTGTCAATGATTTAATACTACTGCTATGGGACAGCACCGAATGGTACTTCGCGCTGCTTACACTAGAAGACATAGAGGGCTTCAAAACAGACTAGCTAGCACACATAGGAACTTGCAACACATGAGAAAGAAAATAAAAAAAAATAAAAGGGAATGCAATTCAAAATACGTGATCGGAGTGCAGTAGGGGAAGAGATATGAACTAGGAAAAACGGGTTTAAACAGGAAGTGCAATTTTTAGAAAAACAAAAATGGGAATCGCACTAGTTTTTGCTAGGTCTGTGATGTACTGGCAAGCTCTGAGCAATGAAAAATCTGCGCTCAGAATATGATGGGGGAAGGGGAATACTCTAGGAAAACTGATTTTTATAGGATGAAACTTTTTAGAAAAAAACTAAACTGGAAATCACCCTAGTTTTTGCTGGGGCTGGGAATGACACGCATACTTCAAACAATGGGAAACACACATAAGAACTCGGTTTTCAGTTAACATGACAGAGGCACATAACAGGTAGGCTTTGGGCAAAGAGATTACTTAGAATGGGAACAAAGGTTTGGGTTTAATAGGACAGATGCAAATGGGAATTTGCTTTTAAAACACACAATTTAACACATGGAAGAATTTGTTTTTCAGCTCTTAATGAAATAACTTTTTGGGGAACAATTTATACTTAAAATGACTCTCAAGACACAGGGAAGAGAGATGTCGCTTCGAATGCTTTCCCTATCCCGTGAAGTAATGTGGGAATTAATTGATTTAATAAGCCAAATATGCTACGAATTTACCCAAATGACGGAAGGTTCTTCAATGGGAAATGACATAAATGCACGGGTAAACAAAGGATTTTCTATGGGGAGATGACTGAACTACACTGGCAATTTGGGTTTTTTAATGGGGAAGTATTGGATGCACTGCTACAAAATGAAGGGCTTATGCAATTTAGGGCTTGGGTTATTGCTACTTACATAGCAAGCCTTTGTTTAAGTTCCAGGAAAGCCAGCTGGATCTCGGGACACACTGGAAAAATAGGGCAGCAGGTCTGGTCACTCCACGCTCAAAGATGTTAAGTTTCAGCAGCCTTCTCTCAGTCCTCCTTTTCTGTCTCCCCTGTTTTTGTGCGTCTGTCCTAGTACAGTCCCCCTTGTACAGCAGAAATGACATCACTCATTTTACAATCTAGGGGAAGTAACTTAAAATAATCCTTGCCACCATGATTGGACAGTCACTCTCTCTCCGCCCCTAGTCAGGATTGATTTAGGGATTTTGGAGCACCATCTGTCTTTTCCCCTTCATCACCATCCTTTGTTCTCCTTTAAACATTTTGGCAAAAACGAGTTATGTATCATAACTTCATAATAGTACTAGCAAATGCCATATGAACCATATATTCTGTTTTAGCTGATCATGGGGAATTGGATAACCCGACAGCCAAATCCCTACAATGTAGCATGGTCATGTGTCACCTTGTTGTCGTTTTCATAAAATGTGCAACAGTTGTAAATATGGACGTTATCAAGCATATTCCTAATTTCATTTTCCATCTTTTCACCAACTCTCACAATTGTCACACGTTCAGATCAGCCAGAAACATAGTCTAACTGGCCATTACAGTTCCAGAGTCGCAGGTAGATGCATTTTATAAAAATTAAATCTCTGTCTGATTGCTGCGCAAAATGCCTAAGACGAAAATAGTCTTTTAAATTAATTGGGAGTATCTCCTGTTCAGAAAATGTTATGGATGCTTCATCTGCCACAGCCATTTGTCTCCCTGGGCTCGCCTGTGACCAGAGTTTTTTATGAGTCTCTTTGAAGTCAGTGTGAGCTCTTTTGAAGTGGGTGCAACAAGGACTCACAACTTTTTGTCATGTTTCAGCCGGGGGTGACTTGCTTAAAGTCGCTGCTTTAACTGCCTTCAGAGCCAGCCAGTCTGGGGATCTGTGGCCTTTCAACATGCTCAGCAGAAGATTCTATTGCAGGGCGTCATTAGATGGGAGGTGTGCCATCCAGGGATGGAAGTGCTGCTTTTCATTTTGAAGTTTTGACCTCAGCCAGAACAGGATTTTCCTGAAGTAAGTGCCTCTTCAGATGTTACTGGAGGTAAAACATAATATACTTTTGCGTGGTCACCCCACTCATCATGTTTTGCTTTCCTGACCTTTTTCTGTGAGCAGTGATATCTTTTTCCATTGTGGCTTTTTAAAGTCGATTTGATTGCTTTTAATGTTTAAAAATCGTATTTTTCATGTCACAGAATTCTTTGATTCCTCTTTCTTGGGTGAATTTCACTGCTGCATGTTCATTGATAATGATAAGGTAGGCCCCTTTCCACATGGCTCTTAAACTTTACATGAAACAAAATAAAAAGCCAGGCTGTTTTTGTTGTAATGTTTAAATCCCTGCTATTCATGTGATGGGGAAACAAAGAGCCAGGCTGTTTTTGGTTGCAGTGTTTAAATGCATGTGAAAGGGACTTATGTTTGGTGCCTTTTAAATGCACCCCACAATGGCAGAATAAGGGCACACCTCTTCAGTGTTTTTTTTCTAATGAGAGAGACTGTAGTTTCCTCTTTGCTTGATTGCATGGAAAGAGGTACAGACCAGTGCTTTAAGTGGGGTGAGCAATCGAGGGGGTAGTGGGTGTGGCCTAAATGATGGGCGTGGCTCGAAGTGTACCCAGCATAGGACAATTAAATGTTATTGGGTTACTTTCATTTTTTATTTTATTATCCCGTGCTGGGGTTTCGAACCCGAGCCCTGCCTGCTGACAAACCAGTGTCGCATGACACTGCTATTTCATCGGTGCACAATTTCTTTTGTTTTATTCAATAGACTGCTTGACACATAAAGCCCATTACGGGCTTTGTGTCAAGCAGTCTATTGAATGAAAGAAACTAAATCCAAGACCTACAAAATAGCACTGTGCAATGTTAAACTGGATAGTTACCCGGGTTTGAATCCCTGCATTGAAAGAAAAAAAACGTGGCTCTGGTGGCTGTCGGGGGTAGCGTGAGTGCCAGCTCGATGAGGTTTTGGAAGAATGGCTCACTTAAAGCCTTGCATACTACAATCCGTTAAAACTGGAGCGTTGTGCAGCCTGCGTTTTCTCTGCGGTGTAGAGTTATTCCACCTGACAGTATGTGGATCTCTTGTATCAATGGCATGTTTTCCTGTTGGCTGCACATCTTAACTTACCTGGAAGTACCTGCTAAGTGGTGCGAGTACTTGACCATTTGTGAAAGGAGGATTGCTAAATATCATGGCAAAACCTGCCATATCAAGGCATCGCAACACTAGCGATTTTGCTTTCTGGTAGTGAGAGTACCTGGGCATTCAAAGATGGAACTTGGCACATAGTCTGAAAAACTCAAATTTTCATGAAGAAAACGTGTTAACTGTTGTGTTCCTGTGCACATGATGGCAATACCTGAACTCTGGTGCGAGTACTTGTCATTTACCGGGTAATTCATAGATTTCAGCGCAGAGGAAGTGCACGCGAGCAGCGCAGAGAGGGAGCGTGCGCCAGTCGTGTGCGTTAAAGAGCATTCTGGCGCACCGCGTATTCATGGAATTGGCAAGCCATTTTGAGCGTTGGCGCAGAGAACATCCCGCAGCACCAGTTACGCCCCCAAGAACGCCCCTTGCACAATGAAAAATCATTCAAATCCCCAATGCAGCGCTAACCCTGGACCAGCTAACAGGGCCGCTACACTGCAATCGCGCGAGCGGGGAATGAGTATTCCTGGGGTGCGCGGGGAGTTTCACACGCGATAGGCCTTTGGCGAGCGGGGTACGTGTATTCTGAGGGGTGCACGGTTACTTTCACATGCGATTTCGCTTGCAAAGCGGGGTACGTGTATCCAGTGGAGTGCGGGGGAAGTCTCACACGCGATAGGCCTTGGGCGAGCGGGGTACGTGTATTCTGAGGGGTACACGGGTACTTTCACATGCGATTTCGCTTGCAGAGTGGGGTACGTGTATCCAGTGGGGTGCGCGGGGAGTCTCACACGCGATAGGCCTTGGGCGAGCGGGGTACGTGTATTCTGAGGGGTGCGCGGGTACTTTCACATGCGATTTCGCTTGCAGAGCGGGGTACGTGTATCCAGTGGGGTGCTTGGGGAGTCTCTCACGCGATAGGCCTTGGGCGAGCGGGGTACGTGAATTTATGCGGTGCGCGGGGAGTATCGCACACGATTTCGCTTGCAGAGCGGGGTACGTGTATCCAGTGGAGTGCGCTGGGAGTCTCTCATGCAATATGCCTTGGGCGAGCGGGGTACGTGTATTCTGAAGGGTGCGCGGGTACTTTCACACGCGATTTCGCTTGCAGAGCGGGGTACGTGTATCCAGTGGGGTGCGTGGGGAGTCTCGCACGCGATAGGCCTTGGGCGAGCGGGGTACGTGAATTTATGGGGTGCGCAGGGAGTATCGCACGCGATTTCGCTTGCAGAGCGGGGTACGTGAATTCAGTGGGGTGCGCGGGGTGTTTGACATGTGAATTGGCAGTGTGGATCCTCCCAGGTGTGCCCTCTACCCCCTCCACAGCCCCTGCAGGCAGCCCACACCACAGGGGACTACCCTGCACCCCTGGTCATGTCCTGCAGGCAGCCCATCCACCATGGGCATGCCCCCCAGCCAGGTCACGTCACCTTGCACTAGTGATCACCAACTCATGTCCCCCTGCACCCACACCCCCCCAGCAATGAGGGGCACCTGCCAGCAGGCCCTGACTCATGTCCCCCTGCACCCCCACCCCCCAGCATTGAGGGGAACCTGCCAGCAGGCCCCGACTCATGTCCCCCTGCACCCTCACCCCCGCAGCATTGAGGGGCACCTGCCAGCAGGCCCTGACTCATGTCCCCCTGCACCTCTACTCCCCCAGCATTGACGGTCAGGCCCCGACACATGTCCCCCCCCCCAACACGTCATGAAGATGCCCAATCATGGGCCTCATGTCCACCAAAATCCCACAGCACGTCACCCCAGTCTTGAGACACAATGAATTTCCCAAAACACCCCACACTGACATGCCTATCTCATGACACAAACCAAAAGTCAGCTATGTACATCAACACATGTCTGTCACACACGCACACTGGGTGCCATTGATTGTGTAAACCCACATTTTGACATGCATGAACCCAATGAGCGAATCCCACACATGGAAGTAAAATATCAAAATGTATTATGAACAAAATGAATGTAAGAAATGAAAGCATAAAAAAATGTCAAACATTAAATTAAATGCATGTCCAAAACATAATAAAATGAAATGTAGAACCAATCCAATGAAATCGAAAAGAAAAATCGTCCAAACTCTCCGTCCACCAAAGCAAATCCAAAGGAAACGTAAAATGTAAAATCCATTGATCCATGGTGATTTCCCAAAATAAAGTTCTCAAAAATCCAATGTTCAACTATGTACAATGAATATCCAAAGGGTCCATGAGCCTAACGAAAGAAATGAAACCTATCGAAGAAACTACCTAACAAATAACTATATACAAAAGTGTGGGGCATAGTCCAATCACCCCAAAATAAAGCAAAACGAAAATGAAACCTAACACTAAAAACTATATACAATGGCAGCGGGCTAGTCCGACGGCTCACTTTCTGATTTCCTGGGCCAGGGCATCATCAAACTCCTGCTCTATGTCCTGGAGGCGGTCCTCTTCCATGGCCCCGAGGGTTCGCAGGGACGATGCATGTTCAACTCCAACTCCCTGCGAATTGCCTCGAGGCACCCGACCCACCTCAGCACCCTCAGCATGGAGTTCTCCGCCCTGACCAATGTGAGCCGTGCCTCTTCTGCCCACCGCCGCTCCGCACCTATTGCCTGGCCCAACCACTGCCACACGGAAGACACTCCCAATCCTGGGTTCTCCTGCCCTCTGCCTGCCCCTCGGATGTTGATGGGCCCCGAGCCATCATTGCTCCCACCTTGTTGCTGCCGCTGCTGTGCCTGTTCCCTGGCTCCTGCTGCCTGCACGTCCTCCTCCGGCTGGGGTGCAGTTGTTGTGGCCACCCCTGCTGGATGTCCGACTCCCGACTGTGGCAGGGATGTGTCCTCCACCAGCCTGGCCACTGGGTCAGAGGCAGCTCCACAGGGTACCCAGGTGATACATGGGTGGGAAGATGGCAGGGAGGACGGCTGGCGCATAGGGGGTTCAGGTGAGGAGGGGGTCGGAAGAAGGTCCAGCACACAGATGAATCCAGCACTGGTGACCCGTCCTAGTAGGTCAAGGCGGTCAAAGAGGCATCCGAGATGACGTGCAGTGTCTTCACGAAAACACTGCAGGTCACCTCGCATGCCCCATTGACGCAACGCTATCCCAGCCAGGACAGGCTCAACCCGGTCCCGGAATGCCACGTCCGCAGGGAGAGGAATGCCAGTTGTTGTGCGCTCATCCCGTCCCTGAAAACAGGTCTGGACGTAGGCATCCCTGCTGGTGCTTGATGATGCAGTCACAGGATCAGGGACAGGATTACACACAGGCACCTGCGCTGCAGCCTGTGCTGCCTCCTGTGCCCGCCCCTGCACTGCATCACTAGCACCAGTGGAATCCCCACCTCCAGACCCCGTGTGTGTCCCTTTCACGGCCGCCGCCGCCTCCTCCACCAAAAACCCCCACCAACCTGGATGACTCCATGCCATCTTCCTCCGTCAGACCCTGTGGGGGGTCTCTGCTGCCCCTTCTGCTGCCGAGGAGTCCCCCTCCGACCTCCGCCTCTTGGACCTACCCTCGGCAGCTGCGGCCTGGGATGCGGCGCCAGACTCCTCACTTCCCGACGAGATGACAACATGGGAGGGGAGCCGGGCCTTCCGTCTCTGGCTGGCGGTGCGATCCCTGCCGCTTTGCTCCACAGCACCCTCTCCGCCCTCTTCATCAGTTGATGCTGCAGACACGGAGAGATAGAACACAGGCATCAGGGCACTGTACAATGGACTGATACACACATGACAGTTGTACATGAGTGGCAGTGTCAAACTTCAGACATGGCATCACACTCCCCAACACACGTCATTTCAACTCACACACATAAGCAAATCAACAGGAATATTGCACCAGGCAGCACCATCCATACACAAACCGCACAAGCAGCCGAAGGTGAGCCTGACGTCACATGCAACACGGGGAGTGCAGAACACATGCACACACGCCACCAGACTTACATGCATCTGTACATCTCCACCACCTGTCGCAGTGATGTCATCGCCATCCATGTCACATCTGGCATTCAGCCTTCTACATGTCAGTGTCACATGCATCCATGTTGCATCACAGTTGCACACTTGTCAAATACACACAAATGCACATGTACATAGTGCAGATACATGCAGCAGTAACCAGCATCCATGTGTGACACCACAACCATGCCACAGTACATATATATAACTTTTACATATGTGCACCCACACATGCATTTGCCCATCATGCTTGCCAACACATACACCATTGATGTGTTTCACACATGAGAGGAATCACATGTGGCAGGTACACGTCCCGGTACATACGCATCCATACATGGCCCAACAAAGACATATGTGCAACCTGCACACTCCTGGCACACCACAACACGAACAGCGTCAAATCAGTACCCATGTACACTTACCGCTCGACTCCAGGCGGGTCTGCCTCTCAAGGACCTGGACGTGGAGCGCTGGGCGTACACGTTCCAGGACCCTCATTTGGTTGTCGGTTAGGTGGACCCGGCACCCCTTGGCATCCGCTGCCTTCAAGAGGCGCCGGGCCTTGTTGAGGGTCCTTGACCTGAAGTCCTCCCAGTGCTTCCGGACGTGTAGAATGTCGCAGACTGCCACCCCCTCCTCGTTGATGGCAGTCACGATGTCCATCCAGATCCTCGTCCGTCCTTCATTGTCGGCGCGCGAACTTCCAAAGAGGGCATCATACTGCCCCAGGACTTGCTCCACCAGGATACCAACTTCACTGGCATGGAAGCTGGTAGCCCTCTGCCTCTCTGGCTGGGGGTTGCCAGTGGTGCCAGATGGTGGTGTGTCTGACATGGCAACCTCAGAGGCAGGTGTGGGTGGGCAACTGGGTCCTGGGACTGGACTGTGGAGTGATGGTATCCCAGTTGGGAGTCTTCTGTTCCAGCAGGGGTGGTCACAGCAACTGCACCCCTGCAGATGGCTGACGTGCAGGCACCAAATAGGGCATGTGGGCAGCAGACAGGCAGGCAGCAGCAGATGGCAGGTGGGAGCGTGCTCTGGGCTCCTGGGGGGAGGAAAATGGCCTTTTGGGCAGGAGCGTGGTCTTCCGTGTGTTGTCGCGTGGCCAGCTTGATACGAAGTGATTTGGCATGTGAAAAAAGTGCACGTCAGCTTGTAAATCGAGGAAAGGACCTAAGCGCGTCTGTGACGTTACGCAACACGGGTGCATATTTATTGTACACGTGAAAAAAGTGCACGTCTGGGTGTCACTGCGTGTGATTGGAGGAAAGGCCCTTAGCGCGTAGCTACCTAAGTGACGTCGCACGTGTGGGCTGGCTTAAAAGGTACATATAGGATGCCATTTTCTTGTACGTGCTTTTTGTGGAGAGCGAGCGGGTGATACTTGTACTTCTTGTCGGTTCACACACAATTACTTCAAAACGGTTTTGGTTCGTACTCCCTGTTTCCTCAGACTGCGTTCTTTTCTTCTTTTGGCGGGGGTGTTGCCAACGCGCACACCTGTCACTTTTTCACGTTCTAATTCCAGTCAGACGGTGAGTCGCCCACGTATTTACCAACTGTGGTTTCCCCCGTGTGTCGCGTACCCCTTCAGAGGTCATTGTAGGCTGTGTGTAAAACGCGTACGCTTATTTTTGTGTTTCTGGGTGCCACAGCGTAGTGCGGGTTCATTTTTCCACGCACGTGGTCTACCAGGGGTTGCGTGCACGTTTACTTTTGTTTTTGGCGTGCCTGTGCGTTGCGTGACCCGTCATCTTCCCCCAGGGGGTCACAGACAGCCTTGCTAGAGCACGAGGGTACGAATTCCATCTAGTATCCTGCCCCTTTCACCCCAATTGCCCAGGACAATTATTTACTGCAACATCCATACGCACAACATCAGTGCCATGGTTGGGAGGCGACCAAGCAGTAAGGGAGGCAAAGGTGGACAACCTCCAAAATGTGGCCGCTGTAGGGGACATGGCCAGGATGTGCAGGGTGCCCCAAGAGGCCAGTGTGTGGAGGACCAATCGGGGCCACCTATGCCCCCCCCCCCCAAATGGTTGTGGGAAATGTGGCTGACACCATCCCAGCTCAGCCCTGGTTAAACCGGCCCATTTTGTCAACTGAACGGGCACAGGATGACTTCCAGGCTGACTTCCAGGTCGCCAAGTCTAAGCCACGTTTGGCGGTGAAAGTTGCTGTCACCAGGCCACGTGGATCTGGGGCAGCAATGTCATCTGCTGCCCCACCCCAGCTCCGAGTCTCCCAGCCGGGACAGTGTCGGTCCAAGTCCATCACACCGACGTTGGTCAGGCCAACATCACCCTGCAGCCAATGCCTGCACCGAGACCTTTGGTCATTGTGCCTTTGCAAACTTCAAGTACCCAGTCCAACTGCGCTTCTGCCCATACCAACCAGAGCAGTGCAAGCCACTCAGGATCCGCCCCACCTTCCAAGAAGAAGGGTGCTCTTGCACTGCAGGCTGTGACCCCAGACACGGCTACACACTCCGGCACGTCAAGAAAGCCTAGCTTCAATTACGCCAAACTAGATGCACTTATGGCCTATGTGTTGGCACATAGCCGTGAAATGGTGGTGACTGCAGGGTGCAAGACTGCGCCTGCTCAACGTAGTGCCCACTGGCAGACCATCGCGGACCACATTAGCGCCCTTGGATTTGTGAGGCGCACAGCTGATGATTGCTACAAGCGGAGAGCACGCAGAGCAAAGAACAAGCTGGCTTCCAATCATGCCTCTACTCTGGTGACTGGCGGTTGGTCTCCACCAGATGACGACCAACTCACTGAACATGAGTCTGTCGCTCGAACCTTCGTCACAGAGGAACAGATCCGAGGCGTGGGAGACCTACCAGATCTTGAAGCATTGTCCGGTGAGTGCCCTTGCATGTGTGTGTAATCCATGTGTATGTTGCTTGGGTGATGTGTTCTGATTGAGTGCCAGGTGAGGGTGTGTACTCATGACTGGTATGGGTCACCCATGTGCTTCCTCTAAACCATTACCCGGCATTGGGTTTGGGTATGACAGTATCCCTTCTGACCATAGTAGCCAATTTGCACCAGTTTACTGCAGTTGCCCTTCAACGGTCATCTTTCAACAACATTGTTCATAATGTTTTCCAGTTCATTCAGCATGATTGTTTCAATCCTTGCCATTTTTACGACGCATTTTTCTGCCCTACTGCCACATATGTGACATGCTTCTGTCATAGATTACACCCCACAATGGCCCACATTTATTACCTTGTTATGGGAATGCTTTAACCATTCAGGCTCATTGAGTAATGGCCTGCTCACAATAATTTGTGGGCCCTGTTTCAGTGTAGAACATGACTGTTGTCTTCTGTCATGTTGAAGTGACCAACCATTGATGTATCCATCTGCCTGCCATCACTGTATAATTGAACACTGGATGTGTTGCAGTGTGTGGCACATGCGTATTTGTCACACTATTTTGCATGTTTCATCTCATCATGTCCATATCACGTGGATGGGGGACAGTACTCATTCACTGACATATGGCTGTAGTTGTCAAATGTACCATGCCTATGCTACGTGACATCTGTGTTTTGGCATGTGTCATGTATGTGTATTGGACATGCCACTCACAGGCTAATGTGTGCTGCCAGTTCGATCCAGCATGCTGCACATGTGTTGCTTTTCCATCTTGGAGCCCTCAGTGTGTGCTTTTTGCCTCCCCTTCCAACTCATTGACAGTGGATGCATGCCAGTTATTTTCATGTGGGACCTGTGCAATTTATGTACTGGATCTCTCTCGTCAGGCCTATGTGTTGTGTGTGCTATGGTGCTCATGCCTGTTTCCATTTGTTGTCTGTCATGTTTTTGCAGGTGATGAGGCACTTGATGCTGTTGATGAGGAGGGGATGGTGCAGACCCAGGAGGGATCTCAGCCACAACCGGGCACCAGTGGAGGACGTGGGGTGGTGGTGGGTGAAAACCCCTTCCTCCTGCAGACCATACTGTCCACGGGTGTCTCTGGGTACACCTCCGCAGACCTCTATGATTCAGGTGCTGAATCGGACAATGAGACATATGTGCCATCGCAGATGAGTGTTTCTTGCAGGGATGATGTTCTGTTCAACCCACCTGCTCCAGGGGTAGACCCCTCTATGGGGATGTCAGTGTTGGAAAGTCTGCCTGTGGCAGTTACGGATGCAGGGTCACACTCCACAATGTTTGCTCCTGTTCCTGGGCCAGCAGATCAAAGGAGGAATGCAGTCCTGCAGCCTCAGGCAGTGCCATCACAGCAAGGTGCAGATCGCCTTGCCCCAAACAGGTGTGGTGCCCGTCAACGCGGTGGCCGTGCGCCACCAGGCAATACAGTGTGGGAGAACTCCATCTACAGTATTGCAGCACAACAGGGAGCCTCGTGTGAAATGATAGCTCAGGCAATGGAAATGGTGGCCACTTCCATTCTCCCCCCTGAGAGGCAGGTGGAGCTCCAGCAGCAGGCAACAGACTCCATTTGCCACTCACACAGGGAGGACATGTTGGCGTCCAACAGGGACCGACGGGCTGGACTGGAGGCTCTGCGCTAAGCCATATCTGTAGAGTCACAGGCCCACAGGGAAGCCCTGAGGTTAGAACACAGGTTCCTCAGAGATACTCTGGGTGAACTTGAGGCTTCCTGGAATTTTAGGTCAGAACAGCAGCTGGAGCAGCTCACACGTTCACTCTCGGCTGAGCTCCAGGCAACCCGTGCGGAGATCCGGGCATCACGCAAGGCCATGCATGCAGAAATGCAGGCAACCCGTGAGGTGCTGCATGGGTATCTCCGTACCATTATCCTGCAGAACCAAACCTTCCAGACCTGCATGCTTGCTGCCATGGAGGACCATACCAGGGCTTTGCGTGGGCTGCCTCCCATATCGCGGCCACCTCCTGATGTAGCAACAGAGGGTGAAGAGAACGACTGCAGTTCTCCCACTGTAGCGTAGCCGTGCAGGCCATGAGCCAATGGAGGTATTTGTTTTTCTTTTCAACATCCATGCATGTGGGTGTTGGGATGCACCCTGTACTTCGTGCCTCATGAGTGGCCTCCTCCCCACCCCCTGGTCCACACATGGCCATTTTTGATTTTTTTATCTTTTTTTTATTTTTACAGTGTGTTGCTTTGTGTGGCTCCCGTGGGCATCCACTGTGTATTCCAGCTGGGCACATGCAGGCTTGTCCTGTCTTTGGGTTAGATGCTTGGTTTCCTGACACACACACACCCCTCCTGCTTCCCCTTTCCATGGACTTGCAAAGGGTGTGACCAAGTGACAGTAACTTACACAGTGACATTGGGCTCCCATGAGTTGTGTGGCCAGTCTGTAGTCAGAACTGTGTGTACATCCCTAGTGGGGATTGTTGTTGGATTCTACAATGCATGGTGTATTGATATGTGCTTGTGCATCCATGTCTTTCTCCATATGTACATGTAGGTTCTTCATGTCTTCACAAGGCCATCTCCTTTGCAGATGCAGTTCATGTTGTATGCAGTACACTGACACATTTGCCTGACAGCAACACACTGCAGTTGGAAGGGGTCGATGTGCTGCCTTAGTCAGGTTGTGATACTTGCACCACTTTGATTTTTTCCTGTCTTATATTGCCACGCTTTCTTCCTGTACTGATGTTTTGTGTTGCTGGTAAGTATTTGTTCATGTGTGGTGTTTCTTATTGATTACTGAGAGCATATTGTCTGTGGACTGTTTACATTTGGAACATCGCACTTTGTGACACTTGTGTCATGTGTTGTGCATTCATTTAGTTGCTTTCACATTGCATGCCATGCCATGGTGTGTTGGGTAGCTGAGATGTGGAGGGGTTGGGTGACATGGCAGTATTTTGATGTGATATTTTGCAAGTGGGTAATCTTTCCTGCTGCATGAATGTGTGTCTTTTTGTGACACAGCATTGGGTGTCTTTGAGTAGGTAGGGATGCACACAATGTAACACTTCCAGGTGAACAATCTCAGGCTGGTATGGTTGTGACAGTTGATTGTCCCTTTTACCATCATCATTGATTGTCAGCTGGTATGTGCCAGGGCTGTGTACACTGCGTAGGGGTGTAATTTTAGGTGAAGTAATTTGCCACAAGCTGGGTACGGGCTGCCCCACCACGTGCCCTTTCACTTCCCATGCGCAGCGGGCGTGCATGTGGTTGGGAATGTGGGGGCACCACCATGTCCACCGGCACGCGTGTTGCAACGTTGTGCAGGACACATGCTGCCACTATGATCCTGCACACTACTGGGGGCGCGTATAGCAGCTGCCCACCAGAGCGGTCAAAGGAGCGAAAGCGTGACTTGAGCACTCTGAATGTGCGCTCCACTATGCCCCGGGTTGCAATATGGGCTGTGTTGTATCTTACCTCGGGTGGTGTGGTAGGGTTCCGAATTGGCGTCATCATGTAGGTGCTCAGAAGGTAGGCACTGTCCCCTGGGAGGTGATAATGGTTCTCATTAGTGGGGTTTTCCCTTTCCTCAGTTTCTGATATGCATGCATGTGCAGAGGCATTTATACTCACCAATTAGCCATGTGTTGCCATGCCGCCCAGCTTCCAGGTCCTGGTTTAGGGGTGACATTCTAAAAATGAAACTATCATGGCTTGACCCTGGATAGTTGGCATATACTGAAGTGATTATTCCCTTGGCATCACATACAACCTGCACGTTGATTGAATGCAGTGTTTGCGGTTTCGATATATGTGCTCAGTGGCCCTGGGAGGACGTAGAGCCACATGGGTGCAATCAATGGCACCTAGCACTTTGGAGAAGTGTGCCACCCCGTAAAGGTCCTGGACCACGGCCTGCCTTTCTGCAGGTGTTCTGGGCATGTATATGTGCCTGCGGACTGAGGGGCGTGTAGTCATGATGGCCAACACCTGGTGTAGGCAGCGTGATTGTGTGGCCTGTGACACCCCCCCCACTATGGCACTTGTCCGCTGAAATGACCCAGTAGCCAAGAAGTGCAGTACATTGAGCACCTTTTCCAAGGGGCTCAGTGCTTGGGAGCACAGGGTGGTTGATGTGAGGTCATCCTCCCACTCCCTGACCAGTTCCAAGATTGTGTGTGGTGGAAACCTGTACCTCCCATACACCTGGTCAAGAAAACGCGGGACCTGGCTATCCTCCTCCTGCGGTGTCCCACAACCACTGCTGCGAGGAACGGTATATTCATCGTAGCGGCTGAGCTTGTTTGTTGTTTGCGCGCACTTTTATGCTGCGCGGGGCCGCTTACGCCTGCTTCCTGCTGGCGTACGTGTTTCCGGATTAGCGCGTCTTTTTTGGCGCACGTCTTTCCCCTGTTCGATTCCATGAATACGTGCTGTTGGCCTACGTTTGGGCGTTGCAGGCATTTACCTCCTGTACTTCCCCCGTAACGCCCACATTTTCGCGTGTTTTTCCCCATTCCGCGTGTTACGCCCACTTTTGTTGTATGCGCTGCGCTATGTGCGCTTTCCCTGTGCGCGTAGCGCACGCCGTTTAATGACGTGTGCGCCCCCGTGCGCCAACCACGATTTTAGCGCACATCCCAGGATGTACACGCGCACTTAATTCCATGGATCGATGTGCGCGGCTTTGACACGCGTGCGCTGCGATTTTCACGTTTGCGCTACGATTTTCCCGCTTGCGCTCCCCTTTTCGGCGCACATTTATTCCTTGAATCAGCCGTTAATATCCCTACCTGTCCAATGATTGGAGTACCTAGGCGGATGAGTGCAAAACCTTTTGTGTAGTGTGGCCGTACGTAGTGGGAACACCAGAACAGCGATGCCAATACCTTGTTAATGGTATTCGAACATAGGGGTGGCAAAAGAATTATTACCTGTGCATATTATACCAGTATTTGGCCACTTTGTAAACATATTCACCTTCGACGGTGCACAATATGGCAATTTCTCATTCAAGGGACCAGCGCCTTTAAAGTACTACAGTGGAGATTGGCGTGTTATAAAAGCTGTATTGCATAAAGAACACAAGTCAAAACTATTGCCGTTTACAATACATGTTCATATTGAATTCGTTTTTCAATTATTGCTCGAGATGCCTTGCCACTGGAGGGCAGTAGATAGAAGTGTGTGCTTCTTTGGGTGACACTTGTGTTGAGAGCTATTGCTTCAGGGCTGTTAACTTGATTTATTACAGCACTTGGAGAAAGAATTAATAAGGTGCTAAATATAAAATAATCCCTTTTTTCCGTTCAAATTGAAGGGATGGCTTTGTACTGTTTTTTGTAAGGCAACCAGTTGTGATGACCGTGTCAATATGAAAGCGCTTTGAAGCTTGACAGACTTTTTATTTTTATTTTATTCTCAGAGGAGCTGACTCCATTGATCTTGGCAACTCAGAAGCAGTTCAGTTTCACGCACATCTGTGCCGGAGCATCTGCCTTTGGGAAGGTGAGCAGACGAGCACATTGCAAACGCATCTGTTGCCGTTACTTAGGGTTTTAAGAGCGTGCTAAAGGCTTTTGAATGGCTGCCAAATACGCGTGATGTAGTGCAGAGGCTGCTGTTCTGGGGAAGCATGCTACTGTTACCGAGAGCCTGTCAGTACTTTGTGTGCACACTTAGGAGCTCCAACGTGTACACAAATGAAAAGTTAAAGGAAAGCAGAATATTGCTCTAATGTGAAGCGCCCTTTACACATTGGTGCACACATGCCCCAAAGGAGGGGGTGAGGGGGAGAGACAGACACACACTACTTTTTTTCACTGCATTTTGTGTTGTGCGGTTGGGATTAGTGTCCGTGTTGCTATTTATCCGATTGAAAGCCGCATTTGCCCAGAGCATGGCCTGGTAGCAGAATCATCATTCAGTACTTGGGTGAAACGTCCATGTGTGCGCATTTGTACATCTGTTGTACTTTTACTCTGTGGACGATGTTAATTGACGATGTGTTCTGCTGTGTCACCAGCTACGTATCATTCATAAGTTTGATGTTTCGACTGTTGAAAATATGTCTCTCTTTACTGTTTTATAAAGCACCGATTATATGCAAAAGGTGGCTCTATGAACCGGAAACTGCCCAGAAATGCCTGTTCCATGTGGATGCCGGAATTTGGCCTCAGCCCCCCCCCCTGCACACCCCCCACCCCTTTCTTCGGCAATTGTACTCGTTCTACCCCCACAGTACTGAGTAAACTAAACTGCATCTGGATGCACAGGTTTGAAAAATTAACCACTCTCTAGGGGGGCAATTTAGCAGCCATGTCATAAATGCGTTAGGAAATGAGGAAAACATAAATCAAGATTCCGAAGATAAACGTGCAAAGCAGTCTATAGTCGAGGCTCTTAACACGATCATCCTCTGATGACATCTAGTTATGAATTTGGCTTTAGAGATATTCAGCAAGAGGCTGTTTTGTGAACAGAGCATATCGCTGACAGCCCACACTGGCGCCCTACACGAAAACCTTCTTCCTCTTTGAACCAGCCAACTCCAATCACACCACATCTTGTACCACCATCCGCTAAACTACCCCACCCGACCACCCCCTTCCTCTCCCCCTGAAAGAAAAGAGCCAGGTCCAGTTGTCAAGGTGGATATTAAATTTGCTGCAGCAAACTTTATTGAGACAGGTGTTATCTAACAGGTGATCCGTTTCTTCACCACACCTCAGGATTCTGCGCTGGGCCTTCCTTCCTTCCTTCCTTCCTTCCTTCCTTCCTTCCTTCCTTCCTTCCTTCCTTCCTTCCTTCCTTCCTTCCTTCCTTCCTTCCTTCCTTCCTTCCTTCCTTCCTTCCTTCCTTCCTTCCTTCCTTCCTTCCTTCCATTATTTTCTTTATTTCCTCTTTTTCTTTGTCTTTCCATTCGATTTCTTTCCCATTTTGATTCCCCCTTCGTTGCAATCCATTACTCCCTGAGACTTGATTTGCAAACTCTAATATATCCGTTCCCCCAGATTGTCGTCCCCATGATACGCTTCTTGCATGCCCACCCTGGGTGCTCCCCTCAAGCCTGTGTAAAACCCCCTTTGCCCATCTCTATTTCTCTGCCCCAATCAGTTTCCTACCTTCCACATCCCCCTTTTTACCCCTCCTATGCCGTAGTGTCCCTCAAACTTCCCCCTTAGTTGCCCTGCCACCAATGACCCCCCCCCCCTTTCCTTGCCCTTGGTCCTCTTCCCAGTGCCCCTAAACACCCCCTCCCAGCCCCCCCAGCTTGGCTGAATAGCTGACAGGCCCCCCCCCTCCCGCGGCTGAATACCAACTCCCCTGTACATTCCCCCAGGTAACTTGTTCCCTTGGGAGCCCATTGCTTACCGTTCTCCCCCATCGCTTGGTAGTCAAACACTCCCTCCTGTGGAATAGCTTCGCTCCCTTGTTTCTGCTCCCATTCCCCCCGTGTCTTATCCTACCGATCCTTCCCAATCCTTTCTTCGTCTCCTTTGTTGTATCTTGTTCCCGTACTCTTTCCAAATAATGACCTTTGGTTCGCCCCACCCCTGACATTGCAGCATGAAGGACATTCTTTTAATCTTTCCCACCCTCCTCCCGCGGGTTGGAGTTGGAAGGACCTCCAAGCCCTTAACCCTACCCATTTTTACTTGGCTCTCCTCAGAGTTTTGTACCCCTGGGTGTTGGTCTTCTAAACTGTTGGCTCTGCAGTACCGTTGTGGTTCCTGCCAGCGCTTTCTATAGGAATACACCATGTAACATCCGCTGGACAAATCTGCAAGAGGAAACGGATCCTTACCACGTTAGTCGAGAGAAACCTAAAAGAGTGGACGGGTGGGAGTCTTCCAGCAGCACGGAGCATGCTCAAAGAGGGTGCACCTTTGCCCAAAAGGCATTATTAGTTGCTTGTTGGCCCTGCGACCCCTTTCTGCTGCTCCCCGTGACGTTGCTTCCCGCAGCCCCTATTGGTTGGGGCGGGTGGTCATGCCCTTTCCCCTCTCTGGATTGATGTTGGCCTTGGTGGGCGTCCTTGCTAAGGGTGGCACCCCGCAAACTGCCATCTTCTACATGCAGTCGCCCTGCATTGATATTTTATTTCTATTGCGCTCATACACAAGTGTTTCAGAGCACAACAAGGCAAGGGATGGGTAACAGGGGAGAACAAAAACAACGATCTTACTAGGCCCAGTGACATTGAGAACGTGCAAGTGCAGGGTAGAGGGGGAGGGGTAGAAGTGCATGGAAGGGGGAACAAAAAAGGAGAGTGCGGAGCAAGTAGGAAAAAACATAAATAATAATAAATTAATAGATAAAAAGGCACCAAACAATGGGAGTGCAGCCAGCAAGTGTCAAGTGCTGGGTTTAAGGCAGCAGGCCGGGTAGGTCTGATAAGTGCAGGAAGAAAAGAGGAGGGCTGTATGGGTACAGATACAAACCCCATTGCAAGGGATGGCCTGGAGGCAGTGCGTGAGGGTGGCAAGATGAGCAGGTACCCGAGCCCGGAGGACAGAGGGTGGCCAGGTGCAGGGTGCAGAGGGAGAGTAGAATCAGCAGGGGAGAGGAGAGGAGAAGGCAGAAGCGAAGAGGAAGGTCTTGAGGTGCTTCTTGAGATGGTTTTCCTCAAGTTTTAGAGTGGCAGGGAGGCTGTTCCAGAGGGAGGCCCCAGTCGAAGACAGAAGCTGTTACAGAGGGAGGCCCCAGCCGAAGTCAGACATTCTGGTAGGTTGTTGGATGGAGATGGAGTTTTCCAGCTATGTATTAAGGGACAAGTCCATGAGTGCATTTGAAGAGAAGGGAACAGTAATCAAATATTAGCAATATTTTTTTTTCAGAAAGCCATGTTTTTCAAGTGATTTCAAGTGTGACACCTGTAAACCCAATAGTGTTTCTGTAATTTTTTTTTTTCATAACAACATTTTATTGATCTTACAGGATAGAGTGTTACATGCAACAATGCAATATATTTCAATTTAAACATTAATTAGTGCCTTTGTAGTCTAATTTGAGTTGGAGGATGGAGGAGATGGTGGGTGGTTCCTGGATGTGGCGATTCGGTGGAAAACTTCTGGGTACATGTTCCCTCTGTTCCGGTGTGTTTGGGGTTTGGTCGAATATTAGTAGAGAGGGGCTGCATTGGAGCCATCTAGTAAGTGGAGGTCTCCTGGTGAGGGTTGGCTGTTTGGCCGCATAGTCCAAGAATGGGTCCCATATATTCAGGGTTCTGTTTAGGGAGTCCGAGCGGATTGCTGTGATTTTTTCTGCTACTGCAATCTCCCAGCATTTGGCCCACCATAGGGGGATCGAGGGTCCATTTTTGTCTTTCCCTAATCGAGCCATAGCGATCTTTGTGGCTAATAGCAGGTGGTTGCATAGTCGGGAAATATGACCTGAGATTGGCAATGCTCCATTGCCGTTTTCGCCCAGGACGACAATTCCTGGGTCCCAAGGGATAGAGAGGCCACAGATTTCTTTAATGTGTTTCAGCACTTCTTTCCAGTATATTTCTGCCTTTGGGCAGCTCCATACTAGGTGATAGAGAGATCCGGGGGCTTGGCACCCTCGCCAGCATGTGGCGGGATAGTCCGGGTTGGCTTTATGGATTTGGGTGGGGGTGATGTAATATCTGTAGCACAGTTTATAGCCTCCTTCCTTATTCGTGACGCATTGTGAACTTTTATGTAGTCTGGACCAGATTTGCTCCCAGCTTTCTGCTGCTATTTCCCGGCCAATATCCTTTTCCCATTCCGTCATATATTTTTCTTTCTTTGCTGGGTTCGATCTGTCTAGGAGCCGGTATATGATGGATATTTTCCCTTTCTTGGTCAGGGATGTTAACGTGAGCTCCAGGGCTGTTGGTTCTCTCGAGCATTTGTCCCGGGTCCTTCTGTGTGACATCCAGTGTCTAATTTGTGAGTATCGGAATCTTTCCCGTTCCCCCACTCCGAATTTTTTGATTTGCATCTCTCGAAGGTGATGGGCAAGCCTTCTTCAAGGAAATCGCTAGTTTTTGCCAGACCCCCTGCTATCCAGGCGTGAAAGTCTCGAGGTGGGTTTCCAGGGGTAAATTCCGGGTTGTTCCAGATGACATGGGTCCCAGGGAGCTGCGAAGTCCCCATTTCCGCGCTGCAGATTTCCAACATTGGGTTGTGATGGTCGTGGCAGATAGTGGCCCGGAGTTGGCTTGAGGTTTTAGTAGTGGTAGGTGTGGGAGGTCATGTAGGGGGACCGGGCACCAGGATTCTTCAATTTGTCGCCATAGCGGGGGGTCTACTTCCTGCACCCAAGCGAATGCATGTGATAGTTGAGCTGCTAGCGAGTATCTGGCTAGGTCGGGGACACCCATTCCTCCTAGTGGTTTGCCTTTCAACATGATTCGTTTGTTGATCCTGGGCTTCTTCCCTCCCCGGACAAATTCCATTAGTTTCTTCTGTAGTGCACGTATGGCTGGGGGTGGGATTTGTAGTGGCAGGGATGCGCATTGGTATAGCCATCTGGGGATCAGGTTCATTTTCACAGCTGAGATTCGTCCGAACCATGAGATTTCTTGTTGTTTCCATCTTTTGAGATCATTTTGAAGGGTGCTGAGTAATTGTATTTGAGTATAGTCGCATTGGGTTTCCGGTGATCTGGACTCCGAGGTATTCTATGGCGTCTTTGGCCCAGGGAATTGGTGAGAGCAGTGCGAGGGCGGCCTCGTCCAGGTGGGTTAGATTGACGGGTAGTGCTGAGGATTTGGTTAAGTTGACTTTAAATCCTGACATGGTGCCAAACTCCTCGATCTCTTTCCATAGTGTCCCCAGGGAGGCCGAGAGGTCTGTAATGGTTAACATCACGTCGTCGGCATAGAGTGCGATTTTATACTCGTGATTTCCCGCTTGGATTCCTTTTATGGCTTCATTTCGTCTGATTCTGGTGGCGAAAGTCTCCATGGATAGAGCAAAGATCAGGGGCGAGAGCGGGCAGCCTTGTCTAGTGCCTCTTGTGATACGGATGTGTTCAGACCTTGTGCCATTAACTCGGAGTTGTGTAGTGGGGATTTGATAATTAGCCATGACCCATGATGTGAAGTTGGGGCTGAAGCCGAAGCATTGGTGGACCTTGTGGATGTATCCCCAGTCCACCCGATCAAAGGCTTTGTGGGCGTCTAATGAGATTACCGCCATTTTTGTTTTGGATTTGTGAGTGCCTTCAATTAGGTTTAGTACTCGCCGAATGTTGTCATGGGTCCCTCTGCCAAGGATAAATCCTGTTTGGTCACGGTCGATTAGGCTTGGAAGAGTTGGGCCCAGTCTTCTGGCTAGTACTTTGGCAAAGATCTTCCCATCATTGTTTAAGAGTGATATGGGCCAGTAGGATTCTGGGAGTTCGGGGTCTTTTCCGGGTTTATGAAGCAGGATCGTGATTGATTCGGCCATGGATTTAGTGACGGCTTTCGTGGATAGGAAGGAGTTGAATAATGCGGATAGTTGTGGGGCTAGAACTCTGGTGAATCTTTTATAGAAGGCTGCGGTTAGGACATCTGGGCCTGGAGCGGAGGGTTTGAAAGCTTTGATGGCTTCAATAATTTCTTCTCCTTCAATGGGAGCCTCCAGATGTGCAGATGTGCGGGGTTGTGGGGCGGAAGTGCGCTCGGGTATTCTGGTAGATCTTCTAGTGTTAGCGGGTCACTGGACATTATAGATGTGTGGTATCTCAAGAGTTCGTTTATTTTCTCCGATTGGGAGAAGAGCAGTTTTCCATTTCCTCCTCGTAGTTTAAGTATGTTCCGATTACGGAGTGCCCTCAGCTTTTGTACTAATATCCTGTTTGCTTTGTTTCCTTTGGCGTAGTAAAATTGCTTTGTGTACGCCAGGGATTTGGCTGTCCGGTCGGCACAGTGCATTTCCAGAGCTGTTTTCGCCTTTCTCAGGGCCCGCTCAGTTTTCCTTGAGTATTGAGTTTTTAGCTGTGATTCGTGGAGGGATACTTCTTTTTCTAGTTTGGAGGAGGCTATGTTTGAGATCCTTCGCTGTTCAGCTCCGGCCCCTATTAGGACACCCCTAACCACCGCTTTCTTTGCGTCCCAGATTGTACTGATGGGGGGATGGTTGTGTGGTGTTCTCTTCAAAGTAGTTTATCTGTGAGTCCTCCACTTCGGCTCTTATGATAATATCTATAAGGAGTGAGTCGTTCAGTTTCCAGTACCTTTGAGGGGGGGATTTCTGGCCTGAGATGGCTACGTTTACGGAAATCGGGGAGCGGTCGGAGTTCATGCGTGTGTGGATTTCCGTGCCATTGACACAAGGGTAGAGGATGCCAGGGATTAAGATTAGGTCAATTCTTGAGTATCCCTTATGAACGTTGGAGAAATGTGTGTAGTCTCTTGAGGTGCCATTTTGTATTCTCCATGCATCTACTGTTTCTGTTTCTCTGAACAACTTAAGTAATGCCAGGGCCTGCGTGTAATCGTTATTCGTGGCGGGAAGAGTTTTGTCTATCAGAGGGTTAGGGATGGCATTGAAATCTCCGCCAATAAATAGGTGGCCTTCTCGGAATGATAGGATCGTTGGTAAAATGTCGTTTAGGAACTTGCGTTGGGAAGTATTGGGACTGTAGATTGAGACAAACGTGATGGGAAGTTCTTCGAAGATAACTGAGTAGCAAATAACGGCCCTCCGGGTCTCTCCTTATTGTGATGTTGCCTAGTGGGATTTTGTCGCTGAGAAGGATTGCCACCCCCCTTTTCTTTGAGCCAGAGGTGGCGAAGAAGGACTGTTTGTATCTCTTGAATTTTATGCGGTGTTCATCCTCTGCGAGGAAATGCGTTTCTTGCAATAGGACGATGTCTCCGGCCAGTTGACCGAGGCGGTGTTCTACCGATTTGCGTTTTCTTGGGGAGTTCATCCCCTGTATATTCCAGGAGAGGAATCTTAACTCACTTGTATTAGCCATCTCTGGCAGCGTGGCGTTGAGGCTGTCTTGTGGGATTTATCCCTTGATTGATCTGTGGGTTTTGGATAAGGCCTGATGCGTGTGATGAATTGTGGGTTTGTTTTCGTATGTTGTTGCATGTTGTGTTGCAGAGTCCTTGGATGACTCTAGGGACAGTGAATAATCGTGATGAATGGTACAGTCCTGTAAGTTTCATACTTCTTTCTGTATCTTTACTCCTTTCCCAACATTGAACTGGTAGAGGGAATGTCTACCTACTGCCACTGGGGAACTTGTGGCACCAATGCGCTCTGTGTGGCCAACTGGGCCGCCGAGACGAACCGTGTGGAAGCTCGCCGGAGGGCACGCCTCTGTATAGGTGCATGTGAGTTGCTTGTGTTAGCTCCAGAGGGGCCTCATTTGTTCTTGGGTGAACGCTGCATGAGGGGTCCACCGCCTCCTGGACCGGGAATCTGCTGTCGCATGCTCAGCCCCTATCGCCGTCTTTTTTCGGGGGGCCCCTGAGTCTGCGTCGTCTGCTGGGCTTGGACCATGACCCTCCAGGGGAATCGTCCCGGGGGGGGGACGAACTGGTACTTCAGGTTCGTCGCTGGGGACGGTATTATTTATGCCCATGAGTTTTTCCGCTTCTCTCAACGACTGTATTTGCCTCTGTGCTCCATCCCATTTAAATTTCACTGAGGTGGGAAAACCCCAGTGGTATGGGATTTTCTTCTCTTGTAGCCAGGTTGTCAAGGGCCGCATGGCTTTCCGTTTCAAAAGTGTTGCGCTCGCTAGATCTTGGTAGGGTGAGATCATGGACCCACGGAAGGTCTCATTTGCCTTGCTTCTCGCATAATGTCCTCCTTTATCTGAAAAAAGTTTATTCTGGCCAAAACATCTGGGGGGAGTGTGGAAGTCTTCCTTGAAGTGGTTCTGTGCACTCGGTCCAATTCTAGTGGGGAGTTGTCTGGGAGGGTGATGATAAATCGAAAGAGGTCCGATATGTAAGCTTTCAGGTCTGATTCCGGGATAGTGGTTGGGATCCCTCGGACTCTGATGTTGTTCCTCCTTGATCGGTTTTCCAAATCCTCCTGTTTTGCGTCAAGGATGTTGCATCTAGCTTCGAGGGCAGCTATCCTGTCCTTGTTATGTTCCTCTTCGAATCTTTGGTCACAGACTTCGGATTCAATTTCGGCAGTCCGATGCTCCACTTCCCTCATTCTTTTGTCCAGAGTGTTTATTTTCTTTGTGATTTCCTCAGAGCTTTTTTTGGATTTCCCTGGTTAGGGCCGTTAGTAGGTCTTGCAGATCCGCTTTAGTTGCAGCTTGTGGCGGAGTGGGATCTGCTTCTGCAGCTGGTGGGCCACTATTTTTGTTAGTATCCCCCGGCGGGTCGGCTTACTTGGCTCTTTCAACAGCCGCGGATGTCATGAGGGTGACAATGTCCGATTGTTTGGGTGTCTTCGCGCTTTTAGACATTGTTGTGGAAGATTGGGGAGAGTGGCAGCTCTTCGGTGTGGGTAAGACAGTGGGAGCTGTGTGATTTCCGGGAGGTTCTGGGGCTGGGACTCCGAGTCCAGAGGCGGGAATCGCCTGAGTCAAGAGGGATCAGTCTAAGGATTTTTGGGGGGGGGGGGTCCTGGAAGCGTGAGGAAGCTGAAGTTGGGGCAGTGGCTGCGCCTGTGTCCAGGATAGATCAGGAGGGATCTACCAATGTGGGGCTCGAGGGGTTGGGACGGCGAGTCCGTGGGGCCTCTCCCCGCCACACCCCTGGAGCAAGTAGGCCACACTCCCGCTCCCTCCCCCAACTCCTCACCTCCCGACCCTGATGTTGGGGGGGTCGCTGTGCAGCTGTAGAGGATCCGGGCTCTTCCTGTAACCCGGGGTAACTTGGATAAGTAGTGGGGGGAGCAACCCCTGCAGGTCTGTGGAGAGGTGGGCCAGGAAGGGGGGCCAGAAGATGTATGGTGGTAGCAGGCCGATGAGGGGAGGGGGCGAGGAGCACCGGAGTTGGGGTGCAAATCCGGGTCTCGGCTTGATGTGATGGGTGTTCTGGCCCGGGCGGCTGGGGGAGGAGGATCCAGGCGAGCTTTGGTGATGTGAGGTGGGCAGGGGGCCCTGCTGCAGTGGCGTGTGATCCGGGTTCCGGCGGGGATCCGTAAGATGGCCGCCGGGCCCAGAGGCGCAAAAACTGCGGGGTCTGCAGCGTGGGTCCTAGGCCCCCGGGCGTCATTCCGGGACGGGCGGGCTGCGGCGCGTTGAACCAGCTGCCCCCTCGCCCGCACAGTGCCCCGGGTGTAAAGAGGAAGGCCCGCGGGTCGGAGCCTCAGGGGATGCTATGTAGTCTTTTGAGGTAGTTCGGGGAGTGCAGGCTTGATGGACGGCTGGCTTCAGGTGGTGTTGAGGAGCAACCGCTGGCCCCCCCGAGGAGGGCCACAAGCAGGTGGCTGTGCTGGGTATGCGGTTTGCAGCGCCGCTTGACTCCGGACTCGGGGGGGGGGGGGGGGGGGGGCGGGGGGGGACAGACCAGTTGTTGCGTCCCGGTAGGCGGGTGAGGGGGGAGAGGCGGCTGCTCCTCCGCCCGATGTGGAGATCCGATGCGGGCGTGGATGGAGAGCACTCCCGTCGGGATGCCGCTGGCTAACGCTGGGCCGTTAGCGTTCGCTGGGGCTGCCGGGAGGTTGGAGGATTTATGCTGTGGGACGTATGTAGGCTGAGGCCCGGGAACGCACCAAGGGCTGAGCAGTGTTGGCAACTTTGCCCCGTGGTGGGCACCGCTGCTTAGGGCAATGCTGGCTGGGGAGGCAGGATGCAAGGTCCGGAGGCGGCGGGGTCTCAGCCGCGGGAGGCGAGCAGGAAAGACCGGTTTGTCATGTGCGTTTGCCGATCGGCAGGGCTTCTGTGTCCGCACTGCCCCCTCCTGGGCTACATCCGACGCTCGCAGCTGCGGCGGCCATTCCTCCGCCGAGTGGGCCCCGAGGCGGTTGAAAGGATTTCTGCCGTAGTTTCAGGCTAAAGCCGGGACCCACTCAGTCGATGGGTGCTAGGGGGGTTCCCCCGCCTGTAGATTGAATTACAGGTGAAAACGGAGGGGAAAAACGGACATTATCTGCAAAGGCGCATTGGGCCGGACGGGAGCTCCCAGGGAAGCATTCCTGTCGAGTCGGCTCCAGGCCACGCCCCTGTGTTTCTGTAATTTAAAACTTGTATCTCATAGCGCGCTTAAGCAAAGCAGTTAGCCTAGTTTAAAAATACATATTTTATTGGTATTATTTTATTGTATTTATTCAGCATTTAAGCGCCTGTACAACAAAATAATGTTTCAAGGTGACACAAGGCAAAATGGGGAGGGAACAAGGGGGAGAAAAAAGAATGTCAAAAGACAGACCATATACAATCGTGGTCCTACTAGGCCTTTTGGCATTCGGACATGCAAGTGCTGTGGCAAGAAGTGCAGGAGAAGTTTGGCGGGATGAGGGAGCAGCGTAAGGGCAAGGCCTGGTGAGGGCCTAGGAGGGAATTGCCTAGGGTGCCAGGGGAGGAACCGCTGGCTAAGTGCTAGTACGGGGGAATACCACGGGTGATATGATATATTTATATCGTGCTCGTAAACAAGTGTTTCAGTGGGATGAACAACTGCCTGGTAGGGGGGCCTGCAAGGGCAGTGCTGGGGGGGAAGGGTGCTGGTGTCGACTGGGCAGGGGCCTGGTACCTGTGAGATTCATGTAGGTCCAGGCTGTCGGTCTCAGCGGCAGTTGGGTGATTAGCAGGGAAGGGAAAGAGGTAGAGAAAAGCAGAGTTTTGAGAAGTTTCCGGAACTTAAGGAGGTCCGACTCAAGTCTGAAAGGGGCAGGGAAGCTGTTCCAAAGAGAGGCACCAAACTGAAGAGGGAGACCTGCCCCCGCATTCTCTGCTTGGAGAAGCGTTTGACAAGCAGAGAGTTTGAGTTGGAGGAGCTGAGGGCTCTAGCAGGGAAGTATTTAGGGAGAGAAAGTTCACTTCTGTTGTACTATATACATTGAGTAATAGGATGGAGTCAATTCCCTCCCCCCACCTGGACTTGCAGTCCCAAGCCTAGAATATTATATATTCTCCATTCCTCACATCTTTGTAAGCCCTTCCCCATCTTTACTTCTGTGGTGATGCCTCCCTTAGGCCTTCCCATTGCCCCCTGAACCGCGCATATACTAACTGAGCCATACCCATCCCATGCCAAATTGGAAGTTGACCATGTTTCCTGTAACAAAAATACATCATTTAATTTTATTTCTTTACGTATTTTTTGTTACCAAGTAGATGTTTGTTCCCCCTAGAATTCCAGTTTAGAAGCTTCAATACACCAGTTGGTCTAAAGGAGCTGGCTCAAAGATCTTAATTGAGCAATTAAATCTTTTAAAGCCTACGCCAGCCATCTTAACTTTGGATCTTCAGCAGCGTTATTTTTTTACTCTAACTCTCTCCTTCTCTTTCTATTCCCATTCATCTTTTTCCTTTCCCTCCCTCTTATAATTCTCAATATTGAAAATTGAGACATCCTAACCATATTTATGTTGACTTTCTGCTTCCTTCATTATTATTTTTCTCACCAATGGGGAGTAGATTATTAATCTTACATAATCGTATCTCCAAGGATGTATGAAGTCTACTAATTGAATGTCAGCAGAGGAAATCAGCCTAAGAGCTGGAGTTTCGTCAAACAGCTCCAATATTCTCATCCTGTTTAATGAGTTGGGGCCTCCTTCATCAAATAGGTAATTCAGAATCAGGCTCGGTGTATCCTGCTGTTTAGGTGGTCTTTGTTTCGTTATCGAAAAATAATCCCTCCCCTTACCTCCTCCCAGTCTGTTCTCATTCTCCTTTCGTTCAGTTTTTTGTTTACCTTTACCCTCAATCCCATCCATTCCTTTATCTTTTGTGCCACTTTGTTCCTCTACTAACTGCCATTTTTCCTCCCCTTCATTCCCTTCCTTCAATTTTATCCCCTGGCAGGATCCCAGGTTTTTTTTCCTCAAGTATATCCCTAACTATTTTCCTCACATCGTCTTTGGAAAGTGGCAGGGATCCATTGTTCCCCTCTTCTTCCCCATATGTTTCCTTCATCTCTCCACTTACCAACTGTGTGGGAATTTCCGTCCCACCCAACACTGGGATATGATTCTCTACAGCTATACTGTGCCCATTGTCTACCTCCCAAACACTTTCCCCACTCAATCTTTGAGAAATGTAGTGTGGCATTGGAAGCTTTCCAAATAAATGTCCTGGATGATTAAATCTATCAAACAGTAGAACCCTTTTATCCTCCTTATTTACTACACCTTCCCCCTGTTTCTCAGGTTTTTTATGTTTCAATACATCCATCAATGTTCTCTGAGTTGGTATAATCCATCTGCTTTACACTTCCAACCAACTTCTTTGTTTGCTCTTTTTTTAAGTGACCCACCCTCATTATTCGCCACCATCTCTCCCTCCTCCTCCCTTATAGTCTTCTCTGCGTTTAACCCCCTTCCAAAATTCTCCAGAAACTTAAGAGGAGAGGCCTTAGTAGTTTTTAGTTCCTCTGCCTTTAGCACGCTCCATTTTTTCCCCTTTTCCTTGCATTTTTGAAAACCACTCTACATAACGGTTCCTCATCTTTACCCTCTTTATCATTTTCTTCCAATATTTCATCTTGAATCTCAATCACTTCCCCGTTCCCTTTATTCACCATCAATCCCCCCCACTCTCAATCACTTCCCCTTTCCCAAACGTTTCACCTTAAATTTCACCATCCCCCCCACTCTCAGCCCCTTTGTTGTCCTTCTCCTTCAAAACCTCAACTGGAATGGAACATCTTTTTTCTTTTTATTTCCTTGTTCTATTTTCGTCAACTTTTCCAAAATATTTCTCAAACAGACCGTATGGTCCTTCAATTCATTTTTACCCAGGCTCTTGTTTCCAACAATGTGAGCAAAGTTAGTTTTCTATCAGATTTCCCACTGCTCTCTTCTTCCGCTTCCTCTTCTGCCTCTTTATCCTCTTCTTCCCCAAAATCAATTGGTTTAACCATCCTTGCCATTTGCGTAATAACATCTTTAGAAAATATCAACGGTGTGTCAAGCATAGGGCTGTACGGATCTATGTCCCCTTCTACCCTTTCTCCCACTTTCTCATGCCCACTCAAGGGGAGTCTTGCCCCCTCACCCTCTTCTTCGTACAGGGACTGTGAATGCCATGGATCAACCTCTCCTACCTCCCCACTCCCACCTTCTGTCTCTTGTGTCGCCTTAATCATTTCAACATCTGTACCCGCCAGGTGTCCCTTGTCCCCTTCCTCTTCTTCAGTATTCACTGTTTTTGTGCAGGTGATTGTGGAAGAGGCATAGCTAATGTACACCTTCTAGTTGTAAACACCAAAGGAGCCAGCACAGTATCCTTCCTAGTACATATAATTTGTTTTCCTCATACCTTAGATTTACGGTACCTTCGCACACTAAAAACCCTTATGGATTGCGCAAAATGACACTCCCTGCTATTCACATTACTACTTGTGGATTACGTAGAATGAAACTCCCTTCTATCCCTACTATTTACATTTACACAAACCTCCTTACCGCCACACTGATGTTCACTTTACTTTTGTCAATTGCAACAGTTATACCATTAATTTCATTTTTAGAGGACCGGAGCCGTAGTTATACTCTTAAACTTTGCACACAACTAATATGTAACATTACTATCCGTAATATGCATATAATATGTTAGAGTCCCGTCCCTTCGTAAAAATCTGTTATGTTGCACGCATCCAGGTTGTAAGTTCAATTGCGCACCATTTAATCCACCTTTCTGAGATGCTGGCTTTCAGTAAATCCGGGAACCCCTGTCATTGCCGATAAGCGGAAACGGTTCAGTTACGCGTTCTCATTCCGCTAGCTCACTTCCCTCATGCGGCTACTTTTCTCCCTTAAACACCAGTGAAGACCGTCAGTCTCACAGCCGCGTGAGATGTTTCCCAGTCCTTAAGCAGAGATAGACTGGCTCATTTTATCACCCACGACAGTTCCGACACAAACTTCTTATGCAATGTTCCAATACTTAAGTTAGTGAACTACGGTTGTTATGAATAAACCTACTTCTAAGGTGCTCCGTCCCACCAGCCACCCAGACAAACAGGCACTTTTGAGGCACTTCTTGGTGCGCGCGACGTGGGCGGGGCTAACCTAAAGAAGTAACAAAATATAGCCCTTTAAGTATATAGTACATAAATATACTCCTAAGTATAATGTATATAACATGTTCTTAAGTCTTTGGGAGGATTCTGCTCTCACCACGATATCCAAGTCCAATAGGATTGAAAGCACAGCAGACGGCACAAACGCTCTCTGGCAGCCTCCCAGGCACAACAGGCACTTTTGAGGCACCTCAAGGTTTTTGGCCTCAAGGTAAGGTGAAGGTACAGGGTCAAGGGAGGGCGGCCAGAGGGTAGGAGGGAAACAGGGCGCGGGTGTCTCAATAAGAAGGATCTCCATCTTACTGGCATTAAGACAGGTTGTTAGCTGCACACCATGTCTGGATAGCGGTCAGACAATCAGGGAGGAAAAGGAGGTATAGAGGGAAGTTTGAAGGAAAGCTGTGTCTCATCAGCATAACACTGGAAATAAGGAGAGAAGGAGATCAGGTGAGCAAGAGGGGCAAAATAGATATTGAGTCATGACGATAGGATAGAGCCCTGGGGGATGCAGCAGCTAGAGGGAGGTGGTGTAGGAGAAAGGGCCTGCTGCAAATGGGAGGGGCGGTTATTGAGGAACAAGGTCAGCCAGTCCAGTTCCTGATCTGTGATGCCAAGGGTATCGGAGCCATTTTGTGAGGATAGAATGGTTGACCGTGTCAAAGGCAGAGGAGAGATCGAGGAGAATGAGAACAGCAGGAGAGTTAGTTAAGATTTGCGAGCATGTATTCACAGGTCTTCAGGAGAGTAGTTTTCATTCCTCTGGATGCCGGGATTCCAGATTGATGGTCATGGAGGCAACCAGCGAGTTCAGTGTGAGGGATCAGTTGGGGGAGGACCAACTTCTCCAGCAGTTTACCCAGGAAGGGGGTGGTGGAAATAGGGCGATAGTTGGCCAGGCAGGAAGGGTCAGCAGACAGCTTTTAAGCACTTTGGCCAATAATACAGCTAAATACTCTGCTGTTACCAGGTACCATTCTTGCTGTTCTAATGTTCTGGGGTTTTGCTGTCTAATATCGGCTGCTTCAGCTTGTGACTCATTGGTACAGTGTTCATGTACTGTGTCCCAATGAGGCATGGAGGCCTCTCTAGTTAAGGCTATTAGGTGGCGCTAAAGCATTGCATTAGAGTACAGCTAGGGAGGGACACAAAGCTTGTAGGTATTTGGTTATTTACCCACCAATTGACTGCCTAGGTCCATTCCCACCCACTTCCTGCCACTTCCCGCCAAGAGCACATCCTCCTGGGATCTCTTTGAGCTAACTTTATCAACCCTTAACCATCAACATTTGTGCTTCAAAGTGCCTGCCAGTGTTTTTTCAAAGCCTTCTTCTGAGAGTTAATGACTTAATTTGAGCTGTAAACGTGCTGATGGTGTGATAAGTATCTTAACGAGGTCTGCATTCAGCCACTCCATTTATAAGCAATATGGTGTCCTTCACGGATTTACCGTTAAGAACAAGCATTGGCAAAACCAACACTTTGGCTCGTGTATATTAGGCATTTGCCAGGCACTGCTATTTTATGCCCAGGTACTTGCACTATTTTGCTGTTGCAACTATTAAAGGCCTGTTAATAGCACTGCGGCAGTGCCTGGTAAATGCCTACACAAAAGCCAAAACTGTTGACATTACCAATGTTTGTTTTAAGCATGGAACCCGATTGCTCTGCAAAGGCCCTTATGTCTTTGTGCAATTATTGGTAACCATGCCTGTGGTTTCAGAGGGTGGAAGGTGGCAGTCATTTGTGGAGGCAGGCTATGGACGCAGTGTTTAGCACCGTCCTGGTACTCGGTGGCTCCGGTTTCCTTCTCTGGCCACACCCCCTGCACTTACGGCAGCTCCAGCAGCCCCGCAGCCGTGAAGCCTGCGGCTGGTCAAGGGAGCTGCAGGTGTTCGGCATAGCAGGCTGCACTGGTCTGGGTCGCACTGGGGTCATTTTTTAATACTTCCTGAAGAGATTGATTGGAAGATTTACGGTCTCTGTTTGGAAGGCTATCCTGAGGCAAAAGTAAGGTGAGCTACAGTTGGGTTTGGGGTCCACTGTTGCTGTCTGGCCAATCCTGGAACATTCTGAAATGGAGACGTCAGAGTACCCACCAACCTCCCCTTACCCATCACTCCTCTTCTGTAAACAGCAGGCTTCCAAGTCTAAGCGCAAGTTAATAACTTTGAGGAGAAGCAGGGGGGCCTGCCCGCCGAGCCACAGCAAGGAAGGTACTTCCTGGGGAAAACCTAGTCCTACGATCACCACAACGGGTGGGGGGGGGCTATTCTCTCATAAACGAGATCCATCATTTCCTGATACTTAACCAAGATTCTTTTGGGTGGGGGGCGGGCAGCAACCACAACAGGTGATCAACGAGGGGCGCAATTCCTGGTAAATTAGGGTTGCTAGCCGGCTCTGCATCAGGAGGAACGCACCGCAGATGGTAATGGGGATATACTCAAAGGACGGAGCAGCACTGTGGGTAAATCTGTTTGCATGGACAGCACCAAAGGCGAAGCCCCTGCTAGCGGGAAAGATCCCGTTTCTAGCCCAAGTCGAAGCCCCCATGGCTGGTGCTCCCTCTGTTTTTCCAGCAGCCTGTGATGTGCCTACTTCACATTGCTCATATGATCCGATAACCCTCGGGCTGAGAAAATTCCAGCAGCGGTCACTAGGACAACTGCCCCCTTCTTCGACTATTCCACTTTGGCCCCCGTTTGTTGTTAGGAAAGATTTCAATTTTTGTGTAATTTCCCTCCAGTTGTGTACCCCCAACTTTTTGCTGCTGTTTAAACATCTTAGTTTGACTGTGCCAGTGAAGCACAGCCTTCAGCTGCACTCCACTGGGCTTTTTGCTCACTGTGTTATGGGAAAACTGACATGCCCTTAAATGCGGTCAGTACTGGGAGACTTTGTTTCCCTTAGTCCTTTCCAATGTTGCAACATTTCCGCAAAATGTTAAATGTGTACAATGGTCCTTACAATACAGTACGCATGGGTCTTCATGTCATTTCCAAAGGCCCTAGACTCCCTCAAAGGATTTTTATGGAGAAGTGTGGATGTGCCTTGGACAGGGCTGGTGCCATCTTATCTTTTCATGTATTTGTAACCCTTCATTGCCATGCAAACCGCGTTTACCGTGGTTAGCACAGAAAGGTGGCCTGGCTCCTAAATGGCCATGCTACAAGGTTCTTTGTCCTGTCCTTTGGCCATCTTGCCCCTTTGCCTTTTCCAGGTCGAGCCGACCTGGGGCACTCCTTATTTGAGCATGCATTCTCCCATGAAACAGGTCGAGCCGACCTGGGGCACTCCTTATTTGAGCATGCATTCTCCCATGAAACACCAAGCTTTCGCGGGCTTCTGCATGCCTTGTGTGTGAGCCCCCCAGGATGTGGGCTGGACTGTCTAGTTGCAATCCACATCCTGGGTGCTAGAGAGTCTGGTGTGCTGTGAATGCCTGGGACCACCGTGGGCCATGATTGTTCCACATCTGATGTGCCTCTATGTGAGCAGATCTCCCATTGGATTTTGGCGTGAAGGAGATTCTGGATAAGAGAAGGCTCCAAGGTCGATCTCTTGAGTTCTGACTGAACCTAGGATAAGGATCCAAGTATCCTGAAACTAAGAAGCAGAGTAGAGGAACCGCTGGTGACCCGCTGGAAGGTTTGACACCCTGAGTCTGCTGGACCCCTCTGCATCTGATCGAATTAGAAGGTCTGCGAAGACGCTTCGACCAATTAGAATAGTGTGACCAACTATTCTCGGCACCTCCATCAAACCCTGCAAGTAAGCCGTCTCAGAAGTGTCCCTGGGCCAACCAGTGGGCTGATCAGCTTGCGCAGAACCTTTGCTCTGACATCGCCGTCATTTCAAGGAGCCCTTTCAAACTTGGTACATCGCAAGATCTGTGTTCACGGCACTCACACCGAATTTCGTACACTTGGCATTCCGAAGTCTGGAGTAAAGAGAGAGCGTCCGAACCAGAGTACACACAGTTACCGTGTCGCCCAGCCATGGTGACTAACTTTGCGGGTGCCTTGCAGCTGTGCCCCTCTTTACCCATGAAGCCTGCTACAGTGACACTGGCCTGATCCATCCACCAGGAACGGAGAAATCGCCACTGTCCCGTTTGGGAATCAACGCTGTATCTTCATCTTCGCTGCAGAGCTGCACAATTGCCGCATTTGAACCTGCAACCGAAGTGGACTCGACTGCCGAAGTTTGGTCTGGAGTGCGCATAGGATCGGTGAGTACTTGCAACCCTTACCGGTGGCCCTTAGTGCATCCACCCATTTTTACGCACAAGTGGCCCCTGAGGACCACTCTCCTTTCCACAGATAGCCTGAACTATCGATACATTCCCAACTCCTGGAACCTGTTCTGCCCTCTTGGGGAGACCCTCCACGAATAGTGGGAACTTATTCTGCATCACCTCATCCACCTCCCTGAGCTGCTACAGACCCTACAAGAGACCCTGTGTTTGCCCTTCTGCACTATTGCGTGCACCAGCACCTAAAAGTACATTTGAGCACTAGGCTCCTTCCATCGTAGGGACTGGGCTGCCTTTCAGTTAGGTATTGAACTTTGCAGAACTGCCAAAAGTATAATTTGCACCGTCTGCTCCTTTCCTTCCAGATTGTGGACCCATTCTGTGCTTTTAACCCTTTAGGCCACTTGGAATTGTATATATGTATTGTAGTAGGATTGTATTGGTTTGAAGCTATTACTGTGATGATTACAGTGTGTTGAAACTCAAAGGTCTTGAATAAATGTATTTGTATTTTTAATATATTTATAACTTGATTGGGAGTGATTTGTAAGTGTCCTTGACTGTTTGCTCATAGAGGTCTTTCAGTCACCCTCACCCCTCCTGAGACCTAGTCTTGACCGCCGTCAATACTACCTTGATTGGTCTGACTTGTCCAGAAGGTTACCCTATTCCAAGAAACTAGGCTGGCCTTCTGAACCTCTGCCCACCAGGTCAGAGTTCAGAAATCCATCTTAACAAATTGGTGTACAGCAGTGGTATAGGACTGAAGGTATCCAGTGTTGCACACTAGTGATGGCATTTCAGATTACCCCTACCCAGGACACATAGTGACCTAGTAGTAGTATCTGTAAAGGCTATAGACCTATCTAATGTAATGGAAACAATTGCCAATATAACCTTAAATGCTTCTAAATCAGAAACACTAAGAATGATGTGTGCTGAGAGAGGTTAACCTGCTCAAAGCACAAAGAAGGGTGAAATGATCCAAAGGATCATGGAATGGCAAGAGTTGCAACTTGATGCCATTACCACAGATGACGTTGCAGAAGGTGGTGGGGCTGCTCTCACTGACAGATATGTTGCTGCACTCATCCACGGTACCCAGGAATACAGAGATTTTGTTGTCCCAAGTTTCCTCTGCCAGCTCTGATGCCATGTTGGAATGCAGGAAACAAAAACTGCTGTTTAAGCAGAAGGAGCTTGAATTCCACATGGCTACGTTGAAGATAGAGCAGGCAGAAAAACAGAAAGACAGGGATAACCAGTTGGAACTGGCCAACCTTCAAGTTTCAAATGGATCTGGAAATGGGTCTGGGTCCTGCTCTCATACAAGGTTTCCTAAAGACCTGCTCAGTGTGTATGATGAGAAGAATGACATTATGGACTGGCTGAATGCATTTGAGTATGCATGTGAAGTTCAAGAAGTTGTAAATGCTGTTAAAATTGCATGATTGCTCAGCAGACTACCCCATTCTGGCTGCAGTGCTATTATGTAGATGTCAAAAGCTGAAAGAGTAGATTTTGCAATGTTGAAGCAAACTCTCATCTTGAAATTTGGGAAGACTCCTGCCCAATACCTAAAGAGGTTCAGAGAGTACAAAAAGAAAGAAGGTAGTACTTGGGTGTCATATGTGACTGATTCTTTAAATAACTTGACTGGTTGGGTTGAAGGCTATAAGGTCTCCACCTTTGAGGGTATGATATGTCTTGTCATGCTTGAACATTTTTTTGCATCTTTTTCGCCTGGGCTCAAGTAGCATTTGGCAGATTTAAAGGAGTGGGATCCTAAGAAGCTGGCCATAGCAGCAGATTTGTGGGTGTCACAGAGTGTCCCATAAGGACAAGACTCATCCTGGTAAACTGGAGGAGAGGAAAACGCCCAAAGATAAGGAGGGTGGGGGATCTGATAAAAACTTCCTCCCAAAAGAGCCACAAAAGAAATGTAAGGGTAAGTCACAAGAGAATGTACAGGGTATTGGAAGTTATCCCTCCAAACAGAACTCTGGTTATAGTAAGCCTCCCTATGCCCCAAGACCTACTGGATCTTGTGTGGCCTGTGGAGCAAGTGACCATGTGAAGAGGGACCTCAGATGTAAGGTCACAACCTTGGGGGTCCACTCTGCGAACCTGGTCTTCTCCTATGAGGAAGAAGAGATCACAGGGGCATCCTTCTCCTCAGACTCCTTCCCCAGTGGGATAGAATCTGTGGTAGTCTTAGTTTCCCTGGGTTCCTGGGAGCCTAAAGTCTCCAGACAATACCAAGCACTATTTTAAAGACAGTCTGCTGATCAATGGAGTTGACACTCCTGTCCTTAGGGATAGTGGGTGCTCCAGAACTGTAGTGGATCCTACCTTGGTAGATGCAGAGGAAATTTCCAGAGCTCCCCTGTTGCCCACTAAGTTATCTGATGGCCCTCCTCTCAAGTTCCCAGTTATGCCTGTAACTCTTAGTATAAATGATAGTGGTCAGGATTCCAATGAGCATTCAGAGGCAAGTCCCAGGGACGGTCCTGCTGGGGAATGATCTCAGAGCTTTAGGGCTTGTGGGTGACACAGCAGAGAGACCATACACAAGGTCTCAAACAAGGGCTGCATTGGCCAAGTCCAATGCCCAGCCCAGGCCAAAGGGGAAACCCAAGGCTAAAGGAGTCAGGAAAGACAAAAGAGGGAAAGAGAACATTCCCCCCAACTCACCTACCACTGAGATGGAGGTAGTTGGTCAAACACCTCAACCTGACGAGGAAGAGGTGTTGCTTGAAATCCTCAATCCCAATGACTATCCTGAACAACAGTCTGTTAATAGAAGGTGGTCCTGACAGGATTGAGTTCAGTAAGTGTTACGCTCACCTGGTATCCACGGGGACACCACCCAGCCAGTTGGTCGTTGGTGCCCTTCCCAATGATTCCCTGGTCTGGTGTGGTCTCGGTGTCGATGGTATTCCGTCTGGAAATGAAGACTATATGGACTGGGCTACCAAGGTAAGTTTTCCCCCACCTCCCTTGTGTTTTCAGCCCCTCCAGGTTCTCTTCTCACCTGGTTGTCGGAATCGGTGGGCTCTCCGTCCTGCTTTCTGGGCAGGGGCACGTTGTCTTTTGTGGGCACAGGCTGTCCAGTTACTTCACTGACTGCTTCCCTTGTAGTGTCTTTCAGGTAGGTCTTATTGCAATTGATGGCGTCGTAATTCTTGCATGCCTTTTCGCTGTTCTAAATGTCTTTTTTTATCTCCCTAGGAGCGCGGAGTGTCCGCTTGGAGAACTGGATATGCTGGTTATCACCAGGAGATGATGGCGCTCTATGGGGCTATGATGCGGTAAGGAGGTGCTTTGCGTAGCGCAGCAATGTCTTGTCCTCGCTGACCTGTGCTTTTCTCTTTTCGTAGATCGCGGTTAGTTCCCAGCGCAGATGGAGTTCCGGAGCTATGCCGGCCGAAAAGCAACCAACCAGGTAAGTCTTTAAGCACTTTGTGTTTGAAATGTCTCCACTACCTCCTTTAATGATGTCTTTCTCCTTTTCTCAGGTCCTTCGATCCGGGCGGTGAACTCCACCAACAGAGCTGCCCAGGAGCTGCGAGCACGTGAAGGATGATGAATGCAGGTAAGATTCTGCTGCTAACGATGTTCTTGGCTTTTCTGCAGGTCCGGAATTCACTGGGCTCGTGAGAAAGCTGGACACGGTGAGCGTCCCGTTGCTAGAAGCAAAGTAACACGAAGCGTGTTGTCATGTTCGGGTGTGGTTTAAATAGCCACTGTAAAGTAGTCCAGTTAAAGTAGTCCCTAGGCCACCACACCCAAAACACTAGACCGCATAGCTTGGTTCTATGAATCAAGCTATGTGGATGCCTCCATGTTGGCTGAAAGCCTAAATAAAGTAGTTCCTCAAGCAGATGTCTTTTCTTACTGATGAGCCTGGCGCCAAAGGCGCCAGGACTGGCCCCAAGAGGGCCTGAGAAGTGATGCCAGGCCTTATTAGTGATCCGAGCCCTGATTCCACCTGGCCAAAGGACTTGCCAGTGGGGATCAGGGCTGAGGGTCGTGACAGTAAGGGCCAATGTGAGTATCCATCTTTGGAAGGCCTTAGGAGACGGGTCTGCTCCCAGCTTGAGGGTGAACAGGATTTATTGGGAAGGTGGGCTGCTCTAAAGTGAGTTCAGAGTCTACAGAAGGAGACCATAGAAGGTTGTGGTTCCCCTTGCTGTAAGACCCTTCCTCTTGCAGTTGGCGCATGAAGTCCCCCTTGCTGCTCACCTTGGCATCAAGAGAACCAGGCAAAGGTTATCCATGCACTTCTACTGGCACAAGATGGGGGTGCAAGTAGAAAGTCACTGCAGGAGTTGTAGCACATGTCAGTTATCTGGGAAAAGTGGCACAAAAATCCAAGCTCCATCGGTACCACTACCAATTGTGGGGGTACCATTTGAGAGGGTAGGAATTTGCATGGTTGGTCCCCTTCACCCCCAAACATCCTCAGGCAATAGGTTTATCCTGGTGCTGCTCGACCATGCCACCAGGTATCATGGGGCCATCCCATTAAAAACTGTGACTGCCAAGTCAGTTGCAAAGGCTTTTCTTGACATATTTACTAGGGTTGGCTTCCCTAAAAAAGTTGTCTGATAGGGGCAGCAACTTTGTCAAAGTATATGCAGGCCATGTGGAAGGAATGTAGTGTTACCTATAAATTTTCATCTGCATACCACCCACAAACCAAAGGTCTCGTTGAGCTTTTTAACAGGACACTTAAGAGCATGACCAAAGAAGAACATAAGAACATGGGATCTTCTATTACCATGCTTACTGTACCTCAGAAGGGTGTTGGCTTCAGCCCCTTTGAGGGTTTTTTTGATCACCCTGTGAGGGGGACCCTTGACAATAGTCAAGGGGGGAAGGGGTGGGAAATGCCCACTCCCCATGTCACTTCCAACGTAGTAGACTATGTCCTAGGACTCAGAAAAAGAATGGTACTCCTGATGGGTCTGGCTAGTGAGAAGCTGAAGGCAGAGCAGGCGCTTGTGAAACATTGGTATGACCAGAAAACTGCCCTCATCAACTTTACACCAGGTCAGCAAGTCCTGATCATGAATCTTATAAGGCCTAGAGATTTACAGGACAAATGGTTAGTCCCTACACAGTATTGGAGTCACTGGGTGAGGTCAACTATTTAGTGGACCTTAGAAGGGCTGGACAGGCTACAAACGTGTTCTATGTAAATAGACTGAAGGCTTTCATCCCAAGAGTTGAAGTAGCTGCACTGCTGCTGGCTTCAGATGTTGAGTCAGAACCTCTTCCTGACCTGTTCCCGGGCAGTCCTTCAGATAGCTCAGTTGGGGGTGTCAAAGTGGCCCCTCACCTGACTTCTGATCAACAAGCTGAGGTGAAAAGTTTGCTGAGGCAGTTTTCCCCTATTGTTTTTACAAGCTCCTGGCTTGGCACCTTGGTGCAAACACAACATTGACACAGGAGATAGTGTACCTACTAAAAGTAGGGGGATACAGAATGTCAGACAAAGGATGGTCTTCTATTAAGACAAAGGCCACCAAAATGTTGGATCTTGGTGTGATTGAACCCTCTAGTAATGCTTGGTCCAGCCCAGTGATTTTGGTTCCAAAGGCAGGTACCTCTGAGTTGAGGTTCTATGTGGATTACAGGGCTCTGAATGCTGTCACCAAGACAGATGCTCACCCCTGGCCTAGAACAGGTGAGCTGGTGGATACTTTGGGTGCCTCCAAATCAGGCCCGGTTCCAGCAGGGGGGCAAGGCCCCCCCCAGAGCCAGCCTCTGTCCCCCCCTAGAAAGGAGGCCATGTCAGTGGTGTTACACACCACTGGTAACCAAGGGAGTGGGTGGTGGATGTCACTAGGCCCGGCCAGGATTTGTTTTCTTGCCCTAGACATGCCCCACAGCCATGACAGTACAAATGACCAGGGAGATGGAGGGCCATTCACACCTCTAAGTGAGGTAGCACACATATTCAAGCAGGCTACCTACAAATATTTTCTCAAACCTAATATCACAAATTTGGTTTCTGTAATTTAAAGTATGTTTATATTTTGTGGGAATATAGTGGTTTTTCACATCATGCTCAATAAAATGGTTAACTATATCAAATAATATAAATGACAGGTAAAGTTGCTTGAACACTGATTTCGAAGGGATTGTGTCCTCCGACAGATCATATCTCAACAGCACGCAGAGCATTACATTGGCTCCCCATTACAAAGAGATTCAAGTTTCGTACCCTTTGCCTTGCACATGCTTGCATGTATGAAAAAAGCCCTTCTTATATGGCAGCACAGTTGGTGGTTATCTAACAGGTTTAATCTAAGATCCAATAACACAGGGTTCCTTTTGACCGCAAAGGCCAAACTGGTACTGGTGCAAAATGGATGCTTCCAAGCCGCAATGCCTCACTTGTGGAATACTCTACCGCCTGATTTGAGGCTGTGTGTCAGTCTTCCCAGGTTCAAACGTGTCCTGAAAACCTTTCTTTTCGAGTAAATGGATCCTTGGCCTCCACTAGCTTCTCTCAGGGTTCTCATTGGGCCTCTCTGAGCTTTGTTTCTTATTGTATGTCATGTCAGCGCACTTATGCCTCCGGGCCACTGTCCTAGCGCTTTAGAAATAAATTAAATACATAAATAAATTAGAGATGAGAAAAGCTAAACAAACTGTGACCATTGCTGTGGCACTTTAAAAAAAAAAGTATACAGGGTTTTAAGGAGCTGTTTAAGTGTGATTAGTAATTAAGGGGATACAGGTCAAGCTGTGTGAACCAATAACCTTATCATGCATTTCATTTCACTTTGTGTCTGTATGAGATTTTATGTAAGTTCTCATTCATTGCTATGCTGTAGCTTGTAGGCTTCCATTCAGGATGGGAAAAATAAAGCTACAGTCATAAGGGATTATTTTCCAGGTCAAGTGGAGTGGAAGTGACACTAAATGCATTTAGCTCCACTTTTTATGAGCTGCACGATTTTGTATTATTTGACAGGCAAAGTTGGAGAGCAGATCAGACTTAACAAGGTCCCCCTGCCAAATCCGATTGGTATTCCACCAGCATGTATTTTTACGTTGGTGGAAAACCAATGGATTCCTATGGGATCTGCCTGACTTTTACACCTGGTAAAAGCGGGCAGTCAAAAGGAATCCATTGTGGATGGCTCCTACAATCGTTAATTGTGGAAGTGATTTACACTTTTCCAGACACGCAGTGGTAAAGTAACGAGCAAAGGCGATTTTCGCCTGTGTTTTACTCTTTACTTTTCTGGTACTTGAATGATGAATACATTGTCAGATTGGTTTATCATGTGAATTTTGCATTTTTAAAGTAATCTGTATAAAATTGAGTATTATTTTAGGTAATCAAAGCCAAACTTCAACACATATTTGTGCCAACTTGACTTCGGCAGATGTGTGTGGTCAAGTATCTAAATTTCAGGCTAAGCTGAAATTATGGCTTTACCACTTAACCAAAGTGTGTGATCCTGAGCATATTTTTTGTTTTCACTATGCCTTGCCTGTTAAAATTAGGTGCCCCAGAAGTGATTCAGTTCACATTATAAGCTATTCAAAAAGTCTTACTCATGGTTTAATAGATGGGCAGCACAGGCATTGGGACACACACCGCCACAAACACATCTAACTTTGAAAATATCCGGGCCCCATTTATTGAATAAAATTGTCATTCAAAACCAAATCAAAGTAAACACATCAAACAAAGAGTCATCATGGACAATTGCATATTATAACCAGTATGTAAACAGTATGTACCAGACAGTGATGTACAGGGGCATGGCAGAGGAGCAAGGCCCTCTCCTTCATGTCACGCCCCACCAGGAGGCCGGAAATCCCTCAACCAGCGGTGTCTGCCTCCTGATGCAGCCCTTACAGCCCTGGCAGTGCCTTGCACTCTCAACTCAATTAAAATGTGCTGCAAAAATGAAAGAAAAATGTAATTTTGTGTTTACAATGTAATTTTGTACATGAACCATTGATGGGAGACATTCAGAATGGGCCTAGTGTAGGGGTTCAGTTGGAAAGTAGGGGGGTTGTGGAATGGGTGGGTGAAGGGACGATTGTATACATGTGTATGTTATTTATTGGAGGATATGTTGTTGTGCTGTAAATATTGTTAAGATCAACAAGACTACCTGTATTGATTGGGCATGGTATGTTCTGTTCTTGAAATCTTAAAAGTTTGAAAAAAAAATTATTTTGTAGGAGACCAAATCTGATTCCTTGCTTCAATATTCTGGGTGGGGGTGTCTATCTTTCACAACAAGATGGAGGGAGCACAAGCATCTCCTCCGGGGCCTGCTGCGAGTAGCCACAGTGCACAGCAAGGTATTGTTCAGGGGGGACACCATCTGAGATGGTACAAAGACTGGGGGCCTCACTGCTCAGCCCTCTGAGAGGAAGAGGAGGAGGCATCGCCCTCAATTCTTCCAAGCCAGGCAAGGCATGCTGTGTGCTGGTGTGAATAGGTGTGAGTGGAGGTAAATGGGAACAGTGGTTAGGGCAGCTGAAGGAAGGTGACTAGATGGTGAAAGGTGAAGGAGGATCAGATATAACAGAAAGGGGAGAGCAGATGGGAAGTGAAGATAGGTAGATTTATGTTGCAGGACTATTTTCATTGCTTCTCTTTTTCTATGTACTGTTTTTCATAGAGGGGTGCAAATGTATTTTTGAAGATCTGGGAAAACAGTTTGCTGGATCACGGATCTTGGGCTTGCTCCAAATATCTCAGCACATTTGACCTCACTGCAGGCTATTGGCAAATAGCTGCTGCAGAACATGCCAAGGAGAAGACTGTGTTCTCAACACCAGAGGGTCTTTACCAGTTCAGGGTAATGCCTTTTGGGTTGAAGAATGCACCTGCCACTTTCCAGAGGCTTGTGAATCATGTCCTTAATGTGTTGGACGAATTCTGTCTTGCATATCTGGATGATATAGCAGTTTTCAGTGCCACCTTGGAGGATCATGTAAAACTCCTTAGGATAGTGTTGCAGGCTCTTCACAAGGCACACTTGACCATAAAGGCCAGTAAGTGCCAGATTGGACAAGGTTCATTGGTCTACATTGGGCATGAAGTAGGTGGAGGGAGGATAAAGCCTCTACCCAGTAAAGTACAAGCAGTACAAGACTGGCCTACCCCCACTACACAAACCCAGGTGACAGCCTTTTTAGGATTCACTGGGTACTACAGAAATTTCATGGCAGACTATAGCACTATAGCTGCCCCTCTGACTGCTCTCAACTCCTAAGAAACCCAAGAAGGTAACTTGGTCTGAAAAGTGTGGGAAGGCCTTCAATGGCTTAAAAGACTCCTTGTGCCAGGCCCCTGTTCACCAAAGACCTTTTATTGTGCAGACAGATGCCGCTAACACTGGTATAGGAGCTGTACTATCACAAGTAGATGAGAAGGGTAAGGAAAATCCTATTGGATTAGTCGTCAGTTTAAGGACAGAGAGCTCAGGTGGTCCACAGTAGAGAAATGATGTTTCATAGGTTACCCTGTTCCAAGAAACTAGGCTGGCTTTCTGAACCTCTGCCCACCCGGTCAGAGTTAAGAAATCCATCTTAACATTTGTCTGCCTGTGTTCGGAACTACCCATGTTCATCCTTCGCCCACTTCTGCAAAACATCCTCCCACCCTAATAGACAACGAGACTGATGAGATAATCAGAACTATGTCCTCCCCCACCCTTACCTGTAGCACCTGGCGTGAGAACACGTCAGTGCACTCAGGGTCCAGTTCCTATCTCTGATTAACCCCACTTAGGGCTCCTAAGTTGACTAATCATGGTATTCAATCCACCTGTGATCCATCTGTTAAGGAGGACCACACTGTGAAGGGGGTTGTAATTTGAACGGGTGCTTTGGGAACTAGCAGCTATTTAAAAAAAAAAACAGCTTTTAACCCTGATGGAGGCTCAGTGGAAGGGAAGAGGGAGTCCCTGCAGGGAGTCTTGCTGTGATTAACCTGCTGCTACAGGACCCCATAATTCAACACTGGAATGTGCCACCAACCAGGTTACTCCAGGCCCGTTGTTTCTACAAGAAAATGCCAAAAGCCATAATCTCAACCATGTGAGACCCCTCCCGGTCCTTGCCCCTTGTAAGCATAATGCCCATGACAATTCCCAGATAACGCAGTCCTAGCCAGAGATGCCATTGCAGCCTAATAAGCCTGGGAAAGTCCTTGATCTTAACACGTTGCCCTTTGGTTTGGAGGCCTGTGAGCAACGCATAGTGGGAATTCAATACTCCAGCATGAAGGAACCCAGAACACGCAGACACTGCCACAGGGGGAGTATGTCTAAGCGTAATGACCATGGGGGGTGGGGGAGGGGGCTAAGAAGCACTACAGCATTCCTCCATGGGGTATCCAAACTGCATGCCAACAAGCGAGAACCTACGGATGCCCTACACTGGCTTTGTACGACCGGGGGTTGTACTTTTGTATCTAGGGAAACGTTGCTGGGTTGTCACAGAATGCCCAGCGAGGGTGACCACCCCCATGACTCCATAAAACTGGACCTTCGGGATAAGAGTGTGGCCAGAGGTGTTTTAGGCAGTTCAGGAATTATTCGGATTGCAAAAAGCGGGTTTGTAATCGGCCCATGCCCTTATCCTGAAAATTCTGGTTTACCCGTAAGTATGCTAACTAACCATGTTCTATCGGGTGCGAACCTTACACCATTGGGGACAAGGCCGACTGGGAGGCACTGTGGGTCTGAGCCTGTGGAGGCTTGATCTGTGCCTTGATTAAATAGGGGTCTCCCCTTATTTTCAAACTATTGTGCCCCCGCAGGCTATTTCTATTTCTATTATTTTCTGTGGGTGTTTTATGTCAATTTAAGGAAATGTTTGTGTTAGGATGTACTTTGATGGCCTGTCGGACGAATACATTATTTTGATGATGATGAGTTGTGTAACTCGTGTGAATGCCTGCCTTCAATGATCATGGACTTCGGTCTTCCAGTATCCAGCAGGGTTGGGGCACATTCAGCACCTCATTGCCTGTCCACACTGTGTTGGTTTCCCAATACATTAGCATTTCTGCTCACGCAGGTCCTCCAGCCTTGATGACCTTTCTTTCCACCTGGTTCCTCGTTGGTTCATTGTTGTATGCCAACAGTGTTGGTCGTTATCCCCCTCCTTCCTGCTTCTTCACTTAAAAGGTGGCACTGTGGTAGGGTGCTCATTAGACCTGGGTTACAAAAGAACTGGCTCCCCTCCATCCCCTGAACTATGTTCTCTTGAGTGTATGACCGATCACCTGGACAAGTGACTGGAGCCTTGCAGCTTGAACGTGCATTTTACTCTGGCTAATGGTACACATTTCTGGCCTTATTGCTGTCTGCCAGTGTCTTACTGTGTTGGTTCCCACTGTGCCAGACTGTGTTAGCATGCCCCACTGCATATGTTGCTGTACAGGCCCATTTTCTCTTTCCTGGTGATGAGTGTTCCCCATTTCATTTGAGAGCACCCCCCACCACTGGCTTTCCCTGTTAACATTGTTTTTCATGACTTGTTCTGCAGTTGTCGCTCTGTGATGTAGTCACATTGTTCTCATCAGGGAATCCGTGTTTAAGGAAGAAAAGAGAGGTGGTAGCTCAGCAGCTTGAGCTAATGTAGCTTAAATCTTTGTTTAAGCTATATGGCAATGCTCTTTTTTGATTCCTTATAAAGCCATCTTTGCCACTTTTTTTTTTTTAAAGCAGGGACTTGTATTTCTTTTTGAAAATCTGTTTCTATTTCACTAGTTTTAATATTACTGGGCCTATATGATCTTAACTCTGGAAGTTAATGAAAATAAGAAAAGGCGGTGTCCGGTCAAAGGTTTCAATCCAAAAGGATCGAATGCCATAGGGGCCAGTCAATAGGACCTAAAACAAAAGGGTCGAATTTTTAAAAATATATATATATATTTTGGGGTTTCCGTATAGGAAAAAGTGTTTTTACCACAAAAAAGGTCCTCTCCGCCCCCCCAAAAAAAATCGACCCTTTTGTTTTCGGTCCTTTTGATTCAACCCTTTTGTCATTCGATCCTTTTCATTCGAACCTTTGACCTATAAGGCACAATGAGATTTATCGAAAGACCATGTAAAAAGTTTTTCCACCCTGGAAGTTGGGGGCGGTGGGGTAGAGGTAGAGGAGGCGGTGAAGCAAACCTTAGAAATGGGTCCCTGCCGCCTGTGCCTATCCTCTTATGTATTTGAGCGCGTATGCCGCCACTTTGTACTATGAACCAGCAGGTTAAAGTGGCTGTTATTACGTTGGTAATTGCAACAGCGGCAGTGTTCAGTGTGTGTATTTTGCTTACAGTCCCATTATCTGAGCTGTGTCATTAACAGCTTTCTTTTAAAACATTGAAGGTAATTATGAGTGGCACTTTTGGTGGTAGACTATATGTACATTAGCCACCGAATGAACACTGAAATAGGCCCGAGGGCCAGTTGTGGAATACTGAAATTATGACATTCCTATTCTGAGGTTATGATTGAGCTATTACTTCAGTTCATTAAAAGAGAAAATATGCAGGATAAGTTGGGCTGTGGGACAACACCACCACCAACGTTCAAAACGTGACCTCTAGTAGCGAAAAAGAAAAATTATCTGACCAGCAGTACCACAAGATAATGCTCAGATCCATAAGTGCCAAGTTCTGCGACAGCCCTCAAGATTGGCAGAGTTTACTTGTGACAAGTAGCAGCCGCCCCAAGCTAGGCAGTAGTGGGCTATGTTTGCCCTCGGTAACATAACATGGGAGTGGCTATCACACAGACGTAAATGGCGAAGGAATCGGCCAGTTGCTTGCTTTTTAGGATTACTGACATGTAATAGAAAAGGATATAAGTGGCGAAAACTACCACGTTTTCAGAGTGCGCAACAACTGCTCCATTTTATCTTATTTTCTTTTAAATTGAGAATAAATTACTTCTTTAATACTCCCATCATGTCGATGTTATTTATTGACCAAATGCGCACTTCGGCCCCATCCTCCTCCTCCTGCCTGATTTGGCACAGATGAAGATTCTGATTGTTCGCTATTCCAATACCTTGGCCCCAATTTAGGACAGCCTACCCTAAAATAAGGGGGTTGTGGCTTCTCTTCTCATCTATCCAGTTAGTCTAGCTAACGACTGCTTTAAAGGTAATGCACACCTGCAGCCAGGACTGGCTTAGCGGCGCCACCCTATACCAGGTAGATTCCTGATTGCCATAAAATAAGGCAACAAAGACAACATGGTAAGTGGCAGAAAACGCCAGTGGCGTGCTTTGTGGCTTTCATGCCCGCTCAGGAGGGCGGACATGGCCGGTAACGGCCCGCCAGCCTGAGCTAAGGCGTCTGTGGGCCCAAGCGAAACGAGGCCCTCAGCTCGGGCTGTGGGTCGTTAGCGGCCATGTCTGCCCCCTTGAGGTGGCATGAAAGAGATTCGCTCCCCAGGGTTCATTTGGGGTGTGAATAGATTTTATTATTTTCCCTCTGGAGATTTTCCCGCAAGCAGCCGATCTCCAGAGGGAAAAAGAAAATAAAATGAAAAGAAAGATGCAAGCTGCCATATTGAAAGACCGAAGTCCCTTTTTTTAAATTTTATTTATTGGACATTTGTATGGCGCCTATACACAAGTGTTTCAGGGAGCCACAAGACAAAAAAGAGGGGTGGGGGTGCAGGGGAGCAAAACAATAATAAATGGTCCTACTGGCCTTGTGACATTCAGACCATGCAAGGGCAGACTATAGTAAGTGCAGGACAGGGCGGATGGACTGTGATACGGGAAAAAGGGAGAGGGGGAAAGTGCAGGAGTGATGAGGCCCCAGGGGCAGGGCAAGTGCAAGAGGAAAAAAGAAAGGAGGAAAGGATCTCAAAGGTGAGGGCCGGGGGGCCAGATTCAGGCTGTTCAGGGAAGGGTGCCCAAGTGCAAGTTCTGGTTGGGTTGCTGGGGAAGACTGGGCGAAGAGGGCCTGGCCCCTGTAAGGCACATAAGAGACCAGGCGCCAGTCACAGTGGTAGGGGACATTAGCAACGAGGGGGAGAGGGAAGGAGGAGAAAAAAAGGAAGGTCTTGAAGTTTCTGGAACTAAGGAGATCCGGCTCAAGTCTGAGGGGGCAGGAAGGCTGTTCCGGAGGTAGTCTCCGGCTGAAGAAAGAGATCTACCCCACACTCTCTGCTTGGAGAAACACCTGATCTGCAGAGAGTTGGAACTAGAGGAACGAAGGACTCTAGCAGGGAGGTATTTAGGGAGGGAAAGTTGGATATAGCTGGGTCCTGGGTCTCAGAACCCAGAAATCCTTGTGGATGATGTAGTGTGGTCTTGAATTGGATCCTTGCAGTCACCGGGAGCCAGTGGAGAGATTTTTGGGCTGGGGAGATGCGGTCCCTGTACTTGAGGCCAAGAATAAGTCTTGCAGCCCTATTCTGGATTAGTTGAAGAGGGCGAAGGAGGGGGAGACTGAGGAAGAGGCTGTTGAAGTAGGCAAGCCTAGAAAGAACCAAGGCTATGGAGACATCTGGGGAAAGGTGAGGAAAGGGAGAAAACCGCTGAGGAGGTGGAGCTAAAAGTTGGACTTCCGTGATGTGGGGGGAGAAGGAAAGAGGGAAGTTGAGGGTGACCCAAGGTTTGCCTCACAAGAGGGTGAGGGAAGGGGACCCAAGGACGGCGGACACAGAGCGGGAGGGAAGCAGAGAGCCGGCGTCCCAATGAGAAGGATTTCTGTTTTACTGGCGTTAAGGAGGGTTTACATGTCTATGGCGGCCGGGAGACTGGAGGAGTGCCGGTACCACAGCACAGAGCTCCGGTCCCGCAGGTATGTGCAGATGGAGGGAGGGGGTGGGAAAGGGGATTGGGGATTTTGGGGGGGTGTGGGTGGGAGGCAACAGTGAGAGGCATCCTGTTGCCCTCCCCCGATTAACAAAACAAAAGAAAATGGTGCCACACTGTTCCAGCCACCTGATTGGCTGAGGGCCCTTTCCTTGGTGCAGATAGCTGAGTTATTTTGTGGTGCTCTGTCAAACACATTACAGTCTCATGATTCTACTCTGGACTGGCTATAGATCCTCTTGAGATCACCTGGGATGCATCAAGAAGGATGATGCACAAGCACTCTTTTCTTTGGGTCCAAGCTCCCTCCAGTAAGCTGCTGACTGCCCCCACCCCTTACTAATATTCCTGCAAACTCCAACCCACTATCTTTATTTAATTTCCCATTATTTCTTGCTTGTATCTTCATTTCTTTCTTGGCTTACCGACTGGTCTTGTGAACTTCTTTTGCCCATTTTTATTATTGGGCTATTTATTGAGTGCTGACCCAGCTTCGAGAGGAAACAAAGACCTTTTAAAATGATAGGGGGAAGAACATGGTGAGGGTTGCAGAGAAACGAGGGAGTGAGGAGCTGACTGGAGAGAGACCGTGGGCAATTTGTCAGCAAGGGATATACAAGTGATGAACGGAGGACGCTGTGGGGATCAGATCTGTCTCGGGCATGGTAGGGAGTGGAAGATGTTTTGGCCTAGGCGTTAGGGATGAGCCAATACTTCAGGACGAGGGTCTTGATCCCTTTCTTGAACTGTAGAAGGGATGGGATAAGTCTGATGTTCGACAGGGAGGAGGATCCAGAGTCTTGCGGCATAAACAGAGAAGGCCTGCCTCCTGATTCTTTCCTTCCGTCATCAGTGGATTTCAAGTCTGCACATGTCCTACTTCTGGATTGTAGGCTTCCAGAGATGCTGAGTTTCGAGGGGATTGGGTCCTCCGACGTATTCCATATCTATGACAGGTAATGTCCACAGCTGTGCTGCTTCGGAAAATCTTCGGCGTCTGCGTCCTGCGTCGATGATGCCGATGCGCCGTCCCCGAGGACCTCCTCCGATGGCCGACGTCACCCGATGTGATAAGTAGGACGCACGACGCCCATAGCCTCAGTTCCGTTTTTTCCGCGAACCTATTTGCTTCGTGAATCTCGGTACGCCTCGACTCTTTGGAGTTTGCTGTTTTCAATTCTCGGTTCGTTGAACTTGTTCGGTTTTTTGTGAAGACCTGTTTGTGGCGATGTCTACTTCGTCTTCAACCCCGCATCCGGGCTTCAAGAAATGCAGGGACTGTGGGTCCAATATGTCGGTCACTGACTCGCACGATGCCTGCCTCTGGTGCCTCGGGGAGGCCCACGATACGGACGACTGTGTCGACTGCCAGTCGCTCACGGCAAAGGCCTTGCGGGAATGCAAGAAGAAAATGTCGGTATGTCGGGTGTCTAAGCCCTGGAAGTCGAGGTCTTTCAACGGATGACTCGAGGGGCGACTCTCCGCGTCATCGTCGGAAGTCCAGTGGGCCTCCTTCCAGAAGTCGGTCTCGTCACTCCTCCGCCTCTTCGAGGCATTCCCGGAAGCGCCGGCATCGGTCGCCTTCCCCGTCCTCTTCCGAGGACTCCGCCCGTCGGCGGGTCACTTATCCCTCCATGCAAGCGACGCCGGAGGAATGGGCTTCCTTCGGGAAGCAGATGCTAGCGATTCTTGAATCGCAGGGCATTGGCCCCTCTGTGCCTCCGAGTGGGGTCGGTCGTCACCGGTCGAGAGACACCGCTCGTACGCCTTCGGGCTCGGGTGGTCGGCATGGCTCGCGGGAGAGGGAGAGGTCCCGCTCAGACAAGGGTAGCCGTTCTCGCCATGCCCGTTCCAGGTCCTGGTCCTCGACGCGCTCGAGACCGCGTGATCCTGTGCCGTCTTTGAAGAAGACGTCGACACCTGTGGCGCCGAGGTCGTCGAAGATTTCTCTCGAGGCTCCGCCTCCGAGGGGGTCGTCGACGCTGTCGGCACCTAGGTCGTCGAGACACGCTCGGAGCTCCGGCTTTTAGGCCTGTGTCGGCGCCGTCGATGCTGGCGGCGCTGCAGCTGATGCCGGCGCCGACTCGTTCGGCGCCCTCGACGCCTTTCGAGGCGGTGGTGTCGGAGGGGCCCCGTGGCACGGGGTTAGCCCCTAGAAAAGCTCTGGCTAAGGACAGGCACTGCTTTGGTCCCCAGAGGTCTTCCTCTCCCCGCCTGGAGTACATTTCAGAGGGTGATGAAGGCTCTGATGATGGCTTGGTTCCGGTTCCAGATGAGCTTATCTCGGGCCATAGCCAGTTTGATGACCTGAGGCAGTCACTGCATGATGCCAGTGGAGTGGACCCCTCTCCGGAGGTGGAGTTTTGTAGGCCGGTGCCTGGCACTCATGCCGATTCTTCATATTGGCGCCTTATGTCTCGGGTCACCGAGTACTTGGGTTGGTCAGCTTCCCCAGGGGAGTTCGTTCAGGATGATCTCACGGACATCCTTGATCTTGGTCCCCCCACTGACCCGGTTTTGCCGTTTCATATGGCTCTGCAGAGAAGGGTGGCAGCGGTTTGGACTGCTCCGGAGAGTCTCCCGGCCGTGGGCAAGTCTTTGTCGCGAAAATACCATCCAGCCAGTAGCGACCCCTGCTACTTGTCCAGGCACCCCACTCCGGAGAGTTTGGTGGTGCAGGCGGCTACGGCCCCGGCAAAGCAGGCGTCGTATCCTACCATCCCTCCGGATAGGGATGACAAACGTTTTGACGGCCGGGCGAAGAAAGTGTTTTCTTCAGGGGGCATGGCGCTTCAGGCGGCCAAGTCTATATGTGCCTTGTCTCGTTTCACACACACTCTGTGGAACTGTGTTGCTTTAGCGGCTGAACGTATTCCCGAAGGGGACGAACGGGATGGTTTCCTTGCTATGGTTCAGGATGGCAAGGATGCCATGTGTGAGGCCGTTCAGTCGGGTTTGAACTTGGCAGATTGTGTCAGCCTGTCCATGGCGGCGAGCACCGTAATACGCAGGTTTGCGTGGTTGAAGTCTGGGTTCGCTCCTGATGTGCAGTCCCGGCTCCTCAACATGCCCTTTGACGGTGAACTCCTTTTTGGCAGCAAGGCTGACGAGAGCCTTGAGAGGTTGCAGACCTCCAAAGCTGCAACAAAGTCGTTGGGCGCTGCAGTTCGCCAACCTCCGCCTTTTCGTCCTAGGGGACAGCAATGGAGGGGAGGTTCCTTTCGCTATTACTTGTCCTTCAGTAAAGCGAGAGGAGCTAGCAGTCAAAGAGGCCACCGTAGGAGTGCCAGAGGTGGAAACAAGGGTACTCGAGGTGCCAAGGCCACTCGTGCAGTTGCCTCTTTGCCCTCAGGCAACGCTGCAGCCGCTACCACTCAGTCATGAGGCCGGTCCCATGGTTCGCCGGTTGGGGGTAGGCTGGCACAGCATCTTGTAGAGTGGCAAGCCATTACTTCAGATGTGTGGGTTCTGGAGATCATAACCCACGGCTTCTGTCTTCCTTTTCGGCAGAGGCCTCACAACAATCCACCTGGGAACCTCCTTTTGAAGAGTCCGGATCCGCTCCTTGCGCAGGAAATTCAAGCCCTGCTGGAGAAAGGCGCCATAGAACTGGTGCCTGTAGCGGAGAGGAATAAGGGATGGTATTACCCTTATTTTTTGATTTCGAAGAAAGACGGGGGATTGAGACCCATCATGGACTTGCGCGGTTTGAAAAAACTCCTCAGGAAGGACAAGTTCAAGATGGTTACTCTCTCTCAAGTCCTCCAGGCCCTTCAACTTCAGGACTGGTTGGTGTCTCTCGACCTCAAGGATGCTTACTTCCATGTGCCGATCCATCCCAAGCACAAGAAGTACCTGAGGTTCGCGGTTGGCGATTCACACTTTCAGTTACGGGTCCTGCCATTCGGATTGACCTTTGCCCAAGGGTTTTCACCAAGCTCATGGTGGTGGTGACAGCGCATCTCCGGAAAGGGGGGATTCACGTCTACCCCTACCTAGATGATTGGTTGATCAGGGGGAGCTCTCCCGAGCAAGTCCTGGATCACCTGTCCGTCACCTGCCACTCCCTTCACAAGCTGGGCTTCTCCCTCAATTTAAAGAAGTCCCATTTGACACCAACGCAGCGGCTCCAGTACATCGGAGCAGTGCTCGACACATCCCTGGGGCAGTGTTTTCCTCCCCAGGTGAGGGCTTTTCACATTCAGCAGATGGTGCACAAGTTTCAACTTGCCCAGAATCTCCCAGCGTCAGAGTTCTTGAGACTGCTCGGCCTCATGGCATCCTGCATTCTTCTGGTTCCAGAGGCTTATCTGCGGGTGAGATCTTTGCAGTGGGCACTCAAGCTCCAGTGGTCTCAGTCCTCCGGCAGGTTGTCGGACCCTGTTCAGGTGCTGCCCTCGGTCGCCCGGGACCTTCTGTGGTGGGCCGTCAAATGCAATCTGATGAAGGGGGCACCGTTTTGGCTGCCTTGGCCGGAGGTGACGATCGTGACGGACGCATCCCTCATGGGATGGGGAGCTCATGCCAACGAGTTGACAGTCAGCGGTCGTTGGTCTCCGATGGAGTCCAGACTCCATATCAATCTGTTGGAGCTGAGGTCCGTCAGGCTAGCCCTGAAGGCTTTTCTGCCGACTGTGCGAGGAAAGAGTGTCCTGATTCTAACGGACAACACGATGGCCATGCACTACCTCAACAAAAAGGGGGGGCAGGGTCACTTCCTCTGTGCACGGAGGCGATGCAGCTCGAGTTCTGGGCCATCCAGCAGGAAGTTTCGATCTCGGCTGTTCATCTGGCCGTAGACGACAACGAGACGGCAGACGCTCTGAGCAGGCAGAGCACGGTCTCTCAAGCGTGGGAGCTGGCTCAGGAGATTCTCCTAGAGATCTTGGGGGACCCCTCAAGTAGATCTCTTCGCCTCTAGTGTCAACCGGAAGTGCAAAAGGTTTTGCTTGCAGGAATTTCCTCCAAAAGGAGCCCTAGGAGACGTGTTTGTGGTGGAGTGGTCATTCCCACTGCTGTATGCGTTTTCTCCAGTCCCTGTCATCCCGCAAGTACTGCGGAGGTTACGGAGGTTTGGTTGTTGGATGATCCTCATTGCTCCGTGTGGGCCCGGAGGACGTAGAACCGGGAAATTCTAGACTTATCCATCTGCCCTCCACGTCGTCTTCCCTACCGAGGCGATCTAATCTCACGGGAGGGGGGTCAGGTTCACCATTCCAGAGGTCAGATCCCTCAACCTTCACGCTTGGCTTCTGAAAGGTTGAGGTATAAGGATTGGGACCTCCCTGAAGACGTGATGGAGGTGTTGCTCTCGCCCAGGCGGCCAGCAACAAAGTCTCTGTACCGTTGCCGTTGGAGAAAGTTCTGCGACTGGTGCAGAGTTTAGAATGTGGGTCCTTTTGAATGTGACATTCCCATGGTTCTGTAGTTTTTGCTTTCTTTGGCCCACAGGGGCTTGCAAATGGGGACCATTAAAGGTTACCTGGCGGCGCTGTCCATATTAAAGCGTTCGTCTGAAGAGTGTTCCAAATTTTAAGATTCCTTTAATTTCTCAGTTTTTGAAAGGGCTCACTAATATGTTCCCTCCGTCACCTTTTCTGGTGCCCGGTTGGGATTTGAACCTTGTTCTTAAGTTTCTTATGGGTGCTCCGTTTGAGCCTTTACATTCTTGCCCTTTGAGACTGCTAACTCTTAAAACTGTGTTTTTGGTTGCGGTTACTTCCGCTCGCAGAGTGAGTGAATTACAGGCACTTTTAGTTAAGCCACCCTTCACTGTGTTTCATAAGGACAGGGTTGTCCTTAGAGTTCGTCCTTCTTTTCTTCCGAAGGTGGTTTCGGAATTTTATTTGAGCCAGAAGGTTGTTCTTCCGGCGTTCTATCCTCCTTCACATCCTGGTAAGGAAGAGGAGAGGCTCCATAGGCTTGATCCTAGGAGAGCGTTGAGCTTTTATATTTCGCGCATGTCCCGGGTCAGAGTGGACAATCAACTTTTCATTGGTTACTCTGGAAAGCGTTTGGGACAAGCTGTGACGAAACAGACTTTGTCTCGTTGGATTATTTTAGCTAGCTCCGAGTGTTACCGCTTGGCGGGTAAGGACCCTCCGGCTGGCTTGCGGGCCCATTCTACCAGGGGAGTGGCTGCGCCTACTGCCCTGCAGAGGGGTGTTCCTATTCGTCACATCTGTGATGCAGCCACCTGGGCTTCAGTACATACTTTTGTACGTCACTACTCCCTCGATTCCATCAGAGGGCAGGATCTGGCCTTTGGCAAGGCAGTCCTATATTCCTCAATTTGATTGGGCATACTAAATTTGTGTTCTAAATTCTTTTCCCACCTCCTTGCTTGGTACTGCTTTGGGAGTCTGTCATAGATATGGAATACGTCGGAGGACCCAATCCCCTCGAAGAACAAGTTACTTTCTTACCTGGTAACGTTCTTTCGATGGGATGGTCCGACGACGTATTCCATATCGCTCCATCCATACCTTCCCCGCTGCAGAATTTCTTTTGCGATTTCAGCTTGCGTTCCGCAAGGCCTTGTGTGTCTGACTGTCAGAGTACTGGTGGCACACGTTCTGGGGAAAAAACTATAACTGAGGCTATGCGCGTCGTGCGTCCTACTTATCACATCGGGTGACGTCGGCCGTCGGAGGAGGTCCTCGGGGACGGCGCATTGACGTCATCGGCGCAGGACACAGACGCCGAAGATTTTCCGAAGCAGCACAGCTGTGGACATTATCTGTCATAGATATGGAATACGTCGTCGGACCATCCCATCGAAATAACGTTACCAGGTAAGAAAGTAACTTGTTCTTCTCAGTGAAGTAGTTTGCTGATAGCCTTGTAAATGATGCATCAGGATTTGAAGATGATACAGGCTTGCAGCCGGAGACAGCGCAGTTCGATGAACTTCAGTGCAAAGTGGCAAAAGTTGCGGAGTCCTTTCAGTTGTGCTGCAGCTTTCAGGACACATCTCAGGGGTGCCAGGGTAGTTGCTGGAAGACCTTCCAAAAGGGCATTGCCATCCGGTGGGAGAGGACCAAGGCTTGGATAGCAGATCTGAAGTTGATTTCTGGGATGAAGGGCTTGATTTTCTGCAGGAGAGAACTTTTGTACCAAGCTTGCGTCTTCTTTACCATGTACTGTTTAATGGAGAGCTATCAAGTGTATGTCGACCTCAAGGTGCTTGGCACAGGTGTGGTCCAGCTGGGCTGTTGAAGCCTTCGAGTTGCAATACAGGTAGCCAGGTCTGGATATCGCGGTGTTCAGTTTTGATGGTCAGGAGTAGGAATCCATTCTTGGAGGGGTGGAGCTTCAGGTAAGCACTGGTTATCCAAGACTGGATAAATGAGAGACAGGTCTTGAGCCTGTGGATGTCTTCGATGGAGCCATGTGCTTGACAGTTTTTGTAATAAAACAAAACATTGAACTCCTCAACAGTCATTCGGCAACTGGCCTGTCCCAACCCCCTACCCCCAACTGGACAGTGTAGTCCCCTGTGTATTCTCCAACTTTTGCATCAGTGTGGAGCTCGTTTTGCCATTTCTTTTCTTTGCATATCGAGTTGCCCCTAGGAGCTCATGCGCCGTATCTTTTGGCTTGTTGGTGTCATGTGATGGACGTGCCTGTGTCTCGTCTGTCTCCCCTTCATCAGGTGTTGGATCGGGCTGTCTGACCTCCCCTGCCTGGGGGTAGCGGGATGTGCTGTTCTATGTAAGCCATTGCTTCTTCAGCTGTCTTGAAGAAGTGTGACCTTCCTGAGTGTTACAGGTGAAGCTTTGCCGGGAACAGCATTGCGTAGGGTACAGATCTCTCTTGCAGTACTTTTTTTGGCTGGTCAAATGTTCGGCAGGCGGTCTGCACTCCAGTCGAGAAGTTTGCGTAAATGTGTATCCTCGCGGAATCGTACGTCAGTGTGCCTTTCTCACAGGACAGTCGGAGGATGAGGTCTCTATCACGGTAGTTGAGTAACCGTGCGATAACCGTGCGTGCCGGTGCTCCTGGTTTAGGCTGTGGGGCCAGAGATCTATGGGCTCTCTCGACTAGGAACTGCTGAGAAAACTGGGCATCGGGTAGAATAGCACGGATCACGTCTTCCAGATAAGTTTCCATGGGCACATTAAGCGGTTTTTTTCGGTCAGCCCAACCACCCTCAATTGTTCCGCCGGGAACGTCATTCAAAGTCCTTGCACTTGGATTGGACTTGTTTCAAGGATTTCTTTATCTCCTCAATGTTTTTGGCTTGGTTCGTGGAGGAGTCCTCTAGTGCCCCTATTCTGGTTTCAGCTTCTGAAACTCTTGTGTTTACAGACTGCAGATCAGATTTAATGGAGGATATGTTGTTGACTATATCATCCAGTCTACTGTTGACCGATGCAAAACCTATTTGTAATGCTGCCATATAGGGGTCTGTCGTGGGTTCTGCCAATAGCGGGCATTGGATTCATTTGACGGCGGGGATCTCGTGTTCTCGCCCTCCATGTTTGGGTTGGTAAATGTGTCTATGGGGCTTCTCCTGAGACCTTTATTACCCCTGGGCATGACTTGTGATGTAGGGAGATGCTGGTGTTGTTTTTGCCCAGAAGTTGTGGTTGCCCCACTCTATGCGGCTGCATGTTGAGGTTCGCCTTATACGTGGTATGGTTATGGCTGTTATTCCTAGACATGGTGCAGCTGTGCCCCGCAAATCTTATGTATAGCGGTGAGCCCTTTAACCCTCTTCTGTTTGAGGGGCACCAGCTATGGGCAATGTGTTTTAGTTTTTCCGTTCCTTCAGGCCTTCACTTACGCTAGCCATACACTGCCTGAGCTACAGTGCCTCCTGTGGAGCTTGCTTCCCTTTCTTCGTGACTACTGCAGCCTCTGATTGTGAGATGTTGTTTGTGGCTCTATTGTTTCCAGTGCTCTGTTTGTTTTTTTAATTTTAATTAATTTTTTCCCCCTGCGTAGCTTTCAGATTGTGCCTCATGTACTATACTCTGTGTCCGTGTTTCCCAGCCCTTTAGAGCTCAGCGGGGGCCGTCCCACACTGCAGAGCGTCTGTTTTGTTATTATTGTGAGGGCCGATCGGGGCTGGCCGTAGGGGAGGTATTAGAATGGACCGTACTGATGGCCAGCCACTGCACGTACCGTATTTCACAGCATTCCTCTAGCGCCAGGTCCCCGCGGTCCTCCCTGCCACATCCCCAGCCTGCTCGCTCGTTCTTCAGCGCACACAGCAGCTTAGGTGGGGAGGCAGGTCTCCGCCGCGATGCCCGGTCCTCTCCAGTCACCCCGACTTCAGCACCAGCAGGATTTCTTTGACTCCACGCTCCCTGTTAGCACGGGAGAAGACTTTTCCCAGCAGTGCAGGGCGGCCTGTCTTCTGGATGGTGCTCGGCTCCTTCACTCCGATGGCCGTGTCCAGTTCGCTCCGTGTGGGGTTCCTCTCCGTCTCATTCTCAGCACCGCACGGGGTGGGGCAGGCCTAGTGATTTACCCGCTTCCTCTCCACGGACTCGTGTGGCAGCCGATTTCCGCGGGATATCGGTGCCGCAGGGGGACAACAATGGGTCGCTCCGGATCCGCCGATCTTCCGATTCAGTATACCAATAAGCTTCCCCAGTTTAGTCACACCAACTCGCAGGATTTCTCGACACAGGATATCTTAAGTGGTGCAGCTCAGATACTAGGCGGCCATCTTAGATGGCGTGCAACAGCGCCCCTCTAGATCATATACTGTTTATTAACTTCTGTTTATAATAAAGGGATATGTGCATCAGAATCAATATCCTAGCTGATACAAATAACTGTGTTACTATTGGGTATGCCAAGTTATTTTCTATTGTTCAAGTAAATACTATAGGTTCACTGAAGACTTGTAGCGTTGTCATTTCAATGCCGGCCATTTGGTCAAATCCCTTTTGGTGGGCAGAATTATTTTTATACATGCACTAGCATTGGTCAAGTTCCGGCGCAGCTTGAAAGTTAAGAAATCTAATTCTTCTCCACAAGAACAGACCCTTGATTAAGCTAAGTAGTTATAATATAAGGTGGGAGGGAGAGGGGAGGTAAAACATTAGCAAAACGTTTGTTTGGGGAATTTAGGAGGTGGGCTGCTGGATTCTGTACAATACCGTGGAGCTAAATGGTTTATTCCAACACCCGTGCTTGTTGTATTAGCAGTACCCGAAGGAAGAAATGTATATTAATAGTTGTGTTATGGTTATTTATGGAGTGCATCGTACACCACATGTCATCTCAGCACCAGAGGATTTGAGCATAAAGAGGCAAGGATGGAAATTCTATATTATCCAACTATGCATCTCTTTAAATGAAGATCGACCATTCCAGTGCGTGCAGTCCTAAAACTGTTCAGTGAATTGAAATTGTTTTTTTTTAGAAGTTACCGATTGTCTCGCAGGATTTTATTATTCCTTTTCATATATCATGTTACTCCACAAGATATATCAAAACATCCTAGTCATTCAGTTGTGCAACATATGTAATAACAAGCAAAATTCATATAGTTGAGTGTAGTTTTTCTTTAAGACAAAAAAACATAACTTTAGAATAATGTTACCACAATCATTTTGGGTTAAGTTAAATCATAATCCACAGTGGTTCATCTGTTGGGAATGGAAGCCGACTACATAGCCATAGGTTTCGTGACTAGGGCTTTGTCAAGGCCTTTTTGGACTAAAGCACAGAAAAGAATAAGAAAGAAAGGGAGAGAGGAGGAAAGAACCCGAAAAGGGGGACAATTATTAGATACTTGCAATGCCTATTTTACTCATTGACAAGCGTCCTTGAATAAAGACAAAAGTCTAACCTTATGCAAAGATAAGTTTGCATCGGCCATATGTATTTTTCCATGGGGACCTCACTTGTCTGCTGAGCTGTGACTCGATCCCGATGCAACATGTGCCAGCAACAATGTAATAATTCTCTTAGTAGACTCTATATTATAGCTGATAGGATTAAAAAGTATACAGAAAGTGTCTTCTGAAGCATTAAATCTATCATGGATTCACATGCTTTTGAATATTCCCTTCCATCAGGCTTGGAATCCTCTGTAACATTAAAGCAGTTTACCTTTACATTGTTTTGAATTTCTTGTCGCTTTATAGCTATGTTAGTCATTTTGTGTCATTCCGCCCACAGCCAATTAGACTGTAGACGCCTTTGGCAATAGGAGAATCATGACAGCCGTGACAACCATCAAGGTGGAAAACTCATTTGAGTTTCTCTCCCCCTACGACCGTGAACTCTGGTTTAAACTGGGACCAATTCTTGAGTTCCTAGCGGATGACAAGCAGAATGAAGCTCTTGCAATGCTACATGAAAGAAAAACAGTGTCAGACCACGCCATCTCAGTTGCTGTGGATATAGAGTATACAGGTTTCTGCAGATGGGCAATGGGGTAGAGCTACACCGCTAGGGGTGGTTGAAAGGCACACATTTTCGGCTTGAGGTCCAGTAGAAAGTAGTTGACATGCCTTTTGACGGAGTCAACCTGTTTGGGAAGAAAGTTGACCAGACCCTACTAGCCATCAAGGTTGACACAGAAACAGTCAGTTCACTTGGCACGCTACAACAACACATCAATCCTTTCACTTGGGGAAAGCAAGGTTATCCAGGACTTCGAGAGACTACAGATCCTCCTGCCGGCCGCAAAAAATCCTGCACCAGCACCTCTCAAGCAGGTTATATGGGAAGATCTCAACCATACAGAGGAAGCTAGCGAAGACTGACTGCCTTCTCCAGAGGTCAAACCCCCGAAAGAGGCTTGACCAGGCCACCAAACCTACCCCTCGATTCAGCACCCCAGTCGGGGGGCGGCTTGCGACTTTGTCATGCAGTGGAGAAAATCACCACCGACAAATGGGTGCTGTCCATCATCCAACAGTGCCAAACCCTGGAATTCATGGGGAAATGTACTTCTGATAAGAAGAGGTCAAAAGATAAAAAGTAGCAAAAACAGTCTGTTGCAGGTGTATGTGTACATAGTATAAAATGAGTCCGAATAAAAATGGAGAGAAAGGAAGGTAGAGCAAATTGTCAATTAAAGAGGATTGTCCTTGTGAAAATAGTATATAAAATAGTCCCAATACAATGTTCAGGTAGGAAGGTAGAGAACATACTGTGTTAAAGATGATTTGTTCCTGTGAACAATAATCCTCAGCAGCAGCAGAAATACTGTGTTGGTGATGTATTGAAAAAGTACTCAGCATACTGTGATTTTAACTCTGCGCCTAAATGTGGTTTGCCGTTTTGTTCCTTTGGGATATGCGCGTTAGAATGTTTTTATTAATTTTAATTAAGTAAAGTCAAAGCACCAACTCCTTTCTTATTGTTCCTGTAAATGTTCATCCTCAACGGTCAGCATCATTATTCCTCAAGTGGTGCAATGCAATCTCCTTTACTCTCAAGTTCCCTTTCTTTTTATCTTCTTTCTCAGCATGCACATGAGCTCTTATCCTGGGTCTGGTTTCGTTCTCTTCGAGGGGATTGGTTCCTCCGACATATTCCACATCTATGACAGGTAATCACCACAGCTGTGCTGCTTCGGAAAATATTCTGCGTGCTGCGTCGATGACCTCGATACGCTGTCCTCCAGGGCCTCCGTCGAGCCAACGTCACCGGATGTTCTATGTAGGACGCATGACGCCCGTAGCTTCAGTTCTTTTTTTTCCGCGAACGCGTTCGCTTCGGAGATCTCGGCGCGCCTTGGTTCTTCTGATTCTATCGGTTCTTCGAACTTGGTGTATTGTGAAGATATCATGTCTTCGTCTTCTTCTACCCCGTGGTCGGGATTCAAGAAGTGTCAGGACTGCGGTTCCAAGATGTTACTTACGGACCCGCACGACCTCTGCCTCTGGTGCCTCGGTGAATACCACACAACCGATGACTGTGACGATTGCCAGTCGTTAACGGCGAATGCCTTGCTGGAGCGGAAGAAGCTTTCTGTAGGTAGGGTTTCCAAACCCCGAAAGTCGAAATCCGCTGGGCTTTCAACCGACGATTCGAGGGACGACTCTGAGATGTCAGCGTAAATCCAGGGGGGTCTCGGTCCCGGAGTGGTTCCCGCCATTCCTCTGCCTCTTCTAGGCACTCGCTGAAGCGCAGTCACTGGTCACCTTCACCGTCCTCGTCTGAGGACTCCGCCAGACGGTGGGTTGCTTGTCCCAACAAGCATTCCTCTCTTGCAGAATGGGGTGCATTTCGTAAGGAAATGATGGCGATTTTTGAATCGCAGGGCTCTGTTCCGGCCGCGCCTTCGGAAGAAGCCGGCAGGGAACGTGCTAGGGCCACCACTCGCACGCCTTCGGGCTCGGGTGGTCGGCGTGATCATCGGGAACCTTCGAGGTCCTGATCGGACAAGGTTGATCGCTCTAGCCATGCCCGCTCCAGGTCCTGGTCCTCAATGCCCTCGAGACCGTCTGAGCCTGTGAGGTCTTCTAAGAAGACGTCGACGCCATCAGCGCCATGTCAGTCGAGGGACTCTCTCCAGGCTCCGCCTCCGAGGAAGTTGTCGACGCCATCGGCGCCGTGGCCGTCAAAGGATAGGCTCGGAGCACCGCCCTCGAGGCCTGTGTCGAAGCCATCAGTGCCATGCTCGATGCCGATTCCGTTGATGCCCTCAACACCTTTTGTGGAGGCTGTACCGAAGGTACCCCGTGCATCGGTGGAAATTCCGAGGAAGGCCCTGAAGAAGTCAGTGAGACCTGTATTTGAGCCTTTTTCTGTGCCCTCATCCAGGGATTTATTCCAGCCTCTGGATTACATCTCTGAGGTGGATGAAGGGTCTGATGAAGGTTTGGTTCCTGACGAACTATTGTATGGTCATAGCCCAATGGAAGACCTGCGACAGTCTTTGCACGACGCCAGTGGTCTGGACACCTCTGCAGAGCCTGGCACGCACTGTGAGTCTTCGTACCGGCAGCTCATGTCGAGGGTGACGGAGTACTTGGGGTGGTCTGCGCCACCAGTGGATTTTCTGCAGGATGACGTGATGGATATCTTAGACCAAGGTCCACCAACTGACCTGGTACTGCCATTCCATATGGCCTTGCAAAGAAGGGTGGCAGCGGCTTGGACTGCTCCGGAGAGTGTCCTGGCAGTGGGTAAGTCGTTGCCGAAAAAATACCACCCAGCCATTGGCGACCCCGGCTACTTGTCCATGTACCCTACTCTGGAGAGTTTGGTGGTGCATGCGGCTACGGCCCCAGCAAAGAACACGTCGTACCCTACCATCCCTCCTGATAGGGACGACATGCGTTTTGACGGTTGGGCGAAGAAAGTATTTTCTTCAGGGGGTATGGCTTTGAAAGCAGCCAACTCCGTTTGTGCCTTAGCACGTTTCACTCACACTCTGTGGAATTGTGTTTCTTTGGCGGCTGAACATATTCCCAAAGCGGAGGAACGGGATGGCTTTCTTGTTATTGTACAGGATGGCAAGGATGCCATGTGTGAATCCGTTCAGTCGGGTCTGGACGTGGCAGACTATGTCAGCCGGTCCATGGCGGCGAGCACTGTGATGTGCAGATTTGCGTGGTTGCGGAAGTCGGGGTTTGCTCCTGATGTGCAAGCCCGGCTTCTCAACATGCCCTTTGATGGTGAACATCTTTTTGGCAGCAAGGCTGACGAGAGCCTTGAGAGGTTGCAGACCTCCAAAGCTGCAGCGAAGTCGTTGAGCGCTGCAGTTCGCCAACCTCTGCCTTTTCGTCCTAGGGGACAGCAATGGAGGGGAGGTTCCTTTCGATACTACTCTACCTTTGGTAGATCGAGGGGAGCTGCAAGTCAAAGGGGCCAACGTAGGAGTACCAGAGGTGTAAAACAGGGTACTCGAGGTGCCAAGGCCGCTCGGGCAGTTGCATCTTTGCCCTCAAGCACTGCCTAAGCCGCTTCAGCTCAGCCATGACGCCATGTCCCATGGTTCGCCGGTTGGGGGAAGGCTGGCGCAGCATCTTGTAGAATGGCGTGCCATTACTTCAGATGTGTGGGTTCTGGAGATCATAGCCCACGGCTAATGTCTTCCTTTCCGGCAGAGGCCTCACGACAATCCACCAGGAAATCTCTCTTTGAAGAGTCTGGATCCGCTCCTTGCGCAGGAAATCAAATCCCTGCTCGAGAAAGGCGCCATAGAACTGGTGCCTGTAGCGCAGCGGAGCAAGGGATGGTATTCCCCATATTTTCTGATCCCGAAAAAAGACTGGGGATTGAGACCCATCATGGACTTGCGTGGTTTGAACGAGCTCCTCAGGAAGGACAAGTTGAAGATGGTTACTCTCTCTCAAGTCCTACAGGCCCTTCAACTTCAGGACTGGTTGGTGTCTCTCGACCTCAAGGATGTTTTTTTTTCATGTGCCGATTCATCCCAAGCACAAGAAGTACCTGAGGTTCGCGGTTGGCGACTCGCACTTTCAGTTTCGGCTCCTGCCGTTCGGATTGACCTCCGCCCGAGGGTCTTCACCAAGCTCATGGTGGTGGTGGCAGCGTATCTCAGGAAAGGGGGGGGCATTCACGTCTACCTCTACCTGGATGATTGGTTGATCAGGGCGCGCTAACCCGTGCAAGTCCTGGATCATCTGTCAGTTACCTGCCACTCCCTTCACAGGCTGGGCTTCTCCCTCAACTTAAAGGAATCAGACACCCTGTTCCAAAGGGGGTGTGAAGGCTGACTTTCTATGCCCAACCCTCCGAGGATCCTGATAGGTTAAAGGATTTAGTGTCCTCTGACTGGAGAAAGGAGTAGTGAGTCAGAATGAGTCAGTGATGCTATGTTTATGGCTTGGTTGAAGTCCCTCCCCTTTGCTTTTACTTAGAAAAACAATTTTTCATAACCAAACATGTTTCCCAGAAGTTGTTGAGAATACATGTACACATCAGATTAATTAAGACAGGTCTCTGTTCAAACCTGATCTTTCTAAGAGCTTGGGTTCAGAAATGACAACTTATTTGCGATTTTAGTGGGTTTCGCAATATTGGTTTTGCACCAAATCTGTAACGCTCACCTGATTCCCACGGAGGCGCTGGTCTAGGCAAGAAGGAGTCTGTGACTCAAAGTGATGTGCAGGACTCGATTGGCTCCTGGGGCTGAGCCTCTTCGCACTGTGTGTCGAACTCGAAGGGAGAGATTTCTGCAGATGAAAGAATACATGGGGTTAAAGATCTGGGCAATTGAGTGTCCTTCTCTCTCTCTCTCTATCTCTCGTCTAAGCTTCTCCGTAGAGCCCCCAGGTCAACGTGCTCATCTTAGATAGGTGAATGCTGGGCTCTCCATCTGCGTCTGGTGCAGGGTGCCGTTGCCAGTTCCTTCACTGGGTGAAACGTAGGCCTCTTAACATCAGAGGATCGAAACCGCCGTTAACAGCACGAGCGGTGAGTTTCCGGACACCTTTTAGTCCATATAGTCTTTAGGTGCGTGGACACGTAAGTATTGAACAGGGCTCGGAATAATGCTTTCTTCTATTTGTTTTGCAGGGCTCTAGCGTTAGAAGATGGAATGAAGAGAGCCAAAACTGGAGCCAGAACCTTGGAAAGAAGCGCTTGGAAATGCGTGAGTAAATGCAAGCGCTTTAACTGTCTCTTTCCTTCACAGCTGTGAGTTCGTGCTGAAGAGGTGCTGGAAAACGCCGGAGTAGTTGCAGGCGCTCTATTGTGGAGAGCGCGATGGGCGTAAGTAAATACCTGTTTAATGTCTCTTCTTTTGTCTTTCAGATGCTGGGTTGCAGTGTTGAAAACATCCGGAATTCGCGGATTGCCGGTAAGTAAAAACTATGCTTTTGTCTCCACAGGCGGAGGTGCGGCGTGAAGAAATGGTCGCTGCCGATGGACCAGGTAAGGAATACGTTGCATCTGAAGTCGTCGTGCTAACCTGTTGTTTCTTGTCTTTTACAGGCACTGCTGAAGACTGGATACTGGAATGGTAAGTATTGTTCTTGCAGGTACAGGATCGGAAGAAGAAAAGCTGGAACAGACTCGGTGAGCGTTCTGCTGCAGATGCAGAATAACGCGAAGCACGCTTCATCAATCGGGTGTGGTTTAAATAGCCTAGGAGTGATGAGGCGTCTTCCTCCACGGCCCCGCCTAGGTAAGAAAAGAGTTCCTGTTCCAGAAGAGTTCCAGTGTGGATCTTGCCCCACCCAGGTAAGAAAATAGTTCCGGCTTACAGAGGATTCCTATGTAGCTGGTAAGTAAGCAGCATGGTCTGCTGCAGGTAAGTCCACCCAAGCATCTCCACACATATTATGAGCCCGGCGCTTCCTGTGCCGGGACCGATGGCTTTGATGAGCCTGGTGCCACCGGCGCCAGGACAAGGTCCAAAAGGTCCCAGTAGGGACCGGCTGGTGCCTAGGCTTAGGATTAGGGGCCTGCTTCCAAGGACGTTGGGCTGGTCCTGGCTCCTTGGAAGCAGTGATCATGACAAAATCTTACACGGAGGTACCCACCCTCTCTGAGCATATTACTGGAAGTTCTTAGGTTTCTAGCATAAACACTGCATCCACAATATTAATAATTACCGGGCTTGGCTTCAGAACATCCCACGGCGTCCGACTTAATCTTGAACTGTGAGTGAAGGTGTCATTTTAAGAATATCAAAATTGTACAATTCTATCAGCTGGTTACAATTAGTTATCAGTAGTCTTATAAAACATACATTTGCCTTCACTTCAGTACTCATTGGTTTGTCCCCGCCCCTAGAAGCTTGGCTTGACTCGGAGACCACATGTCTTGTTTTTTTCCAGAGCAGTGTTGACAGTTGCACCCAAAATCAGCATATTCTATTCAATTGAAAAAGTCTATCGTCTTATTTTTCCTGCCAGCAGAGCATCAGTCCAGAGTGCCACTCTCCATCTGCTTAACAGGACCATGCGATTTCCTGCCTTCTGCTGTAGGGCCTGAGAAGAGTAAGTGTGAAGGGTTCTCATAGAAAAGCAAGCCTTTTGAAGTCTTAGCTAAATCAGATTTCCTTCTAGTCAATTTCAGTAGAGTTCCTTGTGAAAAAAATATATAACATTATAAACTGAAAATAAGCAATATATCTTTAATCAAGTCTTTTTCCACATTAAATCAATGTGTGGCACTCTATATGGCATTTTGATAGACTTCTCTTCTTTGGCTTATTTAGCTTCTGCAAGACACCGCTCCTGTCATGATTAGGAATCGCCAGCACCGGTCAGTGGCGAGCACCGGTATGGCACCCATTATTGACAGCTGTCTTTAAATCAAATGTCTTTAACATGGGATTTTGTCCTAATAACATATGATTCTTACTGACATTGTACTGATATGGATTCTTGCAGTAGAGTAATGTAGAACACCCAACAAGAAGTTGTATCCCTTTGGTGGTTTTGTGAGCCATGATTTTAGCAATTTTGACGATCAAGAAAATGAATTCCCAAACAGCTCTGGGTTGCTTTTGCCAATCAGTATTGCTATTTCCAAGTTGTTTCAGGCTACTGTGTGGGTATCCCAATGGTGGTTTTAGGCAGTGATCTCCTGTGCTCACTGACATGGCAAAAGTAGGTGGCAGCCTATTTTTCAGATTTTTACTGCGCATTTTTGGATGATCTCTGGAGAGCAGCATGCTTTCCGGCGGCCATTATGATGTTTCCGCTGCCAGTAATGCACAGTTCTGTTGCAGGACTTGGATGAGTGGGTTAAAACATCCCACACCATGCTCAAGGCCTTTGTATCGCCATCCTATTCTTGACATATTGATTAATTAATTATTGTTTCCTTGAGTCAACGTACTCTTACCCTGTTAAGTTTTCATCGTAGCATTTAATTGTTCTTTCATCACCCGCTCTTGCATCTACCCTTCACGCATAGCCAGGCGCAGAATATATTAGTTTGTCACCTCCTTCTGATTTCCCTGGATGTTATAAACTTGAAGCGGTTTGCTGTCTCCTTGTAACTTGATTTATCTTCCAACTGACCGAACACAATAATATCTTACTCGCCATGTACACTTCGGGCAATGGCTCAGCGTTGACATTCCTTTGGCTTCGTCACCGTCAAGCCAGCTACAGCATTTTCCCTGATTTGTTCAAGCGTGTTCAACTTGACTTTTCTTAAAGTGGCATGGTTGAATTCTCTGCTGGTGCAATTTTTAAAATGGCATTTTGTCACTTTTATGTTTCTTCTGCAACACACATTAGCGCTGCATTTATTTGCTGCCTACCGGCCTGGTGCATATCTGGCACATGCCATTACTCCATATGGGTACGCTGACACATGACCCTACCTATTATAGCCATGCTTGCCCCTACTTGTGTAGTGAGACCCTCATTTGGTACCCAACTTCCTGCCACCTAGTCTATTCTATTTAAAAGGACACACTAATTGTGCAAGCTAATGCCACCTCTGTCCCTACTTGTGTAGTGAAGCTAGCTATTCTTTGTGCTAGCTGCATTTCCAGGAGGATTTAAAGTGCATTTTCAAATGTGTTCTTTCTGATTTCATAATTCCGTTTTTTCTGGGGAAAGCAGGGGGGCACCTGCTTTTTAGCCAGCAATTGCCCCACTACACTTCCATTCCCCATAATACCAGAGGCAGAAAAACACCAAGCCTTACTCCTTCAAGAAGTACGGTCCCTCCTAAAAAAAAAAAAAAAATCCAAAAAAAAAAAGCGATCGAACCCGTAGCACTGCGCCCCCGGGTCTCAGGAGTGTAGACTTTCTGGTGAGGAAAATATCATTAGGATGGAGACCCATACTAGACCTCAGGAGGTTAAACAAGTTCCTCAAGTCTCAAAAATTTCAGCACAGTAATGCTGCAACACGTCCTATATCAGCTGGAACAACAGGATTTCCTCATGTCTACAGACCTCAAGGATGCTTACTTTCACATCTCCATTCATTGAGGCACAGGCGTTTCCTCCGATTTCAGGTACTGGGCAAACACTACCAGTTCAAAGCCCTGCCTTTTGGGTTAAAATCTGCTTTGAGTTTTCCTAAAGTGCTTAGCTCCAATGGCGGGACACATCTGTCGTTCAGGCGTCCATGTTTACCCATACTTGGACGACTGGTTGGTGCGCGCTCCATCTCAGGCACTAGAAAAGCAGCAGATCGATGATACCAAACAGTGTCTGAAATCCCTACGGTTCTCGGTGAACTTTGCAGTCATGCTTGCATTCTATGCAAGACTCGCTATTCTTGGGCTCACGTCTCAACACACTTGCATTTGTCACCACACCTTCAGAGGAGAGGGTGAGAACAATACTGAACAAGGTCCAGCAACTATTGAGGATGTCGATTCTATCTCATCAGCCTGCTCCCTCAAATCTCCCCTGGGATGATGTAGATTGCATCCCGTTAATCCTGCACTGCAGGCTTCAGATGAGACCACTTCAAGATTTCCTAGACGCTCGTTGGCAACAGATATCTGGAACTTGGAAGACAAACTTCGCCTCATGCCAACTTTCTGGCAAGCGCTACTATCTCACTCAGGGAGCACCCTTCCGTCTTCCAACACAGTGACCACGGGTGCCTCTCTAGCGGGCTGGGGAGCCCACAGGGGAGAATTCCACACCAGAGGTCTTTGGCTACCACAGGTAAAGGTCCTACCCATCAAAGTCCTTCAGTTATGGGTGGTTTTCTGGGCCCTAAAATCCTTCAGGTCACAGTTAAAGAACAAAGTGGTTTGCATCTTAACAGACAACACCACCACCATGTTCTATATCTGCAAGCAGGGTGGGGGATCCACTCTCCGAATCTGTCTACAGAAGTGCAAGCTCTGTGGAAGTAGACGCTCACACACGTTTGATTCCTTTCCATCTGCCAGGGATCCACAATACGATTGCAGATTCGCTCAGCAGGGAACCCGGGTCATGCCACGAATGGGAACTTGACCCAAGCCAAGTTCTCTGCCTCTTCTCCAAGTGGGAATGGCCAGTGATCGACCTGTTCGCTACAGAAACTAACAACCAATGCAACAAATTTGTGAGTCGGTTTCACCAGCAAAGGCGCATGGGGGATGCATTCTCATTCCTATGGGAAGGACTGCTCCTTTATGCTTTTCCCTCCAATCCCTCTACTACCTTGAGTTCTCAGTACACTCAAACAGAGCCACTGTACAATGATCCTGGTGCCCCCAGTCTTGCTGCGTCAGATTTGGTACTCAGACTTGTTTCACCCGTCAGTGGCTCCATTCATCAGATTAGCCCCGGTCCATCATAGTCGGCGGGTCAGTATTAAACCACAACCCAGCATCCCTCAACTTGACGCCTGGCTCCTGCAGCCTTGGAGTTTGGAAACATTCCCCGAATGCAAGAGGATCTTAGCTAGGGCAAGAGCAACCGCTATGCTGTCCCGCTACAAAAGCAAACAGAAGCTGGGCTAACACAATCTTTCATCAATGTGGTCCTGTCAGAGCTAATGGGCCCTCCCTTCGAGCCTCTTCAGACCCTCTCTGAAGGTTCATTCCTGGAAAACAGAGTTACTCGTTACCATTAATTCAGCCCGGCGTGTGGGCGTACTGCAAGCCCTCTCCTGCAACCCTGCCTACTTGAGTTTTCGGCATTCTAAGGTGATCCTTCGCACACACCCTTCCTTCATGCCGAAGGTTCCCTCTTCACCTTAATGAATCCTTGCTTTTGCCAGTCTTCTTTGGCTCTCCTTCATCTCTGGTGGAGCGATCCCTACACTCTCTAGATGTCGCCCGAGCCCCCTCATTCTATGTATGTAGCTTGTACAAGGGAGTTCTGAAAGCGTCAACTGTTTTTTCACGTTCTGACCTGTCCGCAAGGGCACTGCCAAAGTCTTCCTTTGTGAGGTGGCTGTCGGCGTGCATTTCTCACTGCCATCACCTGGCCAACAGGCCTCTTCCAGGAAGACCAAGAGCACACTCAACGAGAGCCGTGGCTTCTACTACGGCATTCCTGTCCACTGTTCCCCCCGCTCGACATCTGCAGGGCAGCTACGTTGAGTTCTATCCATATCTTCACATAGTTCTACTGCATCGATAGGGTTTCCAGGGAGGAGTCCTGTGTCGGCCAGGCAGTGCTTCACAACCTGTTTGCGTGAGGGCAGTGTTCCAGAGATGAATGTAGTTACTTCTGTTGAGCTGTGCCTCCTCCCATTTTCGTTGTGTATATGCACTGCTTATAATCTTATTGAAAAGCATTTGAATCCATGCAAGATCCAATGCTGGACAAGAAACAAGTTTCTTACCTGTAACTCCTGTTCACCAGCATTGGTATCTTTCGTGCATTCACATGCGACCCTCCCTCCTACCGCTCTTGGGCTCTTCTTGGCTTATTCTGCCACATTACATGCACTGCCACATCTGAAGATGGCTTTCAGGGGTGGAGCTAAGGGGACCTCTCTAATTGGCTGTGGGAAGTAAGACCCTAAATGACTAATAGAGCACTAAAGGCAGTTTAAAAAATGTAAAGGTAAACTGCTTTAATGTTACTGAGGATTCCCAGTCTGACGACACGGAATATTCAATGCAGGTGAATCCATGAAAGATACCAATGCTGGAGAACAGGAGTAAGTCCTTCCTACTCACATAATCTTGATTAGGTACTTTTAAATCCTGTTTTAGGTTTATTCAAGTTTCGTATCATCCATTATCTGTGTGCAATAATAAAAGATTAAATGAGTCGCAGCTCAGTGTCATCCAGGAATCATATTAATAGATTCTCCATTAGTGTATCCACCTCGTGGTGTACCCTGTTATTTCAATCCTCGCCTTCCTGTACTTTTAGGCAAACGTGCACCTTGCTGCGTTCTGCAATCCATCTGAGTGTTGGCATCCCGCGGCGCCATATTATCTTTCCACTAAAGTAAAAAGATTAAGTCCTGACAGACATACATATGACGTTGTGTAAATAGTTAGGTTATGGTTTTTATGGAGTGATTTGTACACCACGTTTCGTATCTGCACCAGAGGAGTAGAACATAAAGAGGTACGATTAGAAATTATATATTATCCACTATCTCTTTAAATGAGACGGTGGAGCCGAATGGAATTTTATTGCGAGAAAACTGGTTTTTAGTTTTCTAAAAGTAAAATGCTGTTCCAAGATTCACAGTTCTGTTGCCAGGTGGTTGCACAGGAAAGATGGTAAAAAGGAGAATTATCGGCCACTGAGCGGCTTCTGTTAATTTGTGATATGTTAAAACAGTTCAGAATTCTGGATCCTGGTGTTCTATTCGACTGATGTCTGGTCAGTCGAAAGGAGTGAAAAAGAGGGGCCAATGAAGTGCTGTTTGAAACGGACTAATGCCTTGTGGTCTCAGGCCTCCAACCCTCTGCCCCTATCCATGTCCCAGTGACCTCCAAAAGGTCTTGCACCCAAGGGTGCCTGGTCCCTGACAGTACTTTTTATGTGGCTGCATCTTGTAACTCTGGCATGACTCTGAGGTGGCTGCCGACACTGAGGAGTCTCTCCCCGTTAGGGAAGACCCTTGTTCTGTCAATGTGACTCCTCCCATGGTTGAATGCCCTTAATGCACTGATCAACGTACCTTCTCACACACGCCATGTATCAGTAGTCGCCTGTGCAATGGTGATGATGCGGAAAGGCCATCCCCCCTACCCAAGGTGAGGGCACTATCGACCTGTATAAGAAATATATATAAATTATTTGAATACAGCATGTTCCCCCTCTTCTAATCGCTACTCACCAGACCTTCCTTCTGTTTAAGGATGGCCGAGGTGCTCGATTAGAGTGCCCAGTCCTCACTAGCATATTTAATGAAGGCTAATGTTCGGACAGCAAGCACCAATATCAAACCCATGTGCCTGGTTCACCATAGAAACAATAAAGGTACTAGCATAGTCTGAGGATGTATGATACTGTCAGTACTCGCGTACAATTGATCAGGGTACCTGGAAGTCGTATGGACAAACCCTGACTAATACTGCCAAACACGATTTGAACCCAAGAAGGGTCTCCTCAATTGAGGCCGACCTTTCTTTAGATACACTGTGCTACACCTAGTAAAGAACGGGTATCACAATGATTCAAATGAAAGAGCAAGGTACAACAAGTACACACCAGGCTGAAGGAAAAAAGAAAAGAGATGGTATCAGAAAAAGTATAATTATTGGTAAGTAGAATAGGACCGATGTAACACTAATTTTAGTTAAGCATGACTTCAGTTCCAGATGTGTGCTGAACACGAAATAGCCAGAACCTTGCGGGTAGAACGTAGAACCCAGTACAAATGGAAGGGGACTGAATGGAATTGATGTTAGTTGGTTAGTAGAAGCTAACCCGAACAGAACGAGGGCGCACTACAGTTCAAGGGAAATGATGGAGGGGAAGTACTACATAGCGTCCAAGTCCCAACGGAGGATGGAATCCTAGGAAATCCTTCTTTACGATCCAATCTGTTACAAGTTCAACAAGGTTGAGAGGAGGTCCCAAAAGGCACTGTAGTGTAAGAAGGTGGGGGTTCTGGTGAGGACTGACTGTGGAATGTCTCAGAGGGTAAGGCGTAGAAAGTCGCTGAAAGAATCAAGCCGGGAGCAGACAAGGCAGTCCATGGACATTCCGAGGTCAGAGCGCTGGGAATTCAGTAAAGAGCAAACAAGGAGCAGGCAAGGCAGTCCGTGGACGTTCCGCAGTCAGAGCGTAGGGTATAACAAGAATAGCAACAATCAGCACGAAAACACAGGACGGCGTACTGAACTTTTATCAGAAGCGTTGCGGTAATTGAGAGCGGAAAGGAAATAGGTTCCTGTGCGGTCACGTGCTACGGCATCCTATGTCATTGCCAAGGTGACGGGATGCCGGGAAGTCTCCGTAGACATGCCTGGTGCTGATAAAGACGCCAAGGTAACCGCCAATGACGCGGATGCGGTGAACGTCGAACAGGCCGTCGGCCTGATGTGGAGCGCAAGGACCTAGGCGCTGTGACAGACACCTGCACTTCACAATTCATACTCATATGTACAAAAAGTGTCTTGCGCCATGTGCACACCATGTGAGAACTGGTGCCCCTCCAACTTAGTCTGTGGACTATTCCTGACTATGCAATCTCGAGACCAGACAACAAAACTTTCACCTCAGCGTTATGGTTCCATGTATTCTGAAGTATGATTTTCCACCCCAACCTTTACAAAATGATTGCCCAGTAAATGGGTTCATTCAACATGTGGCTGTCTGGAATACAAATTCCTAGCACTGAACCCCCACCCTTTTCCCCTTGAGCGAATCATCAGTAGGATAGACGTGGCAGCCTTGGGGAAGGAGGTGCACCCTACTAGGGTGTTGTAAAGCCACTAAATGGCCAGTGAGAAAGAAAATAAACACCACAAAACACATAGAACTTGTGACAAGATATCAGAACACCTAAACATGCCACCTTGCACCTGCGACACACTTCCACTGAACCCGTTGAGTGATGACAACTAGCATTCCCAGTCTAGTTGGAGCTGCTGACCTAAATATGATGAAAGACAACTACCCCACCCCGATCAGAAGCAAAGACAAGAACACGCACAGCATGCCCCCTTGCAGCTGCCACACTGTTTCACCCAGCCTGTTAAGTAATGACCCCTGGGCATACTCAGAGCCGCTGAACAGTATGAGAGACGACCACAAAGCTCCAGGTCAGCGAGACCCCAAAACAGTTGCCTGTTGTAATGACCCCAGAGCGTTACCTGTCGAATAGACGAGAGGAAATACTGGTAGTTTAAAGTTACATCTATACTTCCACTTGTTCAAGCGCAACACTAAGCGCTAGCTTCAGGATTCGGATACGACTGTTTAACTTCCTGATCTTAGGCTTGTCGTCTGCCCTACTGTATTTATTGTAAATACTATACTGTATTATTTAACTGCAGCCTCCTTTATTTACTGTATATAACTGTAACATGTATGTCTCTGTAACATGTATGTATCCTCCTTATCTACTGTATGTAACCTGCTTTTGAAATTGATGCGCCCTATGCCCATGGGCCTGGCTGCGCTTTATAAATAAATAAATACAAATATATATATTAAGAGGGTGGGAGCCCCTCTATTGAGAACGAACGTGGGTCAAATACCCTGTTCTAGGGAATGTCTTCTACTCATAGATATTTCTTATCTGTGAAAGGTACAGTGAGCTAAAACATGGTTGCAGCCCCTCCTGAGTGGAAACCTACCCCTAGAACAGGTTATTTCGATTTGTTAGTTCTTGGTAGTGGGGCTCCCAGACGTGTACCCGCACTATAGTTACGGTGAGTCTGACTCCTATAGGAACCCCTTCAAATTCTATTGTTAATAACTCTTGATTCGAGTAACGGACTTGACTGAAATTTTGAAACTGATTAGGGACTCACCCCCTCCCCTCTTAACCGGACTGCAAAGTTTCAAGATACATTAAAAAAAATATATATATTTTAAAAAAACACATACCCCCTTTCCACACCCACCAACGCAGACTACCCAGGGGTAGTGGTGTTGACGTATATTGCACTACACAGCCTTTCTGGCCTGGCCACCTATATACTGCTGACCTTTCTTGACACCTGAGACGTCACAGCACCAACTTCACCTCCCCATCCTTCTGGCCCCAATGCTAGAAGTTGCATACAGACTTTACTGCCCCAATAAACCCCTTCTGTTTAATCAAGTGAGTACACCTAACCTCTTTCCTCGAGCCTGCACTTCAGTCCGACTACACAACCATAGCAATGCATTATGTTCTAGTCACAAGTGTTGGCTCCTTTTTGCCATTGGCAAATTGAACTCTCCTCCCTACCTCTCCCGATGCCTACCTGCAAGACCACTGTAGGGTGCAAAATGTGAACCCGCCACAAGCCATTGGTTAGTGGTATTTGGCTCTTGGTGAGTAAGAAATGGTGCGTGGCATGTATTTGTTGAATTGAAGTAGCAAGTGACTTCTGGAGCTTAACTGCTTGCAGCTTGACATTTTTTGTAAGCACTTCAACATGCAAAGCACAAGTGGGCTTGCGAAGGAAGAATTGGGGACTAATGCCCCTAAAAGGTGCAATTGGTGGTGATGATGAATGGTAGAGAGCAGCAAAACATGCATGCTAAGTGCAATCACTCACGCAAACTTTAAATGGTATTGTTTTCTTGTGGTTACAGGTGTAAACCATATAGGATTTGATTAGGTTCATATAACTTTACAGACACCCACAGTATTTCCATTCAGAATGAAGAACATTGAAGCCATTATCAGTCGATCTTTTCAGATCTGCCCCACCAACATTGCAACAAAGCTACCTTGCCCTACTCTGCGTGCTACAAAAATTGTCCCGAACCCTTCATGAAGATCGTGAAGAACTGAAAAACCATGAAAATTGCAGAAGGAATGCTATATAGTATTCAATAGCATAGCATAACAGGCCATAGAAAAGAGCTTCACTCATTCTCATTTGCAAAAGGGCATAAAATGGCCCAAGTAATTTCAGTGACTGGCAGCAGGGGGGGAAATCAATGTTGGTTCTGCCGCAGTCGCCCCTCTGTGCTCAATCTGCAACTAATCCAGAACAGGACTGCAAGACTTGTCCTTGGCCTCAAGCCCTGGGATCGTAGCTCTCCAGCTCTGAAATCTCTCCATTGGCTCCCAGTGGATGCAAGGATTAAATTCAAAACCCTCTGCATTGTCCACAAGGCTTTCTGGGGCCTGGGTCAAAAATACCTTCAGCTATCCCTCCACAAATACCTCCCCTCTCGAGCTCTTCGCTCCTCTACCTCTAACTTCCTCAGGGTCAGTCGTTTTTCAAAGAAACAAGCTGGGGGTAGATCTGTCTTCGGCTGGGGCCTCCCTCTGGAACAGCCTCCCTGCCACTTAAAACTTGAGGAGAACCATCTCTGGTTCCGGAAGCACCTCAAGACCTTCTTTTCTTCTGCCTTTGCTCCCCCTCTGCCCTGCTGATCTGTTCTCTCTTGGCACCGTGCACCTGGCCACCCTCTGTCCTCCGGGCCCAGGCTCCTGCTCACCCTGCCACCCTCCCCCACTGCCCCCGGGCCACCCCTTGCACTGGGGTCTGTATCTGTACCCATACACCCCCCCCCCTTTTTCTTCCTGCACTTATCAGACCTACCCTGTCTGCTGCCTTAAACCAAGCACTTGCAAAATGCTGGCTGCACTACCACTGTATGTTGCCTTTATTATTTATTTATTATTATTTATCTGTTTCTGTCTGCTTCACACTTTCCACTTCTCCTCCCTTCCATGCACTTTTCCCCTCTCCTCTCCCATGCACTTGAGTGTTCTCAATGTCACTGGGCCTAGTAAGATCGCTGTTTTATTCTCCCCTGTTCCCCTCCCTTGTCGCGCTCTGAAACACTTGTGTATGAGCGCGATAGAAATAAAATATCAATATCAATTCTGTGATGCACTTAACTTCTGCCTGCCAAATCAAGTGATGTAACATTGAGGGAGGGCCAGTGCAATATTAATGCAATTCTCAGTGACTGCGTTTGGGGCCACGAACAGCGGAGCATGGAAGTACACAATTTGTCTGTCCCTAAATTATTAGTCCTGCCCCATTGTTAGGGTATCCTTTTCATATAGTGTGAATTTAATCACTTACCAGGCCTCCAATGTGTGCTAAGTCAAGTCAGAGTGCGATTAAATAGCACAGGATCACACACTGGGGCTAAACAGGGACTTGGGAATATCCCCACTCTGTACTTTTAAGTACTTGAACAAAAGCAAAATATGGACCAATAGGATAAAGATAACATGATTCTGCTTTAGTTTTACAAAATCTTAGCAAAATATGGTGTTTATTTCACATAACATAAGTAATGAATACTTACTAATGAATACGTAACATACTAAAAATGACTCAACCTATACACAACTTCTCCCATCATTCATTCCTAACTCATGCATACCATCTTCAGACTAACACCTATTTCATATATGGGTAATTATTGTCCCTAAACATATACTCCAGTAGTTTGAAAATTAAGAGTCTAACATACTCGTGTGTTTTAGATGTGGCCCTCTTTGGGCTTTAAGTACTTGACCATACACATTCCAGGCTTTAGTTGGAACATATATTTAAGTTTTGAATTTTAAGGCCTACAATAACACTGTCTTTAAAGTTTACTTGCAAAAACACATTGCAGCAACAGGACATGTACATTATTATTAAAAAATGTTTATTAAAGAATATCACAGTAGTTTGATTCATCACATCATGAAATAAAACTATTTGTCCCAGTGTGCAAAAATAATGAAAGCCTAAAACATATTCTATTTAACACCACCGAAACATTTGCCACTTTCAACCACACAATAAAAGGTGTTGTGTAATAAACTAAGATGACTATGAAGATTCTTTGTCACAGACATTTATACCTGATGGAAAGGATGTTTGACTCTCTGCCTAAAGAAAACCTTTTTATTTGTCATGTTGCTGCTGTAGATATTATGGGTATAGACACATCTTTAAAAAAGGGAGTTATTCTGCAATCCCACTTAGCTCACTGAACTGGACTAAGATTTGCTAGGTAACGGATGCTGTTTCCGGTGTTTCGAATGGAAATGGCCTATCGGGTGTGAAGAAGGCTCTGCTGATTGCAAATGAACTGTGTTTGTGCGGTCGTAGCCTGGACTACGGGAACACGTTGTGTGTCTCGCTGGGCTATGACTTGGGAAATGTCACTATAAGAATCATCTGCCGAGGAGGCCACCAGGGGGCGCACAGGCAATGGCTGCCTGATTCCTGAGCTCCAGCTGAGGCCGGGAAGCAACAGGGACTGAGCCCCACCCGCGGTGACCGAAGGAGCCCGCGAGGGCAGTGATCCCCCAGGGACCCCCCCCGAGAGAAACAGCAGCGCCTGGGGACCCCCGGAGAGCAGAGAACCGGCTCAGCAGCATCGGCGGCCGAGACGCCACCAACGACTGGAAAGGCCGCGGGGCCGGGAGAGGAGCGGCCGCCCGCCGCAGGTGAAAGTCTGCGAGGGAGGGAGCGGCCCCCTCCTCGCAGCAGGCATTCCACCCCCACGCCGGCGATCTGCATGATGGGGGCGCCGACCCCCCCCGCGGGCTGGGCACACAGATCCGAGCCGGGGCGCGGCCCCCCCGCACATCCCCCGCCATGCCATTTTAGCCCCTGGACCAGGCCCCGCACACAGCAGTAAAGCCAGGGCTGTGAATCCCCCCCCCACCACCACGCCGTCAACCCAGGGAGGAGATCTGGGCGCAGGACGGGGTGATCCTTGAGGCCGCGCAACAACCCGCCCACGGGGGGGGTGCCTCCCACCCTTCAGCCGACGCTGAATCCCGTCCCCCGCTGAGGGGGGGGGGAAATAAATAAAAAAAATAGAGTGGGCGAAGCCAGGAAGGCCCCCTGTCAGCGCCAGACACAAGGGTGTGAGGCCCCCGCCAGAGACTGGTGGGGCGTGTGCCCGCCCAGAGGCAACCCCTTAGGAGTAGCGGAGTCCTACCCAAGTGAGAAGGGGGAGGCTCCAGTTGGCTCCCCCCGTGGGCGCCCCCCCAACACAGCACGGGCCAGGCCTGTGGGGAGACCCCGCAGCACCCCCCCAGAGCCCAGGCATACCTAACTGCGAGGCCCGGGGTGCGCCAGATGAGCTGGCAAAAGAGTCTGCAAAAATATTGCTACCAGGAAGAGGGACCCAACGATAAAGGTCCGCCCCGCGACAGAGAAATGGCCCACCCGGAGGCCTCGACACCCTCTGCGGTGGCAATGGAGAGGGGCTTCTCCTCAATTCTACAGGAGATAAGGGACATGCGCTCAGATATCGCACAGAAATTTGAAAAAATGGATCAACGGGTGGACAAGGTCGAGGACAGGCTTCTTCAGGTCAAAGCATACCAATCAACATCAACAACCCAAGAGGTAGAGATTAACATGAGACTAGCCGCCCTCGAAAAAAGGGAAGAGGAGAGGTCGAGGCAAATGGACGATTTCGAAAATAGGGAACGGAGAAACAACCTCAGATTTTTCGGGGTCCCCGAGGTGGAGGGGGAGACGGAGAGAGAGGTCACCCGTGTGGTACGAGACATTATTGCCCTCCTCTTTGAAGAGGAAATGACCACAGAACTCACTTTTGACCGGGTGCATAGAGCGGGAGGACGGGCGGGGGGGCCCTGATAGATCCTGGTCCGGTTCCACTACTATTCAGAAAAAACGAGGGTCTTGGAGGCCGCCAGGAAAGCCCAGGAGATTAGGTACAATGACTCTCAAGTCTCCATTTTTCAAGACCTCTCCGCATATACGCTGGCCAAACGCAGGATGTGCCGCCCCCTTACTCAACTGTTGAAAGAGAAGGGGGTAAAATACAGATGGGGCTATCCCTTTTCACTTGCCTTTGAATACATGGGCCAGCGGTCGATGCTGATTACGGCGACTCCCCGGAGGGGACCAAAGGGGCCTGTCCCGGGCGGAGCGAACGACCAGGGCCCGCCGGGAGGCAGAAGGAGGACTGGGGCCAGGAAATTTAGAAAAATGAATACGCCTTCCCCAGCGAAGGAAGGAGAGCGAAATGACTCCGAAGGTTGAGGTGGTCCGGAATCGGAAGCAATGGCAGTCAAGCCGAATCCAGAGTCCCCTTGAAAAGCAAGTAAAAGGGGGATGACAAAAAAGGGGACGAAATTAGGGGTGGGGGGGGCTCACAAAAACAAGCTAAGTAAGGAATACCTGGCCGAGGCGGGCAGGCTTGTGGTCCGGCCAAAATGCCAGACATGGCGGAACAGACTGGCTGGACGCCCGGGAGAGGGGCAACAAAGCGGTTGGGGTTGTTTGTTAGGGAAGGGGTTTGGGGTTCAGTTGGGGTCTTGTTTAAGAAGTGTCCAAGCGAAGCGACAAAGGGAACGGGAATGGAGCAATGAAGCGATGCAGTTGACCAATAGAGGGGGAAGCGCAGATTATGGCTGACGGCCGGCTGGCCCTGGGAGTGGGTACCCTGAACGTGCGGGGGCTGAATACCCCCACAAAAAGGTCCCTGATATGTAGAGAATTCAGGAGGGCGAAGCTGGACCTGCTTTTCCTGCAAGAGACACACTGGGTGCGGGGGAAAGAGCCCAAACTGCGAGGGGGGGGAATCGAAGAAGTCTTCCACGCCTCCTATAAGGTTAAAAAAAGAGGGGTGGCCATACTGGTAGCAAGGAACGTTGGCTTTGAGAAAGAGGCCATCCAGAAAGACCCCGAGGGCCGCTACCTGTTGGTACGGGGCTCCTTACAGGGCTCCCCCCTAACTCTGGCAGTAGTATACGGCCCGAACGAAGGTCAGGCCCAATTCTGGGAAGAAGTAAGGGACAGACTCAAGCTGTTTGCACAAGGCCCGGTGGTGGTGGGGGGGGGGGGGGGGGGGGGGATTTTAACATGGTCCCATGGTCCTTGACCCTACTGTTGACAGAAAGCGAGTAGGCCCCCAAATCCCAGACCTGTTGACGAAGCTATGGCGCGCAACTTTCAGAGGGTGAACGAAGACTTGGGCTTAGCGGATACTATCCCGACGCCCAGAACGGAGGTCCCCTCCTTTACTTACTTCTCTCCCATCCACAAATCATTCTCCAGAATAGATGATATCTTTGTGGACGAGACCCTCCGCCCATATGCCACAGGATACAGGATAGACCCAGTCCCCTGGTCAGACCATGACATGGTCCGAGTCAGCCTAGAGGTGGGTTGGTGTAGTGAACGCAGAGGACGCAGGAGATGCAATGACGCCCTCTTAAAAGACGAGGCTCATGCCCAGGAAGTCCTGGATGCCATAACAGAGTTCTTCGAACTCAACGACAACGGGGAGGTGGGTACACACACACACTCTGGGATGCCTTTAAGGCAACCCTGCGAGGGACCCTTATAAAAATAGGAGCCCAGAAGAAGCGAGAGAGAGAGGCCCAGGAGAAAGCCCTTTGGGAAAAGATAGCCTGTCTCCAGCCAGGACCCCCCTCGGATCTGGTCCCGGACCATGAACGGGTGGCCGCGCTGGAGGACTACAGGCTCCAGCTGAAGGACCTCCTCCTACACAAAACGGAGAGGAGCCTCTAGATGAGAAAGGGGACAAAGCGGATGGGATCCTAGCCTGGAAGTTGAGGGAGGTCCAGAGGAGCAGATGGGTGAAGGAGGTGAGAGACTCCCAGGGATCCCCCGGATGCGACTCTCCCCACATCGGAGAGGTGTCATGATCTCTGCTTCCAAAAGATCAGGACTTGCCCGACTCCCTTGGAAGCAGACCCATAACCCCGGTTCAGAGTGCCAGCCAGTCCCAATTGGGACCTTTTGGACCCTGTCCTGGCGCCAGTGGCACCAGGCTCATAAAGATGCCCAGTCCCAGCGCTGGAAGCGCCGGGCTCATAATGCTTGGGTGGATTTACCTGCAGCAGACCATGCTGCTTACTTACCTGCCAGTTGAACCCCTGATCCTCTTCTGTTTGGGACTACTTTTCCTGTTGGGTGGGGCAGGAGCCACTCCCTAGGTTCAGAACACTGGAACTCTTCTGGAAAGCAGGAACTCTTTTCTTACCTAGGCGTGGCTGTGGAAGGAGATACCTAAGCACTACAGGAGGCTATTTAAACCACACCCGATGGATGAATCTTGCTTTGCGTTATTCTGCATTCTCTGCAGCAGAACGCTCATCGTGTCTTCTGCTTCTGATCCTGGGCCTAAGGGAACAAAGGCTTACCATCCTGGAATCCAGTCTTCAGCAGCACCTGTAAAGACAAAGAAAGAACAGGTTAGCACTACGGTCTTCAGTGGCAGCGCATCTCTTACCTGGTCCATCGGCTGTCACCAACGCCTCGCGCTGCATTCCGGCATCTGAAAGACAAAGGCTTACCTACTCTTTGCATGCTCCGGAGGTCTTCGCACTGCATTCCGGCATCTGAAAGACAAAAGAAGGTGCGTTTAAAGACATTGGGCAACTTTATTACTCACGTGCCATTACTCCTTCCCACGCTGAATCCAGTGGGTATTCCAGCACCCTTCAGCTTCTCTAAAGCTCCGAACTTGTACCTGCAAGATAAAAGGGACAGTTAGTGCGCATCATGAAGCAGGCTACAAGCGCTTACTTACGTGCTTCCAGGCGCTTCTATTCCTCACGCGGGTTCGATCCTCAACTCTCATCAGCCCGCCATCCGCCATCGCCGGAACCCTGCAAAACAAGAGATATCATTACAAAAGACTTTTAAGACATTTGAAGTGCCCAGAACTTACCGTTCGTGCAGTTAACGACGGACAGCAGTCCTCTGAGGTCAAGAGGCCTGCACCCTTATCCAGTGAAGAAACTGGTTACGGCACCCTGCCCCGAGGCAGATGGAGAGCTCGGCGTTCACTTACCTAAGGTGAGGGTGTTAACCTTTGGGGTTCTACAGGAGAAGAGAAAGGGAAGAGGAGAGAGGCACCCAATAACCCTAGTTCATTAATCCCATATTTTCTATCTGCAGACATCTTACTCTTCGAGTCAGACATACAGTGCACAGAGGTCCAGCCCAAAGAGCCAACCGTGTGTTACACATCACCTTTGAAGATACGGCATTCACCCAGTCAAGACCGGCGCCTCTGCGGGAATCAGGTGAGCGTTACAAGAGGCTTTTCGCCAATATTACAAGGCACTATACACGTCAGAGTATGACGGGGACGAAACCCAGATGGAGGCCTTCTTGAATTCCATCCAGATCCCATCCCTATCGAGGGAAGTGGCAGAGGGGTTGGAGGGCCCGGTCACCGAGGATGAGGTGGACAAGGTGATTAGTGGGATGAAGGTCGGAACCTCCCCCGGGTAGGACGGCTTCTCCGTTTACTTCTACAAGCGATTTCGCTGCTCCCTGGCCCCATACCTAGTGAGGGTTTTCAACGCTGTTCTGGAGGGGGGCATCCTCCCCGAAACCATGATGGGGGCCATAATAGCAGTTTTGCCCAAGGAAGGAAAGGACCCCGCAGACTGCTCCTCTTACCGCCCCATATCGCTGTTAAACATTGATGTGAAGATCCTGGCCAAGGTGGTGGGGAGGCGGATGGAGGGGATTATGCCGAAGCTGGTACACAGGGACCAGGTGGGCTTCATCAGGGGGAGGCAAGGGTCAGACAACATACGCAAAACGATAGACCTGCTCCACTTTGCCCAAAAATCAGAGCTCGATGCATGTGTCCTCTCCCTAGACTCGGAGAAAGCCTTCGACAGGGTCGAGTGGAGATGCATGGAACGCCTCCTCCAAAGAATGGGCTTTGGGGCCCATATCCAGAGTTGGGTATCTGACCTCTACAGAGCCCCCACGGCTCGGGTCCAAGTGAATGGGAGACTGTCCGGATCATTCCCCCCTCACCCGAGGGACGAGACAGGGCTGCCCACTCTCCCCCCTGCTATATGTCCATGCGATGGAGGCACTGGCCATAGCAATTAGAGCCCACCCAGACATCAAGGGAGTCAAAAGGGGCGAGGTTGAATTTAAGCTTTCCCTGTTTGCGGATGACATTCTAGCCTACCTGGTGGACCCGGGCTCTTCACTCCCCCCCTTCCTGGCCCTGGTGTCCGCATTCGGGCACTTCTAGGGCCTGAAAATTAATACTACAAAATCTGTCTTGCTCCCAATGAGATCACTGGACCCTGAGCTCGACCCCTTGGAGAGATTTCATGGGATAGCAGTGGAGAGAAATGCCATGCGCTACCTGGGCATACTTCTCACCAGGGACATATCGAAACTGGGCAGCTCGAACTATGACCCCATAATGGCAGTGATCACATCAGACTTGAGGAGATGGGGGAAAATGATCATTTCTTGGTATGGCCGCATGACTGCGGTGAAGATTAACGTTTTGCCACGGCTCCTGTACCTCTTCACAGCGCTCCCAGCTAGCGTCCCAGAACAGACCTTTAGAGACCTACAGAAAGCGGTTCGGGATTTTGTATGGCAGGGGAAGACGCCAAGAACGGGGAGGTCCATTCTGACCCTGCCGAGGGAAGAGGGGGGGTTTGGGTTGCCGGACTTTCATCTTTACTTCTGTGCTGCCCAGCTGCGCGTCCTCCTGGAGCACATGAAAGAAGGGCTGGGAACATATTGGTCGTACTTGGAAGACATGGATGCCCACCCTCTTAAGGTCCGCGACCTCCTGTGGGCGCCCCGCAAATCGATCCCGAAACACCTGAAAAAGCACCCAACCTTGGGAGTTCTCTGGGACATGTGGAGGGAGGGCCCGCGGACTGCATATCTTACCACATGGCCGTCCCCGATGACCTCTCTCTGGGGCCACCCCCTCAATCTGGGTAGTAAGGGATTCCGGCACTCCCAGGCCTGGTCGGACATGGGAATGGAATGGGCTGGGCAGATGTTCAGAGAGGGCGAATTCTTAACCTACTAGGACATGAGGGGGACGCTCTCGGACGAGAGTCTCTCCCAATCTTTGAGTACCTCCGCCTTAAGGGCATCCTCTCCGACCAGTCATGGGGCCCGAACCTGAGGAGACAATTGACCCCCTTTGAGAAGTTCCTCGACTCAGCAACCTCAAGAAAGGGTGCGGTATCCAGCATGTATAAAATTTTAAATACATACAATCTACAGGGCAGAAGGAGCTTCTGCACATTCTGGAATGATCTGGCAGGAGAGGAGATTTCAGAAGACACCTGGGCTAGAATATTTAAAATAGCATTCCATGGGAACTTATTCACCACATACATGGCACAGAGACCCGGTAAAACTCTCAAAGATGTTCACAGGGGTGTCGCCAAGGTGCCCGAGAGGATGCGGACAGTTAGGCTCCAGGGGCCACATGTGGTGGCATTGCCCGAAAGTCCAGGCCTATTGGGAGTCAGTGAGGGGCTGGATAGCGGAAGTAACAGAGGAACTCCTACCACTAAATCCCCTAACGATGTTACTGGGCCTCCCCCCGGAGGAAACGGAACTATACCGATACCCAAGGATGTGGGAAACCATGCTGAGGGTGGGCAGAGTGGCTCTCGCTCAGCGGTGGAAGAGCCCGGAGGCCCCCTCCAAGGAGGACTGGCTGGCAAAGGTAAAAAACATGTTCCTGATGGACAAACTAACAGCCATGGTAAACAACGACTCTGGTTCATTCCTGTCGAACTGGCACGGAGTGCAACAGTCCTGGGGATGGGATGTTCACTGACCCTGTGACAAGACCCGGCCTGTGCGGGGCAGGACGAGCAAGGTGATGTGCGATAATCAACCTGGGGACCCACGACCCGAGGATCATTGGCCTTCAGTCAACCTGAGAAATGGTCACCACTCGCATCTTTTCCTTCTCATGAGATGCGGAAAGAACATTCAGAGCCTCCCAAGTCGATCTCTTCGGTCCGGACACAAGGTTAGGGGGGAGGGTCGGTGTTGGGGTGGAGGGGGGGAGGGGGAAGGGGTCACCTATTTTCTTTTTCTTCTGTACGTATTTGTACAAAATGCCAATAAAACCCAAAGTTTAAAAAAAAAAAAGCATCATCTGCCTTAGAGTTTTAACACTTAGCATTTGGCAAAATGCAATGGCTACTGATCTGGAGGATATGCCTTACAAAGGGAGTTAAAGGGATCTGACTGCAGGAGTGACAGAAAAGCTGTTCCACTGTTTGAGACCTAACTGCTCAAACACAGCTCTCCTCATAAAACTGCTTCCCAAACTAGACTCCATCGTGACACAATTCTAAAAATGATGTACCTCACATTTTACCACAGAGCCCACGTTCATATTCGCAAGGGAGGCATTAGTGCTACCCATATCAAGGCTCTGTCCCCTTAAATGCGGCCTTCCTGGCTAAGACAGATATCCCTAAAAGTGCACAATGATCCCAGACCTATTTAATCTATCAGCTCTGTGTTGAAGAAATCACAGAGAAATCAAGTGAAACGAATCAGATTCTCAGCTAGCTGTTGTTTAAACAAGCACAAAAGCCACTTTCCCTAAATGATTCTAAGCAGAGGCCCTGAGAATTGTCCTCTGTTGGGCTAGCAAGCCTTTGACCTAATCCCATGGTTGCTACTGCGATTTGGGCTATAAACCTATAGCCTAACTGCATCTTTCCGACCTTCTGGGGCTTTTCCTGCCCATCCCCTATGTCACAAGATATTATGCAGCACAAGCAAGTCAGGGACCTTTTCCCCAGCATTGAAGGTGTCGCAAAATAAAATGCTTGTTATTATTACACAGAATTCTTTTTGAAGAGGCCTCCAACCTGTCCCGCACCCAACCTCCACCAGCACCCCTTTTCCCAATAGACCAGGAATCAGGCCGGTGTGTTGTCAATGAATAATTTATTAATGTATTATTTTAATATTAAATCAACAAAAATAGGACAGCAACCACTAATGTTGTGGCAACACAATGCACAGGCTTCTAGAACATAACCTGGTTAAGAGAGACTTCAATGCCACACCAATTTTTTAGTGTGAAAGCAATGCCAAATAATTTCCCTCAACTGATTGCAGGACGGTTAAGCACTCCCCTCCCACCCCCCGTGACAATGGAAAACTAGTTTTCAATGATTCAACACTGCTGCTAGGGAACAACACACAAGGGTACTTCGGGCTGCTTACACTAGAGAACAAATAGGGCTTCAAAACAAACTAGCTAGCACACATAGGAAATCCGATTTTAATACCGGAAGCACATGAGAAAGAAAAAAAAAAAGGAGTATACTTTGAATCCGTGATCGGGGTATGATAAAGGAAGATGGAGTAGGGAAAACGATTTTTCAAAGGTGAAAAAGATTTGGAAAAAACGAAAATGCAAATCCCACTAAATTTAGCTGGAGCTGGACATGCCAGGCCAGCTCAAAACCATAAAAAATGTAAGAAAGGCAATACCAAATCCAAGCTCAGAGCATGATAGAGAAAGGGGAATACTGTAGGAAAATCACTGTTTAAAGGATGAAAAGAAATTTTTGGAAAAACGAAAATGGTGATCCCACTAATTTTGGCTGGGGCTGGAAATTACGCACACGCTTTCAACAATGAGAAACGCACATAGGTACCACGGTTTTCAGTGAAATTGGCATGGGCAACTCAGAGGTATGTTTTGCCCAAAGAGATTCTCACAGTGGTAACAACGGTTTGGGTCGTAATATGACAGATGCAAATGGGGATTTGTTTTTAAACACAAAATTGAACACCTGGAAAAATTCGGTTTTAGCTCATAACAAGAATGATTATTTTAGGGCAACACTTTAATGACCAACTATTAATGAAAACACTGAGAACAAGATGGTTGATTTCGAATTGCAACATTCTGGATCCGTGAATTTTAATGGGGGAATTAATTGATTTTATAAGCAAAATACTAGGGAAATAATTTAACTATGTAAGCAAACAAAGGACTTTTCAGGGGAAAGAGAATTATAATCAACAGATACACAAGGGATGATTTTGTTGCATAGGAAAAATGACTTGAATGCACAGATGAACACAGTATTTGTCAATGGGAGAGTTACCACACTGCACAGACAAAATACTTTTCAATAGAAAAATGACTACATTTCACAAACAGATAGAATAGAGGATTTTCACTTATGGGGACACTCTAGGGTAGTGCTTAAATATATAGGACTTATGTAATCTATGGCTGTGGAGATCTATACTCTTAGAAGAAAAGGACTCTAGTCAGGCGCCAGGGCTCCACTGCAGGGACAATCAAAGGGGTCAATCAAGGCCTCACTCTGTCCTCCCTATCAGCTACTCTAGCTCCCTGCTTCCCTTCAATACAAGGCCCACATTTCTGCAAGGATAGCTGAAAATGTTCCACCAGCTGCACACCGTGAATTTTGTAGAGAGAATCCTCAGTTGAGGAGGAGTAGCCTATTTGTAAGCCAAATGACATCACTGCTGTGTCATCCACCTTGCACAAACGATTGGGCAGTGGTCAAGGGTTCCCGCCCCCTCTGCAAGCCGGTAGACCTAGAGAATGGAGGAGTGGTTTGAGCATCCAGAGGAGGATACCCAATCAATCATCTGACAAAACAGGGGGTTGGATCTAGCTTTGGTACCTAGAAATCTCATGTTATGTCACCTATGGGCACATTTCTAGATACTATATTTTTCAGGCAGTCGCCTAAACTTTATTTGATGACTGTGGGACCTACTGGTGTGAAACTACAGTTTTCCCTTGTTTCCGCCCAAACTATATTACCGAAAAATCGGGCCTTCGATGGGCAGACTACCTATCATCTGTTACACATTTTCTCAAATTTGTATGATCGTCATCTTTATGCAGAGATAACTTATTCATGTTTTCCTCATAACATTTCTTATATTGGGGCCACCAAAATAATTTTCGGTTGATCAGATGCAGCTTGCGGACAGCTTTCCAGAAATCCGCACATAAATATTCTGAAATGGATATTGGGGATATTGCATGAAGAAAAGCATATTTCTCCAGTGTGTGCAATGGAACACCAACCCCCTCCATAAATCTGCCCCCACCCTCTGCCATGTGGGGCTGTGATGTCACGAGTGTTGCTGTTCCTGCTTCAAAGGGCTGATTGCCAGCTACTGAAAATTTTATGATGGCCGTGAGTGCTTTTGGTCGTAAAACCCGGGAAACCGAGAATTCCTCAGCCCATTTCCTTGGTAACAGGGCTTGGACAGAGCCAGTATTACACCTAAAGAGCCCACAGCCGAAATGAAAGTGAAACTACAGCATTTCCCCCCACTGCAAGCATTTTCTTAATCAACTATTAGAATGGCACAATCTCAATATATAAAAATCCTTGCACAGTGGTTGCATGCAATCACTGATTCTACGCAGGCAACATAATGTATTTTACAAGACATTAGCGGAACATGTGGACGCTCCTAGTGTTAACATTTAAAGCACAATTTCCATTTTACTGCAGAAAGTTCCAGCTTTTATCCTTCATAATGTCTTTTCATGATGTGCTCATGATGAACAAACTTACAATTCCTTTATGACATATCTTTTACACATTTTGACAAGCATGTCTTTAATAAAAAGGAAGGAACTTTGAAGGCATTGCTATGGTATCGCACAAATTCACACCCTGTATGCTGCCGTTTTTGCCAAGATGGTCCCGGCCTTTCTGGATCTTTCTCAACAGTATCATGAGGTCTTCCCCCTCAGGTGTGGCAAGGAACATTTTCAGGCCTCACTAGGCTTAGATGCCTACATTTCCTCCTTCGTGTTTGTGCATGGGCCTCATTTTGCACATACTCATGCTCAGGCCTTTTGCTGAGAGGCATATCTCCCCCACTGACTCCAGCCTGTATTAATGGCATTTGAGGGCTATTTCACCCCACACCGCTCATAATCACCTCACCCATGTGAAACCCTTTTTGTCAGATCGTATATATCATTTGTATGTTCTTTTTGGCATGTGCCTTATGTCCCAATGGATGTTTTAATTTATTTCTTCCGTGCACAGTATTGCTCTATCAAACTGCATGTTTCCCCACTTTTATGAACAAAGACACAAAATATATGGCTCTTTTTGCAGAAACTAGAAGGAATGGAACAATGCAGTTACTTTCTCATCCCTAACAATCCACCCAAGCAAACTGCTCCTAAAATGGGGTCTGCTTGGCCCACAGGCATTGCGAACCTAGGCCCTGCACGATGAGCATCACCTCAAATACGTTTAACTGGCTGAGCTACTGAGTCCCAAATAAATTCTCCCAAAACGAATACATCAACTGTCCCTCCTCGCATTAAAACACTTACTTTTCATTGTATTTGGAGGCATATTTAGAAAATATAATAGTCAACACTCAAATGTTACTATCTTGATTACATTTTGTACAGTACAATGGTGAAAGCACTGTGAACACATCCACTATCCCAACACAGATACCGCCAAAGGCACATAACCTTTGTAAGGTGCGGGTACGACCTGCAGATTGAGACTGATGCGGGGACTACTGCGCTAAGAATGAATGTACTCCTAGTACGCACGCATTCGAATGGATTGTGTCCTCCAACTCATTCCACATCTTTGACATGTAATGTCCACAGCTGTGCACTTGGGAAACTTTTTCGGCAGAGGGCGTCCTGCGTCGATGGCGTCGGGTACATGTCCCTCGAGGGCCTCTGTCTAGGAAAATGTCGCATGATCTTATAAATAGGACGCACAGCGCCCGTAGCCTCAGTTTTGTTTTTTCAGCGAACTTGTTAACTTCGTGAGACTCAGCGCGCCTCGTGTATTTTCTTCATTGAAGAGGTCTTTCTCTTCGACCCCTCAGACTCCGCGGTCCGGTTTCAAGACCTACCGGGACTGCAACTCCAAGATGTCGCTCACTGACCCCCACCGCATTTGTTTGTGGTGCCTCAGTGAGTCGCACGACACCAACGACTGCTCGAAATGCCAGTTGCTGACTGCAAAGGTCTTGCGGGAGCGGAAGGGGAAGCTCCAGGTGGGTAGGGGCTCGAAGCCTGTTAAGTCCCGCAGTCTCGCAGCAACCTATTGAGGGGTCGGAGCCAGCGTCGACGCGTTCGGCACCATGTCCGTCTGATTCGGACATCGACGCCTTGCCTTCGTATCAGCCCACGGTGCCGTCGGCACCTGTGTCGACGCCGAAGCCTTCGGCAACGTCAAGGTTGTCGACTCTCTCGATGTCGAAGCCTTCAGCGCTATCGGCGCCTTCGGGAATTTTTCGTAATTTGCTGTTGGAGTACCCAGGCATTGTGGATCCTCCAAGAAAGGCTGCATTAAAGTCTGTGAGGCCGGTTCTGGCCTCCAGGCCCTCTTCTGTCCCCAGACCCGGGTTTCAACACCCTCTGGATGATATTTTTGAAGAGGAGCAAAGGTCTGAGGTTGAGGAACTGGTGACTTTGATGATGCTCCGATTTTTTTCAGGGCACAGTCAGTTGGAGGAGTTGACAGACCCTCCATAATGCAAGTGGACTGGACACTTCCCCAGAAGTGGTGTTTGGTAGACCTGAGCCTGGGGCTCATGCAGTGTCTTCTTATAGGAAACTCATGGCACGAGTCTCGGAGTATCTGGGGTGGTCTAGTCCTCCGAAGACTTTGTGCAAGAGGATCTGACGGACATCTTGGATCAAGGTTCGTCCTCAGACCCTGTTTTGCCATTTCATTCTACCTTGCAGAAAAGGGTGGCAGCCGCTTGGCAGTCCCCGGAATCTCTTCCGGCTGTAAATAAAAATCTTACTAAGAAATACTGCCTTTCCGTTAGCGACCCCAGCTACTCACCCCACTCCTGAGAGTTTGGTAGTTCAGGCGGCTACGTCCACCTCGAGGCAGGTGGCGTATCCTACCATCCCTCCGGATAGTGACGACCAGCGCTTCGACGGTTGGGCACGGAAGGTGTTTTCTGCTGGGAGCATGGCCTTGAAATCTGCCAACTCCACGTGTACCTTGGCAAGGTTTAAACATACTCTGTGGTCTTGTGTTGCTTTTGCGACTGAGCGTATTCCCGAGGGGGAAGAAAGGGATGGTTTCCTTGCTATCATGCAGGATGGCAAGGATGCCATGTGTGAGGCCCTTCAGTCGGGTTTGGATACGGCTGACAGTGTGAGCCGGTCCATGGCTGCGAGCACCGTTATACGCAGATTTGCGTGGTTGTGGAAGTCAGGATTTATTTGGCAGCAAGGCTGACGAGAGCCTTGAGAAGTTGCAGACCTCAAAAGCTGCGGCGAAGTCTTCAAGCACCGCATTGCGTCAACCTCTGCCTTTTCATCCTAGGGGGCAGCAGTGGAGAGGAGGTTCCTTTAGTTTCTACTCCTCCTTTGGTAGAACGAGAGGAGCCACCAGTCAAAGGGGCCAGCGAAAAAGTACCAATGGTGGTTGGGGAAATCGTGGTACCAAAGCTGCTCAGGCAGCTGCCTCTTTGCCTTCAGGTACTTCCAAACAGTCATGAGGCCATGTCCCATGGTTTGCCGGTTGGGCGCATACTGTCTCAGCATCTCGAAGAATGGCGGGCCATTACTTCGGATGCTCGGGTTCTGGATACCTTAGCCCACGGCTACTGCCTTCCCTTCCTTCAGCGGCCTCATGACAATCCACCAGGGAAACACTCTTTGAAGAGTCCGGATCCGCTCCTTACGCAGGAAATCTTGTCCCTGCTTGAGAAAGGTGCCATAGAACTGGTGCCTGTAACTGAGAGGAACAAGGGTTGGTATTCCCCTTATTTTTGATCCCAAAGAAAGACGGGGGATTGAGACCCATCATGGACTTGCGTTGGTTGAACAAACTTCTCAGGAAGGACAAGTTCAAGATGGACACTCTTTCTCATCTCAAGTCCTCCAGGCCCTTCAACTTCAGGATTGGTTGGGGTCTCTGGACTTCAAGGATGCATACTTCCATGGGCCGATCCATCCAGCGCACAGGAAGTACCTGAGGTTTGAGGCTGGCGACTCGCACTTTCAGTTTCGAGTCCTGATGTTCGGATTGACCTCTACCCCGAGGGTCTTCACCAAGCTCATGGTGGTGGTGGCAGCGTAGCACAGGCGAGGGGGGGATTCACGTCTACCCCTACCTGGACAACTGGCTGACCTGGCCGCGCTGTACCGAGCTAGCTTTGGATCATCTCGGTGTCACCTGCCGCACCCTCCACAGGCTGGGCTTCTCCCTGAATTTAAAGAAGTCGCACCTGACATCTTCCCAACAACTCCAGTACATCAGGGCTGTTTTGGACACGTCCTTGGGGAAGTGTTCACCTTCCAAGGTAAGGGCTCGTCACATTGTACAGATTGTGGACAAATTTCAACATGCCCAGAGTCTCCCGGAATTCGAGTTGTTAAGGTTGCTCGGCCTCATGACTTCCTGCATTTTCTGGGGCCGGAGGCCAGGCTGCGGATGAGATCCCTGCAATGAGTTCTCAAGATGCAGTGGTCGCAGTTATCCGGCAAGATGACGGATCCTGTTCAGATCTCACGCTCTGTCTCCCAGGACCTTCAGTGGTGGGTGAACGAAGGGAACCTGATGAAGGGGAAACCGTTTTGGCAACCGTGGCTGGAGGTGACTGTAGTGACGGAGGCTTCCCTCAGGATGGGGCACTCATGCCAACAACTTGATCGACAGCGGTTGTTGGTCTCCGTCGGAGTCCAGACTCCACATCAATCTATTAGAGCTGAAAGCGATCAGGCTGGCCCTGAAGGATTTTCTGCCCTCTGTACGGTAGAAGAGTGTCTTGGTTATGACGGACAAAACAGTGGCCATGCATTACCTCAACAAAATTGGGGGGGCAGGGTCACTACTGTTGTGCAGAGAGGCAATGCAGCTCTGTTTCTGGGCCATCCAGCAGGAAATTTGGATCTCGGCAGTTCATCTGGCCGGCGATGAAAATGCGGCGGCGGACACTCTGAGCAGGCAGAGCAGTCTCTCACGAGTGGGAGTTGGCTCAGGAAGTCCTTCAGAAGATCTTTGCCCTTTGGGGAACCCCGCAAGTGGATCTCTTCGCCACCAGTGTCAACCGGAAGTGCGAGAGATTCTGCTCAAGGGAATTTCCTCCAAGAGGAGATGCGTTCGTGGTGGATTGGTCATTCCCACTGCTGTACGCGTTTCCTCCAGTCCCTGTCATTCCTCAACTGTTGCGGAGGTTACGGAGGTTTGGTTCCCACATGATCCTCATTGCTCCGGATTGGGCCAGGAGAGCGTGGTACCCGGACGTTCTGAAAATGTCCATCTGCCCTCCAAGCCGAGGGATGGCGGGGGGTGGGGTTGGTCGGGGGGCGTGGTCATCAGGTTTTCCATCCAGAGGTCAAGACTCAACCTTCTCGCTTGGTATCTGAAAGGTTGAGGTATAAGGATTGGGACCTCCCGGATGACGTGATGGAGGTGTTGCTTTCGGCCAGGCGGCCTGCAACAAAATCCCTCTATTGTTGCTGTTGCCGTAAGTTCTGCGACTGGTGCAGGGATCACAATCTTGATCCTTTTCAGTGCTCCATTCCTATGGTTTTGTCTTTCTTTGGCCCACAGGGGCCTTCAAGTGGGTACCATTAAAGGTTACCTGGCGGCGCGGTCTATCTTTAAGCACTCGTCTGAGGAATGTTCTTACTTTAAGATTCCTTTGATTTCTCAGTTTCTGAAAGGACTGACTAATGTATTCCGGCCGTTCCCTTTCCAGGTGCTGGTTTGGGATTTGAATTTGGTTTTGAGATTTCTCATGGGTGCTCCATTTGAACCTTTGCACTCTTGTCCTTTGACATTAGCGTCCTTCAAGACTGTGTTCTTGGTTGCGGTTACTTCCGCTCGCAGAAAAAGTGAATTGCAGGCACTTTCAGCTAAGCAGCCCTTTACTGTGTTTCACAAAGACAGGGTTGTACTATGAGTACGTCCTTCTTTTCTACCTAAGGTAGTCTCTGAATATCATTTGAGTCAAAAGGTGATTCTTCCATCTTTCTACCCGCCTCCTCATCCTGGCAAGGAAGAGGAGCGTCTCCATCAGTTAGATCCTAGAAGAGCTATTGGCTTTTACATTTCTAGGATGTCCTGGGTCAGAGTGGGCGATTTGTAGGATATGCTGGACACCGATTGGGCCATGCTGTTACCAAACAGACTTGTCCAGGTGGATTATCCTTACCATTACGGAGTGTTAATGGTTGGCGGGTAAAGACCCCTCCGGAAGGGTTGAGAACTCATTCCACTAGGCTACTTCCACCGCCCTCCAGTGGGGTGCTTGGGCTTCAATCCATACATTTGTAAAATATTATTCCCTGGATACAATCCATGGTCAGGATATGGCCATTGGGAAGGCGGTTCTTTATTCCGCAATCTAATTGGGTATTCCAAATTCTTTTCCCTCCTCCATTTACTGGTACTGCTTTGGGAGGCTGTCAAAGATGTGGAATTCGTTGGAGGACACAATCCATTCGAAGAACAAGTTACTTACCAACTGGTAACGTTCCCTCGACTGGATGTTCCTCCAACGCATTCCAGATCACCCTCCCAGCCTGCCCCTCAGGTGAATTTCCTATGCGATTGCAGCTTCCGTTTCCGCAAGGCTAAATGCAGTCCAGCAGGCATCTGAATGGTGTCACACGTTGTTAGGGAGAATTCTCTGTAAAGGCTAATTTGCCAAACCTAGTGAGTCCCCCAGCAGCTTTGCTGGATTTTTGGGGTTTATTTTTTATCCTGCTAAGAGCGAGATTCTCTTTCTCCCAATCTTAGACATGATTTGAGGTGTTCCTTTGACTTTGTATGTGTGCTATGGGGTCCTTTACCCCATAGGGCTTCATGTGTTTTTGATATGTGGGTTACACAGCACCCTCTGTGCAGTAACCCAGGGATGTCGTTGTGACCCCCAAACATAGACTCCATACCCTGGGACTGACTACTGTCTCCCAGGGCATGTAAAGTCACCATTGGCTTTACTAGTCTCAAATTGTGAGCAGAACCAGTACAATCCATCATATTGTGGACGTACTGGTCGGGGCAATTCGATTGCCCCGGGTCTGTTGTTTGAGGGGGCACTGTCCAGTCCCCCCCGACCGAGTTTTGGCTGGTGGCAGTGGATACTACTTTTTATATTCGACCGCGAATATATTCCTATGGGATTTTCCCATTGTTCGAGGCTACCACTTTTTAAAATAGCCTCGAACATACCACCGGTTTATTAAATTAATATAAATTCACCAGTTGGTAATTTTTGCCGAAACTTGGTTTCAAAATGGCGTTTGTGTTCGCTTCTGTGTCTCCAACCCAAGTCGAGCCCTTTGTTCCACTTTTTGGCGGGCTTCTCCACAGAAGCCTCCAAAAGTGGTGCCACTCTGTCTGGGTACCACAGGGGGTGTGGGAGGGGGTTTAGGCACCCTGGACTGAGTTGCCTCTGCAACTCAAGTCGCACTCTTGTGTGATTGGCCCAAACCACTTAGCATGTTTGAGTGACAGCTAGGCTGAATGAATGGGGGTTTTCTGCATAAAAGCAGGGCTTTGGGGACTGGAACTTCAGACGTCGCCACAGGACCTAAAGAATCCGAGGAGGGAGAAGCCGAGCCGACCTGCAACGACGACACCACCGGTAGAGCCTGTTAGGCAGAAACCTGTGTAGTTCCCTTAGGGACCACTGCAAAAGCTTTAAGACTACAGGTGTTGGCAGTAAACCCACATGGTAGCAGTCTGTACCACCCAGATTTACCTGGTAGCTGTGGCTGAGCAGTCGGACTTCCCTCAAGAAGAGTTAGGCAGTATGCAAAGTATACACAATAGGCACTCAGATACAATAATACAAGCAAACACTGACCAGAGCTTTGGTATCAAAGTATATAATTATTTATTTAAAAACACACAGTTGAAACACTCCAGCACTCTTATTGTAAAATATTCTAAACACAGTTACTATTGTAATATATACACCCCTTTTTCCTTATCAGATAAGTCACAGTAAAACACCACTTATTTTCATACTGAGGTGAGCGCTTAACTAGATTGCACTCCAATAAGTTTGTGAGAAAGGGAGGGAAAAAGACAGAATATGGAAAGGTACACAACTCTAAGATTCAGGAACACTGTTAGCAAGGCAGAAGAGCAAAAGTCACTGGTGAGCCAAAGTCCAAAGGCTGGGCCCACTCTTAGAGAGAGCAGAGCACAAATGCGCCCAAGATCACACAGTTACACTATGCTTAGAAAGTCTTGCAGACGGTTCAAAAAGGGTTTAGAGAGGCTTTAAGAAAGTTTAGCCAGGGTGTCCCAGACTAACCCAGGTTCGAAAGCCGGGGGCTAAATCTGCCCCGTACAGTCGGTAGCAAGGGAAGCCAGGCGGGACACGGTACCTTAAGTGGGAAGGATCCTCCAGCGGTGGCAGTTGTTCCTGGCAGTGGGTGCAAGTTGCGTCGTCGTCCAGGGGAAGAGAAGATCTCGACTTGGAGGAAAGATGAAGGTCGTTGCACTACCAGGGAAGAAACCAGCCGTGGAGTCTTCCGGTTAAAGGTGGTACCTTTGTTTCGCGGTCGTGGTAAAACGTGGTATTCCGGGGTGCTTGGCACGGGCAAGGCGGCCACGAGGTACGTCGGGAAAGCGAAAAGACTGTGAAACTGGTTATCCCCACCAGTCAAAGGAAGAAGACTCTCCGGCGGGAGATCTTCTCTGTCATTGGGAAAAGTGGTGAGGCAGTCCAGCAGGGCTCCACCAGTGGTGGTGTCGTGGCAGGTCGGCCCAGCTTCTCCCTCGTCGGATTCTTAGGTCCTGTGGCGACTTCTGAAGTTCCAGTCCCCAAAGCCCTGCTTTTATGCAGCAAACCCCCATTCACTCAGCCTAGCTGTCACTCAAACATGCTAAGTGGTGAGCCGGCCGGCTCACCACTTGGGCCAATCGGGATGGAGTGCGACTTGAGTTGCCTAGGCAACTCAGTCCAGGGTGCCTAAATTCCCCTCCACCCCTCCTAAGTACCCCAGACAGAGTGGCACCACTTTGGAGGGCTTCTGTGGAGAAGCCCGCCAAAAAGTGGAACAAAGGGCTCGACTTGGGTTGGAGTTACAGAAGAGAAAACAAACGCCATTTTAGAATCAAGTTTTGGCAAAAAATACCAACCGGAGAATTAATATTAATTAAATAAACCGGCGGTATGTTTGAGGCTACCGTAAATAATTAAATAAAGATAGTAGCCTAAAACAATGGGAAATCCCATAGGAAAATATTCGCGGTTGAATATAAAAAGTAGTATCCACTGCCACCAGCCAAAACTCGATCAGCGGGGACGGAGACGTGCCCCCTCGACTAACAGACCCTGGGGCAATCGAATTGCCCCAGCCAGTACGTCCACAATATGATGGTTTGTACTGGTCCTGTTCAGAATTTAAGACTAGTAAAGTCAATGGTGACTTTACATGCCCTGGGAGACAGTGGTCAGTCCCAGGGTATGGAGTCTATACTGGGGGGTCACTATGACACCCCTGTGTCACTGCACTGAGGGTGCTGTGTAACACACATCACAAAAACACATGAAGCCCTATGGAGTAAAAGACCCCATAGCCCATCAAACACATCTAGATTCAAGGAAACCCACTCAAATCATGTCCAAGAGTGAGGGTAAAAGAGTCTCACTCTTGGCAGGAGAAAAAAATAAACCCCAAAAAATCCAGCAAAGCTGCTGGTGGCCTCACTAGGTTAGGAAATTCAGCCTAAACAGAGAATTCTCCCTAACAGAGCCCTGCTGAACCGTATCACCACTTTTCCCGACGACAGAGGAGCTCTCCAGTCCGGAGAGTCTTCTTCCTTTGGTGGGGTGTCATGATGCCTACCCCCAGGCATCCGGACCAAGCCCATCAGCCCCGGGAGCAGGCATCTAGACATTTAGTAAAGCCTCAGCAGCCCTGGCTAGGGGCTATCTGGGTTCAGTCCTGGTGCCTTAGGCGCCAGGCTCATAGTAGGAATCAGTCCTGGCGCCTAAGGTGCCAGGCTCATAGTCATAACTTAACTCAGGCAGACCATGCTGCAAATGACTCCAGTCCAACATAAAGCCTGAAAGGGACTATTTTTCTACAGGGACTATTTTTTACTCTGGTGTGGTTCTAGGGACTTCTTACCTGGGACTACTTTTGAGGCTATTTAAACCATGCCCGACCAGCAACACACGCTTCGCGTTATTCTGCATCCAGCAGCGTAACACTCACCGTGCCTGCAGCCTGCATCCAGTCTTCTGCCACGCCCGCCTCGAATCTGGAGCTCCTAAATCAAAGAGGAAAGAAAGGAACAAGGTTAGAAAACGAACTTATTTCTATTCCACACCTGATTCTGGATCCATCTTGTCTCCGGACCTGTAAAGAACATTTCTGCACGCGCCGCACCTCCAGCTGCAGTGCCGCGCCATACTCACCAGTCTTCACAGCATCCTTCGGCTCGGCGCTGCCTCCATCATTTCTTCCCCGAACTTCGGCTCCTAGGAGACAAAAGAAAACCACAAGGTGAGCCGAGGGAACCAACAAATATAATTCTTACCACCATAGACTTACCTGATTTACCACCGCAGGCATCCTTTTGTGACTCTCCATATTTTCACGTGCCGCATCTGTAAAGAGAGACAAAACAACACGTTTTCCTCGTGCAACATTTACCGGACAGTGCCGGGTAATACAGACTCTTACCTGAGCGCCACCAGCTGCCACAAGAGCATCTTTTCACGAGCCAGCTGCAAGACAAGAAAGGAAGGGGGGGGAACAAGAGTGAACATCGGACATATTGAACTCTATGAACTTAATACTTAATGGTCCTCACAAGGAACCTCAGAGTCAATACTCTCCGGAACTCTCCCGAGCCTTCAAACCAGTGAAGTAACTGGAATCGACGTGCCCCTGCAAATCCATGCAGGATGGAGAGCTCATCTTTCAAGAATATAAGGTGAGATTGCTGTGAGGGCATTTCGGAGGTGATTAGTTGGGGAGGACTGTGGAGGTGCCATCACTTCAATCCACAAGTGGCTAAATCCATCTCTCCACTTGCAGGAGAATATTTCTATGGGTTAAGCAGACAAGATTAGGAGGGCAGATCCAGTCAGTCATCGCTGCACTACGCATCACGTGGGTGGAGACCACAGCTGTCCGGGCCCGACCAACGCCCCTGTGGGTGCCAGGTGAGCGTAACATGGGGAAACCAGTTTGCCCGTCTTTTTGCCTTCCTGGACCATCTCATGGCCGCCTTGCCCGTGCCAAGCACCCCGCCATCCGGAATACCACAGTTTACCACCACCGCGAAGAAGAGGGTAGTGCCTTGTAACTGGGAAACTCTGCGGCTGCTTTCTTCCCTGGCAGTGCAACGACCTTCATCTTTCCTCCACGTCAGGACCTCCTATTCCTCTGGACGAAACACTGAATTGCACCCGCTGCCAGGAACAACTGCCCCCGCTGGAGCGTTCTTCCCATTTCAGGTACTGTGTCCCGCCTGGCTTCCCTTGCGACAGATTGTTCGGGGTGACAGTAAATCCTCGACTTTCTAACCTGGGTGAGCCTGGAGCCTCTTAACTCACTTTTCCTGACTTGATCTCAATCTTTTGTGAACTATCTACAAGGCTCTTTGGGCATAACCCCACTGTGTGATCCTGGACACATTTTGCTTGCTCTCTCTAAGAGTGGGCCTGGCATTTGAACTCCCTTGCTCCCCAGTAGACTTTGCCTAACCTGCCTCACTGTGGTTCTTTGAAAAGTATTGAAATTTGTGTGCTTTCATAACTCTGCCTCTTCCCTCCATTTTTATATAACTTATTAGAGTGCCATCTTAGGTTAACTGCTCACCTCTGTCTGAAAATAAGTGGTGTTTCTCACTAAGACTTGTGTAATAAGTAATTAGGGTTGTATATATATAATAGTGACTGTGTGTTGAATTTACTTCTTTTTGTGCTAGTGTAATTTACAAGTGTGTCTATAAATAAATAATTATATACTTTTACACCGAAGCTCTGGTCAGTGTTTGCTTGTGCTACTGTATCTCTGTACCTATTGTGCATACTCTGCATACTGCCTAACTCATCTTGAGAGAATTCTGACTGCTCAGCCACAGCTACCAGGTAAATCTGTGTGGTACAGACTGCTACCAATTGGGTTTAATGCCAACCACCTGCAGTCCTAAATCTTTTGCAGTGGTCCCTAACGGAACTGGGAACTGCACAGGTTTCTGTCTAACACGTTCTGGGGGAAAAAACTTAAACTTAGGCTACGGAGGCAATGCCTCTTATTTATAACATCCTGTGACATCGTCCTCGACGGAGGCCCGTGAGGGACATGGACCTGACCCCATCGACGCAGGACGCCCTCTGCCGAAAAAGTGTCCGAAGTGCACAGCTGTAGACATTACATGTCAAAGATATGGAATGCGTTGGAGGAACATCCAGACGAAAGAACGTTACCAGTTGGTAAGTAACTTGTTAGTCTCTCCATAACCTGCTCAGCAGTCTTTCGACTACCATTGGGCTGATTACTTTGTGCATGATCAGAGAGTGGCACTTGAATGCCTAGAACAAACTAAGACTTCAAAGGCCTTTCTTTTCTGTGAAGGGGTTTCCTGACCACCCCACACAATGAAAGATCCGTTTATGTAGTCAAAGGGGTCTTTTATTCAGGAAGCTTATAAAGTTGCACCATTCAAAATGAGATATTAAACTGGAAGAAGTGGTTCGTTGGGGGGGGGGGGGCGATCTACCCAACTAGTAATAACAGTTTCTATTTTTAATTAAAATTTAAAGGCACAAGCCCTTTGTAAAGGTTGCAGGAAAAAAGAGCCTGTGGCTTCTTTAGCCATCTCGCAGAACATGTTTGCGTGAATTGAGCTAGCGGACTAGAAGCAGCCAACCGTTTTACATGTGTATTTGGGCCCTATACTTTGCATTAAGCCCCATGTGGGTCACGTCGTTGAGCCCCCTGTCCCTCAATCTCCAATTTATTTACCTTGCCTTGAAATGGCTGGAATGTAATCCCCTTAAATACTGTTAAAATGTGGGTACACTAAACTGATTTGGCCTCCCCTGCACTCACATGTAATATGTTGTGAAGCACAGAACACAGTAACTGGTACCATTAAACCTATCCCCATCCTGACATCTCCCAGGCCATACAGGTAGTTAATAGGTGTTCTATCACTTCCCGGTGCTCCTAAAAGGATCCCATTGTCAAATGACAAGCAACACTGAATCGCGAAACACGGCTAAAGCGGCCTGCTCCACGCACCTGTAAACAGTCCCAAAGGGACCACACCCCGTCCTGTAAAACCATTGGTGTTCACAAGCGTATGCACCACCCATGCCGGGCTTCGTCAGGAAACCCCCCCAGCAGCTTCCAGAATGTGTTTTTTTTAAAATTCATATTTAGTCTTTCTTTTCCACCCGAAATCCCCCCGCCCCCTTGATTCCCTGAGAGGGGGGTGAAAGCGATGCAGGCTCATGTCCACCCAGGCATTCTAGTTGGTTGCCGCGGGCACGGCAGAATATTTTTCAGGGCTCGTGGGGGCCCATTTCAACATGTTTTGGGGCCCCCTTGCTTATAGTTAGGGAAATGGTCTGTGGCACCTGTGGGGTGCTTCAATAATAATGAATACAAAGGTATGCAGAGAGAATATTAATCACTGCAGATTATTACGAGGCAGGCACCCAGCGGAGAGCTGAAACACTAAATGTCCTCTGACAAGATAACAATTACTCTTTGTCAACAAGGTTTTAATGCAGATGAATCCATAGTGAAAGGTAATGAGGGGATAACTACGCTGCTGGATGCAGTGGTGTCGCTAGGAGGGTCTGGGGGCCCGGCCCCTTCCCTGAAATCCTGGGCGCCCTTGTGCCTCCCCCCCACCCCCCACCTCAGCTGGGCTACTTTCTCTGCACTGTCTGCAGTGCTGTGTCCACAAGCACATCACACACGGGGCCGCAATCAATGCTGCCGCACAGCAATTAAGAGCTGTTAAATCACCCTGCAGCCAAGAGCAGCCCCTCCAATCAGAATGTAGCACATGAAACCGCTAATAATAAGTCATTAGTGACTTAATGGTTTAGTGCCTACATTTTGATGGGAGGGGAGGTGCACAAAATGGGTGTGATCGTTGGTGTGCACAAAAGATTCTCTGCAGGAGTGCTTCTGACGTCACACATTGCCCTTTTAAAGGCCCCCCTTACTCTTGTCTGTGGCCCCTCTACTCTTGTCTGTGGCCCCTTCTGTGCCCCTCCTAAATTTGAGGCTGGATGCCAGCAAAGGCAGCCTATAACATGAGCGCTCCAATGCAAACTTTTAAAGTTACAGCAAAGGCAGTCATGAATTAAAGTAATATGTTGCTGTGTAATAAGACTAGCAATATGGGTACAGCTGCTGGGGTTCCTTCTGAGGCTCGGGGCCCATTTCACATGAAAGGATTGAAAGGCCCCAACACTCTCCCTGCCTCCAGCATTTCTCTAGTGTGGTCAAAAGATTCAAGGATCCGGTGGAACAGGTAATCTGTATCTCGTCACCCTTCTAGCCAGTCACGTGTAGTTTCAACTGCCATTAGTGTCGTTATCTGGCGGCTCAATTCATAGAATTAATTGTTGAGAAATTATGCAAAAACTGCTCCTCGACCTGCCTGATCCCGTGACTGCTTGGGGGATTAGAACTTCAGATGTGGAACGGCATGAAGATAATCAGGCATCAACTTCTGGGCATACGCCCACGATTGGTGGATGATCGAAAGGTGGTTTCTTTCTCCTGTACCTCCAAAGGCTATGTAAATTGAGGAATTCGTGGGTGTTAGGCAAGGATTGCTTTCTTCATATTGCCCTACAGATGAAGCCAGAGTAAACATTTGGGATTTAGCTAGAAGGTCTTGTTTTTTTTTTTTTGGTAATAACATAGGCACTTAATAATTGTCATACTGTTTGTGTTGGCAACATTGTTCTACATTTTCAATCAAATAAAACGCTTGGAACGAGATAGAAAGCAATACCCATGAGGGAATATAGATGGCCCTTGGGGATGGGGGAGGGTAGATTGGCACCGGGTAGGTGGTCTGTGTTCAGCAAAGTAATGCCTGCCGAGTAGGATTTTCAATTCCCTTCTAAATTTCACATCGAGGAGGGCTTTCCTGAAGCTTTTAACGTTCATACATATTACCTTTGGAAGCATCAACATTGTGGTCTGTTTTTTCACCCGCAGAGTCTTCTTCCGAGAGTAGCTGCTAAACTGGATGTTGCCCCAATCTCTGATGTAATTGCAATTAAGTCTCCCGACACGTTTGTGAGAACTATCTATGCAGGTGAGTGTGGAGGGAATTGAAATGTTCTGTTTTAAGATATAGCATGTGGAAATTGCCAAGAAATCGATCTTGATGAATGCGCACACACAGGGCGAGAGAAGAACTGTCTTAAAAAGGCACATCTCTGTCTGAGAATTTATTGGGGAGGGGGGTTGCTCTCTTTCATGCTTGGATTTGAAATATTTCTTGAGGCGCAGACCCAGAGTCAGTGAATAGAGATTGGCCCCAGTCACATTCTGATGTGGAATAAGAAGAAAATGTATCGAATGCACAGGGATTTGTGTAGTGTCCATTATACAAGACTGATCTGTAATGAGGGTTGAATGCCAGCATTAATAAAAACCAAATCTTAAACTGATAACCTTTGAGGCGAACTGAAAGGTATGTAATTTCTGTAGGTCAGGGTTGCAAAACTCCTATCCTTGAGGGCCACATACCTTTCTGGTGAATATTGAGATAAATGTGAATCAGATGGCTAAAACTTGGAACTAATTTACATATTGTGTGGTTATCCTGAGACCACAATAGGTTATTAAACTCTAGGGCAGGGGTCTACAACCTTTGGCTCTCCAGATTTTTCGGGATACAATTTCTATTTATATCTGGCTATTGAATATGCTGGTTAGGGATTATGGGAGCTATAGTCCAAAACATCTGGAAAGTCCAAGTTTGCAGACCCCTGTTCTGGGGCCTGAATTATGCACCGTTCTATTAGGACCTCAACGGACATTGTCACATTCAAGTCCTTTTTGGGACTGCTGTCAGTGTGTTTTTATGAGACATTAATGCTAATAGGAACAGTACATTTGGATATAGACCCCTTTTCACCCTGAGCTACTGATTTCAAAGAAGCCTCATCTGTGAAGACTAACTGCAAATCTAGTCCAGCGGCTTGATTCCAACCGCCTTCACATGATTGTCTAGTCTGTCAACTTATTGTGTCCTATTCAATCATTTGCTTCTTGAGTAAGAGTATACAGCCTATGCCTAGATCCTTTCCTCGTCCCAATACTGTGCTGTATTTGTCTGTAGTGGATAGCACCAACACATGCTTTGTATATCATAAAAGTAGTAATTGGGCACTTTGAGACGTGGAGTGCATTCCTCAACTGTTATGCTTTGTCCCTTCACATGCAACGCCCACCCCCCCACCGACCCTCTTTGTCCGTCACTTCTTTTCTCTAATGCAAGGGATGCAACCTCTACTGGACATCTGTGTCAGGGCCTTTCCACTCTAGCCTTTATAGTTTTGGCTTGGAGCATCCCACAAACTTTTATTTTCTTTGCATTTTCTTTTTTCCACTTATCTGTGTACCTAAGGTGAGCACCCACTGCGTACGTTTCCAGCAGAGCAACCATTGTCTGCTCTCCTGGCCGTGGCTGGTTCTTAATCACTCATGGGCTGACTGCATTTTTGTTATGCACTCGGGACCCGGGGCCTTCTATTGCACTTCTCACTGTATAAAGGGATTGGAGAACCAGTTAGCGATGTGCACAAATCTCTTTGTGCAACACTTGTGTTAAGACGGATTTCTGAACTCTGTCCTGGTGGCGCAGAAGTTCAGAAGGCCAACCTAATTACTTGGAACAGGGTAACCTCTGGACAAGCCAGACCAATCAAGGTAGCGATCGCGGCGGTCAAGACTAGGTCTCAAGAGGGGTGAGGGTGACTGGAAGCCCGCAGTGAGCACACAAAGCAAGAGCGCTGACAAACTACTTCAAACAGTTGTTATATCAAAAATAGATACACATTTATTTTAAGGCCTTTAAAACAATGACCGAAGCGAGAAAATCACAATATCACAATATTAAACCAACACATACCATATCAACACAATATATATACAAATACACAGTCGCAAGCGTTTAAAGCACGAAATATGTAGTCCACCTGAAAGGAAAGGAAAACAGGCAGTGCGATAACGCTTTAGACTCAGTTCGCCTTCAGAGGCACCTAACTAGATGGAAGTCCGAGCCCTGCGAAGAGTGGAGCCTTGTGCTCAAAGTACCTGCCACGCCGGTGCCAACGGGCAAAAGGGGAAGCTCTTCGGAGGAAGTCAGGCAGTTCGGGTTAGTGCACAGCAGAAGGAGAACAGGTTCCGCAACTCAAGCGCAGCCTCCACAGCGGGCAGAAGCAGAGCGCGAGTACGGCCAAAAGGGTGCTGTTTTTACACAGCAGGGAAAAGCAATGGGATACTGCAGGAGGGCGACCAGATCCTAGCTAAACTACTCACCGGTCCCCGAAGCAAGCAGACCCAGGCTTCTCCACGTTAGTTTCAGCAGCTGGCAGGTTCAGAAGAGCAGGGAACGCCTCGTAGTCGTGTAGAGCAAAAAGACGTCCCAATCGACGAAACCAGCACAGTTTTGTTGCCGCAGCAGGACAACGGAGCGGCCGTGGGTATTCAAGCCAAATGTACACTCCTCCCTTCAGACCTGGGGACGCCAAGCGTACGAAGCGTGGGAGAGTGACAAGGACTCGAAATACAACACAACCTGGCGGCGGTTACAGAGCAGGACTCCCTTGTAAGCTGGTCAGTCAACTGGATGGCCCAGAGACACTTCCGAAGGCTTACTTGGCAGGAGAGGATGAAGTCGCCGGGAATAGCTGTTCCTGCTATTCCAAAGGTCGAAGCACCAGTACAGGCCTTCTGGTTCGATCCAAGGAGGAAAGGGTTTCACAGGACGACAGCAGTGCAAAGGAGGATTCCTTCAGCGGGTCACCAGCGATTCCTCGGTCCAGCCTCTTGGTTGCAGGATACTTGGCTCCTGTATTCCTTCGTTCGTGAGAACTCAGGAGATCGACATGGTAGTGGTGTTTCCAGCCCCCTCTTATCCACGGTTCCCTTCGCGCCAAAACGGAGGGGAGCCAATGGGAGATCCGCTCATCAACACACACACCATACGTGGACCAATCACGGACCACGGTGGTCCCAGGCATTCACACCACCCTAGACTCTCTGGCACCCAGGATGTGTATTGGGACCAGACATCCCAGCCCACACCCTGGAGGCACACAAACGACATGTAGAAGCCCGCGAAAGCAACCACGTTTCGTGGGAAAGTACATGCCCAAATAAGGAAGGCCCCGGGTCGCTCGACCTGGGGAAGGTGACAGGAGCAAGACGGTCAGTGGACAAGACAAAGGAGCCTCGTGGTCTGGCCATTTTGGGAGCCAGGCCACCATTTTGGGTTCAGTGCGAAAAACGTGCTCAGAACGCCAAAAGGAGCTCAAAATAAACAAAACGATCGCTGCCACCATTCGAGTCCCTGAATGACTTGCACCGATCAAATACCATCCTAAAAGAGTATCTAGGGCCTGTAGAAGGCTAGAGACCCAAGAGAGCTGTAACTTAGCTTACAGTGCCCTCTTGTGTCATGTTGCACTAAAGCCGCAACACGATAAAAGAAACTACGGGAAACGGCGTTCCCCGGTACTGACTGTCTTAAGGGCATGTCAGTTTCCCCGTAAGAAAAGAGCGAAAGCCCAGAGGAGTGCGGCAGAAGGCTGCACTTCTCTGGCAAAGGCAAGAACAAGGTGAGAAACAACAGCAAAAAGTTTAGGGGTTGCCACATGGAAGGAAAATTCCCTACAATTACGAAATCTTTCCTAACAACTTGTGCCGGTGATGTTTCTCATCTTTTGTTTTTCGACAGTTGCTACTTTATATGGGGGGTGGCTATGAGATGCTGTTGCAGATGAAAACCAGTGCTCGCACCATTATGCTATTTCAGCCAGGGGCACCACTGCCAATGGAGGGAGGTCAAGGTGGGCCTGGCATGATGGTTCCTGGGAGATAATCTCACAGATGAGTTTTTTTGCCTTTGAATATGGGCCAGGGAAAACAATGGGATGTTGGAATTCTACAACATATAGTTGTGCCGGAACCATTTAAAAATACAATTTTTCAGAGTTGAAAACTATTTTTATACCTCCAAGTCTTCTATTTTTTTCATGGTTTGAGTTATTGTTTCTGAGCACAACCAGTGATTTAAAGCCACTCTTTAGGTTAAGGTACATACTGCATGGGCGTCCCTTCCTAGGGACGGGAGACAGAACCTTTTTTACTAGAAAAAAACCTTCTTCCTGTTTAAATTTAGAGGCGCGCAGGGGTGCGGCACTGGGAGCATGCACTGCCCTGACTCCACCTTCCAGCGCCACACCTCATTTCCCTTTTCCGCGTTGACTGGAACGGGCCGAATTCACCAGCGCTCCTGGGTTTGGCCTGCGGCCATGTAATTTCACACGCGGATACTTCTTCTCTTCTGTCTTTTTATGATTCAGGTACTCGGTCCTCAGGCGTCACGCTCATCCCTGGCGCATGTTCACTTCTACAGGGTTCAGCAGGTGTACATCCTGGGATGGGCTTTTTCCAACTAAAGACCCCCACACCCTCTGCCTACATTGCCTTGCGGCTGGCAAGCTTGTACCGCTCGCGACACACTCTCCTCTAGATCTCTGAAGAACACACTAGCCAGGTACAAGGAGCTCTTCCAGAGATAGCTTCCAAATGACCTAGTCTATCATCGCTCCAAGCCCAAGGTAGGGCCACTCTTTTCCAGTGCACCCCGCAAGGGAACTGCTTCCCAAGGACTCGCCCGCACAGGAGGGACCGCTCAGGTCCTCATACCAGCACGAGTACCAAGGCTACATGTGCTACCAGCCGACAGGCTGAGGGGTCAGTAGATCCTCCCGGTGACAGTGCTGAGGGACCGGAAGGTTCTTTTACCAAGTCTTCACTTGAGGGGCCACGCCCTAGTACCAGCAACATGTCCAAGGGGGCGCACCTATACTCAATTCTACCGGCAGATCTGCCGAGGGTGAAGCGCCTACCAGGCCTCAACCTCAGGAACAGGGTAGGCCCCATGATCTACACTCAAGAATCCTGGGCGGGGCCGAGTGAGCCGAGCAACACGCCGCAGGCAGATGGAATGCAGCTCGACAAAACGGTCGCCGTGCCAGACATTCCTGACATCTGCCCGATACCGACAAAGACAGGGAGCAGGTAGAGGAACGTGTGTCAAGGTGGGACTGGTGTCAACCAAGTATGTGGCCTGCAGCCTATGCTTCATTTGTGCAGGGCAGGGTACCGCTGCATCCGTAGGGGCAGGGTGTGCAACGGCTCCAGCAGCCGCCTGCTACCCTGTCAATATCGCCTACCACTCCGGCCTGTGAGGACAGATTTTTTGAAAGGTTCCTCTGGCTCATGAAAGCTCCTCGGATGGGGGTCATCCTCAGGGTCACCATCATGGACTTGCTCCTGCCAATGGCTCTGGTACCTTGGCCTCAGTACAGGCGCCCCTGGCCCCTGTGCAGCCTTGGCCGTCCACTTCGTCCCCCCAACCGATTGTGCAGACGGTTTCCATACCAGCCTCCGCTACAGCCTCCAGTCTTCACTCCCAAGCCTTCGGCTCCCAGCACCCCTCCACCGGTGCCGGACCAACCGGACCCTCTGGTGGACACGGGTGAGGAGGAGGACCCCCGACACACCGTCAGCCAAGGTCTTCCACAAACATCTTGCAGGGCTGGCAGAGTACTTGGGCCTTCCTCAACCCGAGGTTGAGCAACCTGCAAAGGGGGTCCTCGCCGAAGTCCTCACGCTGCGTCCCACAGCAAGAACGGGGATCCCTATGCAAAAGGAGGTGGTCGCCTTGGCCACAAATGGCTGGCTCCAGCCGCACTCGGTCCAGCCAATCGACGCCTGGACGGCAAGTACAGGCAGATGGAGGGGGATACACTCTTGCTTTGGGTCCACCCTCGGCCGCGCTCTTCTGTAATCGCTGCGGCAACACTATACTCCAAGCCACAGTTGTCCTCTGCCTCCTCCTCAGCGGCGCTGCTAGGCAAGGAGGAGAAGATCTTGGAGGCGTACGGGAAGAAGCTGTATTCCAACACGTCCCTGCATCTTCGTCAAGCCACCTCGGATTCCATGCTGGCAGCTGTTAACCAGAGGCTTTGCCGGGAAATTGCGGATTTCCTCCCAGAGCTTCCGGCGCAGAGCCAATCACGATTCAAGGCGGGACTGGCAGAGGCCAAGATGGTGGCACAAGACATCATGGAGTCCACCGTGGCCCACATTGACACCTCTGGCTGGGCCATCTGCATCGCCACGGACATGAGAAGAACAGCCTGGCTCTGTGCTACTAAATTCAACCCGGATGTCCAGGAACGCATCTTAGATATTCTGTTCGAAGGGGGGACCTCTTTCACTCCATCACGGACGAGGAACTGGACAAAAAGAAAAACTGCTCACAAACGGCCAAGTCTTCATCCTTACAAAGACCACGCCTAAAACATACACCCAGTAACAGCTGCGCTCTGACAAGGGGCGTACATACTCCGGGTTCTGCGGCTTCCAAAAGTGGAGGTCCAGGTAGCCTGACTGTTCGCCGACCCAACATTGGTGCAAGCAACAAAAGGGGGAGGTAAGGGCTTTTTCCAGTCCATCTCCTCCGAAACTGACTCAGAAGGAAAAAAGGCATGACACGCCCCTTCCAGTCCACGTGTCTCCAGTGGGGGGGCACGCTTGCTCTCCATGCACATTTTTTGCGCCAGAATTTCCTGCACCCCTGGATCCTCTCCGTAGTATCCATGGGGTACCGCCTTCATATCTCAGCCTCTCCTCCCTCTTCCCCTCCGCTCCCACAGGTTGGGACAGCAATCTTTTGGTGGAGATCCGGTTGCTTGTCGAGAGCCAGGCAGTGGAGGAAGTCCCAGCCTCCCAGCGAGGCTTGGGCTTTTACTCCAGGATTTTCGCCATTCAGAAAAAGAACAAGGTAGGCCTGAGAGTTGTGCTGTACCTTTCCACTCTCAACCTCTCCCTACCTCTACAAAAATTCAAGATGGTTACGTCAGCTTTTATAGCGGAGACATTGTGCAAGGGAGACTGGATGTGGTCCCTGGATCTGAAGGACGCATATTTGCACGTCCCGATCTGGCAGCCTCATTGTTCTTTTCTATGATCAGATCGCAGGGCCACCACATCTACCCGTACCTCGACAACTGGCTCGTCAGGGCGACCTCTCCGGAAGCGCTGCACCACACTTCCCACGCTCTTATGAACACACTGCACAAGCTGGGTTTTTCACTCAACCTCAAGAAGTCACAGCTGCAGCCTACACAGAGACTGACCTTCTTGCACCTCATTTGGGACACGTGCTCCGAGAACGTTTTTCCCCTCGAAGGACAAGATCACGGCCATTGACAGGGCCATGGCGCACTTCCTCAGCAGAGAAGTGACCTCGGTCTGGTGGTACCAACACTTACTGCTTGTCATGGCAGCAGTCCTTTTGGCCGTCCCCCACACAAGACTCAGGATGAGGAGGATACAGCTGCACTTTGCAGCATCTTGGAACCAGGATCGAGGCTCCCAGTCGGAGATGATCAACATTTCTCCGTCGCTTCACCCGGACTTCATATGGTGGTCCAGGGACTGCAACCTGCGGACGTGCAAACCTTTCCGGCAACCTACCCCACAGGTCACCATCATCACAGACTCCTCTGTCAGGGGTTGGGGGGGCCACCCTGGACAACCACTGCATGCATGGCACCTGGACCCGACAGGAGCAGGAGTACTACATCAATTGGCTGGAACTGAATGCCATCTGGCTGGCTCTCAGAGCCTTCCTTCCGTTTATCTAGGGCAAAGTCGTCCTCATTCAGACTGACAACTCGACCAGTATGTTCTATGTCAACAAGCAGGGAGGTACCAGACCAGCCCCCCCGAACCCCACTGTGCAGACTGTCAGTCAGCATGTGGGAATGGGCCCTGGAGAACATCTACCTCACGGCCGTCCACCTGCCAGGGGAATCCAACCCGGCTCAGCAGACTGGGAGCGGACTACTACTAGTGGCAGTTGAACGACAAAGTACTGCAGGCGATCTTCTACAAATGGGGCACCCCCAAGTGGACCTTCTTGCCTCCTGGGACAACAGGAAGTGCCAACTATTCGCCTCCTGGTATGGTCATGGTCTGCGCTCCCTGGGCGATGCATTCCAGAGTCAGTGGGACGGAATGACAGCATATGCCTTCCCACCCACACCCTGACACACAGGGTGATGATATGCAAGGTCAAGGAGTCTCGCCACCTCAGCATCATTCCAAAAGCACCATGGTGGCCAGCCAGGCCATGGTTCTCGGAGCTGCTCAGCCTCTCTGAGAGGCCTCCCATTCGCCTTCCGACAGACCCAGCACATCTTCTGGTGCAGCTGGAGGGCAGGGTTATCCACCCCGCTCCACAGAAACTAGCCCTCACAGCGTGGTTCCTGACTTACTTATTCCCCTTTCCTCCATACTGCATCGGTGTCCCTTCCAAGGGACAGGAGCCAGAACCTTTTTCACCAGAAAAAACCTTATTCCCCTTTAAATTTAGAGGCGCCCAGGGAGCATGCGCTGCCCTGACTCCGCCCTCCGGCACCACACCTCAGTCCCCCTTTCCACATCGACGGGAACAGGCCGAATTCACCAGTGCTCCTGGGTTTGGCTTCAGCCATGTAATTCCACGCGCAGATACTTCTTAACTTTGTCTCTTTTGTCTTGTTTATCATTCAGGTACTTGGTCCTCAGGCATCCCGCTCCTCCCAGGCGCATGTCGACTTCTACAGGGTTCAGCAGGTGTCCATCCTGCAACGGGCTCTTCCCAACTTCAGAACTCCACGCCCTCTGCCTACGTTGCCTTGGCCCAGACCACGGTTGGCAATTATGTTCGGTGTGTGACTCGCTGTCCTCGAAGGCGCTGAAGAACTGACCAGCATGGTGGAGGGAGCTCTTCCAGAGGTTGCCTCCAGAGGATCTCAAGAACTTCGTGAAGTTGAACCAGGCCCAAGGTAGGGCCGATATTTTCCATCGCACCCCGCAAGGCAGACTCCTTCCCAAGGACTGTCCCGTGCGGGAGGGACCGGCCAGGTCCTTCGACCAGCACGTGCACCGAGGCTGCTTCTGCTACCGGCCTTCAGGTCGAGGGATCCTCGGATCCTCCCAGGTGCAGTGTTGAGGGACCGGAAGGTTCTTTTACCGGGTCTACACCTGAGGGGCTCTGCCCTTTTACCGGCACCATGGCCGAGGGGCTATGCCCTAATACCGGCAATATACCGACCCCCAGGTCGAGGGTGTCGCACCTACTGGGCCTAGGGCTGAGGAGCGGGGTAGGCCTTGTGATCCGCACGCAAGAGTCTTGGAGGAAGCTGGGCCCAGCGCGCCGAGCTACACGTCGCAGGCACGTGGCAGGCAACTCCACAAAATGGCCACCGTGCCAGAAAGAGGCACCAGTCCGACGCCATTCCAGGAATTCGGCGAAGAACGAGTGTCAAGGTGGGACTGGCTTCAATCAGGTACGTGGCCTACAGTCTACCCTTCATTTGTGCAGAGCAGCTTTCCTTTGCGTCCACATGGACAGGGTACGCAGCGGCTCCAGCAGCTCCCCGCGACCTCGTCGGCACCCCCCCTGCAACCTCTTCGGCCAGTGAGGAGGTGCTCTTCGAGAAATTCCTTGGCCTCATGAAGTCACCTCAGATGGGGGTTATCAAAGACTCCATCAGGGATGTCTTCCCCACAATGCTAGTGGCACCACAGATGCCTCTGCTGACACCCCAGGCCCTGGCTCAGCCACCGCCTCTGGCTCCCCAGCTGACTCCACAGGGGGCTCCACCACAGCCTCTGCCGCCTCCTCACCCTCCGGCTGCGGGCTCTGTACCCCAGCCTCCGGCGCCAACTACTCTTCCTCCACAGGATCCTCCAGATTCGTAGGATACGGATGAGGAGAAGGGTCCGGACACGCCATTCCTCAGCCAAGGCCTTCAGTACCTGGGCCTCCCCCAACCCGAGGTTGAGCAGCCGGCAGAGGGGGTTCTGGTTGAAGTCCTCCTGCAACGTCCCTCTGCCAGATTGGGGATTCCTATGCAGACCGATGTAGTCTCCCTGACCAGGAAGGGCTGGCTCAAACCCCACTCAGCCCAGCCGGTTAATTGGAGGGGGATACACTCTTGCTCTAGGCCCATCCTCAGCCACACTCTTCAGTGATAGCTGCGGCATCACTATACTCAAAGCACCAGTCGTCCTCGGCCTCTTCCTCTGCAGCGCTGCTAGGCAAGGAGGAGAAGATATTGGAGGCATATGGCAAGAAACTCTATTCCAACGCTTCTTTACATCTACGAGAAGCCAACGCCGATGCCATGCTGGCTGCCGCCAACCAGAGATTATGGCGGGAAATCGCAGCCTTCCTCCTGGAACTCCCCACCCAGAGCCAATCACGTTTTAAGGCAGGGCTAGCTGAAGCCAAACAACAAAAAAGTGAGGAATCTATTTTTTGGTACTAATGTCGAAGAACTCTGCGCCCTTTTTATCTTTTGTGTTCATACAGTTAAGGTCGCATGTGTAATTAGGGTAACCGTGGAGTCCTATGATTCCTCTACTCCACTAGGAAAAGACCATAACACAAAGTGTTACCCTTATGTGTTGCTCATGCGCCCAAGTTGTTTTTACTCCATACAGATGGAGAAGGAAATAAGGTACCACACAAGATTTGTGTTTTGATTCACCAATATTTATATAGAAAACTGTTGCCCTTTAGTGATGACACGTGTTTCAACGTAACCAACGTCTTTCTCAAATCAGGGCTGGTATCAACAAATGACAAGTAATATCAAAAACAGTGCATAATAAATTGATTTAAGTAAACACCAATGTGGTCCACAAGAACGTTTGCACATGCATGAATTAAGAAATAATTAACAAAATCATAATAACATGGCCATGTTTGGGGGGGGGGGAAAGGAAGGAGGTTTGTGGGAAAGCGAGAAGAGAAAAAAATATAAAAACACATGATTGTTAAACAATATGTCAATGGTGTTAATCCTATTTTTTTAATGAGTACATTGGTATATTTAGAATAATTTATTGTATGCTTATGTTCATTGTATTTCTTACCCAATGTAACCGTCCTCTTAAATGTTCTCAAAAGCTTGAATCAGTCATGGGTTAAATCCCGTGTCCCTGTAGGGGAAGCATTTACATATGCTCGTTTAACTGCCTTGTATTATGGGCACAAATTGTGTCTCTATATAAAGTCTATCCAATGCTGTGTTCATGCTTTAAATACGTGCACACAGAAATTACAAGGATATGCTGTTCTCACCACGTTACATTGCATTCAAAAACTCTAGGGGAGGGTGTTTGTCCTTTCCTATTTTTCCTTTTCCTTTTGTTTGTTATATCTACAGTCGTAAAACACGCAGGCCCACATGTCCGTGAACCTTATTCCTTTCCCACCTGGTGGGCTTTCCTGCTTACCTCTATTTCCTCAAAGTCGTCCCTTTCAGTCCTTGTATGATTGTGTCTCCCAATCTCGTCTTTTGTTTGATCACGTTACTAGGTTACCTATGTCCTACTTCTGTTTCTATGTTGTCTGCCATATTTTGGGGCTGAAAACCTATGTCCTACTTCTGTTTCTACATTGTCCGCCATATTTTGGGCTAAAACTCTATATCGGTATTGTGTTTTGTGTTTGTTTGGACGTACGTTCACGTAATCGAAAATAGTTGCGCTCTTTTAAAGACAAAATGTTCTAATACTTTTTTAGTCTTAATGAAGCGGTGTGTAACACCAAACAAAGTTCATAACAAATGTTATTCTAAATGTTATTACAAGGACACTCCCTAAATCGTTGAAGACTCCTCCCCTTTTCTCCTTTTTTGACGCAAGTCATGTCAATGGGACACAAGTTACTGTATCTCCAAAAAATGTATTGGCATCTGATTAATTCTTGCGTAATGTGACAAAATGTGTCTTAATCAGTCTTGTGATATTATAAGACACAATGTATCATGCCTCCGAATATCATTATGTTAATCTTTTTGATCAATGTTGATGCCTCTGCCTAAGTACATTTCGGTGTGTATGTTATGGGACATGTGTACCTTTTTGTGTGTTGATGTTTCTGAGGTGATAATTCTTTCATGAAACCCACAAAACAGGATACTACATTTATAATATTTTCAGAGAAAAGAATACATCTCATTGTCAGAGTTTAAACCTTTTTCAACAGTTCTAAATTTGCAAATCATTCTGGCTTCTTCTTGTCGTAATTTCAGCTCCAAATTTCCTCCTCTTGGTCCTAAGGTTATTCTTTTTAGACCCAAAAATTTTAAAAGTCTTTTTTCATCGCACTGATGCTCTTTTTGCCAATGCTGTGCTAATGGTGAGTTAGAATTAGGATTCCCTATTCCTGAAAGGTGTTCTCTTATTCTAATCCTTAATTCTCTTATCGTACTTCCTATGTACATTTTGTGACATAAACATATAATGACATATATAACATATTTACTTCTGCAATTAATGTGTTCCAAAATTTGCTGCTTAATGCCATATGTATCCTGAAAACTTGCAGTATTGTCTATGGTGTATTTGCACATTGTGCAAGTCCCACATCTTCTGAAACCTTGTGTTTGTTTAGGTAACCAAGTATTCGAACTCCCAATTTCTAGTATAGGGAGCAGAGATGGACTCAATACATTTTTTATGGTTTTGGCTCGTTTGAAGATTATAGTCGGGTTGTCCTTAATGTAGTTCCTGACGTGTGGGTCCAATTGTAGCAAATGCCAATTCCTTTTTAGGATCTTCCTTAAAATTCCATTATTCTTACAGTAAGTCGTAATGAAAGTCACTTCCTCTGTTTGGTTGTTGATTCTGGTTTTCGTAGTTAGGGTGTCTGCTCTGTTAAGAGCTTTGGCTTTCCTTTGTGCTTTGGCAATAATCTTAGTTCCATATCCTCTGGCCTTAAATCTTCTTGAAAGCAGTTGACATTCTTGCTCAAAAGTTTTTTGTTCCGAACAGTTTCGCCGAGCTCTAATGTATTCTCCACTAGGGATGTTCCTTACAACCGAAGAATGATGACAGCTGGTTGCAAATAAAGTTGAATTAGCCTCTGTAGGCTTCCTGAAGGTCCTAGTCAACAGTTGATTATTTTTCACATAGATATTTAGATCCAGAAAATCTATTTGTTCTTTGCTGGTAATCCCAGTAAATTCAATCCCCATAAGGTTATTATTGGCTCTAGTCTTGAATTGTTCTAACTCCTCTTGTTCACCTTTCCAGATAAGTAACACATCGTCGATATAGCGGGTCCAAAGAATCACATGATCCTGATATATTTCATCTCCATAGATGTGTTTATCCTCATACATTGCCATTGTGAGGTTGGCGAGTGCGGGGGCAAATTTTACTCCCATCGCCACTCCTCTTGTTTGCTGATAAAATTCTCCATTGAAAATGAACACGTTATTTTGCAAAGTTAAAAGTATCATTTCCTTGAGCATGTTAACTGATTGAAATTTTGATGCAGTTTGATTGGAAAATATATAATCTATTGTCTCAAGTGCCGTGTCATGCCTGATGGATGTGTATAATGCCTTTACATCCCATGTGGCTAATATATAATCAAATTCCCATTTGATGGATGCCAATTTATTGATTACAGAAGTTGTGTCCTTCAAAAAAGCTTTGGTCTCAGTGACAATGGGGCTAAGTATATGGTCAATATACTGTGCCATGTTCATTGTTGCCCAATCAATTCCACTCAGGATAGGTCTTCCTTCTGGTACTTTTTCAAAAGCCTTGTGAATTTTTGGCAAAAAATATATTGTGGGTAATGTTGGTTGCTGCATATCTAAAAATGATCTTTCTTCATCTGTGATTAGCCCTTTTCTATGCCAGTTTGTTATGGATTCCCGCAACTCATTTAAGATCTTCTTTTTGTCTATGATGTCGTTCAGTTCTTTAGTTACTGCCTTGTAGAAGGTGTCGACCAGGTTGTCTGTGGTTAATTGTGGAGTAAACTTAGATTTCAGTTTGAGATCCCTCGTTTGGAGACCAGTTTGTTGTATCTTGAGATTCTGTATGGTTTCATGAATCGGTCGATCTGTGGTATCTTGTAATGAACTTAAGAGGTGAATGTTCCTTATATCTTTAATGGTATAGTCACTATCCTCAATGTCGGGTTCTTTGGCATGAAACATCGGAACTTGTGTTGCAAAAAATTTCTTGAGTTTCAATTTTCTAACAAATTTGAACAAGTCTATGTGCACGTTAATTTGGTCAAAGTTGGTGGATGGAGCAAAAGAGAAACCTTTGTTTAGAAGTGCTATATCTTCTGTTTTTAAGTGATATTCTGACAGGTTCAAAATTAAGGTGTCTGTTTGTTCTTCTTGGCTGCTTCTCTTGCTCCTGCTCTTGTCAAACGTCTGAAATCTTCTAGAGCGTCCTAGTGGAGTAGAGGAATCATAGGACTCCACGGTTACCCTAATTACACATGCGACCTTAACTGTATGAACACAAAAGATAAAAAGGGCGCAGAGTTCTTCGACATTAGTACCAAAAAATAGATTCCTCACTTTTTTGTTGTTTGTATCGAGACAAAAAGAAACACAAAAGACCAAGTAAACAAGATTATGATAATTTGACCAAAGGAGAAAGAAAAGCTTTGGTGGAATTGAAACAGAATCAAAATTTGACTATAAAAGCTGCTGATAAAGGAGGAAAAATTGTGGTTATGAACAGGGCAGACTATGTAACAATGGCCGAGAACCATCTAAATACTCCTTTTTGTTATCACAAACTTGAAGGGAACCCAAAACAGAAGATCTTAAATGAGTTGCGGGAATCCATAACAAACTGGCATAGAAAAGGGCTAATCACAGATGAAGAAAGATCATTTTTAGATATGCAGCAACCAACATTACCCACAATATATTTTTTGCCAAAAATTCACAAGGCTTTTGAAAAAGTACCAGAAGGAAGACCTATCCTGAGTGGAATTGATTGGGCAACAATGAACATGGCACAGTATATTGACCATATACTTAGCCCCATTGTCACTGAGACCAAAGCTTTTTTGAAGGACACAACTTCTGTAATCAATAAATTGGCATCCATCAAATGGGAATTTGATTATATATTAGCCACATGGGATGTAAAGGCATTATACACATCCATCAGGCATGACACGGCACTTGAGACAATAGATTATATATTTTCCAATCAAACTGCATCAAAATTTCAATCAGTTAACATGCTCAAGGAAATGATACTTTTAACTTTGCAAAATAACGTGTTCATTTTCAATGGAGAATTTTATCAGCAAACAAGAGGAGTGGCGATGGGAGTAAAATTTGCCCCCGCACTCGCCAACCTCACAATGGCAATGTATGAGGATAAACACATCTATGGAGATGAAATATATCAGGATCATGTGATTCTTTGGACCCGCTATATCGACGATGTGTTACTTATCTGGAAAGGTGAACAAGAGGAGTTAGAACAATTCAAGACTAGAGCCAATAATAACCTTATGGGGATTGAATTTACTGGGATTACCAGCAAAGAACAAATAGATTTTCTGGATCTAAATATCTATGTGAAAAATAATCAACTGTTGACTAGGACCTTCAGGAAGCCTACAGAGGCTAATTCAACTTTATTTGCAACCAGCTGTCATCATTCTTCGGTTGTAAGGAACATCCCTAGTGGAGAATACATTAGAGCTCGGCGAAACTGTTCGGAACAAAAAACTTTTGAGCAAGAATGTCAACTGCTTTCAAGAAGATTTAAGGCCAGAGGATATGGAACTAAGATTATTGCCAAAGCACAAAGGAAAGCCAAAGCTCTTAACAGAGCAGACACCCTAACTACGAAAACCAGAATCAACAACCAAACAGAGGAAGTGACTTTCATTACGACTTACTGTAAGAATAATGGAATTTTAAGGAAGATCCTAAAAAGGAATTGGCATTTGCTACAATTGGACCCACACGTCAGGAACTACATTAAGGACAACCCGACTATAATCTTCAAACGAGCCAAAACCATAAAAAATGTATTGAGTCCATCTCTGCTCCCTATACTAGAAATTGGGAGTTCGAATACTTGGTTACCTAAACAAACACAAGGTTTCAGAAGATGTGGGACTTGCACAATGTGCAAATACACCATAGACAATACTGCAAGTTTTCAGGATACATATGGCATTAAGCAGCAAATTTTGGAACACATTAATTGCAGAAGTAAATATGTTATATATGTCATTATATGTTTATGTCACAAAATGTACATAGGAAGTACGATAAGAGAATTAAGGATTAGAATAAGAGAACACCTTTCAGGAATAGGGAATCCTAATTCTAACTCACCATTAGCACAGCATTGGCAAAAAGAGCATCAGTGCGATGAAAAAAGACTTTTAAAATTTTTGGGTCTAAAAAGAATAACCTTAGGACCAAGAGGAGGAAATTTGGAGCTGAAATTACGACAAGAAGAAGCCAGAATGATTTGCAAATTTAGAACTGTTGAAAAAGGTTTAAACTCTGACAATGAGATGTATTCTTTTCTCTGAAAATATTATAAATGTAGTATCCTGTTTTGTGGGTTTCATGAAAGAATTATCACCTCAGAAACATCAACACACAAAAAGGTACACATGTCCCATAACATACACACCGAAATGTACTTAGGCAGAGGCATCAACATTGATCAAAAAGATTAACATAATGATATTCGGAGGCATGATACATTGTGTCTTATAATATCACAAGACTGATTAAGACACATTTTGTCACATTACGCAAGAATTAATCAGATGCCAATACATTTTTTGGAGATACAGTAACTTGTGTCCCATTGACATGACTTGCGTCAAAAAAGGAGAAAAGGGGAGGAGTCTTCAACGATTTAGGGAGTGTCCTTGTAATAACATTTAGAATAACATTTGTTATGAACTTTGTTTGGTGTTACACACCGCTTCATTAAGACTAAAAAAGTATTAGAACATTTTGTCTTTAAAAGAGCGCAACTATTTTCGATTACGTGAACGTACGTCCAAACAAACACAAAACACAATACCGATATAGAGTTTTAGCCCAAAATATGGCGGACAATGTAGAAACAGAAGTAGGACATAGGTTTTCAGCCCCAAAATATGGCAGACAACATAGAAACAGAAGTAGGACATAGGTAACCTAGTAACGTGATCAAACAAAAGACGAGATTGGGAGACACAATCATACAAGGACTGAAAGGGACGACTTTGAGGAAATAGAGGTAAGCAGGAAAGCCCACCAGGTGGGAAAGGAATAAGGTTCACGGACATGTGGGCCTGCGTGTTTTACGACTGTAGATATAACAAACAAAAGGAAAAGGAAAAATAGGAAAGGACAAACACCCTCCCCTAGAGTTTTTGAATGCAATGTAACGTGGTGAGAACAGCATATCCTTGTAATTTCTGTGTGCACGTATTTAAAGCATGAACACAGCATTGGATAGACTTTATATAGAGACACAATTTGTGCCCATAATACAAGGCAGTTAAACGAGCATATGTAAATGCTTCCCCTACAGGGACACGGGATTTAACCCATGACTGATTCAAGCTTTTGAGAACATTTAAGAGGACGGTTACATTGGGTAAGAAATACAATGAACATAAGCATACAATAAATTATTCTAAATATACCAATGTACTCATTAAAAAAATAGGATTAACACCATTGACATATTGTTTAACAATCATGTGTTTTTATATTTTTTTCTCTTCTCGCTTTCCCACAAACCTCCTTCCTTTCCCCCCCCCCCAAACATGGCCATGTTATTATGATTTTGTTAATTATTTCTTAATTCATGCATGTGCAAACGTTCTTGTGGACCACATTGGTGTTTACTTAAATCAATTTATTATGCACTGTTTTTGATATTACTTGTCATTTGTTGATACCAGCCCTGATTTGAGAAAGACGTTGGTTACGTTGAAACACGTGTCATCACTAAAGGGCAACAGTTTTCTATATAAATATTGGTGAATCAAAACACAAATCTTGTGTGGTACCTTATTTCCTTCTCCATCTGTATGGAGTAAAAACAACTTGGGCGCATGAGCAACACATAAGGGTAACACTTTGTGTTATGTACTAGCTGAAGCCAAGCTGGTGGCGCATGATCTCATGGAATCTACAGTGGATCATATCGATACCTCAGGCCGTGCCATCTGTATTGCCACAGACAAGAGAAGGACAGCCTGGCTCCGGGCAACAAAGTTCAACCCGGATGTTCAGGAGCGCATTCTAGATCTACAGTTCGAGGAGGGGGGGGGGGGCTCTTCCACTCCTCTACGGACGAGGAGCTGGACAAAAAAGAAAAACAGCTCACAAACGGCAAAGTCTTTATCCATCCTTATAAAGACCACGCCCAAATCGTACACCCGATCTCAGCAGTGCTCGGAAAGGGGTTTTGCATATGGAGGGTTCCGTGGCTTCCAGGAACGCAGATCCAGGCAGCCGGACCGCTCGCTGTCTCAGAGCCAGCGCAAACAACAAAAAGTGGGGGGGGGTAAAGTCTTTTTCCAGTCCCCCCTCCTCAGCAACAGCCTCCGAGGGAAAGAAAGCATGACATGCATCACCGGGTCCACGTGTCTCTGGTGGTGGTCAGGCTTGCTCTCAATGCACATTTCTGGTGCCAGAATATCGTGGACCCCTGGATCCTCTCTGTAGTATCCATGGGGTACCGCCTTCCTATCCCAGCCTCTCCTCCCGTCCACTCCCACAGGTTGGGACAGTAACTCTTTTGGCGTAAATCCGGTCGCTCGAAGAGAGCCAGGCAGTAGAGGAAGTCCAGCCTCCCAGCGAGGCTTTGGCTTTTATTCCAGGATTTCCGCCATTCAGAAGAAGAACCAGGCGTGCCTGAGTTGTGCTGGACCTTTCCACCCTCAACCTCTCCCTTACCCCTGCAAAAATTCAAGATGGTTACTCCAGCTTTTATAGCAGAGACATTGGACAGGGGAGACTGGATGTGCTCCCTTGACCTGAAGGACGCGTACCTACACCTCCCGATTTGGCAGCCCCATCGTTCTTTCCTACGGTTCAGGATCATGGGCTACCATTTTCAATACAAGGTCCTTTCTTTTGGCCTCAACTCGGCCCCCAGGGTCTTTACCAGACTCATGAATGCCGTGGTGGCAATCCTCAGAGCGCACGGCCTCCACATCTACCCATACCTCGATGACTGGCTCGTCAAAGGTACATCTCCGGAAGCGGTTCGCCACTCTTACCATGCCCTTATGAACACACTGCAGGATCTGGGCTTCTCGCTCAATCTCAAGAAGTCACAGCTGCAGCCTACGCAGACTCTGACATTCCTGGGCCACGTGCTCCGAGAAGGTCTTCCTGTTGGAGTACAAAATCTTGGCCATCAAGAGCGCCACCACCCACTTCCTCAGCAGAGGAGGGATCTGGGCTTGGTGGTACCAACATCTCCTGGGTCTACTGGCAGCGGTCCTGTTAGCCGTTCCGCACACAAGACTAAAGATGAGGAGGATTCAGCTGCACTTCGCGGCCTCATGGAATCAGGAGCGTGGCTCTCAATCCGAGATGATCAACGTTCCGCCATCTCTCCACCCGGACCTAACATGGTGGTCCAGGGACTGCAACCTACAGACGGGCAAGCCCTTTCGGCTGCCCTCGCCGCAGGCCACCATCACCACAGACTCCTCGCTCGAGGGCTGGGGAGACACCCTGGACGATGTCTCGGTCCACGGCACCTGGACTCGACAGGAGCAGAATACCACATCAATTGGTTGGAGCTGAACGCCAACAGGCTAGCGCTCAGAGCATTCCTACCACTTCTCAGGAGCAAAGTTGTTCTCATCCAGACAGACAACTCGACCAGCATGTACTACATCAACAAACAGGGAGGCACCAGATCCCCTCCTCTGTGCAGACTGGCAATCAGCATGTGGGAGTGGGCCCTGGAAAACGACATTTACCTCACGGCAATCCACCTCCCTGGGGAATACAACCAACGACAGGCTCAGCAGGCTGGGAGCTAACAATTGCGAGAGGCAGCTAAACGACCTTGTTATTCAGGAGATCTTCAACAGGCGGGGTCACCCCCACGTGGATGGCTTTGTCACCTGGCACAACAAGAAGTGTCCCCAGTTTGCATCCTGGCAAAGGCAAGGGCGCGGCTCTCTGGGCGACGCATTTCACCTCCAGTGGACTGGCATGAAAGCCTATGCCTTTCCGCCCACTCCTCTGATCCACAGGGTAATTTGCAAAATCAAGGCGTCTCGCGGCTACTCGTCATTCTAATAGCTCCATGGTGGTCGGCCAGGCCATGGTTTTCGGAGCTACTCAGCCTCTTGGAGGAACCCCCGATTCACCTCCCGACGGGCCCAGCACTTTTTTTGGCACAGCAGGGGGGCAGAGTCATCCACCCTGAACCAGGGAAACTGGCCCTCACAGCGTGGTACCTGAGCAGGTAACGCTTCCGCACCTACGCCTGTCACAGGCCAATCTGGAGATCATACAATGCACCAGGAGCAAAGCTACCAGGGCCCAGTACAAAAGCAAATGGACCAGATTCTGCCTCTGGGCAGACTCCAAGGGAATCGACCCCTTGGCGTGCACTTTGGACAACGCGCTTTCCTTTTCGGCACACCTCGCTCATTCAGGCGTACGGGTTGACCCCTGCCACACTTGCAGCCATTGGGACTTGCAAGAACTTGGAGCAGGGCATTTTCTCCTCCTCCAAACCAATAGTCAAGAAACATCTGACGGGTCTCGCTAAGCTCTACCCGCCCGTCAAGAGACTGCCCCCTGTTTGGGACCTTAACATAGTCTTGGGTGCCTTGGCGCACAAACCATTCGAGCCAATGGCGTCCGTGGACTTCAGGCTGGTCACAATCAAGACAGCCTTACTAGTTGGCCTTACCTCGGCTCGTAGTGTCAGCGAGATCCAGGCGCTGGTCGCCTCTGAGCCATATACCACCTTTCACAAGGACAAGGTAGTCATGCGAACGCACCTGGCATTTACGCCCAAGGTTCCGTCTGCTTTCCACTTGAACAAGAAAATAGTTCTTCCATTTTTTTTTCCCGCTCCCAAAGACGAAGCACAAAGAGTGCTGCACTGCCTCAATGTCATGCGTGCCCTGAAATTCTACTTGGACTGGACAAAGGGCTTCTGCAAATCGGATGCTCTTTTTGTCACTTTCGGAGGCTCAAGACCAGGCCTCTAGGGCTTCCATATCCTGCTGGATGGTCTCTGCCATCAAAGAAGCGTACGAGGGCCAGCACAAGCTGCTTACGGCCAACATGCATGCCCACGCAGTCTGGCCCAAGGCAACGGCCATCGCTTTCCAGTGCCATGTCCCTTGGCAAGTCATTAGCAGGGCGGCCATTTGGGCCTCTACCTCGGCTTTCTGCAAGCCGTTACTGTTTGGATGCCGGCTTTAGATCAGATGCTGCCTTCGGACAGGTGGTTCTTAGAAACCTGCTTGCTTAAGGAGGGTCTCCTCTCCACCCTGGGGCTACACTCAGTTGTAATTGCCCATGCAGTATGGAGGAAAGGGGACGGGACGTAAGAGTAATTATAAGTTACTCACCGTAGTGACTAACTAGTCACCTTTCCTCCATACGTCGCACCATCCTCCCCCCTAATAAAACTGGTGTCATTATGCAATGTTAATCTATTGTCGACGTGTCTATGGGACTGAGGTGTGGCGCCGGAGGGCGGAGTCAGGGCAGCGCATGCTCCCAGGGCTGCACCCCTGCACGCCTCTAAATTTAAAGGGGAAGAAGGTTTTTTCTCGTGAAAAAGGTTCTGTCTCCCGTCCCTAGGAAGGGACACCGATGCAGTATGGAGGAAAGGGGACTAAGTAAGTCACTACGGTGAGTAACTTGTAATTTTCTTGTTCAACTTTACCTGGGCTGAATAGTGACAAGAGGGAATTGTGTTTATATGACTTTGCTACCAACAATTATGTACTATAAAGAGTAAAGGGGTTCCCTTATCCTCGCACACTGGTTCACTTTATAGACTTGAAAATGCTGCAATGAGTCTTTGCATTTAATTTGTTGAGACGTTCATAGGAGTGATTATTATCCACAAATGTTGTAGAAACCTTCAGATTTGACCAACAGTCATTACCACCTAGCTTGGCATCAATGGTTAGAAATCTTTACCCAGATTTGTATAGATTGTCATTGCCAATTCTATAGCTATGTGATTCGTCCAGAAGGCTTTTTCAAGGCTTGTTTGTTATTTTCCACATTGGTAATATTAACATTAGCAATATTAAAAGTTAGTCTACCACCAAACTATATCGGTACTTTATTTGGGGTCTTAATAACCGTAGTGAGAGACAATCCTGTACTTGCTCTCTAAATATTGTGTTGTGATTTCCCTTAGGACCTGTTTTAGAGTTTATTTCTCCATATCCATGCTGTTAAATAGTATCTTAATAGATGTCTGGTCTCATATCCATGTTGTGCTTAGATGATAATTAGTGTTATGTGGGATGGCTGTGGATGCATCCTGCCACGTAGCGCTAAGAATGGCGTTCCTTGTACTACCCGTGTAAGTGAACCCGGACGTGAGGGTAAGGGAACCCTTTGATCATTACAAATGGGATTAAGCTTGCTTTGTCCAGATGAATGACCTACAGCATAGTTGCTCATTGTGTACCTCAGGATGTTATGGACTTCAACTTCCATGATCCCTAGCAATCATAGTCAATAGGGCAGGATTGAGAGTTGTAGTCCAAAACATCTGGAGGGCCACATAATGAGTATCAATACTCTAGAGGGCACCCTTCTTGTAAAGTGAATACCTAGTCACACTGCTAAACACTGTTTCTGTTAGCCAATGGGGCACGGATGTAGCCATATATGGTCCTGGCCTTGGAAGAAGGGGGCAATAGTGGCAAGACAACATATTGCTGAATACATCAATACCATTGAGGAAACTGATTGACAGGTGGGCCCCCCACACCTAAGTAAAATGGGCTCAAAATGCAACGGGAATGGTCTTAACATGGAAGAGGAGAAAGACTTTTCACAGCAATTGGCCAAGCATTAGGCCACACAATTCCTTTCCTGGAACATAGCAGGGGCTAAGTGGAAATTTGCAAATCCCGATATTTAATTTTTTAAAATAGTATGAGGTGATCTTATTGCAGGAAACGTGGGCATTGGAGAACTCTTATTAATGCTTTTGTGTCCTATGGGGTAGTCGCTAATATAAATAGTAGGGGCAGATGCTTTGGCGTCCTGGTAACATTGATTAGGGCTTCCTTTGATTGCAGCGCGGAGGTAATTAGGACTGATATGGATTACCTTCAAATGTTGCTGTTATCCTGGCGGAATGGGGCTGGGGGGAGGGGATCTGTGGCAGTCCTCACTTTTTACAATAGCCCACACAAGCCTGAGGCAAACAGGCTGCAGAATATGAACATTTTTTATTGACAAACAATTGGCATTGAGGACAGATAGTACCACTACTTTCCTGGTAGCGGGAGATTTTAATCTTAAAAATTGGTCTGGGCCTGTTGGACAACCTTCTAGATCTTTCATATGACATAATGCTTAAAATCCCTAAAGCACAGATGCACAACGCTTGTGTCTGCGCCAAATGCCTCCGTTTTTGTTTGTCTTATAGTATGGGGAATGTGTGCAGTTAATGGCTGTGTCCTTCCCAATATTCCAGGCCTTCTCACATTTCGAAACCACCCGCTGTCCTGCACCATTGATTATTTTTGCCTCTCAGTGACTTTGGAATTTGAAGTACTGGGGGATCCCTGTAGTGATCACTATCAGATTAGTCTAAAATTGCACGGGATTGAGGGGAAAGAAAAGAAGGTTAATAGCATTTTTTCCAAATCTAGCAGATGTTGACACGATGGTGAATAAGCGAGAATTGGGCCAGAATTGTGTACTCTAACTATATCCTGAAATTCTGGCGGAGCACACTGTCCTTGTGTTTTGTATATTTTAGATAATCTGTGGGATACATTGACCCACTCAGCAGAATTCTCATCCATAACCAAGCTGCACTTCAGCAGTTAACAGCAAAAGGGCTGCGCTGGCTCCTTTGAGCACCACGGCCTTGCATCAAAACTGCGTTTTGCTGCTACAAAATGATGGCTGCACTGTCTTGCCAAGCACCTAGTGGGCAACTTGGAACAGGGAGCAGACTGAGAAAGGCTGCTCGTGTGTTTTCTTGTGTGCACTAAAGAAGCGAAGTGAAAAGCAGCGCTGCTCTGCTGCTTGCTAAAAAATTACCATTGAAAAGGGAATATTTTACATTTAAAATGATGCAGTCCTGACGCTCTTCATCTGTTTAACATCACACTGCTTTTAGCAGTGAGACCCTGCCATGCCCGACCATATTCAGATTGCTCTCCAGCAGAAGAGAGCATTATCCCTGAATGACAGGCTGTATCAGACCAGATCTGGGAAATCAACAGAAGGTTTACTTTCAGCCGCACGGGAAAACGCTTGACTTTTGTGCTACAAAATGTCAAAATAAACCCTTCAAAACCAACCCTAGCTCTCTGCGCATAAGTCAATTTCATTGGACATTTGCCTTGAACATACTGCTATATGAGAGAAACTGACTAGGGCTGCAAAACAATATTCGTAATTCAGATGGAAGAGAAAAAACGAAATTGAGAGGGACATCCCAGCAGACTTCACCACGTGTCAAAATGTGCTTTTGCAAATAAGAAAAATACCTGTTTTAAAAGTGTAATCTCGAATAAGGCCCTGTCATTGCCTAAAGGGGATTTTGCAGGAAAACATATATTTGGGATGTATTATTTCAACAGGCTTGTTTCTAATTCAGAACAAAATAAAATAAAATAAATAAACAAATGTATTGGCTGGACTGGGAAATCAGCCCAAACAGGTTTCTGCCATGGCTCAAGGGACACAACCCCCTAAACTGAGTTCCCCTCCTGGAGAAGGCGACCAACATAGGCTGGCCTATCCGATTCTTGGGGGTAGGTTTAGCTTAGTTCTGCCCAACAATAAACCCGGTGATGTCACCCGCTTTTATATAAGTGGATATAAGTGGTGGAAGCTCACAGGGACAGGGCACTCTCTCCTGAATTTCCAGTGCCTGCGTATCCAGACATTCCAGATCCATCTTTGCAAGATTCCAGACTCTGCCAGGCCAAAGCATAGCTGACCCTATCCCAGCAAGGCCAGAGCATAGTTGACCCTATCCCAGCAAGGCCATTGATTCAGAAACCCCACTAAAATCCCAATAACAAGGGGGGGGGGGAAGCTGCGGTACCCTTTTGGGAGCATCCTGTGACCAGACCAGCTTTTTGCCCACTACCTACATGCCCGCTGTACCCTTGCCATCCAGTGACCAGACTTGCACAGCTGTCTTTTGCCAGGAGAGTCCGCCGTGCTGTGACCAGAGCCTTGAGCCCAGAAACCTGGTTGGCTCTCCCAGATCCCAAACTCAAGTGCGGATTGTGAGTATTTCCCCATCCCAAAGCAACACATAGCCTACCCCATCTTGACCCTTTGTCTTTGTCATATTTTCTAAGTAATCCCATCCATACCTGATAACTTGTAAAACTGTTCTAATTCTCTGTGCATTTTGTCCTTGATTTCATAGTGTTGGCTCCAGCCTGCCATTAATTTCTACCTTGCATAGATCCTAAGTCTTTAGTCATATTTGGAATAATTTAAATTAATTCCCACATAGAGTTGAACACGGGGTAAAAAGGTTAAGTTGCAAATTAACCTTGGAACGTCCCGTGTCTTTCTTTAACAATCTAGTCTTGATAATCCAGTTTAAGTAAAACCTGTCCTTTTTCTTTCCAAACCGATTTTCTCTTTTTAATTGCTTTATTTTACCAAAACCACATTTCTTTTACCTTGAAAATCTCATCCAATTATTCAGCTATAGTCACTCTTTCACTTCTATATCGTCCCTGTGATGTGCATCTATCACCCAGCCTAAAAACTGCATTCCGATTCTGTGTATTTCACCTGTTTTAAAAAACAAAGTTTTGACATTTAAAACTGCAAAAAAACTGTAAATTGCAACTTTTCAACGTGTGAATTTGGCTGCACTGGGTTTTTATTTCAAGTTGCTTTTTGAACTGTATGCCCTTTGCTGATTCCCTGCATTGTAGTTGCTTGTGATATTACATCCCTGATACAGTGATTAAAAAATATGTACCTCATTATTTAACCACACATATAATGAATTGGTCAAATTCTGAGTGTCATTTATGCCATTGCAAAGGGTTTTTGCTTCTTATTTTGTTGGATTTTGATTCTGTTTGCTGCCTCATATCCCTGACTCCCTGCTGCTTCCTCCTATCCACTCAGAATTCAAGTGATTGAGGTCTGGGGGAAACCTTAACTCGGGTGCTATCTAACCTTATTGAAAAAGTGCTCCTATTCATTTGTGCTTTGGATATGTTCTTGTAGAAGTTTACCCAAGTGCATTTCAGTGGTTTTCATGGTAATTATCACCCCAATATAAAATTGTGTGATTTTCTTTGAATTTAATATAATTAAATAGTGTATTCCCACCAACCGGCCGGGTTCATGGTCCATTGTGACCCAGATCCTCACACAGGACCCTCAGATAAACATGGCGGCCCAGAACCCCACAAACCAAGGGTCTGCACCCCAGAACAATGACGGGGAGAGAACCCTGATAATTCACTGGTTCCTGAGGAGGCGGCACAGGGGGAATGGGGGTGGAAAGCCCTAGAGGAAGCTTTCCTCCTCACCCGTGAAAAGCCCCTAGACACACCGAAACTAAAATCTCTGGACCCCTAAAATCTGCAACCCAGGGAACAACAAAGGGTGGGTAGGAGAAATAAAGACCTCAAGAAGGCCCATTTTGGGGTGGAAGTTAGGGTCCTCCAATTTGAAGAGGAAGAATCCTTAGAGGATTCTGGAAAGAAAATCTTCTCCTTCAGGGACGGGGGAATTCCTCCCAAAGAAAAATGGGTCCCAAGAGACCCGAATGAAGACTGGGTGGGTGTGGGGACTGATTGAGAGTCACCCATCCCTGAACCCCAAAATTGCCATTCTGAGAAAGAAATGGTGAAGGAGGGATCCTCCACACAAACTGGTCCTAGCGACTGCCTCCAGGTAAAAGGTGGCTGCACAGAGGTAGGGGAAAAATAGGATTCTGAAATCCCACCTATTTCAGGATGTCAAATTTTTATTACAGATTCCCAGACTCTGGGACAGAAAATTGTCCAAAATGCCACCATGTCAGAGTCCAAAATAAAGAAATTGACCACCCATTACCTTTGCCCACTTGAGGAGGAGGGGAGATTGTATGCCCCCGTTCAAGTGCAAGGGCAATGTACAATTTCAGCACAGGTAGACGCTGGATCCCAAATCACTTTCCTGCCAAAAAGGGCTTTTGAGCAGATAAATTCAGGAACGGGGGAGACCCACAAGATCCCTCTTACTTACCCCTCTTCCTGGACAACTCCATAACTTCGACGGGAATGAAATACCTGTCAAGGGGACTGTAGATTTGGAAATAAAAATTGGGCGACACAAGGTGAAACACCCGGTCATAGTTGTGACTCCAGAGGGAACGCCCTGCCTACTAGGGAATGACATCCTCCGCAGGTTGTCTCCCCTAATAGACTCTGTGAACTAACAGGCCAATAAAATTAAAACAGAGTCAACCATGTTAGTTTAAATGGCACATGCCACATGGTTGAACAGAAATCTGATCATATTGAGTTTCCTTTCCAAAACAATCAAATACCTGATGTGACAGTAATTGCTCTAGGACAACAAACTGGTCATAGGAACTCCTCTCCATTCCTGAAAATCAACCTTCCTTCCAGTTTTAAGTGGCATTCCACACTGGAAGGAAATACTTTGAAGTTTTATACTGATTCACAATCGATCAAACCCACTTCTGTAGTCAATAGTGATGAGAAACCAGCTCAAAGTTTAGCTGACATTCAGAAAATTAGAGAACATTTCTTCCTCCCTATTCAGTTAAATGAGGGGAAGGAGTCTGTTCTCGCCCGAGTGTGCGTGAAGAACGGAAAGAGCTTCATCCATGTTCAGGAAGCTCCTAAAAGATCCAGCCATTCCCACATTTAAATTGATCGATAAGTGGGAAATGGGCCTGGAAACTCCCAATTCCAAACATCTCCTGCCTAGCAGGTGTATGCTCGAAATTTCTGTAGGTAGCAAAACCATAGAACATAATTGTTGGGTTGTGCGAGATGTCCCTGCAGCATTCTTTTTAGGCAGTGACATTTTCAATCGGTTTGCAATTAATTTGGACCTGATAAATTACAAGGCCTGGTCCAGACTATGGGGCAATCCCATGGGCTTTGATGATTCAGAGAAAGCATTTCGTTCAGCCCAATTGCTGCCGCATGCGGTTGAAGTTCAAATTGGAGAGGTCGTCACCATCCCCGGACAGACACGACTATTCCTACTTGAATTAAAAATGAAGAGGACAGAAACGGACAAAATCCTGACGCATATGTGCACCTCCATGCCCATCTCCAACGGCAGGGGTTGGGGTTGAACCCAACAACATTAGTCCATGTACAACACAACACCATTCCAATATTGATGGATAACAGCGACCCTAGGAGTATCACTCTGGGCGCAGGCACCATTATTGGAATGGTGGTTGATGACCGTCATTTTTCCATGGATCTCCAAAATTAACTGATAGGACCAATCCCCAATAACTGCTATGACAATGACAGTGACAATCACATACCACCAGACAGGATCTTCGCCTGGCAAGGGGGGAATTTCCTGGTGTACTCTTCCTGCCCTTAGGGGGGGAGCAAGAGGGGACCTGTGACATCAGACAGGATGAGGTGATATTCCAGGTCCACAATGACTGCCTCTTCTACCTGAAACCCTCTGTCCAGGTCAATACTCTAACCAGAAACCTCTCCACCCAACTGGAGGAGGCCGCTGAGATAGCAAAACCCGAAGTCCTTCCTGGCTTCAGGCAAATGGTTGAAGAGCGGGTCAACCTAGCTGATGCCTGTGAGCTGATGTCTGGAGCGAAAGCAGAAGTTGAAACAGGTGTTCTTATATTTCCAAGATGTCTTTGCTGTGGACTCGTACGACTGTGGTCACCCCGAGATCATACTACAATTCCCACGGACCCTGGAATGACTCCAGTATTTGTGAAGCAATATCGCTTACCTCTCGTATCTATGGAGTCCCTGACGGAAATCATCAAAAACCTTGAGTCCCGTGGGATATTTCGTTCAGTCCACAGCACCTTCAATAATCCGGTGCTGGGGATTTTACAACCAAATGGCCAATGGTGAATCTGCACAGAACCTAGGGAGCTAAATAAACAGGTCCATATGTCCTGATGGCCTCTCCCCTACATTGACCAGGGGCTGGCCCAGATCCAAGGGTCAAAGGTATACACTGCCATTGACCTGACAAATGGGTACTGGACCGTGCCTGTCAGTAGGGAGGACCAATACAAGCTGGCCTTTACCTTTGGGAGGTTAGGGGGCTGCAGTACACATGGACCCGGACTCCCTTCGGATACATAAACTCCGGCAACAAATTCAACCTCTTCCTCCTTAAGGCCATGCCCGACTTCGGTGAAAGGGGCAACCTGGCCTATGTGGATGATGTCCTGATAAAAAGCTCAACTTTGGAGGAACACATAGAGGAAATCTGTTATATTCTGACCTAGTTGAGGGTTGCCAGAGCAAAACTGTCCTTCCAAAAGGGACAGTTGTGCAGGACCTGTGTCAACTTCTTGGGACATGAAATAACTCCTGAGGGTCTCTGTCCCCAGGAGAAGAAAGTGGAAGCACTCCTAAAACTGAAAGTCCCCACAACTCTGCGTGAGCTAAGAAGCCTCCTTGGACTGACTAATTATTGTAGGAAGTTCATTTAGGATTTTGGAGAGGTCACAAGACCCCTGATCCATCTGTTGAAGGGGGGGGTTCAAGTGGGAGTGGGGTCCAGAAGAAGCCGAGGAAGTAAAACTCAAAAGAAATCTCTCACAAGCGCCTTGTCTAGCTTACCCTATCAAAAACAAGAAGTTCTTTTTGGAGATGGGGTTCTCGAATACATGCCTGGCCGCAGTATTATATCGAAAGCATGACAAGGTCAATAAAGTAATCTCCTATGCAAGTAGGACTTTATCGTCGGTGGAGGAAAAATTCAACAATTGTGAGAAAGCACTCCTGGCAACGGTGTGGGCATTTAAGAATTACCACCCGTTCATCCAGGGGGAACACATCATAGCGGAGACTCCACACCAGCCTTTGCAAAACCTCCAAAGTGACAGAATCCGGGCTGGAAATATGAGTAATTCCAGAATTACCAGCTGGATTCTGTCAATGGAAGGCTTTCTTGTGGAGGTCAGATATGGCCAAAACAAGAAGAGTCCCCTCGCGCAAGGTCTGGCTGACTTGCATGATTGTGCCAGAGAAAACTGTCTCGAGGACAAAAGTCTTAAAACCCAGGACAGCATGGAGGCGTATCTGAATTCCCCGCACAAAGTCTATGAAGAAGACAAGTGCGAGGGAATGCCTCCGTTTATGTGGACGGGTGCTCCTACCATGTTGCCAACAACAGGGAAAAGGAACTGGTGGCCGGCGTGGGGGAATGCCTTGGTGAATGATGCACTGGAACCCTCCGCTGGGTACAAAATCTGTCCCTTCAGTAGTCGGGTGGCGGAGTTGATGGCAGTTCATTAGGCCATCCTCACTGCCGTCCAACACCCACTCCACGAACTGGTCATAATCGCAGATTCAGATTGTCTGGAATGGGTTCGTTTAGCACCTGGTTAATTGGAAAACCAGAGGCATGTTGTGTGCTAATAACAAACCTCTCAAACATGGCAAGCTAATACAAAATATTGATGATCTTGTCACCTCTGATGGGATGACCATCTATTGGAAGAAGATCAAGGGTCATTCCAGAATAGAGGGGCCAGACAATAGGAAGTGACCTCGCTGATCAGCTGGCCAAAACCGGAGCCATCCTAGGGGGATCTCCTAGAGATAGAGTCCCTGTTGGGGGAAATCCAGGTCGCTGAAGTCAGTAGGTCCCAGATAAATGCTCACAATGAACTCTCAACTGCCCAGTGGCGTATGGAGACCCCAGATGCTGATTTAATCAAGGCACAAAAAGGGTATCCGATTATTGGGAAGTTTTATCAACACATTGAGGACCCTGAGAAATTTCCTCTGACGGATACCGATTACATTGGGAAAGAGGACCTCTGGGTGTTGATGAAGTGTCCCAAAATGTTCAGAATCCAAGACGGTTTGTTAGTAAAGAGATCCATCTCTGGCTGTTACCACTGGGTGGTACCTACCTCATTCCCAAGCCTGATGCTTAGTCACGCCCATGATACAGCCACGACCGGTCATCAGGGGTTTCACACTACTCTAGAAATCTTGCGGGAGGTTGCATACTGGCAACACATTGGGCAGGACCACGACCAATATTTGAAGGGGTGTCTTGTGTGTGCACAATTTCAGCCAAGTTCACTCTCACTCCGAGCTCCCCTCCAGAAGAGTGTGATGACACTGCCTTGGTCAGATTTACAAGTAGATTTCATTGGGCCCGTGATTCGCTCCTCTAGGGGGAACAAGTGCATTGTAACAGTAACATGCTTGTTTACCAAATGGGTGGAATGTCTCCCGGCCCCAAATTGCAAATCAGAAACAGCAGCTGCCCTGATGATCAACCACATCTTCTCACGTTTTGACCTACCCCAAAGGATTGAGTCAGACCGAGGTTGTCACTTCACCAGCAAAGTGATGACAAGGATGTGAGAGATACTTGGGGTAAAAAGGAAACGTCACATTGCATACCGCTGTCCTCTAGTGGGGGAGTTGAGAGGTACAATAAAGCCATTGCGAGCATTCTAAAAAAGTTTGTGGCAGATTCTGGACAAGTTGGGACATTCGATTACCGCTTGTCCTGATGGCCATCAGATCTACACCATCTTCCGCGACCAAGATGTCTCCATTTGAGCTGATGACTGGGCGAAGGATGGTGCTACCTCAGCACCTGCTCTATAGAACACAAGAGCAGACACTGATAAACGCCTCCACAACTCATGAGTATGTTGAGAATCTAAGAAAACACCTTCAACTTGCCTTTGCATACGCTCAGCGGAATCTGGAAAAATCTGCAGAGGGCATGCAGACTGAATATGACCTAAAAACAAACCAAGTAGGAGACAGGGTGTACTTGTACAATTTCCAAAGGAACCAGACCAAGGAGCAGAAATGTCTACCGAGCTGGCGCGGTCCTTTTGAAATTGTAGATAAAATTTCACCTGTCGCCTAAGAATCCGCATCCCCAAAGGAGAGTTGGCAGAAGAGAAATGGGTCCATATTAATCAGCTAAAGAGTTGTCACCCCAGACATACTTTGCAGCGGATTAAGGAGCCAGTAGAAAGTCAAATAGCGAAGACATCTGGAGAATAAGAACAAGAAAAAGAAGAACCAGAAGGGAACAGGTAGGTTTATAGGTATAATTATTTGACAGGAAGTATTTTTCTTCATTGTCAGTACGAAAATGCTAGTAACACCAATAGTTATCTGTGGCCTCTGAGTGATTATTTTTCTTTATCGTCTAAGTACTGTAATGATCGTGATACATGTGTGTCCCACTGCTGTCAACCTTCTGGGAAGGCAGTCAGTGGGAAAATGTAGTAACCGGTTTATATTTATTCACTAGATTTGTACTGGTTCCGCCCATTTGTAGACCAAGAAGGACCTCCCCGGGGACCCAGAAAGGAAAGATAAAAGAAAAATCTGGGGGTGTCGCTCCACACCACAAAGAAAGATCTAAGGGGAAGCTATGGACGACGCTCTACGCTCCAACAAGAGACAATGCAAGGATAGAGATGTTCTGCTCTCGGATGGATGGAGGACTCCACCTAATGAACCCCACTTTGCCCTGCTCTCCCTCGACAAGTTTCAGAAGAGTTTGGGGGGGGGGGTTTGTGGGATTCATTGACCCACTCAGTAGAATTCCCACCCATAACCAAGCTGCACTTCAGCTGTTAACAGCAAAAGGGCTGCGCTGGCTCCTTTGAGCACCACGGCCTCACATCAAAACTGGCAAGAGTCCTGATCCGGTGTGTGACACCCTATTGGAGTCCTTTACAAAGCCTAGTGATGCCACTCATGCCAGTTTTGTAGAATTGATCGGACCTTTTCAAAAGACTTTGTGCCGAAATGTAAGAGGAAGGCAAAGATAAACAAGAACGTGTGTTTTATTAAACCATGTGCCTTTGCCAAAAATATGCTTCTGGCGGCTTACAATGTCCAATCTGTACCAAGCGCAACATCATCCAGGCAAGTGCAAGGTATCAGGTTGCTTTGGAAATAGGGGTGTAACGGTATAACGTTATATATACTGTGAACAGCTTAATTGAACTATAATAACCGTCACGTTGTTTATACCGGTATCCCGTTTTAGGGCCTGCAGCTATTAAGTGAGCTTTGAATGGATTGTGTCCTCCAACGTATTCCACATCTTTGACATGTAATGTCCACAGCTGTGTAGTTCGGAAGCTTTTTCGGCGTAGAGCATCCTGCGTCGATGACATCGGGTCGATGTCCCTCGAAGGCCTCCGTCAAGGGCGACGTCACCGGATGTTATAAATAGGACACAAATTTGTTTGCTTCGCAGACTCCGCGCGCCTCGTGTTTTACCTTGTGAAGATGTCTTCTTCTTCTACCCCTCGGACTCCGCGGTCTGGCTTCAAGACTTGCCGGGACTGCAAGTCTAAAATGTCAGTCACCGACCCGCATCACATTTGTTTGTGGTGCTTGGGCGAGAGTTACGACACCGACGACTGTTCTAAATGCCAGTCACTGACTGCTAAGGCCTTGCAGGAGCGTAAGGGAAAGCTTCAGGTAGGTAGGGGTGCTAAACCCAGTAAGTCCAAACGTACTTCCAAGTCCAAGGGTATGTCCACCGACTATTTGAGGTACTCTCCACGTCAGAAGGATTCTCGGTGGGTTTCTGTCCTGGAGTGGTTCCTGCCATTCGTCGTCCTCGTCTCGGCATTCCAGGAAACGCTGTCACTAGTCGCCTTCCCCGTCCTCCTCGAGGATGGTGCCTCGAGGAAAGTGGCTTGCCCAAGAAGTCCTCGACACCGGAGGAATGGGCTGCAGACAAGGCTCGGGATGGCCGCAAGAGACGTGCTTCCAGTTCTCTGTCCTCGTCCCTGGCGAGACCGCAGAATCCTGCTAAGGGCTCGAAGTCGACTCTGTCGGCGCAGTGTCCGTCGGATACAGACGTCGAAGCAGTGCATTCATATTAGCCCCCGGCACAGTGGCTCGCTTGACGTTTACGCCGAAGCCATCGGTGCTCTCGACGACTTTGGGGCTTTTTGGCCGAAATGTAGCATCAGAGATCCCTGATGTTGTGGATCCTCCTAGGAAGGCTACTTCTGAGTCTGAAAGGCCGGTGGTGGACTCCAGACCCTCTTCTGTCCCGAGGCAGGGTTTTCACCTCCCTCTGGATGACATTTATGAGGAGGAGGAAAGGTCAGTCTTTGATGTGGACCCTATTGAGCCTGATGAGGCGCCTGTCTTTTCTGGAGTGTCATTTGGAAGAGTTGAGGCAAACTCTTCATGATGCCAGTGGTTTGGAAACTTCTTCGGAAGTGGAATTTGGCAGGCCTGATAATTGATCAAAAAATACTGCCCTCCCGGTAGCGACCCCAGCTACTTATCTTCTCACCTCACTCCCGAGAGTTTGGTGGTTCAGGCGGCTACGGCCACCTCGAGGCAGGGGGCGTCCCCTACCATCCCTCCGGATAGGGACGACAAACACTTTGACGGTTGGGCACGCAAGGTGTTTTATGCATAGAGTATGGTGTTTAATTCATCCAACTCCACTTGTGCCTTGGCAAGATTTTCACACACTCTGTGGAATTGTGTTTCTCTTGTGGCTGAGCATATTCCCGAGGGGGAAGAAAGGGATTGGTTCTTTGCTCTCGTACAAGATGGCAAGGATGCCATGTGTGAATCCCTTCAGTCGGGTATGGACACGGCCAACAGTGTGAGATGGTCCATTGCTGTGAGCACCGTTATATGTAGGTTTGCGTGGTTGCTGAAGTCAGGTTTTGCCCCGGATGTGCAAGCCCGCCTTTTGAACATGCCCTTTGATGGCGCACATTTGTTTGGCAGCAAGGCTGATGTGAGAGCCTTGAGAGGTTGCAGACCTCAAAAGCTGCGGCAAAATCATTGAGCGCAGCTGTGCGTCAACCTCCGCCTTTTCATCCTAGGGGACAGCAGTGGAGGGGAGGTTCTTTTCGTTACTACTCCTCCTTTGGTAGAACGAGAGGCGCTGCCAGTCACAGTGGTCAGCGGAAAAATACCTGTGGTGGTTGGGGAAATAGAGTTGCCAAAGCCGCACAGGCAGCTGCCTCTTTGCCTTCAGGCGCTGCCGCAGCCGCTCCAAAACAGTCATGAGGCCATGTCCCATGGTTCGCCGGTTGGGGGCAGACTGTCTGATCTTCTCGAAGAGTGGTGAGCCATTACTTCGGATGTGTGGGTTCTGGATACAATAGCCCATGGCTACTGCCTTCCCTTCCTACAGCGTCCTCACAACAATCCACCAGGGAATCTCTCTTTGAAGCTTCCCGATTTGCTCCTTGTGCAGGAAATCTTGATCTGCTAGAGAAATGCGCTATATAACTGTTGCCTGTAGCGGAGAGGAACAGGGATGGTATTACTCTTATTTTTTTATTCCAAAGAAAGAAGGGGTATTGAGACCCATCCTGGACTTGCGTTAGTTGAACAAACTTCTCAGGAAGGACAAGTTCAAGATGGTCACTCTTTCTCAAGTCCTCCAGGCCCTTCAACTTCAGGATTGGTTGGTGTCTCTGGACCTTCAGGATGCTTACTTTCATGTGCCGATTCATCCAAAGCACAGGAAGTACCTGAGGTTTGCCGCTGGTGTCTCGCACTTTTAGTTTCAGGTCCTGCCATTCGGATTGACCTCCGCCCGAGGGTCTTCACCAAGCTGATGGTGGTGGTGGTGGCAGCGTATCTCACACAAGGGGGGGATTAACGTCTTCCCCTACCTGGACGACTGGCTGATCCGGGCACGTTCTCGTGAGCAAGCGCTGAATCATCTCTGTCTCACCTGCCGCTCCCTCCACAAGCTGGGCTTCGCCCTCAATTTCAAGAAGTCGCATCTGACACCTTCCCAGCAGCTCCACTACACCGGGACTGTGTTGGACAAGTCCTTGGGTAAGTGCTCGCCTCCCAAGGTAAGGGCTCATCACATTTTGCAGATGGTGGATAATTAGCAACATGCGTCTCCCAGCTTTCTAATTCTTAAGGTTGCTCGGCCATATGGCATCCTGAATTTTTCTGGTGCCAGAAGCCAGGTTGAGAATGAGATCCCTGCAATGGGTCCTCAAGATGCAGTGGTCGCAGTTCTCGGGCAAGATGTCGGATCCTGTTCAGATTCCACTCTTGGTCTCCCAGGACCTTCTGTGGTGGGCCAACGAGAGGAACCTGATGAAGGGGGAGTCGTTTTGGCAACCATGGCCAGAGGTGACTGTAGTGACGGATGCTTCCCTCACAGGATGGGGCGCTCATGCCGACGACTTGACCGCCAGCGGTCGCTGGTCTCCGTCGGAGTCCAAACTCCACATCAACCTGTTAGAGCTGAGCGCCATAAGGCTAGCCCTGAAGGCTTTTCTGCCGTCTGTGCTGGGGAAAGAGTGTCCTGATCATGACAGACAACACAGTGGCCATGCATTAAATCAACAAAAAAGGGGTGGGTATGGTCACTCCCGTTGTGCAGAGAGGCAATGCAGCTCTGATTCTGGGCCATCCAGCAGGGAATTTCACTCTCAGCGGTTTGTCTGGCCGGAGATGAAAATGCGGCAGCGGACACTCTGAGCAGGCAGAGCATGATCTCTCACGAGTGGGAGTTAGCTCAGGAAGTCCTTCTGGAGATATTCGCCCTTTGAGGAACCCCTCAAGTGGATCTCTTCACCACCAGTGCCAACCGGAAGTGCGAGAGATTCTGCTCAAGGGAATTTCCCCAAGGGAATTTCCCCCGAGAGGAGCCTTAGGAGATGCATTCGTAGTGGATTGGTCATTCACACTGCTGTACGAGTTTCCTCCATTTACCATCATTCCTCAAGTGTTAGAGGTTACGGAGGTTCGAATCCCACATGATCCTCATTGCTCCGGATTGGGCCAGGAGAGCGTGGTACCCGGACCTTCTAGAAATGTCCATCTGCCCTCCACGCCGTCTTCCCTACCAAGAGTATCTGCTCTCGCGAATTGGGGGGGGGGTCAGGTTCTCCATCCCGAGGTCAGGACTCTCAACTTTCACGCTTGGTATCTGAAAGGTTGAGATATAAGAATTGGGACCTCCCGGATGATTTGATGGAGGTGTTGCTTTCGGCCAGAAGGCCAGCAACAAAATCCCTGTACCGTTGCCGTAAGTTTCCGGTGTTCCATTCCTATGGTTTTGTCTTTCTTACTTTCTTTGGCCCTCAGGAGCCTTCAAGTAGGTACCATTGAAGGTTACTTGGGGACGCTATATATATTTAAGCGCTCGTCTGAAAAATGTTCTTACTTAAAGATTCCTTTTGATTCCTCAATTTCTTAAAGGACTGACTGTGTTCCCGCCGTCCTCTTTCCAGGTGCTGGTTTGGGATTTGAATTTGGTTTTGACATTTCTAATGGGTGCTCCATTTGAGCCTTTGCACTCTTGTCCTTTGAGATTATTGTCCTTCAAGACAGTGTTCTTGATTGCGGTTACTTCCGCTCGCAGAGTGAGTGAATTGCAGGCACTTTCAGCTAAGCCGCCCTTTACTGTGTTCCACAAGGACAGGGTTGTACTAAGAGTACATCCTTCCTTTCTACCTAAGGTTGTATTGGAATTTCATTTGAGCCAGAAAGTGGTTCTTCCTTCTTTCTATCCTCCTCCTCATCCTGGTAACGAAGAGGAGCGACTCCATAGGTTGGATCCTAGGAGAGCTCTGAGCTTTTATATTTTTAGGATGTCCAGTGTCGGAATGGATGATGAACTCTTTGTGGGGATATGCTGGACACCGATTGGGCCAGGCCGTTACCATACAGACCTTGTCCAGGTGGATTATCCTCATCATTATTGAGTGTTACCGATTGGCGGGTAAGGACCCTCCTGAAGGGTTGCGAGCTCATTCCACTAGGGGCGTGGCTACTTCCACAGCCCTCCAACGGGGTGTTCCTATTAGGAATATTTGTGATGCTGCCACATGGGCTTATATCCACACCTTTATAAAACATAACTCCCTGGATACGATCTATAGTCGAGATATGGCCTTTGGTAAGGCGGTTCTTTATTCCGCCATCTGATTGTGTACTCTAAATTCTTTTCCCTCCTCCATTTCCTGGTACTGCTTTGGGAGTCTGTCAAAGATGTGGAATACGTTGGAGGACATAGTCCATTTGAAGAACAAGTTACTTACCAACTGGTAACGTTCTTTCGACTGGATGTTCCTCCAACGTATTCCACATCGCCCTCCCAGCCTGCCCCTCTGGAGAATTTCCTATGCGATTGCAGCTTATGTTCCAGCAAGGCTATGTGCAGTCAAGCAGGCATTGTATTGGTGGCACACGTTATGGGGGAAAAAACATAAACTGAGGCTACAGGCGCTGTGCATCCTATTTATAACATCCGGAGACGTCGCCCTCGACGGAGGCCTTCGAGGGACATCAACCCGACATCATCGACGCAGGATGCCTATTGCCGAGAAAGTTTCCAAACTGCACAGCTGTGGATATTACATGTCAAAGATGTGGGATACGTTGGAGGAACATGCAGTCGGAAGAACGTTACCAGTTGGTAAGTAACTTGTTATTTTCAATCTGATTTGGAAAGGCTGCAGTAAGCAAGTGCTGTGCACTTTGGAGCTTGCACTGTATGATGTGGCGTTTGGCAGACAAGAGCATTGGGAAAGTGAGGCCACATTAGTAAATGCAGCTTTGATGCTGTGACCGCTCTTTCTTTGTGATCAGTAGAGTCGGGTTAAAGATCAGCCGATTTGTAGTTTTCCCACCAATTTGAAATATGGGAAACTACACATCCCAGAATTCAAAGGGGGGGGGATGAACTAGATGTTCCTCTGATGCATGTCCACAAAAAAAGTTAGCTCTGTAGACTGTATGAGCACTGGGCCGATCAGTGTTTTATACTAGTATATAAACTGCCCCCCCTCCCACTGGCCTCCATGTAGATTTACACATTGGCACTAGAGTTGTTGCTTCGCTTGATCCTTCACCTGACTTCTGCATATGGCACTGGGCTCAAGCAGACAGGACATATTCTACATTCAATTTAAAGTATCAAGAGTAGTCGGGGAGAGATATTTCTCAGGTGTATCCTCGATTTGCGACACCACTCATGAAAGCATTCCTCCGTCTGAACTCACATGACAAGGGTCCTAATGCGCTCCGACCTGGGGAAAAAGGTAATGATGGGGATGTGGTGATGTGGTGGTCTAGGCCATATTTGTGCTGATATGCATGTTAACTTTTCAAAAGGTTTATTGCCACTATCTTTAAGAAGATAAATTAACATGTATTGCAAGAATCAAGAAAGAAATCAACAGTGCTCACTGAACGCTGCCCTGTTAGGATAACATGGTCAGTGGTGACTCCAACATCAGATCTTTATAATACTCCAGGCAGATGGTAAACAAACTATAGTGATTTGATCAATATGCAACCTATCGGTGAGTGTGTGTTGGCTATGTCATTTTGACAAAATAAACACAATGACATGGGCTTTCAGACCTCACATGAGTGACTTTTCTCCCTTTAATGGGATAAAGCGTTATAAAAACATTATTTTTATGACTGATCGCAGTGAGGGGTCATGATTTCCATGCTATGTGGTTCCAAAATAATGCAGGTTGAGACCGATTTTCAAAGCGATGACCTGTGACTGAGCAGCAAGCTTATTGCTCAAAATTAGCATTTTAATACTTCCACTAGTCACTCTTTCATTCAAGGCGATCAACGAGTGAGCGCCATGAGACCAAATCTGCAGCCGCGCCTTAGATTCCTGGAGGATCAGCTAAAAACGTTCTGAGACAAGTTTCAAAATGCTGACAATTTATGATCTTTAAGAGAATATTTGTTAAGATTAGTTAACGTGCTTCATGTGCATCCTCTGACAAACTGGCCTGCCGCATGCTCCAAAGGCAATACCGGCTCTCTGTCCTCGCCAAGAAGAGAGCTCACATTCAAGCCCGCATCTCTGCAGCATCTAACAACTCGGCTGAACTCTTTCAAATCTGCAATGAACTGGCCAATCCTGCTGCAGTCTCTACCTCTCATGTCCCTTCCCAGGCCCTCTGAACGGCACTGGCTTCTCACTTCATCTCTAAAACTCAGGACATCCTGTCCTCTCTTTTCTCCTCTCCCCTTCCTCCCTCTACTCCCAGCTCTTCCTTTGGTCCTTCTTCGGCCACCTCCCCTCCCTTCTTCTCTGCCTTTCCCCTGTTTTCCTCAGACGATGTTTCTAGACAAGTCAGATCTATGAAAGTCTTGTCAAAACAGGTTCATCCCTGTTCCTCCAAAACCATCAAGGACCACATTGACTCCCTGGCTCCTGATCTGGCCGACTTCTGCAACCACTCCTTCGCCACTGGAGTCTTCCCTTTTCCCCTGAAGCACTCCCTTGTGCACCCTCTTCTTAAGAAACCCTCTGCTGACCCATCCTGCCCGGCTAACTATCACCCAATCTCCATCACTCCCTTCTTGGGCAAACTCTTGGAGAAGCTGGCCATCACCCAGCTCAATCTTCACACTGAATCTGTTGGTGGTCTCCAAGATCATCAGTCTGGCTTCAGAGCTGCCAGAAGCAAGGAAACTGCTCTCCTGAACATCTGTGAAGACCTGCTCTCCAACCTTGATTCCAACACCCTTTGTGTCCTCATCCTTCTTGATCTCTTCTGCTTTTGACACGGTCAACCATGCCATCCTGCTCAACCGGCTCTGTGATAACCTGGGTATCACCGGTCAGGCCCTGGCGTGGCTGACTTCTTTCCTCTCTCATCGACCTTCCCAGGTTCAACTTAGATCCTTCCTCTTCTCTATCTCTACCTGTGGTGTTCCCCAGCGGTCTAACTTCTATCCCTGGCTGTTCAACCTATACCTGGAACTTCTTGCCCACCGCATTGCTGCGCTCTGGCCCACCTTCCAGTGCTATGCGGACGACACTCAGCTCATTTTCAGACTACCCTCAGCCACCTCTTCTCCCTCTCTCATCTCTGACTTCCTGTCCGCCACCCAGGAGTGGTGTGCCGCCAATGATCTCTGCCTTAATGTCAGGAAGACAGAGATTCTCCTCATTGGAACATCCGCTCCTTCCTTTACTGTCACTCTCTGGCAGGCCTCCCTTGACCCTCCTCCTGTTCCCACCTGTGAGGCTAAAAACCTTGGGGTCATCTTCGACTCCACACTCTCCTTCTCTCCTCACATCTCTGACATCTCTAAGAAGTCACACTACCAGCTGCATCTCCTCAGAGGTATTCTTCCTTTCCTCTCCATCCCCCAGAAGCTCACGGTCTCCATAGCTCTGGTTCTCTCTAGGCTGCACTATTGCAACAGCCTCTTTCTAAATCTGCCTGCTTCTACTCTCCACCCTTTGCAACTCATCCCGAACAGGACTGCAAGACTTGTCCTTGGCCTCAAGCCCAGGGTTCGTATCTCTCCAGGACTGAAAACTCTGCACTGGCTCCTAGTGGCTGCGAGGATTAAGTTCAAAACCCTCTGCATTGTGCACAAGGCCTTCTGGGGACTGGAGTCTCAATACCTTCAGCTCTCTCTTCCTAAATATCTTCGTTCTCAAGCTCTTCGCTCATCTGCCTCCAACTTCCTCAGGGTCAGTCCCTTCTCCAAGCAATGAGTTGGTGGTAGATCTCTTTCCTCGGCTGGTGCCTCCCTCTGGAACATCCTCCCTGCCTCCCTGAAACTAGAGGAGAATCATCTCTGGTTCCGGAAGCACCTCAAAACCTTTCTCTTTGCTTCTGCTTTTTCTTCTCCTCTCCCCTACTGACTTCCTGGCTGATACTGAAACTGCACTGGTTACCTGGCCACCCCCTGATCTCGGGCCCAGGTTCCCCCCTGAGCCGGCCCCCCGCCAGACACACAGCTGCACTGCCTTCCTGGCGAACCCCGCACTTAGGGACTGTTTCTGTATCCCTACAGTTCCACCATCAGCACTTGACACGTGATGTCTGCACTTACCCTTGTACTTGCCACCAGCTGGCCGTAACTTACTTATAGTTTGTTATTCTTTATCCCATGTACTGCACTTTCCTCCTCCCCCCCTTCCCATGCACTTGCGTGATCTGAATGACACCTGGCCTAGTAGGATCGTAGTCTGTCTTCCCTTTGCTCTCCCTCCCTTGCCGCGTAACGCCTTGAAACACTTGTGTATAGGCACGTTATAAATGCCCTATCATATTATATATATAACTCAACCTGCTACACCGCGATAACCATGATATACCGTCATTTGGCAGGAAGGTTATCATTCCACCATAAAACCAATACTGTGACACCCCTACTTGGAAAAGAGGAAAATTGAGCTTGATGATGAAATGTGGGTGGGCTCTTTTGATGATTTGGGGAATTTGTGAATGGGGGCAGATCTATGACTGTGAACAGGACAAAGAGAATGCATGTGGATGATCAGTCATGGGGGGAGTAGTTCTCCGGTCTGTTTAACGGCACAGATTCCTCCCAGCTGGGACTGATTTCCAGGTCTCTCCTGCGTTTCATGCCCGAGGAGGTACTTTTGGCCATTAACGAGCAGGCGTGTAATCATGCCCCAGGACAGATGCTATTCCAGCTGACCTTTTTCACAATCAGGTCGAAGTCTGGCACCATTGTTAACTGTGGCCTACAATGCCTTTTTGGAGTCGTCAAATATCCAGTTTCTTGGAAGTCTGATATTATTTTCCACATTTTTAAGAAATGGGATCCCGCCAGCCCCTTGTAATAACCCATCTCCCTGCTTGATACCTCTTTTAAAATGTTTGGGAGAGTGTCACTAGGGCATATCGAAATCTGGCTCTCTGAACATTCCATTATTTTCAGACATACAGCTTGGTTTTACACCACGGGTGGGCAATATGGAAAAGGTTTGAATCTGTATTTACTGGTGACACATTTTATTTTTTGTGGGGGTGAGGCTATATATCTTCCTTTCAATGACCTGGGCAGGGCCTTTGACAAAGTCAATAGGTCAAAGCTGTGGGCCGTACTTGGATCCATGAAGTGCCCAGAAGAGATCTTGACTGTGCTGCGGGAGCAGTGTTTGTCAGGGCTGTGTTTTGCCCTGGTCCTTTTCACCCATGCATATTAATAGTCTACACAAAGCCCTGGGAAACTCCTAGGCAGATTTACTGAGGTTGGGTGGTAGGGCTTTCCCGACCTTAGCATACGCTGATGGTACAGGCTTGATTGCTAGAACCCCAGTGGCCCTTCAGAAATTGATTAATACCTACACCGTATTTATGAACAACTTGGAATTGAAAATGAACACCAGGAAATCTGCTCTGATGGCATGTGTTGGCGGGAGGTGGAGAGTTATATGAACCTTGTGGTCTGTAATGGGCCAGTCATCCCAAGAGTTAAGGGATTTTACTATTTTGATGTTCGTTTTTCAGCCGCAGTAAAAACTAGGCAAACCACAATTGAAGATGGCCCAATACCTGGGTGGGCTTTCCCGTTTAACAGCCCCGTGCCTTGTCAACCTTTAGATCTAATATTGAAAGTTTATGGTACCCAGACAAAGGCTGCTGTTCTTTATGGAGTCCTGCCTTCCCCCTTTGGGTTTCATGAAAATGTCTGAATTACAAATACAGGAAAATACATGTAAGTGCCTTGGGACTTCCGGTGTCCGCTTTGAATTATGCTGTGCACAAGGAATTTGGAGTGGGTTTCCTAGAGGACCAGTGGACAGTAGAACCGATCCTCTTCTGTCTTCGTCTCTGGTCAAATGAGAAGGCAAGTTTATCATCCAGTCATCTTTGGGCAGGGATAATTGCCAGAAAGTTTTGTGGCTTTCTTTTATAAGTAACTTTTTAACTGAAAATAATGCCTCCACACTCCCTGCCCCCTGAGGATGTTGCTGCCACTTGCATATTTATATAAGTGCATGTTTACAGCTGCAGTTACCGAGAAATGGGAATGCAAAGAATTGTCAATCCCATCGAACAGAGCCGAAGTTGCTATCAGTCGGGTCGGTATTGTTCAGCCATATCTTCTTTTGATTCCGAAAAGGGCAGACCATTGGCTGATTGCCTGGTTCAACAGCTTGCTGTTGATGGGAAATACTGTTAGCAGGAAGGGCTTTTCAGATTTAGTGAGCTGTCCAGTGTGTGAAGATGTGGAGGATTTGTGACATTTTATTTTGTCCTGCTTAAAAGGACATTAGAAATGCTACTATTCTTCCTGTCTTCAGCCATTTTAAATTGAGACAACATCGGCCTGCATGATCTTTTCTTTTATCTGCTGATTTCCCCATATGTTGTCTGGGCTTTGCTGTCCCTTTTAAAAAGAGCCATGTATTTTCAGAAAGGGTAGCCCTAGTTTAAACATTTTAACTGGTGTCCAGTATACCTTACCCACCACTTGCTGCCTAATCAGATGCAAGTTCAAATCCGTACCCACATTGGCACTTACCCTAAGAATATCCTTCCATTCCCCGTCTGTAAAATATATATTTAGATCATCCGACCACACCAATCTCAACTTATCCCATGCCTCAACATGTTTATTTTCCAATTGCATAAAATTCATATATGTACGTACTGAATACTCTTGGCTTGTAAGCAATTGACATAGTGCAGGTTTGGTTTCCAATGAAACACCAATCATTATTTGCCTAAGACAAATCAGGGAGCTCAGGTCGTCATATTTTTGTCTCTCTCGTTCATGCAACCTATATTTCCTCTGTATGTCTTCAAATGTCAAAAGATGATCACCATCTAACATATAACCTACTGTTAAAATCCCCTACCGAACTCAAGTCTGCCAAATCAAACCTCTGTCGTTCAATTGTAAAACCTCATTATGCCAAAGAGAAGCATCTTCACTAAAACCATATGACTGGCCATTCTCTGCAAACACCCCTGCAAAGTTTGCCTGGTTGCCACTATAGACTTCAACTTCAATCTATTAACCGACATATTGCCCATAGTATAAAGGCTATCCAAACGATAAGGACTGCAAATCCCGCTTTCCATGCGCAGCCAGATAGCACCTGCGAAGTCATCAGTCGTATAATAAGTCCCCATCTTAAGCAGAAACGCCTTACAGTATTTATGCAAGTCGGGATATCCAAAACCACCTTCATCCACACTTTGCATCAACATAAATCTAGGGATCCGCTGTCTTTTACCCAACCCCCACAAGAAACATTGAAACAGTTTCTCAATCTGCAAAATCTGTTTTTTGGAAATTAAGAATGGAATTGACTGAAATATATATAACACTTTCGGCAATAAAATCATCTTTATTGCATTTATCTTAGCCCATAATGGCAAATGAAGTCTCTCCCATCATCTTATTGAATAGACAATTTTATCTACGAGTTTATCAATATTAAATTGCATAATTTTCCTCAAATCACCAATGATATATATATATACCAAGATACTTAACACAAACAGGGGACCATTTGCAATTCCAAACCTTCAAAATATCCTTACTACATTCATTAGACAATGGGAATATCTGTCTTGTCCCAGTTTATCTTATGACCCGAAATATCACCCACTTCCTCAAACATCTGTTTCAAAACCAATCCACACTGTTCAGGATTAGACAGCAGAACCACCATATCATCAGCATAAGATAAAACCTTAACTTCCACACCCCCAAAACATAAACCTCTGATATCTCCACATTGTCTAATATAAGCCGCCAACGGTTCAAGTGCTAAATCAAACAAAAAAAGGCGATAGAGGGCACCCTTGCCTTGTGCCCTTGGACAAAGAAAAAGACTCCGATATTAAACCATTTATAGTCACCCTCGCCCTAACCTCATAATGAATACACCTAATAATTTTCATAAAGGTCGGTCGGTCAATAAAGTGTAATCCAAAAAACCTCAAATTAACTCTATCAAATGCTTTCTCTGCATCAAAAAACCCAATCAACCCTTTTGATTTTTTGTTATGATGCATTCCAATGACATCCAATACAGTCCTGATATTATCATATCCATACCTACCCGGGATAAAACCCACTTGAGACTCATCCACCAGATCACCCATATTAACCAAAAGCCTATTCACCCAAATTTTAGTAAATATCTTAAAATCCACATTCAACAGTGAGATAGGTCTATAATTACTACACTTCCTGTGTTCCCGATCAGGCTTGGGAATGACAGTAATCATTGCATCTGTCATTGAATCACATGTCGACCCTGACTCCAAAAATTCATTACAAAGAACACATAAAATAGGTGATAATTGCTCAACACATTTTTTATGAAATCCCGAATCTATCCCATCCGGCCCCGGCGATTTTCCATCTTTCAATTGCAATATTGCAGCAGTAACCTCAGACACATCTATGGCAGACTCCAGAACCAATTTTCTATCATCCCGAAGTGTTAAGAGGTGTACCTTATCAAAAAAAGACTGCAAGTCAGTTTCAGTAGGACGTAAATGCTCCTCATACAACCCTTCATAAAATAGTCTAAACTCACTACAAATGAAATACCTCACCTCTATCATTTTCAATAGACGAAATACACTTGTCCACCATCAGACCATTAAGTTTATTTGCCAGAAGCCTACCATTTTTGTCCCCAAATTCCCAAAAGCGTTATTTCGTATAAAATAAACTCTTCCCTGCTTGTGAATGCAAAAGCATCTTTAATTCCTCTTCCAAATTATTCAATTTATGTTTCATGCAATCCATCCCTGTTTGCACACAATTCCTTTGTAAATCCACAATCTCCTTCTCTAACCTCTCAATTTTTATTTTGTTTCTCTTTTTAGCATGGGAAGTTCTACCAATCAATTCGCCCCGTAAAACCGCTTTAAAGCAATCCCAGACAATTTTAATGCCAGCCGATCCATTATTTTCTTCAAAGTATTACTGAATAAATGTATCTAATCCCACGTTAACTAGAGGGTCATTAAGTGAATTGGCTTGCATTCTCCATCTCATATTCTTTTTATGAATACCATGCATGATCAGAAATACACCTCTCCTCAATACTAGAACTAAACGTCTGATCAACTATCTTATCACTAATCAAAAAGAAATCAATCCGAGAGTAAGAATTATGGACCGGCGAATAAAATGAATATTCCCTATCTCTTAGATGATGAACTCTCCAAATATCTACCAGATTATACTTAAAAGCAAACTGTTTTAATTCCGCACTTAAGTTCCCATTATTATACCTACAATCAGATGTTTGTCATGATGCCTACCCCCGGGCATCCGGATCGAGTCCATCAGCCCCGGGAGCAGACATCCAGATACTTATTAAAACCCCAGCAGCCCCGGCTGGGGGCTGTTTGGGTTCAGTCCTGGCGCCTTAGGCGCAAGGCTCATCTTAGAAATCAGTCCTGGCGCCATAGGCGCCAGGCTCATAGACATTACTTACCTCATGCAGACCATGCTGCAAATGAATCCAAGCCAACGTGAGGCCTGAATGGGACTATTTTATTACTGGGACTATTTTTTACTCGGGTGTGGTTCTGGGGAACTTCTTACCTGGAACTACTTGTGAGGCTATTTACACCACACCCGAACAGCAGCACACGCTTCGCGTTATTCTGCATTCTGCAGCGTAACGCTCACCGTGCCTGCAAGTCAGCATCCAGTCTTCTGCCACGCACGCCTAGAATCCTGAGCTCCTAGAAAAAGGGGAAAGAAGGAGAAAAGGTTAGATCACGGGCATTATTTTAATTCCTTACCTGATTCCGGATCTAGCACGTCTCCGAGCCTGGAAAGGACATTATTTCAGCACGTGTCTCATCGCCAGTAGCAGCGCCGCGTCATACTCACCAGTCCACAGCATCTTTCGACTCGGCGCTGCCTCCATCTTTTTCTTCGTAGAACTCCAGCACCTGGGGGGAAAACAAAAGAAATAACAAGGTGAGCCGAGAGAGCCGACAAATACAGTCTCTTTTACCACCATAGACTTACCTGATTTACCACCAGAGGCATTACCCTTTAATACGCCACATCTTCCTATGCCGCACCTATAAAGGGAGAGAAAACAACAAGTTAAACTCATGCAACTTTTACCGGACAGTGTTGGGTAATACGGACTCTTACCTGAACGCCATCAGCTGCCTCCAGGCAATATTCTTTTGGACCCAGCTGCAATTCAACAAGGGAATGGAACAGGAGTGAACATCGGACATATTGAACTCTTTGAACTTTATAACCCCGGAGTCAATATTCCTCCGGAACTCCTCCAGTACCTTCAAACCAGTGAAGTAACTGGTATCTACGCGCCCTGCATACCACGCAGGATGGAGAGCTCATCATTTAAAAACATAAGGTGAGGTTACTAAAAGGGGATATCGGAGGTGACTAGTGGGGAGAACGAGAACAGTGGGGGGCCATCACTAAAATCCACGGGTGGCTAAATCCTTTCCTCCACTTGCAGGAGAATACTTCTACGGGTCCAGCAGACGAGATTAGGCGGGCCAGTCCAGACAGTCATCTCTGCACTACGCATCACGTTGGTGGAGACCGCAGCTGTCCGGGTCCGATCGCCCCTGTGGGAACCAGGTGAGCGTAACAATCTTCTGTCCAGTTCACTATCCATCACCAAGTTAAAATCACCACCTAAAATAATTGCCTCACCCTCCATTCCCCCCAAAAGATCATCCAACTTCCTGAAAAAACCCATATCCGAGGCACATGGAGCATACACTGTCCCCACAGTAAGTTTCTTCCTGTTATGTAATATATCAATTAGAAGAATACGACCCTCGTGATCCTTTGCTGTTTTCTCAATTTGAACACAGTCCCTTCCTAAACAAAATACTAACCCCCCTAGATTTGGTGGTATAATAGTTCGATACCACCTGTGGGTAATTACGAGTAGAAAAATAATCCCCAATCTGTTCACTCAAATGAGTCTCCTGAAGAAACGCATCTCCTTTACTCCTCCATACCCGTGCCAAAACATTCCTTCTTTTAAATACACATCCAATACCCCTAACATTCCACGAAACAAAGATTAAAGGATCAATAATTCACCACTAGAATTATCTGCATTTCACACAATCCCATCCATTGACACAGAATTGTCTCATTAATTCCAAACTTGGAAGAAAAATGAGAATCTCCAACCTAAGAACAAGAAAAGTTAAAAAGGAAAAAGAAAAATTTGTGACAAAAAAAGAAAACCCCTCCCCCGAACACACACAAGACAACAAAAGACACACAAAACACACATATATACTAGTACTAGAAACCCAACCACCATCAGGCTTATAATAAGTAAAATTATATACACACCAATATTATTCAGAACTATACTTACCAGGCATCCCAAGCCACCATCTACAACCTGTGTATACATCTCCTATCCTACTTTAAATCATAACAAACCAAGAGTACTTCAATAGAATAATAACTAAAGCCGCAGAACCCACTCCCATAAAGTATTAAGACCAATCATCCAACAACTTCTTGAACCTTGATCGACAAATCCCACAATTCCCCCATCCCAAAAACCCCTCCTTAAATCATACCAATAAATGTAAAAAAACATAAATCCCATCATTATCCATCAGTATCACACCTATCCTACAGAAAACACACCCACAGACTACACATCCAACTGCACCCAAGTCATAGAACTGGCTAACATTATCAAAATCACATCCAATCGTCCAACCTATACCTTCCCAACCCTCCATCACCAACCAAGTCTAGTCCAAGAAATTAACCGTTCATAACAATCTACCACACAAAGACACCCCCCATTCCCAGACACACCCAGTAAACAACCATTGCCCCATCCAATTCCTAGTATAATTACAAAACCAGATTCCCGGGACACATAGCATTCACCAACACCAAGACAACTAGATCAAAGCATATTACAAAAAGCAAGCACCTCACAAAAACTCGCATCAAGCCACCACGAATACTAAGTAACACCATACATCCAAATCATTTGTTGCAATCCCTCACAGAAACAAAGAGAACCTTCCCCCACACACAACCATCTATCAATATCAGACAGCATAACAAGGCAGCTTAACAAGAAGCCAACAACCAATGCAAGGATGGCAAGCGAATAAAACATACAGTGCATCTTACTGCTAATAAACATACATCCTAACATCATGACAAAAGCGGACCAGTCTAGAGCCGACCCTCCATGTCAAACTTTATTGAATTCAAAGAACAAATGAACAGTTTAATTAGAATATCTATCAAAAGCATGCTGTTTCACACAATGACTGATTCCCACAACCAAACCATCTCCAGTTTTACAGACAAGGGTCAGCTCCAACAATAGGCCTGTGTGACCATTCTCCTAACCCGGCACAGCCCCAGACAGTTAACCCCATACCCAAAGTTCCAAGAATATCAAAATCAAGCATATTACCTGCCCGACTTTCATACTGCTGCAATCGACATACTGGCACAATCCTTACATTGTGACCCGTGCTACTACAGGTAGACTAATCTTCAGGTATACAGGGCTGAACCAATGTAGAAGTTTGGACAGTTGACCAATGGATCACTAAACCAGTTAATAAAACAAAAGTATCTGTCACATGGTGTTCCCGAATGAAATTAATATTAATCACCATTTGACATTTAGTGCTGTAGTCAGGATGTCTATACAATGAGTAAAGTCACTCACCCAGGTAATTTTGATACCCAGTAGATGAGCTTGTAACATGAAAGCCGAGACAGATTTCTTAGCTAACAATATGGAGCATGCTAAGACTAACAGGTACATAGGATACAAAATACCGTCACCTAAAGCGCAGATAGCAAATTAAGCATTCTGTACCAATCTCTCACACTGCTACATCAAAGACAGACCCACAACACAGTCATTCACTAAAATCCCTCACTTACAATCCATTTCCATTGAATTACCAAGAAGAGAGCAGGCCATATAAGCGATATAAGCGTGAGATACATAAGGACATAGACTGGAAATTAGTATAAATATCATCAACAGTCTACATAGTCGATTGCCCATCAATGCAGAAAAGCCAACAATGTAACCCAACCTCCAAAACCCTTCAGAACAAGCAATAAATCAATACATGAAATCACACCTGAACCAACTAGTCCCGGGCCATCTGAAATCATGTACTGCAATGGCACACTCCAGATGGACAACTGTGGAATCAAGCTGGCTGCATGCAAGTATTTAGATTTTCCAATGTTGGCTCATTGGCAGGCCAGTCGGAAGGTGAATGGGAGACCCAAACTGTCCCTCCACATCTCCATTCACATCCCACCATATGACGTGGCAGAGTCCCTGCAGAATCCTACAAACTGTTGTCAGTACACATTGCTATATCCACAGAGTAGATAAGTTGCCAGCATGAAGGGAGGAGAGCAGGGAATGTAGATTAATAAATAAGTCAGTAACAGTCATAAACAAAGCAGAGAGGAGGCAGGCAAGTATTCTCTGTGTAAATGTTTCTTCAGCTTCAGCACCTAAGTCAGTTCTTCGAAGGGATTGTGTCCTCCGACGTATTCCTTATCTTAGATATCTCTTTCCAGCTTTGTTGGCCTCGGAAATTTTTTATCTCTAGAGGGCGCTGCGCGTCGACGTCCGCCGAGTCGATGTCCCTCGACAGCCGCCGTGTCGACGTCATCCTGCCTATAAAGGCCGCGCGTAGCGTCCGTTGCTCAGTTCCGTTTTTTCGCGCTTACTCAGTGCCTCGGAATATCGTTGCTCCGTTTCGTAGATATATTATTCCATTTTCCTCGAGATATTCAATCCATACTCGATGGCTTCCTCGTCTGAACCGACGACCCCTCGGTCCGGCTTTAAAAAATGCCCAGACTGTGGAAAAAAGATGTCGCTAACGGATCCTCACAGGGTCTGTCTGTGGTGTTTGGGAGCTGAACACCATTGTTCGGAGTGTGAGGACTGTATGTCCATGACAGCTAAAGCCCTGAAGGAGCGTAGGGGGAAGCTGGAAAAAGGTAAGACTTCTAAAGCTTCTTCTTCCTCGACAAAGTCGAGACATTCGTCTCCTCGTCACCATTCGCGCATCAGGTCTCGAAGCGGGTCCCATCACTCTTCGAGATCGAAGCACTCGAAAAGGAGACGCCGAAGATCCCCTTCTTCGTCCTCCTCTTCCTCTGTTTCACCTAAGAGAATCCCTTGCCCCACGAAGCATACTTCCCGGGCTGAATGGGAGGAATTCCGAAAAAATATGATGAGCGTCTTCGAGAAAGCGGCCTCGACCCCCTCGAATACTGCCGAGAGCGATGCTCTGGTCGAAAGATCCGAAGGTCCAAAACGCCGCGAGTCGCAGCACCCGGCAAAGGAAGCTTCTCGAGCGCGTCACGAACCCTCGAGTAAAGCAAAGACCTTGAATCCTTCTTCGAAGGTTCCGTCGACGCCGTGGTCGGTGTCTTCAACGCCGTTGTCGAAGGGACCTTCGACACACGCGTCTGTCGACTCAACGCCATCCTAGACACCGGCGTCGACGCCAAGGAAAGTCACGGTTGCGGCGCACCCAGTGGCTATTCCCAGGTCTTCGATGTCGTCGAGATTGTCGATATCCTCGAGCAGAATTCTGATTCTATCGAAGACCTCGAGGCCTCCACCTTTGTTTTCAACGCCACTTTCGAAGCCTTCGGCGTTGACGACATCGACGTTTTCGAGGCCGATTACGACAAGTTTGGGACCCTCTGCCTTGGAGATGGGTTTCACACCCTTTGTGAGCTCAGACCAATTGAGAACAATGTCTTCAATTATGGAAGAGGGAGAACTGTCTGATCAAGAAGAGCCATTTGAGTTGCAGGGATCTGCAACCCCAGTTCAAGAGGAGTTATCCTCAGAGGAACGCAGATTAAAGGAACTCCATGATTCCATACATGAGGCAAGTGGTTTAGACACTTCCCCAGAGGTGGAGTTCGCTAGGCCAGACCCGGGGGTGCATGCTGAAACCCCTTATAGAGCCTTAATGGCCAGGGTTACAGAATTTATGGGGTGGTCAACACCTTCACCGGCTTTCCAACAGGATGACCTCACGTATATTCTTGATAAAGGTCCACAGGAGGATCCTGTAGTACCTTTTCATAAAGCTCTTCAAAGAAAAATAATGACGAACTGGGAAACCCCAGATGTCGTCCCGGCAGTAAATAAAAAACTGTCTGCTAAATACAGGGTATCTTCTGCAGACCCGAAGTTTTTGTCCAAACACCCATCCCCAGAAAGTCTGGTGGTACAGGCAGCATCTTCTACTGACATCAAGACTGCTTACCCTACCGTCCCACAGGACAGGGACGATAAGAAATACAATGCTATGGCTAAGAAAGTCTTTTAGGCATGTAGCATGGCGTTAAAATCTATTAATGCTACTTGCACCCTTGCTAGATTTAGCCATACACTTTGGGAGTGTGCTTCTACAGCGGCTGACTGCATCCCGGAGGGAGAAGAAAGGGAGGCGTTCCTAAATATCATAAGGGACGGTAAAGACGCTATGTGCGAATCCCTCCAGACGGGCATTGACTCGGCTGACAGTATCAGCAGAGCAATGGCGGCAAGTACAACAACCAGGAGATTTGCTTGGTTGAGAAAGTCTGGTTTTGCCCCAGATGTGCAAGCCAGGCTCTTGAACATGCCATTTGATGGCTCTTCTTTGTTTGGGAAAAAGGCGGATGACAGTTTAGAAAAACTGCAAACATCAAAGGCAGCAGCAAAATCCCTAGGCGCTGCAATCCGTCAGACACCTTTTCGTCCCACAGGAACTTCTGCGAGAGGCAAGTCTTTTCGCTTCTACTCCGCATTTGGAAGAGGTAGAGAACGACCGGCCCAAAGGCGACAAAGAAGAACTACCCGAGGTGGACGGGGTAGATATTCAAAAGCCGCAGCAACAGCAGGTGCCTCTTTACCATCGGCATCTGCATCAGCCGCCCCTAAACCACTCTGAGGACTTCCCTCACAAGACACCTGTAGGAGGCAGGTTAACTCAACATCTGGCGGAATGGCAGGCTATCACGTCAGATGCTTGGGCATTGGAGACAGTTGCACAAGGTTACTGCCTGCCTCTCCTACGCATACCTCAGAGTCATCCACCGGGGATCAGCTCTCAAAAAGCTCCAGATCCGCTCCTCTTGCAGGAAATTTTAGACCTGCTAGAGAAAGGTGCCATAGAACCGGTACCTGTAGCGGAGAGGAACAAGGGCTGGTACTCCCCTTACTTTCTCATACCAAAGAAAGACGGAGGATTGAGACCCATCTTGGACTTGCGGGAATTGAACAAATTCCTCAGGAAAGACAAATTCAAGATGGTAACTCTCTCTCAGATCCTTCAGGCCCTTCAGTTCCAGGACTGGTTGGTATCTCTGGACCTTCAGGACGCTTATTTCCATGTGCCAATCCATCTCAAACACAGGAAATACCTGAGGTTCGCAATTGGCAACTCTCATTATCAATTTCGAGTTCTGCCATTTGGGCTGACCTCCGCCCCGAGGGTCTTCACCAAGTTAATGTCGGTAGTGGCTGCAAATCTAAGGAGGGAAGGGATTCACGTCTACCCCTACCTGGACGATTGGTTGATTAGAGCTGTATCTTCGGAACAAGCTCAGATCCAGCTAGATTATGTTTGCCCCTCCCTTCACAGACTGGGCTTCTCCCTCAATTTAAAGAAGTCACAAATAATACCATTGCAGAGACTCCAGTTCATCGGAGAGATCCTGGACACTTCCCTGGGAAAAGCCTCGCCACCAGAGGTGAGGGCTCAAGATATTGTACAGATGGTCACCAAGTTTCAAAATGCCCAACGTCTCCCAGCCTTCGACTTTTTGAGGTTGCTAGGCCTCATGGCATCCTGCATTTTCCTAGTGCCAGAGGCTCGCCTGCGAATGAGATCTCTCCAGTGGGCACTGAGAACTCAGTGGTCACAATTCTCAGGGAGAATGACAGATCTTCTTCAGGTTCCCGACAGGGTGGCTCGAGACCTTCAGTGGTGGGCCTGTCAAGAGAACATTCTGAAAGGAGAGCAGTTTTGGCAACCTTGGCCGGAGATAACAGTAGTCACGGATGCCTCACTTACGGGGTGGGGAGCCCACGCCAACGACTTGACGATCAGCGGTCATTGGTGTCCATCAGAGTCCAGACTACATATCAACCTGTTAGAGCTGAGGGCCATCAGACTTGCGCTGAAGGCTTTTCTGCCATCTGTACAAGGAAAGAATGTCCTGATAATGACGGACAACACAGTGGCCATGCATTACCTCAACAAAAGAGGAGGCGTAGGATCACTACCACTGTGCAGAGAGGCGATGCAGCTCGGGTTTTGGGCAATCCAAGAAGGAATCTCTCTATCGGCAGTTCACCTAGCCGGAGAGAAGAACTTGACAGCGGACGCTCTGAGCAGGCAGAGCACAGTCTCCCACGAGTGGGAACTAGCTCAGGAAGTCCTTCAAGAGATCTTTGCCCTTTGGGGAACCCCTCAGGTGGATCTGTTCGCCACCAGTGTCAACAGGAAGTGCGATCTGTTCTGTTCAAGGGAATTTCCCCCGAGAGGAGCTCTGGGAGACGCGTTCATAGTGGACTGGGAGTTTCCACTCCTGTACGTGTTTCCACCAGTCCCTGTCATTCCTCAAATGATCAGGAGGTTGAGAAGATTCCAGAAAACCATGATCCTAATTGCCCCGGATTGGGCCAGGAGAACGTGGTACCCGGACCTTCTAGACGTGTCCATCTGCCCTCCAATTCGACTTCCACTCAGAGAGAATCTGCTCTCACAGAAGGGAGGTCAGGTTCTCCATCCAGACATCAAAACCCTCAACCTTCACGCTTGGCTTCTGAAAGGCTGAGGTACAAGGATTGGGACCTCCCTGATGACGTTATGGAGGTGTTGCTTTCGGCAAGAAGGCCAGCAACAAAATCTTTATACCGCTTACCGTTGGAACAGATTTTGCAGGTGGTGTAGAGAAGAGAATATCGACCCCTTTTCATGTGGTACACCAACTGTGTTATCCTTTCTACTCTACTTGGCAAATTCAGGCCTTCAAGTTGGCACTATCAAGGGCTATCTCGCAGCGCTATCCATCTTTAAGCGCACTGCGGAAGAACCATCCTATTTCAAGTTACCCTTGGTAATACAGTTTCTAAAGGGGTTAACTAACGTTTATCCCCCAAGACCATTCCAGGTTCCCCTATGGGATTTAAATTTAATCCTAACTTTCCTGATGGGCACACCTTTCGAACCACTCCACTCTTGTTCGTTAAGGCTTCTTACCCTTAAGACTGTTTTATTAGTAGCACTTACATCTGCTAGAAGGGTGAGCGAGTTACAAGCTCTTTCTTGTAAACCCCCTCATACAATCTTTCACAAAGACAAAGTTGTTCGGCAAGTGAAGCCTAATTTCCTCCCAAAGGTGGTTTCTGAATTTCATATCACACAGAAGATTACCCTTCCATCTTTCTATCCTCCTCCCCATCCGGGGAAAGAGGAAGAGAGGTTACACAGGCTGGACCCAAGAAAGGCTTTAAGTTTTTACATTAGTAGACTGGCTAGGAGAAGACAAGCAGACCAGCTGTTTGTAGGCTACGCAGCTCACAAGCTGGGGCTACCGATAACTAAGCAGACCATTTACAGATGGATCATTTTAGCCATTTTGGAATGTTATATACTGGCAGGAAACGAGCCTCCTCAAAATCTTAGGGCTCATTCGACCAGAGGTATCGCAGCTTCATCGGCCCTCAAAAGAGGAGTGCCGGTTCGAGACATATGTGCGGCTGCCACATGGTCATCCGCCAATACCTTTACACGGTTTTACAACTTGGATTCCTCCTCCAGTCAGGAAACTAGGTTTGGAAGGGCAGTATTGAACTCTATTCATCAATAAGAGGAAACATGAAGTCAGTATTCCCACCTCCAATAACAGAATACTGCTATGGGAGCCTACCTAAGATAAGGAATATGTCGGAGGACACAATCCCTCCGAAGAACAAGTTACTTCTTACCTTGTAACGTTCTTTCGATGGGATGTTCCTCCGACGTATTCCTTATCGACCCTCCCATCCATCCCCGCAGTACTACTTCCCTTGTTGTTGCAGCTTACGCTCCTTCAGGGTGATTAGTCTAGTCCAGAAAGAATTATTGTGGGCTACAAAACGGAACTGAGCAACGGACGCTGCGCGCGGCCTTTATAGGCAGGATGACGTCGACGTCGATACGGCGGCTGTCGAGGGACATCGACTCGGCGGACGTAGACGCGCAGCGCCCTCTAGAGAGAAAACATTTCCGAGGCCAGCAAAGCTGGAAAGAGATATCTAAGATAAGGAATACGTCGGAGGAACATCCCATCGAAAGAACTTTACAAGGTAAGAAGTAACTTGTACTTCTTGCAGAGAGTACATTAGATGTTCTTTGCCCCATTTCATCCCATGGGCTGTTTCCACACAGAGTTGGGTCTCCCACACTCCCCTCCGCCAGGCAGGTCCGCCCTATCCTGCCTGCACTGTCAAGTGACCATTGCTCCTGTTGTCTAAGTCAGGCCTTTTCATATTGTTCCTATTCCTTAGGTTGGCAAGAGATAACTAGTCATATATCGGGCTTGCAGGACCTGTCGCCGCTACCTTTTGCCCTGCTCCTGTAGTAAAATCTCATATATGCTGGTGGAATCTGGCATATCTGACCGACTATGCAATTACAAGGCTGATCAGTAGCAGCCATATTATGTCACATATTTTTTTAGATGGCCAGGACTGCCCCACAGCAGCCATGCCGCAAGCAAGTAAGGCTGCATACATTACTGCTACTCCCACCCCCATCTCTACACAATGAGAGATGTGACTGGGAGTCAGTGCACGACTAGAGTTACCTCACAAGCTGCGAGGGGTCCCGAGGCTCCGGACCGTTGCTATGCCTTGAGGGAACACCGACTTCAATCCTCAATCTTCCGGGATCGATGCAAAGCGTATCGCTGTGTCTGAGCCTCCACCGTAAGCCATCGTAAGCCACGCCTTCCCGAAGGTGGTGCTAATGGAGAGCACCTCGGTTCACCCGTGAACATGGGGAGTAACGTGCCGCTGTTTCCGGGTGCCTGCACACAGAGGAGTCAATGCGCCGCCCCTCCAAGGGTGGGGGCCATCTATGTAACGCAATACGCGCTACATGACGCTCCGCCCCCGCAAAGGTGGGGGCCAGCTACTCCAAGGCGCGCACGAAAGAGCGCCGCAGGGTGACAGCTGCAAGGGAATCGATGAGCCTTGAATGATAAGGTCCATTGAAAGATGAAGAGCACAAGTCATTCGTATCAACCATCTTGAAACATGCTTCCTGATATATTCGCGTAGCCATCACGTCACAGCTTAATTCCAAAGCATAACAAGAGGGAGAAATCCTTACGGAGAATGCAGGCAAGAGTGTCAGTATACTTTTAAAGGAAGTCAAGGTTCTAAAAACGTTCTAAACAGCAAACGAAAAACTGGTGGCCATCTTAAAAGGCAATTATACTAAACAGTTACTAATGAATAAAAAACACCATATCTCAAAAATAAAACAAGTCGGACCTCAATCAGTGGAGACAGGCCTCCCCTTCTTCTTTCTCGTCAGATTAGCAGTTTTAAGATCACGAGAAGTACCTTCCATTGGATCAACATCCAAATCAGTTAAAAAAGGCTCTGCAGTCTTACAATTACTAAAAGCATGTAACTGACCATCAATTACCACCTTCAAGATGGCAGGGAACACCATGTAGTATTTCAATCCTTTTGCACGAGCTTTACCCTTAGCCATATCGAATGCCTTCCTCTTCTCCAGGACATCCTAACTGAAATCCATAAAAATCATGATCTTGTTTCCTCCCCAAGCCATATCTTTGAGTTCACGGGCCTTCTTCAATATAAGTTCCTTAACTGGAACTTTCACAATGAATTTCACAATGATATGTCTTGGCCTTTCACCCAATGAAGGTTTGGGACCAAGCGCCCTATGTGCCCTCTCAATTTCTAGGTTTACAGCAGCATCCAGTTTCAGTATCTTTGGCAAATTATTGAGCAGAAATCCATCATGTTACCTCTCTCAGCATTTTCAGGAAAACCAACCAGATGGAGATTGTTTGTTCGAGAGAACTTTTCTTGCTCTGACAGTTTAGAGGCTATTTTTTCATTAGCCTGTTTCAGTTCTCTGATTTGATTCATCAGTTTCAAAGTCCTCTCATCCACAACTGTAAGATCTTCTTCAGCTGAATCCACCCTTGTAGTCACGGACTCAAATCTTTCCTCTGACTTAACAAGGACTATCTTTATCTCAGCCATGTCCTGCTTCAATTCATTAAGCAAATCCAAAAGCTTGACCTCCCTGGCTTCTCCTCTGTTCTCTTGTGAAGCTCCTTTTCATCTTTTAGCTGGCTGTGCAGGTTCAGGAGTACCTGGGACAGACATTTTAAGTAGGATTATCAGTTGAGGCCTAGGACAGGAGCACAGCAATCAAGCTGCCATTCCCTGGGCTGACAGTTCTAGAATATCATTCTTAAAGGATGCATCCTTGTGATTTAAAGTAGTGTTCTCCCAGCTCTTTCTTTCAGTTTAACCAGAGTCTTCATCCTTACCTTGTGTAATCCTGAGATGAGCTACAAAGCACAAACAAAACTCTGAGTGAGGAAGTGCTACTGCTACATTTGTCACTAACAATCTTGCGGCGAAGCTCCACCAGTTTCCGCAGACACTGCACGTCTGGCATTATAGGTGCCACGTACCACTGCCATTTGTGTGGTCTATCGAAGTGCTCATGTGGATCTTGGAGTGGGTAGATTTGGTTAGTTGGGAGGAAAGGCAAGAAAGCTGTGCTTTGAAGTTGTAGATCAGAAATACCCTGGATTCTACATGCTTGTAGGCTTTCTAGGTAAGATCTGTAAGAAGCATCAAGGCTTTTGTGAGCAGGGGGTGGTCTAGAGCTTATAGTGTGGGCGTGTGTTTTCTAGGGACTGAGAATGTCTGCTGTCGTAAGAGGTGTACATTTCTGATGTTTGAAGTTTGGGGAGTGGTTGTTTTTTATAGATGCTGTGAGCAAGTAGATTTGATTTTGTGCGTGGGAAGGTGGACAGAAATTTAGGGTTCATCAAAAGGTGGGGGGGGGGGTGTCCTTCGGTTTCCGTTGTGCATTTTGTTTATTGGCCTTGCTGTCAGTTGCGTTTTGCTGAGAGCAGTTTAGCTTTAGTGGTTGATCTGTTTTGAGATGTTCTGTGTTGAGGTAAGGTATTCAGAGAGGCAGAGAAGATGCTCTCTTTAAGGTTTTGGCAGTGCCTTGTTGTGATGTCTTCTAGTTTTTACAGGTTCCTGTCTGTCTTGCATTTTGTACTAGGCAGATGGTTGGGAGCAGGTATAATGTTCCCTTAGGTTGTCTTTACGCGTGAGAGTCGAACTATGGAGAAGTGCTGTTACCGCTGCTTGTTGGACATTGGTTAAATGTTCTGTCCATTCAGCATTGAAGAGACAGGTTTTTAAACTTTTCATACTTTTTAAGTGGCTCTCATGAGATCACAGATAAGACTGGTGCTTGTTTCTCCTAACCTAACAGGTGCAGATGGGTTAAGGGATTTTGTTTTCACATTTTGTTGCTGTCAAGACATGATATTCCGAGTGGACTTAATACCTCTGCCCCCAAGCACCAGTCAGGGAAGTGGAAACCACTCCCTGACCAGTTATTAGGGCCTCAGGTGGACTGGAACCGCAGCACCTGATCCTCAGGCAGCTAGAAAGAAAGGAACAATGTTACAACACATAATGCAACATTACCAGAAAAGTATGGAAACAGGTAATGTGACCTACCTACCAATGTGCCAAAAGGAGGGAAAATGGAGGGAAGGGGAAAAAAAACAGACGTGGGTAAAAAACCTCCCTCAGGGAAATGAGTGTGCAGCAAATGGAAAGTGTTCCAGTAGAAAGTTCCAGGAGGAAATCCAACAGGGACAAAATCAAGCCCAAAATACTTTCAGAGTTCGAAAGTGCATTTAGTCACCAAAACATCAGGAATGATCCATAAGCGGTCCAAAAATTGGAAAAAGCCAAGGTCAAGAAAAAACCAGGAGAAAAAACACCAGTTCAGCCAGTAATCCAGGGACAATCCAAGTTGCAATCCAGAAAAGCAAGAGCCAAGGTCAAAAAACACAAAACGCAGGGAATCAGGTAGCAAGGAATCCAAAATACCACTCACAAACAGCTGAGAAGCACTGGGAGAAGGGAAGTCTGGGCTTTTATGGTCCACTTCCTGGTAGTGTCAGTCACGTGAACGGGGAGTGCCTTGCGCTCGCCGTGTGTCCCGGAGTCACCATGGCAACTGCATTTGGCACCCTGAGCACCAGTAAAAGGCAGCGGTGGAGGCCTGTCACTAGAAAACCCAGACAAAATCTCAGAAGATCGAAAACATCATTATTAATCTGAGAAGCCCGTCTGATCTGCAACTACTGGACACAACTCACTGCTTCAGTACTGGAACATTACCAGCAACTAACTGCATAGCTGACCCATACCCAATCTTCAGGAGGTCAGTATCTCCTCTAGAGCACATCCTTCTCTAGTGGGTCTTCATTCACCCTGCCTGTCTGTAAAACTGTATGGGTCCCTCTGGAACCTTCCCTGCACACCTGGAGACTTTGACTGTTACTGTTTACTTTAAGTACAAAGTTGTCATAGCCGGTAGTCTGGACCAACTACACTTGGCTAAATGTGACCACAGACCTATCGAATCCTATTTTTAACACTGGGCCTATGCTTAAAATGGAGGGCTATCTGTACATCAGGACAGTACTGTGCTCAGACAAACAGAAGCTTGTCCCTATTCATTCTTATGAGACTGACCCCTAGTAGAGCAAATGCTGATGCCTAGGTAGCAGAGAGTACTGTCTACCAAATTCAGTACCCAATCCATCTGCATGACATTGGATGTTGCCAGTGACACGAACAGGGGGAGCACAACCTTTTTAACACTAAACAGACTCGTCTTCATTAAGTGTACTTGCCTGTAAGCTTTATAACCGTTTGCCTATCTTTTCAAAGGATAAAGTACTATTTTTCATATATTTTGTGTGGACATTCCCTCATTGAGTGTTCGTATTTTACTGTTTCTGAAACTATGCTCAGCCATTGCTCCATTAAGTGAGACAGGCAAAGCTTGCAGGAAACCATGTTGCCTAGCTGTGGGCCATTTCCTCCCATACCCTGAACAGAGGGAGGAAATACATATTTTAATAAACTTCCAATTGGAAAACAAATTATATTTACTCCCTTTTGGCCCAGCCACTATTTGTTTTCAGGCCAGAAGGTTCTCCATTTTTCCTCATCACCGCTCCACTCTCTTTTTGGAAGTTCTTGCTTTCTCAATAAGAGAGGGACATTTCTAGATCTTGCCCTTGCATTGCTGGCCTTTGCTGCTTCAAATTTAAGGGCCTTATCCATGGCATCTTGATCTGTCACATGGCTTCCTTGCAAGTATCTGTGAAAGCCTCTATTCATTTGTAGTATCACAGCAAATCACTTGTGTTCTGCCAATGGTCCTTAGAGTAAGAGGGTACTCCCTTGTGGTTCCTCATTCGATTGGGCCAGAATCGTCTTCCGGTGGAGTCGTGCAGGCCCATTGTGGCTGGCATAGGTGGTTCTATAAATTCTATAGCCAACATTTCAAATGCACAACATTTTGAAGCCCGAAATTCGAGACCCCCTTTTTACCACACATATATATATATATATATATATATGTGGGTGTGGGGTTAAGTAAATAAAAACGGTCAAGGGGTATTGGGAGGGCTGCAGGGGATCTTTTTGGCATTCGAAATTATTTTTTTCACAGTACTCAAATAGATCCAATTCTATTGAGTGCTGTATTTCTTTGCACAATTTAATAATTGGAGGCATTTCACTGCCCCATGCGTTCGTACCCCCCAGATCATGCTCCTTAGCCAAATTGGTCAGTGGTGGTCTTTCCAGTTTGGCTCATAAAGCTTTTGAACATGTACATAATTGTGTGGTCACTCTCAAAACTGTATGTCATTGCTATCAGATTGCAAGAAGAATGTAAGAACTTGAGGCTCTCTGTTTTGATGTCGCATTTATGGTATTTCATCACGACGATGTAGTCATCACTTTCTCCCAAAGTGGTCCTTTATTTTCATTTGTACTCTAGGTATAAATTCATACATTTTTCCAGATCCTTCTTCCAAGAAAATTCCATTTGTTACCTTAGGCAAGCCCCTAATTGTATTTTTCTAGGATAAAATCTTGTCCAGTATTCAAAGTGTTCGGGACCTGGAGTTGTCCAAATCTAAGGAAGATGGTCAGTAAGGATCCATCCCAAGATGGCCATTTTAAGGCTCTTTCGCAAACATGCTTATATATTGTACATCAAAATCTCTTGTAACAATGGACTTGATAAAGGAATCTCTACTTTTGGCCAAACAATTAGTTCATGTATAATATCTTTTTCTCAAACCATCAGCCAGATGACTCATTCATCCCAAGGGGGCTTCTGTCCCATTTGGTTAGGGCCGAGACATTGTTTCATCATTATTTCCCTACTGACAACACCTGCACTGTAGGTAGGAGGTCTACCTTTTGTGACGTGTCTAAAAATTGTTTTTAAAAAATCAATATCTGGTCTCGAAATCTAGCCATCCCCTCACCCCGGCAACCCTGATCCATTCTCAAAATCCTGTTTGGTTAGTTTGTGTGTGTTTCTTTTGCAGCAGACTACCTTTTTTGAGATGCTTGTTTGAATGATCTCTGATGTCAGAGCTGGTATCTGTGATGGTTTTTTAAAAAAAATGATTGATGTAATTTATCAAGGTGATCAGCACAAGAAGAAAGTGGCCAATAAATGACCTGGAGTGGTGAAAAAGCCTGGGTTTCATGGATCTTTGGAAGCAGGTGATTTTTGCTTGTGATAGGATTGAAGCCTCCCAGGGTCTAATTGCAGGGCTTTTTGAGGCACTGTGATAATGTCTAGACATATACTGGCTCCCATTTCAAGAACTATAACATACTCCTGCTGTCAACATCCATCTTATTAGCTCACCTTCATGACCTTTATCTAATCCCATTCCATTTTCTGCTTCCAGTCATGTAATCCTGTTTCTCTCTTCCATGTCCTAATCTGGTCTCTCCACTTTCTCTGTAGACCCACTCTCACCCTTTTGGTCTCTTTCACCTCTTTTCTATTTTTCATTGTTTTTACTTGTATGTACCCTCCTCTTTCTCATTGTCTGCTGCTTACCCATGCTTTCAATCTTTTATACAGCCTTTCCTCTCTCGATCGACCTTCTCTTAAACCCACCACTCTAACTTACATCCACCCTTCTCAACATTTACTCTCACCATCAACCTAAATGCTCCAGTTTCTGCCTCCTTTTAGCCCTTTCCTTTAACTTGCTCCCTGCTCCTAAACAACACTACTCTCCATATACCCTCCTTTCCTTAATGCCTCACATTTCTCACTCTTGTTCTTGTGCTCTTTTACTTTGCACAAACATCTGTACTCGTTCTCAGTTGCTTTGCACAAGCCTTAATGGTGATGTATGGTGTTAGGATAGATCTGCAAGTTAAACACTTCCTCATTATTCAACCTGAAAGACACCAGTTCAAACCCTGGCAGGGCTTTCTTAGTCTCCCACTCCCATTTTCAATTTGTATTCTCAAATGTCATGATCACTCCTAGTTTGTGTCTCATACCTACCTCCTATTTGCTCACTGTAATCTGTCTTTCTCTTACATACACCTCTGCTCTCTTAATTATTTCAGGTTTTTCCCACAATCTCTTTCCAACTTGAACTTGTAGCTCTGCCCCGCGAGATTGATTCACCCCTCCTCTCATTCCCCACCTTTAGTTTTGTCTTCTCACCTTCACCTCCACTTTCATAATCTCCCCACCTTTCTTTATCGTCTTACTTTTCTGTTGGTCTTCATTGCTTCCTGACCACCATCTTTCCCCTTCTGATCCCACCGTGGTTTGGCTATCTCCCTTTCTCTTCCACCTGCCTGCTGTTTGGAGAACCTCATTCTCCTGTTCTTTACTAATCACACCCATGGTTTCATTTTGTTCTCCCTTTATTTCCCACCTCTCTTCCTTTTCATGTTTTCTATGCTTCCTTGTTTTTCTTCCTTACTTTCTCCTGCATGATTCGTTGTCGTTTTTCCTATTCTTTTCATATTCTATGATCTCAAGTGTTCGAAGGAGGACGCTGCCACAAAGGTGGCATGTTTTGGGTAAAAACATTTATTTCTCAAATAAGACTTCACTTTCCCTATTTCTAAGAGGTGTTTCCCTGCCTCGAACTAAAACTAAAGGAATTGTCAGAATGTCCGTCAAATCAAAGTTCCACTGTCATGTGTCAAATCCTGCTCTAACCCTCATGCGATAGCTAAAGAATAAACTAACACATTTTCTCCTTTAGGAACATTGTTTTCTTCTCCTGCTTCTTGAACTGTGTCCAACTGATGTTCTCTTTCAACAGAAAATACTAGGGTGAATTACTCCCTTCCCCTGGCTTACGGGCTTTACCCAGTAATTATCAAATGTCCAGGTGAATGACTCCCTTCTCCTGGTATAAGCTTATGCAGTCCCCAATAGAACAAGACGGGGTGAATCCCTTCCCCTGGTGTCTCCATTACAACTCTCAGCCCAGTGCCAATAAAATAACACATTTCTCCTGGTATTACTTTATGCAGTTCACCACAAGTCCAGGGGGAATTACTCCCTTGCCCTGGCGTCTTTAACACAAGTTCTCATCCTACACCAGGCGAATGGCTCCCTTCTCCTGGTGGTGCTTGGTTCAATTCACAATATGGCTAGGGGGAATGACTTCCTTCCCCTGGCGTCTTTATCACAGCTCTTTGTCCAATACCAGCAGAATGACTCCCTTCTCATGGTATTGTTTGGAACAGTTCTTTCTCACTGTTGGGGTTCCAAACCCTTGTCTGGAGGCCAGTGGTTTCCTCACTACCACTGTGCCGAGGAAGAAATCCTCTGATGCTTTTCTCCTTATTGTTGGGGGTCTCTGACCCTTCTCTGGTGGTCGGTGGTTTCTTCATTACCACTGCGCCAAGGAGGATTTCCTCTGATGCTAGCCCTCACTGCTGTGGTCGCAGACCCTTCTTTCGTTATGCCCATCAACATCCTTGCTAATACTGGGCCAGGGAAAAGCCACCTTAGCCTCTGTGTCAACCCCTGGGTCCCTTCCGGTTTTCATGTACCTTCCCTTACCAATTACAGGGCTTTGGTACCTTGCTGGGTCTTCCTGGGACCGGGGCACACTTCTCCGGCTCTGTGATCTTTTCAGTGTCTTCCTGGCTTTGGGATGCAGTCCGCATTTTCTCAGTGGGCAGAGAACGTGCTTGGCGTCTTCTTGCCGCTCCCCGCTTCTCCACAGTTGGCGGTCGGCATTCACATCTCCTGCACTGGAGAATTCGGGTGCCAGCTGCTTTCCCCAACAGGACTGGATACTGCTGCTCCTGCCAGCACTGTGCTTCTCGTTCCGACTGCATTCAGCTCCACGGCCGGGCTTCTCTGATGTCACAGTCCTTATTTGTACTTTGTATCCAGTTCTTCCCATGCGGATTACACAAGTCCTTCTTCTTTGCTATTGGCTTAATCCTCATGCCTCCTTTTGGCCACCTCATACCCATGTTATCACAGTTCTTGATCTTTGTCGCCTGTGTTCTTCCTCGTCCTAGTACTTTTGGTTGTAGGCCCTATGTTATAGCAATACATAGGTTTGTTCTCACTGTAGTGGCTCTGGACGTTGGGGTGGGCTAGGGAATGTCAGGAACTGGCAACATTCATTGGGCTGTACCCCTGGTGATCGTCCTTATCCCCAGCCTCCCTACCCATGAGGTCCTCCTGCATTGAAACACCCCTAGGGGGACTATTGTGGTAGCGGCTGCACTTCCCTAGCCTCATGGAAAAGAGCTCCCCTTAGGAGAAGTGACGACACCTTGTGAATTGTCACAAAATGCTTCCTCATCTTTGCTCTCCTACCCACTTTCTATTGGCGACATGGTTCTACTCTGCCCATCGCTTCTGTTTCTTACTTGCCATTATGTCGCTTACCTTCCCAGTCAATTCCCTGCCTGATGTTTATTTTATTTCCCTCTGCTCCTACTCCTAGACCTTGATATATCCTAGTGTTCCTGCAGTCATTGTCTTTGTTTAGAGGCTTGATGGGCTTAAATAAAAGTCATGGAAGTTTAGTGTGACAGAAAGGTGCAGCATTGTATAGTGTTCGTAAGACCTCCAAAGACCCTGATGAAGTTTGCTTTGTACAGAAAAATAGAGGAAATTTGCATAATATTGTTGGAAAGGACTGTTTTATTTGGCATTTTCATCGTGCAGCCATTTTTTGAGCTTTTTAATACCTGGAGCTGCGTTGCTATTTTGAAAACACTAGTTTTTTCCTCCTATTGCTGCTTATTTGACTGTTTTTGGCCCTTCCAAGATGGCCGCCGTGGTTTTCTTTGTTGTGTAGACAGGCCGTGCTGAATCACCTCTCCCTGTGCTGTACTCACATTGGTTGCTGAGTGTTTTGTTCCATCCAATCAGGGACCGGAAGGCTTCAGCCGGCTCTCTCAGCAAAGGCCCACTTCCAAGGCCCCTGTCTGCTCCCTGTCCGCTTCCTGAACGCTAATTGGGGTCCTCCCTGCACCTTAACCACAATGATGCGGCCACCACTCTCCTAAGAATTCCTGACTGCCTTGATTCTGCCACCTCCAGAATTATGGGTTAGTTCCCTCCTTATGGATTCACTTCTACTGCCTTTGACTATCGCTGTTATTTCTGCTTGTTGCTCCATGTGGTCATCTTGCTGCGCAGTGCTTCCTAAACCCTTTGCCAACATCCGATTCCAAGATTGAAAAAGTCAAATCTTGCTGTTTTTGCTTTGCTCTTAAAAGTCAAATCTTGCTGTTTTTGCTTTGTGCTAAAAAGTCAAATCTTGCTGTTTTTGCTTTGCTCTTAAGTCATATCTTGCTGCCCAGTGCGAAATTCTCTGGATTTTGCTTGTATACTGTTTCTTCTTTGTAACTTGCCAGCCCAGTGACATCACCACTCTCTTTTGTCTCACACCTACCTGCCTTAGCCCCCCAGTATCTCCATCCTCTCCTTACTTCCACTCCAATGGCGCTTTCTGTTTCTCCTATCTTCTCCAACTGCTTCTCCATTGACTATCCTTCCCTTCTCACTAAGTCTGGTAGGAAGAAGTTCAAAAAGGATATCTTGGCCTCTAATCCTGGTCTTCCTATCACCGACACCTACTCCAATGCTTCCACCAGACAGACCCTTACCAACATCCTCTTTGTCATTCCTTCGCCAGATCTATGGACTCCTCATATGGTCTATGGCCTCCTCCTCTCCCATTAATGGTGGCACTCGCTGGGAAGTTCTGATGGCTTCCTTCAACTCCTCTAAAGTCATCATTAATATCTACCTAAATGGCACTGTCATGGTCCAAGGCCCTCATGCCAATTTCCTCCTCTTGGATAGGCGCTTCCCTCGCCTCATCAATTTCCTCTCATCCTCTGCTGTCCCCTCCACTCCCCCCTTGGCTACCTTGCCCTCTCTCTTCTCCTCCTCTTCCGCCCCTCCTAGGGCTCTTTCTCCTCCACAGGGCGTACCTCTGATCTGTACTCCTCCCCGGAAGGTCTTTAAGGCTGGCAACCTTCTTCATATTGCCACGCTCAACTCTCGCTCTGCCGTCAAACACTCCTCTGACATCTGCCACCTCCTTGAAGAACTAGCCCTTGATGTCGTTGGTCTTACTGACACATGGTTCACGGCCAGCTCTGTTACGAGCTTTGACACACTCCTCCCTGATGGCTACAAGATCCTCTCAGCACCCAGATCCTCCAGGTCCGGTGGGGGGGTAGCCCTGATCTTTCCTGAGTGGATTCCTGCCTCTATCATTCCCACTCAGACCTACTTCTCTTTTGAATGCCTTGTCTGTTCTCTCTCGCCTACGCTGTGGTTACCATCTACCAGCCTCCTGGTCAAATCACCTAATTTCTCTTTGAGTGGGCAGACCTCTCCTCCTCCCTCCTGGCCTCTACCACTCAACTCCTCCTCCTCGGTGACCTAAATATACATTTAGACTCTCCTTGCTCCTCTTCTGTACTCTTCCATGACCTCTGCGACTCCCGCTCCCTGTCCATCCTCCCCTCTGACCCGACTCACTCTGCAGGGCACACACTCGATGTCTTGATCTCCTCTTACCCCCCCCTCTCCATCCCTCTGACCACTCCTCTCTCCTGGAGCGATCACTCCCTCCTCTCATCTCATCTCTCCCTCTCTTCCCCCCAAGCCAAGCCTACCCCAACACTGCCACCTACCTTCTCGGACATCCGGCCCATGAAGCGTGTCAGTTGAGGCTTTTGCCGCCACTTTCTCTTCCCCCCTCCACCTTTGGCTCTGTCTCATCCTGATACAGCCCTGTCTCTGCTCTACTCTTCAATTTCTGATACGCTTGATGTTCTTGCCCGTGTCATGAGGATCCGTTTGAAGTCCAAAGCCAAGTGCAATTCCTGGTATGACTCTGACCTAGCTACACTTAAACGTAAGTGTAGGGCAGCTGAGAGGAAATGGAGGACTTCCTGTTCATCCTCTGACAAACTGGCCTGTCACCTGCTACAAAGGCAATACCTATTCTCTGTCCTCACCAAGAAGAGAGTCCACATTCAAGCTCGTGTCTCTGCGCATTCTAACAACTCGGCCGAACTCTTTAAAATTTGCAAGGAGCTGGCCAACCCTGCTGCAGTCTCTACCCCTCCTGTTTCCTCCCAGGCTCTTTGCAATGCCCTTGCCTCTCACTTCATTTAAAAAACCCAGGACATCCTGTCCACCCTCTCCACCCACACTCCTCCTCTTTCCTCTCCATCTGCGCTTGCTGACCCTCCTTTAGCCACCCTCCCACCATCCTTCTCGTCCTTTCCTCTTTTCACCCCTGACGAGGTTGCTAGACCAGTCCGATCTATGAAAGCCTCTTCAAAACAGGTTCATCCCTGTTCCTCTAAAACCATCAAGGACCACATTGACACCCTTGCTCTGGCCCTTGCTGATTTTTGCAACCACTCCTTTGCCTCTGGATCCTTCCCCTCCCCTCTGAAGCACTCCTTTGTGCATCCTCTTCTCAAGAAACCCAGAGCTGATCCTTCTTGTCCAGCTAACTATCGCCCAATTTCCATTACTCCCTTTCTTGGCAAACTCCTGGAAAAGTTGGCCATCTCTCAGCTTAACCTTCATTCTAATTCTGTTGGCTGTCTCCATGACCACCAGTCTGGCTTCAGAGCTGCCAGAAGCACGGAAACTGCTCTCTTAAACATCCGTGAAGATCTGCTCACCAACCTTGACTCTAACATTCCCTCTGTCCTCATCCTCCTTGATCTCTCTTCTGCCTTCGACACGGTCAACCATACCATCCTGCTCAACCGTCTCTGTGAAAACTTGGGTATCACTGATCAGGCTCTGGCCTGGCTGACCTCTTTCCTCTCAGATCGACCCTCCCAGGTCCAACTTGGGTCCTTCCTTTCATCGATCTTCCTCTCTACCTGTGGTGTTCCCCAGGGGTCTAACCTCTCGCCCTGGCTTTTCAACCAATACCTGGCAACTCTCACCCACTGTATTGCCATTTTCTGCTCAAATTTCCAGTGCTACGCTGACGACACTCAACTCATTTTCAGGCTGCCCTCTGCCACCTCCTCTCCCTCTCTCATCTCTGATTGCCTAACTGCCATTCAAGATTGGTGTGCCGCCAATGACCTTTGTCTGAATGCCAGCAAAACGGAGATCCTCCTCATCGTCACACCTTCACCATCCTTTCCCCTCACTCTCTGGCCGGCCTCCCTTGGCCCTCCTCCTACCCCCACCTGCGAGGCTAAGAACCTCGTGGTCATCTTTGACTCCACCCTTTCCTTTTCCGCCCACATCTCTGAGGTCTCTAAAAAGTCAAATTTCCGACTGCACCTCCTCAGAGGTACTCTGCTTTCCTCTCCTTCCCCCCAGAAGCTCATGGTATCTCAAGCTCTGGTTCTCTCTAGCTTGGACTATTGTAACAGCCTCTTTCTAAATCTACCTGCCTCTACTCTCCGCCCTCTGCAACTAATCCAGAACAGGACTGCAAGACTTGTCCTTGGCCTTAAGCCCTGGGATCGTATCTCTCCAGCTCTGAAATCTCTTCACTGGCTCCCAGTGGATGCAAGGCTTAAATTCAAAACCCTCTGCGCTGTCCACAAGGGTTTCTGGGGCCTGGGTCCAAAATACCTTCAGCTATCCCTCCGCAAATACCTCCCCTCTCGAGCTCTTCGCTCCTCTACCTCCAACTCACTCAGGGTCAGTCGTTTTTCTAAGAAACGAGCTGAGGGTAGATCTCTGTCTTCGGCTGGGACCTCCCTCTGGAACAGCCTCCTTGCCATGCTGAAACTTGAGGAGAACCATCTCCGGTTCCGGAAGCACCTCAAGACCTTCCTCTTTTCTTCTGCCTTTGCTCCCCCTCTCCCCTAATGATCTGTTCTCTCTTGGCACTGTGCACCTGGCCACCCTCTGTCTTTTGGGCCCAGGTACCTGCTCATCCTGTCACCCTCCCGTACTTCCTCCGGGCCACCCCTTGCACTGGGGTCTGTATCTGCACCCATACAGCCCCCCCCCTTTTTCTCCCTGCACTTATCGGACCTACCCTGTCTGCTCCCTTAAACCTAGCACTTGCAAATTGCTGGCTGCATTACCACAGTTTGTTGCCTTTATTATTTATTTATTGTTATTTATCTGTTTCTCCTCTGCTTCGCACTTTCCACCTCTCCCCCCCCTTCCATGCACTTTCCCCCTCCCCCTCTCCCATGCACTTGCGCGTTCTCAATGTCACTGGGCCTAGTAAGATTGCTGTTTTGTTCTCCCCTGTTCCCCTACCTTGCCTTGTCGCGCTCTGAAACACTTGTGTACGAGCGCGATAGAAATAAACTATCAATCAATAAAGAGGAGGGGGTGCTGGCATGAGAAAAAAGGCTTGCTGCCATTTAAAAATCATGAACCGTTGATGTCTACAGCCCCTAACAGTGGGCAGATGCAGCGCAAATGAGTGCAGGGGGACCTTGCCTCTCGGAGCCCATAACTGCTTCACCAACACCTAAAAATTTCCCTGCAAGGTATCCACCCAGCACCCCTCTCCTCCGATCACCCTCGGGTGTGACCTCTGGAGGTAGTTGGTTAAAATGAGGGGATGATCGCTCATTTTGATAAAGTGTGGTGGTTGATGTGTTGGGATTTTGATGGAGTACCTTTTGGCGAGTAGTAAACATTGAAGTGATGAAGGTACTGCAGAGGTGTAGTAGCTTCTTGTAAGGTGAAGCAGGCAGGGACTGCAGCGTGCTGAACTCTGGAACCTCTTCATGAGAAAAAGTGTGGATATTATCAATATATGAATGGAAGGGGATTCCAAGGGCTATATTTTGCTAACTCAGAAGAGCATTTTCCCCATATGCCTGTGTTTTGCAAATTTGTAGAGCCCACCACCAACCTTCATCAAATCGGATTTTCTACTACATGTGCCCAGAGACAAAGCTGGTTCCATTATACCTTTGGTGTCTGGAGCAGAAGAATGGTGGCGCTGAGAAAAGGGCTCATGTGTGTACGCCATTTATCTGTTGTGATGGAGCCGGTTTAGAGCCACGCTGGAATCACCTAGTGGCTAGATAAAGCTTTAAGATTTACCTCTGTGACCAGATAGGTTTTGGAAAATAAAAATATATATTTGAGGAATACTGTATCAATCATAAAAATGTAAATAAAGATAAGTTACTTGTTCTCTGCGATATCACGCCACCTCCTTTTAATGAAATGTCTTCATTTGTAGCGCAGCATAGATGCCATTATATTTGGCTCTCCACACAGTGATATACACAACGCCTATTTAAAAAGATTGTCATCTCTGGACCTTTTTAAAAATGCATTTGACCTTTTATTTTAAGTAGTCATTGTCGGCCCTCTTTGAGCTGCCAAGCGTCACTCGGAGAAGCGGAATTTGTTTGAGAAAGACATGCTGTCCTTGAGCTGTATTAGAATTGCAGTTTTGTTGCTGGTTTTTGGGGGTCTGAAATGATGCTCGATGTGTGAAAACTATTATTGAACTTGAAAACCCCGAGCATTGCTGTGAACAGTTTTTTCTATGCACTGCTGAAGCTCATATTTCTGTATTCATTTTCACATTACTCGTTTGAACCTTTTATTCTTTATCAGGTGATATTATTTCATGTATTTCTTTGGTATACTTGGCTGTGACATAATTCATACAGCGCAACATATATCTAATCGGTATCTTAAATATGTAAAATGGTGCTAAAGAGTTTTTGTGCTAACCTACTGCTTCCGTTAAGTGTTTGCATTGTATTCCATTCACTACTGTGGCATATTTATCAATGTGAGGCTTTCTTTGAAAGCTCATGGCACCGCCCACCTGTGCACTCTTAGTCATGTGACATGGCATCTTGCTGCAAGACCTCACCTCACACCACAAAGTGTGGCACACTGCTGCACCGAAGCCCTGTGGGGCTGTTGAGGTCTTGGAAACAGTCATCGTCTAAGTGCAGGATAAGCTTGAGGTCACTGAAACATTCATGAGTTCCTGCTGCTCTTGGACCTTGTAGTGAGGGAGGCGCATCAGCCTTTTAAATATGATCCCATGGGAGGGTCCTTCCATGTTGGTAGATTATTCTTCTTCGCTCTGCTAAATAACTTAATACAGTTTTGTGCCAACCTGTGTTCTAATATAGCATTTGGAGAGATACTGTTTTAAAGGATCTGTGAGCTAAAAAATATGTTTATCTGGTAGTTTTTTGGTCTTTTGTGCATAGCATTAATACAGCTTTCCTTTGTACGTTTCGACTCTAGGAAAGGAAAGTGTGCAAGGCATTACATCTAGTAGTAGCTAGAAATTATATAGATCTTCATTGAAGTCTGAGTCGAGCGCAGAACTTCGTGCTTGTTTACAATTTATGGTGGTCAGTTACCAATTATAACATCCTTTAACAAATAGGAGAATGTTTCTTATAATCTGGCACAATCCCATATAACACACAAATGGGCTGTTATTTTCTTGTTGATTTTAAAAGTTCACGACTAATCTGCTGCTTAAGAGCACCAACGATTGAAGGCAGGGAAGTGAGAGGAGGAGAGAGACGAGATTTGGGGAATATGCAGCAAAACTAAGTGGTTACACTAATGCAAGAAGATGGAATTTTGACTTACTCTGGACGAATCACATGGACTTATTTTATTAAAACCACCATTTGGGCTCCCCTGGATTTCAGGACACATTTGAAGTCGCAGTGGTCCTGTTATAATTCCTGTTTGATATTCAAGACAGGTAAATGCAAGGAGTGGGTGTTAGGTCTTCTGGAGCTATATGAGGGCACAGTGGTTCTACTTTTTGCCCATTTTGTCGTAGATTCAGTGAAGGTCTTGGTGTAAATTGCATGCAGAGAGATCCTTAAGCGGGAGAGGGAGCTGGTGGGGTTAAGGGTTTTGGTGAGGGTGTTGGTGCTCACATTGCTGGCTGATGCAAATAGGTCTGTCCATTTAAAAAAAAATCACACGTCAGGCTCTTTTATAGTGTGGTGCTGAGGCAATTAACCGTCTGTCTGGCTGTTACCAGGTACATTGCGTTCAGATCCATTAATCACGTAATGCTTCCTGCATTCACTGTATTGGATATTGTTTGTGTGTTTACTATAGCACAACTCGTTATGCACAATATATTGATAACTTATAAAGCAAAGTTCAAATTCATATTGATACATTTGAGTGCAACTATCGTTTAGAAGATGGCTGCATTAATAAGCACTTGTTACAAATATCTTTGTTCATTTGCCAGAGCACAGTACCAAATTCTGGTAAGATCAACACTGCATTTTCTGTGTCTGAGTTAAAAAAAAGTTCTTTATTGGTTTTCAATGACAATCTTCTGCCCCGTAACAGTCCCCCCTCCCTTCACGTCCACCCGGCTCTTTGTTCATCACGCAGGATGTTGCACTTGTCATGTTATTGCTATCATTCGTATTACAATTGTGCTATTATTTTTGGGTATAGATCCGTCCTTGTCTTACTATGTTAATATCTGCTCCTCGTGGGTCAGTGGTCTTTTCCAATGAGATTTCTGTTTGTCTTAAACCTCTTATTTACAGCATATTTTCTGCGCCACTTTGGGGCTGTTCACTTTCCCCGAATTAGGATTATTTATAACAGAGTTTCCGCAATTGTCTGTTAATCTCATTGTAGATTTCATTAATATTGTTGAAACGGGGGCCAGTAATCTATTGGGCGGCTGCTGGCCGGAAGTGTTTGAGCCTATTAAGTTTCCCTTAGCTCACATGTGTTCATAAATTCCAGCCATCTCATGAAAGTGGGTGCGTGTATCTAGCTATTCCTGTGGCCATCTCCAATAGTTTATTGTCGTTGCAGGAACCTTCTTTAATCAACGCTAGTAGCCATAGCTCTGGTGTATAGGTCCGTATTGTCAGTAACATTGTGGTCGTTGCTTCTTCAATCTTCCCCCAGAATGGTCTAATATGTGAACATGCCCAGGCTAAATGGTAAAAGTCTGCAGGATCTGTTTTACATCTTCTACATGAGGGGGATCTCTCCAGGAAAAAAACGGTTTAGTTTGCTCGGGGAGTAGTAGGCCTGGTCCAGAAATGTATACTATATTAATCTGAACCGACAGTTCAAGGGCAGGTTACGTGTCTGCATGCAAACAATTTTCCAGAGTTACTCACCCAGCTCCATTCCCAATGTTTCCTCCCAGACACTTCCATACGACTGTCTCTTCCGCACCCTCCCTCCTCTAATCCTCTTGTAAATGTTTGATACCAGTTTTCTAGTGGATAGGGGATCAATCACATATTGGAGAACGGGGTGGGGGTTGGGAGCCATGGGGAATATTGGCCACTTAGTTTTCAGTACCTCCCTAATCTTGAAGTATAAGAGCATGGTCACTGCATTACATTCCCCCTTGGTTTGTAAATCCACCCATTTAATAAACTGCCCGTTATCAACCAGGTCCCTCAATGTCTGTACCCCCCAACTTCTGGATGTGAGTCTGTAATGTTCTCTCATGTATAAGTGGGATCCCACAAGTCTTGTATATTGGGAGTTCAGGGGAATAGCCAGTTTCGGTCCCTATCATACAGCCCACCTGATACCAGGCTCTACATTTCACCGCTGTATGTTGGATCTCACTTCGGGGTGGCCTATCCCGGTTGCCCCAAAGCAAACCCATTAGGTCGTTTGGACTCATGACAGCCCTAGCCAGGAGGGAGTGTGGGGAGTCAGCATTGGGGGATCTCCATCCCGCAATGTACTGGACCTGTGCTAGAAAGTACAGGTATAGATCAGGGTATTCCAATCGGCCTTGTTCATATGGCAATGTTAGGGTGTCCTAGGATATCCTGGCTTGCCGTCCGGCCCACACTAGGCGTATCATTAGGCTTTTTGCTCGAGCCCAAAGTGTGCATGGGGCCAGACTGGTACGTTATTAAAAATGTAAAGGAGCTTGGGAAGTATGACCATTTTAGCCAACGCTTTGCGGGCTGCTTGTGAGATAGGTAAGAGGATCTATGCTTCTACTTTGTGTTCCAATAGCTCAAGTACTTTAACATGGTTCACTTTATATAGGTCTCCCGCCACCGTAGACACCAGGATGCCCAGGTATTGTATACCCTGAGGACAATAACCATGGTCCCCCCGTATATCCATCTGGTGCACACCTGGGATCAGGGGCAACATTTCCGATTTACTCCATTTGATTCTCAGCCCCAATAGTTCCCCAAATCTGGTTATCTCCTGTGTTACTGGGGGAAGGTTCAACCTAGGGTATTTAAGGTAAAGTAATATATCATCAGCATATAGTAAGAGGATGGAAAGGTGTGAGTGTATCCGTATGCCCCTGTGAGCGAGCGTGTAGTTCCCGGATGTGACCGGCCAGTGGTTCCATTGCAAGGACGAATAGGATCGGGAAGAGGGGGCACCCCTTGGGCTCTGCCCCTTGATGGGAAGATGTAATCCGATGCCAATCCGTTCATGCACACCGTGGCCCTGGGAGCCGTGTAGAGCAGTCTGATCCAGCAGAGAGATGTGAGGTGAATCCGGAGCGGCGGAGGACCTCAAAGAGGAAAGGCCATTCAACAGAGTCCAAGGCCTTTTCCACATCTAAGGCCGCAATTAAGATAGGGACTCCAGACCTATTTGTTCAAGAAACCTACATAACCCCCCAACAGGCAAAAGAAAGAGGCAGCATCACTTCCCTCGACATATGTATATATTTTATATTTCGCTACGCCATGCAAAAACACATGCCCTCGTTCCCACAACAGCCAGCAACATAGCAATTACTACATGGGGTCATACAGGCACAGGGGGAAGGAAAGGTGGTCTCAACGATATATAAATCCCTCCTAACTGACACAATGCTGACAAACCCAAGAATAAAGGAAAGATGGGAAAAGGCCCTACAATCGCCTATCCCAGAGGACCAATGTAACTTTATATTACAGCAGAGACAGAAGGTGGCATTAAACTCACGCTTTAAACTAATGCACTTAACTTTGTACATCAAACATACTACACGGCAGTCAAAAAAAGCATGCACCATCCAGAATCAAACTCTGCATGTGGCACACCAACAGCTGACTTCCTGCACCTTGCCTTGAGCTGCCCAGTGGTGACTTGGTTCTGGACAGAAGCAATCCATGAGATCGAAGCAATTATAGGTGAAGAACTGAGACCAGTTCCCACGGTGGCACTACTGGGGATGATGAAAAACATCTCACCAGCAACGAGGAAACTGGCCAGCCTTCTACTGGTATTGGCACACAGAAAAATAGCCATGTCCTGGGGACGGGGCCCATCCCCCACACTAACGAACTGGCAGAAAGACATCCTATATTGCCAAGAGGTGGAAGTAGAATTCAGCAGGACATTGCCGCTGCATGCTAGACCGCCGGACATTTGGGGTCCATATGTAGCATATCTGCTTTGTAACACAGATACCCGACACCATCAACGACAACATCCCAAATAACTAACCAAGCTGACTAGGAGGTAACCCCATAGCAGCACGTGAAGGAGACAATGGACCGCTCTAAGTACACTAGATAGAGGGGGGACCGCGGGTGGGGGAGGTAGAGAGGAATGTTTTTGGTGCAAGTTAACGAGCCCGCAGTTAGGGCCATTTGTTTTACTGTATTCTGGTAAATGCAAAAATAAAGTTAAAAAAAAAAAAAGATGGGGACTCCAGGGTTCACATTATGCATTAGCGTGAACAGTCGCCTTAAATTATTTTGGGTTGATCGACCCGGGATAAATGCGATTGGTTAGTATTTCCGCAAGTGTTTTATTGTCAGTGTTTATCAACGACAGCAGCCTGTAGGATGTACATTTTTGGGGGTCTTATTCAGGTTTAAGGAGAACCGTCACTAATGCTGTTCTTGTGGATTCTGAGAGGGTGCCCGTCGACAGTACGTTCTCGTACATTTCACGCAGGCCTGGAAGCAGATGGTCCACATATGTTTTGTAGAATTCTGCTGTTTTGCCATCGAGCCCCAGGGCCTTACCATTAGGGAGGGTTATGGGAGTATTCAAGACACTTCCTTGTTCCTGATCGATCACCCCAGAGCAATCTCATCTAGGTATTGCATCATCTCGTCATGTCCTGCACTAGGGCGAGAAGTGTACAGTTGGTCATTTTATTCTCAGAAGGTATTTTTAATCCCCTCAAGGTCCTTAATGAGGTGTCCGTTACGGTTCTCGACCTCCATGATGGGTGCCAGTTGGCGTTCCCGTTTGATGGCCCATGCTAGTGTCTTACTGGGGCGGTCACACTCTCCATATTTTGTCGCAGCTATCGGATCGCCCATAAATCTCTCCTCCCTGATTGCTATTTGATGGAGTTCTTTGTGTTTGCAGGATTTTACGCACTTTTGCTGTATCGGAGGCCCCTTGTTTATTCTCTAGTTCCATAATGTTTTTTTCCAGCTTCCGCATGGATCTATGCAAGGTTTTTAGGACCCCCCCTTTTTGATATACAGCACCCCCTTACATACACTTTAAATGCTTCCCAGATCACACCCAGGTCAGGTACCGATCCTACATTAGTCTGGAAATATGGTTTGTATGTCCTGCCCAATCTCCCAGCGGAATGCCACGTCCTCCAGAGCCATAGACCTGAATCGCCAGCGCAATTGCTTTGGGAGTCCCGTCAAGCCCTCCATACGAACCAGGACTGGCGAATGATCGGAGAGAGTTCGGGGAAGCATAGTAGCGTCTGTTACACCTCTGGCTATGGGTGGGGGGTGGCCATAACATAGTCTCTTCTGGAAGAGCTTCCGTGGATGCCGTAAAAGATGTATTCTCTTTCCAGCAGATGCACTTCTCGCCATACATCATGCAAATTATGGCATTCAGCAATGGTGGCCCATGTTTGGGCAGCACGGGGTGGAGATTGCTGTGCCATGGCGGGCCTGTCTAGTTCTAGTGTGTGAGGGCCATGTTAAAATTACCTACCCATATAATATCGTAGTTTGGGAATTTGTGAATGTGTTTGGCGCATTGATGGAAAAACTTGGAGGAGTCTGAATTCGGTGCATATACATTTATAAATAAGAGTTTTATTCCATGGATCTCCCCTGCCAGCATGATATATCCTCACTCATTACCCATCTGTTTCTGTAGTTTGTTTTGCAAGGAGTTGTGTATATAAATCGCTATCCCCCTGGAGTGTGTGGTGTAAGAGGAGCCAAATCTATGAATGCCCCACCCTGGTAGCTTAGGGAGTGCCGCCTCCCGGGCTAGATGCGTCTCCTGCAAACATAGAATATTTACTTTATGGTTTTTACAGTAGTTTGCTATTAGACAGGTTTTCTTCTTATCAAATCCCTGTATGTTCCATGACATTTTTGACAGCGCGTTAATTGGTTTCTCCCCTACCCCAGATACTTCCATAAAACAGGTGGTATGGCAGGGTTCCCCATGTTATGGGTTTTATTTGGTTGTATCAAATTGTAGACCACTAATATTATGACATCATTTTTGGATACATACATTTGGAATCTATTCCATTTGTGAACCGTCAAGCCTTCTCTCAGACTACCTAAGCCCTCTGGCTTAGGTGAACTTTCCCAATATCGACCCTCTGTACCCACCCTGTGCCTCCCATGGCAGAAATCAAAACCTACCGGCTCCCATGCTCCCCCATCCCCTCAACCTCCCACATTAACTTTTAACTCAACAATTCTGCAGTGTCTGCGGGCAGCAGAGCGCTAAGGGCGGCCAAAACGCTCCTAGCGGCCTCGGCATCTATGAATCGTTCGAAGGCCCTGGACAAGCACCCCTGGGGCTCCAAATAGAAGTTACAGAGGGGCTCATAGAGTGATTTACTTTCACATCAGGATATGTGGGTGCCTTCAATGTGATTGTCATGGTGTTCTCCCCGGGTCAGGGAGGCTCATAGCAAAGTGTTCCGCTGTTTCCAGCGAAGTGAAGGTAGTCAATCCGTTAAGTTGCACCCTCAGTTTGGCCGGGTACATCATTGCGTATTGTGCTTCTTTTTTTATGAAGGATATTTTTGACTGCTTGAAAGGTCTTGTGGTGTTGCAGCACCGATGGGCTAAAGTCCGGGAAGAGCCGGATCGTGGGTGAGCCCCCATCGCAGCTCTTTTTTTGTCTATGGCTGAGTGAAACAGGATGTCTCTTTCCCGATAGCTGTAGATTCTAGCAATAATAGGGTGTTCTGGTGCTCCTGGGAGAGGTTTTGCTACTAGTGACCGATGCACCCTTTCCACCATATACATTTTTGTGAGTGGGGGGTCCCCGGGGATCTCCACCAGCAGCTTCTCCACAAATTTCTCCATGTTATCTATTGGAGTTGACTCCGGTACTGCCAGCACGCACATAATGTTTCACCTAGAGTGGCCCTCTAAATCCTCATTCTTTGCCATCACTTTCTCCACGGATTGTTGAAGTTCAGCCACTTCCCTTTGTAGGTTAGCCACCTTGTCTTCTGTCTCCTATCCGTTGTTCCCCTTCCGTCTTTCGCCCACACAGTTTGTCTATTTGTATGGCTGAGATACAACCGTACATGTGAGGGCGTCACATTTTGCCCCCAGATTATCTGTGCTACTCTTGAGAGCCAGGAGAGTCCGATTTAAGGCTGCAACAACAATTTGGGAGAGAGACTGATTCTGCTCCAGGGTCAGAGACGGGTACCGCTCATCGGCACGTGCAAATTGGTCAATTTTTGCTTGCTTTTTGGGGTTGACCATTGTACTGTAGTCCGCGTGCCTCTCCTTCCACTTGTATTAATGAGTGAGACAGGTGTTATGCTGGTATTACCTGCGAGTGAGGCTCTCGTGGTTTCGCAGGGTGCCTTGAGTCGTGTACCTATATTGCTCCCGTTGCAGTAGCCGGTGTCCTCCTGGATTATGGATATGTGGGTCCGTTGATTCCTACACGAGGCTCGACCTCTTTCCCGGGTCGTGCGTTTCGTCCGCAGGTCTCCCAGTGACCTCTGCCTGGTCTCAGTTTGTTTGTTTTGTTTGTTTAATTTATTTCTCAGTTATAATGGTGCCTTTTATTTCGCCAGTTGTATTTTCTTGGTGCAATCAGTCTGGGCTTATATGTTTACAGCTGGGGTACTGAGGCGTAACCCCCACTGCTGCAGTTTATTCTGGGACACATGGTGCTCCCCTATCCCGCCAAAACAAGGAGACTTGGGCGCAACGTCTATCTCTGACCACCAGTCTCCTATCGTATGCGGTCTCCCTTATCTCATCCCTTCTCTCCTACTCTCCATGTCTGGCTAGTGTCCCAGTGGGTCTGGTCCAGGTGATTGGCATGAACACTGAGGTTTTGGTTTGCAGGATATAGTGACTGGCAAGCAGGTTAGTGGTCCCACTCCATCGTGGGATCAGTTGTGTTAAAAGACTGTTGCACAATTATCTTTTTGCGCAGGCCGAGGTGTACTCCTTGTCAGGGTGAGACAGTCTAGGTGCAGATGGTCGTGGTGCAATTCAGGGTAGCACTGTGAGGGTATTGTTGTGAGGCATAGGGTCCTGAGCGGTGCAGGAATTTACAGGATCCTTCTGTGGGTCGTGGTTCACAATGATATGTTTACCAGCATGTGCAGTGCGTCTGGCGTCGGACTCCTTCTGCGTCTTGTCCCACTTTTCCTGTCACTTTGCCTCTGTCCAGTGCCGATCAGTGATGCGTTACTCCCAGAGTGTGTCTGAGGTATATGGGGGCAATCCGGATGTCCCTCACTGGTTTTTTCCTTATTTCTGCTAGGCCAGCTGTAGTCCCAGGGCTCCTCCGATGGTAATGCCCATTCCGTGCCACAATGGAGACTGCAGGTGGCCGGAGGGTGTGTAGCCCGTCCCAAGAGTCAGGAGTACATCTAATTTATGAATTCCAGGTGGTGGTCAGGTGCATAGGATTCCAGTTTTGACCACCTCCCTGGTATTATGGAAGTGTTTTTATGTGGGTTGTCCCATGAGACGCCTCAGCCCTCCGCGCCCACTGTGTGCCGGAGCAGCACGGCGCAGCCTCATCGCACACAGAATGCCGCTGCCAGCGCAGTCGGCTCAGGAGCCTCACTGATGTGTGATGGTCCCTTTCTAGGAGGCTCTGTTACAAACAGGTCAAGGGGTGGAGGGCAAACCCAGGTTGCTCAGCCCGCTATGGACGATCTCTCAGCACTGCGTAGGGCAGTTTCCCAGACTCTCACGGGGGGTCGTGGTATGCTCCGTTTTCTGGTATTGTGTGCAGCGGTAGGGGGGATCTCACCTTCAGCCCAGCGGGGGTGGGTGGGCACACCCCTCGGTAGACGTTAGGATTGTTGCAGGGGACAACCTCTCATCGTTCCATAATCCGGTATTCCAGTGCAGCCCCGGCTCTCCGCAGGGGGGAGGGGTGAGCCATCCAACAACCCCCGTTGCGCACCGACAGGCACGAAGCTCCACATCGTTGCAATCCGCACAAAGATTAGGGTCGGGAATTCCAGCCAACTTTCTCGTTGTCCCCCACTGCCAGTCCGCAAGCTTCTCCGGTCCTCCACAGGGCGCCGCTCAGTTGTTTCCGCCTCCAGGAGGCCTTGTTAATGTCAGCTCGGAGGAGCCGCAATGAGGCACTTCACGTTTGTCGCAGAGCTATTGGCCCGGGTCGTCACTAGGCTCAGATGGTGCCCTCTTATTTCATAGCTATTGGTTCAGCTCCACGGGGTGATCGGAACCGCTGAACGGAGGATTTTCAATAAGGATTGTAATGCCAGTGCCAGAGCTTCTCAGGCCGCGGCCATCTTGTTAGCCGCGCAACAGTGCCCTGTCCTATGTCTGAGGTTGATAAACTTGCGTGTACGTACATACTTTGTGGATAGTAACATCTATTGGGTTACAAAACATACGTGTGCAGTAAACCACACCAGCTTTCCTCTTGAAGATGGCTATCAAATTTGGGCAGCAATGCTCAAATAACCGCATAAAGTGTTAATCAGGAGACCTGATTAGCTGGCCAAATTTGAGACTGTGGAATCAAGTTTAATAATGTTTGTGAATATGTTCTATGTAAAGCGCTTTCGATAAAAGCTCTATTTGAGTAAGTAGTTATTTTAGGTTTTTGAGGCTCATATTCCGCTAATACCGCTAGACGATATAGTGAAACTTAAGAAATCCTCTTCTCACGGTATAGTATTGTGCTGTCTTCTGTGAAAATGTTTGCCCTATCCAATTATGGCGAAATTGTGAAGCCCGTAGCTGGCCCTTTCCTAGACAGAAAAGAGCAGACCCAATATCACAGGCCTGTGGCAAGCTTATTTTCGGGTCTGCTGCCTTTGTCCCCAAAAAATGTTTGTTTTTTTGTACAATTTCAAATATTCTCCTGCACATCACGAATAACGAACAATCCGCAAGTCTTTTTTTATTTTTATTTTTATTTATTTTAATGTGATATAGTTTTATAAACAAAAACTTTACACATGATTTCATAAAATAAACCAATTATACAATAAATAACATCATCATACACAATTATCAAATTACACATTTCATCTTCATCTATTCTTTCGCATAACTTCATCAGATAACTCAGTTCATTTTTCATACTATTAAATACAATATAAAAGTGTTCACTACCTTTAATTTCACATAAACCTGCATTATATAAAGTTATAGATAGAAAAAATATACCGTAATAAATGTAATTTATCAGTACATCCATTAATCAGTCCCTCCCTTAATTGTTTTTATACTGTCTATCCCCCAAAGCCATATTGTCTCCATCCATATAAGCAAGGGTTACTGAGCATCAATCACCAATCACCAGTGGTTCTTTAGCAGACTTTGAGTGGAGGAATAACTATTCTTCAAGTTTTCCCTTAACCATATGCCATACTCTGTATAGCGCCAGATGTAAACTTGCATTCAAGGTATTAATACACATATACCAGAAATCTTTCGACTTGATGTGGTCTAAATTATGGACATAACTACTGTAGTGTTTTATATAAATTAGACTCAGTCTGGGACATAACATAAGGACGTGTCTCGCGGTTTCGGGTGAGGTTTCGTTCTTACACATCCTACACAATCGCTCTTGTTTGGGAATGGCCCGTTCCGGTCCTATCACAGTTAACACAGGTAGATGGTTAATACACAAGAGTAATATAAAGCGTCTTAAATTATCCGAAGGGCATAGGTTCAGATATCCTTGTGCCCTTCTATAGGTGTAAAGTAAACTGGATATAAACCCATAACTGTGTAGGCTTTCCAGGTGTTTAAAGTTGTTTTGCCAGTCCCAAATATTTAATCGCTCCCCCATTTGGGTTTTCAAGTATTCAAAGTTATCACCCTAATTGGGTGTCCACTCGATCATCTCAAATAGAGTGGTCATTTCTCTCACAAGCTTAATCTGTTTGTTCCCAGTAATGTCCTCTTTCACCGTCATCAGAAGTTGATTGGTACTGTTCATATGCATCTTAATGAAAAGGTCAGCTCTTTTCTTTAAAACTAATGCTTTTAGTGATAGTAGGCCTAATTCTAATCTCAGTATCGCCATCGGTACTCCCTGTGGTAGACCTAGAAGCTTGCGCCAGAATTTCCCTTCCAATATTTGGAGCCAATCAAGGTTAAGATCGACCAAGGCTTTCAGTCCATATATCACCATAGGAACCAAACATTGGATGTAGAGTTGGCGTGCCGCCCAGATAGAATATCCACTCTGATTATGAGAAAACCTGCAAATCAGAGCGGTTAATTGGGCCGCTTTTATTTTACGATTTTGCACAAATGATTGAAAATTCCCACTAGAGTCAAATTCCACTCCCAGATATTTGTAACACCGAGTATATTGAATTTCCATTCCTCTACCATGACTATACAGAATCAATTCTGTTTTCGTATAGTTAATAGTGAGTTCATTCACTTTTGTATATTCCCAGAGCCTCTCAGCCGAGCGGAGGATTCCGCTAAACATGTGGTCAAAAATGACCACATCATCCGCATAGGCCATAACTAAGCAATGTTGGGTGCCAACTGTAGGGGGACAGTTCCGCACCGCGCGTAAATATTCAGGGATATCAGAGACGAACAAATTATACAGTGTGGGAGCAGTTACGCATCCCTGCTTCACCCCTCTGATTTGTTTAATCGCCCTGGTGATCGATCCACTTCCATCAAGCCTCAGCTGAACAGAAGTATTCTGGTAAAGGAGTTGTAGGTAATGGAGCAATCCTTCAGGGCATGCCATTCCCCTCAGCTTTGTCCACAGTTTTTCTCCATTAACAGTGTCGAAAGCCGCCTTACAGTCAAAATATAAGGCATACAAAGGAGGGTTATTAACTGACAGGGCTTTATCTCTGAGACTATTCATAATTAGTCAATTATGCGTAGTCTAGTATCCCGTTCAAAATCCGCTTTGAAAGCGGTCCAGGATACCTGAATTTTCTGCCCAAGTCTGCAATCTCCGTAAGAGTAAAGATGCAAATAATTTACCTGAACAATCTAGCATCGAGAGCAGACGGTAGTTTCCCGGATCAGATCTATTTCCTTTTTTGAATACGGGCACTAGAATTGCTTTTTGCCAAGTCTCTGGTATTCTCCCCTCTTGTAGCACTTTTTCGAAGAGTATTTTTAAGAGGTTTGCCCAGAATACTGGGTTTTTCTTCATAAGGAGATTAGAAAGCCCATTCGGACCAGGTGCCCTTGAGGCTTTGAGTTTAGAGATCTTATCTATAAGCTCTTCTAAATTCACCTGAAAGGGCACCGGGGCTTGAATAGGTATACCAGCTGTTTCGAGATTAACAACCCTAGTCCCATTACGTTTCTCAAGGAAATTTACCCATTCCTCTGCATCAATCGGATTTATTTGCGGAGTTTCCCTGCTACCCCTCGCGTCCCCAAGAAGTGCCCAAATTTTACGGGAGTTTCTTGAGCAAATAATCCTCAGTCTTTTGCCAACATGCCAGTTTTTTCGACCTTTTCCGTTGTTTCAACCATGATCTATACCAGTTTTTTATCTCTTTAGTCCTAGCATGAATAGTAATAATGGATTTAGTGGTAGCTCTGATTTTACGTATCTCCCTTCTAAGTATGCGTTTAGCATCTCTTATTGTCTTATCATAGGTCTCAGTCACACCCTGTTCTCTAATAACCAATAATGATTTTTTGGTTATATATTTACCAGTAAAGTTATAGATCCACCCTTCCAGATCCTCTATAGATAATTTAACAAACATATTATGATGATTATTATCCCAATCACCACAATCCCGGCAAGCTCTTGAGATATTTTTCTCTGACCATATTAGTCGAGAAATAGCGTGATTAACAAATATACTTCCCATCATCATTTTTGGGGGTGATTCAATATAACTGTTCAGGGTTAAACTGAGACCATTATGATCACTCCAGTCATTCTCTACCACTCATTTCATTAACCAGGGATGCCACCTCTGCACTAGTAAAGCAATAGTCCAGGGTACGATGCGCCACCCCCGCTCCCCATGTGAAGTGACCCGGACGGTCACTCATAGTTCTTCCATTTAGACTTTCCAAGTCACAACTCTTCATGAAACATAACCACTTTCCTTCCTCATCACTGTTGTTATGATGCATAAGAGGATACGGGTATAGAGATTTATTAATAGTCGTGCCGCCTTCACCCTTGATAAGACAATTAAAATCACCTGCAATGACAATGAGATTGCTTTTACATTCACTCTTCCAATAACTCAACAAATCATGCATCCTATCTTGAATTTGGTCACTCACTGATGCATCATGGGGGTTATAAAGGTTAATCAGCAATAACTTAACCCAGTGGTCCTTAATTAATATAACCACCTCCACCGCATTAATGTTATCCTCTAGTTCGGTGGGTATTTCTCTTGATGTTATAGTCTTAGCCACCCCAATCATCAGTCCACCAAATGGTCTTCCCATTTGCCCTTTTTTGGCAGGAGTGTGGTATAGTTTAAAGCCATCTATCACAATCGGTGCAATCAGCCAGGTTTCTTGTAACATAAAAAAAGAATAGTTCATAATAAAAGGTAGTGACCCATTAGTTGCAGTAAAATGTTTAAAACCCCTAGTGTTCCAGGACAACTATGAGCAAGTTCATGGTTTGTTTATAGCCAGGGGCAGAGCCTCGGCTAACCACTTAAGTGTGTTCTGGATATCGCTCATTTGTACTTGCTTGCCGGTAATTAGGGGAAGTTTAATTTTATCATTAATTTTAGTAGACTTAGATTTATCCTTAATCAACGGATCTTCATCGTTAGGATTAACATCCACCCCCAGCCCCACCTGCGCCAAATTACCTCTATATTTACGGATCAGCTGTGCGGAAGCCAAAACCGTACAATGCAGCGCCGTTACATTAGGATTGGTGCTACACAATGGTTCCACAAATGAGAAATCATCTGACCTAATAACTCTTAATTGAGGTATTAAGTGAAGTTTTTCAAGCATAGCCTCTCGTGGTAGCCACTTGCCGCCACATTTCTGATTCAAGTTCTTCACGATACAGATCCTATTTTCTTCTTTAATTTCATCTCTGGCTGGGATTAGTCGTACCCTCTCAGAGTTCGTGCTTTCATAAGTACTGTTTAGACTATTCCTTTGCGGAGTGGAAAATTGATTATCCATAGCAATAGGGCTATCTATAAGAATCGAGTCTTGGCTATCATTACTCACTGCTGATATTTCTTTGGACTTCTCCGGCAATATCCAGCTTGTGAGTGTTCCCGGGCCCTTACCTTGGAGTTTCTTTCTTTTCAGAGCCCTTTTTTTAGCCTTTTTAGATTTCTGCTGAGGATTCGCTGTATTGGGAAGTGGTGAAGCCACCTCCACTGGGACGTTTCTTAAAGCCGCTATCTTAGCCATTCTGTGCTGTTTTTTGGTCAAGTGGATATGGTCTTCTTTTGTAGGGGGTTCTCCCCCCTCTGTATTAGTTGAAATTATCAATATTTCAGGCTCCTTAGTTCTTTCAGACTCCTCTTCGTGGGATGAACCTGGGCCAGGTAAATTCAGCTGCAGAACTGTATTTACATGTATTCTCCCACATAGTTTTAAGAGGATTTTTAACGCAAATTGTACGGAAGATAAAGACGCCTGCAGAGCGACGATTGCTTCAATACCTGAGCCTCAATTGTCATACTTGCAGCCCTCGGAGCGGACCCCTTCTTAAAGTTCCCCAGCACATCAGTGTTTGTGGGGGGGGGGCATTGATTTCTGTATGGACAAACACAAGTCTAATAATGAATTATTATCTATGTCATCAAAATTCGTCAGATCCAGGGGACGACTACCATTATGGATTATAGGGTGTGTCTCCTCAGTATGTTCTGTGGGGCGTACTTGTGGGATTTTTTCGAATAATGCCGGAATGGTGCCTCTAGCCTTGGCTGGGGAGTTCAGACTGTCCCCTCCAGGCACGTTATTAACAGGCATCTTTGGATTATTTGTCTTACCTTTCCTCAAATTGTAAGACGTTTTAGCACTGCACACTTTTGGTGTCATATTAACTCAGAGAGAGTGGGCTCTAGAGTTTGCTAGTGGGATCAAAGGAGATTTTACTCCCCCGCAGTCTCCCCTAGCTTGTGCGTATATTGAGAAGTAATAACAGCACAACCAGGCTAAACCCGCCTCAGCAATCATGATGCAGGACTTCTTATATGCTGCTGATAATACCTGATAATACCCCCACTTTGGGCTATAAGCATTTGAAGGTAGATAGCCCCCGCCAAAACCTCCACACCACCAATGTCAACCCTCCATGATCCGTGACTGCATTCAAACTCACCCGAAGATTTATGTGACGGGCAGGGTCGAGGGGGCACGTATCCCCGTAGAGCTGCAATGTTCCTCCGTAAAAGGGATGGAAACCCGTTGCTGGCAGAAACAGGCAGGTGGCAGCGGGAAGCTTCTCGCGTCTCCTCTGCTCTCTCTCGCCTCACAGTAGAGGAAAGAACCTCACGGTTCTCACGGACTAGCACGGACTAGCACGTCAAGCCGCACCACGTTCAAGGCTCACAATCACGAATACAGAGCTGAGAACTGGCCGCTTCCGACGTAGCTAATCAATGAAAGTCTTTTTGTTGTGTTTATTTAAAGCTTTAAAATACAATGAGTTGAAAACCTAGAGGAGTTTTCTAGTGCTCGTATACTTCCCTTGATGATGGAGAAAATGAAGTTAAAATCACTCACCTTTAACATAAAATTTAAAAAAGCTAATTTATAGAAGCATTTTGAGATATTATGTGATTTGTGTACTTCCCAAGTTAGATGTACAAAACGGGATATTATTTTAGCTCATGAAAGTCAAACATTAACATCACCTTATGAGAAGAACTGGGAAACTATTTGGTCAAGTGCAGAAAATGTCCACTAGACTCAAATCCCAGTTAATTTTAGTGTGTGATGCCGGGCAACTCAATCTGTCACGATTGCCACCACCCTCACCACCTCTCCCCAATATGTCAGTTATCAGCCCCTCAGAGTGATTTAGTTCTCGGGTACGCTTCAAAACACCTCACTTATGGTTTTACTGGATATTGTGTTGCTTCATATATAATAATAGACCATTGATACAACACAAAGCCATTTTTATATGCTCACTGACCACAATACCACTTGAAAACAATGTCCCTCTTCTAATTTCAGTCCTGCTGCGTGCACTTTCATGGTAGCTTCTAATCTGTATCCGGTATCGTATATGAATAATCCACATTGCTCCCGTATTCTGTGAGGCTCCTAATCTGCGTTCTGCATCTATGCGTGGATAAGTGTTCCTTTTTCAAAGGGTTCCTGATTTGCATTTATGCCACTTCCGGTATACCTTCTTCGAGGCAGTTATTGCTAAAATATTCCCTGTACCTATGCTAGAACACAAGTACCTTGGTAGTGAACTGCTGAATTTGCCCTTGAACAATGGTTTATTATTTTGATTCGTGCCTTGAAACACTTGTGTAGTGGCGCGTTATAAATGCCATATCATATCATCATATAAAGATGAAGCGAGCAAGGGGACTTTACGTGAGTAATTTAATTTTTGCATGACCAGAGACTCGGAATCCCTTAATTGCTTTATTTCGAGGGCGCAGCTTATACACTGGTAAAGATTAAAAACTGGCGTCTAAAAGCTCAGCATAAGGAGAAGATGAGCAAAAGGGACTAGCATTACCAAATTAGAGAGCCTTCACCAGCTCCCTAAATGCAGAAAGCTTGTTAATGTTCTGGATAAGCTTGGGGAGTCTGTTCTCTCCGAACGAAAGTCTGACTTCTGAGAACATTCCAAAGACATTTGTCTTCTGTTCTGGGAACTATAGTAAGCTTTTAAAGGTGGATGATATTGCTCAAGTGTGAAGTGACTAGGATGATGGGTTAAGGACAGGGCTTTAAGTTGGAGGAGGATGATGGGCACATTGTACATTTTGATGCAGAACTCAAGATGCATATTGATCCATGACGCTGGGTCCACTTACACAAGTGTTTGGGACTGTGTGAACAGTGTGTTCTGACATCTTGAAAGCAATTACTTACTTTATGGGGAGCCACAGTAGGGATTTTAGTGCTGGTGTGAAATGATCAGATCCTTTTTAGACCAAGGTCTAACAGGGAGACTCGATTTTTGTATTTGCTGCAGTTTTTGGTTCTTCTTGTGTTACTCTGTGTGTGCACTGTTTTAGTAGTCCAGGTGGGACAAAACTAAAGCTTGGTCATGGATTTGAGTTTTACTGAGAACTAGAGAAAAGTACCCGTTCTTTGAAATGGTTCTGTGGACAGACATGACAATACCCATCAATTGTTGAAAATCAATGATCCTGTTGGTCGATGTTCCGATTGGCTTATCCCTTGATGTGCTTTGCACTCTGAAGTAAACTGCACTGAGAATGGGCATATGTGGCTGACTGAGATACCCCTGAGCAGACGTTGGGGGGGAGGGGGAAGCAAGGGTTGGTGTGCTGCTGCATACTGGGACCTACTGTGCTCTCTACCCACCTGTTTGCCTCACTGTGCCGTGGTGCAGTACATTGTGGTGCAAATGTCTGAGAAACCATGCATTCTTGCGTTGAGGACCGGTCCTTCTACGACCACATTGATGTTTCGCTGATTTCAGGCATTAATAGATGATCATTGCTGTTACCTAAGAAGCCCAGCATAGTATACAGTCCATTGGAATTAACAAAATCCTAAAATCCTATTCTGAATCTAAAGAATGCGGACTAGATCATTAAAATGATGGACATGAGTGCATGGGACGTCTGTAGTATATATTCATGATACAGACTGGAATCTCCCATTAGATCATCAAAAGCCAATGACACAGGATTGTATAAAGTTTAAATTAAATAAGGCAGAAGACACTAGTTTTCTCCTATGTGATCTAGAGTTAAAAACAAACGACTTTGTACTGCTTAATGCACTATGAACAATGTCACATAATGTAAGATTGTGCAGGCCCAATCTCATATAAAATAAATAACAAAAACAAGGTGTCCATTGCCATAGAAAATGTCTCATGTGCGAAGGTGGTGAAATCCGGGGAAAGGGGTGGGGTGCCAAATATCATGTAGACAGTAATGTCTGGAGGGTCCTAACAGCAAATCGTGGTGCAGATTGGTGAAACAGTGTGGAATTGTATAAGGAACAATGCTTAGCCAAGCCACAAACCCACACATTTTCACTTTTATAAATATAGATATGAAGTTGGAGATCTGCAAAATTTGTCAAGGTGTGCTTATGCAACTGTACATTGCCTTTTTTCCATAAGAATGTTAGTAAACACACATTAGCATATTTCCCTAGGGAGCTGTTGGTCTGTAAATTCTATTTTTTTTCTTTTAAATGTAAAATATAGGTTTGTCTGTATTTAATGGGGTCACTGTATGACCCCCTTCCAGCGCACAGTCTTTCTGTTTATTTTGAATGCATATATTTTTCCATGGTCACGGAAATGGTCCAGAGGGAAAAGAAATAGTGATGACTGATTAGAGCTAATATAAAACGACTACAGGAATTGGTGAATGTTTCATTTTGAGACAAAGAAGGGAGATGGGGTTTTCAGAGGACAATTCAAAATATGTTAGGGTCCTTTTTTTGTATGAGAATTGGTTCTTGGTGTTTTTATTTGACCGAGACCACTCCTTTTTATGTGTTATACTTAGCTTAATTGTAGCTTCATTTGGATTCATAAACCCAGTGTGCGCACTCCTTGTAGGAAAGTTGAAAGTTGACTGAAAGGGGGGGTTTCACTTATTTGGATCCTGATGCAGGGTTGATTTTGAGTAGTTTGACACTGCTGAAAGGTCTTTTTCACGAGAAAAGCTTCGAGAAAATACTAGGTTCATTTAATTAATTTCTCAGGCTCAAATTACTAAATGAAGGGAATGAAAATAACTTTAATAGATGATCATTGCTGTTACCTAAGAGGCCTAGCATAGTATACAGTCAATTGGAATGAATAAAATCCTATTCTGAATCTAAGGACTACGGACTAGACAAATGATGGACATGAGTGCATGGGACGTCTATAGTATAGATTCATGATACAGACTGGAATCTCCCATTAGGTCATCAAAAGCCAATGACAAAGGATTGTATAAAGGCTCAATTAAATAAGGCAGAAGACACTAGTTTTCTCCTATGTGATCTAGAGTTAAAAACAAATGAATTGTGTACTGCTTAATGCACTATGAACAATGTCACATAATGTAAGATTGTGCAGGCCCAATCTCATATAAAAGAAATATCAAAAACAAGGTGTCATAGAAAAGACAAAAGCAACCACATCCCTTTTCTACGATTGTGGCCTGAAGAAAAGAAGCAGTAGTGCTGGAAGCCCCTGCAGGTAAGTGGGGTGTGGTATGATGTGGGGGCTGGACGAGGTTGTCGGGGGCACCAAAAAAAGGTGGCACACGGGGAAGGGCTCTGGGTGGTTGGAAACATGGGCAGTGAATTGGCAGTTGTCTGCGTTTCCAGCCCCCTGATTGGCTGAGTGCTCTTTCCCAGGTGCGAAATGTAAAATGTTAGTCTTCATAATGGTAAATTAAGTGATCAGATTTGGTTTTGCAAACACATCTGCACATTAACGCCCTAGAGCCATATTACAGTATATTTGCACAGGTGAATGTGCAGGGTTGTACTGCATGTACATTGGCACAGACATTTAACTCAAAGCCCTAAAACCAGGTAGGACCACATACTCTAGTACTGAATCATCACAGAAGCTTTTTTAACAGCCAGTAAGAATTGAAATCTGGGTTAAGTCATCCGAACAGGCCTCTTAAGTCGCCACCACAGCTGGTACCTGCATGAGATCTTGAACACACCTGCAGCAAGGGACCATTCCTCTAAAAACCAAAGAAACATACTTTTCCTTCAACAGATTAGTAACTTTTTATCTGAAAATAATCATTGCAAAAGACTAGTTTTGGTGACATAGATTATGGGAGTATAGCAGCCATGGTTCATATATCTCTTTGAAACAAAGGAGCCGCTATCTATAACCTTAACATTGTTCTATGAGGGGTACAATGTGGGGGTTCAGCCAGTAAGAAGTAACACATCTGAGGATATGCTCTGGTTTTCTGGAGATAATCCTATTTCATAAATGCAAGAGCTTTTTCCCAGTCTTTTAATCTGTTAAACAGAGCAGAATTTTAAAGTTGTTGGATCCATACTATGAGAGTCTTAAGCTTGGAAGATAAAAAGGAGAAATGTCCAGAGCTATACATACCCCACCTTCAGTTAATCTCCATTTAATATCAAGCGCCTTAAACTTAATGTTAGAAGAATTTTTGTCAATGGATATAGATGTATATCTTGAGCGATCTTCTTAGGCTACGCTTACCCAAAGAGGGAGTGTCAGCAGGGACTTACTGATTATAAACTAAAAGCATTGATGAATAATAATGCTTGCTGTAACATAAATATCAGTTTTTCAAAGGACATCATGGTCCCATCCTGAGCATATCTGCCCATACTGCATACCTGCACTTAAAAATGTCCAGTGTTGGTTGTCCGTAATCTATGTATGTCCACTTATGTAGCAAATGCCAAGAAGAAAGAGTATTAAGGAGAGTAAGTGGGGGGAAAGTGGTTCTGCATGGTCACATTTGTCTTTACATCATTTCTGTGCTGCAAGGAGGAGCCTGTAAACTGGGTGCTGCCACTGTGACTACTAAACCCCCATTCCAGTGCAGAGCGCTGTGTGGCGAGCAAGTGGGAGGAAAGTGGTCTTGCCTGGTCTGTTGGGCCGGCAGGAAACGGTAGCCATTGTTATAATCCTCATACTTGACATCTCTCATTGCACTCTAATGTCCTCTGGTCCGATGGCTCAGAAATCAATGTTCTGTTTACTCAGTAAGCCAGAGATCTGACCGTTTAATCTAAGCTGTGCGATTACTTTTGTACTATTATGAGCTGAGGACTGCTTCAAGGAAGGAAGGCAGCGTGGTGACTGCGGGGAGTGGTTCTCCCCTTTGAGCCACTCTTCATGCTAGGGTTTATTTTACTGGCAAAACGCTGAAACGATGCACCACCATGGACGTGGTAGTCTGAGTCTCTAAAAGACTTGCTATTGCCAAACAAGGCGTTAGATTGACTACAGCTAACGTCGCACCTCTGGGTGAAGACGCTGAAAGATCAACAATCATAACTAACCCTACTTGTTTAGCCTGAGAGGGCGGGAACTCAATAGTTGAGGTTGTGGAGCCTCCTAGTACTGATTTTAACTAAGTTTACGTCGACTTTCCAGAACTTGCCCGCAAAAGACTTTTCAGCTTGGTGATGCTGCCGTGGGGGGCATGTCTGATAAAAAAAAAAATAAAATAACTCACTTTTTTTCTGTTCGGGATAGTATCCCGCTAAAAGGTGCCGCCCAGGTTACCGAATTCTGCTGTGATTTGACAGAGCAACTTACGGTCTCGCTTTCCTGCCATGGCTCCAAAACTATTGAGACCGTGGTAAAGGCTCATGTAATGGGCTGTCCCGAGCAGTACTGGGAACCCCTATCAAAGCCCTCATTGGTGCCCATATCAGCGCTCACACTGGCATCGTCAGTACGTTTGTGTTTGGCTGGTCTTTGCCTTCCTCGTGTTCTAGTCCAGTGGTGACCATACATACTTTTACGCTTCAAGAAACCTATACCTCTAACATGACTGAGCCTCTTGTGTACACGCTCTAAAAAACAGTCCACTGGTAGCGTGCCTCTTGTGCACGTCTTGTCACAGTCTCTGGATAACATATTGCAGACATCAGCTGAAGAGTTTTTTAATGAGCTTAACGACACATTATGCGACTGTGATGGTAGCGGTTCCTTTGCGAGCTATGTTTAATGTCCTGGAAAATCTACTCACACAACTAATTTTTAGAAGTGACGTTATTGCTAAAAGGCTAGAGAAACAAGGCACCTCTTTCAACCACATAGAGGGATCAGTGACTACATTTACTAACACCAATGGTCATGCTGTTAGTTTGGACAAAACTCTTGCGAAAGTTAAAGCATTCATGGGTTTAATCCCAGAACAATCAACTGCTGGTAAAACATCTATGACCCCTAGCTCTGTGGGGTGGAGTCAAATTCCGCTGAATGGTACAAACGCAAGAAGAAGAAAGTACACAATCAAACCATTATGTACGATGACCTCCCGACTAAAAGGAAAAGAAAGGTGCATTTGGAAATTTCCCAAACTCCAACAGTTGCACAGGTCCGACCAAGTTTTGTGCCGTTACTAGCAATTATATGCTTGCTGCTAATTCTAAGGGTCAACAAAACCTGTTGTTGCTGTTGCTAAGGCTGCTGATGCAGGATGTACAGATAACGTTTTGGTTCAAACGGACCATTCTAGAACAGCTACAGAAGCACAGGAGATGATTCTGAAACATGAGCACCTTGGTAAAGCCCAGGTCTTACAAATTCAAAGCCTCTTTAGTGATGGTAGAACTCTTTACCTGAACCGTTTAAGGTTATTGGAACTGCTTCACACATTCTTACTGTTACGCTTCATTTGAAGCAATGATATAAGAATTGTGGACATTTGTGAAGAAGTCCGTCATGCTACTTCGATTGTGCATTTTCAAGTAGAAAAGACTCTTGACTATGTCATGGTTTATTGTTCTGCGTTTAATAGCCTTGGCTACGAATGTAGGGGTTGATGAATATCTGGGAACAGCTCCCTTTGGTAAATTCTCTGACAGCAATCATTGAGTTGGCGGATAATCTACATTTCTTTTTTTTCTCTTTTTTTTAACTTTTATTTATTGGCAATCATGTCAGAGTACAGCGGATTCCATACAGTTTCCAAAGCAATCAGGAATATAGGCAAGATAGCTTTTACAACAGATTTCGGTCATGGGGCATCCAGCATACATACATTACTTTTGTTTTGGAAGCTTACGGTTAATGATATGACCTTGCCTCAATTACACACGTACATTCACTGGGTAAGGTTAGACAGGTATGTTTAAAACTCAGACCATATGTTCCATGGGCAGGACGTGGGAGGCAGTAAGTTAACGTACTGTTCCTCACATCCCTGGGCCCAGGTTAGTGCAGCCATCCATGCTTTGTTGCGGGCGGAGAGGCATGTTTCAATTTCTGTAGCAAGCATCTTTTAGTGATCATGCAACCCACGTTTACAAGTGTTTTTTTTTGTTCAGGATATTGTTCCAGACACTGAACAGGACTCCCAGAGGGGAGCGACCGAGTGGAATGTTCACTAAGCCGGAGAGAGTTTATAATACATTGTCCCAAAAGGTCTCTAGTTGAACAAAAGACCAGAACATATACATATGGTCAGCTGAGCTAGACCGGCATCTGGGGCAGAGGTGTTCTGTGCCCCAGGAGAGTCTGGTGAGCTTTAGGGGGGTGTAATACAGTTTAATCAACAATTTATATTGCATACATCTGAACCTAAAGTTCAGAGAGACCTGTTTGGTGTGTGCACACATGCGTTTCCATTGGGATAGCTCCACCACTAGATTGTCTGACCAACTATTACATGCCTTAGATGTGAAATCAGATTGTCTGCCCAAGAGCATTCTGTATAATGTTGACATTATTCTACGGGTGCCGATACAATTAGCTATGTACATCACCTATTCCGTTTCTGGGGGCTCCGATGGGAAACAGGACAACAATGATTGGGCTGCTGCTCGCATCCTGTAATATTGCAGTAAGTCTAGGCCCGAGCCTGTGTCCCTCCCGCCGTGATTGTGGTGTAAAAAAAGTCCCCATCTGGGAACAGATCAGCAAGTGCTTTGTAGCCTAGTCCCTCCCAATGTGTCGCCAGGGCAGTGTACCAAGTGGGGCCCAGACCGGGAAATCTCCATATCAGGAGCCTTTTGTAGTATGGGTGTACCTCGGTTTTTGCTGCTAGTATGTAGCACCAGGCCCATAGAGTGGAGGGGACTGGATCGTAAGGGTAGTCCTTTTTATATGTGTGATTTATGGTTGATGTTCTAAGGTCTGATTCGCCGGTTGCTAAGCGCTCAAGTTTGACATGTGGTAGTTGTTGATTTTCCCCGTACCAGCAAGAGGCATATTGGGCCTGTGCCGCTACCCAGTATAAGGTTGGGGGCCGCAATCGTTTGGGGCTGCAACCCCCTCCTTCTGTCGTATGGCAGGGCCATGTCCAACCATTGCTTCCGGACCGCCCCAGCATGCCACAGGAATTGTAATGAGTGTAATTTGGAGAAGGAGGGTTTTCCCGGTGAGATCAGGGTGTGGGCGTATATATATATATATATATGAGCTTTGATACTAGCACCATCTTCACCAAGGATAATTTACCAGCCATCGTGATTGGAAGTACTTGCAAACTATTTGCTCTCCACGTGGGTCATCATTGCTTCATAGTTATCTGTCAAGAGGCATTGTTTCGCCCCTCATACTTTCACCCCTAGGTATTTCATTCCGCTGGGGGACCAACCGAGCGGGTATATGCCCCTTGGTTGCTTGGTGGTTTTAGTGAGTGGAAATATTTCCGATTTAGTATAATTTATTGTGAACCCAGAAAAGCTTGCTTCCCAAGTGAATCACATCCCGAAGGATAGGATCAAGATTTTCCTGAGTGTCTCTTACATGTAGCTGGACGTCCTCTGCATATAGTGACACTATCTCGGGCTGGCTCTTGAGGTAGATTCCCCGGGGACTGTGACTGGTGCGAATCATGTCGGCCATTGATTCAATGGCCAGAGCGAAGAGGATCGGGGAGAGTGGGCAGCCCCGTCATGTGCCCCTACTTAGACCAAAGGGTGATGATTTAGAAGAGTTGACTAAAACACTGGCTGTGAGGCCTGTGTATAGGAGTTTGATGTAGCGAAGAATTTCGGGGCCAATTCCCATTTTCCCGAGGACCGCCCATAGATACTCCCCTGATACCATGTCAAACGCGTTCTGAGTGTCACTGCCACCGCTTCCGCCGCAGGGTCTATTCTTGCCATGATGCCAAATAGGCACCTGATGTTCAGTGATGTCGACCTGCCCTGGATAAAGCACCACCTGGTCACCGTGTTTAATGTGGGGCATCAGAGGGAGAAGTCTGTTTGTGAGAGCTTTGGCGAAAAGTTTAGTGTCCACTTTCATCAGAGAGAGGGGTCAATAAGACCTGTATTAGTTACTTGGCTTATCGGGTTGAAGGAGGATGGTAATGGTAGCATCTCGCAAGGATGTAGGGAGAATGGCCTCATGAAGTGATTCCACCTACACCTCCAGAAGGCACAGAGCAAGTAGGGCTACGTGCTCTTGATAGAATTTGGGAGTGAGGCCATCCGGGGCCTTTCCCTTTGGCAGATTGGCTATCACTGCTAGTATCTCCTCCGACAGGGGGGCTTCCAGATCTTCACTGGCTTGGGCACTCAGCTACAATAGGAGGATCCCTTCGAGGAGGGAATGTCTGGCTTGTTTCGTGGTGTTGCTCAGAATTGTATAGGGAGCTATAAAAGTCAGAGCACACTTTTAGGATTTCCTGGTCTGACCATTGGGGATTTCCCAGTGGGTTTGTGATGCAGTCCACTTGGGTGCGCCCGCTGTCAGATTTGGTTAGTCTGGCTAGGGTTCTTCCTGGTCTTCCCCCTCCCCATATTTCCTAGCTACCTGCGGGCGCAAGAAGTAGCACACCTCCCTTAGGGCATGTGCCTCGAATGCTCAAATTCAGAGCGTATCTGTGCTAAAACCTGTGCATTTGAGTGGTTGATATATTCTTGTTCCAGCGATTTAAGCTTAGATTCGGAGCGCTGGAGATCGTTCCTTATGGTTTTTAGGACCACACTTCTCTAGAGATTGACATTCCACGGATGTAAACATTGAAGGCCTCCCACCGCACACCAGTAGTGGTTGCCCCTGCTTCATTACAGGTAAAAAAAAAAGTCTCTATATCTGAGCAGATCTCTGCCTTGAATACTACATCATTGAGTGCTTCCGATTTGAACCACCAGATGCTACCCAACCCAGGGGGCCTTCCAGTGCTTAGGGTCAGTACCACTGGGGAATGATCAGAAGGGCTGCGGGGTAGTATTGCCACTTCCCCACACTGCTCAATAACGAGCCAGAGCTCGGGTATATGTTTCCCCGCTATGAGCTGTCGTGTACTGGTGAGTAGAATGTGTATTGTCGCTCTTGTGGGTATAGTGCTCGCCATGTATCCCTTAGTTCCAGGTATTCCATGTGTGTTCGAAGTTGGCAAGCTGCCCCTGATTGGGCTCTGGGGGCCAAAACGGTCCTGTCCATAGTTTTATCTAGAATTAAATTCAAATCACCGCCCCACAGGATCAGAATCCCAATAATAACCATTGAGAATTGATACTACTTCATCAAAGAATTCAGTGGATCAATGTTGGGGCAGTAGGCATTGACCAGTAACAGCTCGATTCACTCCACGAGACAGTGCACCCACCCTGGTCTAAGTATTTCTTCTTTAAGACAAATTTGACAGATTTGTGAATTAGTGATATGACACTAATTGGGTGGAGTACGATGTGAAAAAACCTATTTGCCCTCCGTGTTGGTGCAATGCCCACGGATGCCCTCTTCTTGGCGTGTCACCCCTGTAGGAGAAGAATCTTTACCCCATGCCTATTCGCGTAGGCCATGATTTTGTGAAGTTCTCTATCCTCCTAACATCCAGTTCATCACGAGTACTGTCCCAGCTGGGTCGTTGCAGGTTAACCCCTCATGAAATCGCCTCTCTTTGAGGGATAGCAATATTGAGGCGGCATTTCTTTTGCCCCAGCCTATTCTTGGGGACTATATACTGGCTAGTATGCTCATTGATTCTAACTTATCAGTGGTTGACCCCCTTGCAATTAATAAATATGAAAGATGTTTGGAGAATATCATAAGTACTTCTTCTAATCTAGCGTCTTGTTTGAGAATCAGCACGCTTTTGATAAACACATCAAGGATAAGAAAAGGGCTGTACATAAATTTTGCACCAGATCCAGTTAGGTATGCTATTAGGGCCAAGGACATACATAAAACAGCTATCGTAGGTGGCTCAAATAGCATAAGTTCCAAGTGCAGTGCACTCAATGGAGGGCTCTGATTTTTGCATCAATTACTAACAACAATACTATGTTTTGGAAAATTATTATCAGAAATAAACCTTTGGTTAGAGACATTAATGGTGTTTTGGAACTGAAAACATCATGGCTGCTACCATCTTTGCAGAGTGGCATTTTTTTTAAAAGCCCTAATGACATTCATAGGTTCATTATGGCCAGTAAATCATTCCGAGTTCCTGGCCCTGATGGCAGTAGCAATCTGTTAATAAAGACAAATTCTGAAGTTTCGACAAATGCTTTATATTGACTGTTTCGCTGGATCAGTGTGACACAGATCATCATCCCGTCTTCTTGGCGGGACAGTATTATTGTCCTAGTTCATAAGAAAAGGGAGTCACATTGCACCTGGCAATTCTTCTTTGCTGGCTATGTTGGATGCCATGGCTAATATTTTTGCTAACGTTACACTAGAAGAGTTTGGAGCCTGTGCAGAGAGTAATAACATCATTCCGATTAATCAGTTGGCGTTTCGGAAGGGCCTTAATATCACCCCAAATGGTTTGGCCTTGACCACCATAATACTGCATGCTTGGTCAATACGTAACACTCCTGTGTTCGTAGCTTACATTGACTTCAGCGCAGCCTTTGACCCTATGCATAGAGGCAGGTAATGGAGGAAGATGTGCAGTAGGAACATCCCTCAAGGCTTGTTAAAAATTATCGTTCCCTAAATGAGCGAACCAGGGTAATAGTTTGCCTCAACCTACCTGGCTGTCTGACCCGTTGCATACCAACCCAGAAGGGGCTAAAGCAGGGGTGCATCCTAGCACCAATGCTGTTTATTTGTTAGATCTCCGAGAGGCCATTGCTAACCCATCCATTATACCACTTAAACTGGAATATGATATGATATTTTATTTATATCGTACTCATACACCAGTGTTTCAGAGCGCGACCAAGCAAAGGGAGGGGAACAAGGGAGGATAAAAACAGCGATCTTACTAGGCACAGTGACATTAAGAAAGCGCAAGTGCAAGGAAAGGGGGAAAGTGTGAGGAAGGGGGAGTGTAAAGTGTGGCTCAAATAAATAATAAGTGCAGTAAATAAATGCAATAAATTAAATACAGCCAGAGGCAAGTGCGTAATTTGTGAGGTAGGGTATAACTGTTAAGTGCAGAAGAAAAGTGGGAGATTGTATGGGTACAGATACAGATCCCAGTGCAGGGGATGGCTCGGAGGCAGCGCAGGAGGGTGAACAGATACCTGGGCCGAAGGACAAAGTGTGGCCAGGAGCATGGTGCCGATGAAAAGAAAGCAGATCAGCATGGGAGAAGAGGGGCAAGGGCAGAAGCGAAGAGTAATGTCTTGAGGTGCTTCCGGAACTAGAGATGGTTCTCATCAAGTTTTAAGGTGGCAGGGAGATTGGTGCAAAGGGAGGCCCCCACCGAAGACAGAGATCTACCCCCAGCTCGTTTCTTGGAAAAACGACTGACCCTGAGGGAGTTAGACATAGAGGAGTGAAGGGCTCGAGAGGGGAGGTATTTACGGAGGGATAGTTGAAGGTATTTTGGACCCAGGCCCCAGAAAGCCTTGTGGACAATACATAGGGTTTTTAATGTAATCCTTGCATCCACTGGGAGCCAATGAAGGGATTTTAGAGCTGGAGAGATACGATCCCAGGGCTTGAGGCCAAGGATAAATCTTGCAGTCCTATTCTGGACTAGTTGCAAGGGGCGGAGAGTAGAGGTAGGTAGGTTAAGGAAGAGGCTGTTGCAGTAGTCCAGCCAAGAGAGAACCAGAGCTTGGGAGACGATGAGCTTCTGGGGGAAGGAGAGGAAAGGCAGAATACCTCTAAGGAGATGCAGTAGGAACTTTGACTTTTTAGAGACGTCAGAGATGTGTGCGGAGAAGGAAAGTGTGGAGTCAAAAATGACCCAGAGATTATTAGCCTCACAGGTAGGGGTAGTAGGGCGGCCAAGGGAGGTGTAATAAAGAGGCACACCCGTATAAACTCTAATGTAAGGGTCCCTAAAAATATCACCTATTTGGGGGCCTAGAAGGCATACACTACTTCCAAGACGACATCCTTATGGAGTTGTCATGTTTTTTCACTAGCGCTATTGGAGCGAGCTCAAACTCAATATTGTACCAATCTATGTTACATTTCATTTGTGTGCCTTGGTTATGTACTGGAAGCTTGTAAACGATCCTGACAATTCCTTGAATAAATTAAAGCATGGTGTATTATTGTCTAGAGCTAGTTTCTTGCCATCCAGTTGTATAGTGAACATTAGGCTGATTGCTGGCTTACTTTGGCTCCGGAAAATACACTTGCAATGTCGCTTAACGAGTAGAGGAATACTATGAAGGCCTTCTTAAACTTGCAGAGCAGGGAATAACTGATTGTTAACTTGGCTACTAAATCTAATGCTGCCATTTTTATTGAGTATATTCAGGTCTGGGAAGAATTTCTGAGTTAGTCATTTTTTGGGCAATTCCTTGGTTTGGGATTATTTTAAAATATAATTCAATGCTGTAACGACTTTGGAAATAATTGGAGCATGGCAGAATTTCAGGCATTGACGACTGTGCGGGGAGGCTGCCAAATAACTTTTGTTTTTTCCCTCACTCCTGCATCTTCGGCTTTTGGCTATGAGGTCAGCAGGTCTGGAGCGTAATATCACGGCCGAAGAACTTTGGAACATTTTCATGAGCGGCTGTCAGGATGCATGTATTTTATGCTTCACTTCTTTATGGACAAAGCTTGTGAATATCCTGACCATCCTGGCATGATGACTTTGTGACTGTTATTGCTCTCTGTAAAATAGGTTAGCAGAATTGAAGTATTGTAGTGAGCGCTTGTTTGCTGGATCAAGACTGTGTTCTTTTAAAGTTCAATAGATTTTTTACTGTGTTTTTAAATTAATCTTATATGTTGATAATTACAGGCTTGTCTTATTGAAACGTGTGGTATTAGAAGTTGACTTAATTTAACAGTATAATACGATGAATAAAGGAGATCAGAGTGATCAACCATGTTAAAGGCAGCAGGCAGGTCGAGGAGAATTAGGTTGGTAATGTGTAAAACGGTTGAACACAACCCTTTCAAACACTTTATAGTAGTGCGAAAGAGACAGGACAAAAGTTAACCGGTAGGTTTGGGTCAGCCCCTTGCTGTTTTACGAGAGAGATGACCGTGGCTGTTTTGAAAGCAGAGGGAAAGCAGAGTCGTAGGACAGATTGAAGAGTTCTGCGAGGTAAGAGGGCACTAATGGGGCAATAGGCTTGACTAGCTGGGGAGCAAGAGTGTCTGATTGGGCACAAGATGGGTTAGCCTTCATCAGTGCAGATAGCACTTTGCCAGTATTAGTGTGACTAAAGTGGGAGATGGAGGAAGAGGATGATGGTAGAGTAGGTAGAGTGTCAAATGTAGGAGGAGTGTGAGGAAGGTCATAAGAGAGTCTTTAATTTGGGAAATGTTTACAATTAAGTATTCAGCTAGGTCATTGGCTGTGAGAGTGGAGTTGATACTCATTGACTTTGGAGGAGTGAGTTTAGGGTGCCCGTAGCCTGTGAGGATGGTTGGAGTGAGAGTCAATGAGGATTAGGTAGAATTCCCTTTTTACTCTATCAAGATTTGACTTGAGAGAGTTCAGGGCAGAGAGGTACATTTGCAGGTCCTCCTGTGACTGGGTATGCCTCTGTTTGCACAGCAGCTGATGCATGTCTGTGCTGAGAGTGCGTATGGATGACGTGACCCCTGGTTGAGGATGCTGAAACTTAGGGGTGAACAGTGTGAAGTTGGAGGAGAATGAGTATGGATTGGAAGCTGTAAAAGGCAGTGTTGGTGTAGGAGGCATCGGTTTGAAGGGGGAGCGTGAGAACTGTAGGTCAGAGAAAAGGTGGAGAATGCAGAAGGTTTACATTTCCTTTTAGCAATAGGTGAAGCTAGTGGAAAGGAAAAGTCTGAGGGTGGAAAGGAGATGTTGGTGGAAACAATTGAGTAATCGGATATGGATGGTATGACAGTAGTGTTAGTGGCTGAGAGAGAGGTACAGTTGGGTACCATTACAGCAAATGATCGTTTTTGGAAACCTGGTGAGCATACCAAGGACCAACAGCAAGTAACGTTTCAGCAAAAGATTTCCTTATCTTCCCCTACCATTTTCACAGATGTAGTACACCTTAAGGTAAAGGAGAAACAGTTGCAGTGTTCACTGTCTCCTGATGCTCACCTGCAATTACGAACTTAGTAATCAAGAGCTCAATTGTGTAGTTGAAATTAGGGAAAATACTCAAAAAAAATCTGCTTGTTTGGTCACATAAAAATTGAATGGAAATGAAAGTCCATCTGTAAAAATGGCATTAAGAAACATATAGGGGCTCATTACAAGTTTGGCGGTGCAGGAAAAAAAGTGGCAGTAATTCAGTTACTGCCACTTTTCCCGCACTGCCAAACTACAAGTTTGCCAGTGGGATGGCCTGATTTACCTCAAGCCATGAGCTAGAGGTAGGTCAGGCACCCCACTGGCAAAAAACAGCCAGTATTACCGGCACCAGTAATGCTGGCTGTTTTTTGCCAATGGGGTGCCTGACTTTTGAACTATTTTTGAAAACATTTTTTCCATCGTTTCATCATTATCCATCACCTTTGTGACTGCTGGTAGCAGGGATCTGTTGCCTGTGAAGATCCGGACCATCGACTGATCTTCCCGCTGTGCAAGGCCTTCTCTACGTGACCATGGTGGACTCCAGCAAGAAAATACTTTTTAGGCCCTGCTCCAAGTGTCGCCTTAAGAACGTTTTTGTGGCCGACCAGCATGATAAATGCCTGTATTGCCTGCATCATGTACACGATGCGGACAACTGCTCCATTTGCCGTCGTTTTTGTCTAAGACGCGAAAAAGGTTGCCATTGATGGTTGGTCACGTGGCTGTAGCAAGGTGACTGGGCCCCCGACTCTGCCTAGGCCTGAAGTCACGCCTCTGCCAGGGTCAGCAGACCCTTGTAAAAGGATCCTTCTACAAAGAGGTCAAGATCACAAGAGGTCACTTTTCTGGGGCAGAAACGTAAAAGTGGACAATGGTCACACACCTTGACTAACCCCATTCCACAACAGCCGTGGCTCCCAGAGAGCCGTCTACTTAATCTATTTTTTCATTGACCGCACCACCCACAGCTACTGCTCCTACAGCTGAGACTACATCCAAGACCAAATCATCTTTGCATTATTCAGAAAAAAGACATCCGCCAACATCGACAGTGGCACCGCCGACGAGCCGCACCCCGTCAAAACCATCTTCGTCAATGGCAATACCGTCGACTATCTCTGTGCCTGAAACTACCATCTCCTTGTTGACGACTGCACTGTCCACGATTCATTCGTCCACGATTACTACCATCGTTTCCAGGGTTAATTTGCCTCCCAGGCCAGCGTCTGCGACACTGTTGACAACTTTGCAAACTCCTGTGCTCACTTAATTTCCTAGAGGTGCAAGTGGGGAAAGGGATCCCTCCAGCACTCTCCTTTTTACCACGCCCACAAAGGCAAAACCACTTTTCACCATGGTTTCTTTCGCCACTGAGACACCACCGGTCCAGATGCTGCAGGAGGGTAGCATTTCGGAAGATAATACTCTGGAAGGTTTTCTTTTCCAATCAGGAGGATGTGGAAGGGGAACCTGACCCAATTCTACCGGCACCTCGTCAGCCAGTGCAACAACCGGTTCCACCCACTGCTGTTCCACCGCTTGTTCCACCCACTGCTGTGCGTACGGTTCCCTTGTGTAAACCATCGGCACCCAGAGATTTATCGACATTTTGTCAACTTTTCAGACTTTAGTCACAGAACTGCAGCAGCATCTACCTCCTCTGGCCCCTCAAGGTGCCCCTACTAGGAGGCCTGCAGCATTGCCCTCTTGTGAGGATGTAATCCTGCAGTCCTCGGCCTCCTTGACCAAACACCTCAGTTGTTTCGGTCCCAGTGGCTGCCCTCACGGACATGTATACCAGTCTAGACACTGACGCATTCTCGGATACACATACTACAGATGAGTACCAGGACCTTGTGCCAGCGGATGGAGAAACCTCTGATCTGCCTTCCCGAGATTCAGCGAAGCTCTTCGACCTAGTTCGGGAGGAACAGAGTAAAGAGGGTTTCCTGTTTCAAAGCCGTGAGTCCTCCAGAAAATCAGTCGTGCCATCCCTATACTCAATGACACCTGGGAGGATGGTTTGCTGGTCATGAAAAATCCATCCTCCACTCCTCAAAAAAAGGATCGCCTAGAAAAGAAATATAAAGTTCTGGATACCGCACCCAAGTGTCTTCACCACTTCGCCATCCACTGACTATGTTGTGTCAGCTACTGCAAGTAAGAGATCAGCCAACCCTTCTCCATGCATGGTGCCCCCGGAAAAGGAAAGAAAACTAGATGCTTTTGGAAAATGGGCGATTACCACGGCTGCCACCATTATCAAAACATCAAATTTTTAGCCATTCTTTCCCAATATGACTAGGAATTGTGGTATAAGATGGGTCCCTTCTTAGATATCCTGCCGGATGACAAAAAGGATGAGGCGTTTGCCTTACTATACGAAGGGGAGGCTGCATCTGAGCACACCATTACTGCAGCCCTAGATATAGCGGACACGGGTATCCTCCAAATGGGGCAGTGCTGGGGTGCTGCGGATGATTGAAGGCCACCAACCTCCACCCAGAGGTACAGTCTAAAGTCGTAGACATGCCCTTTGATGGAGTAGACCACTTTGGTAAAAAGGTCGACGAGACCCTTCAGGTAATCAAAACAGACACGGTCTGCTCCCTGCAGCAGCAGAGGCAGCCCTTTTGATCTGGGAAGGGCAAATTCTCCAGAACCTCCAGTGATTATTGGCCGCAATATTGCCAGCCGTCTCGCTCCCCTCTCAGGAGGCGTACCGAGGGAGGTTACAGGCGTGCAGAGGTACGTAGCGACGACGCAGATCCTCTTGCCGCACTGTAATGCTTTTTAACCAAAAACATGGCATCTTTGTGTAGTGCATTTTGGGTGCTTCCAGAGCCATAATGGACATTTTTCGTCAGGCCTCAGTGAAAGCTGCATTTTAATGTGAACCTGTAATGTGGTTCATATTTCTTTGCAGCCAGCATTCCACTGGCAAACATGTTTTCTCGCTTCTGCATTGCTTCAAGGACTATTTTGAGGAAGGTGCCAGCTAGTACTTGATTACGTTTTGAGAGAATCTTGCAGAGCCGAAGGAAAGTGATGTTGTTTTTCGTGCTTCCCATGAGAAAGGGAAATGTTTGCCTTTTGAGGTTGTCATGGGTCACTCCGGCCGGGGCACATGTGAACTATCAACCGGTAGACTTTGAAAGCCAGAAAGTTCTGGAAAATGCCATCACACCTTTGTGGGAGGCTTAAAACAAAGGGCACACCAGCAGTTAGGCAGAAAGCCTCGGTGGAAGAGTGAACGCACTGCTTCCATTATCCTGTTGATGTGGGAATCTCTCTGCCTACCTGTTTTTGTTTTTTTTCTGTTCTGGCGAGATCTTGCATTCATTATATGTGTAGTCTGCATTAATTCATTCATGTATGCTGATCTGAGAATAAAGGGCTGTAAATAGCAATTTTTTGCAGTTTGCCGAGTGTTTGTGTGCATAATTGTTTTTCAGTGTGTGTGCTGGGGCTGTGAAATATTTTCTGTGTATGTCGAAGATCAGAACACGCATGCAAACTCCCAAGCAAGCCTGACCTGCTTCAGGGCCCTTGCCCCCACTTCAGCATCACAGTGGGAGACCGGTTGTCGCTGTTTGTCGATCAGTGGTGCAACATCTGCACCGACAAGTGGGTGCTCAACATCGTTCTAGGATGGCACACCCTGGAATTATTGAACAAATGCCCCTACACCCCTCCAAGACGAAGAAATTAACATCTGACCATTCTTTTACAGGAAGTTCGTTCCCTGTTAAAGGAGGCTATGGAAGCTGTGCCATCACACCTCCGGAGTGTACTCCAGATACTTCCTGGTGAGAAAGAAGTCTGGTGGATGGAGACCCATCCTCGACCTCAGGCAGCTGAAGTTCCTAAAATCGCAAATATTCTGCATGGCCGCGCTACAACACGTTCTCAGCTGGAACAGGGAGAATTCCTCTCCGGCCGTGGACTTGTAGGATGCCTAAATCACATCCCCATATATCGCAAGGACAGACGCTTCCTTTGCTTTGTGGTGCAAGGCATTACCAGTTCAAAGCTCTACCCTTTGGCCTAAAATCATCTCCAATTGTCTTCACAAAATGCCTAGCTGCGGTGGCTGCCCATCTCTGCCGCGCAGGCATTTAAGTCTACCACTACCTAGACGACTGGCTAATATCCACCCCCTCACAGCCGCTAGTCCTGCAGCACACCAAAGAGACCATCCAATGCCTGACGTCTCTGGGATTCTCCATCAACTTTCCAAAGTCATGCATATTGCTGTCTCAGAACGCTCTGTTCCTCTGCTCACGACTGGACACCCTGCAATGTCTTGCGACTCACTTGGTGGAGAGAGTCCAGGCCATACTCCTTAAGGTTCAGGAGCTGTCCTCTCTCCAGCTGACAGTGGTTCAATCCAAGTGGCTACTGGGAATGATGTCTTCCGGCATTCCTCTGGTCCCTCACCGTGTAAATAGGTTACCAGGCTTCTGGAACGACAGAATCGAGCTCATGCTGGCATTCTGACCAACTCTACATTGGTGGAGTCATCGACAGCGCCTCACACAGGGCGCTCCTTTTCACCCACTGGCACATCAGGCCACATTGACAACCAATGCCTCCCTGGAAGGTTGGGGAGCGCACACAGGAACATTCCACACCAAAGGCCTCTGGCAGCTGGAGGAAAAGTTGCTTCACATCAATGTGTTGGAGATCTGAGCGGTGTTCTGGCCCTCAAGTCATTCACATCCCAACAATAGGACAAGGTGATTCGCATCTTCACAGACAACACAACCATCATGTTCTACATCCTGCAGCAAGGAGGCACACTTTCTCCCATTCTCTCCAAGGAATTGCAAATGCTGCGGAACTGGGTGATTTCGCACAAAATGTTCTCATTCTGTTTTATCTGACCGGGATCCACAACACCATTGCGGATTCCCTCAGCAGGGAACTGCGATACTGCCACGAAAAGGAACTCCACCAAGACCAGGTTCTTCGTCTTTTCTCAACATTGGGCCTTTCCGCAGATAGACCTATTCGCATGAGTGGCCAACTTGGTGCACTTAGTTTGCCAGCAGGTAGCCTCAAATGAGTAGTCTGGGGGACACCATGGGAAGACCCGTTTCTACGCATTCCCTCAAATCCCACTCTTCCTACGAGTACTCGAGGCACTCGAACAGAGCCAGTGCAAGATGATTCTCCAGCGTGGCCACGCCAAATCTGGTACTCTGACCTTCATCTGTCAGTAGTGCCTTGCATCAAACTTCCTCATCTTCCTGACCTGCCCTACAGAGAAGGAGGATCTGTGTTGCACCACAACCCAGCGTCACTAAAATTGACGGCTTGGCTTCTGCAGCCCTGCGATTTGGACATTTCGCATTGTCTTTGGAATGCTGTGCAATCCTGGTGAAGCCTGGAGCTCTATCCACTCAATCATGCTGCAAGCACAAGTAGAAGTGTTTTACTATATGGTGTAATTCGCAACAGTTCGACACTTTACAAATCAAGACTTCTCAGATTCTGCTAGATCGTCTATCGTTAGCAAATGCAGGTTTAGCACAAGCATGCATAAAAGTCCTCCTAGCTGCTATCTCTCGTTACACTTGCACAATGGGCAGGCCGACTCTGGCCTCATCGACTGGTTAAAGAATTCCTCAAGGGCCTGTTTCAGACTTTCCCTCCAGTAAAGGTGCCTGCCGTGCTGGTAGCTGAATGTGGTCCTCCTTTAAGTTAATGGGCCTGCCCTTTGAGCCTCTACACCGGGCTCCTCTGAAGTTTCTATCATGGAAGACTTCTGCTCTAGTTTTATTACTTCTGCCAGACGTTTCAGAGAGCTCACTCATGCAAAACGCACACTCATCCCACATTTATGCCGAAAGTATTGGCAACTTTTCAACTCAACCAGCCTCTGGTCCAGTCCGTGTTCTTTGGCTCTCCCACCTCTCTGGCAGAGAGGGCATTGCATTCACTGGACGTTGCCCATGCGTTGAAGTTCTGTATCGAACGTACAAAAGACTTTAGCAAGACTTCACAACTCTTGTGTCATTTGGACCTGTTGATAAAGGGAAGGCCATGCGAAAGGCTTCCATTTCCAGCTGGCCATCTGATTGCATTTTTCGTTGTCATCGGCTCACAAGCAGGCGGCTGCCAGGTAGACCGAAAGCACATTCCACGAGGGCCGTGGCTTCTGTTCCGGCATTCCTATCTGGTGTTCCTTTGCTCAACATCTGCAAGGCTGCTGCGTGGAGGTCTCCCCACACCATCACAAGATTCTGGTCCGTTGACCGGGATACCAGAGTGGTGTCCTGTGTCGGACAAGCAGTGCTTTGTAACCTATTTGCTTGAGATGAGTGTACCAGAAATGAGTTCCATTGCTTCTGTAGAGCTGTGCCGCCTACCATTGGTTGTGTACATATACTGCTGTGTAATCATGTTCATGAGCATGTGAATCCATGAAAGATCCCATGTTGGAGAAGGAACCAGTTACTTACCTGTAACTCCTGTTCTCCAGCATAGGTTATCTTTAATGGATTCACATGCGACCCTCCCTCCTACCCTTCTATGGCTATTCTTGGTTCCTACTGACACATTATGGGCGCTTCCAGATCTGAAGATGGCCACGAGGGGTGGAGCTAGGTAGGACTAATGCTGTTGGTGAGATTTGCGAGGGGGGGGCACTGGGGTGGGGCGGCACCACCACCGGGGTAGGGGGATGAGGGAAGGGAGGGGTGGAAGGAGAGGAAGGGAAGTTGAAGAGAAGGAAGACGCCTGTCAAGTAAACTGAGAGCCCAACTACATTGATGAAATTAAACCCCCATATGCTTGAGCGGTCTATATAACATTTTGATTTGGCATTTTGCCCTTAACACCAACTCTAATCGAATGGAATATGGCCTAATCGAATGGTAGGTGGTAGACTCTTATCTCTGCCCCACGTGTAAGCTAAGGAAACGCTTTACCATTTTCTCTTCTTCTGTCCAGGGTATAACAAATATAGAATATACTCTTACGTCCCGTTGCCTTTTCTCGATACTGCATGGGCGTTCCTTCCAAGGGATGCGAGACGGAACCTTTTTCACCAGAAAAAACCTTCTTCCTCTTTAAATTTAGAGGCGTGCGGCGAAGCGGCCCTGGGAGCATGCGCTGCCCTGACTCTGCCCTCCGGTGCCACACCCCAGTCCCCTTTTCCACGTCGACAGGAACGGGCCGGATTTACCAGCGCTCCTGGGTTTGGCTTCGGCCATGTTATTCCACGTGCGGTTACTTCTACTCTTCTGTCTCTTTGGTCTTTTTATTATTCAGGTACTCGGTCCTCAGGCGTCGCACTCCTCCCCGGCGCATGTCGTCTTTCTAAGGGTTCAGCAGGTGTCCATCCTGCGACAAGCTCTTTCCAACTAAAGACCCCCATGCCCTCTGCCTACGTTGCTTTGGCCCAGACTTCGACTGGCAAGCTTGTACCGCATGCAACACGCTCTCCTCGAGGTCTCTGAAGAACAGTCTAGCCAGGTGGAAGGAGCTCTTCATGAGATCGCCTCCAGAGGACCTAAATGACTTGGTCTATCATCGATCCAAGCCCAAGGTAGGGCTGCTCTCTTCCAGCGCACCACGCAAGGGAGACTCCTTCCCAAGGACTCGCCCGCGCGGAAGGTACCGCTCAGGTCTTCATACCAGCACCAGTACCGAGGCTGCATCAGCTACAGGCTGACACTCTGAAGGGTCAGTAGATACTCCCAGTGACAGTGCTGAGGGACCGTAAGGTTCTTTTACCAGGTCTTCAACCGAGGGGCCATGTCCTAGTACCAGCAACAAGTCAGAGGAGGTGCCTATACGCAGTTCTACCGGCAGATCCGCCGAGGGCAAAGCTCCTACCAGGCCTCAGCCTGAGGAACAAGGTAGGCCGCATGATCAACACTCAAGCATCCTGGGCGGGCCCAGTGAGCCAAGCAACACGACGCGGGCACGTGGAAGGCAGCTCGACAAAATGGCTGCTGTGCCAGACATTCCTGACATCCGCCCGATACCGCACCAAGGCAGAGAGCAGGTGGAGGAACGTGTGTCAACGTGGGACTGGTGTCAACCAAGTATGTGGCCTACAGCCTACCCTTCATTTTTTCAGGGCAGATTCCTGCTGCGTCCGTATGGGCAGGGCACGCAACGGCTCCAGCAGCTGGCCGCTACCCCATCATTATCGCCTACGACTCTGGCCTGTGGGGACAGATTTCTTTGAAAGGTTCCTTTGGCTCATGAAATCTCCTCGGATGGGGGGTTATCCTCACCATCAGGGACGTGCTCCCGCCGATGTGTCTGGTGCGCCTGGCCCCTGTGCAACATCAGCTGCCCGCTCCGGCCCCCCAACCGATCGTGCAGGCAGTTCTGTACCAGCCTCTGCTGCAGTCTCTGGCTCCCAGCACCCCTCCGCCGGACCCTCAAGTGGACAAGGATGAGGAGGACGACCCTGACACACTGTTGTCAGTCAAGGCCTTCCACGAACATCTTGCAGGGCTGGCAGAGTACTTGGCCTTCCTCAACCCGAGGTTGAGCAACCAGCAGAGGGGGTCCTCGGCAAAGTCCTCACGCTGCGTCCCACAGCAAGAACGGGGATCCCGATGCAGAAGGACGTGGTCGCCTTGGCCAAAAATGGCTGGCTCAAGTCGCACTCGGTCCAGCTGGTCAATCGACACCTGGATGCCAAGTACAGGCAGATTGAGGGGGATACACTCTTGCTATGGGTCCACCCTCAGCCGCCCTCTTAGGTGATCGCTGCGGTATCACTATACTTCAAGCCGAAGTCGTCCTCGGCCTCTTCCTGCTAGGTAAGGAGGAGAAGATCTTGCAGGCATACGGGAAGAAGCTGCATTCCAACACGTCCCTGCATCTTCATCAAGCCAATGCGGATGCCATGCTGGCAGCCGTTAAACAGAGGCTTTGGCATGAAATCTGCAGATTTCCTCCCAGTGCTTGCAGCGCAGAGTCAATCCCGATTCAAGGCGGGACTGGCAGAGGCCAAGATGGTGGCACAAAACATCATGGAGTCCACCGTGGCCCCCATTGACACCTCTGGCCCGGCCATCTGCATCGCCAAAATGTGCATGGCGAGCAAGCGTGCCCCCCCCCCCCCACTGATACACAGGGTGATGTGCAAGGTCAAGGAGTCTCGCCACCTCAGCAGCATTCTAATAGCACTGTGGTGGCCAGCCAGGCCATGGTTCTCGTAGCTGCTCAGCCTCTCGGAGGGGACTCTCATTTGACTTCCGATGGGCCCAGCACATCTTCTGGCTCAACAGGGAGGCAGGGTCATCCACCGCGCTCAACAGAAACTAGCCTTCACAGCGTGGTTCCTGAACAGGTCACGCTAGGTCACCTCAGCCTTTCCCAGGCTAATCTAGAGATCATTAGCTAAACCGAGCTATATGGTCCTCTTTTTAGGGGCCGTGTGGGTGAGGACTAAAGGCTATCATAGAAAACACAATCCCACAACAACGGCTTCCTTCCTCTTAGGCTATGAGTTTGTCTATAACATCTGTCCACTACACATACATGCTACCCATTCAATATATAGGTAGACACACAAGGTCTTTAAAAAAATAACACATATTTTAATGTCTATCACAGTTATAAAAACTATAAAACACAATGCATATAAAAGAACCCTAGTGGTTCACACAAAAGTGCATCTGTTCACCAATTCTTTAAGTATGCATCTGAACAGACCTAATGGGTGATGCCATGACTATCAAGTACACACAGATCATGGTTAAAAAGGAAAACCATGACCTAATAGCCGCACCATTGTATGTGCGTTCCCCTCCTCCGCCAAAACGTTAGGAGTGTGATAAAAATTATAATAAGAGATCGATGAGAATAACACTATTTTAAACATTATAATAATGTAACACTGATTTTAGAGTTCCTATATCTATATAGGTTTGTGGTTAATTTTTGATGAAATGGTGTTTTATATCTGATGCTATTTGATTTTGTATAGCTGTAATACTTAATTTGAATAATGAAAGTTGAAAATAACCATCAGCCTGAGGATGGTAGGCTATGGACCCACTAACTTGTGCTAGTGGGTCAGAATCCATCAATGACCAGTCTTGATGCTAAGTTGGCATCTAGTGAAACTGTCACTGCATTGGTGGTGGAAATACTTTAATCTGTTACGCAGACTTTGTTTTAGACTGAAGTCGCAGGTTATAGATCTGTGTTTTCATGGCAATTCTCTATTGGAAAACAAGAAGCTAAAGCCCTTGAACATTTTAAAAAGTGTACAAACATTCAAGCAATGGTTTCTTTGACAAGCTTGCATTTTCAGAGTTCTTGAGAACAGCAACCACTAGGTTTTCAGGAGCACCACCTACTATGTCAATTACTTATATTCAGTTATGTGAAGAATCTAGCAATGTCGTCACTGATTCTCTGGAGGGGAATCTTCCTTTGCGTGGCCAGGGAAAAGCAGAAGCTACCTGCCGCTGATCCTGGGGGTGGCTGTCTGCGGGAGGACTATGTAGGGGAAGACAAACTCCAGGGAGGCAAGAGAATACTAGACTTAAACAACCCTCCAGTGGTACCTCCTAGTAACACCCAAGGACTTATACCACACTCCAGTATGGCTTATTGCAATGTAGATACCTAATTCCCAGGCTTTTCTAACCAACAACAGTATGCATCTCCACACCCCTCCTTTTTCTAGTACTGAGACAAGGAATAGGCATGGAGTAATAAGGATGACCAAACACAGCAAACCAACACTGCGGTCTGGTAGTTGGAAACTGCTAAATAAGACCGGGACATTGAAAATGAACGCAGCTGGGCAAGCGGTGAGAGAGAGAGAGATGGAGCCTGCAACTACATCCCACATGTTCTGACACTGTTGGGGCACACAGGAGGCCAGCATAATGCAGTACGCAGCATAGAGGTTGACTGTTATGGCATGCAGCAAATTCAAGCCGTGAGAAGTTTGCTGCTTCCCTGTCACAGTCAGCTGGAACTGCCAAACACAGAGAGGCCAAGCAGGAACGAAGTGGCTCACGTAAACACTGCCCCTCAGTGGGTTAGAACTAAGAGTACGGAGAAACGTGACAAATGCAGAAGATGCTGAGAAACACTGGTAAACCCAAGGAGAGTACATGGTTTACCGGGGCGCTTAAGGGTGAATACTGCGTACAGCACCCAAGGCATAAGAGCGAAAACGAAGAAGGCAGTGTAATTGCTATAGATACAAACATTGTGAAACGCCTAGTTGAAGGCAATAGAATTGAGACAAACTTTGCGAAAAGCCAAAGTGAGGTCAATAGAATTGATACAAACATTTGGAAAATCATAAGTGAAGACAATATAATTACTACAGGTACTAACATTGAGAAAAGCCTAAGTATAGTCAGTAGAATGAATATGAACATATTCGAAAGTCCAAGTGAAGGCACTGGAATGAATACAGAGACGAATATTGTTGAAACCCGAGTAAAGACAATGCAATTGATTCGAGCTTGTGTGGAAAAAAGGTCAGTGTCCGATACTGGAGAAGTGTTGTTTCATGCTTACAAAAGATAGTGAAAAGAAAGCGAAGAAACACTGGCAGGATAGTGAACTAGGCAAGCAGTGAGCCTGGGACTCGCACCCAAATAAGAAAGTTGTGACACCCTGGCAAGTGAGTAAATCATGGGTGAATAAAGAAGTGAAAAGAGACAAAGGGGTTAAGGACCCCTACCATGAAAGTGTGGAACAGTAATGTTAATGTTAAAGGATATTTGTACTGCGCACTATCACCACCGGATTGGTCCCCTGGCGGCTCTGAAAGAAAAAGGGGGGGGAGGGTGGAGGAGTTAGTGGGATGAGCTGGAGAAGTGCAAGAGAGCAGTGATGTGCTGTTGGTGGCCTCGGCCCGAAATTCCGTTGGCTGGGCTTGGGGTGTTATACTGTTGAGAGACGTTGTGTTCTGTTGTGGTGGTTCATGTGTGCTTTGTTGTTTCAGTGTAGTGAAGTTTGTGCGGATTGTTATGTTGTAGGTTTGTGGTTGTTTGGTTAGAGTTTGGGAGGTATATGCAGTGGGTGAAGTTGTTAGTGGATTGGTTAATTGTAATCCGTAATCAAGGGAAGATCCATTCCCCTTTTTAAGAAGAAGCTACAATACCCTGACAGGAGAGTATACCAAGAAGAGCAGGATTAAGAAAGTTCATGGGTTACAATTCCTTTGTGAAAGTAAGAAGCCATAACAGTCGATGCGAAAAGGGAAGAGCCATACCTCTTTGGGTAACAAAGGAACCAAGAGAAGTAACAAAGCAGTGAAGCCTTTGCAGGAGAGTAAACCAGGGGAAAGAAGATAATTGAATAAACCTGAAGTTGTGGAATAGTCACAAAAGGGGAAGCCATACCCATTTAAAGAGGAAGGGTGAGAAAGTAAAGATCTCAAAGAACTGTGATATTGAAAAGAAACCAGAGGGAGAAGAAATAAATCCCTCTTTCGAGTGGATTGGGTCTTCCAACATATTCCTCATCTTAGATGTATTCCACCCAGCTTTGTTGCGCTTCGGAGTTTTTTCGGCAGAGGGTCGATGTCGAGTCGATGGTCCCTCGAAGGCCTCCGTCGAGGGTGACGTCATTAGGTGTATAAGTAGCATGCGCGGCGCCCGTTGGCCTCAGTTCCGTTTTTCCGCAGTTACGTTGCTTCGGACATTCGGCACGCCTCGAGTTCTGTGAAGAATATATATATATAAACAAGAAGAAATATGTCCTCGTCATCGACACCGACCCCGAGATCGGGTTTCAAGAAATGCAAGTCGTGCGGCTCAAAAATGTCGATCACGGACCCGCACCGCAAGTGTTTGTGGTGCCTCGGAGAAGGCCACAACATGGAGGCCTGTTTGAAATGTCAAGCGATGACGGGGAAGGCTCCAGGTGGGTCGGATGGATCGAAAAGCCTCTAGCGTCGAGTCAGGACCCCATGAGGAGAAATCTCCAAGACGCGAAAGGCTCCCGAAGCGATTCTCATCGCTCATCTTTGTCAAAAAAATCAAAGAAACGACGCCACAGGTCTCCCTCCACCTTGTCGTCAGACGAGTCTCTGAAAAAAAATGAAATGCCCCACGAAACATTCATCTTCCGAAGAGTGGGAAGCATTCAGGGTCAAAATGATGGAGGTGTTCGAGAAGGGGAAGCCTCGGTCCGCGCCTTCTTCGGAAGCCGGCCAGGAGCGTCATCGCTCTGACACTCGCGCACCCTCGAGCCCGGGTGATCGTAAAAGGAAGGATAGGGAACCTTCCTGGACGCCGAGCGATAAACGCTCGAGTCGAGTCGACCGCTCGAGGTCACAGACGCCGTCCGAGACCTGTCACACCTCGAAGGGAAAATCATCGAAGACTGCCTCGACGCCCTCGAAGCAGACCCTGTCGACGACCACTAAGTCGTCGACGCCTTTATCGACGCCGAAACCCTCAGCGCCAAAGGCTCCAACCAAGCCAGGGCAGCCAGAAAAAGAGAAGGAGAAAGTTACAAAACATGTAATTTCTTCAGAGCCTGGTACTACACCTCTTCCTCCTCTGCCAGAGAAGGTTTTCAAGCCTCTCCCTAGGAAGGAGTTTTTCAAATCCTTGACCTCAGTTTTTGAGGAACAGGAGAGATCCGAGGGGGAAAATTTACCTTTTGGATTGGAATATGGCACCCCAAATGTCCCAGAATGCTTAATATCAGAGGAAAGCAGAATGAGGGATTTGGTGGAGTCTTTACATAATGCAAGTGGCATTGACACTTCTCCTGAGAATGACTTTGGTAGACCAGATCCAGGAGAGCATGCCAGTCCATCTTACCGTCAGTTAATGACCAAGGTGGTAGATTACTTGGGATGGGCTAGACCACCAGCCCAATTCGTCCAAGACGATTTAACAGACATATTGGACCATGGTCCCACTGAAGACCTAGTACTAACTTTTCACGTAGCCTTACAAAACAGGGTGGCCAAGAATTGGGAAACTCTGGATTCTATTCCTCCAGTAAATAAGTCCCTCGCATTAAAATACCGCACAGCCAGTAGCGACCCAGTCTATCTGTGAAAACATCCAACTCCCGAGAGTCTGTCATACAGGCAGCCACAGCTTCCAACAAACTTGCGTACCCGTCTATCCCTCCAGACAGGGACGATAAGCGTGTGGATGGTTGGGCATGGAAGGTATTTTCAGCCGGGAGCATGGCATTAAAATCTGCCAACTCCACATGTGCCTTGGCAAAATTTTCGTACACTCTGTGGGAGTGCATCGCAATATCGGCGGAGCACATACCAGAAAGGGAAGGTTTCCTAGCCATCATTAGAGATGGAAAGGAGGCCATGGAGGAATCCCTTCAATCTGGATTGGACACTGCGGATAGTGTAAGCAGGTCCATGGGCACTAGCACGGTAATGCGCAGGTTTGCGTGGTTACGTAAGTCGGGTTTTGCACCGGACGTACAGAAACGCCTTCTGAACATGCCTTTTGACAGGTCTCACCTTTTTGGCAACAAGGCTGACGAGAGCCTTGAGAGGTTGCAGACCTCAAAAGCAGCGGCCAAATCTTTAGGAGCTGCTATTGGGCAACCTCAGCCTTTTCGTGCGCAAGGGCAATCATGGAGGGGACGATCCTATCGTTATTACACCTCATATGGAAAGACGAGAGGAATGGCCAGTCAAAGGGGCCAAAGAAAGGCCACTCGTGGTGGACGAGGAAAACGTGCTAAGCCAGCTCCAGCTGCAGCCTCGTCGCCATCAGCAGCTGCAACATCCGCCACAAAACCACTTTGAGGACTTGCACCACAAAACACCTGTAGGAGGCAGGCTGTCGCAGCATCTGCAAGAATGGCGAGCCATTACTTCAGATGTTTGGGCTCTAGAAATAATAGCCCAAGGCTACTGCCTTCCTTTTCTAAAGCAACCTCAAAGCAATCCACCAGGGAGACACCCGTTAAAAGTTTCAAACCCACTCCTACAGCAGGAAGTTCTAACCCTGCTGGAGAAAGGTGCTATCGAACCAGTACCTCCAGCGGAGAGGAACAAGGGATGGTACTCCCCGTATTTTTTTTATCCCCAAAAAGGACAGAGGACTGAGACCCATCTTGGACTTAAGAAACTTGAACAAGTTCCTCAGGAAAGACCAATTCAAGATGGTTACCCTTTCTCAGATCCTTCAGGCCCTTCAACTCCAGGACTGGTTGGTGTCATTGGACCTCCAGGATGCTTATTTTCATGTGCCGATTCATCTCAAACACAGAAAATACCTGAGGTTCGTATTTGGCGACTCACACTATCAGTTTCGAGTCCTGCCATTCGGGTTGTTCTCCGCCCCGAGGGTCTTCACCAAGTTAATGGTAGTGGTGACAGCACACCTCAGGAGAGGGGGATTCATGTCTACCCCTACCTGGACGATTGGTTGATCAGAGCGTGCTCTGCCGAGCAAGCACTGGATCATCTGAAAGTCACCTGCCACTTCCTCCACAAACTGGGCTTCTCCCTCAATTTCAAGAAGTCTCAAATGACACCTTCCCAACAGCTTCAGTACATAGAAGCTGTACTAGACACATCCTTGGGAAAGAGCTCGCCTCCTAAAACGAGGGCTCAAGACATTCTTCAGATGGTTTCCAAATTCCAAAATGGCCAAAATCTCCAGGCTTACGACTTTTTAAGGTTGCTCGGCCTCATGGCATCCTGCATCTTTCTGGTGCCAGAGGCACGCTTGAGGATGAGATCCCTTCAATGGGCCCTAAAGACTCAGTGGTCCTAGTTCTCGGGTAAAATGACGGATATTCTTCAGATTCCGAACAAGGTCAGACAAGACCTTCTATGGTGGACCTGTACAGAGAACATCCTAAAAGGAGAACCTTTTTGGCAACCATGGCCGGAGATCACAGTAGTGACAGACACCTTACTCCTGGGGTGGGGAGCTCATGCCAACGATTTGACAATCAACGGTCGTTGGTCTCCATCGGAGTCCAAACTACATATCAACCTTTTAGAGCTGAGGGCAATCAGACTAGCGCTGAATGCCTTCCTGCCATCTGTCAGGGGAAAGAATGTCCTGATAATGACAGACAACACAGTGGCCATGCACTACCTAAACAAAAGAGGAGGTGTGGGGTCACTACCCCTGTGCAGAGATTCAATGCAGCTCTGGTATTGGGCGATTCAGGAGGGAATCTCTTTAACTGTAATTCATCTAGCCGGGGAAGAGAATATGATGATAGATGCTCTGAGCAGGCAGAGCACGGTGTCCCACGAATGGGAACTGGCTCAGGAAGTCATTCAAGTGATCTTCGCCCTTTGGGGAACCCCTCAGGTAGACCTATTCGCAACCAGTACCAACCGAAAATGCGAAAGGTATTGCTCAAGGGAATTTCCCCCGAGTGGAGCCCTGGGGGACGCGTTCGTGGTGGATTGGAATTTTCCACTATTGTACGCGTTCCCTCCGATTCCCGTCATTCCTCAGGTCATCAGGAGGCTGAGACGCTTCGGGAACCGCATGATCCTAATTGCCCCGGATTGGGCCAGGAGAACGTGGTATCCGGACCTTCTAGATATGTCCATCTGTCCTCCAGTACGTCTTCCTCAGAGAGAGAACCTTCTCTCTCAAATGGAAGGTCAGGTTCTCCACCCACAGGTCAGAACACTCAACCCTAATGCTTGGTATCTGAAAGGCTGAGATACAGGGATTGAAACCTTCCAGATGATGTTATGGAGGTGTTGCTTTCGGCAAGAAGGCCAGCAACAAATTCTCTATACCGTTGTCGTTGGAAAAAGTTTTGCAACTGGTGCAGGGAAAAGAATGTCGATCCTTTTCTATGTTCTATTCCGGAAGTACTATCTTTCCTTCTGACCTTAGCACATGGAGGTCTGAATATCGGAACAATAAAAGGTTACCTTGCAGCGCTTTACATTTTCAAGCGCTCATCGGAAGAATGCTCCTACTTCAAAAATCCTTTAACACAATTCTTAAAAGGTCTCACTAATGTGTTTCCTCCTCACCCATTTCAAGTACCGATTTGGGATCTAAATTTAGTCCTAAAATTCTTAATGTGTGCCCTTTTGAGCCTTTGCACACATGTCCATTAAGATTACTAACATGGAAAACGGCCTTTTTAGTTGCTCTAACATCGGCAAGAAGAGTGAGCGAATTGCAGGCACTGTCTTCTGGGCCACCCTATACTGTGTTCCATAAGGACAGGGTTGTATTGAGGGTTAAAACATCATTTTTACCAAAAGTAATATCTGATTTTCATTTAAGTCAGAAAATTGTTTTACCCTTATTCTATCCTCCACCTCATCCTTCTGAGGAGGAAGAAAGTTTACACAGACTGGATCCAAAAAGATCTTTAAGCTTTTACATCTCTAGACTTAGAGTGGACAACCAGTTGTTTATAGGCTACACAGGAAGGAAACTGGGTCAATCGGTAACAAAACAGACAATTTCACGCTGAATTGTACTTTGCATTTCAGAATGCTACAGACTAGCACAAAAAGACCCACCAGAAGGGTTGAGGACTCATTCCACCAGAGGCATCGCCTCTTCCACAGCCCTTCAAAGAGGTGTCCCAATAAGGTCCATTTGAGAAGCAGCAACTTGGTCTTCACTTCACACCTTCTCAAAATTCTATAGCCGGGATGCTTCCCAGTCTAGGGAGCTCACTTTTGGAAAAGCAGTGCTTTATTCCGCCATCTAAAGGCATTGATTAAAAAAAATATATATATATGTATATCTGACTCCTCCTCCAGAGAAAGTAACAAAATACTGCTTTGGGAGTCTATCTAAGATGAGGAATACGTTGGAGGACACAATCCACTCGAAGAACAAGTTAGTTACCAACTGGTAACGTTCTTTCGATTGGATGTTCCTCCAACGTATTCCTCATCGCCCTCCCAACCTACCCGTCTGTAGATTTTTCCGTGTTATTGCCATCTCAAATCTCGCGAGGCTGATACCTGTCTGCCGGCACAATCTACACAGTACAAGATCACAGGCAAAAAAAAGGGGGAAAACAGAACTGAGGCCAACGGGCGCCGCGCGTGCTACTTATACACCCGATGACGTCAACCTCGACGGAGGCCTTCGAGGGATCGACTCGACGACATCCACGCATGGTGCCCTCTGCCAAAAAAAATTCCAAAGAGCAGTAAAGCTGGATGGAAAACATCTAAGATGAGGAATACGTTGGAGGAACATCCAATCGAAAGAACGTTACCAGTTGGTAAGTAACTTGTTCTTCTTCTGAGTTACAATTAAACCATTGAATAAGTGAAGACTAAAGGGATTCAGGGATGGAATCTTCTCCCCGACCCCCCCTACCAATCCCCCTCCCACCGCCCCCCCCCCCAACTCCCATGCCCCCTTGTGAGATAAGAGTGGATAAAAATGAGTATCCATGGAGAGAGTCATCTCCTTGGGAAACATTGGATGATTATTGACTTTACCGGAATTGTCAGACAGGCCGCGAGAGACCAAAATAAACATAACGAAAGGGAGAACCCCTTTTTCCTGCTGGAACAGTATTCCTTTTCTTTTCTGCACTTCAGAACTTTGTTTGGAAAACTGTAAGTCTATACCTCAGAGAAATCAAAATGTTCGCTTTCTATTTAGTTTAGTGTGTAAGAGTCACTTTAGGGTTTTGGACACAAGACGGAGGATGCTTAATTTGTTGAACACCCTGACACAAACGTTCATTAGCTTTGTTGAGGCAGGGAATCCCTTCATAGAGCTAGGGACAGGTGGGATTTCCCCAACCCCTTTTATTTTGTCAATAAAAGGACTGTTTAAATCCCAAAACCTGATAATGTGTCTGACTCTTCTTACTCTTGATCCCTTAGTATGCTCAAATTTATTTTGTTTCTGTTCGGAAAACACAGATTGGGTTTGCTCCGTGCTTTAACTAACACTGTAATCAAATAGACATGAGACGAATGCATACTTATCAGTCGGATGCAAACCCCTTAAAGCCAGTCAGGCAAAAGTCAAAAGGGACTTTCAGGTTCATACAAACTAAGCTCTTCCAGAGGGAAAATGTATTTCAGGCAGTTGTGCCACTGCAACAAAGCCCTGATTGCAAGTCCCTTCCACCATTACCCATGCCCCCCACACCTTGGCACTGTAAAAACTACAGTTGCACTGCCAGGAGTGGATGGAAATCTCAATGGGTCAGTTGGTCCTGGGTATAGAACATGATTATTCCTTTTTGTTTGAGCAAAAACTAAGCACTACTACCAAAGAACAAACATCAGGAAGCATCAAGAAAGTAAATGTTGCCGGCTTATTATAGAAAATAATGCTTTACTAGACAATTAAGTGACTTTAGTACTACGAAACACACGGGTAGGGTCTGACTATGCAATATAATTACATGTTTAAAAGAACAACCAAGATCACGGAGTAGAGGACCTGACCTTAGTAGTTCAGGAATAATACTCTACAAGAAGTCTTCCTGCTTTTGTACGAATAGTACTTCATGATAAAGATATATCGAGGAGGCACTGTTCTTTTCTCGGCATCAAAAGGCCCAAGAAATCTTCTTGCAGGTTTGTGCAAATCATTGGTACTTAAACATTCCACCATTCAGAAACAAGTTTACACTAATTGTTTTCTGTGATGGTTGAGCGTTCAACAGAGGACTCAAGACCAGAATTTAAGATTCAACTGTCTTTCTTATGAAAACCACAAACTTGAAAGGATTACAAAATGAGAATTCAACACACCAGAATAAAGTAATTTTATAATTAGGGCTATGGTCCTCAGTCCTTCCCTCTTTCCATTAGTTGCCACCCACTTGTCAGTAACACAGTCATCCCATTGTTGTTTTTAAGCCCCCCCCAAACTTCTTTCTTAGTAGTAGCTTGGATATCTTGGCCTTGTAGATGTCAGGATATCGCACATCGTCTTCAGGAGAATACTGACTCCACCATCCCTGGTGCCTTTGGTTGTTCGAATGGGGACCAGACTTCCTATTTTGTTGGATCCTTTGCAGGCTCATGGTGGGATCTTGGTTTTTTGGGTGTAACCCCCGGTAAGCTGCCAGGGACTCACGTGGGTAAGACTCCCCCACCAATCCCTAGTAGCTTGAGCCTAGACCAGCCCATGTGTTCCTGTCTTACTACTTTGAACAACTTCCTGTCTGGGATATTGACTTTATTCTCTTCTGTGTCATTTACAACCTCCTATCCTGTTTTTTCTCATTCCTCCTTTCTCTTTCAACTTACCACAATGCTGTTCTTTTCTCCCCCTCTTATTATTTCTTGAGTATTTTCATCCACGTTCTCCTTCACGTCTCCTCCTTTCGCTGCTAGTAGTATTTTCTCCTCCTTCAAATTCCACCCTTTAGTCCTATTACCTCCTCTCTGTTTAGTGATGTTTTAGCCTCCTTTTCCAAATGTTTAGTCTCCTCTTGTTGGTGGGCACCTCCCTTCCAGACATCTCCTCTCTTCTCCCCTGCTTCCTTTTCATTACTTTCCTCTTTGCTTCTCCACCACCCACATTCCCTTTTAAGCTTGTATCTTGGAACATTTCTGGCCATAAAAGTAAATTAGATGATCAAGAATGGCACTCCTTTATTGAAAGCTGGTATATTGTATGTTTGCACGAAACATGGGCTTCAACTGACTCTTTCAAGGGAGGCTAAGCTAATTTATTGGTACAGGGCAGTTGCCACCATAGTAAAGAGTTGTTAATTTGGGTCAATATTCGGTTAACTGCAACTGTTAACCAGGTTGTCACAAACCATCGAGACGTCATGTGATTAGAGATGGTAATGCCATCTGGCCTCTTACAGTTCTGTTTATCCTATGTCTCAGAATACATGGCAACCCTGAGAATAACTCTGTGTTAGTGATACTTGAAGAACTGATCACTAGATATAACAATAACACTACCTGTAAAACACTTCCACTGTTTTTGGTAGTTGTAGATTTTCAAATACCAGTTTGGCCAGCTGATGACATTTTCGCCCTTATGAGCGATGAGGACTGTCACTGGGAAATCCCAGAGCTTGTAAATTGTCCTATCATACGTCCCTCAGCAGCTTCTGGGTTTAGAAGCTGTAATGGTCGCAATATAGGCAATAGACCTGCAACCCCCACTTTTAGAAGAGTTGAGTGCACAAGTGAAATAGATTATATTCTAACCTTGAGATTAGGTTAGGAGTAAGGTAATTTAGGATTAGGTTAGGAGTAAGGTAACTCAGATATAATTCTTTCAAAGAACAGGAGGCACCTTAAATGCGGGAATGTTGACTGTGCTAAAATAGCACCTCACCTGTTCCATAACGTTTTACCTCTACTGGAAAGTTGGGCCCGTGTGGCTGGCCAATGAGAAATCTTCGTAGACTTTTTTTATAATCTTGAAATACTTTTGTATGGTTTATATTGGCAAAGCCATGAAGCAAGCAAGAAACCTTTCAGCGGCCACATACCAGCATATTATGATAAATATTTGTCATTAACACTCATTAATATACCAAATTAAAATACAAAAGGAAAAATATTTGGTCTTTGTAGCACATTCTAGAAGTATTACACAACTAGCTCCACGTAAACATACACTTGCCGTAATAATCTTCTTTTCAAGTTATAGAGATTTCAGATTTAAATACATGATAGAGAATGGGGCCTACAGTCATTGTTTAAGTGCTGCATGTCTTATAGTTGGAGATTAGCAGACAGATGTATAAAATCCTACTATAGTAACCAGTTTTTAAATGTCTTGTTCTCATCTGCCACACGCAACTCAAAAATTGAGCTAGGACATTTTCAACTCCCTGCTCGTTATATGTTTTACAAAAATTGAGTCAGGTTTGGCAGATTGAATACCTTTTGTATCCAGGATTGGTTTTAATCTGCGATCCCTCAAAATGTTCATCACAATCTGATGGGCTTAATTGCCTCTAAATTTGTCACCGAATCGGTTAAAAACATTTGTTAAAGAGTCTAGGACTGAAAAAAGTAGACATGCAGGCAAGGTCTAAGCAAGGTAGGCAGGCAGGAAGGGCTGAGCTAGGTAGATGAGGCTGGGTCAAGGGCTAAGCAAAGTGGACAGGCAGGGGCTAAAGGCAAACTTGGCAGGCAAGGAGCAAAAACAGCAACAAAGATGCTGTCGGAGTGCATTAAGATGCTCAGGAATTCGGGACTAGGTTTAAATAGTCCTACGGTGGGGGAACAAAGCTTTGGATGGTTGGTTGGCATTTTCGCCAACCAACGGAAGATCTGCAAGACCACGCATTTGCGGAACAGGGGGGTGGGCCACCGCACATAACCGGTCCAACAAACATGGCGGCACCCATAACTGGCGTGTGTCCCGGTCCTTCTGGCACCGAAGCACCACCGGGGATATAAGAGCCAGGACGGGCCCTGCACGTGAGTGTGGATGGATGCATGCTAGTGTTTCTGCTGTTTGTGATTGTGTTGAATGTGGAGCAGGCATAAGGCACGTATGTGAGGTGCAGGTGTGCATGGTGCGTGACTGTACTACATCCAAGTAGTTCCAAGCAAGCTGAAATAGTTCCAGTTTTTCAGAACGACTATAAATCTCAACTCTGCAATTACTGCCAAATTTCCTTAATAGACAGTCTCTCAAAAGTTTATGGTAAAGCACTATTGAACCATTATGATGACTGGGTGAAAAGTTTATTGGCTGAAATGCAGATGTGCTTCAGAAAAGCTAGAAGTATGGTTAATCAGGCATTTTTATTATTTATTGTTCCAAGTAAATGTTATTTTTAAAAATAAAACACTTTATATTGCATTCATATATGTTATATTGCATTCATATATGTTAAAATTGTCTTTGACCACGTTGACTGTAATATTTTATGGGATGATTTTGGAAGTTTGGTAGTCCTGACAAGTAATTAACCTCATTCGGAGATTATATGAAAATAATGTTGCTGCAGTGTGCTATCGGCAGTGCAGTGAATCCACTGAAAGGTTCCCTATCACAAGATGAGTCCGGAAGGAAAGGGATGTGTCTTGGCCCCCTCGTGTTCTTGTTGTATATAAATGAGTTGGCAGTAAACTTTCACATCTAGAGGAAGATTCTCCATTAATTGCCAAAAGGAAGTTGGGAAATTTATTTCACGCTGATGACGTAGTTATTTCCAAGACCACCATGGGATTAAGAAAACAGCTTGAAGTGGCTCAGTCCTTTTGCAAAGAAAGTAAACTGACTGAATATAAATGAGACCGTGGTCATGGCCTGTCATCGCCAACAAAAGAAAGTAAACGTTACTCTAGATGGCACTGCATTGATTTAACAAATGAGCAGTTTTGATTACCTTAAGGTTCGGTTTCAAAATACTAGAAGCTGGAAACCTCAAATTGGTGAAACTGAACAGATATTGAAGAGACAAAATGGATTTTTAAGTTCACTTAGCCATCAGCTGGGAATAATTTACCCATGTCAACCGTGAAAGTTTACATATCCCAAACAGTCTCAGCCGTTATTTTTGGCAGTGAAATCTGGGCTTAACAGAATGTATGTTAGCTTTCAACGGTTGAAGACATTTTCTAAACAGACTCTTGGCCTCCCATTAAGTAACCAGTCAGTTTCTTTATACCTTGAAACTGGCATAATTCCTATAAAATGAGATATTAAGCCTGCTTTTTACTGGTAGTAAAATCAAACAACAAAGAAATTTAACCTGTACAAAGAAGCAATGTGGGATATTGTTCAATCCCAAGGTTGGTAATACCTGGAAATGGTTCAAACATTTAGTGCAGGTCTTGGAATCTTTTGGCAATAAGGATCTACTGCAAGAAGAGACTGATATATCGAGTAAAGATCTGAGAGAAGTTAAAGAAAGATTAAAGATTCTCCAGCTTGAAAAACAATTTAAGAAATCTTGTGCGTCAGCCAGTTTCGATGGGTACATTCTAAACAATACTTATTTTTTCAGAAGCGCTATGTTTGAATGAGATTCTTCCTCCTGGTAAGAAGATCTTACACTTCAAGTTTAGAATGAACATTTTCCCTGTAGCTGAGTTGGTTTGCAGGTGGTCCAATTCTAACTCTACCAGATGGTGCCCCTTTTGCCTTACAACAGATGAAACTGCGATCCATTTCCTGGTATTTTGCACTTGATGTAACGGAATAAGAGCTATATGGTTGTTGCCTATACTTATTAAATACAATGCAAGTTCTGTCACTGAGGCTTACATTATCTGCAAATCAACTTTACATTAGGAAGTTGTTTTTGCTGCATCAAGTTATCTAAACCTCGCTTGCTATCTACCAAAAATGTATTTGAAGCATGCCAATTATATGATGTGATTTTAATGTGTTTATTTGTTGACAAAATCATGCATTTAAATTTTGCTTTCTGGTAAAATGTATGCATTTTATTTATTCTAATCATTCATTTGTATGTGTCTTTGTAATTCAGTTTGCTCAATATTTCACAAATGTTTTAGACTGAGCATATATTATATTATTTATGGGCCCTAGAAAAATTTCTTTGAATTTTTATTTTATCGTTGTTCTTAATCATTTTTAGAAGTTTTGTATTTGCTTGTGCTTTTATGGATTATTGCCTGAAATAAAGTAATCTGACTGACTCTTGCCTGCATTCATAGAAGTCTTCTTATGTAAAGAAAACCATGGACCCTCCATGTTGCTCCAGTAAGCTATTGTTTGACATTAATGAAGGGATCATGCATGTTGTCACTGCCTTTTGCAGATCCAAGCACAGTAACTCCAGTTCACTGCATGAGCAACCATGAGTGGGACTACCCTCGGGTCTGGGAATTACACAATCTGTGTGTGTATATCTGCACTCAAATGTACATGATCATGAGTTGTTACTCTAAGCAGGTAGTGTGGGACTGTCATGCGCTCCCCACTTAGCAACGGCCGAGTCACGTCCCAGTGTTTATCCTTGCGCCGCTCCAGGGCACTGCAGCGTTCTTAGAGCTTCCTTAGATCCTCGCCCACGCTCCATGACAAACGTGCTCCTACGCCACCGAAGGTGCGTGCCTACGATCATGTGATGCCTTAACAGGCACGTGATGCGTGATCTGGAAACAAACGCTGGGCTATTTAAACACCTCTAGGCTCTACGGCTCATTGCTTCTCAGCTGTTTTGGCAAGTGGCATTTTTTGGATTTACACCGTGCTTTCTGGCTTTTCGGACTACACTGCTTTTGGCTTTTTAAACTATTGGATTGCCCTTGGACTACCCTTTTGGATTTGGACACTTGAATTCTTTGGTACTTTGTCTTTGGATTCTGGCTTCTAGAACTATTTTGGATTTCCTCTTTGGTATTGGCACCTCAGATTCCTATTCTCTTGTCCTTAGCTGTGCCCCAATGACTCCTGGGAATAGCATTCTTTCCCTAGCTGAGTCGTCGTTCTGACTGCTTGGGTCTTCCTGCCTTTCCTTCCTTTTACCCCATCATCCTAACTTCCCTCCAGTATGGCACAGGCAACCGTCATTTGGGGGTAGGGCTGGTGGTTCTCGTTTCTGTCTGTTTGCTAATACTTTCTCCTTTGTTTTCAGCTACTGAGTTCCTTGTGGTGCTGTCCTGTCCTTTACCATACATTTTGCCCTGTTGGTTGGCCAGAGAGTTTGATTATCATTTCTCTGGCTGATCCACAGCGAAGGCGGCCCCTTAGTTCACCTGGGACATCGCTCTTGACAGGTACTTAAGGCTGGTGATGGATGGGGCGTGGGATCCTCTGTGTACCTCCTCCAGGGCCTACACCACCCAGCCTACAAGGTCACCACAGTCCCATTTCCCAGCCTAACATCTGGGTCTTTGTCACAGTTCACAAGATGATTATCTGCAGTGACTGCACACCTGCATGTGGATGCAATCCAGGTAATCCTTACCTAAGCAACTGCTTGTAGAAATGGAATTTGGCACTGCAATGCCTTGTAGCTACTTCGAAGAATCAGTTTATTGCACAGACTGGGATTTTAAGGCAATTTAAAGGAATCTCACCTAATGTTGTATTACTGGGATTTATACCGTGCACCAAAGCTTTTGCATGGTCTCCAGGTGCCCTGTGGCATTTAAAAGATTGTGCTAAGTTATAGTGCCAAGCTAGAAGAAGTTGTTACTGGATGTATTCAACTACACTAAGAAAAATTGCTTAATCCTTCCTGGAGAGAGTCCATTATTTTCAGGACACTATTCCCTTTACCAAGATGTCGCAAGCCTTGACGTTGGGCAATCTTTTAAAATAATGAAGAATGTCTTCATCTCTACACGTAGTATCTCATGCACGGCTACATATGAGACAAGTGTAGGGCCGGCTCAACCCTCAGTGATAGAGGGGCCTGAGAGGACATCATTGTAAAAATAATGCTGCCCAGTTAAATGGTAAACAACATAGAATATGTTACAGCGAATATAATGTACACTTCTAGATGCTCTGAAGACTTTAACTGGTGAATTTTTCATGAGATGCAGAGCCCATTTAGAGAACTTGACCTTGTAAAACAAAAGTGAAAACTTATCAAGACACAATAATCAATGTCCTGGAACCTAAGACAGTGGCTCTAGCACTGAAATTATTTGACCGTCATCTAGAACTAACGTGTTAAATAAGGTTTTTTTTTATAAACGGGCAGGCAGTGTGCAAAATACCCTCAACAGTTTTCAAAGGAAAGACAGGCAATATGGCACTAGTCTATAAAAAGCAGACATTTAAAGAAATTACCTATTTAAGTTGAGAGCTACAGGACACACAAGTCAGAGAAATAAATCAACATGTTAAATAACAAAATAATGCTAAGCTTGCATGTTCATAAATCTGGCAAGCATGGTGTGGGAATGAATGCATTGTTGGTAAATTGGTAAAGAAATTGTACTTTTTATTATTAGGGTATTTATTCAGCGCAAGCCCAGCTTCGAGAAGCAACAAAGCGATTTACAATCATATTGAGAGGAACATAGGGAATCGCAGATAAGTGGTGCAGGGGGTTAACATGGTAGTGTGAGGGTGGTGTAAGGAAGGCATAATTTCAAACAGTGACGACAGATACAAGTGATCACAGTTAAGGGTGTTTATTGATCTTCAATGGGTTGGTTGAACAATGGGTTGATTGAACGCCTATCTAACCTAAATCGAAGGATGGGAGCAAGCTAGGACCACCAAATAATAACAGACCTAGTAGAGTTTCTGCCAAAATAAAATGGCCTATACTAATAAACCTATTGGCAATCCTTACTTCTAAAAACAAAAGGGTGTGGGACAACAATGTATGCAACAAAGAAAAGTGTTCAAGAAATATTATGTCCCTTCCCCACGGTTTCAGCATGGGGCAAGGCGGCACGTTCGAGCTTCGCACACACTCTGGCTTCCATGCCACAAGGATACAGTTCTAAGCATATCAGGGTCTTCTGCCAAAGCCTCTTTTCCAATTGCAGTCTCTTACTGCAGAGGGCCTGTCCTAACAAACAAATATCCAAGTTGCATTCCTATCAGGATTTTCGCATGCACACATTTTTGCATCCAGTGATCATCATAGGGCTCCCTCCTTCAGGCTTCGACCCCTCTTTTTTACAAAAATGTTTACACTTGTCTCCCTCGTTCGGACTTGGAACCATGGATCTCCCTCGTTCGGGCTCGGATCCTCTTGATATCAAAATCGAAGCCTTTTGAATGTGCGATGGGTTTTGCTTAAACCATTGCAGGACCACTTCGATTTACTTAACACAATGTTCTTATCTATCTTCTATTTTCGTTTCGCTTGGCGGGATACATTACAGAGACCTTCGATTGAGCACATTCACAGTGCCGGACCACTCTGTCAACGGTATCATATCTTTCCATCTCAAGTTCAGACATTCATCAGTAGTTTAGCTTTACTTGCGTCTTTCATCACACGCGTAACAATGTTCATTCCAGCGCTCGTTATACAATATTGCTGCTTGCAACCTTAACTTCAACACAGACCAGTCTTGCATCAGTCTCCCCAATGCACCACCTGTGTTGATCTCTCTGGCGCTTCTTTGTTCTTGGAGCCAAGGACGATACCACAGCAGCTTCTACTCCTCCCCACCTTGGTCAGTACGCGGGAGGGCCTTCAGTATCTCCGACACACAATACAGGATTCTTCAGCCTGGTTTCCTGGCCTTTTGCTTTCTGACTCGTGGGTTTCTTGAAAGTAACGGTTTCTTGCAGAAAGGGTCAAGGGTATTTCCCTCCTTGTGAACCCTTCTTGGTTTGCCATCTTTCTCCCCTTGTTCAGCTGCCGACTTGAAACTGCTCTTCTTTCGTGTGCTTTGCCTCGCTCAGAGTGTGCTCTCATGCTCCTTTGATCCGTGTGGGGAAGTTTAATAGAAGTCAGGTGTGTGTGATTGTCAGTAATTGCCTGACTTCGCCTGACCATGACAGCGGGACATATCCGGTACACTGCTCGGGTGCGTGTCTGTTTTCTCCCAGAGCGGGCTGTCCGTGTGAAAGTGTTTGAGAAGGAAAGGGGTTGGGGGTGTAATGTTCCCACGTATCCTACCTGGTTGGATGGGGGTAATGGTTTTACAGGGGGAGGGATACTGTCTCGCCATCTGGTGTCCCACTCCCCGAAGACCCTTCAACCAGGTGATCCTCCCGCTCTGGTCCACCCCCAGGGTCTGGATCCAAAGGCGATGGCCATGCCCTGGCCACCCGAGAGAGAGAGATCCACAGGGATTAAGTGGTGAGACACATTCTGGTTTCTCACAGTGGGCAATTAGCAAGAAAGAATCTACAAGCAACCAGGGGAGGAGACAGTTGTGAGCTGATCACCAAGTCTCCGGTAGGGTGGGGAGTTACTTGCACTTTTTCACCAACACTGCAAATGCATAGTGCAGTGAACAAGGTCATGGAATCAACCATGATGCTAATACTCATGCCTATTAGTTAGGCAAGACCAGTATGATGCTCCCAACTGATGAAAATGCTCTTATCCTTGCACAAGTAATTGCACCCAATTCAAACCCTCATGGCAAGCAGTCAGAGAAACGGAACACGTCAACTCCACTTAAGATGAAAATGTCAGCTTGCCTCCTCAGGTCATGCATTGACAACTTTTTTTTTTATTTTTTTTATTTTATTGTAAAACTTCAACTTGATATATTACATCATGTTTTTGTTACATTTCAAAGAAAAGAAAAAAAAAGCTGAGTGCTCTTTCCTTTTCATCTCTTCCTTAGAATTGCCAAAGACTTGTTTAACAGTTCAGGCTGGACTGTTGGGAGACATAGGGCCTCATTACGACCCAGGCGGTAAGTTACCGCCTGGGCCGTGACTTTACCACCATGGCGTAAACTACGTTTACTCCATGGTGGTTGGCGGACTTACCGCCCCATTCCGACCTTGGCGGGGCGGTAAGTCCCCAATCCCCATTTACCCTTCCCCATTCCCATTTTTGCCCCATAGGGCATAATGGGAGTGGGAAAGGCGTTAATTACGCCACCGTAAATTACGGTGGCGTAATTAACTCCATGGTCCCTTAGCGCCATGGATTTTAACACCTGCTAAAAGCAGGTGTTAAGTCCGCCATGGCGCTAAGGGACCTCGTACTCAGGCGGTAAGGGTCGGCGCTGTTTACGCCGCCGTAAAACCCTTACCGCCTGAGTCGTAATGAGGCCCATAGTCTCATAAAGCACCATCAAGTATGATTACGTGACTTTCAATTACTTACGACATTCAGATAGGAACTGACTTTAAAACTTTGTCAAAAAAATTAATTAGGTTACAGGACTGCTTGATATTATGCCCTGCCACAGCATAGTCCCACCAATCATCTGACTCATTGGTTAGTGGTTTGAATTCCTTTAAATGCATTTCACGGAATTTTGTCAGCATGGGGCATACAGCTGCTAGATGTTTTAGAGACTCGACTGCTGTTGTTTTACAGAATCGGCATTTGTTGTTGACTGTTTCTTTGTTCTTGCGCATCCAAAGCCTTAAGAATTGTGCCCTATGATGACGCGAAGGGCAGTTCGTGAGAAACTTTGGTTGACAGTGTAATTTAACCATACTTCTGGAAGAAGACAGAGTAGATTTAAGAGCTGAGCGACTGTTGTACGTTGTAATCCAGTCCCATGTTGCTAGCTTCTTTTTAGCATGTTGTGGGCGCAGGATTAGCTCTTCTTCGGATATGCCTGTTTCAACCATTATCAGATTTAGTTTAAGCTTCCATGCATGAATCAGCGCATTGTCAATCGATTCTTTACTCGGCTTGAAGATGTTGTATGCCGGAATAGAGGAACCAAGTTGTATCTTACGCAAGGTAGGTAAAGATTTCCAGACGATTGTCATGTAAATTGAATTCAAAGCTAACTCATATCTCAATGCTGACATTGAGATGTAATTCAGAAGATTCAAAACACGTCTCCAAAAGTTTCCTTTCAGACGGCTCCAGACATTGTGGTCGATATTCAAGGCAGCTTCGCCGCCAAAGGTGATTGTTGGGATTACTTTTTGGAGATAGAACATTATAACGGGGGTGATGGAAAATTTCCCGTAATCAGTGTTGATTTTGACCGCTTGAAGACTCAAGATCTTTGTTTTAGCCATCAAGTCGCCAATCCAGGCAGCTTCACAAATCGAGTCGTTGACCATTGCACCTAGATAGCGGATTGACTTGACGACATCTAGTGCTTTTTTCTCTGTGTGCCATCAGAAAGATTTGTCTTTCCTTGACATAGATTGACCAATGCACATGATTTTTGTTTTCTCTGCATTTAGACACAACTCATTGGCAGATAGAAACTCTTGCAGACGAGAGAGAAGATGTTGGAGGCCAATTTGTGTCTGGTCGACCAGCACTATGTCGTCAGCGTAGACCAGGTGATTTACGGTGTGACCGTTAAGCTTGGGAGGAAAGCAATGGACAGACTTTAGCCACTCTGGTAGGTCAGCTATGAAGAGTTTGAAGAGATCTGCTGCGAGTGGACAGCCTTGTTTGACGCCTTTAAACGTTCTTATTGGATCTGTGAGGTCGCCTTGTGAGTTGTCTCTGATTTGAATCGAAGTGTTAGAATGCAGGGCGATGATGGCATCTAACAGATGATCAGGGCACTCCCACGAGCGTAATTTTGCCCATAGTTTTGTCCGTTTGATGGCGTCAAAGGCTTGTCGAAGGTTGACAAATGCAAAGAAGATTCTTTTTTTCGCCTCCAGTGCTGACAATTTTAAGAGTGACCAGATTGTAAGATTCACATCGGTTCCCACGTTTTTGGTAAGCCTGTTTGTCGAGAGTCAAGTTTTCCAGTTGAGAGAGCCCAATTTACCAACTGTTGGTGCAAGAAAGATCCAAAAATCTTGCCAATTGTGTCGAGAAGGGCGATCGGGCGATAGTTCGCAGGATCTGCCCAACAGCCCTTCTTGTATATGGGAACCACAATTGCCTTGGACCAGGAAGAGGGAAGCATCTTGCTAATTGCGATCTGAGAGAATAACTCGTGAATTCAATCTCTTCACACGAATGTGTAATGTCCCAAGTGGAATTTGACATAGAGGACGGCAGGAAAACTTCGAATGCAGGATTTTCGTATGTTAGAGTGAAATATTCTCGCCATTTGTCGCTTGAGATTTCATTTGAGATTGTTGGAGGACCTTTATTTAAAATGGCCCAGATTTCACGTGTATTTTTCTGTACCAGAAGTTTTAGCATTGTTTCTGCTCGTCCTTGATCAATGATGATTAGATGTGATCTTAGCCAATTTCGGTATAATTGCAGCCGCTTCTTCACTTCCAAAGCCCTGCAATTCGGGTCACACAGCTCTCTTTTAATTTGCCTAAGGTCTTTCCTTAATAGTTTTTTTGCCTCTGCTACTTCAGAGCTATATAGGTGTTTTGGCATTGACCCAAAGACTCTTGAATTGAGGGTTGTCTGAGTTTGGTCTATCAGCAGCGGCATGTACTCTACTGTCTGGAGTACATTTATACTGTGTCTTAGATGGGCAATAGTAGAACTATTTGTTCTCAGTCGATTTCCTGCAGCATTTGTTTGTAGTAGGTACGAGTATTTCTCTGGCATGCCACAATGCTCTTCGCGCCAAACGAGTCGCAACATGTCGTGATCACTAGATGACATCGGCTGCACATTTAGAGAAATGGATTTTTCAAAAAAGTAAGTCGAGGCCCAAATATAATCAAGTGTGTCTGAGTCATGCTGTGCCACGTCGGATTAGCGGGAGAGTCGCCTTGAATTGTTCCATTTAGCATATGACAGTTGCGATCCAAGAGATCTTTAGCCCAAAGTGTGCCTCTCGGAATGACCTCGGGATCAGATAGCCGAACATTTAATTTGGTAAGTAGATCAAACTTAAACCAACTGCAATTTAGGTCTCCACAGATGAATACAGAGACATTTTCATATTCTAGAAAAGTATGGTCAATTTCATTCAATACTGACTGGATGAAAGATGTAGATGAGATCATAGCGGGATTCCAGTATCCATTTATTATCAAGAGATTAGAAACCGTGGCTCTCAGTGAAAGTTTAATCAGAGTGCTTTGCACGAATGGATTTGGGTTCGTGGAAGCCACCAACGTCCACCAATTCCAGATTTTCAAGAGAGTTATTAGACCTGCAAAAGGCCGGCCTTTAGGGTTCTTTCCAGCTGGATTTATCAATATTGACAAACCATCACGTGTAGGAGGATCTCGTAGCCACGTTTCTTGTAAACATATAATGAATACGTTCTCCAAAGATTCATGGAATGTGTTAAATAAATGTGCGAATCCTCTTGTATTCCATGACAGTAGAATTAGCTCTTGTTGTTTGGCTTGTGGTCATTGTTATTTGCGTGGTCCATTTGGAAATCTTTTCACGTTGTTAGTTCTTCTTTCAAATGACTGATGCGTCGCAGCATCTAAGATGTCAGGAGATGAGGCTAAGGACTGACGCAGGGCTGCTCGCTTGGCAGCTCTCAGGCTTGCTTCATGGTCAAGATTTGTTTTAGAAGATGAAATAGATCTCGAGGCAAGTGACTCAAGAGTAAGAACAAAGCCATAGACCAAGAGATCTTCGTTTGCTTGAAGTAGCATATTTTTTACATCCGCAGAAGAAATGTGAAGAAGAACCTTATCAGAGGACGTTTCAGAGACATATTCCACAATTTTAATGTCATCTGATGAGATCTCTCGCAATGGTGGAATACAAGCAAGCAATTTTAAAATATTTCCTCTGTTTAAATTGACTTCATTGCCATCTGAGTGAATGTTTTGGAGACGGAGTTTCCACTTGTATGTTTGAGTCTCGTAATTTCTGGGTCCAGAGGCTCGCTGAGCTGGAGGTAAACGCGATTTTAGCTGATTCGACGTTTGTTTAGGATTTAACCTCGAGTTTAGCGCTTGCTGAGGAACTCTTTTTGTCACAGAGGAAAGTTGACTGTCGATTGGTCTTGCCTGCGGTATCCTCAAAGATTTATTTGCCTCTTGGATTCTCCTCAGTGGGGACCCAGTTGGTCTGACGGCTTGGTCTTCAATAGAGACAATGGTGGAATTCTCAGGATCAGCTGAGTAAGTTGATAAATTGCATAGGTCAACTGAAGAGTCTGAAGTGCCATGTTCAGAGGAAGAAGCGCTAGATGCTAAGCGCCGGCGTTTTGCCGAAGTCTTTGGAAAGCTCAGTATAGCACGTGTCGAACTTAATGGAACGTTGCTGGCAGTGCTCTTAGCGGTAGTTGTGTGGGGTGGTCGAGTGAACAGGCTTGTCTTCTTCGGAGTTGTGTTTCTTATGAATTTTTTAACCTTTTGTTGTATTTGTTTCGGTGGAATGCTTTTTTTTTGTAATTGCTGCGCTTGTTTCACAGATTACTTTTTCAGTTTACTTTCGATGATTGTAGTGATTGTTTTTGCCGGACCTTTGAAAATGTTAAATGAATTTACTGACGTAGAGGTTTGAGCTGATGCGGTTCCTTTGAGCGGAGTCGCATTTAATGCGAGACTACTCGCCTGAGGTGCTGAACCTTGTATGATCTGATTTGGATCTTGAACATCTTGAGTGGGAGCCAACAGGCTCGATGGTAGACCAGACTGTGAAGATTCATTAGGAGCTGTCGCAGATGCAATTATGGGTAGAGATTTAAGAGTTCCAGGAGATATATCTCGTGTCATCGAGGCTCCTCGTTCGTGGTTGGTTGTGTTTTTTCGCATCCATTTCACAGAGTCTAAGAGGCCTTCCATTAAAGCATCGTTTTGACAATGGTGCCGTGCCGCTAGATCGCTCAGCCTGTCCTGCCATCTCACTGCATTTTCGGCGTTAGTTGTCATTTGATCTTGTAGAAAGCACGAAAAGTGTTCTAATTTGTCGATTTTAGTCATTAGATTGGATATAGCAGCACCTTGATCACTTATTGTTCCAATCAGTGACTCAAAGATTTTTGTAAATGGTGCTAAGGCAACGGCCGAGGCGGCCAACACGTTGTTATGAATCTGCGAAAGTGCTTCAGATGAAATACCAAGCGATTGTGGTCCAAAATTATGAAGTGACAAGGAGCAAGTCGAATTGTCCAGATTGTAGTGCGGGTTAAATGTGGAACATTTTTTTGCAAAATTCATTAGATGAACCTCGTCGCCTAACTGAGACTGCGTAGGATGAGGAGTACTCGCATTCAGCATTGGATTTTCATGCAAAGGGGGTATGGTGGAGATGCATTTTCCTCAGCGACTCTTTGCAGGCGACTGGCACGAGCAATCGCACTCCGATCAAGATGGATAGACAGTGGCTCTAGCACTGAAATTATTTGACCGTCATCTAGAACAAACGTGTTAAATAAGGTTTTTTTTTATAAACGGGCAGGCAGTGTGCAAAATACCCTCAACAGTTTTCAAAGGAAAGACAGGCAATATGGCACTAGTCTATAAAAAGCAGACATTTAAAGAAATTACCTATTTAAGTTGAGAGCTACAGGACACACAAGTCAGAGAAATAAATCAACATGTTAAATAACAAAATAATGCTAAGCTTGCATGTTCATAAATCTGGCAAGCATGGTGTGGAAATGAATGCATTGTTGGTAAATTGGTAAAGAAATTGTACTTTTTATTATTAGGGTATTTATTCAGCGCAAGCCCAGCTTCGAGAAGCAACAAAGCGATTTACAATCATATTGAGAGGAACATAGGGAATCGCAGATAAGTGGATTGGATTTTGGTGCTAAGAGTTGAGGAGTACTTACAGGATTGGGATCAATAGACTGATCGTTTGTACTTGACGTAGAAGGTCGCCTAACATCAGTTGCTTGGCAAGCTAAAGCACTGTCGTTCTCAGATTCAGTACATTCAAGTGCAACTCCTAAAGTAGCTCGACCTGCTGGTTTTAATATGGTGAAGTCAATTAGAGAGCCAATTGGATTGGTTATAAGTGGAGGACATGGAGTGTTGACAGAAGGCCTCAGTACATATTTGGCGTTGACCGAGCCAGTCTGTAAACCACATGGCTTAGCCGAGGAGCGGCTAGAGATTTTCTCCTGTAGCAAGGTGTCTTTGGCAGTAAGATGAGAAGTCAACGCCTTAGTAGGCATAAATGGTCGTTTAATATTCAGAGCTTGTTTAGGACTCAAGTTATTCATCGGGAGATTTTCCACTCCTAAGTTTGATATTTTTAGCAATTCTTCGTCAGTCACTAAGTGTGATGGAAGACCTTTTTCTTTCCCAAAATCAACAGCATTTGTAGAATTACTGTTCTTGAAGGGCACGTGAGCCGACAAGACAGATTTCATCGGTCGCGATGTGGCAGACGCTCTCGCGTCGGACAGAGGCACCGGAGTGGCCGCTGAGGCACTGGGTAGGTTCGGCCGATCCACAATGGCTGCTTGGAGTGCTAATGAATCGGTTTCACTGGCAAGCGTGCTTAGAGAAAGTTCACCATTGGAAGCTGGATCACATTCAAGATTGGTGACACGGGTGTCTGATAAACACTGATTGTCTGACTGGGGTGCTGGAGCTTCCGATGAAACACTGGGCTGCACCAATGCATTTAAGTCATCATCTGGGGCACATCGCTCGTCGAAAGACGATGATGGTGGGGGTGTTAGAGATTTGGTACCCCCTGTTGTTGTTGGGCTTTTTAGTGTTAATGAGTTGTTTGCAGCCATAAGCGCGCGGCCAGTTGTTTTGCTTACCTTGGCCCCAGCGACAGCTTTCATCCTGGACCAAGTGTTAGTCTAGTGCCGTTGCTGTGAGGATTTTTTCCGGGTTTGTGGGCGGTCTGCTAGTAAGGTCATTGTTTATGTCGCCGCAGCGAAGAGGAACACATTCAGACGTTGAAAACGAGGGAGCGTGCTGGAGTTCTGCTCCCTCACCCACAATTTTTTAGGGCAATTTGGTTAGCACAGCTCCTCAAGGGGGCCTTGTAGTCGGCAAACAGCAGAAAAGCAGCAAACAGCAGAAGTCACAGCAGTCGCCCTTTACGCGGCCGGGCTTCACGCCGCAAGGGTTGCTGGGCTCCTGTTTTAGGTCCTCAATTCCTGGAATGGGCGGAGCAGAAGGAAAAAAAAAAGGGCAGGGCTTCAAAAAGCGTTGCAGCGGTTCGCTCACTCGCTCACAGCCGACCTCACACAGAGCAAGGGGCGCAAGGGGAAAGTTTTAAAGTTGAATATAGGAAAGGATAGTCCTTCAGCAGCACAGCCAAACAGCAGGAGTCACAGCAGTCGCCCTTTACGCGGCCGGGCTTCACTTTATCACCACCAAGCTGCATAGAGGTGCACTAAAAATCCAGAAAATCCAATGAGAATTGGATGGAAGTTCCTACGTACTTATAACATCGTGCACATTGCAGGCTATCCTATCATTTTATTTAGCCTCCTTTAGCAGCATAAAGTGCGTACACAAATTCACTACACAGAGTTCCAAATTGAGGGGAGCTCAGAGCTATTTAGCTCCTGCTTCTAGCCTCGAAGAGCGTGGTTAGCTTGACAGAAGCAATTACCAGGAGTTACTTTTGGCTCCCCAGACCCAATGGATCCCTAACAAACACATATATGTGAATATAACTTTGTGCATTTGGGACTATCTAAAAATAAACATTGGGACATATCTATATACCATTTAAAGTGTAAGGGTACATAAATAATGTACAAAATCCTATATTTGCATCTTATGTGGAAGTTAGATTTGCTGAACGCTTTGTACTAGCTACTGCTTCCCCAGTGATGGATCCTGGTCACTGGTTAATGCTGGATACCTGGGAGCCGCTTTAGCTCCTGTTTATCCAATCTCAATTTTGAGCCCTGCACCATATCATGCTTGGAGGGTACAGATGGTTAAGATGTTTATGGAGGGTTTGCATAGGGGTTTAGCCAAAATCATGCAGCCACCTATATGTCGAGATCTTAGTGGTGTAAACCATAATATCATGCTTCCTCCATTTCAGTGAACGAACAGAAAGATATAATAAGTACCACTCAAAGTTTTATTTTCCCATTGCCTTTATTGGAAAAGTTAGTGAATTACATGTACTCTGGAAATTAACCTTTACTGTTAATATACAGTGCAAAGCTAACTTTCTGAATATGTCCAGGGTACACAACAAAGACTACTTGTCAACCACATTATACAGCTTTTGAGTTTTCTTTAAGGAACTGCTATCTAACTTTATTATTTATTTGTTTGCACATTTGTAGCAGCCACATGCCAGGGGCGTGGCCTCTGGAATGTATATACAAAGTGACAGACTACAAATATGCTGGGGAGCATAGTTATTTCTGGCAGTGTCAGCTCTTGGGTGCTTTTCGAAATTGAGCAGGTTGATTTCAAGATACAGTTAGGAGTGGAGTGTGTTAGAAAGCTTGGCACAGGATCCTGGATTGTGTGCGGGTAGTACATTTGACCATGAGGAACTTGGTACCTTGACCATGTATTATTGCTTTCTGAAGAATGAGGATAACATACATTAGATATGCCCAAATTCAGGACAATATTAGTTTTTTCAAGGAAATGTAATTGGTAAATCTGGATAGGAAAGACTGATTTTACAGCGGATTTAAAGGTAGGAGAAAAATAAACAAAATGCACATTTCAGGAGTGGTAAGGGAGCAAATATCACACACTTAGCCAACGTATCATTACAGAACATGTAGAACAGCTAGCAGGAGTTCTATGCCTACTTTTACAACGCATTATTCATTCTGTTAAGAGAAAATGCACATGAAGGACAGACAATGTTGTAAATTGTATTAACTCCTGTTCCCACCGCTTACCCTCCTCCATAAAGGGTTTAAGCACTGATTTGTAATTGTGCACAGCTTGTGAATTAAGTTCATGCTGCAAAAGAAGAATGTTACTTACCTCCTAACAGTATTTTTGAGATCAATGTTTATTTACATGTGACTCACTTAACAACACATTGTAAGTATGGCGGTATGAAAAGGAAACTAATAGGAAGATGCTCAAATAACACACAACATTATTTTAACATGGGTTTAGAAATACATTCTGAATTTGGTGCTTACTTGAGTTCGGTATCGTGATGCGCTGGTTGTCAAACAGTTGTCTCTTCAAGGCCATGCCACGGTAAGTACCTATTTTTTATTTAATTGATTATGTAAAGTATGCAAATACAAAATAATTAGGAAGCTGCAAAACTATTAGTACAGGCAAGTACGTTTTCTTTTTCGTAGTGAATGCTTACCTTGGGGTCGAAATTGGAATTAATTGTGCGGGAGCTGGAAATGGCTCCTTGCTGTCGGGATTTTCCTCTCACCAGGAGCTACTGTTCATGACCCAGGAGATATTAAGGAGAAGTCTCTCAAATTCTGAGGATGATTTACACTTAATGAATGACTAAAACATGAGCCGCATAAGAATAAATGAAATGCAGAGATTGAAAAACAAATGGATTTTTTCAATACAAGATGCACACATTTCAGACCAGTTTCTTTGGCGTGCCTGAAGGATGGTGGAACGTACTTTTTTCATACTGCGGCATGCGCCCAAAACGCACACACAATAAATCCATCTTTCAAATGATATGTTGCTCTTTTTTGCTCTATTGCAGACTTTTCTGTTGATTACTCTCAGCATCTTCCGATAATGCTTGTAATTTCTTTCACCGTAATTTATGCTCACTTTTATTTCCTCCCTACATGTCATTCCTTTCAGTTCTCCTATCTTCCTACGACTTTAAATGTAGTCAATACCTACCTTTGCCACTAATTCTAGAACTGTCACTTCATCTGTTGCTGTTACTGTATCATTGTCGTTTGTGGTTTCTTTATGGCCGAAAAATCTTTATTTCTGCTGCCACCTCTGTTTCTGCATTGCCATCTCGCTCATTCTTTCACTCCTTTTTTTCTCCCGCAGAATGAGACGAGAATACATTGCTTGCCTAATAAACTAGCTTCCACATGACCTGCAGGCTATAATTTTGTGTTTTCTTAAGGTTTACTAATGCAGCTTTATGAAATTTCCTAGTCACATTGTTGATAGGTATATTTATGTAATATCTGTTGGCCAGTGGAGAAAAAACGAGCTCCTGGTAGTTACTGGTGTTAAACTAACCGGGCTTTTCTATGCTAGACCCAGGAGCTAAGCAGCTCCCAGCAATTGTGAACCCTGCTTACCATTTGCAAAGACAAAATCTGTTTTTGATTCCTTCTACTTAACTAGTGCTGGCTGAGCTTAAGGGTGAAGCCTGGGTCCTTTCTGGCACCACATTCCAGTTCTTTGCACCCTGAGCAGCAGAGCCACCAGCTTAATTTTACAATCAGCCCTGTTAAAGGGCAACTCTTGCAACTGTGGGTGTCTTGTACATCTGTTCACAAGCTGGTATATTACAATTCTTAAGGTTGGCTGGACTCATTGCACAAAGCCTCTGTGTCCAGCACCTGGTATGAACATCTGTGGATGGGTAAAGTGCATTTAGTTGTAGCACAACTCTGGGGCAGCACAACACTGTTCTGTCAATCTAGAAACATCTGTACCAGAGACTAGCTCAGTTGATGGCTAACGTGAAAAATGCCAGTACTAAGCAGCTTAAGAGACTGCTTCTTAAGGATAGCACATATTTGCTCATGCACTACTCAAAGGCTAGCAAAGAGCCTGCTCTCTTTGACCCTCTGTAAAACATTTAAATATTTATGCATGAAGGTGACCTGTCGGTTAGAATGGCATGTTTTGTTCTGCTACTGAAGGATCACAAATACTGTTCCGGTTACTTGATATTTTGTTTTGAAATGTTGCCTACATTGTTGTATGTGATCCTTAACAAAGAAAAACACGTTATTGTGTCTCTTAGGAAATGCGCTGTGCACAGTTAAGTGTGACGAGGCTGTGAAGGTGCTGTCTGTGCGAGGCACCTCCTTTGAGGCTGCTCCTGTCAGTGGCGGCAGTGCAACATCAGAAGAAGGTGAGTGTGGGCCAGCAATGCCCCCATTGGCATTATATTATGCATTTTGTAAATTGTCTTGGCTTCATTGTCGGCATAAAATTATGTAATGCTATGGATTCTTTGGGTATCAGTGTAAGAAACCATACTTTTTCTAATGACCACCATGCATTTTTACCTTTAACAAGCCTCTGAACCAAGAGCACAATTTTTCTTAAATATTCTATTGATGCCACCTATATTAAAATGGGATCTAAATCTGTTGATTATCAAGTGCTGTATGTCAAGCATAGGGCAAGTGTCAGTGATGCTTCACAATTTTCACAAAAATAGCCTTTTGTAAGACCGCTACATAAGCACTCAAACAATTTATTGGCATTTAATCTTTCTGAAATATTTTTAATTTTTTTTCCCAAATAGTAGAACTTTAATACTGCGTTATGGAAGAGGAAAGTTGGTGGCATTCTGAAGGCCAACAGCCCATTTTTTTAGGATACGAATGGAATAATGGAATACAGTTGCTGAATTTAAAGCACAAACTAAGATTTTGAACGTGAAATGTCAGAATGCCCTTTTATATTCCAGCTACACCAACATTTGTTTGTCTTGGTAGCTACTTTAATTGGGCTGTAGGTCTTCAATTATTCTGCATACGCTTCACCATACATTCACTTGGTCCCTTCTGCCTCTTCCTACTGTTACCTCGTCTGTATTTAATTTCTTCTAAAATATCACTTTAATACATTCACTTTATCCGTCTGGATAGGGGCTGATCTTTTACAGCCCCGGTTGCCACTAATAAAGGTTTAAAACTGGGATGTGCGATTTCCCAGTTTTGTATAATGTGTATGTAGCAGATATGAATGCCATTTTGAGTGATAGTCACTGCTTCCTTCCTAAAATTGCCGATATAGGGATTAGATGGCTGACCTGCGCAGATGATAATGTTATAATGGACAAGACCCCTGACTCCTATTGGTTTGCAGAGGTTGCTAGCAGCCCTGTGTAAGTTTGCTACTGAGAACAATCTTATTAGTAATATTTAAAAAATTAAGGTGGTGATAATTGGTGCGCAGGCTCGAAAAAAAAGAAAATCCTCCTTTTCTTGGGGGATTAATGAGTCACTGGAGGTGGTCGACGTCTATCCTTATTTAGGTATACCTATTGTGAATCAACCTCCGATTTCTTTTTATGAAAATACACTATCTGACAAAATAAGTAAATGGAATGTGATCAAAAGGTAACTTGCTAAAAGGGGTGGTAATTCTATGGACGGCTTCCTTGAGATCTATATATGTATTATTAAACTTGGTGTCTTATATGCCTTGGAAACAATTGAGGGTAAATATATGACATGGCTTGAAAAGTATGAAAGGAAATTATCAAGATCTTTGTTAATATTACCTAATGCTGTCCTTATGGAAGCTATTAGAAGCAAATTGGGTCTTGTATCTCTTTCCACTTTGTGGAAAAGTCGCTGTACCAAGTTGTATGTTAAGATAATGCATACCATCTGTCCATACCTCAGGATAATGTAGATATTCCCAGCATTTATATGCAATTGAAAAGGAAAGCTTTAGATGGGATATGATCAATTCCCTGGGGATTCTATATACAAAGAAACGTTATGCACTTTATACTAGGAAGGTTTTTAAGACATTTTGTAGCCATGATTTTAAAAGATGTATGCGACTTCGTTTTAATATACTCTCCTGCTATGAGTATGAGAGGACACGGTCATTGATTCCATATGAAGATAGAAAATGTTGATTTTGTAAATATAAAATTGGAATAGCTAGGCATATACTTACTGCATATCATAGTTTTAGGTATTATTGTTATAGGGGCTATAAGAACTTTGTTAGTGGTTTAAGGATGGTGGTTTCAGAACAATTTTGGACTGCTATCTATGCTGCTGATTCATTGGTGTACATTGGGGCTGCATATTATATCTGAGATTTTAAGTGATGTATTTGTTAAAGTTGATATGAATTAATTTTGTGATTTTATGACTCATTTTGTATGATGTTTTATATGATGTAACTGATTATTTTATTGGTACTCTACATATGTGTAATGTATACTATGTGTTACTTTGTTTATTTCGTGCAAAGGGGTTTAATTAACCAAAAAGCACTTTATAAAAAAATAGCAGTGTAATGAAACATTGTGATTTGGTGTCCAAATTGACCATTCCCTTCTATGAAGTTTGTAAAATTCCAATTATAATGGCTATGAACGGAATGTTGGGAAATCCTGAATCCTGGGGATTAATTATTTAACCAAAAATAATATACTGCATGTTGGGGTTCAGAATAAACCTGGACAAGTCGGTGTCCTTCACATCAGGGTCGCTAGAGGTCGAAGACTTGCACTATATAAAAGGACTATCATTTTAGGTCCGTGACCTCAAGATCGACTCCATCGACATCTATAGGCTCAAAACCGGCCTCTCGCTGATCCAGGCTTGGATGTCCAGTGCATACTTGAAGCTCAACCCTCCAAGACCGAATTCCTACTCCTCACCAACAACACCGAACACCCAGAAATACAGACCTGGCTATCAACCATGAACTCTGAGGGCTTCCCACCCAAGCTCACCTCCTGCGCAAAGTCCCTCTGGTTCAACATCGACAAACGCCTCTTCTTCAAGACACACATAGTTAAGAAAATTCAGGCAACTTGGTATCGGCTCTCTCTCCTGTGAAAAGTCAAGCCCTTCCACCCTCCGTACAGCTTTAGATCCACTGTTCAAGCACTGGTCCTATTCCACCTGGATGGGGGCAATGCACTCCTTGAAGGCCTTTCGTTATCCTCCCTTGTGCCGCTGAGAAGTGTCCTACACTCAGCCGCACGCCTCATCAAGGGATTATGCAGATACGACCACATAACCCTGCCCTCATCGACCTTCACTGGCTCTCACTGCACGCACAAATCACCTTCAGGCCTTGCTGCATCATCTATAAGGCAGTTGCCGTTCAGTCACCCAGCTACCTCGCAGAGAAACTCTGCATCTCCGGCAGACGGCACACCACCCGAAGCCAGGACACAAGCAGACTTTAAATCCACCACTGCAAAAAGGAAAGGACCTGTAAATGAGCCTTCTCTGCCTATCCCCCAAGACTACAGAAGCTCCTCCCTGTCGGCTTCAGACTCGTCCCCACGCTCCTACAATTCTGAAAAGAACTCAAGACCCAGCCCTTCAAGTAGTCGTTCCTCCTCAACACCTAGGCCGTCACATCGCCCTTTGCGCCACTTGCTCACTAGATGCCATCCGCCCCCTCCTCCCCGCCACCCGGCACAGCTGTCCCCTTCCTCTGTCCCCTGCTCCGCTGTATATCTGTTCTTTTGTTACCACTGAAAGTGTTTTATTATGCAGCTGTAATGTTGTACTCCTTTGTAAAGTGCTCTGTTATGCATCTTTATTGGTGTATACCTCTGTAAAGCGCTCCATTGCTTCTCAAAGCTAGGTCCGCGCTCAATAAATACCAAAATAATAATAAGGTTCTGAGCTGTATATTTGACTCAAATTTCCATCCTATTTGGATTAAAGTTAAGTTAGACCTAGACAAATTGGGGTCGGGGGAACTGCATCTTTCCTGGATGACCAGGCTGAATAGTATCAAAATGAATATACTCCACACATTTTTATTTTTGTTTCTGATCCTGCCTAACGTGGTTCCTCTCTCATTTCTTCTAGACTGAAAAAAGTGCTCTTGAAATTTTTATGGTGGAGGAGCGAAACCTAGAATAGTCTTTGTGGGACCCTAGTCCTTCCCAGAGTTGAGGGTGGGATTCCCCAATTTTGTTTTATTTTTTATATTAAAAGGCAGCGCCAGTGTTGGTGGACCAGCTTGACCCATGGACAACCCAAATTATGGGTTGCACTGGAAAACGCGATTCTAGCCCCAGTTTTGCTTGATGTGAGGCTTTAGGTCTCGTAGAATAGAATATCTGGAAGGGTGATTGAACACCCGGTCCTGGATGGATTATGGTCCATCAGTAGGGAGAGGAGTGCTACCAGATGGCTCACATAGTGGCTGTCTCCCTTGAGCTGTATTTGTGCCCCACACTTAGGGACCGTACTGAAGAGATGCTTAATTTTCAATCCTGGTATGAGGCTGGGTTGGACAGGGCAGGCCAGGTCTGGGAGAGAAAAAGATGAATGTCCCCCGATCGGCTGGGAGAATGTCCACAGGTTGGGGCATTTCCAATATTTAGATATCTAGCTGAACGGTGTTCTCTCAGACCCAAGATGGGGAGATCCTCTTTGAAGAGGGTTGATATCCTTTGAATTTACCTGCATCCTTCGATTGGGTTCAAGGGTCTTGTCGCTAGGCTCTACAGGGAGTTGCTGTTGGCTGAGCCAACTAGTCAGATCACTGCAATGGGACATTGGGCTAGGGATCTTGATATGGACATTTCTGATGAGCTCTGGTCCTTGATTTTGTCATAGGGTGTCACACGTCACAATTTCCCTGCAATACAGAATGCAAGCTGTGAAATTGCCGCTTAGGTGGCATTACTCCCCCAACAAGCTAGCCAGGCTGTATCCAGGAATGAATTCTGGCTGTTTGGAAATGTGGGCAGGAAGAGGGTGATTACTGGCATATGTGGCGGAAATGTCATATGCAGAGGTTTTGGCAGGAGATTTTGTCCTGGATATAAGATCTAGAGATGATCACTAGGACATTTTCGCAACTATTGATATTATTCGGGATGACTGATGAGGAAAACTTGGAGCGAAACCCAAGTCACATGTCAAATTGCTAGCAGCCAGGAGTTGTGTGGCACAGCTGTGAAAGAATAGGGGTTCCAACTAAAAGAGATTAGATTCAGAGAGTGAGGGACGTCATACGAGAGGGCAGTGGGGAAGCTATAACACTGTTATTTGTGAATATGTATCCCTTTGCTCTGTAAGTGAATTGTTCTCCCTTGGAAACTGCAATACATTTTGAAAAAATAAATATACCCCAAAATGGAAACAATTTCAAACCTTCAATTTTTGCTGATAAATAATGGAGACTATATGCTGCCTTCTCCAAACCCTTAGTATATAGAGATGCTCAGATTTCACCATCTGAGGCCTGTCAAATTACATTTAGCTCATGCTAAATAGCCTGCACAAGTTGTTGATTGGAAAATAACTTTTGGATGTTTTTCTTGGCTCAAATTGTGTCTGGGTTGGGACCCTATATTCAGGGTACAAACTTTGCACTCCACTAGCTTGTGATATTGACTTTGTGAGTACGAAATGGTGTGCTCTGTGTATGTATAGAATTGAGGTGGCCAGTTAAACATATATAACTGGCTTGCATGTGGATTTTTGACCCTTATTATATTGCTAGGTTAGTAATCTGTCCGAGCAGAAGATATAGGGCCTCATCACGACTTGGGCGGCAACCCGTAAAATCGGCGGTAACGCTCTTAGCGCCGATTTTAAGGATCTGTCGGATCACGACTCCAAACACCGCCGGCGCAATAACAGCCGGCGCAAGGACAGCCGGCTGTTCAAGCGCCGGCCATAACAGCGCCAGGAACCCTTAGCGCTAAAACATTATCAATCACGAGTCCGGCGTAAGCGCTATTAGCGCCAGAAAAGCGGCGGATAATCCACCGAAAATACCTCCAGCAAAAAGCTGGAGGTAACAGAACACAGGCCACAGCAATAAGGGCCCAGGTGGAAGCAATGCAAATCTGAGGCCTACAAAGGACCCACCCATGCACAACACACCCTCCCCAACCCCATTACACCAGCAGGAGCAGGGAGGAGACAGCAATGAGGGCCCAGGTGGAGGCAATGCAAATCTGAGGCCTACAAAGGACCCACCCATGCACAACACACCCTCCCCAACCCCATTACACCGCAGGAGCAGGGAGGAGACAGCAATGAGGGCCCAGGTGGAGGCAATGCAAATCTGAGGCCTACAAAGGACCCACCCATGCACAACACACCCTCTCCAACCCCATTACACCAGCAGGAGCAGGGAGGAGACAGCAATGAGGGCCCAGGTGGAGGCAATGCAAATCTGAGGCCTACAAAGGACCCACCCATGCACAACACACCCTCCCCAACCCCATTACACCGCAGGAGCAGGGAGGAGACAGCAATGAGGGCCCAGGTGGAGGCAATGCAAATCTGAGGCCTACAAAGGACCCACCCATGCACAACACACCCTCCCCAACCCCATTACACCAGCAGGAGCAGGGAGGAGACAGCAATGAGGGCCCAGGTGGAGGCAATGCAAATCTGAAGCCTACAAAGGACCCACCCATGCACAACACACCCTCCCCAACCCCATTACACCAGCAGGAGCGGGAGGAGACAGCAATGAGGGCCCAGGTGGAGGCGATGCAAATCTGAGGCCTACAAAGGACCCACCCATGCACAACACACCCTCCCCAACACCATGCTGCCATTTGGAGCCGGGAGCCTTGATGTCGACTTCTACCTGCTGAGCCTGGAGCTACAGAGGCCAGTCAACCAGGCCAGGGCCCTGGGAGTGCAGGGGGCAGTGGGGATGAGGAGAAGGAGGAGAGCAGCATCAGCAAGGCGGCCAGCCATCCCCAGGGTCAGGCCAACACCCTGGGCCCTAACTGATGGTCAGTTGGTGACAGAATATTGGCTGGACAGGGCAACCATCACCCAGTTGCTGGACACAATCCAGGGTGACATATGCAGCCGCATAGCCACCAGCACGGCAGTACCTCCCCTAGTGAAGCTTGTGTCTGTGCTTCAATTTCTTGGGACTGGCAGCTACCAACATACCGTTGCCATGATGCATGGAATGGCCCAGTCCACATTCAGTGCCATGCTGGGACAGGTGCTTGATGCACTGTTGAATCATGTGAACGAACACATTGCATTGCCAGCCACACAGGCACAGGTGCACCAGCTTAAGGGTCAATTCTATGCCATTGCCCAAGTCCCGAATGTAATAGCAGCCCTGGACTGCACACATGTGGCACTTGTACCACCCCAGGCACATGAGGCTGCCTACAGGAACCAGAAACAGTACCATTCCCTCAACGTGCAGATGACATGTGGCCCTGACCTCACCTTCAGCCACTGCTGTGCCCGCTACCCAGGATCCACCCACGACTCCATGGTCCTACGCAACAGTACCCTGCCGGCGTACATGGAAAGGCACTGAGGCCAAAACACATGGCTACTGGGTGAGTACAAATGTATACCACAAAGCATGTCAATCCACAACTGATGGTGCCTGTCACAGAATCCATCATTCCCAATAGTCAGCAGCATCACAGCAGCATACACATTCAAGCACCTTGCACGATGAACCTTGGACATATCCAACACAGCAGAACACACCCATGCAGGATGTCAGACATGTGGCGGCACAGTGACATATGGAAGTCCCACCACAACAAGGCCTCCTGTGTGAGTAGTACCATGGCTCCCAACACTGACACAGTACAGATATCCCACCCTGGCCATCCGACAGTAGTGGAAACCCAATCCATGAGCTGGCACATCCACGAATGCTCCACACATAAGTAGGCCGAGTAATGACAATGCACATCCCACAAACACTGTCCCCAAAATGGCCATGGAAATGCATGGATAACAGTACAGAATAGTGAAGAGCAGCAAATGCAACTGTAGCCAAAGGATTTGCAGTGACACATGAGGCAGCCACTTCTGTCAAGCAGAAGTAGATGGAAGGGCCCCCTCTTCCTGTGACAAGTGAATGAGTACTGTTACATACAGAAACATAGGTGTAGCAAGTGGAGAGTACCCCATTGATTCAAATGTGCCTGTAGGACAGCACACTCCACAATGTTATAGGCCAAATGACAAATATGGCAAAATCACACTGATGACAGGGCTCTGTACACCCACTCGACTTACCTTGCCCCCATACCAGCTTTCTCTCCCCTGCAGGTGATTCGGGATATCCCAAGTACACGTGGCTCGTGACCCCTGTGCGTCACCCACACTCGGCGGCGGAGCGGGCATACAACCTTGGCCATGCCCATACACGGATCTGCGTCGAGAGGGCATTTGGCCTGCTGAAGGCACACTTCCGTTGCCTCGACCGCACGGGAGGTGCAATGATGTATGCACCAGAAAAAGTTGGAAAAATTGTACTGACAAATTGTACTGACATGTGCCATGCTGCACAACATCTGTTGTCGCAGAAATGTGCCACTGCCCCCAGATGCTCATGTGCAGCCACCTGAGGATGGTGGTGGGGGTGATGAAGTGCCAGAAGGTGTTGCACATGCACAAAGGGTTGGGCTGAGGGAAGGGAGGTTGGCCAGACAGTTATTGATTGATGGATTCTTTTAGAAATGGGTAATAGGTAAATTGTACATATGTCACTTCAACATTAAATTGCATTTGTAACAATCACTACTGTCCACGCATTGTGATTTTCTTAACGTGATTTTATTTTCCGTCCAATACCCCTCCCCCCAGTGAATACCCAACAATCCGCCCTCCCCCCAGTGAACACCCAACAATCTCCCCTCCCCATAGTGTACAACCCCAAACTGTACAGTTGCCTCATCAGGCCAACAACAATGATGCCATGCACCACTAGGATAGGAGCGGGCGCTTCCCTCTCCCAGGACCCTCCGGTGTGCGTGCCCTCAGGTGGCGCAAGGACCGGCGCCTTGGAGATGGGTCTAGTGAACCCTCTGTGGGTGTGGTGGAAGTTGAGGGTATGGAAGCGCTGCCCATCATGTGCTGGCGCATGAGGTTATTGGCCTCACGTTGCTGTTCTGCAAGTACAGACACTGCCTCTGTGAATTCGCGGACTCGTTGCCCAAAGCCTGTCAGGGCAGCGGTGCATTGTTGCACAACTTGTCGTGTGCGGGCATTGTCCCACGCAATGTACCGGCACCCATGCCGGATGGAAGTGCTCACGGCCTTAATGTGCCGGCTCTGGACCTTTGCCATTGCTTCCACCTTGGCCTGTTTTGCCTCAATGACATCCAGCCGGCCCATGACTGCTGCCCCTGTGACAAAGGCCTCTACTGGTGCGTCAGGTGGTGGACCGCGAATTGGGTGCTGTCGGGGGGGGAGGGGGGGCTGCATGGCGACATGCCAGCACACTGGACTGGGCTGCCTGGCCCCGATCGATGGCCCTCTGGGCTCCCATAGGATGGAGTGTCCACATCGGGCTGTGGTGTGCTGCAGCCACGCACAGGCACATGGGGCCTGCTGTCTGCCTGGGCTTCCATGGGGTGTTGACACCCCTTCCCCATCACTACTGCTGTGGGAGTGTTGTGCGGTGGCATGATGCACACGTGGAGGTGTTGCTCCCACGTTGGGCTCACATTCCGGCCTCTCTCCCTCGGCATCGGGGCTGTGGATGTTGGGTTCTGGTGAGCTGACGGTTGCCTCCCTGTGGCCATGTGGCTGCCGCTGCTGTCTGGCTGGGCTGCGTCGGGGTGAGGTGGGTGTTCCCCGGTGTTGTCTCCCATGGGTGTGGCCTTTTTTGGGGGTGCTGGTGGAGGCACGGTGTTGTGGGCGCATTGTCTGTGTGGCCTCATCGCCATCATCACCGGGCTGTTGGGATCGACGTGTGCCTGTGGGGTACATAGGAGGTGGTTTTAGTACAATGCTACTTACATTTGTGTGATGCAGGTCATGCCAACAAGTGTGAATGAAGACAGTAACAATGACGAATTCAACTTGCATTCTGTTCAGTCACCATGTGGTGCTTGTTGTGGATGTGCATGGAGGTACACTGCATGGGAACGCGTGGTTGTGGTGGACTGCGCTCAGGCTTTTGTGGTTGTGTTGATGCACATTACCACTCTACGTAGCTGTCCTATGGCTATGTGAGTCTATCCCCTGCCCCGGTCATTCATGCACTGCACGTACAGGGTCGTCTAGGCAGCACTACCGTTCTAGGGATGTGGCCCTCACTTACGGGTGTATGCAGAGCCTCAGACACATGTCTTCACTCTCATTCAGATGCATGTATTCGGGGATGGGACTCGCCTGCCGTTGGATTGATGCCAGTCCCTGCCTCCACTTCACCAATGCCCTCAATGGTTCCAACGTCGATTATACCCGTCATTTTCTCCTCCCATGGTGTGAGGTCGGGGGGGGTGGTGGCCCTCCTCCTGTGCCCCTTCTTGCACTCCTGTGCTGGGACAGGATGCCTCGCACGCGCAGGTCATTCAGCCGCTTGTGGCAGTCCTCCCCATCCCGGGGCACGCGCCCCACTGCACTGACGCTTTCTGCGACAGATCGCCATATTTGGCCTCGGCACTGGGCGCTGGTTTTGCGCTGCTGCAGCTCATGGTGGTGCGTCAGTGCCTCATCCACAAGCACCTCAAGCTCCTGGTCACTGAACTTGGGTTTTCGGACCCTGTCCAGTGCAGACTTGCCCCTAGTGCGCTCCTGACTCATTATTAGGCTTCAGATTGCGTTAGCCCACGGTGGGCCGGTTTTAAGGGTTCGCGCTAATTGCGCTAACGCCTTGGACCGGGGCGCGTGCACGATAACTCGTGATCTGGCGGATTATCCGCCGGGTGCCTTGGCGTTAGTGCTATTTAGGTCCGGTGGATAATCCGCCACGTTTACCGCCCAAGTCGTGATGAGGCCAATAGTGTGTAGAATAGAGTGCTGTTTTGCTGTTGGTTTTTACAGCAGAGGTTGTGTTGGTTAATTCCATTAAGGAAAGTTGGTGATTGTTCTCTACATAGATCTGCAGTGAATTACCTATTTAAGCCTTTTAGGTCCTTGGAAGAGGTCATGATCTTTGGGTAATACCCAGCCCACATGTTATTGCCTGTAGCAAAGTTGATGGATATTGGAATTAGGGAAGGGTTATTCGCATCCAGAGAAGGGCCATTGGGCAACTAGGTTGCTGGAACAGAGGGTGAGATTGTACATTCTCCACCCGCTGTTCCAGCCATCCGAAGACCTTCCCCTGGTGGCACCATTTAAAAAATAAATCATTGTTTTACTTTGGGGGTGCAACAGGGAGACTCCCCCGCTAACCTAAAACAATCCCATACTCTATTTGTGATGGTGTAGTATTAAAATAGTGATTTGTTGAATTTATCATGTTGTCTTAAATTGTGTATCTTTTACAAATATTGATGTGTACATTTTTATTGTATTTTAATACTTTGGTATATTGATTTGTGTCGCTAAGATTGTTTGTTTTATGGAAGAGCAATTCAAAATAAAGCTATTTTGATGATGAGCTGAAAATGAAATGCTTTTGGTAATTGCTTCCTTACAGTACAAGCCTTGAGTTTTTCTAATAATATAGCCTTTGTGTGCACTTCATGGCATTCTTTTCTGGATGCTGCAAGAACGATACTTTAGCTTTTAATTAAATGTATTTCATCAAGAGCTTTTTCCAACATTGAAACAAAGCCCTCGGGATTTGGGTAAATGTGTGTGAAGTATTTTTTAGTTTGATAATGTCACCCAAGGTTGGGGCAGTCTTTTAAGGGTGTTTTATAACAGATTATGTTGTTGGGATGTGATATTCCAGTACTCTGGTAGTGTTAAATGAGGAGATTGTTGGTGCAATGATCATTTCCACGATTGATGATGCTAATGTTGATGCATGCTGGTTGGCTAGGATGCCATCTGAAATGCCTGCAGAAAGTGCAGACTTTGCTGAACTGATAATTCTAGCATCTGTACGTTTAGGTATTCTTGGATTGTCCCCCCCAAGATTGGTGTACAACCCCTTGAGTTCCATGATAACATTTTCAAGTTACATGAGTCAAAGTTTATGATCAGTTTGTGATACTGGTTTATTCAAGGCTATAGATGGCCACGACCAGTCAATATCCAATAATGATTGTTGACTTCTCGTGGCTATCTTAATGGTACGATTTATTTGAAACCTCATTATAAAAAGCACAATCCTATTTGTAGCCCAACTTTCCATTCGGGTAAAAGGGGTAACAGTAGACAATCCAATACTTTTTGCGCAATAAGTGGTGGTATCAAATTGCCCATAACCTAACATTAGCAGACTTTCTTATTGCTCTATCAATAGTTCCATTATAAGCCTTGAGTTAACATTCATACAGGATTTATCCAATCTAAGATCATCAATAAATTCCAACAGATTGATGTCCCTTGAATTAATAAGGTGCAATAGTGGGGCTTCCTGTAAAAGAGCGAGCACATAAGATCTGTTTTAAAATAACACCTAAAGGTCTTGTCAAAATAGCTTCAAGACCCATTTTGCAGCTAGACAAAATATTTTTCTTAGAGGGCAATTCTTTACTTTTTATTTTGTAAAATTTCTTTGCATAATTTATAGGGTGAGCATATTTTATGATTTACTTTGCAAAGATTGTCCTGACATGTGGATTGATTCTTACTCGTACGTGCTATACCCTTTCCTCCATCCATGTGGGCGTCCCCCAACATGTGGACAGTACCAGAACCTTGGGCAGCGAAAAATTTAGCTTACCCTTTAAATTTAGTATAGCACACAGGGGTGCGGACTCGGGCGTGGGAACGCCCCACTCTCTGGCACCTCACCTCAGTCCATTTTTCCGCACGTTCGGTGTCGGACCTTGCAGCCAGCGCGGAGACTTTCTTTTTTAGCTTTCCGCTTGCTCCCCGTTTTGTTTTTTCTGTCTTACTTAACTTCCATTCCGTGCCTCGCCACGCCTCCTCCGGCGTATGTCGGCCACAGTAGGATTCACGAGATGTCTCATGCGACAAGTCGTTCCCGGCCTCAGACCCCCATGCACTCTGTCTTGAGTGTTTTAGGCCCGACCACGGCTGGGAATTATGTTCGGCTTGCAGTGTTCAGTCACAGGGCATTGAAGAATCGTTTATCGTGGTGGAGGGATATCTTCCTCTTTACTTCTCTTCTCCACTTATGTCTCCAGGACCTCCTGTCAAGATAAGGTAGGCCCTCTGTTCAGCACAGCTCCACAACACGGGGACTCCTTCCCCAGGGTTCCCACAGATAGGGGTTCCTTGAATTCAGGTTCTGGCAGGCCTGAGGCCTCTAAGGCTACCGGCTCCCAATCCGAGGTGCCGGGGGGCTCTTCCGGGTGCTCCAGGGACAGACCTGAGACCGTCCCCGCTTCTGGCTCCCAAGCTGAGGGGTTCAGAGGCCCAACCTGGCCTTCCTCAGAAGGGCAATCAAGTTTGTCCTCTTCTACCCCAGGGGTTAAGGTATCATTGAGTGCCACCTCCAAGAGTCTGTCCTCGGCACGATCCAACACAGCTACCGGCACAGATGCAGAGGGTGTCCAGCCTACTGGAGCTCGCTCTGAGGTCATGAGTCAGGGTGTTACGACTACCGGTTTAGGAAGTACCTGAGGTTCATCATTGACAGATCTAACTATCAGTTTCTAGTTCTGCCATTCACAGGGTTTTCAGCAAGTTGATGGCAGTGGTGGCAGCGAGTCTCAAGAGGGGATGGATTCACATCTACCCCTACCTGGACGATTGGCTGATCACGGCCCATTCTCCCAGACAGGTCATGGAACATCTCTGCTTCACCTGCCACTTTCCTCACAGACTGGACTTCTACCTCAACTTCAGGAAGTCCCACATGATACCTTCCCAAAAACTTGAATTCATTAGATCAGTCCTAGATGCTTCCTCAGAGAAAGCCTCACCACTCAAGGTGAGGGCCCAACACATTCAGCAGATGATCGTCAAATTCCTGAATGCACAGCATCTTCCGGCCTTCCATTTCCTAAGGTTGCTTGACCTCATGGCATCCTACATTTTTCTGGTGCCAGAGACTTGTCTAAGGATGAGATCCCTCCAGTGGGCCCTCCGATCCCAGTGGTCTCAGTTTTTGTTTAAAAACATATTTTTGTTTTCTGTTACAAAAATAAACATTAACACAATTATTTCTCCCAACTTCCCTCCCCCCTCCCCGGAAGAGTGGATCCTCATCAGTTTTTCACTTCTGGAACGTTTACGTACTATACATGTCTGATATTTTAATGTTATGTGGGCACCATTGTTCCATGTAGTCTGATTTCAAATATTCCAGCACTTGTCCCCATTCCTTCATGAAAGTGTTGTTTTGGTCCTGGAGATGGTGCGTAATCTTTTCCATGGTCATTTGGGACCACACCTTTTGCAGCCAGGTGTATACCAGCGGCGGGTCTCGTTTCCTCCAGCTTTGAGCTATCGTTGCCCATGCCGCGATGACTAAACCCATGAAGCTCCTCCATTGTGCTTTGTGGAGTCTCTTGGCCTGTGGGTCTTTAAATCCGCACAACCACACTCTATCCCCCATTTGGTCTGCCTCTGGGAACATTTTCAGGATTTCCAAAAGCACTTCCTTCCAGAAGCCATGTACTTCCTGGCAGTCCCACCAGATATGCCTCCAGTATCCTGCGTCCGGGCACCCCTTCCAGCAGCGATCCGACGTTGCCGGGTACATTGATTTGAGCTTCTCTGGGGTGTAGTGGATATTATGTACTTTTCAAATGGTGTAAGGTCCCTTGTGGCCGCCTGGAAGATCTGTGGTGTACTTAGCCAGTGTTTTATTTGCTTGCATCTATAACCATCGGCTTCTGTTAGTTTCCACATGTTTTTGCATTCCTCGAACGATCGTATTTCATTATCCTGGATTATTTCACCTATTTTCCTGCATCCAGCTGTTTCCCATTTTTCAAAGGCGCCGGATTCCTGTCCCGGTGGGAACTGAGGGTTTCGGCAGATTGGCGTGAAGGGGGCCAGTGGGGTGGTCATGATTCCCTTCCTGGTTTGATCGTCCCATGCGTTGAGGGTGGCTTTCATGACCTCATTAACTCTAAGGTTCAGGTGTCAGTGTTGTTTGTTTCCACAGTAGGTCCTCCAGGGGGGTCCTGGCGACCGCCCTGTCTTGTGTTACCCAGATCATCTGTTGGTCCTCCCCCAACCACTCCTTGAGGATCCAGAGTTGGGCTGCGTGATAATATTTTTTAAAGTGAGGGAGGGACATTCCGCCTGCCTTGATAGGTGCCGTGAGAATGGCTCTGGAGATCCTCGGGAGTTTCCTGTTCCACACATATTGCGATATGGCTTTGGAGAGTGCTTTGAAGAAGGAGTTACGGACTGTTACTGTGAGGGCATGGAAATGGAAGAGCACCCTGGGGAGTATGTTCATTTTTACTGATTGAATTCCACCTCACCATGAGATCCTAAGCGGGGACCATCTTTCTAGATCCTGCCTGACTCTAGCCAGGAGATGTGTGTAGTTGTTCTTATAGATCTTGTCTACTCTGTGTGTTAGCGACACCCCCAGGTATTTGATACCCTCCTCCACTATTTTTAGACTTAGCAGGCCTGCCACTGTTTCTGTTGTCTCCTTGTCTCCGGCAAGGAGCATAATCTCTGATTTATTCTTGTTAATCTTCAGGCCTGAGATCTCCCTAAATTCCTCCAGTATTTCTATGGATCTTGTCAGGGAGTTCACAGGGTCTTCCAGGGCCAATAGCATGTTGTCTGCATATGCAATAACTTTATGTTGCCTGCCCGCCATCTCGATCCCCCTAACCCCCTCCGATTCCCTTATCTTGATTAGGAGAGGCTCCAAAAATATAGCATATAGCAGAGGTGATAGGGGGCATCCCTGTTTCGTACCCCTCGAGATCTCCACCCTCTCCGTGACCTCTCAGTTTATTGCTATTCTTATCGATGGGGAGTTGTAATTGGCTTTTTTTTTTTTTTAACTTTTATTTATTCAGCTTGGTAGCACAGGTACAGGTGAGTAACAACAGAGTATATAGAATCAAAACAACGCAACCGTTACAGTTCATATAGTGAGTACAAAAAATCATCATATGCACATGGGAGATACATAGGTCAGTACAAGGCCAGGTGGAAGACAAATCAAGAACCAACAGGGGATGAGCGAGAAGAAGGAGCTGGGGATGTAGGATCTGAATCGGTGTCCGGGGGGGACATAAATGAGCAAAACTTCAGCCAAATATCTCTAGGTCTGGAGCGGGCGGGCTGTTGTATCGCCCAGGACTCTTCGGTGTCGGAAGCCCACGTAACTGCCCTGAGCCACTGTGCGTGAGTAGGGGTGGTAGGCCGAAGCCAGCAAAGTAGAATTGCACGCACAGCTAGCAGCATGCAGAGGCCAGCTAGTTTCCTGGAATCACGGTGGAGCTCGGGGAAGTCGTGGAATAGGCACTTCATTGGGGATGGGGAGATAGGGTATTCAAGGATGGACGATACGGTGGAACACACTGCACTCCAGAATTGAGCGAGACGGGGACAGGACCAGATCATGTGGATATAATCAGCGTCGTCATAGCCACATCTAGGGCACCTAGGGGAGGAGTCATTCGAGATGCGATGAAGCCTGGTCGGGGTGTAGTGGTACCTGTGGAGTAACTTAAATTGAATTAATTTGAATCGGGAGTTGAAGGAGACCCCTTGGATACGTGTGCACATATGGGTCCAACGATCGTCGGTCATTTCCAGGCCGAGATCAGCTTCCCAGGAGCGCTTTAGTTTAGAGAATGCAGGGGGCGATCTGGTTTGAACCAAGGTGTATAGCCTGGAAATTTTGCCCCTCATAGGGGAAGGTGAGGACAGTTCAGTGATTGCAGGCTCATCAGGTGGCAGTGCTGGGAAGCACGTGTACTTGTGTTTGAGGACTCTACGGAGGGATGAATATTGAAGCCAAACGGAGGGTCTCTGCCTAAGGGACGGTGGAAGTTTAGGCCATTCTATGAAATTACCACGCTCGAATATGTCATGGAGCAATTCATATCCTGCCTCAGCCCATGTGCGAACAACCGAGGGAGGGACTTGTGCGACTTCCGGGAGAAAATTCCAAATTGGAAGGTTACCATGGAAGGGATGGGCGGTGCCCAATATTTGCCAAGTCTTGGATAAGGCCAAGGATGTGCACATCACTGGATCCAGCGAGTCCGACACCACTGGCATGGGTGTGATCACCAGAGATCGGATGTCCCGGTCACTGACCGATAGCTTTTCCAGTCTGACATGGGGAGGGCGGTCTGATATATTAAACCAGTGTGCAATGTGTTGAAGTTGTGCCGCCAGCCAGTACTTGAGGAAGTCAGGTGCCCCAAAGCCGCCAACCTCCATCGGGGCGGCAAGGGTCTTGAGCTTAAGGCGGACCGCACCCGAGTGCCAGAGGAAGGTATTAAGGGTACGTGTCAATACCTGAAAGAAGTCGGTTCCTGGCCATTGCGGGACATTAGCGAATCTGTATAAAAGTTGGGGGAGTACTACCATCTTCAGTACTCCTATCCTACCCGCCAGTGAAATCGGAAGTCTGTTCCAGCCCTGTATTTTTATCATAAGGTTTGTAAGGTATGCTTGATAATTCTCCTCCAAGACCCATTCAGTGTGTCGTGACACCACTATGCCTAGATAAGTAAAGTCAGACTGGGCCCATGTGAATCCCAGGGTATCGGGAGGAGGGAGTGTGCTGGGAGTGAGCGGAAAAAGGGTTGATTTAGAGCAGTTCACCGTGAGACCAGAGATACGACCAAAGAGAACAATATCCTCTAGTATTGGGGCCAGGTTAATTTCGGGGGAGCGAATGAAGAGGAGAGCAGCATCAGCATATAGGGAGACTATATCCGAGGAACCGGCAGTACATAGGCCCCTATGTGCATGGTATTGGCGAAGCATGTCCGCAAATGGCTCCATTGCCACAGCGAAGATTAAAGGAGAGAATGGGCAGCCCTGTCTGGTACCCCTAGCTATATGGAAGAGGGGGGAGCAACGGTCCTCAGTGCGGACTCTGGCAACGGGGTTGGAATGAAGTAGCCTGACCCAGGAGAGAAAGGAGGGGCCGAATTTGCATTTGTTGAGTACCCGCCAGAGATACCTCCAAGAGACAGAGTCAAAAGCTTTCTGCAAATCAAGTGTCGCGGCCACCGCATGGACACCAGGGCTCACTCTACTTATAATGTTGAAAAGGTGCCTCAAATTCAGGGAGGTGGAGCGTCCCGGAATAAACCCCGCCTGGTCTGGGTGAATGATATGTGGCATGAAGGGGACAAGCTGTAAAGCGAGTAATTTTGCATAAATCTTGACGTCACAATTGATCAATGAGAGTGGGCGGTAAGAGCCGCACTGAGTGGGGGGTTTGCCGGGTTTTAGTAGAACGGTTATGGTGGCTTCACGAAGCGAGGGGGGGGAACTGGCCTACCTCCACCGACTCCTCCCAGAGAGCAACCAGGCGAGGGAGTAAGAGTGATTTGAAGTGCTTATAGAACTCGACAGGTATACCGTCTGAACCTGGGGATTTGCCTGATGAGAGGGAGTCTATGGCCTCCGAGAACTCCTCAGGGGTGAATGGGCTCTCGAGAGATCCGATGGTGTCAGGAGAAAGGACCGAGAGGGGAAGCTTATCAAGATAGGCGTCGATTTCTGATGTAGTGGCGGTGTCCGCGTGAGCATATAGGGATTGATAGAAAGAGAGGAATTCGGCATTGTTATCACCAGGTGAAGTGGCCAGGGACCCATCAGGTCTCTCAATTCCAGGAATGGGTGGGGCACCAAACTCACGGCAGAGAAGTCTAGCCAGGAGACGGCTTGGGCGTTCACCCTCACCATATTTCCTCGCAAGCCCCGGGTTATCAAGAAACCTCTGCTCGCGGTCCGCAAGCGCACGGAAGGTATCCAACTCTGTGCCGATTAACGCAAGGATTTCAGGGGTTTGGTCTAATGTATATTGGGCCTCTAACGCGGACAATGTGGCCTTGCTCTCGGCGATTTCCCTACGGATAGTTTTGAGGATACCGTTTTCCTTGGAAAGGGCAATGCCTCTGATGTAGGCCTTGAGCGACTCCCAGAGGGGGTGGCCTGTGAAGATACAGAGTTGGTATTGATCTCGAAGAACTCCTCGATTGCCGACTCTATCTCCGAGCTGAAGACTGGATCGAGGAGGGAGAGTGGTTTCATTCTCCAGTGTCTGGTTCGGTCACGGTCTGGGTCCCAGCACAGGGTGATAGTCACTGGCGAGTGGTCAGAGAGAGTCCTGGGTAGGATCGCCAAGTCTGATACACTCCTTATGAATATATCTTACACTAGCCATCTGTCAATCCGGGAAAAGGAATCGTGTACCGAGGAATAAAAGGAATAAGAGCGGGAGTCGGGATAGAGGAGCCTCCATGCGTCAATCAGGGCCAAGCGGGGAAAGGAGGAGAGTGTAGTATATGCAGCTCTAGAGAGTTGACGGGGTCGGGAACCAGATCTGTCAAGGTCCACATCGAATATCGTATTAAAATCGCCTCCCCAGAGAATCGGTACCAACGGGAAACCATCTAGAAGAGTCGTAAGGTGTGTATAAAATTCGGGGTCGTCGATGTTGGGACCGCAGATATTTAGCAGGACCACTTCCCTATTCTGCAGGGTACCATGGAGTAACACGTATCTGCCCAGGGGGTCAATTAACGTAGCTATGGGGTTGAATCTAAGGCTCCTGTGAATAAGGGTCATAACCCCACGGCTCTGGGTAGAGTAGGTGGCAAACTTTTCACAATACTCAGTGCATGCATGTGTCTCCTGAAGGAACAGGACTTTAGTCCCATGTCGCTCGGCCTGGAGCTGTAGTAGTCTCATTTTCTTGTAGTTTCCCAGCCCCCGTACGTTCCACCTCATGAATGTCAAAGTTTCCTCACTCAACACTCCCGAGGTAGTCATATAGGAATACAGGTGGATGGAAAAGTGCCCCCCATGGTCGGTGCCCAGTGCGGTCAGATCTGTAACGGCATCGGGTCCATGGTGCTCTGAACTCTATCTTTTCTGCGAATACCAAGCATTTTTTAACGTATAACCCCATTCCCCCCACCCCCTCCCACATCCCTCCCCCAAACAGAGGGATGAACACCCCATAACCAAACAACCAAATCGAAAACAATGGCATCAACGCCTAGGGGTCCTGCGAACTGGCCTGGCGGCGATGCTCCGATCCATGAGGCGATTTTAGGATGAACATGATGCCCGACAATGATATCAAGTCCCACCCGGGGGCGGTCCCGCAGGGGGGGAGGGGCGGGCATGGTCACCAGATAGTGAACCAATGTACGGGATCGTAAGAAGTAAATTCCCGATCAACTGGATCGAGATGATGTATGGGCTCAGCCACAGATACTGAATAATGTTAAAAGGAGTGTAGTTCGAAGGCAGACAGCATTGGGACCGAGGGGATTCCCCGGGATTCCCGGGCAATCAAAAGAGCAGGGGACGCATGTGGCGAGTAACAGGGAAGCATCAATGGGGGAGCAGTTCGCATCATCGACCGTCCAACAGCTTGACCCCATTGTGGTATGTTATTGAGACAGTGGACAAACAACAGAAAGAAAAAGCAAAGACATTAACATTATATGTTCCAGATGTGGCCGAGTCGGGACTGAAGGCAACTCTCTCGGTCCATGACGCTCTGTAGGTGCCACAACTGGTAATGATGGCATGATGCAAGTCTCAGGGTGTGATCTAAAGCAATAAGGGAAAAGACATTAATAGTGCATGTTGCGAGTACGGTTCAGCATGGGAAATGCTCATCTATGAACCTGGAGGCCTCCTCAGGCAGCGTGAAAAAATACACTCGGTTTGCATGCTCAATTCGCAGTTTGGCGGGATATAGCATAGCATATTTAACCTGGACCTCGCGCCGTCTCCTCTTCACCGCCAGGAAGGTCTTGCGCTCCCGCTGGACCGCCACCGAAAAGTCCGGATATAGGTGGATCCTGGCTGCGCCCATGAGAAGGTCTCCCTTGATTCTCGCCGCTCTGAGGAGGGCATCGCGGTCGCAAAAATTTAGGACCCTGGCTATCATAGGCCGTGGTGGGGCGCCTGGTCTGGGCTTCGCTGTGAGTGCACGGTGGGCTCTCTCGATTTCAAACTGTGGGGAGAGTTTTGGGGAGTCCAGGAGTCGGAGGAGCATGCCCTCCACGTAGTCCTCCATAGGTTCTTGTATACCATCCTCCGGTACCCCAATAATGCGGAGGTTGTTGCGCCTCGAGCGAGACTCAAGGTCCTCGTTTTTCTTCTCTACCTCGGTAACGCGGGCGGACAGCGTGGAGACCTCCGCACGGAGGGAACCCAGGTCGTCCTCGGCGGTGCTCACCCGCGTCTCGATCTCGGTCACACGACCATCAGTTCTCTCCATATGTGCCTTAATAGAGGATATCGTGCCGTTCATGTCATCCAGTTTGCTATGGATTGTGGTGAACCACTCCCGGATGAAGTCCATCATTTTCTGGGAATCGGACGGTTCCAGCTCTGGTGAAGTGGATGGTTCCTGTGCAGATGCCTCCGCCCCAGGGCCCGCGGAGGGCTTTGTAAACATATTGATGGAGGATTGTTTCTTGCCAGTTCGCGTCGTCATGGCGCTGGTGAGAGATGAGCTTAAGTCCAGAAGACCAGACAGGGGAGCGAATAGGGCACCAAGGGAAGGCGCCTGGATTGTCTCGGGCAGCGTGAGCGTGGGGCCGGGGCCGAACACCAGGACAGAATGTGGTGACTCCGTTCCAGATGGGGGGACCGGTCAATGCTGGACTGCGGATCCAGGATAGAGAGGGCCCCCCCGGCCGGCTAATGTGTGTTAAAGCCAGTGAGCAGCAAGCGGTCCCAAGAAATCCGGTAGGGGGTCAGGGCCCAAGAAGCAATGTCCAGCAGGAGAGGCCGGAGGAGCCGGATACTTGGGTGTTAGTGAAGTGAAGTAGTGGAGGGGTATATCACTGTATGAGGCAGTAAGGCGGTCGGCACTCAGTCTGGTAGGCGGAGGTCGTCAAGGGCAGGTGGGGGGGGCCCGGAGCCCTGGATCAGTGGCGCGGGCAGCGCAGGAAGCCAGTAGCCACAGCACACCCAGGCGCAGCAGAAGGTCCAGCCGATGGGTGGCTCGGCAAGGGTAGACGCCTCCGGTTATCCTCGAACCAATTTATAAGGCAGGTGAGCCCCTAACCACAGGCAAGTCCGGGGGAAACAAGGTAGACCCTGAGCTGGCACACCAGGGGAGAGAGGATAGAGTTGCCATGACCAGCCAGTCCTGCGCGTAGCGCCCGCCACCAGCCACGAGGGCAGGGGTCCAGTATAGGTAGTGGGATACTACAGAACCCACCGCATATCGGGGGGCTCGAGCGCCACCCAAGGCCTCCGGGATTGAGGGGGCGTAGGTCCGGGTCAGCTGCCAGTGAGACGAATGCAGCGAAGGTCGGGGCCGGGACAACTCACCGCCCGGAGCCGGATCAATGGAGGCTCAATCGTAAACAGCACGCCGCCCAGGATGGGGCAGCGGAGCGGGACGCTCTGGAGTCCAGCGAAGGTCCCGGCCCACAAGGCGGAGGGAGAGGCCGCAGCGCAGGCCTGCTGCTCTCATGTAAGGCGGGAGAGGGCGGCCGCGCAGGGCGAGTAGAGCGCCCCTCCCCCACGGTAGGCCGCAAGCCGCGGGACATAGGCGCGATCACCCGGAACCAAGAGCGGGGCCAGGGAAGCACCCGCTCCCGTCCCGCCCGCGATGGGCTGTAGCTCCGCAGCAGGAGCGGCTCCGTGGGCGGCGTTCGGGCAGCAGACGCCCGGTCCCACCAGCAGTCCTAATGATGGGTCGGTTGTTCGTGTCGCAGAGGCAAAGCAGGAGAATTTCAGCAAGAAGGTGTGTTATGATCTAAGTGTAAGTTAAAACAAGTTCATAAAAATGTATTACCAGATCCTAGTTAAGCATTGAGCTGCACTATGAGCTCATTAAGTTCTAAGAATGTTATTCTAAGAATGTTGATGGGTTACAGTTCAGACTGCAGGGAGAGAGCCATGTTGGCACTCGGCTCTCATAGGCCGCTGTCGCTGTAATGAAATAAATTACTGTTTCTTCATCACTGCTGCCTGGAGCCCTTATTTCCTCATTGGCGATGAGGATGGCTCTCAGCAGTGTCTCCCTACTCCTTTGAAGTCTCGTCATAGCGCGGCCTGCATTATTCCACACTCCGGTGCGACAGCGGACGCTGCAGGAAGGTCAAGGTCAGGAGGAGCTGAACAACAGGTCAGCAGGCGCGTCCCCTGGGGGTGTAATCTTGCCTTCCCCATTACTGTATTGACTCTGTCTCAAAGCAACAGTGTTTACTTTCAAGGATCCCCGGCTCGAGCACTAGTCACTGAGCAAGGAAGTGGGCGTGGCCTCCCTAGCATTGACATTATCGTTGCTGAGCAACCTGCCCATGCAGTTCTGGCAAGTTTCAGGAGCCAGCCATTATGACATGTATCCATTCTGTGGATGAGCAGCCATCACGATCCAATTCAGACTGATGTAAGGAGGATTGTGACGACATACACAAGGGATTGTACTCATACAAGACTGATCCCTTTGTCTGCATAGCACAGCACTGTCACTGCTCAGTCTGTGCATCCACTGGGCATACTTGAACTGATCCAGAGTCTATTGGTTGCATCTAGCAAGCCCACTCTTTACCACCTTTTTTTTTTACCGCTTAAGACATGGCAGCTTCAATACCTCTGCCAATGTCATTTTTGAATGAACCTGGACGCCCCCAAGTTAGGTGGGACAGGTGGAAAGACATGTTTGAAAACTACCTGGTGGCAATGGGAGGAGAGAGAATCAGCTCAACTCGCAAAAAGGCATTATTACTTCACAATCATGGTGTGGAAGGCCGTGCAGTGTTTGATGGGTTAGGCAGTGCACAAGCTGGTGAAGCGGAGGACACAGATGAATATGCCCTTGCGATTAAACAACTCAAGGATCATTTTGAGCCTAAAAAAAATGTTACATTCGAGAGGCACAAGTTCTTTCAGCGTACGCAGGAGTCCTCAGAATCCGTGGAATCGTACATAGCCTCATTAAGAACATTAAGCCACTCCTGTGAATTTGAACATCTATCTGACTCGTTAATTAGAGATCAGTTAGTGAGGTGCACAAATAATATTAGGATACAGGAGAAATTGTTGGCAAAAGACATGAAGTTGGATGAAGCAGTGGACCTTGCCAGAAGCATAGAACAAACCTCACAATATGTCAAAGAACTGAAGTCTGACAGAGTACCCAAGCTGTGTGCGCAGTTGATCACAGGAAGAGACTTAATGTCAATACAAGCAGGAAAGGAACATGGGGTGCGAAGTGTACCAAATGTGGCAGTGTCAAGCATGGTCCGAATTACCCTTCGTGCCCAGCAAGGAATGCTGAATGTTTCAAGTGTAGGACCAGAGGACATTTCGCTAATGTATGCAAGAGGTCATCAATAAATCTCTTAGAAACCAGAGACAACCAAGAAGAAGGTGCTCACTCAGCTTACAACATACAGGAGGTATACTCCTCGGAAGACAACCCCAGACATGTCTTCGAGATTTCGACCATTGAAGGAGGAGACAGCAAAGGTCCAACAGATGTTTTTGTAATTGATGGTCAAGAAATACTCATGAAAGTTGACCCATGTTCCCCATGGACCATCATTTCTAAAGAGACATTTAAAGATGTTCTAAAAAAGGATGAATCAATGCTGGATCCACCAAGAATTCGGCCCTGTGGCTATGCGGAATCCCCTATTGAGATGCTGGGACAGTTTACTGCAAGTGTGCAATAGATAGGTGGAGAATGCATAGCTGACATTTTGGTTGCAAGAAAGGGAGCCTCCCTTTTAGGTTGGGAGGAACAAAGGAAGTTGAGAGTCAGGGTGCAAGCTAGTGCCACTGAGCCTGTCACCATTGCCGAGATTGAGGATATGTGGTCAAGAGAGTTCCCAGAGGTCTTCACCGAAGGTCTGGGCAGACTCAAGAACTTCGAACATCATATTAGACTAAAGAAAGAATCTCAGCCTATTGTTTATAAAGTGAGACATGTGCCGTTAAACATGAGAGCGCAACTACCCAGTGAACTCGATAACTTAGTAGATAAGGGTGTCATTGAACCTGTTGAGGCCACAGAGTGGTTGTCCCCCATTGTCTTAGTGGCCAAACATAATGGTAAATTAAGACTGTGTAGATTTGCGCAGTCTTAATCACAATACTCTGGTGGAGAGACATCCCCTACCCAACATTTCCGAGACACACTCCACTCTTGGCGAACCCAAATTGTTCTCTGTCATTGATCTCTCTGCTGCTTATCACCAAGTTCCCCTTTCCCGAAAATCGCAACATCTCACTGCCTTTATCACACCTGAAGGCACTTATAAATACAATCGCATGCCATTTGGGTTGGCCTCGGCCGCATCTGTGTTCCAAAAGGTGATGGAGGAAGTGTTAAAAGGGTTGGAAAATGTTAAGGTGTTTCAAGATGACATTCTGATTTTTGCAAGTAATGAGCATGACAGAGTACTTAGGGCAGTACTATGCAGACTGAAAGAGGCCGGGTTAATGGTCCAAAGAAGCAAATATAAAATAAGTGTTGAGGAAGTGGAGTATCTGGGACACAAAGTTTCGAAAGAAGGTATTTCTCCCAAAAAGTCACTCATAGAAAGTATTAGTAATACTCCTCAGCCCCAAGACAAGGACCAACTACGTTCTTTCATGGGACTAGCGGAATATTACCATAAATTTGTGAATGGCTTTGCATCCATCTCATCTCCATTGAGGGAGTTACTAAAAAAGAACGTGAAGTACACATGGTCCAAAGAGTGTCAGGAAGCATTCTTGCAAATCAAAGATTGTATAGTCAAGGCCCCATCCTTAAGTGGATTCATGTTTGGCAGGAAAAAGTTGCTTTCAGTTGATGCTAGTACCCTTGGCTTAGGAGCAGTTTTGACTCAGTTTGACTCGGGTAAAACTGAATACACAATTGCATTTGCATCGAGGCCATTTAGAGGAGCAGAAAAAAATTACTTGGTCATTGAAAGAGAGGCACTAGCAGTATTTTGGGCAGTCACGCACTTCAAGTTCTTTCTATGGGGTAGACCTTTTATTGTCAGATCAGATCACAAGCCTTTGGTTCAATTGATGAACGGTTCTGAGTGGGCCAAAGGGTCTCGAGTTTCGAGGTGGATGGTAGAACTCTTGGGTTATATTTTCAAGGTGTGTTACATTCCCGGGAGGGAGAATGTGGTACCAGATTGTTTATCCAGATTACCTGTGTGTGATGGTGAATTGGAGGGAGCACCTGAATTTCAAGATGTGAGCATTGCAGAAATTGTGCATGATGCCATTGATAAAGAGATGTGGATAAGAGCTGGTGAGGAGGATTTAATATTGAATCAAGTTATGATTTGGACCAGAGAAGGATGGCCTCACAAGAATATTGTGGGAAAAGAGTTGGACAGATATTTTGGTGTGAAGGACGAGTTAAGTATGTCTGAGGACGGATGTAAACTTAGAAAAGGAAATAGGATAATACCCCCCAGTGGAGTCAGATCTCATTTAGTAAATATAGCACATCAAGGTCACCTGGGCATGGGAGGAACAAAGAGATATTTGCAGCAATATTTCTGGTGGCCCGGGATTGACAGCGATGCAGAGAAGTGTGTTAGGGGTTGTAGAGAGTGTGGTAAGAGTGGCAAGACCAAGATGGTTAGAGAAGTACCAATAAATCCTGTCAAAGTACCAAGTGAACCATGGCAAAAAGTTGCAGTTGATTTGATGGGACCATTACAAAACCTTGACAATGGGTATAAATATTGTTGTGTTAGTAGACTACCATTCCAAATGGATTGAATGGAAGGCTTTGCGTGAGGCAACCACTGCAGAGATGGTGTTATTCTTCGAGGAAGTGTTTTACAGGGAGGGTTTTTCCGACAGAATTAATCACTGATAACGGAGTACAATTCTGTTCTGAAAGGATGTTAACTTTCTTGAAGACATTTTGCATCAGACACACTAGAACTGCTTTATATCATCCAAGGGCCAAAGGCCTCGTTGAGAGAGCCAATAGGTTCATAAAGGGTGGTTTGCAATTGGCCATGGCTTCTAATCTAAGATGGTTTGGTGTAGTAAGAGAAATGATATGGAACTACTGTACCACACCACACTCAGTTACAAATGTATCTCCGTTCATGTCATTGAAAGGGAGACAACCTGGAACAAAACTATGTCCAGGGTGGATGGACTTAGCCAAGAGTTCCAACATTGATTGCGAGAGAATTATGACTCATCAAAGAAGCACAGGATGTGTACAAAGAAAGATTTGATGAGGACAAGAGTGTCAAAAGTAATACCTGGAAAGTGGGAGATTGTATTCTCATAAAGAACCCTAGATTCACTCCCAAATGTGTAGAAAGCAAATACATTGGTCCCAAGAAAATATCTGCAGTAAGAAACAATGTAGTAATTGTAGAAGGAGGAGTGTTGGTCAATGTCCAGAATTGTGAAATGTCCAGAATGCATGAAGGACAATGCACATGATAAACATGACAATGGTGAACATGACAATGGTGAATTTGCTAATAACAATATCAGAGACTCTAGTGTCATAGATAAGTGTTCCAAGGATGACAACAATTCAAGGTCTGCAGCAGAGACACATTCAAATAGAGTCAAGAAAAAACCCAGCTGGTTTAAGGATTATTATGTGAGTAAACAGCTGTATGCACATAAGTGATGAGATGTGTTATGATGTAAGTGTAAGTTAAAACAAGTTCATAAAAATGTATTACCAGATCCTAGTTAAGCATTGAGCTGCACTATGAGCTCGTTAAGTTCTAAGAATGTTATTCTAAGAATGTTGATGGGTTACAGTTCAGACTGCAGAGAGAGAGCCATGTTGGCACTCGGCTCTCATCTGCCGCTGTCGCTGTAATGAAATAAATTACTGTTTCTTCATCAGTGCTGCCTGGAGCCCTTATTTCCTCTGCTCCCGTCCCGCTCGCAATGGGCTGCAGCTCCGCAGCAGGAGCGGCTCCGTGGGTGGCGTTCGGGCAGCAGACGCCCGGTCCCACCAGCAGTCCTAATGATGGGTCGGTTGTTCGTGTCGCAGAGGCAAAACAGGAGAATTTCAGCAAGAAGGTGCCTCACGGAACGGAGCAGAGCATCAGGCGGCCATCTTCTCTGAGCGCAACAGCGCCCCCCGTAATTGGCTTTAACCATATTTATAAATTGATCTCCAAACCCCATATGCTTCAACGTTTTAAGGAGGAAGGGCCATTCAACCCGGTCAAAGGGCTTCTCGGCGTCTAGTGAGAGTAAGATTGCTGGTGTGTTGGTGATGCCTATTTTTTCTATAAGGTGAATGACTCTTCTGAAGTTGTCGTGTGTTTGCCTACCTGGGATGAAGCCTGATTGGTCTGTGTTTATTAGGGTCAGAAGGAGGGGTGAAATCTGGCGGCCAGTACTCTAGTGTAGATTTTGGCATCTAGGTTTATTAGGGCTATCGGGCGATATGAGCCCGGGAGAGTGGGGTCTTTACCTGTTTTGTGGAACACGAGGACTTTTGCTTCATTCATGGAGAAAGTTACGTTTCCACTGTCCTTGAATGTGTTTAGAAGCCTCGTCAGGAATGGAACTAAAGTGTCCGCATATTTTTTATTTTTTGTACAATTGAGCCGTGAAGCCGTCCGGGCCTGGTGCCTTTGACATAGGGAGGCCCGCTATTGCCCTGTGGACCTCTTCCTCTGTAATCCTCGATTCTAAAGCCTGTTTGTCTTCTTCTGCTATTGTCGGTATGGGAATAGATTGTAGGAACTTGTCTTGTTTCTTTTCGTCCGGGTGCTCCGTTGCATATAGAACTTGGTAGAAAGCCTTAAAGGCCCCCCCTATGTCCTTTGAGTTTGTATGAGGCATTCCTTGCGCATCCTTGACGTTCAGGATCGTCATTGCTTTCTGTTTTTCTCTAAGTTGTCTTGCTAGATATTTGTCTGCTTTGTTGGCCTTGATATAGTATCGCTGTTTTAGATATAGTAGGGATCTCTCTGCTTTTTTGATACGGAGCATCTCTAGTTGACCATGCACGTGTTTCATTGCTTTCTTGAGGGTTCTTGTGGGATGGAGTGTTAGCTCCTCCTGTATGTCTGTTAGTTTCTTCTCGAGCGTTCTTTCCCATTTTTGATGTTGTTTGTCTTTGGCTGCCTTTTGTGCTATGACATGTCCACGGGTTACAGCCTTAAAGGCTTCCCATACTGTTCCCAGTGGAACTTCTCCATTTTTCGTTTAGGTCAAAGTATTCCTTGATTTTGTCCCTAAGTTCCTCTCCCTGCACCTGGTCCGTTAGAATGTCGGACGGCATTCTCCATCTCCAGAGACCTCTTCTCCTTCCGGGGGTCTGTACATCAAGCCATAGCGGGGCCTGATCTGACAACGCTATCGCTCCCTTTTCGATATCCTGGATCCTCCCCACCAGTCCCACCGTCACCCAGAAATAGTCAATACTCGACATTGTGTTGTGCACGTGCGAGTAGTAGGTGAATCCTGCATCTTGTTCCTTTATTTCCCTCCAGACATCTCGTAGTGCCATCTGTTCCATCCTTAGCTTTAATTGTTTGGATGGAGACCCATGTGCCTGCGTTCCCCCCGCACTCCTATCTATGTGAGGTTGCCAGGCCAAGTTCAAGTCTCCTCCCAGATTTACCTTTCCCTCCTGCCCAGTGTTTGGCGAGTATATCGCTGCTAGGGTGAGCCTATAGCCCTCTAAAGAGATATTAACAAATGCAAACCTCCCTTCCCTGTCTATTCGAGTGTCTATGAGGTTTGCCACCAGACCCCCTTTCGCTGCAATCATTACTCCTGCTCTTTTTTCCCCAGCATTCGCCTGCGCCCAGATCGTATATCCTCTGAGGTGTACTTTCTTTTTGTCCTGTGCCTTTAATGTGTGTCTCCTGGAGGAGCAGAATGTCCGCCTTTTCCCTTCTTACCAGGGCCTCCATTTTTTTCCTTTTCACCGGTGAATTCAGCCCCCTTACATTTTTTGAAAATATTCTGAGCTTCCCCATCCCTTCTACTCTGCTGGTTCAATTATCGTTCCCGTATACTGTGATCCCTTCCCTCTTCCGGATTGTCCCCCACCCTGCTCCCCCCCCCAACTTTGCAACTCCCCCCCCCCCCAACTATTAACATGAATTCAACTTCGATCCCGAGGAGGGCCCAGGCACCTATGGTTGCTAGGGCGTTGCGCCTATCGCTCACAGTCCTCTCATAGCTCGGGATTAACTGTGCGGGGGGTCCTAAACCCCGCTTCATCCTCAGACCTGGGTTACGTCCCTCCCGTTCCCCCGCCGGGCCTCTTCTACTTGGCAATCCGAGGTTTTTCTGGTTAATCTTCTTCCGCCCTCTCCCTTCAAGGAGGATGAGCTGGTGGCCCTGTTTGATTATCTCTAATGGTCTCTTGTTGGCTTCCCTGCTTTTCCCCATCCATTTGGTTTCTTCTTTTGTCTCACCACTTCACATCCTCTCAGCCTTTTGTGGGTCTCCCCTTTCGTCCTGCCATCCCTCGTGTCCGTCTCCTCCATCTGCTTGTCCATTATATTGAGGCCTTCCTCGCAAGTAGTCACTCTTCTCTGCTTGCCCTCCCACTCGAATAGTAGGCCGAATGGGGAAGTCCATTTGTATCTGATTTCTTTCGCCAACAATTCCCTCACCAATGGGGCCATTTCCCTTCTTTTTAGGAGTGTTGCTGAGGCCAGATCTTGGTACAATTGTATTTCCACTCCATTCATCCTAATGTGATCAAGCTGCCTCGCTTTCCTTAGGATCAGTTCCTTTTGTGGGTAAGACGTGAGTGCTGCTAATACGTCCCTGGGTCTCTCCCCTGGGGCGCCAGTTCTTCTCGGACCCACCCTATGGACTCTGTCTATCCCAATGTTCTCTGATTCTTGTGCTTCGATTATATCTCTGAACACCTCTTGTATCGCTGTTTTGAGGTCTTTGTTCGTCACTGATTCGGGCACATTCTTTATACGGATGTTGGATCTGCAGGAACGGTCCTCCAGGTCTTCACATTGAATTTCCAGGTTATGGGTGAGCCGGATCAGATGTTCTTGAGTTTCACTGTTCTGTTTCGTTTCCTCTTCTATGTTTTGTACGATTCTCTCTACGGTGTCTGTCCTTTCCTCCAGCTTGGCCACATCTATTTTCAACTCTTGTACCGCCTGCTTCATCTCGTTTTTCATGGAGGTGAATTGGTCCTGGACTGAGGACATTAACTTGTGCGGGAGCTCCGCAAACCAGGCCTTCATATCTTCCTTTGTCGGGGGGAGAGCGCTCTGGTTTGGGAGATATGTGTCGGTAGAGAGTTCTTCTCCTGGCCTGTCTTTTGGGACTGCCTGAGCATCTGAGGACCACAATTGTAGCAGGCTTGTGTCCTGTTTGAGATTGCGGTGTGGGTTGAGAGGGGCCCCCTTTCCCCTTTGCTCGTGACATCCTCCTTGATTGTAAGGGTGGCTGGTGGCAGTGGTAGAAGGGCTATGTTTGGTCCCCCACGAGTCTGCTAGTCTGCTGGACCTGCCCCTTTTTATCGTGCTCCGCCGCCGTGTGCAAGGGTCTTTTGTATCGGGGGGAGTGTTGTTGCCACTCCTATGTCCTCCTTGGGTGTGGGGGTGCCCTGAGTTATATTGGGGTCTTATTCCCCCTCCATTATGTCCCCCTACTGCTTTCTGTGCCAATGTCGTTATGCGGAGATGGGGAGGGGCACTCCTCCACGCCCGGGCCAGTGTCTTGTGTGATTGCCCCAGTCTGATCGTGGCCTTATGTGCCGGGGAGAGTATAAAGAGGGGGGGGGCGCTTCTGCGGGCGCGCTCACCTCTGTTTCTTGATCTCCTCTCCTGTGCCAGCAATGCCTGCTGTGCCGTGTCCGTGAGTGCACGGATGGTACCTCCTCCTCCTCTCGCTCTTCACCACCGAAGTGCCGGTCCCTGTGTGCCTCGCTGCTGCCGATCCGCCTGCTCGTGGTTGTATTCCCTTGTCGTGTGTCCGCAGCCGGCTCTTCTCCCCCTGTCTGCGGCGTGCCGCCCAACGGCCCTGTCGCTGGGGGAGGGCCCCTCGCACTCCCCACGGATTGTGTCCCGGTGGTGGTGTGCGATTTCTTCTTGGTGCCGGGCCGGGTCCCGTTTCTCTTCTCTCTGAGTCGGGGCTGTAGGCGGCTCTCTCCCCGGGACTCTGTTCTTTCGCGGGTCCGCCACTGCACGGTCTCCTCCGCTAGGCTGCCGAGGACTCCCTCGGTGGGGGAGGGGCGGTCGCTTCTCTCGGCGGCGAGATCGCCGGGGGCTGTGTTGCCGGGGCTTTCTCAGATCGCCACCGTGTCCCCTGTCTCTTGGGTGTTGCGGCGCTGATTCCAGTACGGGAACCGTCGGAAAAGCTCGTTTGATGTGCTTTTTTGTTTAGGCCCGGCAGGAACGCGATCTAGACGCGATTTCCACTGCCGGCGGCCATCTTGGAATCCCTGTGGTCTCAGTTTTTAGGCAAGATGTCAGATGTACTTGGGTACTGAGCAGTGTCGCACTTGATCTCCTGGGGTGGGCCTGCAAAGACAACATTCAGAAGGGGCAGCCTTTTTGGCAACCATGGCCGGAGATAACAGTAGTTTATTTTATTCTTATTTATATAGCGCACAGCAGCCCTAAGGCATCGTGGCGCTTGTTACAGAGAATGAACAATCTTAGTTACAGAGTTATACAATTTTCCTTAGCACTTTATGACATTTACATAATAGTATACAATTAAAAGAAAAAAATGTACATTACAGTATACAGTAACAGTTGGAAGTAGTAGAGGCAAGGAAGAAAATGGTGTGGGGTGAAGGAGGTTATATCAGGCAGGAGGTTTTGAGATTTTTGCGGAAGGCATGGAGGGAAGTTTCGGCTCCGGTGGTGGGGAGCAAATTCCATATTTTAGGTGCTATGTATGAGAAACCTATCCCTCCTGCTTTAACTCTATGGATGTGAGGGATGTGTAGTTGGTATACTGAGTTCTTTTGGGGAGCGTAGAGGAGGTTCTGGATATAGTTTCTTATAGGTATGTGGGTGCTGTGTGATTGAGGCATTTGTGCGTGATACTTCACTCATGGGGTGGGGAGCCAACGATCTGACTGTCAGCGGTCGTTGGTCTCCATCGGAGTTCAAATTGCACATCAACCTTTTTGAGCTGAGGGCACTCAGACTAGCGCTGAAGGTCTTTCTGCCTGCTGTACGGGTAAAGAATGTCCTGAAAATGACGGAAAACACAGTGGCCATGTACTACCTCAACCAGAGAGGTCGTGCAGGGTCACTGCCACTGCGCAGAGAGGCAATGCAGCTCTGGTTCTGGGCACTTCAAGAAGGAATCTCTCTAGCGGCAGTTCGCGTAGTCAGAGAGGAGAACACAGCAGCGGACGCTCTGAGCAGGCAGAGCACAGTCCCCCACGAGTTGGAGTTTGGTCAGGAAGTCCCTCAAGAAACCTTCACCCTTCGGGGAACCCCTCAAGTAGATCTGCTTGTGTCCAGTGTAAACAGGCAGTGCAAGCTTTTCTGTTCCAGTGAATTTCCTCAGAGGAGCTCTACGGGACGCGTTCGTAGTGGACTGGGAATTTCCATTACTGTACGTGTTTCCTCCAGTCCCCGCCATTCCTCATGTGATCACCAGGTTGAGAAAGTTTGGGAAACCATTATCCTATTTGCTCTGGATTGGGCCAGCAGAATGCAGTACCTGCACTGTCTGGACACGTCCATCTACCTTCCAATTCGTCTTCCGCAAAGAGAGGACTTTCTCTTGCAAGAGGGAGGTTGGGTTCTCCATTCAGAGGTCAAAAGACTCAACCTTTGCTCCTGGTTTCTGAGAGTTTGAGATATAAGGATTGGGACCTCCCGGAAGACGTGATGGAGATTTTGCTTTTGGCCAGAAGGCCAGCAACAATCTCTGTATCGCTGCCGTTGGAACAAGTTCCGTAGCTGATGCAGAGAGAAGAATGTGGATTATTTTCTATGCGACACACCTACAGTGTTATCATTCCTTCTGCATCTTGCAATCTGGGGCTCCAGGTTGATACACTGAAGGGATACTTGGCAGCGCTATCTATTTTTAAGCACACGTTTGAGTACACATCTTACTTTAAAAAAGCCAGTTGTAATCCATTTCTTGAAAGGGTTTACAAATGTGTTCCCTCCTGTCCCTTTTGTGGTTCCCGTTTAGGATTTAAATCTGGTGTTAAAATTCCTGGTGTGCTCCGTTTGAGCCACTTAATTCTTGTCTATTGAGTTTGCTGACACAGAAAACTATCTTTTTAACGGCCATAACATCTGCACACAGGGTCAGTGAGTTGCAGGCCTTGTTGTGTAAGTCACAGTTTACAACCTTTTATGAGAAAGTCCAACCTACTTTTTTGACGATTGTGGGTTCGTAATTTCCCACAAAGTCAGAGAATTGTATTGCCATCTTCTTACCCTCCACCTTATCCTGGTAAGGAAGAGGAAAGGCTTCACAACTTGACCCCAAAAGAGTTTAATCATTTATATATCTCATATAGCCAAACAAAGGCAAGATGATCTGTTTGCTGGATGCTCCGGGCACAAACTAGGTCTTGCAGTTACAAAGCAAACTTTATCCCGTTGGATTATTTTATGCATTACTGAGTGTTCTATCCTAGCCGGTAAGGATGTTCCTGTCTGCTTGCAGGCTCATTCTACAAGGGGCGTAGCCACTTCATCTGCCTTACAAAGGGGGTGCTGGTACAGGATATCTGTGTGGAAGCCACTTGGTCATGTGTACATACCTTTGCTAAACACTATTGTCTAGACTCTGTGTCAGGACAGGTGGCAGGATTTGGAAAGGCTGTGCTTCACAGCGTTAATGACAAACCTTGAAAATGTTTGCTCCCTCCTTCAATACCATACTGTTTTGGGAGGCTATCATAAGATGAGGAATACGTGGGAGGACACACTCCATTCGAAAAACAAATGACTTGGCCCCTGATGATAATCTTTCGACTGGATGTTCCTCCCACGTTATCCTCATAGCCCCTCCCATCCTACCTCTAAGTCGAATTTCCGTGCTTTACACCTTTAGTTTCTTGAGTGCCTGATCTCTTTTTGACCTCGCAAATGCCGGGTATCTTGTAAATAGATGGCGAAGAAACTAGAAACTGAAGTAACAGGCGCGGTGCATACTATATATACTGCCGATGACGTCAGCCTTGAGAGGGGACAGAGGTCTTCGAGGGATATCGAGTCAATGATGACGTACAATGCCCTCTAGCGCAAAAACAAATTCCAAAGCAGGTGACGCCAACAGCTATTCGAAAGAACATTACCTGGGGTAAGTAATTTGTTCTTCAGCTGCCACTTTTCCTGTTGTTGGTAAGGTCAATGTGCGCAAACATTTCCTAGAAGAGCGCTTAGAATTAGTCTGCAAGTTTTCCTTTTTGATGTACTGTGTGACAAGCGTAGGCCTGGAGTTCTATACTTTTTCACTTACGTTAGGTGCCATTATTGCCTCAGTTCAATCTAATTATTTGGGACTTACAGGACTGTATCAGTCATAGTTGCTGTAAGTTCTAAAGAGGTAAGATCATTTTCACAGAAATTGCTGATTTCTCTACAAACTCCATCTGACTTTTTAGGACTGGCCATTTTGATGATTTTTTCTAGGAATGTTGACCCATGACACTACCAGAGTAATTTGTTAGACAGTTTGTAATAGGCGAGTATAACATTTGACTTTCTCTTCCTCATGTACGTTAGTCTGATGTAACAGCTTTGGGGGAAATGATTCGCTTATAAACACGGGTGCAGTGTTTGCCATCTGCTCAGATTTTTCAGACTTCTGTTCATCACTTTCTTTACTATGTTTGTTGTCTCACAAAGGGGAAAAATTGATAGAAGAATCCGACAGGATTGAAAGCCCTGATAGATTGATGCTGGTGGATGGTGCTATGATAGGCTAATCGTGAAAATGTTTTTATCCCCCCAATGGTAAAATGTCACTCTGAGTTGTAGGTATTGCAGCTGTGTTGCAAGCTCCCTTAAAGTCAGTTATTTTTGATTTATGTGTGACTTGGTTCAAGATCTTCAGTGACGTGCCTTCCACATGATTGGAGAGCCCATTCCACGTTTTCTAACGGATCAGGCTGGGGCTGTGGACCATTGCTCCTTAAGGCACACAAATAGAGGGTAAAGAAAGAGGCAGGACTTACCATTAACTCCTTTCTCCTCGTCAAAGCTAAAATCTTAACTGCTATTTAGCACCAGTTAAACCTCTTGGTTCGGCTTCGCTTATTGGTACTCAACACGACGATCCATTTCTTTCTGAGGAGTGTTATAGTGAAGCTGCTCCACCCAAAAGGTCTTAAACTGACATACAGCCCCTGAGGGAAACTGTCAGCTAAGTCAAAACGCAAGAAGATGTGGTTGATCATCAGGGCAGCTGCTGTTTCTGCCTTGCAATTGGGGGCCAAGAGACGTTCCACCCATTTGGTAAACAAGCACGTTACTGTTAACATGTACTTGTTCCCCCTAGAGGAGCGAATCACGGCCCTGATGAAATCTACTTGTAAATCTGACCAAGGCAGTGTCATCCCCCTCTTCTGGAGGGGAGCTCGGTGTGTGTGTGAGTGAAGTTGGCTGAAATTGTGCACAAACAAGACACCCCTTCAAATATTGGTCGAGGTCAAGCCCCATGTGCGGCCAGTATGCAACCTCCCGCAAGATTTCTAGAGTAGTGTGAAACCTCCGATGACAGGCTGTGGCCGTGTCATGGGCGTGACTAAGTTGCGATCACAACCGTAAGCACATTATGTGAATTTCAGGCTCTGTCATTGGCCCAAGCTATTTGTAGCAATACACAATGTCAAGGTGGTTTTTAGAGTCCACACAAGATTATCACCTAGATTCATGTCCATATTTCTTGTGAACGACCTACTTTCTTCCAAAATCCAGTCTCTCAGGCAGAAGGATCTTTATGCACATTAGAAGGCCAGAGAAGAGTATTGTTCCACATGGACTGAACAAAACTAATACGCAAGTCTAGTCACTTTAGTTACTTTTGCTGCAAGTCAGGGAGGTAGATAGTTGCTAAATCAAGCTTTGTATGTTGCATTAAGGAGTGTTACCAACTTAAGCACAAGGCACTCTCATCAACCCCAAACCCTGGAATTTAGCTTGCCTCCCTTGCCAGTATTTCGCAGTACAGAATTTGCAAAGTAGTACCATGAAGTTCAGTGCACACTTTAAAAACACTGTTTCATAGATACACAAACTAGAGTAGATTCATAGGTGGGTAACACAATACGTCACATTTTTCTCTTACACACACCCCTCCATCTCTCTTGCTGGTCTATGTAATATATATATAAGTCTGAACAGAGATTCACAAGCATTAGAAGGTATAGATAGATGACTTACACAGAAATATTCTTTCTTCTACTTTTACCTGTTTGAAGTACTCGCACCCACCCATCCTCCCCATGCGGGCATAACACAACACTTAGACTAACACAGAATGCTCTCGGACCAACACATGGGCCATAAATAAACAATTTGAGGGTCTAGGCACTGACGGTCATATGGGAGTTAGGAGAAGAATAATAATGCCCCTCTCAATGCCTATTTTTACTTTGGAAATTGTAGTGTCCTGGATGTGCTTTACATAGCATGTGAGACCTGCACAGCTCGAGAGAACTGCACGAGGGACTGGAATGAGTAAAGCAGGATTCCACGGTAGAATGCTGGCTGTGACAGTTGGAAAGGAGAAGGAGAGAAGAGATGCTGCCAGTTCATGTCCCTTTATGTTATTATATATCTTCATGAAACAGTAATCTTAGTGATAAATACATACATACAAATAAATATACATTTAATAATCCCCTTTAATTGTCACCGTTACTTCAGTGGCAATGTCGACGCTGGAATCCATTGTGGCCGTTGAGAAGGATCTCCGGCCAAGGAGGAGGTAGGAACAGCTGTTCGATCAACCTCCCGTTACCGGCATTTAACACTGTGCCCTCGCTAAACCGTTTCCTAAGAGGAACTTACAGTTTTCACCGCATCCTCCGCACAAAGAGCTATTTGTTCTGTGTTGGACACTTCCGAAAACATACCTATGGCACACTGTCATCCATTTGGGAGTGCCGCGTTTTGATTGGATGCCCCTCAAGATGGAGTGTGCCATGCTTTAGTGGGCGGGTCATCCGCCGTCGTTTAAGCGTATCGTAGCAGTGGAGGGCAGTTTCCATATATCTACGTCGCTGCGCCAGTTACACGCTCTGTCTCTGTCTGCCAATCGCTACAAAGATCAAAACCTCCGCACTGCCTATAACTGAGTAGATTGAAACAAAGGAGGACGATTTCTACATATTGCATCGTTTGGCCGAATCTCCTATATCACGTGACGCATACGCATCGTACGTGAAGAACCACAACAATATTAAAACAGCTCAGTTACGCTGTGATTCATTCGTAAACATGTTTCTGAGGCTTGTGGAATCTGCTTAGATCACATGCTGTGCATAGGCCGAAATCTAGTGGAAGCTGCAGAGTATTACAGTTTGTTTTTTTTGAAACTCGAAAATGGGCATCGACACAGGGCGTGCCAGTAATACTATCCCTAGTGTGACGTCCACTGTACCCAAGATCCCTCACGCGTCTAGGATCCTCAGATTGTTTTTTTCCGCCATACTGGTCGGAAGCATTTTGCGGAGTCCCCTGGCCTTAGCCATACTTTTGCTAAAATATCGATAAATTCACATCCTTTCCCCACCCCAACGTCGAACTTCGACACTCGACGCCGGATTGGAGAAGAATTCGACCGTCGGCTGCTGCACGACGGATTTGGGTCTCGGAAGGCCTCTGGCCTCGGCCCAGGCCTTGGAAGGCCTCTGGCCTCGGCCCTGCAAGTAGGGAGAGTGGGGGGTTGGACATACTCTACACTCTTGGTATATAAGTACATCTTATACATTTCCTACACTTACCAGCCCGCTGCCTCTAGGTGCGTATGGAGGGTACCCCTTTTCAATTCTGCCCCAAGTGCAATCGCAAATACCCTTGGGTCGACAGGCACGCCACGTGCAATCTCTGCTTGCCGAGGGACCACCCCGAGGCGAACTGCAGAGCGTGTAGTAGGTTTAAACCTAAGACACTTAAGGACCGTTCGACGAAGCGTTGGGCCCACCACGCCAGGCAGGCGGCCATGGCGGCGGAGGGCGCCTTCAGTGATGGCAGCGACACTGTGCTTTCGGACGGCGAGGGCATTACGGCGTCTAAAGACAGCCGAGCGCAAGTCCCTGACTTCGGAAGGTCGTCCGACAGGGCGGCTATGGGGAAGACCCCCGGCGACACAAGCGCTTCACACACCACTCACCCAAAACACAACGTCGAGTTCTCGGAAAGAGGCACATAGAGAACGGTCCAAATCGGTGTACTCTGGGCGTTCTAGATCGAGATCGCCGCATGCCTCCAGGCAATCATCCACTCTTGCCAAGAGTGCCTCGCTCCCTAAGCTAACGGAAGTTCGATCGTCGGAGGACGAAGACGACTTCCACCCCCAGGCCACTCTCCAGGAGTCGGAGCCCGCAGACCAGATCAGCGCGGCCCCACGTTCGAAGGACAGGGACTCTACCCCCGATCCTCGCCATCAGGCGTCAAAAACCTCCGGAACCACAAAGGGACAGGGAAAACACTCTTCCACTCACGGGGAGGGGGGAAAACAGCAGAAGAAGCAGCCACTGCACTCTTCCACACCTGTAAAACACTCCTATCCTCCTAAACAGACAGACAAGCCCAAGTCTGCTACTAGTTCTAAAACCAGCAAGTCTACTCAGGATAAGTCTCCTAGACTTTCTGAGAGAGTCATTCCCAGTTCCAAACAATGGTCGAGTGATGACATAGATAGGGTCATGTCAAGGATGTCTTCTTTGTCAGACCTTTATGATAAAAATCCAGACCATTTCCTTTCATATAATCCACAAGGGTCTACACCCTCAGGCTCTAATGATCCTATCCCCCCGAGTAAGAAGCCCCGGTTTGAAACACCTATGAGGTCTTCGGACCCCTTCGATGTACAACCATACTCACGGCCATACTCACAGTATCAAGGAGAGACTTCCTTTGGTGAGGACCAAGAATTTGGCATGGTAGAAGAGCAAACCGGGATGGGCTACTATGGGGATGATAAGGACCAAGAAGAGGAAGACCCTGAAACCTACAGAGTAGATTTCACCGGTAGAGAAGGAAGCCCCGGTTACCGACTCCCCTGTCGATAACCATCCCCTCCTGAACGAGGTTCTCGCACGAGCAGCAGAACATTTCCATATTGACACCCACGGTGTCCAGGAGGAGAGGGACTTCGCCGAGGAGTTAGTGGGAGAAAGGAGGCCTGTTGCCCAGACCATCCCTATCCTTAAGTCTATTCAGCAAAGAATAGACCCGTCTCTGGTGAACCCGAACCTCACCAGAGCAGTCAATCCCAGAGTTGAAAAACTTTTCAGGGCAGCCCAGTCTGACCCTCTCTGTATAAGAGGACATCTGAAGCCAGACTCCCTGGTTGTCACTAACACTCGTAAGAGGGCTGGAACACCCATGCCGTCGTCCGAAGCTCCTCCAGACAAGAAGAGCAAAAAACTATATGGTTTCGGCAGGAAAGTTGCCTCAACGTCCGCCTATCAGGCAAGGATTGCAAACTCCACCACCCTGTTGGCCAGCTACAACTGCCATCAGTGGGAAGAAGTCGCGGCACTCATAGCCTCTGCACCAGAACCCTTAAAGGGCCAGTTAGCATGAATTTCAGCAGAGGGTAGAGCTGTGTCTGGTTGCATTTTAAAAGCAACTTTTGACGCCACAGACAACGCAGGCAGATTGATAGCAGAAGGTACTGTTATCAAGAGACATGCATGGTTACGGCAGTCTGGTTTTACGGCAGAAACCCAGGCATCATTGTTGGACAAACCGGTGGAAGCCGATCTCTTTGGTAAGGTGGTCGAGGACGCGCTGAAGAATGCCAAGGACGAATATGAGACACTCAAGTCCCTTGGCCAACTAACCAATAAACCCTCTAACCAGAGAGGGAATGGAAATTTTCGTCGCCCACGTGGCCAAAATTCCCAGAGGGGATCAAACTATTCCCAGGGGCAGGGTACACAGTGGAACAACAACAGCCAACAGTCTACCCAGGGTTACGGCAGGGGTAATGGGAGAGGACGTGGTAAAGGCAGAGGCAGCCCCAGTAGAGGAGGCGGCACGCCTCCACCAAAGCAGTGACGCTCAGTTCAGGGTCCCTTCTCACGCAACCCCAGTAGGGGGACACATTTCCAACTTCACCCAGGCTTGGGAAGGGATCACATCAGACAGATGGGTGCTGTCAACAGTATCCGCAGGAGACTGTATAGAATTACTGCAGCGTCCCCGGAACCATCCTCCACGACAAAGAGTAGACTCTTTAGAACATCAGAAGATTCTCCTCGAGGAGATCGCCAATCTGCTAGCAAAGGACGCGATAGAACTCGTCCCGGGACACCAGGTAAACAAGGGTATTTATTCAACTTACTTCCTTGTGTCAAAAAAAGATTTGACAATGCGCCCAGTATTGGATTTACGGCCTGCCAACAAGTATGTCAAGCCCCAAAAGTTTCGAATGACTACGCTACAAGAGGTAATCCCCCTCCTAAAAAAGGGGGATTACATGGCAACCTTGGATATGAAAGATGCCTATTTTCATATTTCCATGTTCCCAGCGCACAGAAGGTACTTGCGCTTCAAGGTGGACAGTCGGCACTACCAGTTCAAGGTACTGCCCTTCGGGATAGCTTCGGCACCAAGGGTATTCACCAAGGTACTGGCGGTGGCGGCTGTACACCTACGCAGAGAGGCAATCCCGGTGTACCCTTATCTGGACGACTGGCTCATAACGGGGGAAACCCCAGTAATTTGCAGGACAAACATTCAAAGGACTATCAACCTCCTCCACGAATTAGGCTTCTCAATCAACGAGAAAAAGTCAAGCCTGGTGCCAAGCACCTCCAAACAGTTCCTAGGAGCAATCCTAGATACTCAAGAGGGGTTGACATTTCCTTCAAAGGAAAGAATTCGGAATATACTATTGCAAATTCTGCAATATCAGTCCGGTCACCAAATAACGGTACGCAAAGCAATGCGTTTGCTGGGCATGATGGCGTCATGTTTTTACCTGGTCCCCCACGCGCGCCTGCGCATGCGTCCCATGCAGGAATGGTTGGCGAAACAGTGGTCTCAGGCAAGTGGTCAGTGGGACGATCTAGTGGTCGTTTCGCCAACACTGGTACAAAGCCTTCACTGGTGGACAAGAGAGAATCTTGCACAGGGGAAACCCTTTTACGATCCCGAAGTACAGGCAGTAGTCACTACCGATGCATGCCTGACGGGGTGGGGAGCTCACCATCTCCACCACACAGCTCAGGGTCTCTGGTCTCCCTCAGTGGCCAAGAACCACATCAACCTGCTAGAGCTTCTGGCAGTATTCAGAGCGCTTCAAGCGTTCAAGCCCTACCTACTAAACCTGTCGGTGCAAATCTGGACGGACAGCACGACAGCCATGTTCTACCTGAACAAGCAAGGAGGGACTTGTTCGCCAAATCTGTCCAAGCTTCCCCAGAAAATCTGGATATGGGCACTCAGACGGAACATCTTCCTGTCATCACAACATGTTCCAGGGGAGCTCAATTCCCTAGCGGATGCTCTGAGCAGAGACTCCCTCCCAGAGGAACACGAATGGGTTCTACACAGAGAGGTCGTAGAAAATATCTTCTCTCAGTGGGGTTTGCCCACTATAGACTTATTCGCCACAAGCGAAAACAGACAATGCCCAGGATTTGCATCCAGGTTCCCCCAACCAGACTCCCAGGGGAACGCCCTGTGGATGAAGTGGACAGGGATGTTTGCGTACGCTTTTCCACCAACTCCTCTCATCAGGAAGGTGGTCAACAAGATGAACAGAGAGTCGATGACGCTCGTCCTAGTTGCTCCCATGTGGGCAAGACAACCGTGGTTCCCACACTTACGCAGGATGGCGGTGTGCGAGCCCATCAAACTTCCGACCTGGTACAACCTACTGTCCCAGCACCAAGGTCAAACAGTGCATCAGCAACCCAACTCAATGAACCTAGCAGCATGGCTCCTTAGGTCATAGAGTTTGGACATCTCAATTTACCACAGAGGTGTATGGACATCCTAAAGGAATCTAGGAAACCAAACACAAGGCACTGCTTCTTTGATAAGTGGAAGAGATTTGTTATCTGGTGCCAGAGTAAACAAATCAACCCAGTTGATTGCACTCCTTCCACTATTGTTACATACATGCTCCACCTGCTGGATGCAGGACTGGTTTTTAACTCACTGAAAGTACACCTGGCAGCCCTGTCGGCATACACCACTTCCCATAACAAGGTCTCGTGGTGGAAAGTACCAGTAGTTAAAGCCTTCATGGAAGGAGTAACGAGACTTCACCCCCCTATTTCAAACCCACCACCAGGGTGGGACCTTAATGTGGTTCTATCTAAGCTCATGGGCCCCCCTTTCGAGCCCATGCATAAAAGCAGTCTCAAACACCTGACTTATAAAACGGCCTTCTTAGTAGCTATTACTTCTATAAGAAGGGTCAGTGAAATTCAGGCTCTGTCAGTGCAGGATCCCTTCTTTACTGTCCATAAAGACAAACTGGTTTTACACACACATCCTAGGTTCTCACCTAAGTTTATATCTAAATTCCACGTAAACCAGTCCATCGAGCTTCCGGCTTTCTTCCAGGACCCTCAAAACTCGGCTGAGGAGAAACTACACACCCTAGATGTGCGTAGGGCGGTCCTCTACTATGTAAATAAAACCAGACCGCTAAGGAAAACAGATCAGCTGTTTGTCTTCGTAGCTACAGGCAGAGAGGGGGATCGCGTCTCTAAAGGTGCCATCTCAAAGTGGATTATTAACTGTATCCAGCTGTGTTACTCACTCTCTGAAAAGACTCTGCCTTTCACGCCAAGAGCCCACTCTACAAGAGGCATTGAGGCCACTCTGGCTTTCATTGCAAATGTACCCCTTGACACCATTTGCAAAGCAGCTACTTGGAGCTCTATTCACACTTTTACTCAGCATTACTGCACTGACTCCCATTCCAAGGCAGATACACAAGTGGGACAAGCGGTTCTAAGACACTTATTTGCTCATGACCCTTCTCACATCCCACCTCCTTCTTCAGGTACTGCTCGCTAATCTATGCAGAGCATGTGATCTAAGCAGATTCCACAAGCCTCAGAAGGGATACATTACTCACCGTAATCGTATTTCTGATGCTTGTATCTGCTTAGATTCACATGCGACCCACCCTTCCTCCCCTCTGAGAGAAGGTGCATGGTTGCTTGTAGTCTTACCTTTCTATCTATCTGCTTGGATTACCTGTACTCGCGCTACTCCTCATGCTACATCATGTCAGAAAAAATACAATCTGAGGATCCTAGACGCGTGAGGGATCTTGGGTACAGTGGACGTCACACTAGGGATAGTATTACTGGCACCCCCTGTGTCGACGCCCATTTTCGAGTTTCGAAAAAACAAACTGTAATACTCCGCAGCTTCCACTAGATGTCGGCCTATGCACAGCATGTGAATCTAAGCAGATGCAAGCATCAGAAATACGATTACGGTGAGTAATGTATCCCATCTACAATCTGTCGATTGCACGGTGATACAAGTGTGCACTCTTTATTAAAGCTTGCCTTAAACGTTAAAAAAAACAACAAAAAAAACCACGAAAGAGTTGAGAAATCTTCAGGACTCTTGGTGATACTACTTGTTTCATAATTTATACAAAACGCACTGCGTCATTCCAACAGTGTTAAGATATCAGTCTACAACCTCGTATCTTCCAGTACCACACGATAAAGCACCTTCTCACTGAATTGGCGCGCTATTGGTGGTGCATATTATACAAGTCATTAAATCTCCGTTTACTCGTTGGAAAGAAGACCAACATGGCGAAGCAAAGGGATCCAACCACCTCACATGTTTCTGCCAGAAGTTGGAGAACCAATTCTTCCATGGAAGCGTTGGCTTAAGGCTTTTGAACATTACGCCCATGTCGTTTGTGGAGCGACATACTTATTTATTTATTTTATTTATTTATTGCATTTATTACTCGCCCAAACCCTTGGGTACCACGGCGATGTTACAGACAGCTTGGTTAAAACATTTCTTAGAGATTGCCAATCAGGCGCAGTGCATGTGAATACAAGATAATCATACACGAAGACATTTAATGCAGGGCTTCAGTACAGTGATATTTCCTGAAGCATGGAAGGGGATATTAGTCTTGGTTAAATAGCCACGTCTTCAGGGATTTCTTGAAGCCTGAGAACGTTTGCTCATTTTTGATGGGGTGAGGAAGAGTGTTCCAATATGTGGGTGCGAGGTATTGGAAACTACTGCCTCCTGCCTTGGTTGTCTTGTAACGAGGGATGGCTAGGAGTAGTTGACTGTTAGATCTGAGGGGCCTCTTTGATACTTTTTTGGTGATGGCGTGGTTGAGGTATATGGGGACACAAGAGTGGATGCATTTGAATGTGACGCACAGGGCTTTAAATGTGACCCTGGCTTTGATGGGGAGCCAGTGATGGTTTCTTCTAATATTTGAGATGTGATCTGACTTCCTTAATCCAAGGGCCGCTCGAAGGGCTTTATTTTGAATAAGCTGTAGTTTGTTTAGATTGGCTTTAGAGGTACCCAGGTAGAGTACGTTGCAGTAATCGAGCCTGGATAAGATTAAAGCTCTTGCCAGCGTGATACAGTTGGTGGGTGTCAAGAATTGGCGACTGAGAGCAATAAGTTTTGAGGTGTAGGAGGTAGAGGAAGAGAGGGCGTTAATGTGCTTGGTCATGGTGAGATTGGCATCTAGGTAGACACCTAGTGTTTTTACTTGTTTGAGTACTGATATGTTTGTACCATTGATGTTGATGGATGAGTAATCAGCATGTAATGCTTCTATTTTGGATTGGGAGCCCACAATGAGAACCTCAGTCTTCTCATCATTGAGGCAGAGGCTATTTAGTGCCATCCAATTTTGGATTATGGCATATATTTTGTTGATAGTGTCGGTGTCTTGAGTGTAGTCTCCCGATAAAGGGATGAGGATCTGGGTGTCGTCTGCAAAGTTGGTGTAGATGACACCCATGTCGTCTAGCTCTGAGAAGAGGAGTTTAGTGTATGCATTGTATAATGTTGGTGCGAGACAGGAACCTTGGGGGACACCAATGGGTACTATGATGGGGTCGGCGGCTTCTTTACCTATGGCGACCCTGGAGGTGCGGTCAGCAAGAAAAGATTTGATCCAGGTAGTAGCTTCGGTGGAGAAGTTGAAATCTTTCGCTAGTGTGGCGCACAGTTTATTATGGTCTACTAAATCAAACGCTGCGGAGAGATCGAGTAGGAGGAGGATGCAGAGTTTTCCTGAGTCTCTGATGGTGTCCATCTGGATTTTTAAGTCAAGGAGTGCCGTTTCTGTGCTGTGGTTGGGGCGGAAGCCTGATTGCCTCGTGCCAAGGAGGTTGTTTTGTTCAAGGTGAGTTTGGACTTGGTTGTATGCTAATTTATCCAATATTTTGAGGAGAAATGGGACAGTTGTTATTGGCCTGTAATTAGTGGGCACAGTAGGGTCTAGGGTAGGTTTTTTCAGGAGCGGGGTGACCCAGGCTTCTTTAATGCTAGCTGGTACTAGGTTAGTATTGAAGGATGCGTTCACGAAGTTGGTGATAATGCGGGTGAGGGTGTGGGCGCAGGATTTGACTACTGATGCGGGGACAGAATCTCCTTTGCAGTTGGAGGCTGAGAAAAATATAGTACTGAGAGAGAAAAATCCTTGCTCTTACACTGTCTAGGTCCGGCTGGACAGGAGAAATTTGAAGATCTTCCAGATCTGTTGGAGGAAGAGTTAGGGGACATAAACAAATACGAAATAGCTATAACTAAACTCAATAATCATTATGACAAGAAAATGAGTACCATACTAGAAAGGTACAAATTTGGCAAACGAGTTCAGGAACAGGATGAGACCGTAGAACAATATGTTACGGCTTTGAGAAAACTGGCTCATAATTTCGAATTTAATGGACAACTGGAGGAGCGGATTAGAGACCAGTTCATGCTTGAGTGCAGAAGTGGCAAAGTAAGAGAGAAACTATGGTCTGAAGACGACCCCTCACTTGATACAGTATTAAAATTGGCCAAAGAAGTTGAACATACAGAGTCATGTGTAATGGCTTTGGAGAACAGAGTGAAAGACGTATCGCTCAAGCCATCTGTCAGCATGATACAACCTGAACTGGAAGAGGAAATAAGTCTGATAAGAGGTGGCAGGAGGAATAAACTGTCACCAAACCGCAATAGAATATTGTCGAGCCTCAACAATTCACGCCAAAGGGGTACAGGAGATTCTGAGGCATGCAGGAGCCGTACAATGGTGAAGGTACTGGACAGAGTGGAGTCAAGAAGGACTGATAGGTTTCATTCAAATAGAATGTCCATGTTGGGAGGAGATCATCAAAACAAGAGACAGACTTCCCAGAGTGGAAGGGGAAGAACTAGACAAAGAGGATGTTATAGGTGCGGCAGTCCATCACACTGGGCGAATAATAAGGAATGTCCATCCCTGAAGATTATCTGCAGGAGATGTGGCGGTAAAAGGCATCTGGCAAAATGCTGTAGGTCCAACCAGAATGATGATCATACCTTCAATTGGATTGGAGACGATGATGGAGAAGGTTAATGTGTGTTCATGGTTTCTGATGAAGACACACAAATCGAAAGTCCTAGAGCAAACATTTTAATAAATGGGTCTCCTGTAATAATGATGGTGGATTCAGGCACCAAATATACTCTGATTCCAGAGGAGGTGTGGAGGATGTGTGGACCGGAATACCTACGTGAAGTAGATGTGAAGCCCAAAGCCTATGGGGGAGCCAGAATAGATCTTATAGGCTGGTTTATGGCCCAGTTAGAATTTAAGGATAGACAGGCATATGGTTGCATTTACGTTTCAAAGAGAGGTGAGACGGCCTTGCTTAGTTGGACCCATCAGAAATTGCTGAAAGTGCAATTGGACCCAAATGCTGAAGATACAGTATTTCAAGTCAAAGGGAGCAACATTGAGAATATCCAGAAGATCAAGGATGAAATATTCAAAGGTGACGTAATTGGTTGCCTAAAAGGATTTTCTCATCGCATAATGTTAGTCTGGTTCTAAGCCTATAGCTCAAAAACTCAGAAGTGTACCGTTGGCTCTCCGCACTGAAGTTAAAGAAGAACTACTCAAATTGGAGGAAAAGGCATAATAGAGAGAATTGACGTTGCAGAGTGGGTATCACTGTTGGTCATTGTGAGGAAATCAACAGGAAAAGTGAGATTGTGTGTTGTTATGAGAGAATTGAACAAGTGTGTGGTTCCGGATAGGCACCCGTTACCCAATATACAAGAGTTGATCAACACTAGGGCCTGCGAAAGTATTCTCTACTTTAGACCTCACTGCAGCTTATCACCAAGTCAAATTACATGATGACTCTAAACATCTTACTGCTTTCATAACACCGGAAGGTCTTTACCAATTTCGGAGGATTTCTTTTGGTCTTATATCCGCTGCTTCAGCATTTCAGAGAATTATGCAGAGAATACTAGGAGATGTGGATGGAGTTGTATTCTTTCAGGATGACGTATTAGTCTACGCCAATGATCAGAAGGAACATGATTTGGGACTTAATAGAGTACTACAGAAGCTACACCAGGCAGGCATGGTGTTGAGCAAGGTCAAGTCTAAAATAGACAGAAAGGACGTTGAATACTTAGGACACATAATATCTGGAGAAGGCATCAAACCAAATAGGGATTTAGCGGATTCTATCAAATCTATGATGGTACCGAGTAACAAGGAACAGCTCAGAACTTTCCTTGGAATGGCTGAATATTATGCGAAATTCATAGAGAACTATTCAGACATACAGTGGAGCTGAGGAAACTGTTGAAGATAAACAAGAAATGTATGTGGAATTAAGCGTGTGAGAAGGAATTCCACTCTATTAAAGAGGCACTTTCTAGAGCACCAGCTCTGCAAAGCTTCGTAAGAGGAAGGAGGACTATAGTCACAACTAATGCGAGTGAGGTGGGACTTGGTGCATCCTTATCACAATATCATGATGGGCAAGAATTTGTGATTGCCTTTGCCTCCAGTCTTTTGAAAGGAGCGGAAAAGAACTATGCCACTATTGAAAAGGAGGCTCTGGCAATAAAATGGGCCACGGAGAAGTTTTGAAATTTTGTGTGGGGTGTACACTTCAAGATACATACAGATCACAAGCCATTAGTAGAAACCTTTAATACCAAGTGTCTCGATAAAGTATCTAGTAGAATCAGGAAATGGCTGTCTAGACTTCAAGAGTTCGACTTCAAAGTTGTACACATTCCGGGGTCAACAAATGTTTCAGCAGCCTGTTTGTCTCGCCTGACTGGTTTAGAAGATGTGGATGATGATCCTGAAGAAGAAGAGGCTGTTTGTGTGTTTTCAGATCAAGGTATTTCTGAGCAAGATTGGAAGGACGAAATGGGGAAAGATGAGACTTTGAGGGAAGTTGTGAGAAATGTTGAGGAAGGAAGATGGTGGAAGAACAAGGTGTTCTGTTCAGAAGTCAAAGCTTTCTGGGATGTAAGAGAAGAACTGTATTTGCAGAGTGGATATCTCATGAAGGGCGATAAGATGATGCCTCCTACCAACCTGAGAGAAAAGATAATACAGTTAGGCCACGAAGGCCACCAAGGCATAGTAAAGACTAAAAGAAGGATCAGAAATACATATTGGTGGCCCGGATGTGATCGTCAAATAGAGGACCGGATCAGAAAGTGTATCCTTTGCTCAAGAAGCGATAAAGTATGCATGGCTTCTAGTTATCAGATGGTGTTGAGAGAGGTTCCTGAGAGTCCGTGGAAAAAGATTGCTATGGATGTGATTGGTCCTATATGGAGTGATGAGTGTTCAACTTTTGGGTTGGTGGTCATTCACATGTTAACCAGATGGGTTGAAATCACTTTCTTGCCACAGGTTAGTACACAGAAAGTTCGGTTCCTCGAAGAATTGTGTGAAAGGGAAGGGTATCCCCATGAAATTCTCACAGACAATGGTTCCCAGTTTAAATCCAAAGAATTAGAGAGATATTTGAGTGATAGGTCCATTACTCATAAATGTTGTGCAATATACCATCCCCAGGCCAATGGTTTCGTGGAGCGATGTAATAGAATAATCAAGGATGCCATAAAGTTGGCATGGTCGAATGGAAAAGATTGGAAAAGAGCTGTTAAGGAGACACTGTTAGCTCACAGATTTACTCCTCACAGCACCACGAGGGTTTCTCCCTTTGAGTTGAGTAGGGCTAGAAAAGCGAATACTAAGCTTTTCCCAGGTTGGATGAGTGTGGTGGCAGGTAAATGAGCTAATCTGGATGGGGTGAAAGAGAGTGTACTACAAAGTCAATTGAATAATAAGAGGTTGCGTGACAGCAAGTACTTCAGGAAAGGACCTGAACCATATGTTGGTTGTTTAGTAAGGATTAAACTCCCTGTAGCATGGAGGAAAGATGGATGTCACTGGTCTACGCCTATTAGATTGGTAGAGGTATTTTCTCATGCTGTGAAAACCAAGGATGGCAGGATATGGAATAATGAGAGTATTTGTTTTAAGAGATGAATGTTTGGAAAACAATACTGCTGGAAGGGTTCAGATGAGCAGAGAGAGGAATGCCAGGTATGATGAAAGGGGGTATAAGTGATTAGAGAGATTGGAGCGAGAATAGGAGGAATAGGCTCGCCTCTTGTGGTGTATCTTCCTTGGCAAACTATCCAGATTTCCATCGGGAAGAGGCTAGGAAGAAGTCCAGAGCCGGAAGTAGTTACAGACGACCGAGACATCTTTCAGACTATGTGAATCTACAAGTTTGATGTCGTCCCATAAGGAAGGGGGATGTGTAGTGTCCTGGATGTGCTTTACATAGCATGTGAGACCTGCACAGCTCGAGAGAGAACTGCACGAGGGACTGGAATGAGTAAAGAAGGATTCCACGGTAGAATGCTGGCTTTGACAGTTGAGAAGGAGAAGGGGAGAAGAGATGCTGCCAGTTCATGTCCCCTTATGTTATTATATATCTTCATGAAACAGTAATCTTAGTGATACATATATACAAATAAATATACATTTAATAATCCCCTTTAATTGTCACCATTACTTCAGAAATACAACACTTTTAATACTCTGGTCAAACCACTAGATTGCAGAATTTGCAAAACATGACTACAGATGCAAGCACCAGAAATACTTTTACTGGATAAGTAACATCTGTTATTATATATAGATTTCAGTTTGCTTGTGCCATGTTAGCGAGTGGTAATACAAAAAGTGTTCATCCAAATGAACACAATTCAGCAGGCATTCATTTATTTGTGAGACTTGGTGATCTTGTGATCACTTCCTCAACAGAGATTGAATGAAACATTTAAAAACATTACCACTTAACCAGTCAGTCCCTTCTTGAATTATTTGTGCTTGTATGCGTTTACTGGATGTAACAATGCCATTACTTGGCCTTGTTTAAGGGGGAGACCCAACCCTGAACCACCTCGAACCCTGCACCAGTGTGGCGCATGCACTCTTTCACCTCCCTCCTCCCCTTTAGGTCCCAGACAGCAGACGTGGGCAGAGTCCATGGGAGGCCTGGCAACGGAAGCCTTCCAGCCCGGGGAGAATGTCAAGGACAGGAAATTATGTCAGGAGAACAATGGTGCCACTAGGAGTTGGGGCGCTGCACAGAGGCAACCAGAGCCCTGCTGCAAAGCAATCATCTATGATCAACATTGCAGCCCGGTGCCAGGATGCGGCCTCCACAAGGCAGCAGAGCCTTCTGAGAGGTGGAGCAGGTGGATGCCTGCCAGCATGCCTGCAGCATGGATCATGAGGTGCTGGTAGTGGGGAGAGACTCCAAACCCGCCAGCCTTGGGGAAGGAGGCAGAGCCAGGTAGTCCTGATGGACCGGGGAGTAAATTACACCTACAGCTGGCCTTTTGGCTATCGCACAAAAGAACCCTGTGCAGAGATGGGGCAGGGCTTAGGCCCCTGTTGCAAATCTGAGATTACACATTCACTTCCTGGGGCTGTGAGAAAAGTTTAGATTGGATGAGGAAAGACAGCAATTCACCAGAAGGGGAGGAGTATTTAGGGAGGCGCTGGGAGCAGACCGATGTGAGTCATTCAAGTGAGGTTGGTGTCTGAGGTGGACCAAAAGATGGGTAGGAGGTGGAAAGGAGCTGCCGAGTGGGGGAGTAGACTGGTGCAGCAAGTGTGGAGTTGGAGCAGAGGCTCGCCAGGGTCTGCAGTGTGAATGCTTTTTTGTTTGAGATATGTGGGTTGACCGGTTAGCATAAGGGGTGAATATGAGAATAATGAGTTAGTGTTAGGTGAGTGGGTGAGTCGTGGTTAGGAGGAGTAGTGGTGATGGTAGTCGTTAGGAGGGGTGGTGGTGTGGCAGTGGGTAGGAGGGGGGAGTGGCAGTGGTTAGGAGGGGGGAATTGGTTAGCAACATCGAAGGGTGGATGGAATATGGTGGATGGGACCGTAAGAGTAGAAGGGAAGGGTGAGCGTGGGCATCTGTGAACCTAAATTCTCACAGTCAGTGTAAGGAACTTCCTAGGAATACTAACAGCTGGCTAGAGTAGGGACAGCTATAAAGCCTCTGAGGAAGGTTAGACAGCTGGCCTTTAGGGAGACAATTCTAGCCGAAGAACGTCAATATATAGTAGATGTTACCTACTAATAACACCAACTGGTGTTTTCACACTGTAACCAGCAGTTTGTTCTTGCTGGGTAACCCATACTGGCTATTGACCTCTTTAAGCTAGTGGTGTCTTTACAGACATCTGGGTTATGGAGGGACCCCAACGAAGACTAGAGAGAAACGGATGGCCATAGGGCCCAAAAACCTCAAACACTGTAATAAACTCCAGTAAGGACTGTTATGTTGCTTGTGTATTCCGTGCCTCTGATTTCCTTTTTAGATGCATGCACTCCAGATGTTAAATCCACCACACAGTGCAATCTTAAAGTTTTGAATACTACTCTGAACTAAGTGGGTGATACATTTGTGGCAAATTGCACATATCGTGGGCAAGATTACAATCTGTTCAAATATTTGCTTGCAGGGTTCAAATGAACAAAGGTCTTCCATGAGGATAATCACAATTCACAACAGGGTAATCAAATAAGCAATTGACAGGCATCAAAACTACAACTAGTTTAATGACTGGGAACACCCTGCATGTGCCGATCCCTGACAGTAGCAGAAGAAAAAGGCTGCCTGTCACCACCTCTGAGTTTTAAAACCTGAAAAGGTTATTGTTGCTTTATAATGTGCATTTGATTTTAAGTGGGGCTGGAGGGACAAAATTGCAGATAAGGGGACTGAAACACAGGGAATTTTTTTTATTTTATTTATTTGCATTTTCAAAGCGCTCACACAGCCGGCGGGCATCGAGGCGCTGTTGCAGTAATTGTTTGTTTTAGTTTGTAATTTGTCTTAGTTGCGTATTTATAACGCGCTTAAATACCCAGAGGTTTCTAAGCGCAGACCTGGGGATCGAACCTGTGTTGCTTCGTGTCGCCTTGCTTCCAAGGCGAACATGTTGCCGCTGAGCTATCCTCCCGGAAATGTTACAGACTCATTAGTTTGCTTTGAATTTTGACGGTCGGATCTAGATATTCTTGTTCCAAACTGAGGGACCTCGACGTGTGAGGGATTGTGGGTACTACACACGTCACTATAGGGATAGTGTTACAGACACGCCTTGTCGACGTCCCCTTTTTCGACTACGAAAAACAAAATGCAATACTCCGCAGTGACCACTGGATGTCGGACCTATGCACAGCATGTGAATCTAAGCAGATACAACCATCAGAAATGCTTTTACGGTAAGTAATGCATGGTCATATCTCCACAACTCCTTGCTAGCCTCTAATTGCCAATCTTTTCGATTTAATATATCACTTCATACTTGTGTTGAGTTAAAGGAATGGTTCGGTCAAAAAATGTTATTGCCCCTATGGGTCGGCCATGTGTTTTTAAGCCTAAGTCGCTCGATTTTAGAAAAATTTCCTATGGACCTTACCCGAGTTTTCGTCCATTAAACGCACGTGAAAACAGGCATCGGGGAGCTGCCATTTTGTGATAATCCTATCATTTCCCCCATCCCCCTGGCTGACCTGCTTTTGCGGCACTAAGTCATATCCCTCGCCCCTGAGCCTGACATTATCAAAACATTCATATTCCCCGCCTCTCTCCGAGACGTTTCTGTGCTGCGTAGGCAAACGCGCCCAATCGTCTTCTACGCGACTTCACACAGAACCCGGAAACCAACACAGATCAACTCACAACACAGCGCGCCACAATTCGGAATATGAAACTGTACTTTAAAATCAAACAGCAACATGGTACATTTGAAGTACATTTATTTGACATTAAATGTTTATAGAATATTCAGCAATTGCCATATGAACTCCGAAAGCCATTTATTTTCTTTTATCTCTATCCGCAAATCCGTAAAAGTTTATCGTGAATCACACGCTGTTCCTTTATGGTACACAGAGTGTTGGTTTTCGTTAAAAGAAGCACCCTTGTCGCACGTTGAACCGCAAGGCTGTTCCATCAAGTAGGCACTAGGCCAGCGTAAAGGTTGATATGTTGCTTCTAGACGCTAGTACCGCGTAAGGGCAAATGGGCCCTTGGCGATCGTCCCATAAGATCATCAGAATTGTGCAGTTGTTTACATTAAGCTGCAGCTGGCGGTTAAAAAAAATATCTGCCGGTGTCTGAAACTGGTAGCAGTAGCAAAAGGGAAGGATATGCCTGTTTTGAAAACATAAAATTTATAATTGGTCTCGCCAGCCTATCTTTATTATTATTATTCATTTTATTTATTACGGCCGAGCTGAAACTATTTGCTTTCAAGGATAGTGCAATGGAGTATGTTCGCTCTAAAATCAATGCGAAAAGTAACGAAATAAATCGAGGTTAGTACACAATGAGAAACGACTTTTTGTCTACATGCGTGTGAAATGTGGACCTGCATGCCCATGTGCCCGCTACAAGGACGATCCCACAAAAGTTTTCCAAGCTCTTCATTCATTCATTTATTCATGCATCCATTCATTAATTCTTCATTCCGGTATAAAAGCATCTAAAGAGTTACTTAAATTATATTTGCAATTTCCATTGTGTCTCTGCGTAATGCAGTCCGTAAATCCCACTGTGCTCTTGACAACGATTTTTCGTATACTGAACTAACATGAAACTCGGTCTAGTTTCAGAATTTTCTGCCTTATCGTCTCTTAAGTTATTCCACCCCCCGACCCCCCCTTCAAATGAAGTTCTTTCGGCATGGTCCCTCTCTCAAGGTCAAAAAACAATAGAACCGTATACTGACAGTGCGAGTTGTGGGCCTCTTCAGGGCGCGAGCTGAAAATCAAAGCCGCTGACCTTCACTAGAAATGAGCATACATTCTTTCTTTGCAACATCCCGTAGTAAAGCCATCTGTGAGAACTTGAAGTTTCGAATCCATCTATGTAGTGCGCCTCAATGTGCAAACTGGCTTCTCTCCCATCTGCAACCGCTCGCTTGGCGCGTTCTAAGGCCCCCAATTTTGTCCTCGTTGTCTGCGAGCTTTGAAGCCCCAAAGAACCATAGCTATTGAGACTTTTAATTTTTTGGAAAAGGTCAGGGAAAGTATAAAGTACCCGAGGAGTTGAGTTGAAAGTGAGATTTATTGTTTGTTTTATTATTTGCAATACGCAAGCCTCCCCTCGGTTAACAGTGCGCAGCATTTACAAGAGATTGCGAAAATTAGTTACATCAACAAAAATATATACATACACATATAGACAAGGTCAGCAATATGAGGTGAATAGAGAGAGAATTCAAAGATGACACCCAGGTTGTTCGGCACCCAGGATGGTGAAGGTAGGGGTTAGGGTTAGCGTACTTTGTATGCACACTGTACAATAACATTTATTTACAAAAAGACAATCGTATTACAATTATTTAAACCGGGATTTGTACTTCACAACCAGCTCTCCTTTGGGTGGACATGGCACAGTGGCAATGTTGGGTGGCAATGGATCAGTGCTCTGCACAGAAACGTTCAAAATTCCATATCTGTGCTTCTCTAATACAGCAACAATAAGGCTTTTGATAAAGTCGAACTCCAGTTCCTCATAGACTGGTTTGATCACCCATTGCTTACTTCTTTTTGAAAAGGCCTTAGTGTAGCGAGGCATCCTTACATTACCCTTAGTCCTAGATTGTTCACGGCCGAGATTCTCGTTATGGGCCAAGACCGCTAGTAGAGTCCTATGTCTCATGCCCTGTATGCTGAAATGAAAGCGCTTTGGCCTGTACTTTAGGCACATATTGTGGAACACATCCAAACCTCCTGTGTGACAGAATTCTGTCAGTCTCCTCAAATCCCTTGATAGGGTTTTATCGAAAACAATCTTCTCAATGGCTTTGTGTGTCGGTGAAGATGGATTCAACCACTTCTTCTTCCGTGCCTCCACTGGGGACAAAGGGCCATGTTCACATTGGTGGAAATGTAGGTTTTTTGACCAGCGGTGCACGTTGGTACAGTGGTGCATCAGTGACCGCTATTTTTCAAGTAGTAATTCCACTGACCCTTCACAAGTTTTGGAGCTCCACCAAAGATGGTTGCTGATAGACTGGGACCCCTCTGAAATACTTTCCAAACCTTTTTGTTTCCCTACAGCCGAGATTTTCTTATTGATTGATTTAGCAAGATGCCATACGTCAAATTGATGTTTAATATGTGGGAACTGCTCTCTCATTGTCTTGGCAATTGAAACGTGTCTGTCCGTGGCTATGAGGTCGATGTGCATTCCCCTCGATTGCAGATATTCCACTGATTTTTATAAATCCTAGTTTCTCCATGGCCACTGAGGATGTACATTGTGTTACCTGCACGACCACCGAACTCACAATTTTCTTACTATCCATGTCCTGAAAGTGGTAGGTGCAGTACTTGGCAGAAAATCCGGGGCTGTCGCACTGTCCATCGCCGGCTAGCCTGAATCGTTTGCCTTTGAATGTACTTGCTAGAGACAATTGTTCAATTTTCCAAGCATCACTAATGGCCAGAAACAGATAGTCACGTTGGTATTTGTAGTACTGCGTTTTTTAAATGAAATGGAGTCCTACAAACTGAAAGAAAGACTCTAACTTTCTAAAACTAGAGCCACTAAAAAGTAATGCAGCTGCACACAGTAGATTGCCTGCTGGCAGTTTCCCCAGCATCGGTTGTGCAGACCATGAAAACGTTTGATGTAATGTACAGGCGGCATGTATTGTGACGTTACTGCCTTGTTTTGACGAGTCACATGAATCAATGGCTTCCCACATACTTTCCCTCTGACGGAATGCCCACATTTCAGCATACTTATAATATCCATCAAACAACTGTCGAATACTATGTATTTGCCCTCTTTCATTAGACTGTCATCCGGTGTCACACTTGTTTCGGACTGCATCGTTGAGGACATTTCACCACAACTGAAAGAAATATCGCCGATATCAGGTTCTGATGCGTCGGTGAATGCTGCTGCTGGTTCATTCTTTCATTTCAACATCTGTTACCTCAACATTGATGTTAGAACACAACATTGTCGACAGCTTTTTTGGTGGCAATTTTTTGGCGGGTGTAGATTGTGTGAATTGATCTGCGACTACTTCTGAGCTATCTTCAATACATTCAGTATCGTCTTCTTGTGTTGCAGTCGCACTGTAGCAATGGTCCATTACAACTTTACTGGATTCCCCGGACACATTCATTTCATGTTCTGGCCATTGGATATGAGCATCTCTAGTCTCAACACGCGGCGTCTGAATTAATAGTTCCTCCATAGTGTGAATGGTCTGGCAAGCAACATCTCTCATTCGCTTCACTGTTTGTGTATGTATAGTTCGTAGACCCACGGGAAACTACAGGACAGATTGGAAAAGGGATGTTCAGTTTAAACACAAGATAAAGTATAGTACTATTGACTGGAAAAAAACATAAAATAGTCCCCAGCACAAAAAAATGTGAAAATTATTAACTGTTTGTAACTAACCTTATTTTTGTTTCTTTTCTTTGTAACTTTTTTGACTCGACCTTTAACATCTGCACGCTGTTGCTCCGATACGTATCCGCATGTCTCCCCTTTCTCTTGCGATGCAGCGACTATATTTTCTGTATTCGCATAGACAGCACGGAATGAGGCTCCATCGACTCCCTGAAACATAGTATTTTCATTACAGTGTATCAAAATATTGTTAGCATAAAACACACGTGAGGACGAACACACATGTACATCTCAATAGCTAAACACGATTTAAACATTCTGTGGAACAATCAAACGACAAGTATTCGAGCTCTGATGACCTAGTTCGATAGAGATGTCAGTATCCATACCTCTGACTCTGCATGGACTGCCACGAATGATTGTATTGAAGAGGAGGCATCAGCAACTCCCTGAATTACAGTACTTGCATTAGTATGGTTTTCAATATTGTAAACATAACACACACTTGGGGTCGACGGCACAGGTACATATAAAGAGATACCCACAAATGTTGCATTGTCTAAAAGAATCAAGGAATATTTAAATATGATCAGATTTAATCGACTTATTTCTCCGATTTCTTTACATCTGCATCATCTAAATGGGATCTTGTGATTGTCGTGGAAGCTCCATCATCTCCCTGAAACACAGTACTTGTGTTAATAGGGAAGAAAGTATAGCAAATGGAATCACGTTATATGATCACGCTCGATGGAGCTGTCAGTATCCATACCTCGTGCTGCTGAAGAATATCTAGGGCTGTTGTCAATGTGGTGCGCACTTCCGAAAGCTGTTGCGCCGATTGGTATCCGCATGGTCCCGCTTCCCCTGGAATTACTTGAATGTCAGGCTCCGCATCAAGTGTGTGGTTGACGATTCAACAAATGCCTGAAACATAGTATTTGCATTAGTAAGGATTACAATATTGAAAACACAACACACGCTTAGGGTCGACCGCACAGGTACATATCAATGGCTAACCACGAATGAAACATGGTGTAGAACAATCAAAGGACAAGTGTTCAAGTCCTGATGATCACGGTCGATTGAGCTGTCAGTATCAATACCTCGTTCTGCTGAAGAACATCTAGGGCTGTTGTCCATGTGGTGGACGCTTCAGCATCTCCCTGAAAGACAGTACTTGCATTAGTATGGATAACACTAATTATAACTGAAAACAAACACCAGGGGACGACAACTAAGCTGTATATCAATTGGAAAGCACTAACCAAACAATTGGTAAAATAATCACACGATACATAAAAACTATTACTTGACATGCATAAAACAAGTCTGTAGCGGAATAGCCAAGTATGATTACCTGATACGCGCTAGAAGTTGTTAACTGCAAGCACGTCACGGAAGTAGAATGTTCTTGCTTCAGATTCAAGGGATCCACCATTGTGGCACATTATTTGCTGTTAACCTTAGGCTGCAGCATAGTAATAAACATTGATAATGAACACCTATACACAGCTAGCAAAACTCCCAATGTTAGAGGCCTACTGTCTTAACAGATTTGTTCGTCTTCTAGGGGGTTGCAAAGCAGTGTACAGTGGTTGAAAGCAGTAACATTGGAGTAGTGATTGTTGCACAGAAATTATATCCATAATTCTATTTCAGACCACCTGATAAAAAAAAGTCTATGACTTTTCCATCAAACTACACTTTTCCTTGCTAGTCTTTCGGCTGCTCTAATTGTGAGGCCTGGGCAAGGGTGACACTGCAGCAGATGGAATGGAGGGTTTCTCAATTAAGTGTGACATTTGTTGCTTACTGGTTCTTGTGGATTCATGGTCCAGGTCAATCCAAAGCTGCTCTGCACCACAGGGGATTCTGTCTGGTGTGGGAGGTTCTGTGTTGGTGCCATCTGTAGTCTCTCAACAAGGCCAATGGTAAGACCTGGAAATGGGTGATCTTGCAACAGATGAGTCAGTGATTTCCTGTAAGATCTGAAACCCTCACATCACTGTTCTCTTACAGCTATAGCTTGTTCTTGCAGGGACTAGAACACAGAGGTGCTTGTGTATTCCCATGTGGCGTCTTGTGTGCCAGAATCTCTTTGCTTATATGAATAGGAAAGTATACATATGCTCTTGTCCCTGCCTGTGTGCAGGTAGCATCCTGATGATGTCATTGATGGAATGTGTCTCAGTGTAGGCTTTCGCCTAGGTACGTTGGTGTTCAGTTATCCTAGTGGTTGGCACTGGTGAGTGCCTGTATATAATTACACCTACTTGTATTGTAATACTAAATAAAAGGGCTTGCCCGTAAAACGTACTTGGGCTCCTGGAAAGTCCTTTCATTCGGTATGATATGGCATTTATAACGCTCCTATACACAAGTGCTTCAAGGTGCGACGAGGCAAGGGAGGGGGAACAAAGGGAGGACAGGCAACGATCCTACTATGCAAGGTGCAACATTGGATGACGAGCTAGTCGTCTTGAAGACATTGAAGTGAAGTATCCCCATGTGATCAAGGAAAGCTGTGGTGGAGGTGTGGCGAACCAGAAGAGTGACTCTGATGCAACAAGGACTTTAGTGATCTTTATTTCTTTAAAAAAAAGAAAAGGTCTGTCTGACCCTAACACTATGGGGATGTTTCCTTCCCAACCAAACTATGGTGCTCGTCCATAGTCCTAGTACCTAGGCTTCGTTACTCGCTTCTGCTAAGGTTTCAGTGTTCTTCGCTGGGTCCCAGACCCGCCATGGCTCACCACGTGCGAGGGCCTGTTCACCTTCAGGCATACAGCAGCTTCCCGACTGGTCTCTCCACCAGGCTCATGCCCTCTTTGTTCAGCTTTTCCTATTCCGGGGACTCTCGTTGGCTCCACGGCTGCACCCTACTCTGCCCCTCCAGACTGTGGATACGTCTGAGGGTTTATCCCAGGTTATTGCGCTCTCTCTCTCGCTCTCTCTCGCTCTCTCTGTTCTCTTCCATATCCGGTTTGTTCCTTTTGCAGATTGTCTTGTGGGAACAGGGGCGTGTTGTTTCCATTCATGCTTTGTCTTCTGTCCAGCATTACCTGAATCCACATTAATGATGTTTTGGGGCAGTCCCATGTAAGCAGACGGTCTGGCTGGTATGGAGAGATCCACCTGGGAATGCAAGTCCTTGCCCTCTAGAGGTCCCACTTAGCCCAGGCCTCTAGGGAGGGTTTTACTAAGCAGACACGTCTCTATAGCCTTAAAGGGAATGGCTCCCCTGTGGGAAGAAGGGACGAACACCGTAGATTTGTCACATGGGGCAGCCAACCCTGGGACCCACTGCCATGCAGGGTGGCCTACAAGTGTCAGGTAGGCCCAATGTTAAGAATGTAAGCAGAAAGGGAGGACGTTCCACATAAGCTTACTCACTTGCCTGGCTGTTCACACGATCCATAGAGTGGAGAAAGTCGACTATCTAAGGAGGAATGGGATGACTCGGGTGGCAATTGGAGAAAATGGTATGAGCAGTGGGGTAACTACTGATGGTAAGGCAGCCATCTTCACCCACGGGAGAGCAGGCCGGAGGCAGACAGGTCTGAAGCACCCATTTCATTCTCTGGGAAAATTCACTTTCTCCAGCATGGGGTCTGGCATGGATTCACATGCTCATGAATATTCCCCGTCGTCAGGCTGGGAATCCTCTGTAAAGAAAAAATCAGTATCAGTTTCGTTTCTGATCTGTCTTTCGTAGTAGTAACCAATCACTGATCTCTGCGTCATACTGACCACAGCCAATGACTGCCCTCTACCTAAGCCCCGCCTCTGGCAGCCATCTTCAGAATTTTACCGCACGTTCAAGTGTTGGGAGTCCTCGTGCTTAGCTCTCGAGCTTTTACTGCGTGTTTCGCGCTTTTTCAGGTGAATTTTCAAATTTTTTCGGTTAATCGAGCCTCAAGCTCCACCGTTTCTCCTCCCGTTAACGGCTACCCGTTGCAGGATTTTCCTACGCCCCTCAAGGGTGAAGATTTCGTCGAATCAACTTCTTGTAGGATTCCAGAAGATTCGCGGCCTACTTCGAGATGGCCCAGGATGCGAGTTCGTCGCCCGGACCCAAACTGTTTCGCAGCTGCCCTGGATGCGGGCTGCAGAATGTGTTTAAGGAAGACGAACATTTGCGATGCCTCTACTGTCTTCATGGGGACAAGATTCATGTAGAGATGGACTGCCAGTTCTGCAAGAACTTGTCGGAGCGGACCATGATGGACCGTCGATCCCGTCTCGCCAGCTGGTTGGAGAAGGGCTCAACGGGTGAGAAGAAGAAGAAAGGGTCCGAGCGGGCTTCTAAGTCCTGTGCGGGCGCCCCGGCGACGGGGGCACAACACCAGGCCAAGCGCTGCGAGTCCGCTGGCTCCGGGAGCGCCGAAAGGTCGGGCTCTTCGGTCGCCAGGCAGGGCGCACCTTCCCCGGCACCGTCAACCACGAGCCAGCGCTCCGGTTCGTGGAAGAGGAAGTCCGAGACCCCGGGTAAGCTTCGGGAGAAGCCCCGTCCCATCTCGGAAGAGGGGGAGCGAGGCATCGCCCCTCCCCCGAAGGAGAAGGCCCGGGACGCACCTAAGGTGGTGAAGGCCCCTACCCAGCAGGCAAAGGCCTCTATCGAGGCCATCGCGGTGACTCTGGCCAAGCCGGCAGAGACCCCGCCAGCGGAGACTGCCTCCGGGACTAGAGTTTCCCTGCCGCCAATGAGGGAATCCTCTTTTCAGCCCATCGTCGTGGCCGCCATGGTGGAAGAAGCGAGGGGGGGCACGGTAGCCTCCTCGAGCTCGGAGTCAGCCTCGGAGGAGGAACTGACAGAGGCCGTGAGGAACCTCGAAGTTCAATTCGAGAAGGTTCAATCCCGTAAGGAAGATCCGCGGGAGATAACCGAGGAAGACGACGATGGCGAGGAAGAGCAGCCGTCTCCAGCATGGGGTCTGGCATGGATTCACATGCTCATGAATATTCCCCGTCGTCAGGCTGGGAATCCTCGGTAAAAAAAAAACCAGTATCAGTTTCGTTTCTGATCTGTCTTTCGTAGTAGTAACCAATCACTGGTCTCTCCGTCATACTGACCACAGCCAATGACTGCCCTCTACCTAAGCACCGCCTCTGGCAGCCATCTTCAGATTTTTACCGCACGTTCCTGTGTTGGGATCCTCGTGCTATTGCTCTCGAGCGTTAGTGCTATTTTTCATTTTTTTTCTCAAAAACTTCGTTTTTTCGGTCAAAAGAGCCTCAAGCTCCACCGACTCTCCATCCGATCAACGGGGACCCGTGTCGGATTCGTCTGCGCCCCTCAAGGGTGAAGATTTCGTCGAGCTACGCTTTTGGAGGACTCCAGAAGCTTCTCAGGCCCGGACATGGCCCAGGAGAAGGGAAGCTCGACGCCCGGAAAGCTGTTCAGGATCTGCCCTGGATGCCAGCTGCAGAACGTCTTTAAGGAGGACGAACACTCCTTTTGTCTCTACTGCTTACATGAGGACAAGACGCACGTGGAGAAGGACTGCGCGTTTTGCGGCAATATGTCGGAGCGGACCATGAAGGACCGCCATCAACGTCTCGCCAACTGGCTGGAAGGGAAGAGCCCGTCAGGCGAGAAGAAGAGGAAGAAATCCGAGCGGTCTTCTAAGACCTTTGAGGACGCCCCGGCGACGGGGGTCCAACACAAGGCCAAGCACCGCGAGTCCGCTGGCACCGAGAGCGCCGAACGGTCGGGCTCTACGGGTGCCAGGCAGGGCGCACCCTCCCCGGCACCTTCAGCCACGAGCCAACGCTCTGGGTCGGGTAAGAGGAAGGGCGAGCACCCGGCGAAGCTCCTGGAGAGGCCCCGGTCGAGCTCGAAGGCCCCATCGGAGGGAGAGCGAGGCAGTGTCCCCCCCCCTCAAGGATAAGGCGGTGAGCGCACCTAAGGTGGTGAAGGCCTTAATCCATCCGGCCAAGCCCTCTATCAATACTGTCACGGCGGCCCTGGCTCAGCCTGTGGAGGCTACACCAGTGGTGGCGACCTCGGGGCTCAGAGTCTCCCTGCCACCTCGGAGGGAGTCCTCTTTTGTGCCCATCGATAGGACCCCCGTGAAATCCCCGGCGGGGAAGAAAAAGGGGGGGCAGGGCGTCGTCGTAGATTCGGCCTCAGCCTCGGAGGAAGAGCTGATTGAGGTCTTAAGCCACGGCCTTGGCGTGGAAGAAGACCGGCCCGTCGGGATGGATCCCGACGCGGGTGACGACGACATCGTCGAGGGTGCCGACGGGGCCCCTGATCGCCCGTCGGATTCCCCTCTGCCAGCGCCGCAAGACAACTCGGCGGCCATTTTGTTGGCTATACAGTCCTTATGTTCAGAGATAAGGACGAGACTACCGTTGCCGACGGAGGAACCTCTCCCGTCGGGGGATCCTGAACCGGGACCTTCTGGTGTTCCCCCGCCCAAGAAAAGGAGGATTCACCCTCCACCTCCTTTTCAGCCGTCGCGCCCCGTCCAGCCCTCCTCCCCGTCCACCCGAGGGGATGATACGGGGACTGACACGGCAGCGACGGGTACGGACGACGAGGTATACAACGAGGATCTACCGTCGTCTCCTCCCACCAGGGCTTCTCCGCCCGACGAGATTGGATCGTTCCACTCCATGATCGCCAGGGCATCCGAGCTTTTCCAACTCTGCCCTGAGGAGAAGAAAAAGGAAGGATTCCTTTATCAACGGCGCGAGGCCAAGAGGAAGACTGTCCTCGCGGTGCCTCTACTGGACGACATTTGGGATGAGGGCCTCGCCCTCCTCAAGAACCCTTCCACGACGCCAGCTAGAAGAGACCGGTATGAGAAGAAGTACCGGGTCCCGGACGCGGCCCCCCTGTGCCTCCGGGCGCAGCCTACCCCGGACTCAGTCGTCTCCGCGGCGGCCAGGAAGAAAGCGGGGGGGGTGCGGCCTCCACATCGACTTCCCCACCGGACGGCGAGGGAAAGAAATTGGACGCTATGGGACGCAGGGTCATCTCGTCTGCAGCGACGACGATTAAAGCGGCCAACGCCTTGGCTATCGTGGCCCGCTACGACAGGGAGCTATGGTACAAACTGGCTCCCCTGCTGGACTTCCTACCGGACGACAAGAGGGCGGATGCCCTGGAGATCCTACAGGAAGGTGAGGTGGCGTCGGACCACGCCATCACTATTGCGACGGACATCGCCGACACTGGGTTTCGCCAGTTGGGCAACGGCGTGTGCCTTAGGCGGCGTGGATGGCTCAAGGCTACGGACTTCCGTCAAGACGTACAGACCAGAGTCCTGGACATGCCGTTCGATCAGGCCATTAAAGCGGACACTGAGACGGCCCGGGCCCTTGGGGTTCTGCAGCAACGACGGACGCCCTTTCGGAGCAGCGGAGGCAAGGGCGCCTCCAAAGGTTCCGGCGGCGGTTTCTCCACCTACCGTCAAGCGGCCCGCTCGTCGTCTCAGGAGGCCTACAGAGGACGAGGCAAGTCTGGCGGACCCCGCCATCGTCGCCAAGGAGGTCAAGGCGGCAAAGCCTCGTCGAAACAGGATTGAACCGGCCATGGGGTCGGGCCCCCGCCGAAGCACCCCGGTGGGAGGCCGGCTGGCGAGCTTCGTCAGCGTGTGGGAGTCCATCTCCACCGACTGTTGGGTGCTGGACGCCTTAGCCCGGAGGCCACGCGCTCGAGTTTCAAAGAAGGTGCCCGCGCGTCCCCCCCGTGGCCAGGAAAGAGCTTCACGTCCCTCAGCTTCTCCTGGAGGTAAAGGCGATGCTCAGGAAGGGCGCCATCGAACTCGTCCCAAAGAGGCTTCGGGGCTCCGGAGTTTACTCGAGATACTTCCTCGTGAAGAAGAAGACGGGAGGATGGCGCCCCATCCTAGACCTGCGACGTCTGAACAAGTTCATCAAGGCGCAGAAGTTCCGGATGGTCACCCTCCAGCACGTCCTGGGTCAGCTGGAGGAAGGAGACTTCCTGTCGTCGTTGGATTTGGAGGATGCCTACTTCCATATTCCCATCCTAAAGGGGCACCGAAAATTCCTCAGGTTTGTGGTCCAAGGGCGTCACTACCAGTTCAAAGCCCTCCCCTTCGGACTACGGTCGGCACCCAGGGTATTCACCAAGTGCCTTGCACCGGTGGCGGCGCAGCTGCGCCGCGAGGGGATCCACGTCTACCCCTACCTGGACGACTGGCTCATCCGAGCCAAGACGAGGGAGCTCGCCGTGGAGCACACGGCAAGGACCGTCCAACTTCTCACGGACCTGGGATTCTCCGTGAACTACGCCAAGTCCCACCTGGTACCCGCTCAAAACGCACTGTTTCTGGGAGCGAAGCTCGACACAGTGTCCCTTCTGGCCTCCCCGTCGGAGGAAAGGACCGGGTCCATCCTGGGCAAGGTACAGCGGATGTTGGTTTCCGACGCGGCCAAGGTGAGGTCCATCAAGTCCCTCCTCGGAATGATGTCTTCTTGCATCTACCTCATTCCCATGTGCAGGCTCCGGATGCGCCCGTTGCAGGAGTTCCTGGACGCGCGCTGGATCCAGACGACGGGCGGCTTCGAGGAGAGGATCACACTCGACGAGAGTTTCCGCCGAGCGGTCCGGTGGTGGGGCAACCGCGCGCATCTGACGGCGGGCATGGACTTCCAGACCCCAGACCATCAGGAGACAGTGACCACGGATGCCTCCCTGGAAGGGTGGGGAGCGCACACCGAAAATCTGCACGCGAGAGGCCTTTGGCTCCCGACGGAGAAGTCCCTCCATATCAACGTCCTGGAGCTCCGTGCAGTGTTCTGGGCCCTCGGGTCCTTCCTTCCGTCCCTCAAGGGCAAGGTGGTGAGGATCTTCACCGACAACACCACCACCATGTTTTACATCAGGAAACAGGGCGGAACCAGGTCCCCAGCACTGTCCAAGGAGGCGCAGGACCTGTGGCATTGGGCCGTCGCCCAAAGGATGTTTCTGGTGCCGTTTCATCTGGCAGGGATAAAAAACACCATCGCCGACTCACTCAGCAGGGAGCTGCGCTCGTGCCACGAGTGGGAACTACGGCAGGATCTAGTGGATCGCCTCTGCCGATGGTGGGGCACACCCCAGATCGACCTGTTCGCGACGGCGACGAACTCCAAGTGCCGGAGGTTCGCCAGCAGGTTTCCCCAGGCGAGGAGCATGGGCGATGCTTTCTCGTTCCCCTGGGAGGGCCTGTTCCTCTACGCGTTCCCTCCTTTGCCACTGCTAATCCGGCTCGTCAACCAGCTCAAGAGGTCACGGTGCAGGATGATCCTCGTCGCACCTGCGTGGCCGAGGCAGATATGGTTCCCGGACCTTCTGGACTTGTCAGCGTCCCCGCCAATCAAGCTGCCGGTGGACGCGGATCTACTCTCCAGGGAAGGAGGCGCCATCCTCCACCACGACCCGAAATCGCTGAACTTGCAGGCCTGGCTCCTGCAGCGCTAGAGTTTGGAGGATACGACATACCGGCCGACTGCAGAGTGGTTCTTGCAAAGGCCAGGGCGTCCTCGACTCTTAAATGCTACGGACACAAATGGAAGAGGTTCTCTGTCTGGTGCCACGCACAGAAGATTAACCCTCTACGGATTACAGCTCCCCAGGTACTGCCGTACCTGCTGACGCTGGCCAAAGCTGGACTGGCACACGCGTCCATCAAGATTCATCTTGCTGCGATCTCCCGATACACCAGAACCACGGGCCGGACGTCCTTGTGGTCTCATCGTCTGGTGAAAGAGATCATGAAGGGACTGTTCAGATCGTTCCCGCCGGTGAAGGCTCCGGCCCCGGCGTGGGAGCTCAACGTGGTGCTCACCAAGCTCATGGGACCTCCGTTCGAGCCTCTGCACTCGGCCCCGTTGAAGTTTCTGTCGTGGAAAACAGCATTTCTTGTGGCCATCACCTCCGCACGACGGGTGGGAGAGATCCAGGCCCTTTCCTGCAAGGCCCCGTACTTGACTTTTCACGACATGAGGGTGGTGCTCAGGACGCACCCCTCCTTCATGCCCAAGGTACCGTCGGACTTCCATCTCAACGAACCCTTGGTGTTGCCTGTGTTCTTCCCGTCGCCTTCGTCGCCGGCTGAGAGGACTTTGCACTCGCTGGATGTGGCTAGAGCGCTGAAGTTCTACGTGGACCGCACGAAGTGTTTTCGGAAGACGTCACAACTCTTTGTGAACTTTGGACCTGTCAATCAGGGGAAGGCTCTCTCGATGGCTTCCATTTCCAGATGGCTCTCCGGCTGTATCATGTACTGTCATCGGTTGGCAAACCGACCGCTACCTGGCCGTCCGAGAGCCCATTCCACCAGAGCGATCGCAGCTACCACGGCGTTCCTTTCTGGTGTGCCCCTGCTGGACATATGCAGGGCTGCTACGTGGAGGTCGACGCACACCTTCACGAAATTCTACTGCGTCGATCGGGATTCCAGGGAGGAGTCCAGGGTCGGCCAAGCAGTGCTGCGCAACCTGTTCGCCTGAGGTGAGCCTGGTGAGGAGGTAAGATGCTTAATGTTGAGTTTTATGTACTGCTTAATGTTGAGCCTTTGCCACCTCCCGTGGTTGTGCATGTGGGTACTGCTATGTATTCTTTATTCATGAGCATGTGAATCCATGCCAGACCCCATGCTGGAGAAGGAACAAGTTACTTACCTGTAACTGTTGTTCTCCAGCATGGGTCTGGCATGGATTCACATGCAAACCCTCCCGCCTACCCCTCTGCGGCTCTTCACTTGGTCATACTGCCACTTCACGTGCTTCCAAATCTGAAGATGGCTGCCAGAGGCGGTGCTTAGGTAGAGGGCAGTCATTGGCTGTGGTCAGTATGACGCAGGGACCAGTGATTGGTTACTACTACGAAAGACAGATCAGAAACGAAACTGATACTGGTTTTTTCTTTACCGAGGATTCCCAGCCTGACGACGGGGAATATTCATGAGCATGTGAATCCATGCCAGACCCATGCTGGAGAACAACAGTTACAGGTAAGTAACTTGTTCCTTCCCTTCCGGCGCGGCCGGAACCTAGGTCTCAGGATGGCTCGGCGGCCATTTTGTCTGTGATCCAGTCCTTATGCTCTGAGATAAGGACGAGATTCCCACGGCCCAGGCCGGAGGACCCGCAACCTGGCCCGTCGGGAAGTCCTCAGAACAAACGACGGAGGACCCAACCCTCTCCTCCGCTCGCCCCCGTAAGGCCTACAGTTCCCTCCTCATCCTCCCACGAGTCGGGAGATGACGGTGCGTTGGGCTCGACGACGGGTTCTGAGGGCGACGACGACGGAACGGGTCCACTGTCTCCCGTCGCACGGGCCTCGCCGCCCGACGAGATTGGCTCATTCCACGCCATGATCGCCAGGGCGTCTGAATTGTTCCAGCTCTGCCCGGAGGAGCAGAAAAAGGAAAGTTTCCTCTATCAGCGCCGGGAGGCCAAGAGGAAGACTGTCATCGCAGTGCCTCTAATCGATGACATCTGGGAGGAGGGCCTATCGGTTCTCAAAAACCCCTCCACGGCACCAGCCAAACGGGTCCGGTACGGGAAGAAGTACCGGGTCCCCGAAACCGCTCACCTGTGCCTCAGGGCCCAGCCAACGCCAGACTCGGTCGTCTCGGCGGCAGCGAAGAAGAAAGCGGCGGTCTCAGGAGCCTCGACGTCGAAATCCCCGCCGGACGGCGAGGGAAAGAAGTTGGACGCCATGGGGCGGCGGGTCATATCGTCGGCGGCGACGACGATCAAAGCGGCCAACGCCCTGGCGATCGTGGCCCGTTACAACAGGGAGCTCTGGTTTAAGCTGGCCCCCATATTGGTCTTCCTGCCGGACGACAAGAGGTTCGAGGCCCTGGAAATACTGCAAGAGGTCGAGGTAGCGTCGGACCACGCCATAATGGTGGCAACCGATATTGCCGATACCGGGTTCCGCCAGCTGGGCAACGGTGTTTGCCTACAACGACGGGGTTGGCTCCGGGCGACCGACTTCCGTCAGGACGTCCAGACCAGGGTGTTGGACATGCCGTTCGACGGCAGCAACTTGTTCGGGAAGGCGGTGGACGAATCCCTCCAAGCCATAAAAACGGACACGGAGACGGCCCGTGCCCTAGGAGCCCTTCGGCAACGACGGCCCTTTCGGAGCTCCGGAGGCAGACAGGGTGCCTCCAAGGGATCCAGCGGTGGCTCGTCGTCCTACCGCCAGGCGGCCCGCTCCTCGTCTCAGGAGGCCTACAGGGGTCGCGGCAAGCAGGGAGCGCCTCGCCGCCGTCGGCAAGGTGGCCAGGGCGGCAAGGCCACCACCTCCAAGCAGGACTGAACCGGCCGTGGTCTCGGGCCCCCACCGAAGCACCCCGGTGGGAGGCCGGCTGACGAATTTCGTCGGCGTGTGGAAGTCCATCTCCACCGACCGTTGGGTGCTGGATACCCTGGCAAGAGGACACTCTATCGAATTCCTGAAGAAGTGCCCTCACGTTCCACCTGTGGCCAGGAAGGAAAATCACATCCCGCCACTGCTGTTGGAAGTACGGGCGATGCTCAGGAAAGGCACCATCGAGCTTGTCCCGAAGAGGCTCCGGGGTGTACTCAAGGTACTTCCTCGTCAGGAAGAAGACGGGCGGCTGGCGCCCCATCCTGGACCTTCGTCGTTTGAACAAATACATCAGATCACAAAAGTTCAGGATGGTCACCCTCCAGCACGTACTGGGACAGATGGAGGAAGGCGACTTTCTATCGTCGTTGGACCTGGAGGATGCATACTTCCACGTTCCCATCCTCAAAAGTCACCGAAAGTTCCTCAGGTTCGTCTTCCGGGGACGCCACTACCAATTCAGAGCACTGCCGTTCGGATTGAAGTCGGCCCCCAGGGTCTTTACCAAGTGCCTAGCACCAGTGGCGGCGCGGCTGCGCCTGCAGGGGATTCACGTCTACCCCTACCTGGACGACTGGCTCATCCGCTCAAGGACGAGGGAACTCGCGTCGAACACACTGCGAGGACCGTCCAGCTACTCACAGACCTGGGATTCGCCATAAACTACCCAAAGTCCCACCTGGTGCCGTCGCAGGTGGCCCTGTTTCTGGGAGCGAAGCTCGATACAGTGAGGCGGCTGGCGGCCCCGTCGGAAGAACGGGCGAAGACCATTCTAGGCAAAGTGCAGCGCCTGCTAGCCACGGACGTGGCCAGGGTGAGGTCCATCAAGTCCCTCCTGGGGATGATGTCCTCTTGCATCTACCTGGTGCGCCTCTGCAGACTACGGATGCGCCCTCTTCAAGAATTTCTCGACGCCCGTTGGATGCAGGCGACGGGCACCTTCGAAGACAGGGTCCCCCTCAACGAGGTGTTCCGGCGGGCGATTCAGTGGTGGGGCGTTCGAGCGCACCTCACGGCGGGCAAGGACTTTCAGACGCCGACGTACCAGGAGACGGTGACGGCGGCCGCCTCCCTGGAAGGTTGGGGCGCTCACACCGGAGATCTCCACGCAAGAGGCCTCTGGCTCCCGGAGGAGAGGCTCCTGCACATCAACGTCCTGGAACTCCGAGCTGTGTTCTGGGCTCTCAAATCGTTCCTCCCGTCGCTCAAGGGCAAGGTGGTGCGGATCTTCACGGACAACACCACGACAATGTTTTACATACGGAAGCAGGGAGGCACCAGATCCCCAGCCCTATCCAAGGAGGCACAGGATCTGTGGCACTGGGCGGTCGCCCAGGGGATGTTCCTGGTTCCCTTCCATCTGGCAGGAGAAAGCAACACCATCGCCGACTCGCTCAGCAGGGACCTGCGCGCGTGTCACAAGTGGGAACTGCGCCAGGATCAGGTGGGTCAACTCTTCCGACGATGGGGCAAACCCCAAATCGACCTGTTCGCAACAGCGACGAACTCGAACTGCAAGAGGTTCGCCAGCAGGTTTCCCCAGCCGAGAAGCATGGCCGATGCATTCTCGTTCCCCTGGGATGGCCTATACCTGTATGCGTTCCCTCCGTTGCCGTTGCTGCTTCGACTCATCAGCCAACTCAAGAGGTCCCGGTGCAGGATGATCCTCGTCGCACCGGCGTGGCCGAGGCAGATCTGGTTCCCGGACATTCTGGACTTGTCAACGTCCCCTCCCATCAAGCTGTCGGCGGACGCGGACCTTCTCTCCAGAGAAGGAGGCGCCATCTTCCACCACGACCCGGCGTCGCTGAACCTGCAGGCTTGGCTCCTGCAGCGCTAGAGTTTGGAGGCTACGATATACCAGCCGATTGCAGAGAGGTTCTTGCAAAGGCCAGGGCGTCCTCGACTCTCAAATGCTACGGTCATAAGTGGAAGAGGTTCTCTATCTGGTGCCGAGCACAGAAGATCAACCCCCTACGGATTACGGCCCCTCAAGTACTGCCATACCTGCTATCGCTGGCAAAGGCTGGGCTAGCCCATGACTCCATTAAGATTCATCTGGCGGCGATCTCCAGATATACCAGAACCGCAGGACGGACGTCCCTGTGGTCACATCGACTGGTAAAAGAGTTTATGAAAGGACTGTTCCGGTCGTTCCCGCCGGTGAAGGCCCCGGCGTGGGAACTTAACGTGGTGCTGACCAGGCTCATGGGGCCCCCATTCGAGCCGATGCACTCCGCACCGATGAAGTTTGTGTCGTGGAAGACTGCATTCCTGGTGGCCATTACCTCTGCACGACGAGTGGGAGAGATCCAGGCCCTATCCTGCAAAGCACCGTACTTTACTTTCCATGCCTCGAGGGTGGTGCTTTAGACGCACCCCTCCTTTATGTCCAAGGTGGCGTCGGACTTCCATCTTAACGAGCCCTTGGTGTTACCTGTTTTCTTCCCGTCTCCTTCGTCGCCGGCCGAGAGGACTTTGCACTCGCTGGATGTGGCTAGAGCGCTGAAGTTCTACGTGGACCGCACAAAGAGTTTCCGGAGGACATCACAGCTGTTCGTGAACTTTGGACCTGTGAATCAAGGGAAGTCTCTCTCGAAGTCTTCTATTTCCAGATGGCTCTCCGCCTGCATCATGCACTGCCACCGGTTGGCTAACCGACCGCTGCCAGGCCGTCCGAGAGCCCATTCGACCAGAGCGATCGCTGCTACTACTGCGTTCTTATCTAGTGTACCCCTGCTAGACATCTGCAGGGCTGCTACGTGGAGGTCGAAGCACACCTTCACGAGATTCTACTGCGTCGATCGGGATTCCAGGGAGGAGTCCAGGGTCGGCCAAGCAGTGCTGCGCAACCTGTTCGCTTAAGGTGAGCCTGGTGAGGATGTAAGAGATGCTTAATGTTGAGTTTTTTGTATTGCTTAATGTTGAGCCTTTTGCCACCCCCCGTGGTTGTGCATGCGTGTACTGCTATTTATTCTTATATTCATGAGCATGTGAATCCATGCCAGACCCCATGCTGGAGAAGGAACAAGTTACTTACCTGTAACTGTTGTTCTCCAGCATGGGTCTGACATGGATTCACATGCGAACCCTCCCGCCTACCCCTCTGCGGCTCTTCACTTGGTCATACTGCCTCTTCACGTGCTACCAAATCTGAAGATGGCTGCCAGAGGCGGGGGCTTAGGTAGAGGGCAGTCATTGGCTGTGGTCAGTATGACGCAGAGATCAGTGATTGGTTACTACTACGAAAGACAGATCAGAAACGAAACTGATACTGATTTTTTCTTTACCGAGGATTCCCAGCCTGACGACGGGGAATATTCATGAGCATGTGAATCCATGCCAGACCCATGCTGGAGAACAACAGTTACAGGTAAGTAACTTGTTCCGTCTATGACCTTGGGTGGCCTGCAGGGATTGTAGAAACCGGTGGACTGTATGGCACAATCCCTGAACCAAGATCGGTCTTGGCACAGTACAAGCTAGCAGAAGCAGTTGGGAAATGGAGCTCTGTGCCTTTCTATGCCTCAGTGGATGACGTGCTTACGTTCATTGAGTGGTGCTTCAGGACACAGCGGGGGGGGAGTGGTAAGGGGGGGCTGGAAAGGCTGCGCTCAGCATGCAGGCCAAAGAACAGAAGGTCCAGAGTCATCCACAGAGCTTGCAGCATGCTACAGTGAATGAAGAAACAGTGTAGACGCTGTTGGAGAGTTTGACATGGTCCATCCTGAAGTCTTTGTGAAGGACAGTAATGAAGGTACTATTGGTATGCGTGGGATAGCATTCTAAACTAAAATTGAATGACTCTACCATGCTGGAGCTACTCATCCAGGACTTCAACCCCGGCCTCATGCTGTTATTGAGATGTTTGGTAGTTCAGAACCAAGGGATGGACAAGGTGGCATGGAGACTGACTTTACTTTATCAGTTGTATAACCTACACTGTACCCCCTAGGTCTATGATCTTGACCCTATTCTATAAACTAAACTGTGAAAGGGTGATCGTTGGGTTGGCCGTTATAAAAAGAAGCAAGTCACCTGTCCGAAAGCCTACGTTGACCTAGATTATGTTCTTACCACGTATACCATAACACATAAATCAAACAAACAAACAATTGGGTCCTTGGCCCTTGTTATGCGGTTTAGTGGCACGTCGGCAACTGCAGTGGTTGCAGTTTCATATTACATCTGCGATTGTTGCAGTTTCCATATGTGAAGTTACCTAGAAACAGGGATGTTTTAGTCCACATAATCCAGCAAATAGGATTGTTACACTGTCCACATGTCTACGATGTCCAGCAATTACGATTGTTGTAGTGGATTGTTAACTGTGGGGGAAGGTTGCAGCTTATGGTAATCGCCATAAACGATTCAGTATCCGCACATTCCTTTACCTCAGAGTAATTTAGATTTGAGTATCTGTAAGTATCTTTCGGGTGAAGCACCTCCCTAGTTACAATAACAGCAGATACACCTGCTTGTGCTTGATCATCCCATCTACCATATTTTTTGTGTGTAAAGGTTAATTGCTTGTTTTGGGTGGTTTCACAACCCATGGTTTGTGCCTTTTATGTAGGTTCATGTATGTAATAGCATTTTTTTGTAAATGTTCCCCCATCCTACAAAGTCACAACTACCAAACTCTATTGGTATTCAGTCTCCTAACTTTAGTAAGTTTAACTATTTTAAATATGCTGCGATTTAATGTTATAAACACCTGGTCTATTGCTCAAGTCTTCCAGCAACTGGATGGAGCCTCAGATAGTAGTTTGGCCTGTCAGTCCACGTGAAATGCTCTAAATACGAGACCTTTGTTTTAAGGGCAAAAGTCAATACAAGTTTTGCTTTTAAGAATATTTCAAAGCTGAAAATGTGGTATCTCGTGGTTTTTACGGCCGTAATTATTTGGAAGTAATTACATTGAAAACACTTCACATTATATAGGTGGTTGTGGCTTAAGCCATTAAAAGTGGTGGGGAGAGGTTTGGGGTAGGGGTACTAGTGTAGGGGAAGAGAGGATTGTGGGGGGGGGCAAATTAAAAAAAACCTTTTCCATAGTAATTACTTTAAAGTAAATTACTTTGAAGTAATTAGTCAGACAAATTACATGGAACTGCAAATGTATATGCAGTGCATATAATGCAGCTTCTGTCAGTTGCTTTCAATTCCTCCTATTCAGATAGATCATGGCTTTATCCCCCAAAATGGTATTGTATGCGTAGGTAAATTAGACCCTTGGATTTGTTGGGACCTGTGCACTTGCAGTGTCGTCTGGTAAGAGAATTGGACCCTGGATTCTCATAATATACTGTCATTGTGCCCATCCACTCTGTAATGTTAGAAAATAGTAGAATGCCTCTGCCTTTTCAAGGAGTGCTTCCCAACAGGGCACCACGTTTCTAAGGTGTTAGTAAGCTTCCATTGGCTTGCATGCCATTTTAGATCAACTTCCAGGCATGAATTGCTGCATAATGTCTCTCGATCTTCCCTTCTAGGGAAGTTCTCCAAGTATTTGCCTTTGCATGCTCTTTTGTATTTGTATTCTCCCTGATCATTCATCCTCTCCCTTATCATTTGTATTTTGCACTCCAAAGTTCATAATGGAATGCTTCACCACCCTTGCAATTTTCTGCTTATGTTCCACAATACCATAAGATTCACTTTGTTTTTACGTATCTGTTTACATGTCATAAAAAGGCTTGTTCTATTGGATGAATCGATTTGCTTCCTATTCACCCAATGCAAGGCATTGGTTAATACCAGTGTAGTAATTGTGTGCACATGCTGATCGTTTTTTTCTTCCATGCAGTGCCATCCGGTTCACCAGTTGGTTTGTCTCAGTGGCTTGAACAGAATCTAACAAAAAGTGATCGCCCAGAGTTGACTAGTGCTAAAGTGGTGATATCTGGAGGTAAGCAACCAAACTGGTATACTTGCTGTTATCCTTGTATGCAAGCATATTAACCTGTACACTGTTTAACTTGATGTTTTTATAGCGTGAACATTTTATGCCATTCTACGTGTTGACCAGACCAGTACCTTGGTCACGAGGGGGGCAGGAACTCCTCTCAACCGGCTGTGGGAGGCCTACCAGGGAGTATTCCGGTGCCAGTCATAACCATGAGGGGGTTGGTGACAGAAGAGAGGGTCCCAATTTCTGCCCCTAGTCCAACATGTCTTTTTGAAGTCCACAACAAAATGAAAACATGCCTCCAGTATGAGATGCTTGCCAGTCTTTGACTTTCTTCTAGAGAAAAAACATCTAAACCTGCAACCCAGCAGAGACCTCACCAGGGGAATCCTGAGCAAGCGACCCACACTGTGAAAGCTCAACCAGCACCAGCAAGTCCATTGAACAACAGAACTACCCCAGGAACTGAGAGGAAGCAATAGCGCCCAGGCACACCAATGCTGCCAGGCACTGCAAGAAAATGGAGAGAGTAGATGCTGCAGCAAAGAGACATGGTTCTAAGTGGCAGATTGAAGAGCTGTGTAGTGCGCCAGTATCCTCTGGGGAACACACACAGAGACTGACAGTTTACCTAGTGCATCAAGGAATGAAGAGGGAAAAGCCTCACTCCTCCACAAACTTTACCTGGGAAACCCATCAACAGGAACATGAAGTGAACAGCCCCCTTCCTGTGCCAACATTGTGTTTTTTCTGCAGTGAAGTTGGTGGGGCATAGTCCCCTTTTTATAATTTTTTTCAGCAAAATCGTGCCGGGTGGGTAGACAAGGCCGGATTGGCCAGGGAAGAAAAGCCACTCCACAGAAGTGGTGGGCTGTAAAAGGGGTCCACAGGAAGGAGAAGGAGCCTTGGAATATGGAGGCGATTTTTGGAAGAGGTGATCTATTGGTTCGTGAGTAGTAGTGTGTGTCAATTGTTTGTAGAAGAGAAAGTGTAGAAGAGTGTAAGGAGTGAGTGTGAAGTGTATGGTACTAAGCGAAAGGAGGGTCTTTGAATAGTAGCAGTGTGGAGCAGGGAGGTTTAGCAGTGTGGAGGATATTGTGGTGTATAGCTGAAGTTGGGTGGAATACATACAACACCTAACCACAGTATGCAACCAATTGAGGAAAGTACACCTGAGTGCCAGTCCATTTAAGTGCCATCTTGCTAGCGCCTCAGTGAAATACCTGGGATTACAAATGGGAAGTGGTCGGTTTGACCTCTGAAGGCCAAAGTCAAAGCTGTCCAGCTAGTTAAACAACCCACCGTGAAAGATATACAGGCCTCCCTAGGCCTTGCTGGATACTAGTGCCGATTTATCCCTTACTTCTCTGAAACGGCAGGACCACTTACCAACAAAAGGGATGCTCTAACATTATAGGATGGGATAACAAAGCACAAAAGGCTTTCGATCAAATAAAAAGATCCTTGTGTGGAGGTCCACTGCCGATTATGCCTGATTTCCCAAAATAATGTATTCTGCAGACAGATGCTTTTACGGTGGGTTTAGGTGCAGTCTTATCACATGGTGCAACAAGGGGAGGAAAAACCTATAATGTATAAGGTCTAGAAACTTCATCCCTGCAAGATAAACTATCCCATCGTAAAACTGACCATGCTCCGCCGTTATGGATGGCCAGGAATAAGGACACTAATCCTCGCATCCTGGGGAGGTTCTTGGCCTTGCAACCATTTTCATTCACTGTTGAACATAGGGCAGGCACTAAACAAGCCAACGTAGATTTCTTTCCCATTACCCACAGTCAGCTAGCCAACAGGAATAGGATCAAGATGAAGAGCACCAGGAAGAAAAGATGGAAGCTGTGTGACAAGGCAAGTACTCTTGTGAAGAGAGGCATGACCCCTCGGGAGACCTAGGAGGGAGCAATCCAGTGCTAGTCCTACCCCTGAGGGTTGATGGTGGCAGTTGAAAGGGTCCTAATTCCTGACCCACCTGCCATATGCCATGATTTCTTTTTGCAGTGCACAACAAACACAACCCATGCCTCCAGAATGAGATGTTTGCCAGTCTCTCTGTCTTCCAGGGAAAGAATTTCTAAACCAGCAACTCTCCAGAGACCATCACCAAGGGAAACCTGCGACGGTGTCCTACACTGTGAAAGCCCAACCAGCACTAAACCGTATCAGCAACCCCATTCAGAGAATCAACCCAGGAACCGAGTGGAAGCTGCAGCGCCAAGGCACACCAGTGTCGCCAGGCCTTGCAAGCAACACACACCCAGATTCCCTATGCCAGAGGTCTGCAACCTGTTGCTCCAATTTTTCCAACCATGACCATTGACTATGCTTAGTTGGACTCATTGGAGTTGTAGTCCAAAGCATCTGGAGAGCCAAAGCTTACAGACCCCTGCCCTACGCCACCAGAGACCGAAGAGGGAACAGTCCCCTTACTCCATCAACTTTACCTGGAAAACCGTCACCAGGAACACAAACCCAAAAATTGTCTTTCATGGGCCGCTATTGTTTGTTCTGCAACAAAGTCTGCAGAAGAAATAGGCGGGGCTTGACACCGTTTTCTGCTTTAATACCATGCGGATGAGGAAGACGAGGCCTTATTGACCAGTGTAAGGGTGCACATCCACAGAAGTGGGACCACTGGAACCAGGAAGTGTGGCTTATTCGGGTGAGGTCCTAGGAGGTGGAAGACTAATGGACCAGCAGGAGGCCAAAAGGGAGCAGCAGTGTGGTGACGACTTTTGGAAAAGGTGAGGTGTTGGTTATTGAGTGGTAGTGTGCCACTGCTGCGTTTGTGTGGCAATCATGTGTAGAAAAGGTTGGGAAAAGGAGTTGAAGTGTATGGTTCTGAGTAAAAGGGTGAGAAGGGAAGAGTAGCAGTGTGGAGGAGGGAGGTGTAGCAGGGTGGATGAATGACAGGTAGCAGCGTGGAGGATGAAGGGGAATAGTGCAGAGTGGAGGGAGAAGTAACATCCAAGGGTGGGCGTAAGGTCTATGAAGAGTGATTGATATTCGAGGGATAGAAGAAGGGAGAGAACTAAGGTGGGTGGAGGTTGAGGAGGAGTGTAGTGAGAAGACAGGAAAGGAAAAGGAGTTGGAGCGTGTGACAGATTTGAACCGGTTGTCTGCAAGCCACATTTACCATTTATGTAGAACACTAGCAATCAGACGGAGAAGGGAAAGATAGGAAGTCCCTGAGGAATCCTCATCAAGCGACCTTTAGAACACCATCATGAGTATATAAGTCAGCTTTTAGACAGTAGGGGTCAACATTCTGTAGCCACTAACCTGGTATTTAAGGATGCCTGTGTTTGGGAGGAGATTTATAACCAGGTGAGGAGAGAGAGAAACACAGCCCCAGGGTCCATTAAAGATCTAATGAAAACCCTTGCACTGCCTTGCACTGCCATGGAGTTGGAGTGATTCTTGTGCCATCTCTGGCCACGTCCACAGATCCTTGCACATTTAGAAGAAATATGGAGACAAAATGTATCCAATGAAGTTTCATAGTGGTGTGAGGACAAGGACGATTTAGGTCCAAGCAGTTGAAAAGACAGTTTTATATTTGAAGCTTATTAATATTTTCAGATAATACACACAAATCATTACAGCTTTGCACACCACAAAGAAAACTTTTTCAAAGATAATTCAAACAATGTATTGTGCATCCCAGGGTCTAGCCAGCGTGGGGCAATTGGGGCTGGTAGGGACACACTTTGTGCTCAGGCTGCTATTCTTTACCAATCTACCTCTGAACTCCTTCCACTAACCGGTTAATGGCCCTGTAGCGTTGAATGCCCAAAACTCTCTCTAATTAGAAATGCCTTCTCAAATACAAGTAAATCTGCAAATTACAATGGATATGCTATTTATTTATGTAGGATGACCACTTTTAATTCTACAGAGGTGTAATAGTCTATGCAAACTACAGGGAAGTGGTGTCTAAGTCGTCTGCCTCAATTCTTAGTCTCATTTCTACTCTGCCGTATTGCTATGATGGGATGAGTCTACCATCAAATAATAAAGAAAACACAATCCTAGTCAGTCTTTGTCAAATCAAAATGTTGTATACTAACAAAACCTAATGCTGGCCCGATCTCTCATACAAAAAGTGTGAAAAAGGGAAATGTGTATGCAAAGGAAAGTCAGTGTTACAATATAAAGGATGAAGGTGGCTCAAGCAGCACTCCTCCCCATGTTTTACAGCACGGGGTAAGGTGGCCCCCGTAAACAGGATAACACACTCTGGCTCAGGTTATCAAAAAAAGGCAGTTGAAAATGTGGGTCAATCCCTGCTTGGCCTTGCACGTTAAAGTCACTTATTCCAGCTTTTCAGAAGTTCTTTTATAGTTCAACAAAAGTTCTTGTAGATCTCCCTCAGCCAGGCTCAGACCTAGCAATCACAGCGCCTGCAGGGGTTCCCTTCCCCAGGCTTTATTCACATTTGTTCGGGGTTCTCTTCCCCTAACTTTATTTCATATTCCAGTTCTCCCTCAGTCGGGCTTGGACCTTTCACCAACGTCAAAGACTTTCAAATGTGCGAGGCTTTTACTATAGACCTCTGCAGGACCCCTTCGACTTTCACTCCAGCTCTCCCTTTGTTTTTTGCCACAATGTCTCTTGGTTGTTCCATACCACAAGCACAAAGGTTCAAAGAAATCTTTCTCTTAAAGCATTCACCTTTTCTCTTCCCCTTTCTCCCGGGTTAATCTTGACCATTGCACATTTCAGAGTTTGTCCACTTTGCTGCTTTATAACAAGGCATCAAACATTTTGCGGAGACTTTCTAGTGGGCTATGTCCTTTCACCAGATCACTTGCTACTCTGTATCACTGCAACTTAAAAGTTCATCACTGGTTTGCTTTCTTTTGCATCTCAGCATGTGCGCAACCTTCAATTGTGAGATACTATTGCGGCTTCAATCTTTCCTTGACACAAGCAAGTCTTTAATGTCTTTCACTAACTCACTGGTTGTGCGCGTTCCTTTCTTGTCTCTTCGGCTTTGATTCATGAGTCAGTGTTGATACCACAGGCTTGGCCTTGCCTCCCCAACTCCGTTGTTCACCCGGGAGGATCGCTGGCATCCTTGAAACACAATGCAGGTTTCTTCTTGTCTGCCATTTGGCTTTCTCAGTGTCTCCTTCACGGCTTCCCGGAGGCAACGACCTCCTGCAGGGAACTTCAGGGTTTCTCTACCCTTTGCTCTAGTCCCTCGATCGGTCGTCCTGCTCCAGTGGGTTCCCCTTCGCCCCAGAAGATCTGCTCTTTGTCATGTTCCACCTTGCTCAGAATGTGTCTCTATGTTCCGCCTTTTGTACATGTGGGGAGAGCTAATGGGTATCAGATGTATGTGATTAAAGTCAAGTGCCTGACCTGATTACCGGGACATGTCCAATGAGAAATGTAAGTTGTAGCTTTTCCACCCTCAGTCCCCCTCTTCCTCGGCCCATTGTTTGTGTAGAATGGGGGGTGGGAAGTTAGGACGTTCTAAAATCCTATAAAATAGGATGCAGTATGGGTACAGGAAAGGGGGAATACTGAAACTCCCCATCGGTTGCCTCACCCCCACTCCTCGATTACCCCCCACCCAGGTAATCCTCCCGCACTGGTCTACCCCCAGGGTCTGGATCCAAAGGTGATGGGTGTGCCCTGGCCACCTGAGACCGATCCCCGGGGACTAGTAAGTGAGACACCCTTTGGTTTCTCACAAATGCATTGCTTCTATGGGAGAAAATATGGTTCTTACATTTTGGTTTTCCAGCCATCTCTTCCAGTTTGGAATCTATCAAATTCCTCTTGAGTCCTTAATTTGAGTGTGGTTTGAAGAATGGTCATTTTTATAAACTGTTGAAAAAAAGTTGTTTTTTTTCCCCCATGCCACCCTCTCCTTCCAGCAATTGAGCCTTTACATTCAAGTATGTTTCACAGACTTGCCTTAGGTTTACAGTGGGTGTATATGATGGCATCTAGATAATTTAACTATTACCCATTCACATTGCCCCCACGACATACTCTTATGTTCATCTTTTTTTGTATTATTAATTTGATATAGTCACAAACAATGTGACCTTTCACATAACAATTCATACATAAATGTATCAAAACAAAGCCCATAACAATTCAAATTCAAAGACAGTAGTATATAAATTAAATCAAGCATTATTACCTAAGCACCCAGTTCTAACCGTTCTAAAAGTACCATGTCATTCAACATTTTAAGAACTTCCATAGTGAGAAGAATTTTAGGAACATGTCTCTTCTGGGCACAAACATTCTGAGTTCAGCCATTCGCTGTGACCTACAAACCGACCTAAATGTAAATTACACTGAGCCTGCAATGCAATGAATTTTTCATAACTCGGTTCATACCTGGGACCAGTCTCTGGATTCCAAAGCTGTGTCTTGCTTCCAAGGCCAACACGTTGCCCCTGAGCTATCCTCCAGCCCATATCTTCATTTGTATAGTGTTCACTGGAACCCCATTTTTTTAGGGGACTGCCCCTTTACAGTGTACAGCTTTGTGACCCAGCTCTATTTCAATTCCAAATATACAGTGCCGCAGTTGGCTTTTATTTGAGTTAATCGCATATAGTCCAAGACCTCCTTTGTTGACCTGATCCTCTCCACCCACTTCCGAGTTGTAACAAACACCATTCCTACTCCAAATTATACAGCTCTCATTTGGTTTCCTCCCTGGAAAAAAGCTTTATTACTGCTTTTGTGCACTGGAACTCTGCTTCTCAGACGTTTATGCCCAAATATGCTGCTGCTGAAGGTTTATGAAGGGATCCAGGTGGTGGTGTGCCCCGATACCAGTCCTTGGCATCCCACAATTCCTGTTGTCCCATGGCTGAATCTCACTTGTACCTACTCTGGGCTGGCACTTTTGGAGAAAACAACCATCATTTTGTCATACAATTTATTGTGGGCATTCTGTGGGGGTTAGAGAGGAGTGCTATTCCACTTAAAATCTTCATCAACTGAGGGCTGTATTTCTGTCTTTATAGGATAATTTGTCTTCCCTATCTTGATAGTTTGGGTAGTGTTGCAAAGCCAAGTGGACTCCACAGAGAACACAACTCATGGATCTAGTTTAAAAGAGTTAATTTGGGACATAGTACAACATTTGTGCAACGCAAACCTAGGGCCAGGATGCTAAAAGAAAGGTCTTCTTGTTTCAGAAAGGTTTTCACAAAGTGTCTCTGGGATGTCTTGAAACCCAGTCTCTTAGACACAACTGCTTGACTGGATGACATCCTGGATCTGTGCAGGCTTTCTTCCAGTGGCAATAGGATAGGTAATGACTCTTGGGTAGAGCAAGTACTCCCAATAAAGTTCCAAGCTTTGGTGGCAATAAGGTCCACAGCTTATCCCAGTGGTAAGGCAGACCTCAAATGTTTTTGGATGCTTGGCCAGGTTCTGTGCGATGTCTCTGTGAGGCCTGATCCTAATAACCAAGCCCATCACACTTCTCTCTCCTTGTGGGATCAGTGTTTCTAGGTCTCAGCACTGACCCTTGGGCTATCTGTCTGCTAACCTCTTTGCCACAAGCTTGTTCCTAATCCCTCTTCCCCAAGACACCAGTAGACTGGTGTTCCTAACCTGACTCCAACTGCCCCATACTGCTAGGAAAGCATACCACCATCTTCTGATCCTATTTCCAGCTCCTCCTTCACTCGTCCTCTGCTCTTTCCTGTCCTCCCTGATGATTCTCCTCCAGCCTTCCCACTGTCCTCAACTCTCTTGATGTTCTCCTCTTCCAACCTTCACATTCTTAACTCCACCTCCTCCTGTGGTCTCCTCTCTCTGCACCTGCCACTCAAATTCCCTACACACCTCATGCACCTTGAGTTCTATCACCGTCCACTTCATCTACACGCCACATCACAGGAGAAACTCTTTCATTGCTGAAATGTCTAACTTACTCGCCTCTGCCAAATTAGCTCACACAAATAATGTTTTTCGATGAGATTTTAACATCACACTGTTTCCCTTTGCCAACAACCACACTCGTAGCATGCTTTTCGCACTGACCAGATTTATATACCTTAAGCAAATTAATCTATGCCCCAAGCACAAGAAAGATATCACCCTATAATTAGTCTGTACATAATCCACCTCATCACCTGCTCGGACCCTTCCCCACTTGCTTGGTCTGACCAGGCTGCCATCTCACTGCCGATCACCCATTCGACCAAGACCCACAAAGGCCTGGCTAAACGCCCCTCACTTAGCACTGCTCATTCAAAACCTTCCAAGTCAGTGGTCTATAAGCAAACTTTGCAGACTTCCCCACTACAGGGAACGATTTGGTGCTCCTAGAATTATTCAACTGCGCTTTGAAACTAGTGGACACTCATGCCATCATTAAAAAACAGACATGCTAACCCCAAACCATCTGCCCCTTGGTACACACATATGCTCTCCTACAACAAATGCTCAATAGCAGCCCTAGAGAAACAGTGGCACAAAAATTGTAATCCTGGAGTTCAATCTCAAATCTCTCGGCGCCAAGCGTAGGATTCTGATTACCCAAGCCAAAGCTGCTTACTACTTCACCATTGTCGTTGCAGCTTCTAACAGGAACAAAGCCCTCTTAGATGTAGTGAAGCATTGTACCGAATGCTCACCTGACACTGAGGTGCCGGCAACTCAGGAAAAATGTGATGGAATTAACAATTTTATATTGAAAAAATTGACAAGTCTGACGGATGATCATATCAACCATTAGCTCCCCTGCACTATAGCACACACCCAGAGGTCCCAAAAACAATTGCCTCCCTCAAACCTACTTCTTACTCTGCCAATATCGTTCTGGCCACAACAGTTGACTGGTCCGGCGCTCAACGCATTCCTCAGCATGATTAATGTTGCCCTCACAGAAGGTCACTCCTGGACACCCTTAAGACCCTTTTGAAAAAAAAGACCCTAGACCAGACTCTCTGGCCAACTACTAGCCCATTATGAACCGCCTGTTTATTGCTGAAATCTTGAAAAAAGTAGTTGCTGCACAACTACTCGCCAGTATCGAACGACTACACATCCTAAAAAACTATCAGTCGGGTTTCTGCCCCAAGTATAGCATCGAGACAGCCACCTGATGCCCCCCAGATCATCTTGCCTCCTCGTCCTCCTTCACTTCTCGACTGTATTCGACCACCACATACTCCTCTCAGGAAGGGGGCGCTAGAGAGCCCAGCCAAGATAGCCGCGATAGGCCTGTGAGCTTTGTACACGTAAATAAATCTAGTAATCGTCCGGAGGTCTTTTCGACGGGAAACCAGCGTTCTGACACAGCATCGTGTGTGTGAACACTCACCCATCAAGCTACGCGAAATCTGGAAGAAAATCGCAGCGGGAGAAGTGCGTTACTGAAGAGTGCGTGGAGGCCCCGGCGAATGTATGGCGTGGGGGTGGAGCCGGCTCCATACACTGTCGCTCAGTGTACGCCCAATCTTGGAGCAGAGAGGAGCTGTGACGGAGATGCAATATTGGTGCAAAGGCCAGCCGTGTGAGGAGACTGGCGGGCACCTCTCGGCTCCACTGACGGCAAAGCCCTGGTAGACCCACACAAGTCGGAACAAAGGAACCAGCAAGTACAGAGGTGTGCAGCCGGGCAGATCGGACCATGGGCAGTGGGGCCAGGCGAGCAGGCGGGCCGCCGCCTGCAGTCACAACAGCGGGTCACGCCAGGAAGCGGGGACTAGGCTTAGCAGCTCCCCGGACCAGAGAAGAACATCAGGGACTCCGGACGAGAGGAGTGACAGGGTGAGGAACATCCCCATTGGCAATGGATCGGTGTGGGAAGGGGCGCCTTCCAGAACAACTTGGTGTCTGAATCCCGTCGGAGCACATGCAGTGCTTTGCTGAAGTGGTTGCTGGCCATAACCCGTGGCGACCGGAATCGGAACGGGCCACCAGTGAGGGAGCGGCAACAAAGGAAGCAGCCCTTGATCGAGGCATCCCCCGGCATCAGCAACGCTAGGCAAGTGCGTCCAGGCAGCTGGGGGGAGAGCCACCTCTACAATGCAGGAAAGTCGCCACGGACAACCCCCCGTAGCGGCACACCGCAGAATTGTTGCACCCGGAGTAATGCAGGCGTAGGTTAGATACCTGGCGAGCTCTGCTCCTCCTCCGAGGGAAGGGAATGCTAATGCGTGGTGCTACGCGGGACAGATAGGAGCGCAGTGCGAGGCTGGCCTTCGCTCAGCGATAACATGGCTTAGCAGCACATTCAGCGGCACTGAAGAGCCAGTAACTCTCCCCCACTGGTGAGACCACGGATCCGTTTCCACAATAGTGCAGTGGGGATGCACTTTAGCACCTCATTACCCAGAAATGCAGCACTGATGCCAAGCGGGAAGAAGGAAGTTAATACAGGTGCATACTCCCTGGATGAGATCCACATTGTTTGAGCCAGAAGTCACCCTGGCACAGTGTATACCACAACACACCAGGGAGAATATCAGACTCTGCCACGATACACTATGGACTGCATGTGGGAAATTAATCTAAAGGCAAGAAATTGGTCAAAGGTGCACCAGAGTCACAACGCGTGCGATCACTCCGGGCCCGCCACATACTAAGAACAGTGCTGCTTGGAAGGGGGGTGGACGTGAACAGTTTCTAAGAACCTCATCTCAATTACAACAAGCCACGAGTGACTAGCTCCAGCACTCCCAACATGCAAACTGTAGGGGATGTGAACAAAAAAGGGGCTACCCAGGACCCAAACAGTTTCGGGAGGGGCTCTCCGAGAACAGGGGAGAGGCCTGGACGGCCTGACTAGCAGAAACAGGAGATATAACTCCTGACTCACAACAACATGCCCTATTACACACCGGATATCCCTCCCTCGGCAGCAAACCAGGGGCAACAGCGAAACTGCGCCATCTGATCAGGGCAGGTGGGTACAACGCACTGAGGGGGAGGTAGTAATGTGAACGAGGGGAGAAGGAGAACAACCCTTGGAAACTCATGGAAGATTACCATAGGCCGTGCCAGCAGGGTCGGGGACCCCCAGCCAGTACGGTGCACATGAACGTAAGAAGGGTCGGCCAAGGCTCAGATCACTGCCAGAATTGGACTAGCACATAGGAGAATGTTGGAGTGGGGAAAGTTTGCCCGACTGGTGACACAGTTGAAATAACACTAGAAAATCCAGTTCTGATACTTGAGGGGTACCTGTCACTCTGTAATGCAGCCTTGGTTGACAAACCAGGATGCTTGGCCAAAGTAAAAGGGAGAAACCAAGGATTACCAGCTCAGCACAAAACGCTGTACCCTAATTCCACCCGGCAATCCCCCAACCCCACCACGTAAGCTCAAGGGTAGTGGTGATGTCCATGTCCAACAAAGGGAACAAGCAGCAATCCAAACTGCACTTCAACACACCCTCTCAGACGAAAACTAACAAAGCAATGGAGGACCCTCCGGAAACACAGAATCAAACAGCACCCCAGGATCCGGCGGGCGCATTCCAAGACATTAAGGTGATGTTTAACCAAATGCAAAATATTATACAGTCATTGGATGGGAAAATGGACACCCTCACTTGCAAGGGCAACCACATGTAGGTCTGCCTGGACAAGCACACAGAAAGATTGGATGAAGTAGAAAGGAGAGTGTCCGCTGTGAAGGATGGATCCACGTTGACGGCCAGGGAGATGATACTCGTACAACAGGCGCTGAAGGAGCTTACAGACAAGCAAGATGACCTGGAATTTAGATCATGCAGGAACAATTAAGAATAATCGGGATCGGTGGAACAGACGAACATGGAGCCACTTGGATGTTACGCGAGGCATTAGGACCGGAGGGATTCTCACCCATGAACATTGTGCAGAGCGCACATCGGAGACCTAGTGGGAGGAAGCCAATCCCAGGGGCACCACCACGCCCGATTATAGCCTGCATGTTAAATTATCAGGACAGGGACACCGCCCTTCCCAATGCACAAGAGAAAGGGATGGTGCCCTACAAATGAGATGTGATTCGACTCTTTCCGGACTTTTCAGACAAGGTGCAAGCCTCCAGATGGACATACACCGAGGTCCAGAAGCAACTACGTGAAAGGGGCATTCGATACACCATGCTATTTCTGGCCAAGCTACGTATTGAGCACAAGGGTCGTGCAATCTTCTTTCAGATGCTGGAAGAAGCCAACGCATATTTGGATCTGCAACCACAGAAGCCCCGACAACGGGGAAACAATGGGTGAAGACAGACCCTGAGACACATATCCTTGTTAAAGCACGATGCGGGGAACTATCCGTGGGTTGAATTTGAGAATGTCGGGTGGTAACCATGAATCCATATATGTATATGGGGAGGGCTGGACTTCTAGCTGTCCCTGAAGCAGAAGCTCAAATTATGTGTGTGTTTGGGAGAAAGTTACAGCTGATGAGTTGAGGGGGATCAGCGGAGGGAGGGAGGGGGGCACCTTCGGGACATGGTTAGTTGCAGGGATATGGGGGAGATCAGGGGGGAAGTGGGGATGTGTACTGACAAACTGGGGGAGGGGGAGGTTCAGTAGGAGTGCCACATTTTACATATGCGGTGCAGAGCTTACACAATACGACCAGAAGAGAGCAGGTTGGACAACAGGTTTGGTGGCTTGGACTCTTGGAGACACCTATGTACTATTAGGCGGCGATTGCATCACTTAGCTTGATCACCTGGAATGTTAGGGGACTGAACTGCCCCATAAAATGCAGGAAGGTCCTGTTGTATATTGAACATCATCAGGTTGGGATTGCATTCTTGGAAGAGACCCATCTAATACCAGAGGTGGAGTCCAAATTTGGGGCTGTCATAGGTACTTTTCATGATACTCGTCATATGCAAGGGGTGTAGGTACCCTTATACATAGCTAAATTGGATTCTGCCAGACCACTGTGATTAAGGATAAGGAGGGGAGGGCTCTTGTAGTCCAGGGAACCATCCAGGTTAAACTATGTACGTTGGTTAATTATTATGGCCCGAATCAAGATGTAGTAGATACACTGGATTGGATAGATCAGCAGCTGGTGAAGCTACCATCCGGGGTAGTAATCTGGGCTAGTGACTTCAATGCAATTATGGACCCCACATCCGACTGAACAGGTGAAACCAACCGGATGGGAGGGAGGGGGACAAGCAGGGTGCAAGGCATGGCTCTTACATGGGAAGTCGAAGATGTTTGGAGGATCAGAAATAGGAATGAGCAGCAATATACATGCCACTCTGCGCCCCATAACACAGCGTCACGGCTGGACTTCTTTCTAGTGCCACATTCACTGCTTGAGCACATGCGGGAAGTGAAGATCCTTGCACGCACCCTGTCATATCACGCCCCTGTAGTATTGGCTATTGAACTATTGGGCCGGGTGAGGCGTAGACCCCCAACCCCCCTGGTGATTCAAGAGCGAAGGCCTCACAGACACAGTGTTTCGGGAAAGTTTAACGACAGCCATAGACAATTCTTTTCGAGAACAAGGCGGAGTCGGTGAAATCTGCGGGGACATTGTGGGAATGTTTTAAATGTGTCATTAGAGGGGAGTGTATATCCAAAGAACCAGGGATACTAAGGCAGATCAGAAGGGAACTGGCAGCTAAGAAGAGCGATATACAAGCAAAGCAGACAGCTGCCACCACCCTTTGAAATCAGGAACAAGCAGAAATTCTCCCGCTATTACAAGACTTTGAGACGCTGGCACTCAAGGAGGTTAAATATATCAGGGGCCAGGGATGGACATATATTGGAAGGGACAAGCATTTGTGATGTCATGTTTGATGTCATGGATGTTCGTTTTAGCAGTGCACAGTGGTGGCGCAAATTATGGTTGCTTAGGTTACTGTAACTGGCGAATTTCTGTTTTTATTTTTGTTTTACTTGTAACCATAATATGGATAGGTTGTTATTAGTGCAAAGTAAGTGTAATGTTTCTTTCAAGTACTTGTTGCACTGAATTTGGTAGGTTTTTCTTAAGGCAACTGAAACATATCGTCCCTTTAACAACCTTTTTTGTCAGTGAATGTCAAAGCTTTTTAGTAGTGCAACTTACCCATAACGTCTCTTTAGCAGTGTTTTTTGTGAGTGAATTGCATAGGTTTTTACTAGTGCAACTTAACCATTTTATAAAAAAAAAAAAATGTAATTGATTTTATGCAAACAAAACAACAAAAACCAAACAAGCAGCATAATCATAACAGTTCCATTACACATCGAGTCGTCTTAATCACTGCTCCTCACTACCCCTCCCTCCCCCCGTGAGCCTATTTGTCACTCTTATTCAATGTTTGGCACTTGTGGCCGGGTTTCGTTCTCTTCGGAGTCTGTTGGATCTGATATTACTCCAAACAATTCTGCTATTAGCGTTTTCCAAGCCAACAGGGTGCCCGCCTCCCCTTCATCAGCCCGGCTACTCGCTTCTTGCCATGCCACCGTTTCAGCCTCCACCCATTTCTGCAAGTCCTTCCACCAAACATCCACCTTGGGTTTGTGGCATTTCTTCCACCCCATGGCGATCCTACGTTTCGCCAGCACATACGCCAGATTTCTCAGTTTCTCAATATGCCTGAGTTTCCGTGGCCTAGGAAACCCGCCCAACAAGCAGGCCCAGGCCGTGTCTGTGACAAGAGTAACCCCTTTATCAGCCAGTTTCTGCGCTACTTCTCCCCAAAAACACCTAATGATGGGGCACGACCAAAACATATGTGTCATGTCAGCGTTCTCCAGGTTACATTTAGGACACACTTGTATTCCAGCGTTTCGGAACTTAGATATCCTCAAGGGGGTCATGTATGCCCTATGCGTTACATACAGCTGTATTTGTTTTATTCTGGCATTCCTAGACACTTTTTTGTGGTAGCCCAGGGCACGCTCCCACACCCCATCCTCCATCGGGGCCCCCACTTCCGCCTCTCACTCCAGTCTCAGATGTGTCAAATCTTTCCCCGCCTTAGCCATCACCATCTCATACAGTCTTGAGATCTCATGACCTCCTTCGGATATATCGTATATTGCTCCCAAAACTGCATCTGGTTCTTCTATCAAAACTGTCTCTGGCCAGGTGTTCTTAATCATCCGTACCAACCTAATGTACGTGACATATTGGCCCGTGTGTAGCCCCGCCTCTTCAATGAGTTCTATGAATTCCTTAATGGATCCCTCTTGCCAAACGTCGCCTAGCATTGCCAGCCCCACCGATTCCCAGTATGTCCTAACAATCACCCTCAACTGATTATCCCCTCCTGCCAAAGCAACCAGCGGTACCTGCGGGAGGCACGGGCATGGGACTTCCATCAAACGACAAGCCCTACGCCAAACTTTCCATCCAAGCCTAAACATCGCAGGATGCCCCTTCATTTTGGTATCAGACAGCCAAATCATTTCTTTCAAATAAAACGGGGCGCAGTCCTGTCCAAGCACCCTGTGCTCAGGGGTCACTTCATCAGAAAGCCACTTAGCTACATATTGTAACTGTCCCGCCAAATAATAAGCCTCAAAATGAGGCAGTCTGATACCTCCTTTTTCATAAACGTTCTGCAATTTCCAAAACGCCACTCTGTTTCGGGTACCGTGCCACAGGAAATCCCTACACATGCTGTTCAATTTACTAAAAAACTTCTTGGGTATTATGTATGGGATATTACTAAAGTAATGCAGGAGGCTGGGCAGAACTACCATCTTAAGCATAGCCCCCGCCCCATCATCGCCAAGGGCAATCTTGCCCAGAACTGCATGCTGTTCCTAATTTTCTCGACGGCTACTTCCGTATTATGTCAGTGTTCTTCTTCCACCGTGTGATATACATCTACGCCCAAGTAACGAAAAGAGCTAGTTGCCCATGGTACCTGTAGCACCGGTAGTCTATCTACAGGGGTCCCCTTATAACTACCCAGCGGGAATATGACAGACTTTTGGGGGTTCACCGATATGCCCGACAACTCTGCATACCTTTCCATCACCTCAAGTATGTATAAGAGATTTTCTTCTGGGTATTGCAAGTACAGCAGGAACACGCCGCTCGGCAGCGTGTGGCTGGTCTTTAAGATGTTAGAGAGTCACGTGATGGTCACGTGACCGGCAGCAGTCTCCGCCCCCTGCGGGGAACGAGCGTAGGACAGCAAGAGTCTCCTGACTCGTAGTGCTGTACAGGTAAGAGAATAGCAATGCGAACGCAAGTTCGTTTTTCAAAATAAACTGATCAGCTGTAGCAGCAGTACAGCAACAAGTACAGCAACAAATCATCTGCGTACAAGGATATCAAGTGTCGTTCCCCTCCTACCTCAATGCCTATCGCATCATACTGTGCCCTAAGGCATATTGCCAGAGGTTCCAGGGCTAAGATGTAAAGCATCGGAGACCAGGGGCACCCTTGTCTGGTGCCTCTACCAGGTTGCCATCTCACGGATATCACCGCTCCAGTTCGGACCCTGGCAAGCGGCTCACTGTACAACATTTTAGCCCATCTGATATAGCCTGGCCCCATACCATACCCTTCCAAAGCAGCCAATAGCCACGACCACTTGACCGAATCAAAAGCTTTAACTGCGTCTAGAGACACTATCGCCATCTCACCCTCGTTCTTACTACCCCATTCGACCACCCGATGGAGTCGCCTATGGTTGTGTGTTATGTTCCTGTTCGGGACATAACCCGTTTGATCAGGATGTATGAGTCTACCAATCACTTTCTGCAGTCGATTTGCTAGGACAGCCGTGAGAATCTTGCTGTCCTGATTTAGCATTGACAAAGGCCTGTAGGAACCACATCTATGCTCCGGCTTATTGGGCTTGGGCAGCGGTATTATAATCGTCTCTCTGAGTGACTCAGGCAACCGTCCTATCTCAAACGCTTCATTAAGCATGTCCAGCATTGGGGGGAGGATTTCCTCCCGATATACTTTATAGAATTTGCTGGGGAACCCATCTGCTCCCGGGGTTTTACAGGTAGGCAACTGCTTCACAACCTCCTCTAACTCCTCCAACGTGATTGGCTCATCTAACTCCTCCCTCTCCTCTTCACTTATCTTGGGCAGCCCTATGTCTTCTAACGTCTCGATTATCCTGCGTTGGTCACCCATCTCATCATCTCCGTACAGCACTCTGTAATATTCCACAAATTCTTTGTTAACCCCCTCTTGCGTGGCCACTTCCTCCCCGTCCTCCCTAATAATGGTCCTAACCGGAGACCTAGGGGTCTCGCTTTTGTATAGCCAGGCCAAAAGGCGGCCTGTCTTATCTCCCCTCGCGTGCTGCCTCTCAACATATTTCCTATAATTGAGATTGCAGAGTCTTTCCCAGTGCCCTGCACATTGTTGCTGTAGTTGGAGTACCAGCTCCGTGTCTACGTCACCGCTCTTCAATGCAGTTTCTAGCTCGGTTTCCGTCCTCTGCAGGTCAGCCAAGACCCCACCCTGTAACCCTCTTGACTTAGCAATGGCCGCCCCCCGCATCACCACCTTAAAAGCTTCCCATAATGTGCCCGCGGAATCAACACTCCCAGTATTCTCCTCAAAGAAGTTAGTAATCTCTTCCCTTATATCTTCTCTAAAGACTGGATCTTTAAGCGCCTCCACTCGGAGGCGCCATGTAGGGATCTTCGCCCTCGGGGGGCAATATTGCCAATCCGAGGATCAGGGGCCAGTGATCCGAGAGGACACTAGCCCTATATTCGATTTGGGTAATCTCAGACATCACATCTGCTGTAGCAAAGACGTAATCTAGCCTAGTGTCCAGTTGATGCGGGGCTGAATAGTGCGAGTATTGCCTTTCAGTGGGATGTTTCATCCTCCACGCATCTGTAAATCCAAAATCAGTTAGAAGTGTCTGCAACGCTCTCACCGCTGGGCCATGCTTACCCACCTTGCCATCTGATCTGTCCACCACAGGATCCAACACACAATTAAAGTCCCCACCTCAGATCACCGCGCTCCCTATACACGTACTAAGATTGGTACACAGGGCTCTGAAATATGCTGCTGTGTTTTGGTTGGGGGCATACATGTTTACTATGCATACCTCCCTGCTCTCCACCAGCCCTCGCAATATCGCCATCCTTCCATCAGTTTCAACTACCTCTTGTATCGATTTGAATGGGACATGCAGTGCCACCCAAATTAACACACCCCGGGCGTATGCAGAGTATGGCGAGCCCACTACAGTCCCTCTCCACTTTCTCTTAACCAAGTCCAACTTCTCTTGCGTCAAGTATGTCTCCTGTAGTAGTGCGATATCTATCTTCTGCCTTTTCAGATACATCATGATCTTGTTTCTTTTCAGATAACTGTTAAGGCCCCTGACGTTCCACGTTATTATCCTGAGGTCCCCCATAGGTCGTTAATAAGCACCCTCTCGATCCTCCGCCGATTCCACCCCTTCTTGCACCGCAAGTACAACATGCTGATTCCTTCAAATAGGCTCAAAACAAAACTTAAACTCCCCAAATCCACACACACACACTCAACTTCCCATCCCCCCACCTTCTTCCCCCCCACCCCTCCCCCAACAATACCCTCCCCAACCGTTGCCCAGCTCCATTCCTGGATCTCAGGCACCCCCACATCTAGCCCTGCCTAGCACAAGCTTCTACTCAGGGCTCAGTAGGGTAAAGCCACCCTAATGGCCGCTGAAACTAATAATCTATTGGGGTAGGTCGTCCACGTTTTGTTGCTCCTTTCAACAAAAAAAAGTTACGCATACAGATGCCATACAGTTACCAATTACAGTTACACTCACTATAGTCCAGTCCAAGTCGAGCACCGTGCTCAGATTGTGTTCAAAGTTCAGTCAGTTACAGTTTCTTTGTACACTCAGGGTCCTCATCCCGCTCACTCTAACAATGTCCGTGTTTGCAAAATCTTCATTTGGTATGATCCTGCCGATCACTATCCGCTTCTTGTTCCGGGCAGCCTTGCAGATCCAGCCATGTGACAACATCCTCCGGGGTATCAAAAAATAGCGCTTTGTTCTTATGCAGCACTTTCAGTCGTGCCGGATACAGCAGCATATATTTGACTCCCGCCGTCCTCAGCCTTCTTTTGACGGCGACATAACTGTACCTCTGCCTTTGCACCAGTATCGTATAGTCAGGGTATGCTGTGATGTTGGTGGATGCTCTCGCTATCGTGCCGCCCTTACGAAAGTATTCGAGGATCTTCTCTCTGTCCCTGTAATTCAGGATCCTCACAATGATCGGTCTTGGCGGGGCCCCCGGCCGGGGTTTCCTCATTAGGGCGCGGTGCGCCCTCTCAACCGTAAATCCCTGCGAAAGATTCCCTGCTCCGATCCCTTGCAGGATCATGTTTTCCACATAGTTTGTGGGGTCTTGGCCTTCTTCCCCCTCCGGAAGGCCAACCACGCGAACGTTGTTCCTCCTCGCCCTTCCTTCCGCCTCTTCCACACGATTTTCCAGGTTGGCGACCTGTTGTTTTAAGACATGAATCTCTTTCGCATTGCTCGTGCTAACATCGGTGTTAATCTTCACCCCACTTTCCAGACCGCTGGTCCTTTCTGCAAGCGCCCTGACAACTTGACGTAGCAGGGTGAGTTCCGTACCTACAGCATCGATCTTGTTCTCTAGATCTGTGCGTAGGTCCGCCATTGCCAGGTCCCATTTGGCACACAGTCCCGTTATGGCCTCCAGGATCTGGTGCTTGTCCCCTTCGGGGGCGTCCTCTGCAGGGGTCGCGGCCATGCTCTGCACCGATGCTGAGGGGGTCCACTGCGTTTTCGTGAAAGCCTCCATCGTGGGTTGCTTAGCCTTAACTCTCAACCCTTTAGCCGACATGGCGCTGCCCTTTACTCCTGTACGACTCCACCTTAGTGCAGCTGTTGCCCTGTCCTTGGTCCGACAATGGTCTGGCTCCCAGGTCTCCTAGCTCACATTCGAGATGGCACTACGAATTGTTTTACGGGTGGGCTATGGCCTCACACTCCTCATTCAACTCCCGTAGGCCTTGTCGCCCAAGCATCCAATGTTATCTCTTCCTGCGGTCAGATCGCCGAAGCTCCATTAACGTGTGCCAGGCCGGGCTCTCTCATGGTGCTAGTTCGAACACCCTGCCATATGTCCCCTTTGTACTATTCCTCCAGGCAATTCTCGCAGCCATGACCCGCAGTTCCGGGGGATCAGTTTTGTTTCTCCTCTGAGGCCTCTCCTTTGTTAGCCGCCATCTTGGTGCTGAAGCGGTCACACAGCCGTACCAACAAAAACATGTATATCTCACGATTCCCCGGGACTATTAGCTTCTCCAACGAACTTCACTTGGCGTGCGGCTTCCGACACCTGATCCCCAAAGTTCTAGGCGCTCGTTGCAGTTTCAACGGGTAACTTTGGCAAAATTAGAGTCGGATCATCAGGAGCTCCTCACGCAGCACGTCCTATTCCATGGCCAGCTAGCCACGCCCCCTAGTGCAACTTAACCATAACGTCCCTTTAACAACGTATTTTGTCAGTGAATATATATATATATATATATATATATATATATATATATATATATATATATATATATATATATATATATATATATATATATATTTCTGAGGCTTGTGGAATCTGCTTAGATTACATGCTGTGCATAGGCCGGCATCTATTGGAAGCTGCAGAGTATTACAGTTGTTGTTTTCAAAACTCGAAAAGGGACGTCGACAGGGCATGCCAGTAATACTATCCCTAGTGTGACGTCCACTGTACCCATGACCCCTCACGCGTCGAGGTCCCTCCGTTTCTTTCCGCCATATTAGTCGGGCACGTATAAAGAAGTTCCTTTCGGCGATAAGCCATTGTATTTGTATAATTACGATAATTTTTCTTTCTATCCTTTCTTCGACTGCTCTAACACCACGCTGAGGAAAGAGAAAGAATACTGCAGTCGGAGACCATCGCAACGGACTGTATGGCCTTGGAAGGCCGCCCCGGGCCTTGGAAGGCCGCCCGGGCCTCGGCCCAGACAGAAGGGAGAGAGGGGGAAGACCATTATTAGGAGGCCATTTTAGAATGCATATTCTCCCCTTCCTACACTTTGTTCGCCCAGCTGCCATTCCCTTTACTCAGAATTGTGGAAAACACTCCATTTAAGTTTCGCCCTAAGTGCAACCGTAAATTCCCCTGTGTGGACAAACATTTAGTTTGCAACTTGTGTCTCCCGAGAGACCACGTCGAAACGTCTTGTCGAGCGTGCAGGCTCTTGAAGCCTAAGACGTTGAAGGACCGTTCCACTAAGCGCTGGGCCCACTATGCCAGGCAACTCGAGGCCATGGACGTAGAAGAAACCTTCAGCGATGGCAGCGGCGCCGCACTTTTGGACGACGAGGTCACCGAAGTAGCTTCAGCTACCCAAGCGCAGGCCCCCGACCCCGTAGGACAGGCCGCCAGCTATGTTGTGGGGACTACACCCGGCGGCGGGAGCGCTTCAAAAGCACACACCACAAAAAACACAAGTCCCAGTCGACATATGAGTCGAATACTCGACAACGTTAAACACCCCGTGAACGGTCCACCAAGTCCTGATCCTCTGGGCAATCTCGTTAAAGATCGCCACACAACAGGGTTAAGACGTCAAAAGACGGCAAGGGTGTTGCACGAAAAACACCTTAACGAAGGTCGTTCGTCCGTGGACGTAACCTCGGCCTCAACACTCGAAGTTCGACGTTCTTCATCTAGTAAAACATGAAGTCCCAAAAAGTCTGTTACACACTCCTCTGGGCCCCATGGTGGGGAAAAACACCATAAGAAATCCTCTAAGACCCCTCATAGGGACAAGAATCCCACTAGGGACAGGTCTTCACAAAAGGGAATTTTATCCACGCCCATAGAAAAACCTAAAGACTCTAGGCCAAAGCTTATACATCCCCCTAATGAAGACATGGGTATTCCTGACACTGTAATCCCAAGTTCAAAGGAATGGTGTTCGCAAGATATCTACAGAGTTATGTGACGAATGACCTTAATGGCAAATTTCTTTGAAAACAATCCAGATTGCCTTCAAAGCTTTCAGACCACCCATCCCACCTCAGCCCCTTCTGGCTCTCAACCTTCTGTCTCTCAACCCTCTACCAAGAGGGCTTGTTCTGATGTCCCTGCACAGTGCAGAATTATAGATCTATATGACCCTGAAATAGATCCAGAAGACCAGGATGATCTTTCATTTGTAGAGACCTCTGATCCTCAAATTATTGATGAGGACACAGACAAACTTTATTATGGGGACAATGAGTACCCAGGCCTGGATGCAGACATGTATTCCATAGATTCTCCTATTAATCAGGACCCTCCAGTGGTAGATTCCCCTGTAGACAATCAACCCCTCCTCAACGAAGTCTTAACCGTAGCGGCAAAACATTTCCGCATTGACACACGGGAGGTACAGGAGGACAGAGACTTTGCTGAACAATTGTTGGGAGACAAAAAGACAGTAGGGCAGTTTATCCCACTGCTAAAATCTGTGCAATGCAGAATCCAACCTTCTTTGGAGGCACAGAATCTCACACGGGCTGTTAACCCGCGTGTGGAAAAACTGTTCCGGCCTGCACCTTCAGACCCCCTATACATAAGAGGCCAGTTAAAACCAGACTCTTTGGTGGTTACCACCACACGAAAGAGAGCAGGCACACCCCTTGCTTCCTCCAAGGCTCCTCCGGATAAGGAGAGCAATAAAATATATGCAATGGGCAGAAAAGTAGCCTCTTCTGCAGCCTACCAGGCAAGAATTGCGAATAATGCTACACTTTTGGCAAGTTACAACTGCCATAAGTGGGAGGAGGTTTCTGCGTTACTCTCATCTGCACCTGAGCCACTTAAATCTCAGTTAGCTCAGGTGGCAGCAGACGGAAGAGCTGTGTCTACTTGTCTCCTCAAGTCAAATTTTGACGCATATGACAATGCAGGGACAGTTATTGCAGAGGGCACTATTATAAAGAGGCATGCATGGCTTCGCCAATCAGGCTTCAGGCCAGAAACACAGGCCACCTTAATTAATATGCCAGTGGAACCTGATGTGCTTTTCGGCAAGGCTGTAGAAGACGCACTTAAGACAGCAAGGGATGAGTATGACACTCTAAAGTCCTTAAGTCAGGTCACAAACAAGCCCACGAGGCAAAGAGGTAACAGAAATTTTTGCTGCTTTCGGGACCAACATTCTCACAGGGGATCGGGATACAACCAAGGCCAAGGTTTCTATCAAAACAACCAAGGACAAACCTTTCAGGGCTATCGACAAGGACAACGTAGAGGTCGTGGTAATCTGGGCAAGGGCCCGGCTCGAGGTGGCACCCTTCCTCAGAGCAAGTGACATTCCGCTCCAGGTACCCTCCCATGCATCTCCAGTAAGAGGACGCATTTCCAACTTCACACACGCATGGGAGGGTATCACCTCGGACAGATCGGTGCTGTCAACGGTAGCAGGGGGCTACTGCATAGAACTTCAATGTCCTCGCGATCACCCCCGAGATAAAAGGTCCACTCAGAGGAACATCAGCAGATCCTTCTAGAAGAAATAACAGCGCTTCTATTAAAGGATGCCATAGAAGTGGTCCCAGCCAACCAGGTAAACAGGGGTATTTATTCAACTTACTTTCTTGTGGCAAAAAAAGATCGAACAATGCGCCCAGTATTAGATTTGAGGCCTGTGAACAAGTATGTCAAGACACTAAAGTTCTGCATGACTACGCTACAAGAGGTAATCCCGCTCCTAAAAAAGGGGGATTACATGGCAACACTGGATATGAAAGATGCCTATTTTCATATTTCAATGTTCTCAGCGCACAGAAGATTCTTGCGTTTGAAGATAGCGAACAAGCACTGCCCTTTGGAATAGCCTCTGCTCCTATGTGGGCAAGACAGCCGTGGTATCCACATCTGCGCAGACTGGCAATGTGCAAACCCATCAAACTCCTGTGCCAGTACAACCTACTCTCCCAGCACTGATTACTAACCGTGCACCCACAACCACACTCTATGAACTTGGCAGCATGGCTCCTGAAGTTATAGAGTTCGGACATCTCAATCTAGCGCAGAGATGTATGGATATCTTGAAAGAGTCAAGAAAACCGAACACGAGGCACTGTTACCATGATAAATGGAAACGATTCATAATTTGGTGCCAGAATAAGCAAATCAACCCCGTTGATTGTACTCCTTTTAATATTCTAACCTATATGCTCCACTTACTGAATGCAGGGTTAGTGTTTAACTCGCTAAATGTACACCTGGCGGCTTTGTCAGCCTACACCACTTCCCATAACAAGGTCTCATGGTGGAATGTACCAGTCGTCAAAGCATTTATGGAAGGGGTAAAGAGACTCCACACTCCAATTTCTAACCCACCGCCAGGTTGGGACCTTAATGTGGTACTCGCTAAGCTCATGGGACCACCCTTTGAGCCCATGCACAAGTCTAGTCTCAAACACCTGACTTATAAAACTGACTTCTTAGTAGCCATCACTTCCATAAGAAGGGTCAGTGAAATCCAAGGTCTGTCAGTGTAGGATCATTTCTTTATTATACATAAGGACAAACTGGTTTTACGGACTCACCCTAGGTTCTCACCTAAGTCCATTTCCAAGTTCCATGTTAACCAGTCTATTGAGCTACCAGCTTTCTTCCAGGAACCCAAAAGCTCTGCTGAGGTAAAACTCCACACATTAGATGTGAGCAGGGCGGTCCTCTGCTATGTAGACAAGACCAGACCGCTAAGAAAAACAGATCAACTGTTTGTCTCCATAGCGCCAGGCAGAGAAGGAGATTGCATCTCTAAAAATGCCATCTCTAGGTGGATAGTCAGATGTATCCACCTGTGCTATTCCCTATCAAATAAGACACTGCCTTTTATGCCAAGGGCCCACTCCACTAGAGGTACTGGAGCCACTCTAGCCTTCATTGCAAATGTCCCCTTAGACAGTATCTGCAAAGCAGCTACATGGAGATCTATACATGCTTTCACTCAGCACTACTACATTGACACTCATTCCAAGACAGATACACAAGTGGGACAAGCGGTTCGAAGACAAGACATTTATTCGCTCTTGAACTTTCTCACATCCCACCTCCTTCTTTCACTGCTTGCTAATCTATGCACTGCATGTGATCTAAGCACATTCCACAAGCCTCAGAAGGGGGACATTACTCACCGTAATCGTATTTCTGATGCTTGTATCTGCTTGGATTCACATGCGACCCACCCTTCCTCCCCTCAGAGAGAATGTGCATGGATGCTTATGAGCTTGTCTATACGTATCCGCTTGGATACAACTATACTCATGCTACCTCATGTCAGGAAAATAACAATCTGAGGGACCTCGACGCGTGAGGGATCATGGGTACAGTGGACATTGCACTAGGGATAGTATTACTGGCACGCCCTGTCAACGTCCCTTTTCGAGTTTCCAAAACAACAACTGTAATACTCTGCAGCTTCCACTAGATGTCGGCCTATGCACAGCATGTGAATCTAAGCAGATACAAGCATCAGAAATACGATTATGGTGACTAATGTATCATATATACTATATGTCTGGGATCCAAATGCAAATGGAATGAGCAAAGCCCAATAGTAAAATATCTAACGGTTGAAACACTTGTGTATAGGCGCGATATAAATAAAATATCATATATATATATATATATATATATATGCACAGCATGTGAATCTAAGTAAATACAAGCATCAGAAATACGATTACGGTGAGTAATGTATCATATATATGAAGAATCCGGAGCTCCAGCTCCGCGAGTAGGAGAGCCGAGCGTGGCAGCAACAGGGACGCTCTGCCAGCTGAAGAGACCTGAGACCACCCGCGGCTTCCAAGGTCAGGAAAGGGTAAAACCGATGGCTTGGCCATTGAGGGAGCTGGAGGAGCTGAAAACCCACAAAAACACATCCCGGAACTTTGTAAACCACGCAAACACATCCCCGAAGAGCACAAGGCGATACAAGTGGCATTATATTTGATACAAACTTTGTGAACAACGTAAATACATCCCGGAGAGCACAAGGGGATGAAAGCAGCATTTCACAGAGTGATGAGAACTTTTTAAGCAGATAAACACATACCAAAGTCTACAAAAAGATAACAAGAGAGAGAGTACCCAAGCTGATATCAACACTAGCAACACGCCTATTTGAGAGAGTAAATGGCAGTAGAGCATACACGGTCTGTCAAAGTGGACACTAGGTAAAGGAGGGCAGGAGATATTGCAGAACCAGAGCAACAGGGTCTAGGACCCACATGAATGTGGCGGGGAATCCCCGCCAGCGTGCAGCAGTGTCTGGGACCCAAATGGAATGGGCAAAGCCCAATAGTAAAATATCGAAGTTTGAAGACACTCGTCAGTGCAGAGATAACTACAACCAGTGGGTTGGATCCCAGAAACAGTAGCGGAGACCCTGACTAGAAAAGGAGAAATAAAACAGGAAACCCAGCGACAAAGCAAACGTCTTTTGGGACTAAAATGTTATAAAGCCAAGTCTGGCAGGGTAGTGAACCAGACTCTATATAACTTAAGGAAGTCTACGGTCAGGTCCTGATAAAAGACCGGAGAAGTTAATTTTGTTTAAAGGACAGGAAAATGTTTTCCCTCCAGAGTTTCGGGGAACTGTTATTTATTTTAATTTTTTTCAGTAAAGGTTTCTCCTCTATCCAGAAGACTGAGGAACAGTGTATTGCTTACGGAAAAGGTTCACCTCCAGGAGAAGGGAAAACTGTGTTTTGTGTAAAGATTTAGCAACTCAAATGGAGAAAGAGGATCCCTCTAGACGGGAGAAGAACAGTTTTGTTTAAATGGACAGAGGAAAAAGTGGAGCAAGAAAGGGGTCCCTCTATGAGTTTGAGATGGTGTTTTTTTGTGGATATCCGTGATGTTTTGAGAGAAAAGAAACAGTTGAGAAATGACCTTATTTTTTCGACCAAAAACCAAATTTCTGATGCTTGTTAATCTGCTTAAAATCACATGCTGTGCATATGGTCCGACATCCAGTGGTAACCACGGAGTATTGCATCTTGTCTTTCGAGGACCGAAAGGGGACGTTGATATAGGCGTGTCTGTAACACTATCCCTATCGTGACGTGTAGTGTACCCAAAACCCCTCACGCACTGAGGTCCCTCAGATTTTTTTTTTCCGCCCAGATAACTGGTCGCCCTATAGAGGAGCTCTTCATAAGAGACATTGTTTATCTTTATACCAACTTTGTCGGTTATTTCCCCTTAAATCACTTCAACGATGGTGGATTTCGGCGCCTAAGATCCGGCGGCTTAGCCATCCACATGGGCGTGCCACTGGCCTGCCTACACAGTAGGGGAGAGTGTGGGGTCAGGGTGGCCATATCTTTCGTTATCTCTCCTCTTTTCCCACTAGGTCTGGTCATCTTTGTCTATACCTTTCGCTATGGAAAGGACACCATTTAGGATCTGCCCTAAGTGTAGGGTCAGGTACCCGTGGAAAGACGAGCACAGAACGTGTAATTCTTGTCTACCCCTAGAACACGACGAGAAGCGGTGTGCAGCTTGTAAGCTTCTTCGGCCTAAGACCCTTAAGGAGCGTTGTGTAAAGCGGTGGGCCACGTGCGGTATGTCGCGGGCTGAACCCTCTTCCCCCACCGCCACACCCGTCGAAAGTGACAGGGGCACTGATGATGACCAGACATACGTATCAGATGTCATCGACCTTGAGGCAGATGCTTCTAGGTGTGCCACGCCCATCTAGGCCTGACGTAAGTCTTGCTTCGGGGACAACACCCAGCGACAAGGGCGTACAGAAACCACGAAACACTAAGCACACAACCCCACCACCGATTTCGACGGTTCAGTGGAAAAAGGTGAAAGCGCCAACAGGACAGCCAAAAATGTCTACGGAATACTCTGATCTGGTAGATCAGCCTTCCCCGCATCCGTAGCAGCGTCTTGTGACTGGGCACTCCAAAAATAAGGGCGCTTCCTCTTAATCTGGTTTACTCACCGAAGCGCGATCATCCGATGCTCCGGCGCCCCCTAAGTCCCCGGTAAGCCCGAAACCTCCTACTAGTCCTCATAGCCTTTCCACAGGTGAAAAATTTACCGCTAGACCCTGTGATGCCACGGTAGGCGGTAAATCGACCGCTGACCCGTTGACTTATGCCGATTCGGCGAAGATTGATAGTATCGCAAGGATTACTTCGGCGGTTGAGCTGACGCCCAAGACCCCTTTGAAACGCATGGAGCGTGCCGCGGACAGGTCTAAAGACATGCCATGGTGCCCCAGTACTCGCGAAACCTACGAGGACAGTCGGGATCCTCTGTCCAACATCCTTGGGGACAAATTCCAATGCCAAAGAGAGGAAGACAAGGTTTTTCCACCTTTTGGGCCCTTCTGGTTCATCTAAGTGGACCAGGGAAAAGCTTGAAGGATGCATGGACCGTCTCGAAAAGGATTGTCTCGTGTTCTGAGCATCCTTCCCCTAAGAGATCTTGTGAAGACCCTCTTTTGGGGTCAGCTTCAAGTTTCCTGGAAAATCTTGACTCTCAACCTTTGACTTCTGTCCACCATGAAGATGTGGTCCAGATGGACACTTCCCAAGACATCTACGATGAGGAAGACCCACCCTTCCTGCAAGACTACACTGATGACAAGGTGGGTGCCATGGACAACTGGGAGGAAACCCAGCAAGTGGAGACGGAGCCATGGACACTCCCCACGCAAGATCAGGACACTGATGTCCTATGCCTGGATTCTCCTCCCAGCACTCCGGCCTGTCAGGCCTCGCCTGTAGACGATCAAATGGCCTTCAGTGCCATCTTAAGGAAGGCAGCAGAGCACTTTCAGATCACCACCCAGGAGGCGGTACCCAAACACGATTTTGTGGAGGACATTCTCAAAGAGAAAACCCCCTCAAGCCAAGCCATTCCCCTCCAGAACTCTGTTAAAAGAAGGTTGGCCCCCTCCCTGGTCATGCCAGCTCATACCCGGGCAGTGAATCCAAGAGTGGAAAAACTATTTCGGCCAGCTCCTATGTCCCTCAATATATTAAAGGCCACGCCACTCCGACTCCTCGGTAGTCACTACCACCCGGAAACGGGCAGGGGTATCCCTTGCTACGGGGAGGCACCTCCGGATAAGGAATCTAAAAGGTTGTACGCCTTAGGTAAGCATGTTACCTCGGCAGCTGCATACACCACACGCATAGCGAATAACACTGCGCTGCTTGCCAGTTATGCAGACGCACAATGGAACCTTGTACAAGAAGGTCTGCAGGAGGTTCCTGAACCCGCTAGGTCCAGACTTCTCACTATCGTGGCCGAGGGCAGGCAGATGAATCAGAATATAATCAAAAACACTCTGGCCACTGCTGAGACGGCAGGCAGGTCCCTGGCCCAGGGCACACTACTCAAGCGGCATGCTTGGCTCCGCAACTCGGGGTTCACAAACCCATAGAAGAGACCAATCTCTTCTGGAAAGCGGTCGACGATGCTGTGGAGACGGCCAAGAAAGAGCATGAGACTCTTAAGTCCTTACAACAAATAACTCAGAACCCCCCCACCCCCCGAAGTGGAGGCGGTTCTCGTCGGTCCTTTCAAGGGCAATCCTGTGCAGGTCAAAACAACTATAATACGGGAAACTGGAACTCTGGACAAGAATACGGAAGCCCTGCCAACTACCCACCTACAGGTGGTCAACGCAGCAAAGGCAGAGGCCCCGGCCCCAGAGGAGCCGCAGCCTCTTGTCAGAAATGACCAACAGATCCAGGTCCCCTCCCATGCCACCCCAGTCGGGGGACATTTACCATCTTTCCTCGTGGCGTGGGAGGGGATATCTTCAGACCATTGGGTCATAAAGACGGTCGCCCATGGGTACTGCGTGGAATTCACTCGACCACCACAGTTCAGACCGCCACGTTCACGACGCCTCTCGCCGTACCAGCTGCAGATCCTGAATCAAGAGGTGGAAGCGCTTCTGGGAAAGGATCCCATAGAAGCCGTCCCTATTCTTCAGGTAAACAAGGGTATTTATTCAGTGTACTTCCTTGTACCCAAAAAGGACCTCCCCATACGCCCTGTTCTAGACCTGCGCCCAGCAAAAAAATGTATAAAACCTCAAATGTTTCGTATGGTAACACTACCGGAAGTGATCCCTCTGTTGAAACAGGGGGACCACATGGCAACATTGGACATGAAAGATGCATACTTTCATATTTCAATGTTGCCAGCGCACAGGTAATATCTAAGGTTCATGATAGAGGACAGGCATTACCAATTCAAGGTGCTCCCCTTCGGCATTGCCTCGGCGCCAAGGGTGTTTACAGAGGTCCTGGCAGTAGTGGCAGCACACCTGCGCAGACTATCCGTCCCGGTTTCCCTTTACCTTGACGACTGGCTCATAACAGGGGGACTCTTGCGACACATGCTTTTTGAACACCCAGAAGACCATAGACCACCTATTCAGTCCGGGATTCTCTATCAACGAAAAGAAGTCGTCTAGTCCCCAGTCAAGTAAAACCATTTCTGGAGGCTCTTATCCAGACGAAGGACGACCTCGTCTTCCCCTCCTACGAGAGGGTTCAGAACATGCTTTGTCAGGTCACTCAATATGTAGCCAGTTGGGAGGTGACGGCTGCTATGTATGATGGCGTCATGCATAAACTTGGTTTCCCACATGCGCATGCGTCCCATGCAAGAGTGGCTCAGCAGCCAGTGGTGTCAGGCCAGTGGAAAATGGGAAGATCTGGTAGTTGTCTCGCCAGCCCTCGTTCTCTCTCTGCAGTGGTGGTCGAGGGAAAACCTCTTGGGGGGGGGGGGGGGGGGAGGGGGGGGGTGCTTCACCACCCCCGCAGTGGAAGCCACTCTCATGACAGACGCATCTCTCACGGGTTGGAGGGCTCACCTGTTTCAGCAGACAGCGCATGGAGTGTGGTCCCCACAAGTCGCATCCAACCATATAAATCTGATAAAGCTATTAGCAGTGTTCAAGGCACTGAAAGCGTTTCAGACTCAACTACAAGGGAAGACAGTTCTGGTTCTGACAGACAGCACCACAGCCATGTATTACCTAAACAAACAAAGGGGCACACACTCTCCAGGGCTATCCAAGCTGTCCCAAAACATTCGGATGTGGGCTCTCAAACACAAGATGTTTCTGTTGTCCCAACACGTTCCAAGGGAACTCAATCTTCTGGCAGACGTGCTCAGCAGAGATTTCTCACTGCTCGTAGAATACGAATGGCGTCTGCACGCAGACATTGTCTCCAACATCTTCGCAGAATGGTGCTTCCCAGAGATCGACCTGTTCGCAACTTAGGAGAACGCCCAATGCCAAGACTACGCCTCCTTGTACCCCCTGAACCGCTCCAAGGGGAACAGACTCTGGATAACATGGTCAGGGAAATTTGTTTACGCGTCCCCCCTGCTCAACAATATAGTGCACAAGATGCACCAGGAACCAGTCACCATGATATTGATATCCCCCATGTGGATCTGCCAACCCTGGTTCGCTCATCTAATGGATATGTCCCTCGGCCCACCAGTAAAACTACCCTGCCCGTACAACATGTTGCCTCAGGACAGGAGGGGGAGACCCTACACCCATGCCCACAAACTCTGAATTTAGCAGCCTGGCTCCTGAGGTCATAGAATTTGGACACCTTCAGCTCCGTCAGAGATGCATGGACATTCTCTGGGAAGCTAGGAAACCTAACACCCACTTTTGCTATTGCAGTAAATGGAAACACTTTGTCATCTGGTGTAATACCAAGGGCGTTGATCCCATCGATTGCTTGCCCACACACATTGTGCTGTACCTAACTCATTGGTTAGACGCATGACTGGTCTTCAATTCCCTAAAGGTTCATCTTGCTGCTCTCTCAGCCTACACCACATCACAACAGAAGGTGTCATGGTGGAAAATACTGGTTATTAAGGCCTTTATGGGAGGGGTTAAGAGAATCCATTCCCCCATTTCTCACCCAGCTACTGGATGGGATCTAAATGTGGTTTTAACCAGACTCATGGGATCTCCCTTTGAGCCAATGCATAAAGCAAGTCTAAAAGACCTTACTTACAAGACAGCTTTCTTAGTGGCTATCACTTCTATTAGAAGGGTTAGCGAACTACAGGCCCTTTCTGTTCTAGACCCTTTTGTTACAGTCCACAGGGATAAGGTAGTTCTGCGCACTCATCCCAGATTTGCGGCTAAATTCATCTCGAAGTTCCATGTGAACCAATCGATCAAACTATCCACTTTCTTCCAGAATCCCACTAGCATGGCTGAAAGAAGCCTACACACACTAGATGTGCGCAGGCCAGTCATGTTCCACCTGGAAAGAACGAAACCACTGAGAAAAACAAACCAATTTTTCGTTTCAGTGGCAGCTGGCAGAGAAGGGGATCCTGTCTCTAAATCAGCTATCTCAAGGTGGATTGTCAAATGCATCACACTGTGTTACACTCTTGCTAAGAGAGAACTGCCCTTCATGCCTAGAGCACACTCTACTCGGGGCACTGGGGCTTCCATAGCATTCATTGCAAATGTTCCCCTTGAGTCCATCTGCAAAGCGGCAACCTGGAGTTCTGTGCACACCTTTACAAAACACTACTGTCTAGATGCACACTCTAGATCTGACTCCCAGGTGGGACAGGCAGTATTAAGACATCTATTCTCTACTGTTCCTTCTCATAACCCACCGCCAACTCCGGATACTGCTCGCTAGTCTATGCACAGCATGTGATTCTAAGCAGATTAACAAACATCAGAAGACAATGCATTACTTAAAGTAAAAGCATTTCTTATGGTTGTATCTGCTTAGATTCACATGCGCCCACCCTGCCTCCCCTCTCGGGGTGGAAGGAACATAGACGTCTTACTACTTTCTCTCTTCATGTATTCACTCACAATAGCCTTGGGCTCCCTCATGGCAAAAAAATACAATCGGAAGGACCTCGGTGCATGAGGGATTTTGGGTACACTACACGTCACGATAGTGTTACAGACACGCCTATGCCGACATCTCCTTTCGGTGGCCGAAAGACAAGATGCAATACTCTGCGGTTACCACTAGATGTTGGACCATAAGCACAGCATGTGAATCTAAGCAGATACAATCAGCAGAAATGCTATTATGGTGAGTAATGCATGTCATTGGAGGTAAGCACAGGAGCCGGGAGGGGGCCTGAGTGAAATGGCAAAGGAAGACACTTCTTCGGGGTACAGAAAAAAATCAGCAACTTTCAAAAGGGCGTTTCAGCAGTACAGTACAATGAAGAAAATATGTTTCATGTTTGCTGAAGGATATGAAACTCTGGTAACAGTCTAGCAAACTGCACCTTCCGCTTCCTTCTATGCTCAGCTGCTGAGGGCTTTTGAATATAGTCGTGTATTGCCTCTAGCATCACTGGGCATATGTTTTCACTGATACCAGTGAATTGCAGAAGGGGGGGGTCCCTAGTTAAAGAAGAAGGCGCACAATCTGTTGTACCTATGAGCGTTGCTCATAGGTACAACAATGTAAGAGGCAATTAGAAGTGATTTTCTTTGACTGAGCTCCAAAGGAAAACTCAGTAAGGCTTTTCTTAAATTTTGTCTAGGCTTTGGTCAGGAAGGGTGATGTGAGGGGTCAGAAATGACACCGGACACAGGATTTCCATGTTTCCGGTTAAATACTTTTATTAAACTAAAAGGGGTTGGGAAGAGGCCTCTCTAACCCTGCTCTAAGAGGCATTTCCCTACCTAAACCAAAACTTAGGATCTGTATGTGTCAGGATGTCGAAACAAAACTATCCTGTGTTAAAAGTTCTAGTCTGACCCTCACGCTACAACCTAAAACTATGAAGTGAAAAGGGAAAATGTCTTTAAACTTGGAAGGTTCGGAATGGTGTTTATAAAGAATAAATGATTCAAACAAAAGTTCTTCAGAGAAGAAGATTCTTGGTTACAGAGGGTAGCTCCCTTTCTCTGGATTCTTCTTTGCTCCACGAGGTTCTTACATAAATAGTTTTGGGGCCTCTCAAGGATAAAAGGGGGGAGGGTCCTTTTCCAACAGGGTGGCCCCCTTCCCTTGGATTCTACTTTATTCCTTGAGCTTTTATACACCAAAGCTCCTTGGACCTTTCTTAGACCCACTACCACACTTGCATACAAAAACTGTTTGGTTTCACAATTTCAGATGGTGTGGTTTCATCTTTCTTGGTGGTTTCATCTTTCTTGGTTAACACAATCCTTTCCAATTGCCTGCTATATTCTCCTGCCAGGACATCTATTTTCACTCCCTTAAAATTGCCTGATTTACTCTTTGTTTTCATTATGAGTCTTCGTCCGCTCCCAGATTTCCTTATACATTAGGTTGGATAACGTATCCCTTTTGATATGTTATCCTTTCTCTGTTCCTGGAGTATTTGCTTTTTGTACATCCACACATTAAAAGAGGGATTATGTGTGATTTAAACTTCCCCTTTTCAATATGGCCATACTGTCTCTTTCTCTGTTAATTGGTTTTCAAATATTTGCCCTCAGCGTGCTCGCTGATACGCCCTGGTTTCTCCTCTGCTTCTGGGTGTACTCACCCGTCCTGGCTTGGGTTGATTCACTCTCCCAAAGTCTGCAGATGAAGGATTCCAATCTGCCTTCATCTTGCGGGCGCCTTATCTTTGTTTGCTAATCCTCCGCAGCTTCTGCTTGACGCGCCTGCTTTCCTGTTTGCTACGCTAAGCGAAATGCTGCTTTTCTCTGTCTGCGAAAACCCAGGAGTGCCTCGCTGGCTCCAGGCATTCTTGCAGCATCTCGTTGCTCGGCCGCTATTTTCTCCGTCTGCGAGCTGCTTAGGCGCTCCACGCCGGTCCTGGCTCTTTGGTACCTCGCTCCTTGTAGTAAGGTGGAGTTATCACCCGGCAGTTGGCACAGCAGCTGTCCATGTCTCTTGGTTTGGGCTGCTTAAATTTCCCGGGCACAGGTGTGTGCTGGAAAATACTAGTGCTCATTCAGCTTGCGGTCTCTCTTGCTCCATTCTCTCTTCTTCGTCCCAGTAATTTGAGGATTCCGGGAACTGAAGTCCATTGGCAACAATTTACTTATGGAATTTGAATAAGCATTGATGGCAAGTCAATTTTGCTTGATGGATAAGTGGGATCGAAAAAGGTAAGGTTGGTTTCCAGATTTAATGAGAGGGAGGGTTTCCCTGTTCTTTAAAGTAAACTAAGTAGATGCATGACAATAGGCCATGAGGGTTTCATAAATGGGGAGGTTACTTTCAAGGGAAAATGGGGAATACCTTATCTCACGTGATGGAGCCATGACATCTCCCCAGAGGCTGTCTCCTCCCATGTGATCCTCCCTCATATAGCCGCCCTAGGGTCAGGATCAGGTAGAGGCTTCCGTCCCCTGGCCACATGGGAGGTGGTTACGGGAGATCAGTGATGACTCCACCGGACTCATCACAGTGAGCAAAACTGTATTATGTGCCTTGTTATTACGCTTCCTATATCAAGGTTGCAAGCAGGGATCAAACGATTTTTCAGGGAGTGAAAAAGTAATAACCTTTGTCATTAGGGATGTTTTATGACTATCAAAAGCTGTGCTTTCCCCTTAAAATTCTTCCAGTGATATTAGAGTTCCTTCTATGCCACTGCTCTGTTGGTCACTGATTCAAAAAAATATCAGTGGAACTGTGTAGGTAGAAGCAGGAGATGGGCTACTATAAATGTAATTGTTTCCTGTTTTTGGTGGGCACATTTTCCAGGTTTTAGTAAAAATGGATGTGGTGTATATGCCTCTCAGCTGTATGGCTGATTGATCAAATATTGTCATAACTCACAGGACAGCGTAATGTGGATTGTAAGCAGCGGTCCAAGAATTCTGATAATCATATTCTGTGGTGCAGTTATTCTGATCAAATTATCTTCTTTACATAAATTCAGACTTGTTCTCCTTGCCCTTGAATTACTTCATTAAAGTGGCACATTAACTCCTAATGGCATGTTTTCTGACACATTTATTTAGTTGCCATTATTCCATATGCTAATAGTGTATCCTGTCTGATTTTATTTTGACAGCCACATCAGTGATTAGCAATATTTGTTTTTTTTCCAATGACATAAAACATTTACTGCATTGTTTCTGAGCAGTGTCGACAAATGAATATCCACAACTAAATATATTGGTAATACAGAGCATACTCTGCTTTATTTGTGCATGTGTTTTTTTTCTGCACAGGAGTACTTTTGATGGGTATTATGGCAGTTCTTGCAGTCGTGGATTGGTTGATGAGCTCTCTATTAAACACATATATAAAATGTTTAGAAAAATTGTTGAAAGATGAAACTTTTGCATTGATTTGTAAAGTATTGGAGTGGTTGGGAAGACACATTTCCTTTCCAAGCTCTTCAAAGATGGTAGCAATAATAATAACTTTCCATGCACACAAGGTGGCGTACCTTTTTTAGTTGTGCACATGAAAAATAATGTGCGCATGAAAACCAACCATTTCCACAGTTGAAGAAAAATAATTTGAGGGAACATTGGTTAAAACCCCCTTTAGATTGGGACAAATAATTAGTAAATGATCTTGTGTTATCCCAGTGTTTAGCAAAGCTCTCATTGGCAATTAGGGCATGCATTTCCTGAATCAATGCAATCTTTATTGCATTAAGATATACAAATAGCTTTCTTGCCTTAATTGGATTATTTATGCTTCAGACATTCCAACTCGGGCATTTAATAGAAATGGTGACCAGGCATCAAACATTTTTCAACCAGATACATGCAAAGACTTATAACACAGTCCTGGACTGCAAATGAGTAAATAAAGGTATTTATATACATGGAAGAACAATGCTCCCATTGCATAATCAAAGACCAAAGAGTTTGTAGAAGACTTGAAATGGAATCCTCGCATTAGGAAACCTTCTCCCTATCAGAATTAAATGGTGTTCTTTCAAAACAGATGAGCTCTCCATCCCAACCTATGCACAAACCAGACCACCAACATTTCACTCTTAAAGTAGCCTTTCTAGTAGCAATCCATTCTTCGAGAAGGGTCATTGAAATCCAAGCCCTATGTGCACCAGAACTATACACTGTAGTTCATTATCAGATGTTGGTGCTATGCTGAGGACATAGAAAGTAAGCTCCCACTACACTGAGAGGAGGATATTTACTCTCTCTTGCTCATAGTCGATCCATGCGCCAGGTTGGGGGCATGGAGTATATGTTTCCCTTGACAAGGAACAGTTTATCAGACATCAGAAAGGGACGCTTCTAAGGCCTGAATGTGATGCCCTAAGTGAGCTGTTGTATTGTATTAGTTCCCAAGTGATGGTGAACACTGCAACAGATCACATCAGCAAATGAACATGGAAACATCTTAAAATAGGTAGGACCCAGGCGGTGGAGATATGAAACATTCAGCAGAGAAGCAGTGTCTGACTTTATAGTAGAATGAGGAGAGGAACCAAGCAGGGGAGATCAAGAGGCCGCCTAAAACCACCAAGAAATAAGTGAGAGGGGAGGAAAGTAATTTCTTTACCCCTGGATGAGGCAAATAGAAATGGCTAATAATGGATCTGTAATTCTCAAGTCGTCTTCACCCACCTGGCACCCAATACTGTGTTGCGAAGAATAGAATACTCAGTTTTCATCCTGGAAAATAAATGAGATAAATTAAAAAGAGTGGTTAAGTTTGAAGAGGAATCCACTGCTATATAGACTAAGTCAAAGCAGTTGACATACGGGAAATGGAATTTTACAAAGTGGATAACAAGGACAAGAAACTGAATGCTATGATAAAAGATAAAGCCTTAGGCAGCCGGGCTAAATATCTGAAAATGTGGCCAATTGGAACCAGATTAGGGTTCTTGGTGAAGAGTAGTACACTTAATTAAGCAGTTAATCACCAAGATCTTGGATCTAAATGTAGAGGATTAATGGCAGATGCTATTGAGTCAAAACTCATGGAGCAAGAGCTAACACAAGGGGACCAACCATAATTGTCAGGTGCATGCATGCAAGGTAACAATATGGCCCGGACAGTGGCTAAAAAAATAAGAGTCTTAGAATTCGATAACGTTTTTGCAGATCTTGTACTACAAAACAGAGGGAACCCTACAATCTAAGAGTATTATGGGGAGAGGATACCTTTTCTCTGGTACTCAGAGCTAGGGTGCTGCTGGGATTCTGTTCTGGGAACAGAAACATGGGTGGGGAGAGGAAGACTTGAATGGGACTTGGAATTGGATGGGCTTGTGGTGACCACATTTTACCATGAACATATTTAGGGTATAAAGGATGAAGCAAACTTCCATGAAAGAACCAGGATAAGAGGGTGTGAAGATTGATAAATGGAGGAAAAATATGTTTGCGTTTCTTAAATAAAGGCAGTAGAATGAGTCATTTTGATGTCCTAATCACTACATTGAGACATTCCAGCATACCTGCTGTATCTGAGGGCGTCCAATTTTAATATGCGTAGCCAATAATAGTGTAACAGAAGATTTATTCACGGAAGAAGAGCCCAACAGGCAGTGTGCTGAGGGATAATTCCAACTGTCAATTTTTGGAACGTTGGTATGAATACGATGATGCCAGGGGTTGAAGTGTTATCGCGCGCTCACCAGGTAGTGGGCAAATACAACATATGTCGCTCCTTATACTTGGCCAGTGACAATAAGAATAAATACAATTGACAATTTCACTGTAAAAAAAATTATACGGAAACAATATATTTGGCATTTTATGGTAAAATAAAATAAATCTAGGTACTCCGTGAAGTGCGCCTACAACTGATTATGCCCCACTTTCACCTCTGCTCTTTCCGCCCATTAACAACTTGAATGTAAAGGATATGCAAACTGTAAAGACATTTCTATAGAAACATTATATTTGCGATTTCATAGTCGAACCATTTTTTGGGCGACCACATCTTGTATGCCCCACTCTCTCACCTGCACTTTCCTCCTCTTCCGCTCTTTTCCAACACTCATCTTCCCCCACCACCCATCACCTCATCTTGTTGGTATTGTTCTAAATTTGTGTCCTCATTCCTTTCCTGTTCCTGATACTACTCAGTACTCACACTGCCTCCCTCCAGGTTTACCATTTTCAAATGTCAGCTTGTCGGCCCCACAGTACATGGCAACCCTGTCCATACTCTGTTCCCCATCACTAGTTACAAGGTGCTTTTTCCCAACTTTGATTACTCTTAACGGATCAAAGAACTGTGAGCATTCCTTAGGAACTTTAAAAGGTTTATTAATGCGTATAAGGTCCCCAACACACACCTGGCCTTTACATTTGGGTCCTTTGGTGATGGAGTTCTCTTCCCCTCCCTTTACCTGGTCGCGCTCTGAAACACTTGTGTACGAGCGCAATATAAATAAAATATATCAAATATCATAACACAAATTCCTGTCTGTCTATAGATCTTAGCGATGCGTATTTGAAGACATCTTTTTTACAAACTTTGAATAAAACTCCACAACTCCTGGAAATTACTTCAATTCATCTTTGCTCCTGGGAGATTTCATTTTCAAAATGGCATCCCTCATTTCCAGGCGAGTTTCCACCCCATTGTTGGTAAGAATGTCCTAAATATTTGACTTGGTGAACCTTAAATTGATATTTTTCCCTCTCAATGGCCAACCCAGCCTTTTCCAGTCTCCCCAACACCTCCACAACTTTTGCATCGTGTTCCAATACACTGTTTGCCCCCACCAAGATGTCCTGAAAACATTTGACACCCCCCAACCCCTCAAATATATCTCCCATTATTTTTTTTAACTACAGATGATGCCGATGCTAACTCAAATGGCAATCTTTTAAACTGAAATGCACCAATGGGTGTAATAAATGCAGTAAGGGCTTTGGATGAATCCTGAAAATCTACCTGGTGGTATGCAGACGAGAAGTCCAATGAAGAATACCATTCCGCCTGCCCCCCATGGTGGAAAGCATTTCACTCACTCTTTTTAACAGATGCCTGTTGACTAGGATGTTCTTGTTTAAATCACGTAAATCCACACATGACTTAATCCTGCCATCTGGGTGTTGTGTGACCACCACTGGTGACCGCCATGCACTACTCTCTATAGTTTCAATGACCCCTTGTTCACAAATAATTCTAAATTCCTGATTATCTTCCCACCAGTGTGAGGAGCAGTTATCTTACCTTATGTACCTTTGGAATAGCATTTTCTACTAGCCAAATTGTGTGCTCATATCCTCTGTCTTCCTATACCATTGCAAAATACATTCCAAATTTCTTGGCCATGTCATCACTACATTTTTCTGACATTTGCCTTGGAATAGTCCGTACTTGCTGATCTTTTCCGGGATGTAATTCTAATCCCAATTGTCCTTGATGTTTCCAACCCAACAGGCAATCTCCTTTGCTAGCTATATAAACATTTGCATATATATGTCTGTTCCCATGTGCCATATCACACCACGCAAATCCTTTCAGATCCATTTGTCCTCCTCCATAGGCTCTGGGTCTGATATTTATGTTGTGTAATGTAGGTTTATTTTCTCCCCATATCTCTTTGTATTTGTCCTCTGATATTATTGTATATGGTGACCCTGAATCTGCTCATACTTTTGTGGCATTACCTGCTAATATTATGTCAATCTCGGGTGGAATATATTCTCCATCATCTCCTCCTACCTCCCCTACTATGTGAACCACCTTGTTTGCCCTTTCCTGTTTATTTTCCGTCACCACATTCCCATCAATTTCTCCCACTGTAATAAGCATGTTATTTTGCAAAACCTGGCAAAATGTCCAACAACCCCACATTTTCTGCAATTTCTCTTGCACTATCTGAAATGTCACCAGGCTTATTAGGATAGTTAATTTCACATTCTGAATGTATCAAGGACTTGTAAGAATGTCACTGTATTCTCCCTTGTTCCCTCTGTGCCTTGAAGTGCTTTGAAACACATTGTATATAGGCGCTATATAAATAATCAAAAAATCAAATTGCTAGGCATTCCTTAGGATGTAAACTATGTTTCGAAGGGATTGGTTCCTCTGACGTATTCCACATCTATGACAGGTAATCACCACAGCTGTGCTGCTTCGGAAAATTTTCTGCGTCTATGTCGATACGCTCTCCTCGAGGGCCTCCGTCGAGCCGACGTCACTGGATGTTATAAGTAGGACACACGATGTCCGTAGCCTCAGTTCCGTTTTTTCCGCAAACGTGTTCGCTTCGGAGCTCTCGGCGCGCCTCGGTTCTTCTGAGTATTATTCTATCGGTTCTTCAAACCTGTTCATTTGTGAAGATATCATGTCTTCGTCGTCTTCTACCCCGCGGCCGGGTTTCAAGAAGTGTCGGGGCTGCGGTTCCAAGATGTTGCTGACGGACCCCCATGACACCTGCCTCTGGTGCCTCGGTGAGGACCACGCCACGGATGATTGTGACGATTGCCAGTCGTTAACATCGGGAGCGGAAGAAGAAGCTTTGTCGGTAGGGTTTCCAAGCCCCGAAAGTCGAAATCCGCTGGGCTTTAGACCGACAATTCGAGATGCGACTCTCAGCGTCGTCGGCGTACGTCCAGGGGGTCCCGGTCCCGGAGTGGTTCCCACCATTCCTCTGCCTCTTCGAGGCACTCGCGGAAGCACCGTCACTGGTCGCCTTCCCCGTCCTCGTCCGAGGACTCCGCCTGTCGGCGGGTTGCTTGTCCCAACAAGCACTCTTCTCCTGAGGAATGGGATGCATTTCGTATGGAGATGATGGTGATTTTTCAGTCACAGGGCTCTGTTCCATCCACAACTTCGAAAGAAGCTGGCAGGGAACGTGCTGGGGCCACCGCTCGCACGCCTTCGGGCTCGGGTGGTCGGCGTGACCATCGGGCGCCTTCGAGGTCCCGATCGGACAAGGTGGATCGATGTAGTCATTCCCGCTCCAGGTCCCGGCCCTCGACGCCCTCGAGACCGTCGGAGCCTGTGCGATCTTCGAAGAAGACGTTGACGCCATCGGCACCATGTCCGTCGAGGGACTCTCTCGAGGCTCTGCCTCTGAGGAAGTCATCAGCGCAAAGGCTGTCGAAGGACACGCTCTGGGCTCCGCCCTCGAGGCCTGTGTCGAAGCCATCGGCGCCACGCTCGACGTCGACGCTAATTCTGCCGACGCCCTAGACGCTGCTTTATCTGAGGTACCCCGTGCATCCGTGGAAACCCTGAGAAAAGGCCCTGAAGAAGTCGGTGAGACATGTCTTTGAGCCTTTTTCAGTGCCCTCCACCAGGGATTTTTCAGCCTCTGGATTATATTTCTCAGATGGAGGAAGGGTCTGAGGAAGGTTTGGTTCTGGATGAGGTTCCTGACGAAATAGTGTCTGGTCATACCCAGATTGAAGACCTGCGTCAGTCTTTGCACAACGCCAGTGGTCTTGATACCTCCCCGGAGGTTGAGTTTGGCAGGCCTGAGCCTGGTACGCATGCTGACTCTTCGTACAGGCGGCTGATGTCGAGGGTGACAGAGTACTTGGGGTGGTCTGCGCCACCTGTAGATTTTCTGCAAGATGACCTGACTGATATCTTGGACCAAGGTCCACCAACTGACCCGGTACTGCCATTCCATATGGCCTTGCAAAGAAGGGTGGCAGCAGCTTGGACTGCTCCGGAGAGTCCCCCGGCAGTGGGTAAGTCGTTGCCGAAAACGTAGCGCCCAGCCAGTGGCGACCCCGGCTACTTGTCCATGCACCCTACTCTGGAGAGTTTGGTGGTGCAGGCGGCTACGGCCCCAGCAAAACGGGCGTCGTACCCTACCATCCCTCCTGATAGGGACGACAAACGTTTTGACGGTTGGGCCAAGAAAGTCTTTTCTTCAGGGGGTATGGCTTTGAAAGCAGCAAACTCTGTGTGTGCCTTAACACGTTTCACTCACACTCTGTGGAATTGTGTTTCATTGGCGGCTGAACATATTCCCGAAGGGGAGGAAAAGGATGGCTTTCTTGCCCTTGTACAGAATGGCAAGGATGCCATGTGTGAATCCATTCAGTCGGGTCTGGACGTGGCATACTGTGTCAGCTGGTCCATGGCGGCGAGCACCGTGATGCGCAGATTTGCGTGGTTGCGGAAGTCGGGGGTTTGCTCCTGATGTACAAGCCTGGCTTCTCAACATGCCCTTTGATGGTGACCATCTTTTTGGAAGCAAGGCTGACGAGAGCCTTGAGAGGTTGCAGACCTCCAAAGCTTCAGCAAAGTCGTTGAGCGCTGCAGTTCGCCAACCTCTGCCTTTTCGATACTACTCTACCTTTGGTAGATCGAGGGGAAATGCAAGTCAAAGGGGCCAATGTAGGAGTACCAGAGGTGGAAAACAAGGTACTCGAGGTGCCAAGGCCGCTAGGGCAGTTGCCTCTTTGCCCTCAGGCACTGCCGCAGCCACTTCAGCTCAGTCATGAGGCCATGTCCCATGGTTCGCCGGTTGGGGGAAGGCTGGCGCAGCATCTTGTAGAATGGCGTGCCATTACTTCAGATGTGTGGGTTCTGGAGATCATAGCTCATTGTGGTTCTGGCAGCGTATCTCAGGAAAGGGGGGGGATTCACGTCTACCCCTACCTGGACGATTGGTTGATCAGGGCGCGCTCTCCCGAGCAAGTTCTGGATCATCTGTCAGTCACCTGCCACTCCCTTCACAGGCTGGGCTTCTCCCTCAACTTAAAGAAGTCCCACTTGATGCCAACCCAGCGGCTCCAGTACATCGGAGGGCAGTGTTTCCCCTCCCCAGGTGAGGGCTCATCACATTCTGCAGATGGTGCACAAGTGTCAACATGCCCAGAGTCTCACGGCGTTCGAGTTTTTGAGGTTGCTTGGCCTCATGGCATCCTGCATTCTCCTGGTGCCAGAGGCCAGACTGCGGATGAGATCTCTGCAGTGGGCTCTCAAGATGCAATGGTCGCAGTCCTCCGGCAGGATGTCGGATCCCGTTCAGGTGCCGTCCTCGGTCGCCCAGGATCTTCTGTGGTGGGCCGTCGAAGGCAATCTGATGAAGGGAGCTCCATTTTGGCTACCCTGGCCGGAGGTGACGATCGTGACAGACGCATCCCTCACAGGATGGGGAGCTCATGCCAACGAGTTGACAGTCAGCGGTCGTTGGTCTCCGTCGGAGTCCAGACTCCATATCAATCTGTTGGAGTTCAGGGCCATCAGGCTAGCTCTGAAGGCTTTTCTGCCGACTGTGCGAGGGAAGAATGTCCCGATTCTGACGGACAACACAGTGGCCATGCACTACCTCAACAAAAAGGGGGGGGGGGCAGGGTCACTTCCTCTGTGCAGAGAGGCGATGCAGCTTTGGTTCTGGGCCATCCAGCAGGAAATTTCGATCTCGGCAGTTCATCTGGCCGGAGACGAAAACGAGGCGGCGGATGCTCTGAGCAGGCAGAGCACGGTCTCTCACGAGTGGGAGCTGGCTCAGGAGATTCTCCTGGAGATCTTTGCCCTTTGGGGGACCCCTCAAGTGGATCTCTTTGCCACCAGTGTCAACCGGAAGTGCAAAAGATTCTGCTCGCGGGAATTTCCTCCAAGAGGAGCCTTAGGTGAGGCGTTCGTAGTGGAGTGGTCCTTCCCACTGCTGTACACGTTCCCTCCAGTCCCCGTCATTCCGCAAGTGCTAAGGAGGTTACAGAGGTTCGGTTCCCGAATGATCCTCATTGCTCCGGCATGAGCCCAGAGAACGTGGTACCCGCACCTTCTCAACATGTCCATCTGCCCTCCACGCTGTCTTCCCTATTGAGACGATCTATTGAGACGATCTGCTCTCACGGCAGGGGGTTCAGGTTCTCCATCCAGAGATCAAGTCCCTCAACCTTCATGCTTGGCTTCTGAAAGGTTGAGGTATAAGGATTGGGACATCCCTGAAGACGTGATGGAGGTGTTGCTTTCGGCCAGAAGGCCTGCAACAAAGTCCCTGTACCGTTGCCTTTGGAGGAAGTTATGCGACTGATGCAGGGTTAAGAATGTGGGGATCCTTTTTCATGTGCCATTCCTGTAGTTCTGTCTTTTTTGCTTTCGTTAGCCCACAAGGGCCTGCAAGTGGGTACCATTAAAGGTTACCTGGCGGCTCTGTCTATATTTAAGCGCTCGTATGAGGAGTGTTCTTACTTGAAGATTCCTTTAATTTTGCAGTTTCTGAATGGGCTCACTAATGTGTTCCCACCGTCACCTTTCAGGTGCCCGGTTGGGATTTGAACTTGGTTCTAAAATTCCTAATGGGTGCTCCATTTGAGCCTTTACATTCTTGTCCGTTGAGACTGTTGACCCGTAAAACTGTATTTTTAGTTGCGGTTACTCCCGCTCGCAGTGTGAGTTAGTTGCAGGCACTATCTGCTAAGCCACCCTTCACGGTGTTTCATACGGACATGATTGTCCTTAGGGTTCGTCATTCTTTTCTTCCGAAAGTTGTGTCAGAATTTCGTTTAAGCCAGAAGGTCATTCTTCCGGCGTTCTATCCTCCTCCACATCCTGGTAAGGAAGAGGAGAGGCTCCATAGGTTGGATCATAGGATAGCTTTAAGTTTCTACATCTCCCGGGTCAGAGTGGACGATCAACTCTTTGTAGGATACGCTGGAAGGCGTTTGGGACAAGCTGTTACTAAGCAGACTTTGTCTAGATGGATTATCTTGACAATTCCTGAATGTGACCGCTTGGCGGGTAAGGACCCTCCGGTAGGCTTACAGGCCCATTCTACTAGAGGTGTGGCTGCCTCTACTGCTCTGCAGAGGGGTGTTCCCATTCGTAACATTTGTGAAGCAGCCACATGGGTCTCTGTCCATACTTTTGTCAAACACTACTCCTTGGAATCTATCCATGGGCAAGATCTGACCTTTGATAAGGCGGTCCTTTATTCTGCAATTTAATTGGGCATTCTAAATTCTTTTCCCACCTCCATACGTTGGTACTGCTTTGGGAGTCTGTCATAGATGTGGAATACGTCGGAGGAACCAATCCCTTCGAAGAACAAGTTACTTTCTTACCTGGTAACATTCTTTCGATGGGATGTTCCGATGACGTATTCCACATCGTACCCTACCAACCTGCCCCGCTACAGAATTTCTTATGTGATTGCAGCTTATGTTTCCGCAAGGCTTTCTGAGGTCATACTGGCAGAAGATTGGTGCCACACGTTCTGGGGAAAAAACTGCAACTGAGGCTACGGGCGTCGTGCGTCGTACTTATAACATCCAGTGATGTTGGCTCGACGGAGGCCCTCGAGGACAGCGTATCGACCTCATCGACGCAGACACCGAAATGTTTCCGAAGCAGCACAGCTGTGGTGATTACCTGTCATAGATGTGGAATACGTCGTCGGAACATCCCATCGAAAGTTACCAGGTAAGAAAGTAACCTGTTCTTCTCAAACCCACAGCGGGGACAATGCCCTTTTTTCCAACCTTGTTGGTTATTGTAATTGTTCCCACCATACCTATTGGACTTTTTTAATGCGCATACCTTAGATTTTTCCTCCATACTTTGTCCCTCAACATTTTCACTTTTGACCAACTGGACATTTTCTTTTCCCATTTTAACACTTTCTTTAAACACTTGCTGGTGAATGCAATACCCTTTGCAATAGCCAATGCCTCCAGCAAAGGAGGATTCTTTGATTGCCACAGACTCTCTTGTATTTTACAATTTGAAGTGTACATTATAAGTTGGTCTCCAATATATTCGTCCTTTGTACCAGTAAATTCACATGATGTTAGTAACCCCCTTAAATCGGCAACAAAACTATCTACTGATTCCCCTACACCTTGTTTTGTCGAGAAAAGTATCTCTCAGACACCACAAACTTGTTTTCCATATTGCGCTTCGAGTTTTCTCATGACTTTTCCATACATACCTGGCCCGTCTCCACTTCCCTCGGCTGCCCATCACCCTCTTCCACATCTAGTAATTTCTTAATCACTCTCACAGCTTCCGTGCCTATACAACACATGAGAGTTGAACATTTTTGCTCATCTAAAAATATTTCAAATCCAGAAGCAACAAAATAAAATGTGAGCAAATCTTTCCAATTCTCCCAAGGAATAGGAGGCTCCCCCGGAGTTGCCAGAAATGTGGGGGGAGGTCTAAACTCTCCATTCTACCACCAGATTGTCTATAAGGATATATATGACAGTAACTGTAAGATGGCTCTCCACTGGAAAAATGTGAAAGAATGGTCCTATTTGTGATTCAATGTAGGATCGACCTCCCCCAATACTGTACCTAAAATAATAATAAACATATAGAACACCTGCTTCCAAGGATGGCCCCGAAATGTGGATTGGGATTCAGCCAGCAAATAATGCAGTACAGTTCTTGGCCAGTTGATGGTGCAGTCTTTCTTTTAAATATGGAAAGTATCTAAAAAGTGGCAATGTCAATCTCCCGTAAAATGTTTTCATATCCTGTGACTAACCCGATGACCACATCTGTGGGAGGGCTCAACTATGCTATCATGTTGTACTTCTTCCAGTCTACTGAGCCCCTTACTGCTCTGGACCACCTCTCCAACCATTCTTGTACCATGCGGTTTTCTGTCAATGGTGATGTGCCTGTGGTGTGGTAAGCTGCCTCCAATGACCTCTCCAATCCTGAGGTAAATGTTACTCTATATGAGAGGATCCTGTTGCGCCTCTATGTAGTGGCCTCCCTTTAAGTGTTACATTATTCCGCGCCCAAAGACAGCTGCTAAGTGTTTAGTCCCGGGGGTCACTGATTATGATAGTATGGAGGTACAGCTCCCTCCTCCACTTGTGGGGCTCCTGCTGTTGTGGCTTTGCATGCCGGTTCCAGCAACACTGCCCACACTGCTATCCCTTTGCTGGCCTCCTGCGCCTCTGCGCACTCACCCGGTCAATTTCTCCAGTCCTGCTTGCCTGTGCCTCCGGTAAACTGCTGTTGCAGGCGCATCACACTCCCGATCTTGTTGCCCCCAGTGTTGACAGGCTTTCCCTGCTGTCTGCACCCACCGGACCTTCCGTAGAAAGTGCCTCCAATTACAGCCCTCACTCAGCAGTCTCCTCAAACTGTGGCTCTCCGTGCTCCTGTAAGAGCGCTATAGCCAGTAGTTTCCCGAGCCCCGACGCGAGCCCCGAAGAGGAAACTTGCCTGTCCCGAGGTAGCACCGCCCTGTGATGCGGGTACAGTGATACGTCTGCACTCAATCCACTTGATATAAGATGATCGGATGAAATTGTCTGTCTCGTTGTACCTCAGCAAGAAGTATTGCTCCTAGAAAGTGGGACTCTTATAGTTAGCTCACTGTGGCCACAATGGGCACCGTTTTCTGTCATCCGGCTCCTCCGTGTCCCCCAGTGTTGAGGTATTCGATTTTCTTCCGACGTGAATGGTTTTTCTCTTTCCTTCCTCGTCGCCAATAAATGCTGTATCTGCGGGCGTCCAATATTAAAATGTGTAGCCAATAGTAGTTAACAGAAGATTTATTCACGGAAGAAGACCCCCAACACGTAGTGTGCAGAGGGAGAATTACAACCGTCAGATTCTAACTGTCAATTTTTGGAACGCTTGTATGCATATGACGACGCCAGGGGTTTGTGTCATTGCAAGCACACCAGGAAGTGGGAGAGTACAACAATACCTTTTGTTGACACCATCATTGCTCTGCAATGACAATTTAGCTCAACGTCACTTCTTGGGAAATTGTGGTTTTACACTTGACATGTAAGATGCATTAAAAATGTATCTTTATGTTTGACTTTATTTCTGTTAACTGTTTTTTTTGGGCTTTTTTTATCCAGGAAGGGGATTGAAGAATGGAGAAAACTTTAAGTTGTTGTATGACCTTGCCGATCTGCTTCATGCTGCAGGTAATATAGTAATGTGCTCTCTGTAACAATGATTTGAAAAATAATGGATACTAAATTTTGTTCCAGAACAGATATCAAACTTTCTGGGATTTTAGGTTATGCCTTAGATTGCAGTGATAGTATGTTTTAGACTGCACAAATAAACTATTATAGGTCCAGCAATAAAAGGGTTGATCAATGCCTTAACATTCACTCTGTTTTGAAACACTGATTTCATGACAAGTATGGTATTGATCTTGTAATGCCCAATATGGGACTACAACGCTAAGGTTGGTTTTATTCTCCTAATTCTTTGGTTGTTTAAACTTATTTGGAACATTCTATTGTGAATACATTTATTTTTGACAGATATGCAGCCATTATCTAGATCAGGGAGGTTTACCAGTCTAGGAAACACCCCAAAAAAAATGCTCCCATGTCTGCTGCTTTGAAAAACAGAAAAGCTAAAAATGTAGTTGTTATGAAGCACACTGGTACACTTCCGAAATTCGTGTATATCTTATGTTTTTTTCTCTTTAGTTGGTGCCTCTCGTGCTGCTGTTGATGCAGGCTTTGTTCCCAATGATATGCAGGTTGGACAGACGGGCAAAATAGTAGCACCTGTAAGTATGGACGGTATATGTTTGCATGCTTCCATCCCAATTATGTTTTATTTTCATTGTTTAGTTCAATACTATTTTGCCCTTTAATTACTGAAGATTATAGCTGTATCCAGATGGCAATGGACAGGTTAGAAGTTTTGAGACCATAGCAAGAATGAGACAAGTACTTGCGCAAGCCTAAAACATCTGTTTAATAGGCATAGGACAACAGGATCATGAGGTCGCGCAGAGTACCGGTCGAGGACAAAGGGATGTCTGACATAGTCCAGCTTGTTTGCACGTGGTGACCAGTTAGTTGGAAGTGGAAAGTGTCAGTTGGATAAGCACCCAGGCCTATTTGTATACAGTGTAATAATAAATAATTTGATGATGCTTTATACCGCATTCTTCCAGTTTCTAAGTGCTGCAATATTTGCCACCTATGTTACCCAATCAGGCGACTGCAGCTATTGACCTCGATAGGATGAGGGGATGAGTTAGCCCTACTCTGAAATAACACCCATTCTGCATGGCATTTTCCTGTTTGCAAGCCGCTCACAGTGTTCTTAAGTGATTCCCCTGACTAGTGTTGGTTATTAAAGCTTGGAGAATGCCCATACTTTCTGCTCCATTAGTACCTCGGAAAAGTCTCTTGTATCTACCGAGCAACAGAACAGAGACCTAAAGCAAGATAACAATTTTCTTGCTACAAGCGAGAAGGCTACCAATGTTAGGCCATTCTGCATGGCATCAGAGGGGGTAATGTATCATTCTTTTTGATGTGTACTGTGAGAAACCTGTGAGTGTCCTTACATCTACTCCCCTTGGGTCCTCTTTTCAGGTGGCCAGGGAAAGCCATCACTTTTGGATCCTGACCTTGGGGACTGAGAAGGGAGGCAGTTATGGGGTATTGCTATCCTTGTCCCACTAACCAGGAAAATACCCAGAGATATTACCACTTTAGAAGCACCAGAAAGAGGGTGAAGAGAAGAGGGGTCAAGGGTGGGACATGGTATCCACCTTTCCCTATTGAAAACCAATCTAACTCCGAAAGCCTCTATGTGCCATTGTAAAAGATCTCCCCTCCTTGTCCTAGAATTTTCCTATGACAGTACTGGGACAAGGAAGAAACGACTAGGAGTGGTGAACACTAGTAACTCAGTTCACCACTCTAGTACTGAGACGAGGAACAGGTGACTAGGAGTAGTGAACACCTGTAACTCCTTTCACCACTCTAGTACTGGGACTAAAAATAGGCCTGCAGAGTAATGTGAAGTTCAGGCATGTCCCTCCAACTATGGTCAGGCAAGTCCAATTAGAAGCTCACACCCGCAACCTGTCAGGGTGTTGCATGTGTATAAGGGGAGACCAAGAGAGCAGCAAAGAGACCAACAGGAAGGGCTGTGTGGGCCAGAGCAACAGGGGGGCATGTGTGGGAGAGACCAGCTGGGGGCCCTGCTTGTGAGGAGGCAGCTGTGGTGGGTCCTGCAGCAATGCCAGGACGCTGGTATATGACCCCGGAGAGCCCAGGAGAAGTTTGACCGTTGGATTTCCTCGGGTTGGCGAGCCTCCTTGATCCGGGCAATGCAGCTGTAGCTGTGAGCAACAAAAAAGAAAGAAAACCACCTGGTGCGTCTGCGTAAGCAGAGCTGGCAGAGACCCCTGAGAGCCATCAAAAGTATGAGCGGGCAAGCTGGCAAGAGTAGCAGGAGTCCAGCGCAGCTACCCGACAGGACTGCTGGAGACGGGTGAGTGAAAGGGAGCCTTACTCGAGACCGGGGCCCTCTAAGGGGGCTCGATGTAATCAGAATGAATGCAGAGTGAGCTGAAAAGCATGCACAGAGTGGGAATGAACCCAAAGTTACAGGTGGCATGGACATTAAGCGGCAAAGTAAATAATGATGGAAAAGGGATAACTATTGAATGCCGAAGAGGGCGTGGATTGACAGCCATGCTGTAGGGACGCTTTTCTTCGGAGCTCCTGATGATCCGATTCGATCCTGGCATGCAGCATTGGCCCCAGCATGTGTTAAACCTCAGCAATCTGATGGATGAATGGTGTGGACATAGTCCTATGAAAGTAGAACGTTGAAGGTGCAGTGCAGGCAGAAATACAGGCTCGCAGGCACTCGCTAGCTTGCAGGTGGCAACCCAAGTCACGCAACATTACTGACGCAGCACAAGTGGTGCAGACGGCTACCTCCTGAAGTGGCGCAAGGTTGCGTGCAGTGCAGCACTGGAAGTGACGTCACCCAGCAGTAGAGTTCATTTTAAACACCTTGAAGGCAGCCCAGCTACCCTGTAATACATCACAGCCCTCAGCAGATATCAGCTGGTGCTCTGCAAAACAAATTATAAGCAAGCATGTAATTGAAAAAGGGCGGAATTGTCGGTCCAGTAAATCCACCCATGGCATCTAAGTCCCAAAACAATGAGTCGAAACAGCCGACATTGGACACTTTCACCAGACCCACGAACATGAGGGAAAACACCACACCAGTGGCCCCATCTACACAAGGAAAACAAGATCAAACTAAAGGAGACCAGCAAGTCCTGGATGCCATAGCGGCCTTCAAGGATTGCTCTGGAATCCAAAATGGATGCCATAAGCCTGGAAGTGAACCTTCTGAGGCAAGATGTTCGGGCTCCCGCATAATGCTCCGGATCACTAGAAAAAAGTGGCAGTGAACACAGCCGGCCATAAAGGCACTTCCAGGGACATACCAATACTGCAGCAGCAGCTGCAGAATCTTGAGATCTTGAGGGAAGAGTTGAAGATGCAGAAGGCTTGGCCAGACGCAATAACGTGAGAATCATTGGACTTCCATGGCGGGGACGAGGCACGAACCCCACCAATTTTATTGAAAATATGCTACTACAAAAAATCAGCCCGGCACCCTCACTTAGGGCTTCACAGTTGAAAGAGCACACAGGTCCTTGCCCTGCCACGGCCCATAATAGCTAGGATGCTCCACTACAAAGATGGAGAAAAGATTCTCGAACATTTTTTCGGAAAGGTGGCACAATACAGCGTGCATCAGCAAATATTACCGGACTATACCCAGCAGGTGCAGAGACAAAGGATGCACTTCACATCGGTCAAGAGGCGACTGCAAGGAGGGAACCTTGAGTACATATTACTATACCCAGCAAGATTGAAGGTGTGCAATAAGGGCGTAGCCAATTTTCTTTGACACCCCGGAGGATGCCCACACATGGGTGGACACGGAAAACTTACCATCTGAAGAGGTCCAACATAAGATGAATAAAGAGGACACATGCTGAAAGGCCAGCGGAATACAACGGGATAATGCCGAGTACGACCGGCAGATTGCAAAAGATCGAGACCTTTTGCACTGAACACAGGCACTAATAACTACACACAACGGGAGCCTGCAGTGCGCACTCTATCCGAAAACGCGCTCCGGAGAAGCGTCATTCCCCTAAGAGTGGATTGTTTCTGGAATACCAGTTAAGTATCCACCTGCCGCACCCCAGTCCCCAGGAAAAGCAACTGGGACAGGGGAGCGAAGAAGGGATGCCTGAGCACAAGGTATTGAGCTGGGCAATTGTTGGGGAGGGGGTGGGTATGGGAGTTGGGGTAGTTAGTGGGGAGTTAGCCTACAGATCTACGCCAGGAACATATGATGTGCGCATCAGACTGCTGAGTTATTTAAACTGCTACGGGATGGGGGACCTTAGAATAGCCTTGTGGAATGTTGGGGGGGCTCAATAGTTATATTAAACCTAATAGAATAATGGTATATTTGAGACGCCAGAAGATTGATATTGCATACCTTTTAAGAGATGCACCTCACAATGGACAGAAAAACTGCTCTTGCTAGGAAATGGAGTGGCACAAGCCTAGGCTCGCCATATTAAGCGTTTGCAAGAGGGGTTTTGATATGGGTGGCGCCGTCTGTACCATTTAAAGTCCTTAAGACTTTTAGGAACGATGATGGCAGGATGATTATTATCCAAGGGCTGGTGGAACAAAGAGAGCTCTGTATTATTAATACATATGTGCCGAACCATGATACTGCAGCCTATTTCCGCTCGTTATACCCCCAGATCGGCAAATACAGGGACAGCACTATAGTATGGGGCAGAGACTTTCACTGCACGTTGAACCCCAACCTAGACAGATCAGCCGATAAATTAATACATCCAGGTCCTCCGGCCAAAGCCTATTACAAGCATTCAAATTGTCAGATATATAGACAGCCCTACACCTGCCAGCACGGCCATATTCTCATTATACCGCCCCCAAGGATCTATACACTAGACTAGGTTTTTACAGGGGAAGTGACACTAGGTGAATTCAAGGAGACGGAATATAGAGCTTGGGTGCTTGTCGGATCATTCTCCCTTAGTGGTTACATGTCAAAAACACACCCCCCCTCACCCTTCCCCTCCTAGGGCACGCATACCGACCTGGAAGCTCCAGAAGCGAGTCCCTCAGAGATGGTGTACTGGGCACATTTGAGAGAGGGGGTTAAAAACTACTTCATAAACAATACTGGAAGTGTCAACTCAGCTGGCTCATTGTGGAAAGCTCTCAAGGTAGTGATCAGGGGGACGGCGATGGCTAATGCTAAGGTTATGCAGGATGTGATAGAATTTGACTTACGTAAAGCAGAAACTAGGCTAGAGGCCATGGACCGCTCGGGGGACTTGTCCAGCGATAGAGACCAAGAAGTAGCCCGACTACAGCAGTATGTTTGGCACATTGGGAAAGATTAGGCAAGCTGAACTACAAGACATATGTAGAAAGACAACATGCTGAAGGTGATAATCCGGGATGCTTGTTGGCCTGGATATACTGAAATGAGTCTAAACGAGAGTTGATATGGGAGATCGTGAGAAGAGATGGGATGGCTTGTGTAATGAGTGCTTTTATGATTATTATAAGGTGTTCTATACAGAGACATCAGGAGCACAATCGTCAGAAATAGATGATGCCCTAGCACAGATTGATCTCCCCAAGTTAGATGCAGGGACAGTGGATAGGCTTGAGGCCCCCATAACCATAGAGCTGGAAGCCACCATAAGAGAGTTGCCAACTGGTAAAGCCCCAAGGGCAGATGGATTGCCCAGCAAATTCTAGAAGGAATTCATAACAGACGTATCGCCTCCATTGCTAGCCATGTTTAACGAAGCTGTGGACATGGGTACATTGCCAATGTCGTTGAGTCTATTATAGTCCCACTATTAAAGCCCAATAAGCCTGAAACCAACTGTGGATCTTACAGACTCCTCTCGTTACTTAATCAGGACGGGAAAATCCTTATGGCCTTAATGGCCAATAGGCTTAAACCAGTAATATCCAAACTTATACATCCGGACCAGACAGGATATGTTCCAGGCAGGAACATTATGTGTAACCTAAGGAGGCTACACCATATCATTGATAATACCCATGGCAGTACACATTGATATGTGTGGCCTCGCTCGATGCAGTAAAAGCATTCAACTCGGTTAAATGGCCATGGCTAACAGCAGTGCTGTGTAGTTTTGCCATGGGGACAACATACATAAAATGGGTATGGATGCTATATACCAACCCACAAGCGAGAGTCAAGACAGGAGCCCACATTTCAGATCAATGGCAATTGAAGAAAGGTACCAGACAGGGATGCGCGTGGTCTCCTATGCTATTTATACTGGCCTTGGAGCCGCTAGCAGTGTACCTGCGGAAGGAATATCACGAAGCAGGCATAGTTGTGCAAAGTAATAGTAATTTGATATCTCTATATCCGGACGATATGCTTTTGTATTTACAACACCCAGAAACCAACTCACAGTATATTTTGGATGTGTTTGAGCATTATGCAGATCTATCTGGCATTACAATGAATGCACAGAAATCATGCTGGTTCCCTTTAGCCGCATACAGGGGGATTTCTCCTAGTGCGCTGCCTGTGCTACCGATAAAGTGGGAGGTCAACACATTCAGGTATCTGGGAGTAATGTCTTCCACGACCCCAAGACAGAATGTCTACAGAATACACTAAAGGCATTGGAGAAAGTGGAAAAGTCCATGGCTTTCTGGGTCAGATTGCCACTCTCATTGATGGGAAGAGCAGCACTGTTAAAAACGATAGTGCTCCAGAGGCTTCTTCATTTTTTTTACTACTTTCCCGTACAACATCCCCAAAGGCTTTTTTAACATGCTCGAAATTATATGTCACGGTTTCTTATGGCACAACACAAGGTGCCGGGTAGCACTAGCGAAATTGTAGAGACTGTACGAGCATGAACGCATAAAGGTTCCCAATTTCAAAGCATATTTTGTGGCGCGCCAGCTACAGTTTGTCACAAACTGGCTGTTGGATGAGCAGACCCAGGACACCACGTTGTTGCAGCCATCATGCGCCACATTTTATCTGAAAGAGGTGATATGGACGATAGCACTGTGCGCTCTGAAACCCCCGCTGCTGCTGATGCTCGGGAGGAAGATTTGGCACAGGGCCTGTCCCTTTTTAGAGAAAGTCACCTTACTCCACCCAGGCCCCATTAGTGTCACTGAAGGTGGAGGATCCAGGACTCTGGCTTAATGTATGGAAGTATTGGGAACCTACAGGGGTGGTAACGGTGGGAGACTTACTACAGGGCGGCAAACCGATGAACTTCAGCATACTCGCCTCTGAAATGGGGATATACGAGGGACAACACATAATACACGCTTCGCTCCTCGCTAAACTAAAGAAGTGAGCGCGCACAGATGGGGCACTGCAGGAAGATGATGCAATAGAAACACTTGGCGGGTGGACACGCGGTGTCTAGAATATATGAGTTACTAATGTCACAGAAAGGGAGACATGCTGGTACAAACCAGGCGCAGTTAGGAGACAGACCTGCAAGAACAATTAACAGATGCAGTCTGGGGAAAGGCATTAGCCTTTCATTAAAAAAAATGTCTAGGAACGCGAAGCTCCAATTAATAAAGCTATATATAATCCATAGGGCGTACCTAACCCCGAAGAAGATTGCTAAATTCAGCAATCAACTGACCAGACTGGCCCGAAATACCAGATTGGTTAATGTGGATCTGGTGCACATGTTCTGGGCTTGCATGCAGCTCCGACAATAATGGGAGGACATAGCATTGGCCTTGGCAAAGGCAGGTATACCGTTTGACACAAGTACCCCGTGGCATGTATGCTCAGCATTTTTGCGCAACCAAAACAGGCGAGACATGTCAGTAAGCTGAACGACCTATCATAGATCCTGGCGAAACGTAGAATAGCAATGGGGTTGAAAGCGCACAAGAGACCTGAAGTGCGCTTATGGTGGAGCGACCTGCAGAAATGGATGCTGGCAGAAACCTCGGCATGGCAGGAAGCAGAACGCTGAGGCCAAGGAGACCAAAACATAGACCTTGACTCCTGGAAACGTATAGTGCAGGAATTGATGGATTAACATTGATGGCTTTACCACATAGAATTCCTGAACGGAAATTGATGTTCCGCACAGACAGCGTACTAATGTGAACGCATATACCTAAAGTTGATGTAAGGTGTTAGTAGAATGTATGCGGAATAGGCTGGAGTTGGGAGTGCGGGGGGGGAGGCGGGATACACATCCACATGCTACTGGACATTTAAGAAAATATATGCAAAAGTCTAAGTTATATTGTTGTTTAAGAATCGATCAAATGTTTTTTGTTTTTTTTAAAACTATTGAATGCCGAACCGAATGAAAACTTTGAGAGGAAAGCTACGAGTTAATGAAAGTTCAATGGGAAAGCCCCCATTTCAAAGCAATAGATGAAATACGAACGCAACGGTGAAAGAGCATGGCAGAAGGTGGGGAATAAAATATGACCACTACAAAAAGAACATTGTGAATAAATACAGTGCAACAAGGCCCAAGACTGGCATAAGATGTGACATATTGTGGCAAAGCCAAGAGGCTAATCGGGAGAAGCCAGGAGAGTGTGAAACTGCACATAAAGCCAAGAGGCCGATAAGAAGCTAAGTGAATGTGAATCTATACACAGGGCAAATATAGAAGAACCTGTGTGGGCTGAAGAGCCCAAGATACCTGGTTGCGCTACCTGTGATGGATGGACCGTGTGGTCTGTCAACTGTGCCTAGATCAGGGAACCTTCCTTTGTGAAAACCAAAACATGATGAAACAAATCAAGAAGGAGCACTGTGAATGAACTGTTAATGCAATTCAGTAGGAATGTTAAATTGACCTGGAGTTGTGTTAAACATTGAAAGACTGAGACCCAGTTGCTATGTTGAAGTCTTGGGGAAGGGAACCCAGAGACTTGATGAACTGCCATGCTGTCTTGAGGACGGAGCCTCAAGACACTTTTCTTTTGAACTGTATTGCCTGAAGCTTGGGGAAGGGAACCCGAGGATTGTGTTGGAACTTTCTTGAACTTGGGGAAGGGGATCTGAAGAGCAAGCTAGGAGCTGGAAGAAGCTCAGAACTTTGTTAATCACCATTTCTTTTATTATTGACATCCCTAAACATTGTTTAGCTTTAGTTGTGAGGGCAAGGATAGGTTTTGGACACAGACAGACTTTTAAGTTGAACTTTCTGACTCAGACTTTCCTTAGTTTCGTTCAGGTAGGGAAATCCCACCTTTGCATAGGGCAAGTTAGGTATTCAACCATCCTGACATTTGATTTAATAAACCATCTTATTCTACTTCCGAGTCTGTGCCTTGCTTCCTGATGCCTACAGTACACACTGGGCAAGAAGACATGGGTGCACTGTAACTTGATGCCCCGGGTGAGGTTTCCCTTTTATTTCCTCCTCTGAGAGCTTTAATAGCATTACAGCCCTTACTATCGGACTCTGTTGGGTGCCAAGTGTCCTTCACTCTTGTTAGAGTCCCTCTCCTTCCTCTACAGATCACTGACTTTGGCAGGGTCACCTATCACACAACAGAGCCATCTGGTGCAAGTTCTAATACTCTATTAAACTGTATACTAATAACATTGAATATTACAGCGCTTAGAGCAGGCATAGTGCTGGATGATAAAAAAAACTAATGTTTGTTCTAATTGCAAATTGGGGCAGTGTTTCGGAAAGCACATTGCCAGACGAATACAAACCGAGAAATGGGGGTTAACGAAGTTTAAAGGAATGGTGCAGTCAGAAATATTATTGTCCCTATGGTTCGGCCATGTGTTTTTAACCGTAAGTCGATCGATCGTACAAACATTTCCTATGCACCTTACCTGAGTTTTTGTCTCTTGAACACAAGCGAAATCATGCAGCAGGGTGCGGCCATCTTCTGATAATCTTATCACTTGCCGCATCGCCCTGGGTCACCTGCGTTTGCGGCACTAAATCATATCCGCCACCCCTGAGCCTGACATCACCAAATCATTGATATTCTCCGCCTCTCTCCGTGACGTTACTGGGCAGCATAGCAAAACGCGCCCAGTCGTCACCTACGCGACTAGACGCGGAACCCGGAAAACAACACACATCGGCTCACAGCACAGCGCGTCACAATTAGGAATATGAAACTGTACTTTAAAAGGAAACAACAAGACTGTACAATTGGCAAAGTACATTTATTTCACATTAAATGTTTCAATAACATTCGGCGTCTGACAAAATCAATAAAAATGGGAATTTTTTTTCTTTGCTCTCGATCTGCGAATCCGCAAATGTTTATCGTGAGTCACGCGCTGTTCCTTTTGGGTACACAGGGTGTTCGTTTTGTCTAAATGAAGCACTTCGGTCGCACAGTGAATTGCAAAGCTGGTGCATGAACTTGGCACTAGACCACCGTAAAGGTTGTTATGTTGCTCCTAATCGTTTGTACCGCGTACGGGCATATTGGACCTTGTCTGTCGTCCCAAAAGACGGTTAAGTAGATCCAGTGATTGACATGTAGCTGCAGCTGGTGGTTGAAGAATCCATCGGTCAGGGTAGGAAATAGATGACAATCACAGAATGGCACGGTGTACCTGTTTGAAAAACCTAAAAATAGAAATGTGACTCAGTAGCCGATCTTTATTACAATTAATCATTTTCTTTATTAGCGCAGAGTGACACAATGTGAACCGAGAGAATACAACATGGAATATCAAAGTACTCCGCTATTTACTTCTGAGTATAGTGCAATGGAGTATGTTGAGCTCTAAACGTAATGCGTAAACTGGGGCAACAATTCGAGGTGCACAAACAATGTAATGATTTGTTAGCCTAGAACCAGGGAGAAACGAGTGGTGGGGTCTACATGCGTCTCGATGCTGGCCTGCCCATGTGCCCGGTAGATAGCCCAGCGCACAAAGGTTGTACTAACACTTCATTGCAATATGCCACACAGAACGAACAAGTACAATGTGACCCAGCAATAACGGTCAGCTATTCGTATTTCGACTAGTTCTGGTATGAAATCGTCTAAAGAGAAACTTACATTATTTTCGGCATTTCCATTCTCTTGGCGTTATTCGGACCGTAATGCAGACTCCTCCGTTCGTGTCAACGATTTTTCATAGACTGAACTTACATGTAACTCAGTCCAGTTTTGGAATGAACAACCTTATCATATCATACGTTATTACACCCCCCCTTCAATTCAATCCCTTCCGGAATGGTCCCTGTCTCTCAAGGTCAAAAAACAATAGAACCTTATACTGTGCGCGGGACGCGTGGGCCTCCCAGCTCCCAAGCAAAAATTCAAAGCTGGTGACCTTCACTCACAATGAACATACATTCTTACTTTGCAACATCCCGTGTCAATGCATCCATGAGAACATGAATTTTGAAGCACGGGCCCTGGAGGAAAAATTGGGGGCTGTCACTCCTTGTTCGTTTTTGCTGCTGAGGGGTAGGGGAAACTTGCCAATGACAGAATGCCCCCTACTCCAAAATTATAGTCGATGTAACACAAAAACTGAGTCAAAATGTGTCTAGGAATAGGCCCACCTCTGCTTATCTCATGGCCTCCTACCCCATGGCATGTTTTCACAGTCGGTACTTCTTGCGTGCCTAGAATGTTTTCGTGGCCTAGGTCTAATCCCCTTTGTGTGACGAGCAGATATCCAGTTTTTTGCAGAACTTTATGGCAAGGCAACTGCCAAAACCCAAAGATTCTTACACACTGTTATCCATTGGTCATTAACACGAAAAATGAAGGTCCCAAAGTAGCTCGACTAAACTGTGAAATGTGAAAGCAATCGTAATAATTGTAATATTCTTTTAAGAAAAGGACTAAGAGGATAGATTTCAAAAGACAAATTGCATACTTTATTTGTACAGTTTAAAAACATTTTTTGCAAAAATAAAAACAGATGGTAATCATTTGAACCAGGTTTTGAACGATTTAAAGAGCTCTGCTTTGGGTGGACATGGCATGTTGGCAATGTTTTGTGGCAATGTATGTGTTCTCTGAACAGATTTGTGCGCAATTCCATGAGTGTGCATCTCGACGACATTAACAATAAGATCTTTCACAAAATCGAATTCCATTTTCTCATATACTGGTTTGACAACCCATTTTTTGCTTCTTTTCGTAAAGGCCATAGTGTAGCGAAGCATCCCTAGGTTTCCTGCAGTCCTAGATTGTTCCCGGCCTACATTCTCGTAATGCGCTAATACCGCTAGTAAAGTCCTAGATTTCATCCCTTGGATGCCGAAATGCAATCTCTTTGGCCTGTACTTTAGGCACATATTGTAGAACACCTCAATCTCCCGTGTGACAGAATTCTGAGAGTCCCTTCAGATCTCTTGATAAAGTTTTATCAAACACAATCTTCTCAAGGGCTTTGTGTGGAGGTGAAGATGGGATCAACCACTTCTTCTTCCGTGCCTGCTCTGGGGACAAAGGGCCATGTTCACATTGGTGGAAATGTTGGTTTTCTGTCCAGTGGTGAACGTTGGAACAGTGGTGCATTAGTGACCGCCATTTTTCCAGTAGAATTTCCACAGACCCATCACATGTTTTGGAGCTCCACCAAAAATGGTTGCTGAAAGACTGGGACCATTGTGAAATACTTTCAAAACCTTTTGTTTTTCCCTGCCGCCGATATTTCTTTGATTGATTGATTTGGCAACATGCCATACATCAAATTGATGTTTAATATTTGGGTACTGCTCTCTCATTGTCTTGGCTATTGAAACGTGTCTGTCCGTGGCTATAAGGTCGATTTGCATTCCCCTCGATTGTAGAGGGGATCTTCTACAATCATCTGGAAGAAATCATCTTCCAGTGATTTTATAAAACCAAGTTTCTCCATGGCCACTGAGGATTTACATTGGGACACCTGCACGACCACCGAACTCACAATTTTCTTACTTTCCATGTCCTGAAAATGGTAGGTGCAGTACTTAGCAGACAATCTGGGGCTGTCACACTGTCCATCGCCGGCTAGCCTGAACCGTTTGTCGGGGAATGTACTTTGAATAGCCAATTGTTCAATTTCCCAAGCTTCACTAATGGCAGGGAATAGATAATTACGTTGGTATTTGTAGTATTGCGTTTTAGAAATGGAAATGGAGTCCCACAAACTGAAAGAAACTGGATAACTTTGTGAAACTAGACCCATTGAAAAGTAAATCTGCTGCACACAGTAGATTGCCAGCTGGCAGTTTCCCCACCATCGGTTGAGTGGACCAGGAAAAAGTTTTATGTGACTTTTCATAGGTGGCATGTATTTTGAGGTCACTGCCTTGTGTTAGACGAGTCACGCTCACCAGTGGCTTCCCACATACTTCCCCTCCCACAGAATGCACACATTTCAGCATCTTTATAATATCCATCAAGCTGCTGTCGAATACTATGTATTTGGCCTCTTTTATTAGACTGTCATCCGGCAACACTGTTGTTTCGGACTGAACCGTCGTGGACATATCAGCCAAACTGGACATACTATAGTCGATATCTTTGTCTGTTTCGTCGGTCAATAGTGTTGATGCTTCAGTCTCTGTCATTTCAACATCTGTTACTTGACCATGGATAGGAGAAAACATCAATGTGGACTGTGTGTTTTTTGGGGGGCATTTCTTGGGGGTTGTCGATTGTGTCAAGTGCTCATCGAGTAATGTAAAACCATCTTCTATAAATTCACTTTCACCTTCATCTGGCGGAGCAGGCGCATTGTAGCAATGGTCCAAAAACACTTTGCTGGATTTGCCGGTCATGTTAAATTCATTTTCTGGCCATTGGACATAGGCAGCTCGAGTGAGCACAAGCCACGCCTCAATTAATAGTTCCTCCATGGTGAAAACAGTTTGGCAAGCAGCATCTGTCATTTGTATCGCTGTCTGTGTCTGCATAGTACGTACTGCATCGGGCAACTACAGGACAGATGGGAAAAGGGATGTTCAGTGTAAATCCAACATACAGTGTTGTACAATTTACATTTAAAAAAAGCATGCAATGAAGGCCTCAGCACAAAACAATTGCCAACAATATAAAGTGTTTATAGCTAACCTTATTTTTATTTCTTTTCTTTGAAACCTTCTTTACTCTAACATCACCATCAGCGAGCTGGTGCACCGATTCAGATCCACGTGGCTCCCGTTCAATATACGGATCTTGTATACATCCCTACAAAAATAGTATCCATTTAAAATAAGTCATTTGCATTACACATATAATTAGACCGACTCTTTCGTTAGATGGTACTGTCAGTACGCATACCTCTGGCTCCGGATCAACTGCAAGGTCTGGTTCTGCAACAACAACAAGGGATAATGTAATTGTAGAGGACGCTTCAGCATCTCCCTGAAACACAGTGCTTGCATTAGTAAGGATGAATATATTGGCAACTGGACACACAATTTGGTAAGATGACAAAGGTACATATCAATAGTAAAGTACGAATGAAACATTGTGTAAAACAATGACACGATATGTAAATATGATCAGATTATCTCGTCCAATTGAACTGTGAAGACCCATACCACTGTCACCGGATCTACTAAGAGGGATGTTGTAATTGTAGTGGACGCTTCAGCATCTCCCTGAAACACAATACTTGCATTAGTAAGGATGAAAATATTGGAAACTGGACACACAATTTGGAAAGACGACAAAGGTACATATCCATAGTAAAGTACAAATGAAACCTTGCGTAAAACAATTACACGATATCTAAATATGATCAGATTATCTCGTCCAATTGAACTGTGAAGACCCATACCACTGTCACCGGATCTACTAAGAGGGATGTTGTAATTGTAGTGGACGCTTCAGCATCTCCCTGAAACACAGTACTTGCATTAGTAACGATGAAAATATTGGAAACTGTACACACAATTTGAAAAGACGACAAAGGTACATATCAATATCAAACCACGATAAACATTGTGTAAAGCAATGATACATTGCGAAAATATGATCACATTATCTAGAATTCCGTGCATAAAACCAGTCTGGAACAGAATAGCTAGGTAAGATTACCTGATACGCGCTCAAAGTGGTTGATGACTCCAGGCAAGACATGGATGTTGAATCTTCGGTGGATAGTCATGGAGTTGGATAGGGAAAGTATTATTCGATTTAGAAATTCCAACATTAAAAAGTGGCATGTAAGGAGACTGAATACGAGAAAATTATGCTTATGTAAATGCATAATATAGCAGTTATCTGTCCCCATAAATCAATTTTCTATGAGGGTTCTCAAAAACAAGGACTGATGTTTAGCAAAATAGTCATTATTTAAACAGCTATTCAATCATATAAATATCGAAAGTATTATAATTGACATTTACACCGAAATACAGGCATAAAGCTAAATCCGGAAGCGTGACTCACCTGTGGTGGCATTTTCACGAATAAAGTCGGAATAGCGTTCGGGAGCAATTTTTGAGTTGTTCTCAGTTGATTCCTCTTTGTGTACAAGGATGTGTCGTACATATCCGGGTTGATGTGCAGGCTGCAGATGCGGTATCGATGACCCCTCTTGTCCTCGAAGACTTGTTTGACTCTACTTTCAAGCTCTTCCGGTGGATATCCGCAATATCTGACCCATTCTCTTATTCGATCAACAGTCTTAGGGAATACACGCATTGTAATGCCTTCGGATTTGTCATGGGTCTTCGAAAAGCAACCGAAAATAGAACATGCAGGCATTGTTGTAAATTCTGCAAAATAAAGGTAAACAATATTAGAATATTATTTTGCATAAAAATGTGAGAAAGGATTAATTGGACCATCCATTGTTCATTGCACGCTTTCTTTTGGGCACCACAGCTAAACCAGTGCAGCGTGGGCGGCTGTATTATAGGATACATTTCACAAACGATTAATTATTGTGTTGAAAATCAGAACATGTTACTCGTCCCTAGAATCCCTTGAATGTTCTATCATGCACGAAAAGGAAACATGCATATACTATAGACACGGTCCGCGAAGGATGCAAAACGATGCCAATTGACATTGATGAAAATTGATACATCGATAACATAACAAAAGAAACTCAAGTCAATAGCAATGAGACAAATTAACATAGCACTACTGAGTACGTTACTTCGAAATAGATATACATTTACAAATGAAGGAGATATGATTAGGATACATGCCCTTACCTTGACCAACAAACAGTTTGATTCAGCAAGCAGAGTAATTAGTGGCAGGAGAACAGGGGGATGTTCATAGGTAGCACACTGACAAGTTCACTCGAAGCGTTCAGAGTAGCACATTCACGAGTTGACTTGCAGTGCTCGATGTTCTCATGGTAAATATCAAGTGGTTTATAAAGAAAAAAAGGGGTTATTTTTGTGAATGAATGACGTGTATATGTTCTGGTATTATGTGTATTGCAGGGGTGCGGCCTGCTTGAAGGGGAGCATGCCTGGAGACCCAGGGTCTGAGGAGGCCATGTGAACAATGCCCCGTGGGTGAAGTGTACATGGTGTTTGGCACCTTGGCCGTTTCCACCCCTGCCAGCCCCCATTGGGAGGGCACATCCACGGGTGCTAACAGTCATTGATTCTGGAGGGGTGGAATGAGGGGCCTGAGGCGTGCAGGAAAGGCCCGGAACACTGCTGAATGGAGACACACTTATGTGGATTGCAGGGGCGCGGCCTGCTTCAGGGGATCCTGCCTGGAGACACAGGGTCTGAGGAGGGCATGTGAACAATGACCCAGCGCGTTACATACCTTTGAAGTGTACATGGTGTTTGGCACCTTGGCCGTTGGCACCCCTGACAGCACCCCATGGCAGCGCACATCCACTTGTGCGAACTGCCTTTGATAGTGGAGGGGGGATGGATTGGCCAGGGGCGTGCAGGCAAGGCACGGGAACACTGCAGAATAGAGACACACTTGATTCACTTAAAAACTGAAACAACCATTGATAAAAAAATTTGTGTTTTATTTGGTTTCTTATTTTGATGGCACAAAAATACTACACATTGTAAAGGTCTGGTTGCAGCTCAGCGAGGGAAAATCCCCTGTACTGACCGTTGTCACTGGGGAAAGTTTGTCTAATGGCACCAACGACACAGGCGGGTATTACTCGTGGAACGCGGTGTCCAAGCCTCCCGTGAAGCCACCATGTGTACGAACGATAGGCCAACAGCCGGTACCACCTGTGAAAGAGAAAGATACAAACTGTCTTTAAATTACCAAGATAAGTGCATTAAACCTTAGTTGTCAAGACAATTCTTGTATCCAATGGCATTTTTGCTAGGACAAATGCTCACTAGACACTGCACAATATTGAACAACTTTTATGCGACTATTACTAGAGAATTGCAAGACTAAACTGATATGACAATGTTATATTGAATTTACGAGAATATAGGGGACAACCATGAAATAGTAGTGGCCTAACTGACATCACAACCAGACTATACTTACTCGTTACTTGGATTACGAGGGCAAACTGTTGCGCGAAGTTCGTGCATAAGCACCATCAGAATCCTCAACACGGACCGTGTGAGGCAGGCTGCCGTGAAGTCTGGCAGCTTGGTCACACATTGCGGCTGTGGATCGCCTTGCGATATGTAGGACAAGCATCCAGACTTTTCTCGGCAGCTGCAGTTCTCCTCCTCGGTTGGCATTAGCGCGCACCGATTGCAGGTACACCAGGCGGAAACACCATCCATGCGACTAGGCCCAGGCTCTTCATCTGTTGAAACGTCCGCCCAACTGTCGTCCAAAGCCCCATCGTTTACGCAGCTTTCTTTTTCCAGTAAATCCTCCTCAGAATACTCGGGCTCGTACAGGTAAGGCATTATTGTTACCATTGTGTGGTAAACAAACGAAAATAATTTATAGCGTTGGTACTGGTATCTTCACACGGGCTACAAGCAACGAAGGTAGCTGACCAGAGCACAGAAACGAATCACAGAATACTCAAAGAAATACAGTGAGAGGAATGGAAAAGAAAATCTGCTGTTGTGTGTTGTGAAACGGTCTGTTTATACTTATCGAGGAAAGAGGCTTCCTGCCGTTTCCATGGCGACACATCTTTAGCTGAAGCGCAGAGAATGTTGACACGAGACGTGCTTTGGCGTTGTGAAATGGGCGGTACGCATCTAGTGATGTCAGGCTCAGGGAATATGATTTAGTGCCGCAAATGCAGGTCACCCAGGGCGATGCGGAAAGTGATAAGATTATCACAAGATGGGCGCACCCTGCTGCCTGATTTCGCTTGAGTTCAAGAGACGAAAACTCGGGTAAGGTGCATAGGAAATGTTTGTACGATCGATGGACTTGTGGTTAAAAACACATGGCCGAACTATAGGGACAATATTTTCTGACCGAACAGATCCTTTAAGACGTCAACCCTGTTGATAGATGTTCAAGGATTTTAATTGCTGAGTCTAAGCTAAAGAAAGAGGCGGAACAAGACAATGATTGATTTGTTAATATTCTCCAAGTGGATATATTCAGTGGACAGGCCAAACATTCTTCAGTATAAGAGTATGTTTAAATGAAGATTTGGAGAAATTGAGTCTCAAGAATATCATAAGGAAATATGTAGTTTTACAGCTTGCTGATATGCTACATTTAGGACACTTCATAGCTCTTTGAAGTCACTAGTTAAGTGCCATGTTTGAGACTTCCAATAGGGGGGAAGTTCTCATGGGCAGTCTACTAGGAAGTCCATTAATGTGTTTATGGGAGAAACTATTCATGTATAGTACTGTCTCTCAGCCGATCAGGGGACACATACTATAGTCCATTCAAAGCACAAGACAGACACAGGTAAAATTGTAATGGGCAAATGGGCTTAGTGACAGTAGACTACAGTGCAAAGAGAAGAGGCCAGTACTGGCACAGCAAAGAGGGTGGCTGTCTAGGCATGGCACATAAATTTGCTAAGGAATGCCGTAATGGTACTAAATGGCTGCAAGATGGAAATTGCTGGAAAATGGTGTGCATATCTGGGCATATACCACAAGTAATACCTATGCACAAGCCAAAACAGTTGGCTTTGCCAAAGCTTGTTTTACAGGATTTAAGTTTAAGGAACCATTGTGGCTACACACTTACTGCATATAAAGCATGTTGCTGAAGGCACACTTAGTTGAGCCATTTTTATTACACCAGGAACACATTAACAGCTGTAGGTAAGTCATGACGTCTCAGAAGACTGCTTAGAAATAACAGTTCCAAGACCTATACAGCGCAGTGATTGATGTACTGCTTGATAGTGCTATCATAGAGATCTCAGGAGGACGTATTCTGGGAGGGGAGTGACACATAGTGGGTGGGAATGGCCATAGGGAATAGCACGGATAGGGAAGTCTATGGATGGGTAAATAACAAAACGTCTACTGGCTGTGTTCTCCTCACATCCCTTCTCCCTCACCTCTGCACTTGAATGCAATAGTTACGACTTATAAGTGGTTAGTGCGACATGGCCATTCCAATTTTTTAGGCGACTGCATTTACTTTTTCATTGTAGCAACAAATTGATGCAACTCCATATCTTTCAATATATGGTTTTAGGCAAGCTACTATGAATGCTTTCTCTCAAACATGGAAGCTTATAAAGAGCTTTTGTTGAATTCTGGCTTGCCTCCTCCAGGCTGCATGAATGTATCTTGTGCTGACGCACCTCTTCTCGTTTGTTTCAGTGGATGAAAACCTTCTTTATGCCCTTTGCTAGTTTACTGATTCTTTTTTTGTTAGGTTGGTTAGATTGATTCCTTTTATTTTGCCTTTGCATGTGAGAAGGAAAGTTTACCCCAATTCAGAGTTTCAGGATTCCGTGGTTGAAATATTCCCCCCGGCTGGCTTTTTGGTTCAGCCCTGGTCATTCTGCTGGCAATGAGATTACTCTAGTCCTGCTTCTGCAAGCAAAAAGGAGTCTGCTCTGCCCCTTTAGCTTTGGTTAGTATTGTACGATTCGGACATCTGTGCAGCTCTATCAATGCATCTTTTGTGGTTTTCTACCTCAACTCAACACTTGTTGTACCTTTTTTAAGGTGTGTAGTTGTAGGGTCACCATAATTGATGTGCTCTGTCTTTGAGCACTAGAGAGTTGGTCAGTCAGTCAGTCAGTGATGTGCCAGGCCCCAGACATGTGCTTAAGCTTCAAAACCCTGAAAATGTGTATTTACATAGCTTATCTGTAGTCTTGCATTCATTCTTTCAGTAATCGATTGCATATTAGCAGTGATATCATAAGTGGATTTATCAACTGCCCACTAAACAGATTTCATCGTGGAGAATTGTGTTTCTGGCCTGCCCTTTATTATCACTGGAATCACAAGTCTAAATTATTGAGTGACGATTAACCTTAATGTTTGGTTTTTCATGTCTGGCTCCAGTCATTTAGGTCCGCTGTTCCATTTATGACCATATTGTCAACTGTTGCTTGTCAGAGTGGATGTTAGCAAGCAAACTATAGAACTCCTTCAGCAACTTTTGAAGAAACCATAATTGATGGACCTTTAGGTTAACTACCATTTAAGTCCACCTTTTTATAGGTGATTTTAGGGAAGATAGTCATGGGACAAGTACAAACCTCAGTGGTTTATGTATTCATAGATGTTTCCCAGTTTGCATTTAGTGTTAGAAATGATTTTCAGTTCTTGGTAAGGGAAGTCTCTTAACATCTCATGTTAGACTGATCAGCCTCCCTGGGTCCTGTTGTAAATCAGCTGTGTGGTGAAATTAACACCTCAAGCACAAAAGCACCTTTGCCCTAGAATATTTTTACTGTAGCCAAAGCCATGTTATGTGGCAATGCTGGCCAGAGAAAATCATAGGGTATCTGAGAATTGATGGAGGGGGGAAGGAGGAGGCAGAAATGTTATTAGAAAAGCATCAGACTGAGAAGGTAGGTGGTTGCCACCAGTCCAGCTGTAAAACTGAGTGAAAGTGTATGGATGAGATGAGTTGCAGACCAGAGCTGTTGGAGAAGAGCATTCAGTGAAAAAGTGTCTAAAGCGTAGAGGATGCTGGAAGAGCTGACCTCTGCAGAGCCACCAGACTAGCACCGGACTGGAAGAAAATAGTGATTCAACAACCGAGCAGGTCAGAAGGGGAAACGGTTAAAACAGATGACAAGCACTGGTAGCCCATCAGCGAAGATCAAAGCACATAGGAGAGAACACTGCAATCAAAAATGGTAGCGTCAGGAAGAGGAAAGATATAAAACATACATTACAAACAAGATTTTGTTTTTTATACAATGTACAGGAGGTGACTCGAGTAAATGCAGGACAGCCCCTTTTCCTTCTCTGGGGGGGCGTATAACAATATACATGCTTAGTCAATCAGCTGGTTAAACAGTGCGGAAGATGGACACTGTGTGATTGAGTTGTCAACGCAACTGTGTTTCGGCCTTTAGAAGCAGTTGAGACGTGCTATTGTTAAGTCTGCTTTCATCAGGACGCGCATTTGGAACGTAATCTCATTCAATGGGATATTCTGTGGTGGTCGTGCATGGTAGATTCATGCAAGTCAGAAATTCATTCAAAATCTGTGGATTGATGGCGCATGGATCAAAGAACCGCTTCACTGTAAATTCCAGTGCTGTGCCGCTGGCTGGAGCATCCGTGCAGAGCCGACGGAGGCATCCGTTCTTCAACACAGGGAGCCGGCTCTTTTCAACCAGCGGCTCATTTTCAGGCCAGTCTCGAACTGGGACACCCGAAATCCCTCATTTGTGAAGCGGTTCTTTGACCCATGCGTCATCAAACCACAGATACAAGATATACCGATTTTGAATTAATTTATGGAGTGCACGAATCTAAAATGCACGACCACCACAGGATGTCCCATTGAATGAGATTCTGTTCCAATTCCCTGTACTGATGAAGGCCGACTTAACAACAGCGGGTCTCAACTGCTTCTAAAGGCCGAAACACAGCTGTATCGACAACTGAATAATCACAGTGTCCATCTTCCACATTCTTTACCCAGCTGATTGACTTAACATGTATAATATTATACGGCCCCCAGAGAATGTAAAGGGGCCGTCCTGCATTTACACGAGTCACCTCTTGTAAATTGTATGAAATGAAGAAAATAAATTATGTATGTTTTTATATTTTTCCTCTGTTGCATTTTTTGAATGTATGATACCACGGTTGTATACGAATTGTTCGTATTACAACTGTTTGAATGACAATTGACCTTTTCACAATTGACCGAATTGTGAAGGTCAATTGTAACGTATATGCGGGGGGAAACCCCCCACCCAACCCACACCCGCCCAAAACCCCTTATATATATATATATATATATATTTCTGAGGCTTGTGGAATCTGCTTAGATCACATGCTGTGCATAGGCCGACATCTAGTGGAAGCTGCGGAGTATTACAGTTTGTTTTTCGAAATTCGAAAATGGGCGTCGACACAGGCGTGCCAGTAATACTATCCCTAGTGTGACGTCCACTGTACCCAAGATCCCTCACGCGTCTAGGATCCTCAGATTGTTTTTTTCCGCCATACTGGTCGGAAGCATCTTGCGGAGTCCCCTGGCCTTAGCCATACTTCATACTTTTGCTAATAATTATAATTTATAATTCTTTATTGACATCCTTCCCCACCCCAACGTCGACCCTCGAAACTCGACGACGGCTGGAGAAGACATCGACCGTCGGCTGCTGCACGACGGATCTGGGCCTCGGAAGGCCGCTGGCCTCGGCCCGGGCCTAGTAGGCCGCTGGCCTCGGCCCTGCAAGTAGGGAGAGTGGGGGGTGGTACATACTCTTCACTCTTGGTATATAGGTATACCTTATATATTTCCTACACTTATCAGCCCGCTGCCTCAAGGTGCGTATGGAGGGTACCCCTTTCCAATTCTGCCCCAAGTGCAACCGCAAATACCCTTGGGTCGACAGGCACGCCACGTGCAATCTCTGCTTACCGAGGGACCACCCCGAAGCGAACTGCAGAGCGTTTAGTAGGTTTAAACCTAAGACACTTAAGGACCGTTCGACAAAGCGTTGGGCCCACCACGCCAGGCAGGCGGCCATGGCAGCGGAGGGCGCCTTCAGCGATGGCAGCGACGCCGTACTTTCGGACGGCGAGGGCATTACAGCGTCAAAAGACAGCCGAGCGCAGGTCCCCGACCTCGGAAGGTTGTCCGGCAGGGCGGCTATGGGGAAGACCCCCGGCGACGCAAGCGCTACACACCCTACACACACTAAGCACACTAAGTCCAACCGAACCTCGACGACGTCGACTTCTCGGAAAGAGGCACAGATAGAACGGTCCGACTCGGTGTCCTCTGGGCGCTCTCGATCGAGATCGCCTCATGACGCAAGGCAATCATCCACTCTTGCCAAGAGTGCCTCGCTCCCTAGACTAACGGAAGTTCGATCGTCAGAAGACGAAGACGACTTCCACCCCCAGGCCGCGCTCCAAGAGACAGAGCCCGCAGTTAACACCAGCGAGGCCCCACGCTCAAAAGACACAGATACCTCTCCCGATCCTCGACGCCAGGCGTCGAAAGTCTCCGGGGCCTCCAAGGGACAGGGAAAACATTTTTCCACGCACGGGGAGGGGGGAAAACAGCGGAAAGCACATTCTTCCACTCCTGTAAGACCATCCTTACCCCATAAACAGACAGACAAATACAAGTCTACTGAAAGATCAACTTCCAGCAAGGCTAGCCTTGATAAGATCCCTAAATTGCCTACTAAAGTCATCCCCTGTTCCAAACTATGGTCCAGTGAAGACATAGACAGGGTCATGTCAAGGATGTCTTCCTTGGCTGATTTTTACGACAAAAATCCAGAGCATTTCCTCTCGTATGACCCTCAGGGGGCCACACCCTCAGGTTCCACTGATCCTATCCCCCTAAGTAAAAAGGCCCTGTTCGAAAGACCTGAACCCTTCGAGGTGCAGCCTTACTCTACTCCATACTCTACTCCATACCCCAGGTACCAAGCACAGCCTTTCCCTGAGGGGGACCAGGAGTTTGAATTTATGGAGGAACAGACCGGGACTGAACACTATGCGGATGATGAGGACCAGGAGGAGGGAGAAGATGAGCAGGAAATTTACAGAGTAGATTCCCCGGTAGAGAGCGAAGCCCCAGTTACCGACTCGCCAGTCGATAACCAGCCCCTCCTTAATGAGGTTCTCGCTCGCGCAGCAGAACATTTTCACATCGACACCCACGGTGTACAGGAGGAAAGGGACTTCGCAGAAGAGTTGGTGGGAGAGAGGAGGCCGGTCGCTCAGACCATCCCTATCCTTAAATCCATCCAACGGAGAATAGATCCGTCCCTGGTGAACCCTAACCTCACCAGAGCAGTCAACCCCAGGGTCGAAAAACTTTTCCGGGCAGCCCAGTCTGACCCTCTCTATATAAGAGGACATCTTAAACCAGACTCCCTAGTTGTTACCAACACTCGGAAGAGGGCTGGAACACCCTTATCGTCGTCAGAAGCTCCTCCCGACAAGGAGAGCAAGAAACTGTACGGGTTTGGCAGAAAGGTAGCCTCAACGTCCGCCTACCAAGCAAGAATTGCTAACTCCACCACCCTGTTGGCCAGTTACAACTGCCATCAATGGGAAGAGGTCGCGGCACTCATAGCATCTGCTCCTGAACCGTTAAAGGGCCAGTTGGCTCGGATCTCGGCAGAAGGGAGAGCCGTGTCTGGTTGCATATTAAAAGCAACTTTCGACGCCGCGGACAACGCAGGAAGATTGATAGCAGAAGGTATTGTTATCAAAAGACATGCGTGGCTACGGCAGTCGGGGTTCAAAACAGAGACTCAGGCTTCATTAATAGACAAGCCGGTGGAACCCGATCTATTGTTTGGGAAAGCGGTCGAAGACGCACTTAAAAACGCCAAAGACGAATACGAAACACTGAAATCCCTTGGCCAACTAACCAACAAACCCCCTAACCAGAGGGGGAACAGTAATTTTCATCGCCCACGCGGCCAAAATTCACAAAGAGGCAACTATGCCCAGGGACAGGGTACACAGTGGAACAACAGCCAGCAGTCTACCCAAAGTTTCGGCAGGGGTAACAAAAGAGGTCGTGGGAGAGGCAGAGGCAGCCCCAACAAGGGAGGTGGCACGCCTCCACCAAAGCAGTGACGCTCAGTTCAGGGTCCCTTCTCACGCAACCCCAGTAGGGGGACGCATTTCCAACTTCACCCAGGCTTGGGAAGGGATCACCTCAGACAGATGGGTGCTGTCAACAGTGTCCACAGGATATTGTATAGAATTACTGCAGCGTCCCCGGAACCATCCTCCACGACAAAGAGTACACTCCTTAGAACATCAGAAGATCCTTCTCGAGGAGATCGCCATTCTGCTAGAAAAGGACGCGATAGAACTCGTCCCAGGACACCAGGTAAACAAGGGTATCTATTCAACTTACTTCCTTGTGCCGAAGAAAGATTTGACAATGCGCCCAGTATTGGACCTACGGCCTGCCAACAAGTATGTCAAGCCCCAAAGATTCCGTATGACCACGCTACAAGAGGTAATCCCCCTCCTAAAAAAGGGGGATTACATGGCAACCTTGGATATGAAAGATGCTTATTTTCATATTTCCATGCTCCCGGCGCACAGAAAGTACTTGCGCTTCAAGGTAGACAGTCGCCACTACCAATTCAAGGTACTGTCCTTTGGGATAGCTTCAGCACCAAGGGTATTCACCAAGGTACTGGCGGTGGCAGCTGCACACCTACGCAGGGAAGCAATCCCAGTGTACCCTTATCTGGACGACTGGCTCATAACAGGGGAAACCCCAGGAATTTGCAGGACAAACATTCAAAGGACTATCGACCTCCTCCACGAATTAGGCTTCTCAATCAACGAGAAGAAGTCAAGCCTGGTGCCAAGCACCTCAAAACAGTTCCTAGGAGCTATCCTAGATACTCAGAAAGGGTTGACCTTCCCTTCGGAAGAAAGAATTCGGAATATACTACTGCAAATTCCGCATTATCAGTCCGGTCAACAAATAACGGTACGCAAAGCAATGCGGTTACTGGGCATGATGGCGTCATGCATTTACCTGGTCCCCCACGCGCGACTGCGCATGCGTCCCATGCAGGAATGGTTGGCGAAACAGTGGTCTCAGGCAGGTGGTCAGTGGGACGATCTAGTGGTCGTTTCGCCAACACTTGTACAGAGCCTACACTGGTGGACAAGAGAGAATCTCGCAAGGGGAAAACCCTTTTACGATCCCGAAGTACAGGCAGTGGTGACTACAGATGCATGCCTGACTGGGTGGGGAGCTCACCATCTCCACCACACAGCTCAGGGTCTCTGGTCTCACTCAGTAGCCAAGAACCACATCAACCTGCTAGAGCTTCTGGCAGTATTCCGAGCGCTTCGGGCGTTCAAGCCCCATCTACTAAACTTGTCGGTGCAGGTCCGGACGGACAGCACGACAGCCATGTTCTATCTGAACAAGCAAGGAGGGACTCGTTCGCCAAATCTGTCCAAGCTTGCCCAGAAAATATGGATATGGGCACTCAGACGGAACATCTTCCTGTCATCGCAACATGTTCCAGGGGAGCTCAATTCCCTAGCGGATGCTCTAAGCAGAGACTCCCTCCCAGAAGAACACGAATGGGTCCTTCACAGAGAGATCGTAAAAGATCTCTTCTCTCAGTGGGGTTTCCCCACTATAGACTTATTCGCCACAAGCGAAAACAAACAATGCCCAGGATTTGCATCCAGGTTCCCCCAGCCAGACTCCCAAGGGAACGCCCTGTGGATGAACTGGTCAGGGATGTTTGCGTACGCTTTTCCACCAACTCCTCATCAGGAAGGTGTGGTGTACAAGATGAACAAGGAATCGATGACGCTCATCCTAGTTGCTCCCATGTGGGCGAGACAACCATGGTTTCCACACCTACGCAGGATGGCGGTGTGCGAGCCCATCAAACTTCCAGCCTGGTACAACCTACTGTCCCAGCAACAAGGTCAAACAGTGCACCAGCAACCCAACTCAATGAACCTGGCAGCATGGCTCCTGAGGTCATAGAGTTTGGACATCTCAATTTACCACAGAGGTGTATGGACATCCTAAAAGAATCCAGGAAACCAAACACAAGGCACTGTTACTTTGACAAGTGGAAGAGATTCGTTATTTGGTGCCAGAATAAACAAATCAACCCTGTTGATTGCACTCCTTCCAACGTTGTGACATACATGCTCCACCTGCTGGATGCAGGTTTGGTTTTGAACTCTCTGAAAGTACACCTGGCAGCCCTCTCGGCTTACACCACATCCCATAACAAGGTGTCGTGGTGGAAAGTACCAGTAGTTAAGGCCTTCATGGAAGGAGTAAAGAGACTTCACCCTCCTATTTCAAACCCACCGCCAGGATGGGACCTTAATGTGGTGCTAGCTAAGCTCATGGGCCCCCCTTTCGAACCCATGCATAAAAGTAGTCTCAAACACCTGACTTATAAAACGGCCTTCTTAGTAGCCATTACCTCTATAAGAAGGGTCAGTGAAATTCAGGCTCTGTCAGTGCAGGATCCTTTCTTTACTATCCATAAAGACAAACTGGTTTTACGCACACACCCTAGGTTCTCACCTAAATTTATATCAAAGTTCCATGTAAACCAGTCCATCGAGCTTCCGGCTTTCTTCCAGAACCCGCAAAGCTCGGCTGAGGTGAAACTACACACCCTAGATGTGCGTAGGGCGGTCCTCTACTATGTAAATAAAACCAGACCGCTAAGGAAGACAGATCAACTGTTTGTCTCCGTAGCTACAGGCAGAGAGGGAGATCGCGTCTCTAAAGGCGCTATCTCAAAGTGGATTATCAACTGTATACAGCTGTGTTACTCTCTTTCTGAGAAGACTCTGCCTTTTACGCCAAGGGCCCATCTACTAGAGGCATTGGGGCCACTCTGGCTTTCATTGCAAATGTTCCCCTCGACACCATTTGCAAAGCAGCTACTTGGAGCTCTATTCACACCTTTACTCAGCATTACTGCATTGACACTCATTCCAAGACAGATACACAAGTGGGACAAGCGGTTCTAAGACACCTGTTTGCTCATGACCCTTCTCACATCCCAACTCCTTCTTCTGGTACTGCTCGCTAATCTATGCACAGCATGTGATCTAAGCAGCTTCCACAAGCCTCAGAAGGGATACATTACTCACCGTAATCGTATTTCTGATGCTTGTATCTGCTTAGATTCACATGCGACCCACCCTTCCTCCCCTCCGAGAGAAGGCGCATGATTGCTTGTAGTCTTACCTTTCTGTCTATCTGCTTGGATTATCTGTACTCACGCTACTCCTCATGCTTCCTCATGTCAGAAAAAAAAAATACAATCTGAGGATCCTAGACGCGTGAGGGATCTTGGGTACAGTGGACGTCACACTAGGGATAGTATTACTGGCACGCCTGTGTGGACGCCCATTTTCGAATTTCGAAAAACAAACTGTAATACTCCGCAGCTTCCACTAGATGTCGGCCTATGCACAGCATGTGAATCTAAGCAGATACAAGCATCAGAAATACGATTACGGTGAGTAATGTATCCCATATATTACCAAAGCGATATATATATATATATATATATATGTGTATATATATATATATATATATATATATATATATATATATATGGTCAATTGTGAAAAGGTCACTTGCGACCCTTTAAATTCAGTCAATTGTTAATTCGAACAATTGTAAACAAGCAGTTTGGGTAATACCTGATACCACATCCATTTGTTGAACCTTTGTTTACTGTCCCAAATTAGGTAAACACATTTAAAATATTGGGTCACATTATGTTGATCATTTTTGTTATATATACCTTTCCACCTGTATAGATCAGGGAAGTGCCAGGTGCCCTACATTATATTAATGAAGAGGAAAGTAAAATGGATGAGGGCTGACAGACTGACTGCGTAAGAGATATTCCAAAAAGTGGGGAGCGAACAAGTGTATGGAAAAACCAAGCAACTTGGATGAAGAGTTCCCTAATTCTGGAGAGAAGTCAACGAGGGAAATGGTGCCTTAAACTTATTAAGCAAGTGGAAGTACAGTAAGGTGCTGTTAGTTGGAACTGGGAGTGAAGGATCCTAGAGCATCAAGAGTGAGTCAACATTAACAGTGGTGTACACTGGGAATTGAAGTCCACGTTTGTAGCTCATATTTACAAAGATATGCAAGGAGGGCAAGTCTAAGCACCCTGAATGCAGCAACAAAGCGACAGAAATTAACACTAGTGCAGAGCGGAAGTTGAAGTCCAAGTACCCAGCCACTATTGATATTAAGCAAAAAATTATCCATTATATGTTGGATGTTCCAAGGTAAAGCTCCTCATCGCCCATGATAGATTACATCATAACATAATGCATTTTGGTAAATGTATTTCAAGATTTTAGCTCAGGTAACGCACAGGTAAAGTCGGTGGGCCTATGCCACCTCCATATCCGTTCCATGCGCACTTTCAGTGCATTAGTTTAGCTTTTGGACATAGTTTTCAAATCCTGGTGTGTTTTCTCTCGTTTGCCTGCTTCCTTTTTTGGGTACTTGTCCCCTCCCTCCCTCCCCCAGTGCCCGATTGGCCCTTCTCTCCTGGGAACATCTAGCAAGGGTCTCTAACTTGCCACATGTTTGCGAGCCATTTTAGCTTAGATGACACACAGGTAAGGTTGGTGGGTCTGTGCAACCTCCATATCATTTCCGTGCGCACTTTAGTGCATTCGATTACCTTTGGACTTCCTTTCAAATCCTTGTGTGATTTTCTCTCGTTTGCCCGCTTCCTTGTTTGGGTCTGTTTCCCTTTGCCTGATTGACCCTTCAAAGCCATTTAAATCATCTTCCCAGGGCAGCCCGGGTAGCCCCCTCAGCGGAGGCCCCCAAGGGATAGGGCAGCTCCCGAAGAAGCTGCTCTAGTCCGTGTCGGCCCGTGAGGCCTGTAGCCATCAACCAGCAGCTACTGACAAGGTAAGTGAAGTTCTACGGGCAGGGGGTGCAGCCATTACTGCTCCCCACTAAACTGACCAACCCAATCTTATCTAATTGTCCATTAGCTTGTAGTCTGATGCGTACAGCCCACAGTTTGTATAGTAATCTAATCTGCGTTAGCCAGCCATTTTGAGGGGATTGGTTCCTCTGACGTATTCCACATCTATGACAGGTAATCACCACAGATGTGCTGCTTCGGAAAATTTCCTGCGTCAATGACGTCGATACGCTGCCCTCGAGGGCCTCCGTCGAGCCGACATCATCGGATGTTATAAGTAGGACGCACAACACCCATAGCCTCAGTTCCGTTTTCGCTTCGGAGATCTCGGCGCGCCTCGGTTCTTCTGATAATTACTATTGGTTCTTCGTACTTGGTTTTTGTGAAGATATCATGTCTTTGTCTTCTTCTACCCCGCGGTCGGGATTCAAGAAGTGTCGGGACTGCGGTTCCAAGATGTCGCTTACGGACCCGCACAACGCCTGCCTCTGGTGCCTCGGTGAGGACCACGTGACGGATGACTGTGACGATTACCAGTCGTTAACGTCGAAGGCCTTGCGGGAAGTGGTAGAAGAAGCTATCTGCAGGTAGGGTTTCCAAACCCCATAGTCAAAATCCGCAGGGCTTTTCGACTGACGATTCGAGGGGCGACTCTCTGCATTGTCTGCGTAAGTCCAGGGGGGGGGGTTTAGGTCCCAGAGTGGTTCCTGCCATTCCTCTGCCTCTTCGAGGCACTCGCGGAAGCGCCGTCACCAGTCGCCTTCCCCGTCCTCATCCGAGGACTTCGCCCGTCGGCGAGTTGCTTATCCCAGCAAGTATTCTTCTCCTGCGGAATGGGATGCATTTTGTAAGGAGATTATGGCGATTTTGGAATCGCAGGGCTCCGTTCCGTCCGCGGCTTTGAAAGAAGCTAGCAGGGAACTTGCTAGGGCCACCGCTCGCACGCCTTCGTGCTTGGGTGGTCGGCGCGATCATCGGGAGCCTTTGAGGTCTCGATCGGACAAAGTGGATCGCTCTAGCCATGCCCGCTCCAGGTCCCGGTCATGGACGCCCTCGAGACCGTCGTAGCCTGTGAGGTCTTTGAAGAAGATGTCGACGCCATCGGCGCCATGTCCCTCGAGGGACTCTCTCTTGAGGCTCTGCCTCCGAGGAAGCCATTGGCGCCGAGGCCGTCGAACGACACGCTCGGGGCACCACCCTCGAGGCCTGTGTCGAAGCCATCGGCGCCACGCTCGACGCCGATTCAGTCGACGCCCTCGAAGCCTTTTGAGGAGGCTTTTTTGGAGGTACCCCGAAGACCGGTGGAAACCCTGAGGAAGGCCCTGGCCAAATCGAAGAATGTATTTGTGCCTTTTTCTGTGCCCTCATCCAGGGATTTGTTCCAGCCTCTGGATTATATTTCTGAGGTGGATGAAGGGTCTGATGAAGGTTTGGTTCCTGATGAGGTTCCTGATGACCTGTTTTCTGGTCATAGCCAGATGGAAGACCTGCGTCAGTCTTTGCACGACGCCAGTGGTCTGGACACCTCTCCGGAGGTTGAGTTTGGTAGGCCTGAGCCTGGCACGCACGCCGAGTCTTCATACCGGCGGCTCACATCGAGGGTGAGATTTTCTGCAGGATGACCTGACAGATATCTTGGACCAAGGTCCACCAACTGACCCGGTACTGCCATTCCATGTGGCCTTGCAAAGAAGGGTGGCAGCGACTCTGACTGCTCCGGAGAGTCTCCCGGCAGTAGGTAAGTCGTTGCCGGAAAAGTACCTCCCAGCCAGTGGCGACCCCGGCTACTTGTCCATGCACCCTACTCCGGAGAGTTTGGTGGTGCAGGTGGCTACGGCCCAAGCAAAACAGGCGTCGTACCCTACCATCCCTCCTGATAGGGACGACAAACGTTTTGACGGTTGGGCGAAGAAAGTCTTTCCTTCAGGGGGGTATGGCTTTGAAAGCAGCCAACTCTGTGTGTGCGCCTTAGCACGTTTCACTCACACTCTGTGGAATTGTTTCGTTAGCGGCTGAACATATTCCCGAAGGGGAGGAACGGGATGGCTTTCTTGCCCTTGTACAGGATGGCAAGAATGCCATGTGTGAATCCGTTCAATCGGGTCTGGCCGTGGCAGACTGTGTCAGCCGGTCCATGGCGGCGAGCACCGTGATGCGCAGATTTGCTGACGTACAAGCCTGGCTTCTCAACATGCCCTTTGATGGTGAATATCTTTTTGGCAGCAAGGCTGACGAGAGCCTTGAGAGGTTGCAGACCTCCAAAGCTGCAGCGAAGTAGTTGAGTGCTGTAGTCCACCAACCTCTGCCTTTTCGTCGTATTTATTTATTTTATTTTATTTTTTACATTTATATAGCGCACAGACAGCCCAGGGGCATTATGGCGCTGTTACTTGCAGCAAACTTAGTTACATATGCATAAGTTACAACATTGAAGCACAGAGATGTAGTACATGTTATACATAAAAACGAGCATGGTTAGCAAATCCATCATGGCAGGGGTGTGGTGATAAGGTGATTTTCAAAGTTTTGCGGAAGGCAGTGAGTGAGGGTTCAGCTCGCAGGGCAGTGGGGAGGGCATTCCAGTGCAGGGCGGCTAGGTAGGGGAAGCTGGCACCACCTGCTCTTGCTCTTTTTACCATGGGTACGGTGAGAAGGTTAGCATAGGGGCTCCTAGTTGGTCTTGAGGATGAGGCCAGGTGGGTCCTTTGTGATAGGTATGCTGGTGCGGCGAGGTGAATGCATTTGTGGGTGAGCGTCGGGGCTTTGAAGATGATCCTCTGTTTTATGGGCAGCCAGTGGGAGGCTCTTCTGGCGGTATTGATGTGATCTCTTTTGGAAATGCCTTGTGCTGCACGTAAGGCATTGTTTTGAATAACTTGCAGTTTCTCAAGATTTTTTGTGGAGGTCCCTAGGAAGAGAACATTGCAGTAGTCCAACCGTGATCCAGTAATAGCTCTTGCTATATTGGTGCAGGTGTCATTGGAAAGGTAGGGTCTGACTGCTTTGAGGAGTTTGGCATGGTAGGCAGTTGAGGAGGCAAAGGAATTCACTTGTCTGGTCATGGACAGACCTGAATCCAGGTAAACGCCTAAGGATGGGGACAGCAATGAAGGGGAGGTTCCTTTCGATACTACTCTACCTTTGGTAGATCGAGGGGAGCTGCAAGTCAAAGGGGCCAACGTAGGAGTACCAGAGGTGGAAAACAGGGTACTCGAGGTGCCAAGGCCGCTCGAGCAGTTGCCTCTTTGACCTGAGGCACTGCCGCAGCTGCTTCAGCTCAGTTATGAGGCCATGTCCCATGGTTCGCCGGTTGGGGGAAGGCTGGCGCAGCATCTTGTAGAATGGCGTGCCATTACTTCAGATGTGTGGGTTCTGGAGATCATAGCCCACGACTACTGTCTTCCTTTCTGGCAGAGGCCTCACGACAATCCATCAGGGAATCTCTTTGAAGAGTCTGGATCCGCTCCTTGCACAGGAAATCAAATCCCTGCTGGAGAAAGGCGGCATAAAACTGGTGCCTGTAGCGGAGAGGAACAAGGGATGGTATTCCCCATATTTTTTTATCCCGAAAAAAGGGATTGAGACCCATCATGGATTTACGTGGTTTGAACAAGCTCCTCAGGAAGGACAAGTTCAAGATGGTTACTCTTTCTCAAGTCCTCCAGGCCCTTGAACTTCAGGACTGGTTGGTGTCTCTCGACCTCAAGAATGCTTACTTTCATGTGCCGATTCATCCCAAGCACAAGAAGTACCTGAGGTTCGCGGTTGGTGACTCGCACTTTCAGTTTCAGGTCCTGCCGTTCGGATTGATCTCCGCCCAGAGGGTCTTCGCCAAGTTCATGGTGGTGGTGGCAGCGTATCTCAGGAAAGGGGGGATTCACGTCTACCCCTACCTGGAGGATTGGTTGATCAGGGTGCGCTCTCTCGAGCAAGTCCTGGATCATCTGTCAGTCACCTGCCACTCCCTTCACAGGCTGGGCTTCTCCCTCAACTTGAAGTCCCACTGGACACCAACCCATCGGCTCCAGTACATCGGAGCAGTGCTCGACACATCCCTAGGACTGTGTTTCCCTCGCCAGATGAGGGCTTCTCACATTCTGCAGATGGTGAACAAGTTTTGACATGCCCAAAGTCTCCCGGCATTCGAGTTTTTGAGGTTGCTCGTCCTCATGGCATCCTGCATTCTCCTGGTGCCTGAAGCCAGGCTGCGGATGTGATCTCTGCAGTGGGCTCTAAAGATGCAGTGGTCACAGTCCTCCGGCAGGATGTCGGATCCCGTTCAGGTGCCGCCCTCGGTCGCCCAGGATCTTTGGTGGTGGGCCGTCAAAGGCAATCTGATGAAGGGGGCTCCATTTTGGCTACCCTGGCCGGAGGTGACGATCGAGATGGACGCATCCCTCGCGGGACGGTTAGCTCATGCCAACGAGTTGACAGTCAACGGTCGTTGGTCTCCGTTGGAGTCCAGACTCCATATCAATCTGTTGGAGCTGAGGGCCGTCAGGCTAGCCCTGAAGGCTTTTCTGCCGTCTGTGCGGGGGAAGAATGTCCTGATTCTGATGGACAACACAGTGGCCATGCACTACCTCAACGAAAAGGTGGGGGCAGGGTCTCTCCCTCTGTGCAGAGAGGCGATGCAGCTCTGGTTCTGGGCCATCCAGCAGTAAATTTCGATCTCGGCAGTTCATCTGGCCGGAGATGAAAACGAGGCGGTGGATGCTCTGAGAAGGCAGAGCACGGTCTCTCACGAGTGGGAGCTGGCTCAGGAGATTCTCCTGGAGATCTTCGCCCTTTGGGGGACCCCACAAGTGGATCTCTTTGCCACCAGTGTCAACCGGAAGTGCGAAAGATTCTGCTTGTGGGAATTTCCTCCAAGAGGAGCCTTAGGGGACGCGTTCGTAGTGGAGTGGTCCTTCCCACTGCTGTACGCATTCCCTCCAGTCCCCGTCATTCCGCAAGTGCTGAGGTGGTTACGGAGGTTTGGTTCCCGAATGATCCTCATTGCTCCGGCATGGGCCAGGAGAACGTGGTACCCGGACCTTCTCGACATGTCCATCTGCCCTCCACGCTGTCTTCCCTACCGAGACGATCTGCTCTCATGGGAGGGTGGTCAGGTTCTCCATCCAGAGATCAAGACTCTCAACCTTCATGCTTGGCTTCTGAAAGGTTGAGGTATAAAGATTAGGACCTCCCTGAAGACGTGATGGAGGTGTTGCTTTCGGCCAGAAGGCCTGCAACAAAGTCCCTGTACCGTTGCCGTTGGAGAAAGTTCTGCGACTGGTGCAGGGTTAAGAATGTGGATCCTTTTTCATGTGCCATTCCTGTGGTTCTATCTTTTTTGCTTTTGTTAGCCCACAAGGGCTTGCATGTGGGTACCATTAAAGGTTACCTGGCGGCGCTGTCCATATTTAAGCGCTCGTCTGAGGAGTGTTCTTATTTTAAGATTCCTTTGATTTCTCAGTTTCTGAAAGGGCTCACTAATGGGTTCCCATAGTCACCTTTCCAGGTGCCCGGTTGGGATTTGAACCTGGTTCTCAAATTCCTAATGGGAGCTCTGTTTGAGCCTTTACATTCTTGTCCTTTGAGACTGTTGACCTTTAAAACTGTATTTTTAGTTGCGGTTACCTCTGCCCGCAGAGTGAGTGAGTTGCAGGCACTATCCGCTAAGCCACCTTTCACAGTGTTCCATAAGGATGGGGTTGTCCTTATGGAACACTGGGGTTGGTCCTTCTTTTCTTCCGAAAGTGGTGTCAGAATTTCATTTAAGCCAGAAGGTCATTCTTCCGGCGTTCTATCCCCCTCCGCATCCTGGTAAGGAAGAGGAGAGGCTCCATAGGTTGGATCCTAGGAGAGCTTTAAGTGTCTAAATCTCACGCATGTCCCAGGTCAGAGTGGACGATCAGCTCTTTGTAGGCTACGCTGGAAGGCGGTTGGGACAAGCTGTTATTAAGCAGACTTTGTCTAGATGGATTATCTTGACAATTTCTGAATGTTACAGCCTGACGGGTAAGGACCCTCCGGTAGGCTTACGGGCCCATTCTACCAGGGGTGTGGCTGCCTCTACTGCCCTGCAGAGGGGTGTTTGTGGGATGTATTTACCCATGCATCCGAGCCCTACCTCAAAACTGTGCAGTACTGACATGGAAAACATCATGATGGCCAGAGCTTCCCAGAAAATGCACAGGGAAATGCATGAAGAATAGGCTGCCACTCATTTTTGCCGATGTTATGGGCACAGAAGGACACTGCCTAAAACCACCATTGGACTACCCACACAGTAGTCTGAAACCATTGGGAATGGCAATGCTGATTGCCAAAAGCAAACCCATAACTGTTGGGAATTCATTTTCTCAAATCCCAAAAAGGGGTGCAGTACCAGTACTCACCACTATCCAAAAGCCGGCGTTTTAAAACAACACCAGATTTTACTTTTTGCAAAACTGAATAAATGAACCCAAAACAGGCCAAAGAAAGACTTACTGATAGGTGGATACAATCTAAAGTCATATTCTGAAGTGACTTGAAGGTTTATAACAAGACTGGCTGAGCTGTGGATTTCAGCAGTTTAAGTAAAGTTGGACTGAAAGACACTACAAATCTAAATGTTTAAAAGAAATGAGTGACCTACTCTTGAGTGTCACATAGGTTGCAATTGTTTAAATGTCATAGTTTTAAACTTAGAATCAGCATTCTAGCTGCATATGTAAAAATGTTTAGTTTTATTTGAATGCAGAAAACTGGGGAACAAAAAGTGACAGTTTATCTGAAACCTGGCTTAAGGAACTGAATTCTGCCCACCAGCCACCCCCATCAGGAGTGAAACTTGAGTCACAGCTGTGTTCCCAGGCCTATCTGCCTTTTGCTGGCCACACTAAGGATATGCCATCTCTCTGATAATTGAATTAAGGGGAGCCCCACAGAATACAGGAGCTCTGAACAAAGCCCTGTCCTGACTCAGGCAAATGTTTTATTGGCGGCAGTCGTAAAAGTAGCTTCCTCCTGAAGCAAAGGGGAGGGGCACTGCCTGTGAGAGCAAGCTGGCTTGGCAGAACTGGAAAAAACAGAAATTCAACCTTGTGCTGGAGGAAAACCACACCCCTTTGGGGCCAGAACATAACTCTAAAAAGATGAATACCTCATAGTACGGACATGTGAAAATTTTATAAATGACACCATAATTCTTGTGATTTTTCTGCCCACATTTTAAGAGGTTTTTAGAACCGGTGGCATGTTCAGGGGGGTTTTAGCGGAAAAGAGGATACTACTCAAAATGTGTGCATGTGAAAAATCTGACACTTCATCAATTAATGTCCATACTCCTTGCGCACATGTGTGTAAATTTGGGGTAATGTACGGTATCGCAAACCAGTTAAAAAAGTGCAAAATATTGCCATTTCTGAATGCAAGCTCCCAGGAAGAGCAGAGTTTGAACAGCGGATACCTCCTGTGATATGTGAGGGGTGCGTGTAATTTTAAAACAATATGTACCTCTGCAAATATGTATTTGGTTCAAATCTAGATTTGTGTGTAAGTTGACAGGAGGAGTGGACTTTCTGCAGGCTGTAAAATGACATCACTCTGACACAACTTAGCTCCCCCAATCAGGGGAGAAATGAAAGCTTGGCCAATGACAAGTGGAGAGGGGCTGGCTAGTGATGCTGCTCACACACACCCATTTTGAAAACACATAAAAGCAGACAGACAGGACAGATAGGGACCTTCAAATCCATTTGCAGCTGGAAGCTCTGCCGGGAAAATCCATACTTTACCTCCATCAACCTTCAGAGACCCAGACCAGCAGAGTAGAGCTGACCTGTTAGCAGAACCAGAGAGAGCTGAACCGGAGTGCAGTCCAAAACCTGACCAGATCCGTGGCAAGGCATATTTCTAAATATATTGTGAGTACATAGCAGAACTGTGCAGAACCAATCTCTTAGTTAAAATAATATAATTCAATCCTATTTTAATCTAAGTAGAACTGTCTCCTAACTGTCAACTGTCATTTGTAAAGCTGTCACTTGTCATTTTCTAGTTGCAAGCTGCACTTGTCTTTTTGAACTTTAAAATTTCAAATCTGAAAAACGACCTTTATTCAATCGCTCATATCTCCGCGACCGTTTGTGCTAGAGACTTGCAGTAACTTTCATCTGGAAGCTGAGATCCTAGGCTTTCCTAGGACCCCAAAACGATAGTGATAGTCCTTGTAGTTCCTCTGTAATCGCGCCAGACGCATTCGCAAATTTAGCCGCGATTTGACATTTTACCGCGATTTGCAAATTTTTTCACGTGTAAAAATCTGCTGCTGCTTGCCTTTCACTTGCCAAAAATTCGTTTAACCTGCTAATTATACCTGAATCATTGCTAGTGTGAGCCTGGACTAATATTAACTTGATTTCACTCACCCTGAACCTCCTAGAGGGAATTAAAAGCATTTTAACATATTTTCACTCCATTGCCAGCACATATCAAAGCATTTTGCCTGTGTTTTCAACGTCTGTAGTCTAAGTTGCTGGGTGAACTGAATTACGTTTGAATTGCATTTCTGAGAATTGTGTGCCTTCCTTCCCTTTCCTTGCATTGCATAAAAGGGGGGGTGGATTGTACAAGAAAGTGATTACATTGTCTTTGCTGAAATCCTATCAAGTTATTTTCTTTACTGCATTTCATTCCACATTGCATCCATTTGAAACCATAAAAGTATTGTTGCTATCTTATCCATTTCATGTCAACTCCTTAGTGATTATCAAGAAGTGTGCTAGTGCCAGATTCTTCGTTGTTAATCTTTATCATACCAGATTAAGTGTGATATCCAATTATTAATTTATTATAAAGCGTGATATATATATATATTGTTTAAATTATCAAATAAACCTTTTAACTTGCAAAACAGAACTACTTCTTGGCTCAGTGGGGTCAGGGGGATTCTGAGAGAGGGGTGTTATATAGGGGTTGTCATCCAGAACGCATGAACTGGACATAAAGATATAGCAATAAGGGTTTTCATTCAGTATTATAGACTAGGCGTTGACTTAGCTGTAGTGTTGAATTGAATCCTCTTACATGTTCCAATTCGTAATATTTGTGAAGTAGCCACATGGGCCTCTGTCCATACTTTTGTAAGGCACTACTCCCTGGATTCTATCCATGGGCAAGATTTGGCCTTTGGCAAGGCGGTCCTTTATTCTGCATTTTAATTGGGTATTCTAAAATTCTGAATTCTTTTCCCACCTCCATACGTTGGTACTGCTTTGGGAGTCTGTCATAGATGTGGAATACGTCGGAGGAACCAATCCCCTCGAAGAACAAGTCACTCTTACCTGGTAACGTTCTTTCGATGGGATGTTCCGCCGACGTATTCCACATTTTACCCTCCCAGCCTGCTCCTCTACAGAATTTCTTATGCGATTGCAGCTTACTTTTCCGCAAGGCTTTCTGTAGTTATACTGTCAAAAGATTGGTGTCACACGTTCTAGGGAAAAAAACCTACAGCTGATGCTACGTGCGTCCTACTTATAACATCCCGTGACGTCGGCTCGACGGAGTCCCTCGAGGACAGCGTATCGTCGTCATCGGCACAGGACGCAGATGCCAAAAATGTTCCTAAGCAGCACAGCTGTGGTGATTACCTGTCATAGATGTGGAATACGTTGTCGGAACATCCCATCGAAAGAACGTTACCAGGTAAGAAAGTCCATCTTTACTCTTGTAAGTAGTCATCAAGGCGATGCTGTGTGGTCCACGACCCGTGTGGGGGGTGTGGGGGAGAACCAGCCACAGAAGAAATACGAGATTACCGGGGTCACGGGCCACTGGGTCCAACGAAGTGTAACAGCCCGTAGTTGTAGCGTTGTAGCGTTTTGCAGTGGTTTTAAAACCACGCCCCTCGTTTGAACGCAGTTATTGGCATTACTTTAAAGACTGTTGCAGTTTATCAATGTAAATGAAGTTACAGCTTCGTTTACCAGGATTACTATATTGCCAAGGCGGCTGGCCATTCCCTTTAGTTTAAAATAGGAGTGTGATTTACACAATATGTATGCGAGCCCCTCGTGCCAAACCGGTTGACTCCTAAGGTGTCTTATCACTACATGGGTGCGTTTTACATTGTTTCTGAAACCATGCCTAGAGCTGATCACTTATATTCTCACGCCTACACCATTTGTGTGTTCTTTGCATTTGTGTACTTTATGGACAGGCCAGCAGGTGCATTAGTTATCGTACACATGGTTGAGTAGTTGTGGTTCGGCAGCAAATAGATGGGAGTGGCTTGATAAAACGCGATTGGAATATTTCCGTAGTAACTTGCACAGCCGAAAACTTGAGTGCAGCGGGGACCAAGTCTACAGGCCGCCTCTCTGAGACTCGCGAAAAAGATGATGATTGACAAGGCCTTTCAAACTGCATTATCCAGCTTTGCTTTTAACTCCGGGAGAACTGTGTTCACAAATTGATGCCCTGCTCCTTTGGGGTTGCTGCAGAAACATTAAATTGTACTAAAATATTCATATGTGAGTGCATTTAGCTGAGAGGAATTGATGGGTTGTTCCCAAGAGGATGAAAAGAAAGGCTGCGTGGCTCGTGCTCCAGCAAACACCCTAAGCATGCTTTTTAAGAGTAATTACACGACATGCTTGATCAAAGCAGTGTAAAAAGGTTCGAATATTTCTGCCTCAAACATTGAGTCCACCGCTATATCGTGGGGTGAAGTAGGACTATTTTGAAGGTCAAGGTTTTAAAAATGTGTCTTTGAAAGTAGGGCAGTATATGGTACAAATGTGGAACACATGTTTTACCCTTTTCGTATGAAGCAGATGAGTGTATAACTTACACTATCAATTTTCCATGTATTCATCTCGCTGTTGTGCCAAACATACTAAAGTATTCCATAGCTTTGTTACAAAACGAACAAACGAGCTTGGAACATCATGAAAAGATGGGCGTTTACAACAGAAACGCACATTATTTTAAAGAAGCCACTAGGAACCGTAGCCCACAACTCGCATTAAGGCTATCTCAACTTGCAGTTATTAAATGGGTGACAACATTGCCAAATAACTCCTCGGAAGCGTTGCTATCAAAAGTGTCCTGTCGACCCAAGCTCCTTCTATACATTAGATGCTGCATCTGCATTTACAAACACATATGATTAGGGCTAGGTGAAAATGTTCAATTCAGTTTCCGCCAGCCGTGGAAGCGAATTCGGTCCGATTGCAATTTGCTTCCCCCAATCCGCTGTTCCATCACCCCCATGTATTGAAAAGAGCTGCCTGAAGTTTCTCCTGCCTCTGCGGGAACAGAGCACGAATCAAAATGAGCCGTGCAAAGTTTCTCGTGCTATTGCACGACCTAGCACAAATCGAACAAAGCACGCAAAGTTTTTCATGTTACTGAAACAAGCAAGGATTGAAAAAAGACCCGTGCAAACTTTATCGTCTCGCTACATGAAGCCATCATGGAAACAAAACAATACGCTCTATGCGAAACCGCCAGTGCGAATTCTGCACTTTTCGCCTCGCGGGTGGAAGTTTCACCCACTCCTACATATGATTTCCCTCTGTGTTGGATACAATGTATCACAAGTGGCCGCAGTCCTAGATTAAGGAGTGGAGGTTCTCATTTCCTATAACTCGCGTGTCCTTCCCAACATCTAACTCTGCAGACCTGAACATTTCGCAATCCTTGTATGTTGATTTCTTGACGGCTGCTCTTGGAACATTACAAACAACCTAATGTACTGAATTATAAGGGCATTCAGCAGAATGTGCATAGACATTGTTGTCTTGCAGTTGTAATGTGAATTGAGTCTTTTAAGTATGTTGCAATATGATCAATGAGCTATATGCATAGGGTATTTGCTTTTGTCGTACAAAAATGCAATTTTTAAAGGAAGAGGCACAGCATTTGGTGTCCCTTTTGAAATTGCCATCCAAGGCTGTCTCAACATTTTCTCCATCTTTTCTTGTTTTCTCTCACTTTCATGAGCAAGAAGTGGAGACTGGCTTGATCTCGAGAACACCTCCCGTCTCTCCCTTTCTCGCTTTGACATTGCTGAAGCAGCTCCACAGAGATCAACAGCATCATGTTGAAAATATTAAAAATCCCATAGGCAGGGTTATAGGTGGCAGTAAGATATTGATCGGTATGATGTACCACTGGTGAATGCTGATACAGGAATGACTGACGGAGGTATGTTGTTTATGGCCATTATGCAGGGCAGTTCAGAGATTTCAGTAGAAGCTTGTGCAGTAAAAAGCCTCTGTGTGCCCAAATCCGACTTTCTGATATACGTACTTATCCTTTTAGCCTTTTCCACTAATCCCATGCTATCCTAGGCCCTTCGTTAAAAAAATATAGTCCAAGATCAGTCGGGGCAGTTCAGGGCACACCTCTCTCCCGGGAAGTTCTCAGACTTTCATACTGTGAGCCCCCTCCAGTTTTGGCACAGCCGAATGCTGCACACGTTTCTCCAAGAGGTTTAGAACCTTTTCTCATATTCAGTTAAGACGAACATAACCTAACATGTTTTGTTTCCAGCAGAAATCACAGATGCGGAAGGGCGCAGTTACATAGTGATCCCAAACACTAGAAGCTACCTTGACAAAATAAGAGGGTGCTGCACTCACATACCCAGGGGGCAAGCCATGACCGCTGGCCTCAGGAAGAACGCAAATGCCCTCCATCCATAGAGGAGACAGCATTTAAAAGCACTGACTGACAAATGGAGCAGAGCAGGTCATTCAAAAATAACTATGCCCTGGAAGTAATCCATTCTGAAGTGACTTGTTCTTCTGCACAAAATTGCCCGGAAATGGAACCTTTCACCTAGATGTAAATGAACAAAGTGTCAGTGCAGATAATCAGCAATATTAGATTTAAGTTAACAACGCCCATTGTTTATGGATCGCCTGTAAGCTAACTTTAAGTGAATTCAATAAAACCTGCGGCCTTCAAATCTCCCATCACGTTTGTGTCTTGCCTTTTATGTTCCATGGGGTGTAGGAGATGGTCATTCTTTTGTCACTGCTATATCCTGGAGCGGGAGGTTAGTGCTTGCATCCCCCTCCATCGTGCAGCTCTTAAGCAGATCACAAAAGCTCTTCTTGCTGAAAGCTTCAACTGAAGGATGTTGACTGTCCTGGACATCTTGTTTTTATGTTTTTGTTACAAGAGGCACATGTGATGTAGGCATATTGTTGGAATAGGAGCTAAGGGCCTTATGTAAGAGTCTTCACCTTAGAACAAGGGTGCACAACAGGTTTCGCTGGGGAGACAAATGTACCACACCAGTCCCATACAGTGGGCCGCACTATCCATGGGAATGAGCGGGTGGTATGGGCATTGTGCTGCAGATTCGAGTGAACAAAAACATGGATTTTGAGATGGACTTTTTAAAATGACTTTTTTACTAAAACAAGTGGTGCATAGCCTTTTAAAGCGATACCCGCTTAGATTTATTTGTATTATACGACTAAAATGTTTTAAAGTGAACTAAAACTTCACGTTTCATGATGCAAAGGCAAAACATTTGCCACAGAGGCTTCTACACCTGACATGATAGACTTAGTCACTGACTGACTTCATGCCAGGCAACACTTCTTCATTAAACTCATGTGACTTGAAGGGCTATAAATAATGTCTTGAAGGGCATGTGGCTCGCAGGCCGCATGTTGTGCACACCTGCCTTAGAATGAAGTTCCCTTTTGAGAACTAAGACCACTGGACCTTTTGAAAAGATTGATATTTTTTATAAATGCTTGTGTGTTTGATGAACCTGCAAATGGAAGTGCCTTGCTTGTACCCACTGACTGATTTAGTGAACTAAACGTATCAGAAAGGAACCGTGGCGAATAGGGAGTGGTGGAGGATTTTTTTTTTGGTTGTGGCAGAATATCCATGTTTGTCATATACTTTCACTAGGCCCATTCTGTGTACCCTGCATAACCATCTTTACTCAATGCATACACTCGAGGCCTGGCAGGTCTCGCTGAAGCTCCAGCAGCCTATCACATTTCACTGTACTTCTGTCATTACCTTACTTGGTATATCATTGCTTTTATGTTGTTTTCCATCGAAGTGTTGCAGATACTATGCTAACTGAACCCGAAGTTACGAAAGTGTAACAACTGCAAGTCTAACTGCTGTTTAGAAGACCATATGTTGTAACAAACCGTTATCGTTATGCAAAACTGTCTGCTAGCGCCCACCTGGATTCGGGCCAATGTAATTTCATTTTATTGATCTATTGAAGTTGCTCCTTCCGTGTAATCGTCAGTGATGGCACTAGCAATTCTGCGAGACTTGCTGTGATACTCTCTCCAAATCTCAGATGCCATTTGTGCCTAACAAATACACACACTTGTTTATCACTCAGCCTGGTTGAGCATGTGCCTCTTCGTTCCATATTTTTCATTGTTACTCATGCCCAGTGCTTATTTTCTAGCATGCTAGTGACACTGCGGCGGGCAGTCCCTAACCATTGCTGCCACCACCCACAGCTGCTCAATGGGGTTAATGGATGCTCTGGCTATCATCACTTCATGATCAATATCTGAGACAATAAGTGGCGGGGCTCAGAAATAAGTGCCAGGGCTGAGTCAGGCAAACACCCCCAGAAATTAAGCACTGCTCATGCCCGACATTTGTCCTCCACTTATTATTGATGTGTGCATTGCTGTGTCTTGGGATATCCGAGTGTAAAAAAAGAGTCTTCAGTGAGAACTTCGCAATTCGCATGTTGAAATGATAATTACAAATTACAATGACTTGTAGCTATTTCCAGTAACCTACAGTTTAATTGTAACCATCAGCATCTGGTATGTGCATGCCTATGAACTCCTCTGCATATTACTTTTCGATGAAAGGGAAGCCTTTTATTGGCTGCTTTTTAATTTGCTTTGTTCAACTAAATATGCAAGTGCATCGTTAAATGCTTTAAGGTTGCCTCAGGCACTTTAGTCTTGTTATTAAAAAAATAAAGTAATATTACTGCATGCTGCATGAACCGCACTGCATTTTTGTATTCATTTAATTCATCTACATTTTTCTTAAGGAGTTTAAGGCCAGTTTGGCTGGCTGGCAACATGTAAGTTGCTACTTGCAGGAGACTCTCAATAATAAGTAATTTGTGAATTTCAGCACTGATTTACCAGTACTTATGTTTGTCAGTAATGATCAGCATAAACATTTTCTTCCCCACAAATAAACGATAAGATCAGAATGAGTCCCACTTTTTCTAGCGTCATTTTTAAGACTAGTTGAGCGTTGACTTCACATTTCTGCTCTGAGCTGAAGGACTAGTCCTGCGTCACAGCGTATTTGTCATGATGACAAGCATTCTTAAAATTACTATTGCTTTTCATTACGCTGGCGTTACCTCCTCATATTGTGCTTCTTATGGTTCAATTTGGCAGTTTTAGCATCTAAAACAGAATAACCTACATCCGTCAACTCGTCCAGTTTCTTCTACCTTGACCTTGTGAAACAAATCCTGCTCTTTCACACATATATATATATTAGGCAGTTGTCACCACCCTATAGTAAAGGTGAGTTGTGTGTTACATAGGAAATCAAAAAAATTATTTTCTAATAACTTTCGACTCGTGCAACGGATTTGGCTGAAATGTTGCAACCAATGTTGTAGTCCGCACAGTGAAAAATACAGGACGGATTTGGATCAGGTCTGAAACAACTTAGGCACGAAACGTTGACTCTCAATCCTTTTATGATTTGCCGGTATTCTCTCAGTAATTTCTTTAATATTTGACGGAAGAGGAGTTGCCCTCTTCTCTCAAACAAACTTATAGTGATATCCCCATGATAGATTGCGGCAGAGAGGATTTTCAGAAATGAAAAAGCAGCCATCTTTTTTTTTTTCCAGATGCGCAGGATAGCCGCGGCTATGCCTGCGAGTATAGGAAAATGAAAAGCGGTATAATGGCCTCACGCTAGAGGTGGGGGGTGGGGCACCATGTGAACATTGGGAGTAGGAGGTAGGCTAGGGACAGAGTTTGCAGCACAAATGTTTTCACGTAGTGTAATGGTTTGAGAGGCCACCCTCAACACAGGGAGTTCCTTCCCTCCCGACTCAAGGCGTCATGCAACAAACTGCTTAATGGGTTCTTTTCTTCAGCCCTGCTTCAGATGCATATCATGCCCCTTGGATCCCTCCCTCTGAGCTACCAATGAGCCAAGAACCAGGCTGTGTGCACAGGAAATATATTTGTATTTATTTAAATGAAAAGAAATAGAAATCACACTGAACTACACGCGCCACCTTTTATGTGGCTTGCCATTAACTTATTGTTACTCAAATCAGTTACACAAAGTAGTTAAAAAAAATACACAAATCTTTACTTTCTACAAATTACACTTCAAGAAATAATTAACTGATCAATAACCAAAAACATTTATAAATGTAGTGCTGTGCAATTTTGATTTGCCTGCGGGCTTAAAAGGCTAGCACTAGGGTTTCAAGATTGGTACAAATTCATATGGCAATTATGATTTCACCCACATTTTTGGTTTAAAATAAACACAGGGTGATTTAGCGGTTTGTTTTTTAGATCCCCGCCCCCCTTCTATGGTCTGGGTTTGGGAAGTCTGACAGAAAAATTGGAAAGATTTGGGACATTTAGAATTTTCAGCCCCGCCCCCACACTTATATGCCGGTGTTAGGGGAAAAGTAGACACAAAGATTGGACTGATTTAAGAACAAAGACACCCCTCTTCCTTAAAGAAGCCTGGCTCAACTGGACAAAAAGGATTACCAAATTAAATTATAAGCTATAGTTTTTCAGTGCACACTGGGAAGTGAGCTTTGTTAATTTCAAACTTTAACAAAAATCACCCCGTAGTGTTCCACCAAATGGGGAATTAAATTAATAATTTTAGTTACATAGGCTAAGACTCTACACAGTTCTGCCCCCCACCCACTATAAAGGGAAAAGATTTAAGGCAAGCAGACTCCCCCACCATTTGGTTACAAAGGGCTCAAGTCTACTTACATTGAAAACCTCTTTTTAAAGTTCAGGACAGCCAGCTGCATGTCAAAGACATCTAGAAATATAGGGCAGGGGTCTGGTTACCTCACTCGCAAGAATGGCCTCCCGCTCTCCACCATTGGATCCAGTTAGCTTTTAGGCCTTCCTAGCAATAGACAGCTCCACCCAGATGCACTTTCAGCCATCTCCTCTGATGTTTCCGTGCAGCGGTCAGATAGTAAGTTGCAGCAGCACTCTTTTGATGGTATATTTCAGCTGCTCTGTCCTTTCCTCCTAGTGTAGTCCCCTTTATATAGCAGCGATGACACCACCAATTTTACAATCTTGGAGTACCCTCCAAGGGGTCACACAAATAGGATTGGACAATTACCCAGCTCTCTCCTCCCCACTCCAGCCTCTCTCTATGGATTGGTTTAAGAGTCTGGAGCAATCATATGGCAGCTTAATTTACAAGCCCCTTACTCTTATGTCCCGTCCCCTTTCCTCTGTACTGTATGGAGGTCCCTAACTAGGGACGGGAAACTGACCCTTTCGGAACCTTTTTCACTAGAAAAATCTTCTTACCCCTTTAAATTTAGAAGTGCGCGGGGGCGTGGCACTGGGAGCATAAGCTCGCCTGACTCCACCCACCAGCACCACTCCTCAGTCCCCTTTTCCACATCGACAAGAACGGGTCGAATTCACGAGCGCTCCTGGGTTTGGCTTTGGCCATGTAATACCACGTGCTCTTCCCTGAATATTCTATCTTTTTCTTTTCTATTAGGTACTTGGTCTTCCGACACCACGCTCCTCCTCGGTGCATGTCGACTTCAGCGGGCTTCAGCAGGTGTCCAGCCTGCAAGGGGCTCTTCCCTACGTCCGACCCACATGCCCTTTGCCTCTGCTGCCCTGGCCCGGACCATGGCTAGAAAGGTTGTTCTGCGTGCAACACTCTGACTCCACCTGCACTGAAGAACAGGCTAGCAAGGTGGAGGGAGCTCTTCCAGAAGTCACCTCCGTTGGACCTAAAGAACTTCATCAAACATCGCTCACGGCCAAAAGTAAGGCCTCCATTTGCCTTTGCACCCGGTAAATGCAACTCCTTCCCAAAGAAGTGCCCGACCGGGAGGAACCTCTTGGGTTCTACCACCAGCACACGTACCGAGGCTAGTTCAGCTACCGGCCTTACGGCCAAGGTGTCTCTGGATCCTTCCGGTGTCAGTGCTGAGGGACCGCAGGGTTCTTTTTACCAGGGTTACTCCTGAGGGGCAACGCCCTAGTACCAGCATCATGTCCGAGGGGGCGCCTTCACGCAGCACTACCGACAGCTCTGCCGAGGGCAGTACTCCTTCCAGGCCCCGGCCTGAGGTGCAGGATAAGCCTTATGTTCCAACACCAAGCGTCTTGGACGGGGCTGGGTCCAGCAAGCCAGGCACCACGACTTCGGCACGTGGCACGCAGCTTGACAAAATGGCCTCTGTGTGAGACAAGATGGCCGCTTTTCCGATACCCCCTCTGGGAGAGCGGGTGGAGTAACGAGTCACAAGGTGGGACTGGTGTCAACCAGGTTCGTGGTTTACGGTTTATCCATCAGCAGCACAGAGCAAGTTTCCCCTGCATCCCAGGCAGAGTGTGCCCCGGCCCCAGCAGCCATCAGCCACTCAGTCGATGGCACCTGCCACCACTTCAGCCTCCGAAGACCGGTTCTTCGAAAGGTTCCTAGCGCTGATGTGAACTCCCCAGATGGGGGCCATCCTTCGGGATGCTATCAGGGACTTGCTCCGTCGGGTCAACCCACCGGCACTTAGTCATTCCTCCTATGGCCCCGGTGCCACAGGCCCCAGCGCGGCCCTCGCTGCCCCTGCCTCCCACCGTACAGGTGATTCCACAGCAGCCTCTGCAGCAGCCACCGGCTCCGGTCTCCACAGCGCAGCCCATGGCACCCAGTACTCCTCCACCAGTTCCCGATCCTCCGGGCACTCGGGTGGACCCAGACGAGGAGGAGGACCCAGACAGTCTTCAGCCAAGGCCTTCCACGAACGTCTTGCAGCTTTGGCAGAATATTTGGGCTTTCCTCAGCCCGAGGTCGAGCAGCCCGAGGAGGGGGTCTTGGCAGAAGTCCTCACCCTGAGACCACCTACCAAGACGCGGATCCCGATGCAGAAGGACGTCGTTGCCCTGGCCAAAAAGGGATGGCTCAAGCCGCACTCTGCCCAACCTGTCAATCGGCGCCTCAACGCCAAGTACAGGCAGATGGAGGGGGATAGTCTCTTGCTTTCAGCGCATCCTCAACCGCACTCTTCAGTGGTCGCTGCAGCGTCACTCTACTCTAAGCCCCAGTCGTCCTCGGCTACCTCGTCCTCGACGCTGCTAGGCAAGGAGGAGATGATCTTGGAGGCGTACGGGAAAAAGCTGTACCCCCAACGACTCCTTGCACCTGCATCAAGCCAATGCTGATGCCATGCTGGCAGCCGTTCACCGAAGGCTCTGGCGGGAGATTGCGGAACTTCCGGCACAGAGCCAGGCTCGCTTCAAGGCGGAATTAGGAGAAGCTAGGATGGTAGCGAGTCCACAGTGGCCCACATAGATACCTCTGGCTGGGCCATCTGAATTGCCACGGACATGAGAAGGGACTGCCTGGCTCCGGGCTACTAAGTTTAAACCTGACGTCCATAAACGCATATTGGACCTTCCATTCGATAGAAGTGACCTCTTCCACTCCACCACGGATGAAGAATTAGATAAAAAGAACAGCCCGCAAACTGCAAAGTCTTTATTCTTACGAAGGCCTCGCCCAAGACATACACCCAGTCACATCAACGCTCCGACAAGGGGAGGGAGTCTGGCGGGTTCCGGGGCTTCCAAGAACGGAGGTCCAGAAAACCTGACCATTTTCCAAGTCAGCACCGGAGGAAACAACAAAATGGTGAGGGGAAGTGCTTTTTCCAATCCCCCTCCTCCGCAACAGCCTGAGAGGAAGAGAAGGCATGACACGCCCATCGGGTCCACGTGTCTCCGTTGGGATGCAGGCTTGCCTTCCACGTGCAATTTTGCTGCCAGAACTTCTCAGACCCATGGATCCTTTCTGTAGTCTCCACGGGGTACCGCTGTACGGTCCCTTCCCCTCCTCCCCTCCTCTCCCACAGATTGGGACAGCAACTCTGTTGGCGGAGCTCCGGTCGCTCATCGAGAGCCAGGCAGTGGAAGAAGTCCCAGCCTTCCAGAGATGATTGGGCTTGTACTCCAGGATTTACACCATACAGAAGAACCACCAGGCTGGCCTGAGAGTTGTGTTGGACCTTTCCACCCTCAACCTCTCCCTTTATCTGTAAAGATTCAAGATGGTTACGCCAGCGCTCATTGCAGAGACACTGGACAGGGGAGACTGGATGTGCTCTCTGGATCTGAAGGAAGCGTATCTACACCTCCCAATTTGGCAGCCACATGGTTCATTTCTTCGGTTCTGGATCATGGACTTCCATTTCCAATACAAGGTTCTACCCTTCGGCCTCAACTCAGCCTCCAGGGTATTTACCAGGTTAATTAATGCAGTGGCAGCCCTCCTCAGGGCCACCAGGTCTACCCATACCTGGACGTCCGGGCCTCATCTCCGGAGGTGGTTCACCACACCTCCTTCGCGCATATGAACACACTCCAATACCTGGGGTTTAGTATCAATCTCAAGAAGTCTTAGCTGCAACCCACGCAGAAACTTAGCTTCCTGGGCCACATCTGGGACACCGGCTCAGAGAGAGTCTTTCCCTCGGAGGACAAGATCATGGTCATCAAGAGAGCCACTGCTCACTTCCACTCCAGGAAAGTGACCCCGGCCTGGTGGGACCAACACTTGCTGGGTATTTTGGCGGTGGTCCTGTTGGCCATTCCCCACACAAGACTCAAGATGAGGAGATTGCAGCCGCACTTCGCAGCCTCATGGAATCAGAAGGGCTCCCAAGCTGAGCCAGTCCACATTCCTACATTTCTCCACCCGGACCTCAAGTGGTGGTCTGCAGATTGCAACCTGCGGCAGGGCAAGCCCTTCCGGCAGCTGATCCCTTTGATTATGGTTACCACAGACTCCTCTTAGAGTGCTGGGGAGCGACGCTGGACAGCCACAGCGTCAATGGAGTCTGGACTCGGCAAGGGCAAGAGTCCCACATCAACTGGCTGGAATTGAAGGCCATATGGCTGGCCCCCACGGCCTTCCTCCCTCTTATATAGGGCAAGACAGTTCTTATCCAGATGGATAACTCCACCAGCATGTACTATGTAACAAGCAGGGGGTACCAGATCCCCTTCACTCTGCAACCTAGCGGTCAGCATGTGGGAATGGGCACTGGAGAACAGCATCTACCTCACGGCCGTCCACCTCCCGGGGGAGTCCAACCTGGAGGCGGACATGCGCAGCAGGCTAGGGATGGACAATTACGAGTGGCAATTGAACGACCATGTACTGAAGGACATCATCCTCAGGTGGGGGCATCCCCAAGTGGATCTGTTTGCCTCCCGGGACAACAGGAAATGCCAGCAGTTCGCCTCCTGGCAGGGGCAAGGCTCCGGCTCCCTGGGCGACGCATTCCAGATCTAGTGGAACAACATGACAGTATACGCCTTCCCACCCACACCCCTGGTCCACAGGGATATCTGCAGGATAAAGGAATCTTGTCACCTCAACATCATTCTGATAGCTCCCTGGTAGCCGGCAAGACCGTGGTTCTCTGAGCTACTCAGCCTATCGGACAGGCCTCCCATTCACCTACTACTGGGCCCAGCTCTGCTCCTGACCCAGCAGGGGGGCAGGGTGCTCCAACCGTTCCCCACAAACTAGCCCTCGCAGCGTGGTTCCTGAGCAGGTCACACTGAAGCACTTGAGCCTATCCCAGGCTAATAACCTGGAGATCATCCAGGGTGCCAGAAGCAAGGCTACTAATAAGAGCAAATGGTCTAGATTCTGTCATTGGGCCGACACGAGAGAGATTGACACCCTTAAGTGCAACTTTGACGACATGCTCTCCTTCTCGGCACACCTCGTCCACTCCGGCGTACAGGTGGACACATGCTGCACTTACCTGGTAGCCATAGGAGCCCACAGGAATTCGGAAGAGGGTCTTTTCTCCTCCAACCCAGTGGTCAAACGACACCTGGCTAGCCTCCACAGGCTCTACCCGCCTATAAAAAAAAAAAAAAAAAAAATCTGTGTGGGATCTCAATGTGGTGTTGGGCGCCCTGGCTTACAAACCGTTACAGCCAGTGGAATCCGCGGACATCAGGCTAGTCACCCTAAAGACCGCTCTGCTCGTGGGCCTCACCTCCGCTCGCAGATTCAGCGAGATCCGGGCTCTAGTGGCATCAGAGCCATACACTACATTTCACAAGGACAAGGTGGTCCTCTGAACGCGCCCTGCGTTCCTACTGAAGGTGACCTCCTCCTGCCATCTCAACGAGGAGCTAGTCTTACCCACCTTCTTCGCCGACCCCAAGGATGAGCCTCAGAGGGGCTTGCACCGTCTGGATGTCAGACGTGCTCTGAAATACTACCTAGACAGGACCAAGGACATCCGCAAGTCGGATGCCCTCTTTGTCACATTTGGTGGGTCAAGGCCCGGCCATCATGGCTCCAAAGGCCTCCATAGCAAGGGGGATCGTCGCGGCCATCAAGGAGGCCTATGAATGGCAGCACAAGCCAGTGCCAGCTAACTTGTATGCCCATGCTGTCGGAGCCAAGGCCACGGCCATCGCGTTCCAACGGCATGTACCGTGGCAGGTCATCAGCAGGGCGGCTACCTGGGCCACCCCTTCGGCTTTCTGTGAGCACTACTGTTATGAATATGTAAATTACCCATATTCCTAATTTTATCCTCCACCCGTTCACCAACACTCACATTTGGAACATTTTCATATCAGCCAGAAACCCATTTTAGATGGCCATTACAGTTCCCTGAGTGGCAGGTGGATGAATTTTTTATCACTTTGATCGCCTGGAAATTACATAAAAAAGACACATAAATAAACAAATTCTGATTTATGCTTGCTGGGAAAAAAGCCTAAATGATAATAGTCCTTTTAAATTTATAGTAAATCTTCATGTGGGCCAAATGGCAATTCTTCTGACTTCAGGCCATTTGTTGTCACTGGGCCTGCCTGTAACTAGAGTTTTTTTTTATCGGTCTCTTAGTGTTGGAAGCTTGTTGAGTCTCCCTCAATTCAATTGTCTTTACAGCTCCCCTTGTCACACCTTCTGTCTGGTCATGCATCAGCGAAGCGAAATGGTCCTGCCGAGACAGCCAGTCTAAAGTACACCTTCCAGAGCAAGCCACATTTTATTGCAGTTGTAAACACTAGGATGCCAGCGTTGCAGTGTTGAAGTTCCTTGTGACATGTATCCAACAGCCAGCAAAAGGATTTACCTCTGGCCTACATGACTTTTTCCATGGAAAAAAAAGTGGCTTTTCAAATGTCTGCTGGTATTTTGTTTGCTAAACATAATATACATTACTTTTTGTCAACATGCACCATGTCTTTTCCCTGATATTTTTCCTGTTAGCAGTGGTAAATGTGTCACATTTAAACTGGATATACACATGTCAAGCCGTTATTGTGTCTGTGTTGAAAAATCCTGCCTTTCACGGGAAGGGGACCTTCACTTTTCACTTGCAGCCACAGGCAAAGCCGTTATGTTGCAGCCACAGGCAAAGCCGTTATTGTGTCAGTGCTGCCGCAATTATCCGGTCTGATAAATGGAGCTACCGGAGAAAGTAAGACCAGGAAAGCAAAGTGCATCACACGTTAAGACAAGTGTTTTGCGGGTATGGCAGCGGGCTAGGGAGGCCAGTCGGAGTTTGTGGGAGTGGGGGGACCTTGCCATGAGGAGAGGGGCACTTGGTGAGCGAGTGCGTGGAGGGTCGCAGTTTTCCATGATAATCTCAGCTATATGTAATGCATTGGTATTATAACCATGGATTTGGGGGTAAAAGTCAAAAAGGATATTTATACAGTTAAAGTAAGGTTGGGGGTGAAAAATCACTGGCCATGCTTGGTAGCGTTTTAAACGGATGAAGGCCTGGTAGTGTAATAAAATATTCGGCCATGGCCAGTGGCCTATTAGTGTAAAAAAAAATGTAAAGTGCCCACGGATGAAGACCACGGCTACTGGCCAGGGAGTGATTAAAAAAATAGAGTGGGCATGTGGGCACGGCCAAAGCCCATTGCTACTGGCCTGGGAGTGGTTTTAAAAACTACAGTGGGCACAGCCGAAGAACGTGGCTGCTGGTCATGGCTAGTAAACAGTGTTTAAAAAAATATATATAGTGGGCATGACCTAAGGCCAGGGCTAGTTGCGCCGAAAAAACGATGTTATAACAAAACACTTGAAATTCAAGGTAAATACTTTAGTCAAAGTGCAGTTAAGCTGACTAAACATAACACAACAAAACCCTTGAAATTCAACGCATTGTGAAACTCAGGACCGGCTTAACTGTGCGCGTTCCTGTTGTGAAGCCCAAGAGCACATATTTATTATAAGAAAACGGATTCACAATGCCATACAAAATGGTATTATGGGCGATGTGGCATTATGGGGGAGATCAACAGTAACGAGTTAATCCGGTCCCGAGATTCCCAATGCGCTGATTTTCAAGGGTTTTATTGTGTTATGTTTAGTCACCTTAACTGCACTTTAACGTTTGTTTCTTGGAAGAAAAAAAAATATATATTAATGTAAATGGGTCTTGTAAAGTGCAGCATCAGCCCCTTTTGGATGGACTCTTAGCAGTAGGTTTTGGATGAAGTGAGCTGATAAGGGTAAGTGGGAAAATAGTGGCAAGTTCTACATGCTGATGTGTTTAGATTGGAAGGACCAGGTTTTTGTGTGTTTGTCAGCTTCTATGTATTTGGGTTTGGGCTGGTGCGTGTTGCACCCTTACACAATCCTTTCTGCCGCAAGGGCATGACTGGAGTAGAGGTGTGGCACAGCATAGTGGCTGGGCTGGGCCGAGCATGGTGTAGTGATTTTATGGATAATGTTAAGAGATGTGTATCTGTGGTGTATGCGTATGTCTGGAGAGTGGTGTTCTGCTAGGAGATGAACATTGAGATTTAGGGTTAGAAAGAAGGATAGGAATCAAAGAGGTCATGATGCTGGGCTGCCTGGGAACAAATTAATATGAAGCAGCCATCTAGGTGCAAATTAGTCTAGGGCATGATCCACCCCTTAATCTAGAACATAGTTGAGAGCAAGTAGTTGAGACACAGTCTGAGTGCGTAATCAGGAGCACAACATGTGTACAGAGACTGAAAAGACTGTCTAAGTAAATTAGCGGAGTCACAAGCTAGGTGCACCTACACTCAGACACAGGCTAAGAAGATTAGTCTTAGTGCAATATAGGAACACATTGATCTGAGGTATGGTCTATTCACAATAATTTGAGATCAAACCGAAGCACATACTAGTCAGGCTCTATCCAAGAGCAAATTAATCCGGAAAGTGTCAGTGGCCCCTCGAAAGAGAAGCGCTGACCAATTTACCACAATATGTAGTTCCTGTGTTAACACATGATAATATGTCACAATACGGCCTCTACCTTCCTCAAAAAAGTCCTGCTAGTAGCCTCTGCAGACAACCTTTTTCCTTCTCTCGTTATGCCACTCTTGCTCTCTCTGTTACACCATAACCTGTGTGCATCAAGTAACATGGCATGCCAGATGATTGGTAGGAGCTTCCTCGGCACTCACATGAGCATCCTCAGTGCAGTGCTAGGTGTTCAGGTAAGTGTGACTTTTGGTTGAGAAAAAGAGGCCTGCAAGATGCAACCCTCTGTTTCACCTTTCTCAGTATTTTGCTTGGCAGGCTGAGAGCAGCCTCAGATCCAGTCCTCACGTGTTTTAGCACTGTGCCTATTGTGGGTTGTTATTGGTCAGGGCAATTTGATTCAGGAGCAGAATTGTCTGCTCTTGCTAACAAACTCTTTATTGTGCGTTCACATATCAATGGTTGCGCTGCCCTGTGTTGGACTCGCATATAAGCTCAGATGCTATCTGCCAAATAATTAGAATCCCTAGTTGCCCCATACTTCATGAGTTGATTGCCAGTCCCACAATGCCTTTACTAGCTTGCAGTTGGCACAGAAATTAATGTCTTTGATCCTTTTCTGCACTTTTATCAACATGTAATTTCACCCTGCTAAAATTATTCTAATATACCCATTATAAAGAAAGCAATTTGTTATTGATATATTTGCCCTCAAAACTCCTTCTATACTTAGATGACTCTAAAATTGTGCCATGTGGCATAAACTGCTCCCCACTGTCAACTTTAATCTTTATATTGTAGATGCCTGTTAGGAAAGATTTCGTAATTCTAGGTAATTTTCCTTCCATGTGGCAACCCCTAAACTTTTTGCTGTTGTTTTTCACCTTCTTCTCGACTTTGCCAGAGAAGTGCAGCCTTCTGCCGCACTCCTCTGGGCTTTCGCTCCATTCTTACGGGGAAACTGACATGCCCTTAAGACAGTCAGTACCGGGAAACGCTGTTTTCCGTAGTTTCTTTTATCATATTGCGGCTTTCGTGCAACATGACACAAGAGGGCACTGTAAGCTAAGTTACTGCTCTCTTGGGTCTCTAGCCTTCTACAGGCCCTAGATACTCTTTTTGGATTGTAACTGGCCAGACCACGAGGCTCCTTTGTCCTGTCCGCTGACCGTCTTGCTCCCTTCACCTTCCCCAGGTCAAGCCGACCCAGGGCCTTCCTTATTTGGGCATGTACTTTCCCGCGAAACACGGATGCTTTTGCGGGCTTCTACAGGCCTGGTGTGTGCCTCCAGGATGTGGGCTGGGATGTCTGTCCCAATACACATCCTGGGTGCCAGAGAGTCTAGGGTGGTGTGAATGCCTGGGACCACCGTGGTCCGTGATAGGTCCACGTATGGTGTGAGTGTTGATGAGCGGATCTCCCATTGGGTCCCCTCCGTTTTGGCGCGAAGGGAACCGTGGATAAGAGGGGGCTGGAAACACTACTACCATGTCGATCTCCTGAGTTCTCACAAACGAAGGAATACAGGAGCCAAGTATCCTGCAACCAAGAGGCTGAACCGAGGAATGGCTGGTGACCCGCTGAAGGACTGCTCCTCTGCACTGCTGTCGCCTTGTGAAACCCTTTTTACCTTTGATCGAACCAGAAGGCCTGTACTGGTACTTCGACCCTTGGAATAGCGGGGACAGCTATTCTCGGCATCTTCACCATCTCCTGCTCGTAAGCCTTCGGAAGCGTCTCTGGGCCATCCAGCAGACTGACCAGCCTACACAGGAGTCTTGCTCTGTAACCACCGCCAGGTTGTGTAGTATTTCGAGTCCTTGTCACTCTCACATGCTTCGTACACTTGGCGTTCCCAGGTCTGAAGTGAGTAGTGTACATTTGGCTCAGATACACACGGCCGCTCCGTTGCCCTGCTGTGGTAACTGTGCGGGTTCACTTCGTTTGGGACATCTTTAACTCAACTCTGCTGCTGCAGAATCAACACGACGACGAGACGTCCCCTGCTCTCCTGAACCTGCCAGCGACTGAAACTGACGCGGAGACGCCTGGGTCTGCTTGCATCGGGGTCTGGTGAGTAGCATAGCTAGGAACTGGTCGCCCTCCTGCAGGAGCCCATAGCTTTTCCCCGCTGTGTCAAAACAGCACGCCTTTCCGTACTCGCGCTCTGCTTCTGCCCACAGTGGAGGCTGCGCTTGAGTCGCGGAACTCTGTTCTTCATTTGTGCACTAAACTGAACTGCCTGATTCCCTCGAAGAGACTCCCCCTTTTGCCCGTTGGCACCAGCGTGTGCAGGTACTTTTGAGCACAAGGCTCCACTCTTCGTAGGGCTCGGACTTCCTTTTAGTTAGGTGCCTCTGAAGGCGGACTGGGTCTAAGCATTATTTCGCACTGCCTGTTTTTCTTCCCTTTTAGGTGGACTACACATTTCGTGCATCTAACGCTTGAGACTTGTTTGTATTTGTATATATATTGTATTGGTATGGTATGTGTTGGTTTACTAGAGTTGTATTGTGATTTCTCGCTACGGTCATTGTTTTAAAGGCCTTGGAATAAATGTGTATATATTTTTAATATAACACCTGTTTGGAGTAGTTTGTAAGTGTCCTTGCTTTGTGTTCTCATTGCGGGCTTTCAGTCACCCTCACCCCTCTTGAGACCTAGTCTTGACCGCCGCGATCGCTACCCTGATTGGTCTGGCTTGTCCAGAGGTTACCCTGTTCCAAGTAATTAGGTTGGCCTTCTGAACTTCTGCGCCGCCAGGACAGAGTTCAGAAATCCGTCTTAACAATGCCATTTTGTTGAAGTCTGATGTGGGGAATCAGGTGAGCACACCAACTTCTTAGTAGTTTATTTATGAGTTCCTACAAATGCCCCTCTCCACTGCAGGGCAGTAAATGCCTCAGCTTCACCAAGGGCCTCCCTATATACACAAAGAGAATTCTATATAAGCAATATGCTTAGAGCAGTAAGGGCATTACTGCTTCAGGTAATGACCCCGGGGCCCATAGTTACAGGCCTGAGCGAGGCCCCAGGGCATTACCTGAAGCGGTAATGCACATCCCCCTCACCCCCCCTGTGAGGGGCTTATTGTTATTAGTACCCCAGCCCGTAAGACTGGGGTACTAAAAGCATTTTTTCTCAATTGCGAAGCGCTCTGGTGTTTTGCAATTGAAAAAAAACAAGAAAATAAATGGCTGCAAATGCAGGGGAAACAAGTACGTTCTCCCTCTCTATGGCTGCCATTGTAAATAGTAAAAAGAAAGTAAACAAACAAAATGACCACCATGGAAACGCGAGAAGGGACTACATGTAGTCCCTTAATCCTTTCCATGGTGGTGTCGCAGATCGGGAGCGGACATGCTGGGGACAGAAGTGTTCCCAGCATGTCCGCTGCCGAAAAGGAACCAAAAAGATGTTGTGTGTGGGGGGGGGGCTATGAATGAGGTGGGCTGGAGCACTTACCTCGTTCCCTGGTGGGGGGAAATGCTGGCCTCCATCTGGTAAACCCCTCACCCCCTCCCCCCCACCCCCCTCCGTTCGCGCCACCTCATTGGCTGTGAGGCTGTTACCCCCCCACCCCCGCAGTCTGAAGATAAACAACTTTAAAAGAACACACAATGTCAAACAACAAGGCTGAAACATGTAGGGATGTAACCAAGCAGTTTGGGATTGGCTGCCCCTTGGGTGGGACCAGGTCTGATTTGCATATAGTCTTTCGCCTTTTGCTATGGCTTGGCAGGTGAAAAACAATGGTCTGAAGGGTTTCCCAGAGCAATGCCAGAGGTTAGGATTAATTCCAAACCTTCCAGCCATCACCTCTTTTGCTTTGTGTAGATAAATGGATGCAGACAATATAACGTATAGTGTTTTATAAACTGCATTAAACATAAGTCAGCGTAACGACAAACTCCTTCCATGAGAGGCTCCCAGCGCATCAATACTTGAACACTGAAAACAAAGGATGCCTTTTGCTTGGTGATGGTCACCATAATTGTTTGATTTTCACCAAATGTATTCCATGGTTCGAAATTGAGGGGAGCTGTGAGCTATTTAGCTCCTGCTTCTAGTATAGCCTAGTTAGCTTGTAAACAGCTACCATGAGCTACTTTTGGCTCCTAGGGCCAACTGGTGCCTTCCAAACATGTAAATGTAACATTAACTTTGAATATTTTAGAATGTTACTAAAGAACAATTAGAACACACTAATGCATATTTAAACACAATGGTTCATACACAATGGACAAAATGTTAAAGGAGCATCGCTGGTAGCTCCTGCCTACTTGGTGATGCCGACACACAGGAGATGATTTTAGCTGCTGCTCATCAAAGCTCAATTTCGAACCCTCTATTCAGTCAGCCAAGATTTGGATTCCTTGATGTATGTGGGTTCAGTTTTACAGCTGTATTTGTAGTGTTACTGCTTCAAATACATAATAAAGTGACATCTGCAGCAGAGGAGGTATGTAATAAAAAGTTTAACTACTAGCCTTCTTAGGGTCTATATAGCAGTTTGCACACGTGGTGGCGTCAGGAGTAAGCGAGTAGTCCATGGCTGCACTGTAATCATCAAGCACAGTCCTTTCCATATGCAAGACAAAACATTAATTATATTGTGAATGTGATGGTGGGCACTGCCGAAACCATGGTCTCCATTGGGAGGCAACCCTTTTATACAGATATTTGTGTTTCCCACATGTTATTTACTTGCAAATGTGGTTAATACCAATGTTGTCCACTCTGAATGCTTTTTTTTTAATGCTCATGTTCGTCAAACAATTTATATTTGTTTTACAGCTGTTAGTTGTAGTTTCTCTTCCTCACCCTTTTCTCACTTTGGTGGTTGCCACTTTTCTTCTTTCTGAACCCTCGCTGTAACAGAGGCTGCGTGGGGCACATCAAACAGCTGGAATTTAGGTTGAGTTTGAGTTTTTATTAGCACACAAAGGATCAACACAACAGTCAAGAGTCAATGGAAATGTCTATGGCATGGTCCCCATTAACTTAAGTCCTTCACCCTTGGAGCCCAGTCCTCTCGTTCAGAGTTTGGTTGCTGCTGATTCTTAACTCGCTAGTTTCAGACTTTCTGGGGGCTCTTTCCCAGGACTCTAGCTCCAGGTGCCCCGACCAAGATCTGGTCTGCATTAGTCTTCCTGTCGTTCTGCTGCCTCTCCTTCACCAATTAGAGCTATAATTTCAGCTTCTCGAGTAGCTGGAGTTGGAGCCAGAAGCCCACACTACTTGTTTCTACACCCCAGCGCCCCTCTCGACCGTCGGAGAAGTATACCTGGATCCCTCTTATCTAGTCTCCTCTCTACTTCTGCTCTGTTCTTTCTAATAGGGCTGCCGGTAGGCCATGATGACACTATATTTTAACATGTTTTACATGATCTGTTGGCCCCAGAATACATTTCTCATTTATTGAAATAAATGTCCAAACAGTTCATTTAAGTCGGTTTGATACATTTCATTTTTTCTGTTAAAAATATGTATTCAATTCGACTCAGCTCTAGCTAAGAATTACAATGTCCTTCACAACTGCCTGAACTCTGTACTTTTATTTAACAGTTATCTGTTGGCCGATGTCGTAAAGCAGGGCTGTGCAACCTGTGGCTCTCCAGATGTGTGGGACTATAACTTCCATGATCGTCTATCATAAACTATGCTGGCTAGGTCTGATGAGGGCTTCAGTCCAAACATGTGGTGAGCCTAAGGTTGCAGACTCCTGCCCTAAAGAATGTATATTATTCTGGCAATGTCAGAGCTCCAAGGCATAAAAAAGCAGTGTCTTTTTCAAATAATGGCAAACCAGAAATAATCAGGATGATCATTTTATTAAGCTAACTTTATCCTGTCTTGCTCAGTGTGTGTTAACTTGACAGTCCTGCAATTCCATTCCTAATAATTTAAGTTGGTACATGATGCATAATTACAGTATTGATAACGTAAAACGCTGCATCATCTCCATGCTCTACAGTAAAGTTTAGGTTGGTATATCCAAATCTCATAGTGCCAACTAGATTTCATATTGACGAGTGAACATTTTTGAAAATGTACATGATCACACAGCCAAATGCTTTTGATGGGAAACTTGGCAATGTAACTTGCTGGTTGCATACATCTGTGCAACTGGTGCTCAACCCATGAGCTGATCCCATACTCATTGATGATCTATCTTCCTGTTGCTTTATACCAGCTACCCTGAAAGTGAGATAGCCAGCAAACTATAGTATTAACCCTAGTTTGCCCAGTTTTATGCCTACTACACCAGCCACTCTGCTTAGTCTCGTACTTCCTTTCCTCTTACATAAAAACACAAATTTAACTAGATGTTAATTCATATTAGTGATCAATATTTCCATCCAGTCTGTACATACAGTGATCTACTGCCTACCATACACTGTAGTTGGCCTCCAGAGCTTACTTTGCACTATGATTGTATTATATATTAGCACTTTCAGTAGAGCGCTGGGAAAAATCTTTACAGAGCCTTTTTTTATCATATCTGTTTATTTGTGTCCATTCATACAGCTAACCTTTTACAGGTCTTGCAAAGTCTTCCTGCCTACTCACATAGTTTAGTAGGTTTTATAAAGAGTGAGGACGGTTTGCATGGAATGTTTGCAACTTTTAATTAACATTTATTTTGTTTGCAGTAAATGTCAAATACAAGTTTCACAGTAAAAAATGTTTGTAGCCAACCTAAGCTCAACCTTGGTGACAGTATCTGTTGATACTTCCTATTTCATTAGGAAGAAAGATGCGGGTTTGTCAGCATGAATGTTTCCCATAAATTTATGTGGCTACTACACAAGCAAATTACATTAATTTTCCAATATGCGAAAATGTCACTCCAATGCGCCAACTCCTTTTAAAAGTTTTGTGAAAATTGTATTCATTGGTGAGTCAAAAAATAAAGAGCCATTCAATTCATGTTCATAATGTCAATGACAAATTGTTCAAGTTTATTTTCCTTTTGTGTTGATAATTATTTCTTTACACAAAAATATTTTTTGGTCATAGATTTTTTGGTTGACTTAGTGTTGATTTCACACCAATCAAGTTTCTTAACTTTTTACCAGTTTTCCATAAACAAATTTCCTTTCTCTTAGTGTTATTTTCACACCAATCAGGTTTCATAACTTATAACCAGTTATCCATAAACAAATTTCCTTTCTCAACACGTGTGTCCCCATTGCCAGTTACAATGGTTCATCAGGAGAAAAAGAAATAGTTTTTGTTTGTAGAAAGACATAAAGAGGGAAAAAAGAAAAAAAACTAATTTAAGGTTTCTTTCCCTTTAATTTAAAAAACGAAAACAACATCATGTTCAATTGGTATTGTGTCTAAGAAAAATAATATAGATCTCTAATTTAATGGACTCACCCTATTTTTGTGACTACTTTTGTTTAATATCCTTGGACCAGTTCCTTTTTTCCTTTTTCCAAAAGGGTATACTTTGTTAAACCCACTTCAGATAGGCAATGCTTGAATTAATGGTTGAGTTCAATTGACTGCAGGGAAGAGAAAATCAAAGAGAGAAAATACAACTTTCCCTGATTAATTCAGTATTGAACTAAGGGATCAACCCCATTTTGTGGTTTGGAGAAAGTCTATTTTGCTAAGAATAAAAGTTCTTTATTTATAGTCTAATATAACCTTACCTTAGTTGCAGAATATCATTTAATTTGCTAGATGAATCTCGCTCGCCATGATAAGCTGCTTGTGCATCCTCGGCTGCTTTCGCAAAGTAATGCAGCAGAAATGCGCGATTTATAGCGTGCTTTTTGCGGCATGACTTCACCACGTCACACGCAACGTTAATGTGCGTACCGCGATGACGTCATCACGCAAGCACGTTTCAGACGCTCCCTGCGGCCATATTGGAGCATGCTGAATGCTTGAGTAAACGCGGCTGAAGAAGAAGTCATAATAGATGCTGTTTGTGCGGATAGTGGGTTCTTAAATACCCTGTTGATTGATATGTGCTCATAATGGCACCACTGAACTAATTAGTGTCAGAATTGTAAATTTTTGTTATACGGCTAATTTTTGTGCTATTTTAGTGCAATTTCACTTGGGATAAAAAAAAAGTTTTTTTGTAACGTTCCGTAAAAGGAATCGAAGAAATCTTGTGATGCTACTTAATTAGCTTGATAAGTTAAATGACTGTCAGTAATATCTTGAATTAGCTATTTAGAAAAATTTTGTTACTAGTATAAATTTAGTTTTTTGTTAATTATTCAGAAAACTATTTCCAAAGAGGTAAAAGAAAAGGGATAGCACAAGAAAATAATCTCGCATCAAAACCAAAAGCATGTCCTTTTTTAGAAGAAGTATTGAGATACAGAAAAAGCTCCCGTACATACAATACAACATACCGTGGAGTACCACCCAATCCCAAACAATCTCCAAGTACCTCTCATCCAAACGTTTTAGAGGAAAGAGAGGAGGAAGCAAAAAGCACTCAAACAAATCAAGGAGTAGAAACAAGAGCTCAAAAGCAAGGGAAGAGAAGATTAATGTAATCAACCTTTCAGATTATCATGTCACACCAGCTCTAACATCAGCTCTCAGCAAAGGACTCTCCTTTAGTCCCACGTACAGAGGAGACTATTTTTACACTTAACTTGACCTTTTTCGATTTTGTAGAAAATTGAAACTCAAAAAATTCTTTGAGGAAACAGCAATAGGAAAACAACCACCACCAACGCCAACTCCATCGTTACTTACTGAAAAAATGGTGGAGGATACAATTGGGGAAGGAGACGTTCAGCAACTTGATATCTATGTCACTCATCTTAACACAATGCATTCAACTTATCGTTTACTAAAACATCCAGTACAACTAACATCGAATTTCTGGATTTGGAATTATTTGTGGAGGATGCCCAGATCCAAACTAAACTATTTATAAAACCATCGGCAGGAAATAGTCTGCTCTTTGCCTCATCTCATCAGCCAAGACACACCATTAACAGCATTCCATATGGGGAGATATTAAGAATTAAAAGAAATTGCAGCACAAATCTCACCTTCCAGGAAAATTTGCAAAAAACCATCTCAGAATTCAAACAGAGGATATGGATCCAAAAACATAAAAACTGCTATCAATAAAGCCAATGAAATTACAAGAGAATCCTTAGTTATTGACAAACCTAAGATTGGATCACCGAAATCTAATACTCAGTTCAACGCAACATATAGTACTGAAGCAAAGAAAATAAAGCTTATACTACCTGATTATTGGAACATCCTTCTCACAGATCCAAGCCTACAGAAGCATTTAGACAGTTCACCAAGAATATGCTTTCAGAGAGCCCCTACAATTAGGAATTTGATCAGTGCAAGCTTTCTGAGTCCAATTCCTAACATAAAAAAGATGTTTTTTCAGTCCTCTATTAGGGGCACCCAGAAATGTGGACATTGCAAGTTATGCCCACTAATGTACCAATGACAAAAGGAAATCAATCTACCAAATGGAAAAACTAAACAAATTAACCAACCGATCAACTGTAATTCGACTTTTGTGATATACGGAATTGAATGCATTTGTGAAAAACTATACATTGGTAGTACTATAAGACAAATTGAAGGTGAGAATTTTTGAACACATCAGGGCCATCAAAAATAAGGACCTAAGATCGCCCATATCTGTACATATCATCAATAATCATCCACTTTTTGAAGTTTCATTACTCAACATTTTTGGTTTGGAGAAAATCCCTTCACCCCCTAGGGGAGGAAATAAGAGTTACTACGAAAACATGAGAGCACATGGATTTGTTTCATGGACATGTGCATCTGGATTGAATTGCGATTCATAAATGTATAATTGGTTATAAAATTGTTTATTTGTTAATAAATATGCATGCAGTATATTTTTCATGAAATGTAAATTGTGTTGTTTGAAGTCATGAACAAGCTTCTGTTTTTATTTTTGACTTTTGGCTCCTTTCCTTATTTCTGATTTTTTTGTACTATCCCTTTTCTTTTACCTCTTTGGAAATAGTTTTCAGAATAATTAACAAAAAACTAAAATTATACTAGTACGATATTTTTCTTAATAGCTAATTTAAGATATTACTGACAGTCATTTAACTTATCAAGCTAATTAAGTAGCATCACAAGATTTCTTTAATTCCTTTTACGGAACGTTACAAAAAAACGTTTTTGTTATCCCAAGTGAAATTGCACAAAAATAGCTAAAAAATTTGCTGTAAAACAAATATTTACAATTCTGACACTAATTAGTTGAGTGGTGCCATTATGAGCACATATCAACCAACCGGGTATTTAAGAACCCACTATCCGCACAAACAGCATCTATTATGACTTCTCCTTCAGCCGCGTTTACTCAAGCATTCAGCATGCTCCAATATGGCCGCAGGGAGCGTCTGAAACGTGCTTGCGTGATGACGTCATCGCGGTACGCACATTAACGTTGCGTGTGACGTGGTGACGTCATGCCGCAAAAAGCACGCTATAAATCGCGCATTTCGGCTGCATTACTTTGCGAAAGCAGCTGAGGATGCACAAGCAGCTTATCATGGCGAGCGAGATTCATCTAGCAAATTGAAGGATATTCTGCAACTAAGGTAAGGTTACATTCGATTATAAATAAAGAACTTTTATTCTTAGCAAAATAGACTTTCTCCAAACCACAAAATGGGGTTGATCCCTCAGTTCAATTACTGAATTAATCAGGGAAAGTTTTCTTTTCTCTCTTTGATTTTCTCTTCCCTGCAGTCAATTGAACTCAACCATTAATTCAAGCATTGCCTATCTGAAGTGGCTTTAACAAAGTATACCCTTTTGAAAAAGGGAAAAAAGGAACTGGTCCAAGGATATTAAATAAAAGTAGTCACAAAAATAGGGTGAGTCCATTAAATTAGAGATCTATATTATTTTTCTTAGACACAATACCAATTGAACATGATCTTTTCGTTTTTTAAATTAAAGCAAATGAAACCTTATTTGTTTTTTTCTTTTTTCCCTCTTTGTCTTTCTACAAACAGCAACTATTTTTCACCTGATGAACCATTGTAACTGGCAATGGGGAAACGTGTTGCGAAAGGAAATTTATTTATGAATAACTGGTTATAAGTTATGAAACCTGATTGGTGTGAAAATAACACTAAGAGAAAGGAAATTTGTTTATGGAAAACTGGTAAAAAGTTAAGAAACTTGATTGGTGTGAAATCAACACTTAAATCAACCAAACATTCTATGAGCAAAAAATATTTTTGTGTAAAGAAAAAATTAACACAAAAGGAAAATAAACTTGAACAATGTGTCATTGACATTATGAACATGAATTGAATGGCTCTTTATTTTTTGACTCACCAATGAATACAATTTTCACAAAACTTTTAAAAGGAGTTGGCACATTGGAGTGACATTTTCGCATATTGGAAAATTAATACAAGTTTCACTGTGCATGGCTGGCCTATGCACGGCTGGCCTCTGGGTGGCAGCATTGTAGCAAACAAAGTGGGTTTATGGTGACGTGCACCGTTTTGCAGAAAGCGCATTTAAATGCATCTGTTGCCATGGGTCGAGTGCATTTCTCTTAGGTCGAGTAGGTACACTAAGTTACTCGAACTGCAGGTCTAGCAGAATTTCAAAGAATGGCCTGACTCCTCTCATGGTACACAAAACTGCTGTATTGTTGCTCATTTTATGTATGTCTTGGGTACCTTCTGGTGACATTATATTAGTACAACATTGCTAATCAAATGGGTTTGTTTGCTAATCAAGGCAATTTTAATTAGCAAACTCTGCTAATCAATTTTTGAACACTAATCTATGCCTTTGGACTTCTGTCACTACAGCTCAGACCACAAGTCTATACACTAAGACTTGTCCATAATTATATTTGTTTACATCACCCATTGCCACAGTGACCTAGGTGTGACAAATGGAAAACACATTAGCTTGTTCGTTGTGATTCTTTTAGCAGTGTTGTTGCATGTAGTTTTAAGTTTGTTATTGTACAGACTCACTGTACTTTACTGTTACTGGAAGCAAGCCTGCACACTCGCATATACAGCCACACTCAACAAGCATGTTTTGAAAGTAAGGACTCAAAGTGAAAAGCATTTACTTGTTGGCTTGTTTACGATACTTTTGAGTTCCTAGTTGACAGTCTATTAGTGAGGACAAATGGTATCCAGTGATTTCAGAGAGGGACTTTTTAACAAAACAAAATCAGCGAAGAAAACACTAAATTTTTAAAGCAATATACATGGGGTGGAGTAAGAGGATAATATGGGTGGGGAGGGGGTTGGGATGGCCTAAAACGTATAGGGAAACAGTGGACATGAGGGGGTGAAAGGGACCTGCCCAATTAGAAAAAAAGAAAATCAGTATTTTCTTGTTTGTTTAATTAAAAAATCCCTCTCTGAAATTGTGTTGTTTAAAGATCACATAGAACCAGGACAAATGAAGGTCTTCGATAAGATTGGAATACACAGGATATGTCTTAAACCATATAGGTATCTTATTTACTATTTTGCGTTCTTCGTGGATTGTTATGATTTATACTTGGATTTCACCTGTAAACCGATGACAATATTGTTGCTTGGAGTGTTAAAGGCTAGATTATCAACCCCTACACATACACTCGCCAGTCAGACAGCCTGGAATGTGTACTTTTGGGAATGTCTCACCTCTATAGTGTCTTCATTGCATGATCCAGTACAGAAGATTCTTAGACGCGCAACACCTCCAATCCTATTGCCATTCTCTGAGATAATAGATCACTAGCCATCTATGGAGAGGTGTTAGGAAGGGGGCAGGTGGTTGAACTGTTTGCGACTGGCACTTGACTCATCTCAGTCTTTTTTCATAAAATAGTTTTCGATTTGCCTTAAAATCGAAATTCACAATGACCTTAAATGAAAGGCACGTTTTGCTGAGTTTCCTTTTGTGTAGTATGGAGACTGATTATGCCAAAGTCTGCACGTGAAAAAAAAACAGTGGCTCTTAATCTGTACAACATCCAGCCTGGCAACAAGGTAAACATTTTATTTTTGACACCATGTATCCAAGCTTTGGCAATTGTTTGTCCTGTTATGTTTTATTTGAAAACAATAACAAGATATATATATATATATAAAAATAATGACCTTTTTAACTCCTTGCTAAGGTACTATTAGTAGAGGCTGAGGCAAAAATGAACATTTGGATTTCTAAAGTTACATGTAGAAGTATTTAATCATGGGTTGTCGCAGATTTTGCTATGAATGTCTTGTGTGCAAATGTTACACATTCTTAAAGACAACATTGTAGTTTTTGTCTTTGTTTTAAAAAAACGAATTTTACCTAGTTGGCATCTGTATAACCCAGGGGCTTTGTGACGATAGATCTTGTATGAATGGAGACTGATGTTTAGTGTCAAACGCTGTTATACAGGTTTTTATCAAAGTTCAACATTTACAATCTTTTGTTTAGGGTATGAATATACTATTTGTAAAAAATAAATGGCGATTTTCCCCTTCCCTCATGTATACCGTTGAAAGTGTTGTCCCTCCCCTTAATACAGTAGTTTTATTTTCATACAAACTTGAATTTTGACTAGGGTAATCTTTCTCAAGTACCTTTCTTTTGCACATTTTCATTCCCTCACTTACAAGTCATGAGTATGATTTGTATAGGTCCAGGAAGCTCAAAATCAAAACCCTGTTGGCCAGTTAATGTTTTCAAAATATCCTGCCAACACAAAGTACTTCAATGTTTATGCAAAATCAAGTTCTTACAGCTGTATTTGAAAAATAAATGTTTGGACTATATGTAATATATGTGGTAATTTTTATTTTTTATAAACTTTATTTTTGGTTGCATGTCACAGTACACTCGCTGCGATGTTCATATACATGGTACAGATATATATTGCACATTGATAACCCACATTCCTTTTTTTAAAAAAAAAAATTTTTACATCAGGTGCAAGCGTTTATGAAACTATATAGTGTAGAGGAAAAAAAGGAGAAAGGAAGAAATATTTCGTTTGGGTGACAGCTTAGCATGATGTATCATTTACACTATCGTTATGGGAGTTTTCTGTGTCTAAAGAAGTTTCATCCAGATATGTCCTAAATGGAGCCCAAACATCTTTTGGTTTGCATGGAGAGGGTACCATTCCCACATAGTTTTCTTCACATTAATTTACATAGGTCAATGCTGAAAGGAACTGTTCTGCGGTCGGGGCCTGAGTGCTCTTCCATTTCTGAAGCATACATTTCTTTGCAACTGCGCAGGCGACATTTCCGGGACCTTTCCAATGTCACCAAACAGCTATTTCGGAGGGTTGAGGTTTGCAGGGATTTGTGTTATATCCTCTAGAATATTAGCCACTGTGCGCCAGAATCCTGCTACCTGGGGGCAGGCCGAGTACATGTGAAAAGAGTCTGCACCTGGGGCATGGCATTTTGGGCAGTTATCTGATAAAGTGTTATAGAATTTTGCCATTTTTACCGGGGTAAAGTGTAGCTTGTTCAGGATCTTGAACTGTGTTAGTCTTAGGCCTGCATTCAGTGAGATCTTTTTAGATAGGAGGCAGTATCTGGTCCATTTCCCTGTCTCGATTGTAGTGCCCATGTCCTTTTCCCACGATGCCTTGATGGTGTTTAGTGTTTCCGTGTGTGTCTGGACTATATCATATAGCTTGGACACCCCTGTGCCTGCTTGGGAATAGAATGACTGGTAACATGCATGTTCGGGAGGTTCATCTGGAAATGTTGGCCACCGTTTTTTGAACGCCGCTTTCATGCGGTTAAATTGAAGAGTGACCAGTTGGTTTCTACCAACCGAATCTGCAAAGTCTTCAGGGGTTACGAATTTACCATTTGGAAACATGGTTTTCATTGTGAGCTCGTATTCTAGGAGCCAGCTTTTCGGGATGCCGATGTCGTACGTTGGTGTGATGCCTGGGAAGTTCCAGAGTGGGGCCTGGGAGTCATAGGGGGTATCTATGTGGAGTGGTTTGCTAATTGCGGCCCATGCTGCGACTGTACAGGAAGCAGGATCAAACTTACAATCATCTTTATATGATTTCGAGAATATAATGGATCGCAAGTCTGTTGGGCGGACTGAATGTCGCTCGATAGGTATATGTGGTGTACTGTCCAAGGGGTCCTGCCAAAACTGCGTAGTGTGCCTGTGCCACATAATAGTATAGTTCGAAGTTAGGGGCAGCAAAGCTTCCCTTTTCATAGGGTTCAACCAACTTGTCCTACCTCATTCTGCTTGCCCCCCCCGTTCCACACAAAAGTGGTGGCCATGGATCGAAGGTTGTCAAAAAAGGGTCTGCCCGGCCATATAGGGACGTTGCAGAAGATATAAAGGAGCTTAGGGAGTACTGTCATCTTAAGTACCGCTATACGGCCAGCAAGGGATATGGGGAGTTTAGCCCAGATTTGAAGTTTTGAATATATGGTTTGTAAAGTGGATTCATAGTTGTCTATATAAAGGGAGTTGCTGTCATGAGAGACCAGGATTCCCAAGTATCTGATGTAGTCGGGAGCCCATGTGTGTTTGTGGGGCAACTAGTAGCACGTGTTAATGGGAAGATTTCGGACTTGGCAATATTGATCTTGTAGCCTGAATGTGAGGTGAATTTTCTTATCACGTCCAGTATGGGGGACAGGTTCTTTTCTGGATCTCGAACGTATGGCAGTGCGTCGGCTGCATATAATGAGATGGCTTGGTACACCCCGGCCATATATATGCCCCTCAGATCTTGCTCGGCCCTAATTGCGGCCGCCACCGGTTCTATTGTAAGAGCGAAAAGGATTGGGGAAAAGGGGCACCCCTGCCTGGTTCCTCTGTGTAAAGTGAATTGGCTGGATAGGGTTGATTAGTTAGTACCTTGCCTTTGGTTGAAGAATACAGAAGCCTGATGCATCCTGTCAGGTAAGGGCCGAATCCGAATTTGCAAAGGACCTCGAACATATATAGCCATGAAACCAAGTCAAATGCTTTTTCTGCGTCTAGTGATATGGCTGTGGCTTGTGCCCCTGGTTTGATCTGTGCCAGGATGCTGAATAGTCTGCGCAAGTTTAGGGCCGTGGATCTCGTGGGGATGAATCCACACTGGTCAGGGTGTATTAGGGTGGACATTTTGGGAAGCAATCTGGTGGCCAGTACTTTTGCATAGATTTTGGCGTCAGTATTAATCAAGGACAGGGGGCGGTATGAGGAGCGTTCATGGGACGGACGCCTGGGTTTCAATAGCACAGTAATGACAGCGTCTGACATCGAATCTGGGAGTGAACCAGCGTTTCTGGCCTCCTCCCATACGAGGGTTAGTATCGGGGCAAGTATCGAGGAGCCTGACTTGTATAGGTCGGCATTCAGACCGTCCGGTCCTGGGGTTTTAACCGCTGCCAACGATTTAATCGCCCCAGCAATCTCATCGCTCATTATGGGTTACTCGAGGGTCCAGTTGTCCTCGAAGGTCAGCGTAGGGAGGGCAATCTTACTCAGGTATGTCTGTATATCGTTTTGCGTACATCTATCATGATTGGCATATAGATTAGTATAATAATGTGAAAATTCGAGGTTTATTTCATTCTCCCCATTGACGACTATTCATTCTTCTGTCAGGATGCTCATGATGGGGGTATGGTCATATTCGTTACAGAGTATGTGGGCCAAATGGTGACCTGCTCTATTGCCCTCCACGTATCTGCGTGTCCTGGCTGGGGTGGCCATGTATTGTTGTTCTTTGGTTGCCAGATCATTGAAAGTCTGGAGATGTAAACTAATATCAGCCAAGATGCGCTTGTCATGGGACATACTGTACTCAGTTTTGAGTGCTTGCAGGAGTGATTCTGTGTTATCCAAATCAGTTCTAACGGCTCTAAGAAGGCCAGTCGTTTTGGATATCAAATTACCCCGTACCCATACCTTGAATGTCTTCCATATGGTTGCCCAGCTTTCCACGGAGCCTTTGTTCAGCTGGAAGAATTCTTCCATATCGGTATGAAGAGCTTGGGTCTTTCAATATGTTGGGGGGCATCTTCCATCGCTGTGCTGAGCGGTTGATGTCGGGGAACAGTATGTCTAGGGTAACCGGGGAATGATCTGAGAGTGTGCGAGGGAGGTTTTCGCAACGCTCGATCTAGTTGATCAGAGGGGACGAGATGAGCCAGTAATCTATTCTGGATTCAGTATCATGTACTGAAGAGTAGAACGTGTATTTTCTATCGGTAGGGTGGGTCCCTCTCCAGGCATCAGAGAGAGTGAGTTCCTCTTGGGCGTGGCGTATAATGTTGGCCGCGTTAGTGAGAGTTCGAGGTTTGCAGGAGGACCTATCCAGCATGGTGTCCAGAATAGTGTTGAGGTCCCCTCCGCACAAGATCCAGGAGCTGTATGTAGAACTCTGGGTCATCTAGGTTTGGACCGTATGTATTGACCAATATAAGTTTTTCCCCAGCCACTGTGCCCCAAACCACGACCTATCTACCTTGTGGGTCTGTCTTGCGTTTTTCAGTGGAGAACCCCAGTGAGGGGTGTCTCAGTGTGATGACACCTCTGTTTTGAGAGGAATATTCTGTATAATGTCTATTGTTACCCCATTGCCGCAAGATACTCTCGTGGGTGGATTTTAATGCATGGGTCTCTTGGAGCATAGCGATGTGTGGGTGGTGCCTGTTGATGTATGCTCCTACTTTGCTGGCTTTCGGCCTGTTGTTTAACCCCCGAATGTTGCAGGTAAGCAATTTCAATTGTAGCCCCATGGATGCTCTAGTTTTTTGCACCATTTCCATGTATCATGATAACGCTTAAGAGAGTGGGGTTTTCTCACAAAGGAGAACAGCAAGTGAAGCAGTGAGTGCAATTTTAACAATAGAAAAAACAAAAAAACTTTGTGCATTATGCCCAACCGGGGCCTTCTGAGGCGTTAACATTGTTCTCCAAAAGTAAAACCGTCCCGTGTTACCCGTACCCGCCTCCTCCCACACCATCGTGCCCAACTTGATGATGATCCCTTTTTACTAACTTGTGGATATTCCCAAAGAAGGGGTCGAGTGCAGCAACTCTGCTTCATGGTCGAGGGCACCTCATCCGGCGGCATTCAAGGATAGGAAGCAGAGGTGCTTCTCTGCCTCTCCTTGCTTCAAACATTTCCGATGGCCCAGAGAGGCCATTTGTGGCTAGGACTGATCCCTTGGAATGATGATTCAGGCTACACTGGCTGCTGTAGGTAATTTTGGTCGAGTTTCTGTCTCCCAGGTGGAAGGGGTATCGAGGCTTCCAGGCTGCTGCAGGGGATTCAAAGAAGTGCGCTCTTCCGCCGTGCTGTATACGAAGTTTGGCCGGATAAAGAAGGGCGTAGGGGACCTGCGCAGTCGCAGCTGGCGCTTGATGGTTTCGTAGGATCGCCTTTGAGTTTGGACTCCTGCTGAAAAATCCGGATAGATGTGGATGTGGTCATTGCCGACCCTCAGGGGACCTTTCTCTCTTGCCAGCTTGAGGGCGGCGTCTCCATCTCTGTAATTCAGCAATTTGGCTACAACCGTGCGGGGAGGAGCCCTGGGTCTGGGTGGTGGAGCGAGGAAACGATGTGCCCGCTCAACTAGGAACTGGTGCGAAAATGCATCTTCCCCAAGGAGGGATTTCAGAAGGTCTTCGATTCGGGACTCCATTGGACCTTTGCAGAAGGTCTCTGAAAGGCCGACTATTCGGATGTTGTTCCGTCTGGAGCGAGATTCCAAATCGTCGCACTTTTCAGAGTTTATTCATTTCCCCCCTTAGGAGAGATATGTCTTGGGTGTTTTGCCGAGTCCAATCCTCATTCGCGCCAATTCTGTCTTCAGCCTCTGTGATTCTGGCACTTTCTTTGTCCAGTCGGGTTTTTAGTGAGCCAATTGTGGAGACAATGTCATCAAGTTTAACGTTGATAGCCAGGAATCCACTTTGTACCGTGGTAAGTAGGTGGTCAAATTTTGAGTCTTCCGAGGCCAAGGAGAAAGCAGGGGGTTGTAGGGCTGGGCTTTCGGGAGGCGATTGTGAGCTCGTAAATGAGTCCATGGGACCTGTCTTTCTGCTCTTGCCCACGTTCTTACCAGGCATTGTTGAAGTGGTGAAGTGGCCTGCGCCAGTTAATGTGGTAATGTGGCACTAAGGTGCCGCAGCAGACGGCTCAAGTAGGGTATGAAATCCGTAAGGGTCCCGGCGTATCCGCTACACCACCTGTGCCACAATGATATGTTACGTGGGCTATACTGATTAATATTCTTCACAGCTGGGGTGCATAGGTGTGCACAGTGTGGTTGGACGGCGACAGGCTCAGAACCTGTCGGATAAGAGCATGGAGTGGCTTAGTGGCCGCCAACCGTGTCCACCAAGGTCTGTATCAGAGTACGCCTGGCCTGTACCGATGGTGTTGGGACGACTGGATTGTGTCCTCCCGCGTTGATACGGGCAATAACTATGCGTTGTTCCTGAAAGGAGTGTGGCATTTGTGCGTGCTGCCCAAGAGTAGTATATTGGTATCCGAGTGGAGGACAGTCTTGAGTCCGGGGCGACAACCCCAGAGCCTTGGGTAAGGTTAAGTAATCAAACTCCCCACTGGGGGGATTGCCGGGGTTCTGTGGTGGCCCCCCGTGTGTCCGAGGGCTTCCACCCACCACCACTGTGTGTACCTGTTGTCGAGGGGGGGGTGGTTCGCCCCCTCCAATTCCCAGCGTTCAGGATGCAGCGAAAGATGCGCCAGGGCCTTGCCGCGTGCCCCAGTGTTCTACCACATACCAGGCCGTCGCGTCTCTCCACTTCTCTATGCCCTCCTCTTCGCGGCCGAGAAGTGCCGACGGGGGTGTCCGGCCCAGGCCGCCCGGCTGTTAGGAAGGATAAGCACTGGTCCGCAGTGGGTGCACAGACAAAGTGTTGCGTCTGGCTGTAAAGTTGGTTACGCCAGCCTCCAGCCCGATTGAGCGGGAGAACGATGCAGTGCTTCCCGATCCTCCCAAGTTCCACGGCGGTGCCGGCAACCTCCGCTATGAGCCACGAGGCTCTGACTCTGGAAAGCAGTGGGGGAGGACGGGCAAGGCAGGGTCTCACGCCCGATGCAGGTCGTAAAGCAGGATGTTACGGGGCATATATCCACAGCGGTGCTCCGTGCCCGTAGTCCTCCAGCCCCGCTCCACCCACTGCAAGGCCCGGGCGTGTCAGGGAGCAGCGGCTCTCTCGTGGATTCTTGTGGAGCCGTAAGGCGGCCCGGGTCCACAGCCTCAGGGCCCGCCCCTGCCTACAGGCTTGGAGTGTCCGATTTCGGTCGGGACTTCGCCTGTAAGTTCAGGATTATCACGGGGAGCAGCGTAGGTATTTTCCGAGGCTCAATGCACCCTGGAACCGGGATAAAATTCAATAAGGATTCATGCCGGAGAGGAGCTCCTCACCCAAGCGGCCATCTTGTTGCACAACAGCGCCCCCTCCCGGTAATCATTTTTTTAATGGTATTCTTAACTAGGCTACCACACCAGACACAGATCATTCATTGTTGGGTTTGGGTGCGCTTCTGCAATGCCCACTCCTTGGTTCCATCATTTCATGATTTAGGACACAAATGGTATGTGGCAATTTCTTAAAATTATTACGACAGACAATAAAGTAGAGTTCACAGTTTTTTATTTTTTTTATTTGTCAGGCTCGGTCCAGAACTCCTTGGTTGCAACATGCTTTTCTTTTTAGGGCTCATTATCAAGTGTCCTTGATAGCTTTATATTAAAATGTCTAATATATAGAGCTTGTCAGTGCGTCTGGAAGACTTGGCAGAAGTTCCACCATGCAGCCTTTCCTTTTCCAGCCACTTTCTCATGTCTCAGGGACCTTTGCCTTCAAGGTCTGCATGGAGTGCTTTTCCTTCTGTTGCCAGTCCCTCAAGGTTCGGTGTTTCAATGGCTCCATAGGATCTATCGTCTAGTGCATGTCTACGTCGGTCGTTATGCCTCTACGGGCCTCCTGGCAATCTCCTGGTACTCTTCTTCCTCTCCCTCCCAAACCTGAGACCCTCCCTTTAGCATGAGATGTGATATCCAACTCCTTCCCATTCCAATCCTGAGACCCTTCCTATAGCATGAGATGTGATGTCTCAATGCTTCTAATACCAAACCTGAGATCCTTCCTATAACATGAGATGTGATATCCAACTCCTTCCCATTCCAATCCTGAGACACTTCCTATAGCATGAGAAGTGATATCTCAATGCTTATACCAAACCTGAGACCCTTCCTACGGCATGAGATGTCAAATACAACTCCTTCCCATTCCAATCCTGAGACCCTTCCTATAGCATGAGATGTGATATCTCAATGCTTATACCAAACCTGAGACGCTTTACCACTCTGTGGATCTCCACCCGTCCACCACGTTGCTGGGCGCTCTCCTAGTTCTCTTGCTCTACACCTCAGCAAGCCATCTGAGAACCTGGTTACGGCTCTGCACCTCTGTTAGCTTTCCTCCACGTGTCTGTGGTTTCCTCCCCTGCATCCACTTTTATGGCACTGCTGTTGTGTCCAGGCATTTTTCCTGTATCCTGGACACTTGAATTTAGATGGTTGCACTGCTGTTGTGTTGAAGTTGGCTCGTGCTTCTCTGTGAGCCGCTCTCAGGCCTCCCTTGGCTCACACCTCTCCCCCTTCCCTCCTACTCTCCCCTTTCTTTCACCCATCATCTGATGAGTTCTCTAGACAATTCCGCTCCATGAAAGTCTCATCCAAACAAGTGCTCCCCTGCTCCTCCAGATCTTCTAGGACAAAATTCCTCCCTTACTCCAGCCTTGGCAGATTCTGCAATCACTACTGCCACTGGCTCCTTCCCTCTCTCCTCCAAGCACTCCCTTGTGCACCCTCTCTTCAAAAGTATGAGTGAACCAGATAACTTGCACTTAATTTACTCTTCTCCTGGCTCTCACATGAGCAGTACCCTGCCTCCCCCCTCACTTCTGTTACTGCACTTACACACCCCGATTGTCCTACAACCTAGTAGGAACATTGGGCCTCATTACGAGGTTGGAGGTAGCATTGTCGGTTCGAGCGGCATGGCTACCTCCATACCGGCATGAAAGTCCGGCACCCGCAAATTGCCCATCTGCGGGTGCCGGAGCCGGTAGATCCCCATTCCCATTTCAGCCCCATACGGCTCAATGGGAATGGGGATGCCTGTAGCACCGGCATGGTTCATTACAGTACCGGTGCTACAGGCAAGCTGTGCTCGGTGGAATGAAAGGCACCTGCGGCACAACTCGAAGTTTGCCGGTCCGGTAACAACGGTACCGGCAAGCATACCGGTACCGTTGTTACCGGACCAGCAACCTCATAATGAGGCCCATTGTCGTCTTCCCTGTTTATCCCAACCTTCACTTCCCTTCCTCCCTCTCCCCCCTCTTTTCCGTTACTGCACTTGCACGCTCCGAATTGCCTCACGACCTAGTCAGAACTTTGTTTGCGTTACTCCCTGTCCTGCCCCCCACCCCCCTTCACTTCTCGTCACCTCCCCCCCCAATGCCCCCTTGCATTCTTGTTATGGCATTTACACGATCCGAATGTCTCAGCTCAGGAACGTTATTGTTTATTTTTCTCTCCCTGTACCCCCCCCCTCCCTTGTCTTGATGCGCCTTGAAACACCATTTGCTGTAGAAGCGCATTATAAATGCCCAATAAATAAATAAAATAAGTGTTCCGGGCAGTGGTTGAAGTGTACAAAAAGAAATAGCGGAACTATGTTACCTGCTGGCCTGCCCCGCTCTCCACAAATTCCATCGCCATGCCGCCTCCCACGTGCAATCCAAACCCCGAAAAAAACACACCTGCTGCTTAAGGGAATGACAAGTGCAGTGCACTGAAGTGCACGTTTCAACTTCTTCCTACACTTTTATTTTAAAACGAAACCATTCCAGAACGGTTTCTTTATAAAAATAAAAGTATAGGAACAGTAAAACGTTTTTTTAAAAAAAAAATTTTTTTTAAAAAGTACAGGAGCATCGGTCCTGCCCGCTTCAACTACTGGTACCGGGTCCAATGAGCTTCCCACCATCCTGAGAATAGACAAGTTTCGTGCTGATTGGGGGGCCTGAAATTATGTCCATGCCGCCTTCAGAGTGGTCTGTTACACCATTACATCCTATCTTTCAAGGGAGGTGCCAGTGTTTCACTCCCATTAGTCATCAGTTGGGTGAATATGCTCTTGAGAGGACGAGGTGCTTTAGTATTCAGCCATTCTTTCCTGCATCTAAGGAAGCTGTTTGGACCCTACCATGGTGAAAATTATTAGACCTTTTTTCAGATGTCTCTATATTCTAACATATCAGAGACCAGTTGTGGTTTTTCTGTTGCAATGTCACGCTGATCCAAGAAGGTAACAGATATCATCCAATTCGGACATAATTTGAATACACCTGCTCTGAATATAGTAAGTAATAATACTTCATATCATTAATCGGTTATTCTGCACTTGCCTGTGGCTTTCAACATGGTTAACCTACTCATTCCCATAATCGCAATTCAAAGCAGGTTGCTGATCAGATGGAGCGGGTGGGAGCATTGGTTGTTTCTCCTTTTTAGACCAGTTTTCTGTAATAAGGATTATCTTGACTTTGTTTCCATGCTTTGTTACCCTTATTTCTTTTTAATCTGTGAGAAACCTGAAGGCATCCTTCCCTCTCCCAGAATCCTATACTCAGGTGGCTAGGGAAAGGCCAACGCTTTTGAATCCCGACCCTGAAGGTGGATATGCGAGGAAGGATCACCTGAGTGGAGGAGACTTGGGGAATGGAAGGAGGGTGTCTTTAGTTGAGACACGGTATCTTCCATTTCCATTCCACGGTCAACCCTCAGTCCATGAACCATTTAATAGGGTATAGTCAAACTCCCCCACCCCCCTTGCTTCTTTACCAAACAAACCTCAGGTAAAGCGTCCCAATAAAGGAGCAGGGAAAAGAACAAGGCTGAGAACATCTTCTCTCATGGGCAGACCAGACCTACACTCGCCTCCTTTGAGTAGATCAAGAAATGGGCGAAGCATAGGTTATGTGAGAAACCCGGGGGTACCTTCACTCCTACTCCTGATGGATCCTCTTCTCAGGTGGCCAGGGAAAGGCCATCGTTCTTGGATCCTCAACCTGCGTGGAGGGTCCTTAGGGATTGAGAGTGGGGTGCCTGAAGACGAGACATGGTATCCCCCTTTTCCCATTGAAGACCATCCTAACCCTCCCCGGGCCTTTATAGGCTACTGGAAAGTCTCTCCACCTTTTACCTCTCATAGTACTGGGACGAAGAAGAGGTGACTAGAAGTGATGAACACTAAAGCCTCATTTCACCACTCTAGTACTGGGACAAGAAGATTCCGATGGAGTGCTTTGAAGGTCAGGCATGTCACTGTAGTTATGGTCAGGCAAGCCCAATTGAACATCCACACCTGCAACCTGTCAAGTGGTTGCAGGTGTATAAAGGGAGATCCAAAGAGCAGCAAGAGTAGCAACAGGGAGGCCTATGTGTAAGAGACCAGCAGGGGACCCATGTCGTTAGGATGCAGCCATGGTGGGACTTGAGGAAGCCACAACGCCGCCTGATGTCCCAAAGACCTCTGGAGCCCAGAGCAAGCTGGGCTGTTAATCCGCCACAGGTGTGGGAGCCTCTGTATTGGAGAAAGAGCAGCTGAGACTACCTCCTTTGGAAGAAGAAAGGATGCCGTCCCTGCATGTGCCAAAGCAGCAGAGTTGCCGGCGTTTGGTGGGCTGCTTCTGGAATTCAAGCAGGGCTTGCCAAGGCCGGCCCGCCGACCTGAGAAGCAGAAGAGAAGCAGAGCCCTGGAGAGGAACGGCGAGGACCGGTGAGTATCAGGGGAAGTCACTCAGCACTGTGGCGCTCCTAGCGGGCTACGCATAGGCAATCAAGTGCTGTATTCATTTAATGGAGTACTGAAGTGAATGAAACATTGAAACAAAGCTGAATTTATGCACATTGAATATAAAACTGAATGAAAACCTTGAAACTGAGTTAGTCAGCTTATTGTATGCGGAATTGAATACAACTATATGGGCACAGCTAATAATGCCCATTTGCAAGCAACTTATTGAAAAGAGTGCAAGTTCGAAAGAAATGCAATGGAAATGTGGGGTGTGAGAAAGACCACCACAAAGTGAATTTTATGAATGAATACAGTGTGGCAAGGCCAAAGACTGACCAGAAGTGTGTGACATGTTGTAGCAAAGTCAAGAGGCTAACAAGGAGAAACCAGAAGGGTATGAAGCTGCGCACAGAGCCAAGAGGCCGATAAAGAGAAACCAAGTGAAAGTGAATCTATACACAGGGAGAAATGCAGAAGAACCTGTGTGGGCTGGAGAGCCTAGGGTTCCTGGTTGCGCGACCTGTGATGGGTGGCCGTATGGTCTGACACAACTGCTCCTAGACCAGTGAGCCCTCAATGGTGAAAGTCAAGGGCATTGTGAAATAAACCAAGAAGGAGCAATGTGAGTGAACTGGTAAAACGAGTCAGAAGGAGGGTCAAGTGGGCCTAAAGTTTTGTTGAACTTTGAAAGATTCAAACCAATACAAGTTGCTACATTGCAGTCTGGGGGAAGGGTGCCCTGAGAGTTGATGAACTACAAATTCTGTCTTGAGGACGGACCTTCAGACCCCTTTGCTATGTGAACTATGTTGCATTGAACTTGGGGCAGGGAACCCAGAGTACTGTGTGCAAATGTATTGCCTTGAACTCAGAAAGGGTAATCTTGAGACTTTTGTGGAACTTTCTTAAACTTGGGGACTTGTAGCTGAAAAAGAATCTAAGAGCTGGAAGAAGCTCAGAACTTTGTGTTGATCACCATTTCTTTCATTATTGACATCCCTAGTTGGCTTTAGTTGTGAGGGCAAGGATAGGTTTTGGACACAGACTTTTAAGTTGAACTCTTTCTCAAACTTTCCTTAGTTTCGTTAAGGTAGGGAAATCCCACCTTAGCATAGGGCAAGTTAGACCTTCTACCATCCTGACATTTGATTTAATAAACCATTTTCTTTGGAACTTTGAATCTATTGTCTGTGTTTTGCTTTATGATGCATTCAGTTATTACCATTCCGGCCCCTTTAAGACTGGGGCGAGGAAGAGGGAACTAGGAGGAATGCACATTTCTCCCTATGCAAACCACTTTGGTTCTGGGATGAGGAAGAGGACTGTAGGAGACCATTCTGAAAGTCAGGCATTTCCCAATGATAGAGTGAATTGTAGTCAGGCAAATAACTTGCACCTGCAACCCCTTAGGCTACAGGTCCATGTAAAAGTGAGTGACCCACATGAGAGTAGAGAACCACCTGGGAGGCCAGGGTGCCGTGGAGTGGGCTGGAGAGGAGAAGCCAGTGAAAAGGATGCCAGCGGCTGCAAGAGAGCGGGAAGGACATTGAGGTTGGAGAGAGCTGCGAGGGAGTCCAGAGCCCTGCAGCACTCCGAGCCGTGTGTTTCCAGCCACAGCTGGGGGACTCAAAAGCTTCCACTTTGCTGTTGGAGGTAGCACGCAAATCAGAAAGAAGCAAGCGTGGCTCGCGGATGCTCCCGATTCGAGATGGGGGAGCGAGCGGAAGAGGATAGCACAAGCACCCAGAGGAGCCTGCAAACCAGTGAGTGACAGGGAGAGAGCACTCGTACCGGGGTGCTCCCGGTGCATAATCTGGGCCGAAGAATGGGCTGGACAAGTAAATGCTTATAATGAATGGGTCTGGAGATCCGACATACATTAAGTGTCAAGAGAATGACCAAGTATTGAATACAAAACTAAGGAAAAGTGATGTACAAGTGAAATGAAAATATCGAACGAATGGAGAGAGTGATGTGTATTCACAAACAGAATGGAATTATGGTAAAAGCCTTTTGGTTGTTTGGAACTTTGTTGAACTTGGGGAAGGAAGCTCCAAGATCTTTGTGTGGAACTGTTTTAAGCTTAAGGAAGAAGAAGCTGAAAACAGCTGGAAGAAGCTCAGAACTTTACTTTGAACACTGTTTCTTTGGTTGCTGACATCCATACACATTGTATAGATTTTGTTGTGTGGACAAGCATAGATTTTGGACACAAAGTTTTAAGTTTAACTTTACGACAGACAATCCTTAGTTTCTTTAGGTAGGGAAATCCCACCTTAGCATAGGGCAAGTTAAACTTTACTCCATCCTGACATTTGAGAAAACAAAATCTCTGTTTTAGAAAAGTGAATCTATTGTCTGTGTCTTACCTCATGATGCCTTCATAAATCCCCTATGGGACTTCAAAGCAAGATTTATTTCAGCTGAGCGCCTAAAACCGATTCAGTTCATTTTGTTAAGTATGACCAACCAAAACCAGTAATGGGGGAAAGAACTGTGTTGTGTAACATGCTTGTGGGACAAATTATCACATTTCATATTGAAGACAATTGCTTACCTTTCTAGAATTCCTACTTTTCTGAACACCTAATTTGTCTCTGTTTCAGGAACTTTATATCGCTGTTGGAATATCCGGCGCAATACAGCACTTGGCCGGAATGAAAGATAGCAAGGTAATATGTGTAGAAATGTCAAAGATCTTATTTTGAAATCGGAACACTACTTTGTACTAAATGCCATTTTCCACACAAATTCTATCTACTGAAGACTGACCTCTTCTGTGGTATAGGGGGCTTAGGGCATAGCTGAGTAAGTCATGATGGTTTATTGTAAAAGTCCTAGCCTTGGTTCCATAACAGTACCAACACACATTGCCTTCTTTTGCAGGTAGTCAATGTGTGTGTCATGTCTTCTGATGCAATATTAGAATGCTTCGTTATGTTTGCTCTGTGTGTTGTGTAGTATAATTATGAAACCTGGATACTGCACAGTTGGGTTTGTTTGCCTAATTCATGCTGGCATAAGGCTAGCTGGTCTTTACAGCTTGAAAAGAAGCATATAGTTATAGAAATGGTATTGTTGGGGGGGATAAAGGAAATGTTTCTTTCACATTCTTATTGTCACTATCTCCTGTATGTTTAGATGTGTATTGAAGCTTTTTATTCTGAGCTCCTCCCACCCTCGCCCCCTTCAAGTAAAGATATTGTTGCTGAGCCCCCCAGATATCATATCTGCTTATCTTTTCTATTAAAATAATTCACTGTACTCCCTTCTGCAAAAAACATTGTGCCACCTGCGGACGTCCTTCTGGCCCACCTATGAGAGCCAGCCACTCACTTTCTAGACCACTAGTCTAGATATATCCCTATTTCGCCTGAACATTTTTGCTCTTTATGTTCATGATTAGGTGCACAATAAACCACTCTGTTCTGCTTTCTTCATAACCTCCAAAGGCGTCTGCAGAAGACATAAGAAATTAATACAGAAAAATGTGTCTGAAAAAGGGACACTGGAGCTTATCTATGTTTCTCCGCAATCTGCTTTAATCAGTATTTCCTTTACCTTCCCCTCAGTTGCAGTTGTTTCTTTGCTGCCCTTCATTTGTCCACATCACACATTTTCACACTTAAAATACTGGATTTCATTTTCTCTTGTCAAATTCTTAAGGGGCCAAGTCTACGCAAGGGGTTATTGGTTTTCAATGGGTCTCCTCAACGGGTTCTTGCCACATGCCACAGATTTGGTAGAATAAATAAAAGAATGAGAACTAGACTGGCAGCAGGTCTCAACCTTGAAGCAAGGTGGGTTTTCTGTACAATCATGAACACCCATCTGTAGTAGTTACAATCAAACACTTCCAGAAACCATCGCATATGCATACTGTTCCATTCCCGTCCCCTTTCTTCCATACGGATGGGATGTTTGTTTGCAAATACTAGATCAGAGCAAAATGATGTACTCAACGGGGCTGGAGCGCATTTATGGCCAGTACTGTGCTTAAGACTGTCAATCCCCCTCCCTCTGTTTGCACCTCCCAGTCATTTTCTCTGCACTGATGGAACTCAATGCTTTCCGTATAGATTTTTCAAGCTTCTCGCTCCATTTATTTTTTTCCATTGTTGGCTTGCTATAACCCTTTTGCATATATACAGTCATTCTGGATTCTTTCTTTGTAGGTCATGCTCCCATAGCTATATGTTTTTGGATGCACATATGTTGTGCCTAAGAGTGACAGGGCTCTGACTATTCTTGTGAGTTGTGTGTGTTGTTTAGCAGGTATTTCAGGACCCTTTGTCTGACCCTAGCTTTGAGATAACCTGTTCAAAGTGCCCTTTGCTGTAATCAAAACAAGACTTGGGCAAGGCCGTGAAGGCCAAAGTAAGAGAAAAGCCTATCGCTCATGGCACAATGACATGTTTGTCACACACAAACTACTGCAGTCAGCTTCACTCTGGCTAATCCCTGGTGCTTCAGCGCAAGATCCAATGTGGACTCAGCAGTGGAGACCTCTCTCAGCTGGTTCTCTTGGGCCCTTGAGATCACATACAGTGGCTTTTCTAATTCATTCAGGGGCAGGTATCCATCTTTCACTGGTGTTCTCTCCTATGTGCCCGTTGTTGCACACACCAGTTAAATCTTAGAGAGGTGCAGTGAGGCGTTGTGTCCCACCATTGGTCATAGCTCAGACACTTCATCAGTTTCCCTACATTAATAAGCATAATTCACAAGGGACTGTCAAGGTACCACGTTTGAGGTGAGTTACGCCCTGTAATTAAGGAACCATGGGCCACCTTTGGAACTGGCATATTCTGCCCTATTTTGGATCCCATGGAAGACCATCTGATTACATGATGGGCCCAAGCTTCAGAAGGGTAATGCAGAGGAAGGCCTCCTCTAACGGAATGCGTTCAACCTCTTTACTTTCTCCCATGTTGTATTCCAAACTGGCAACGTTGGCCTGCCTTTCTTAATCATTCCTTCCAGTCTTTAACTGCTCAGATTTCCAACACTTTGGCTGATTATGTTTAGGTTGTGGGTTCAGCATGGCATGCAGAAGTTGGCAAAACCCTGGTAGCAATTCCCGCTCAGTTATCTAGCAAGCATCTCAATGGCCAGTCCTTCTCACTAAGCAAGTGATGGATGGTTCTTTTTAAATGGATTATCACTTCATGAAGTCCTGCTTCGTAGATCGTATCAAAGAGGTACTCTCCTGCACCCTCTCCCTTGCTGGCGAACTCCTGCATGAGTGCCGGCAGAATGCATCCCAAGACCTGAGCCTGCCCCACAGGTCTTCAAATTTGCTGGCAAACCCTCCACCCCAAGGCTCTTGGGCCGGACTACTCCATGATAATTGCGCCAGCTACTAGATAAGGTACAAATGCAAACTAGCATTATCTTCCTTCATCAACCAGTCATCCAGGAAAAGGTTGATCATTGAGTCCTGGGCCTGGCAGTTTGGAATGCCTCCTAAGTGGAAACTGATCGCCTAGTTCCTGTCCTGGCAGGAAGGGAGGTCTCTGATACCATAAGAATAAAAAGGGCCAGAAGGAAATAAATTTAATTTGCTTTTTTGCATTATTGTCTCCTCTACAAAAGCTGTGCCCAGGCATGGATATAGTTAATTCAACTCTGAATATGGTGTGACAAATTTAGAGACTTTGCCCCTTCTTTGTAAGGGGGAGCCAACCCCTTTGAGGATAGGGAGATGAGCGCGCTAAGCAAAACCCTCCCTAGTGGTTTGGCAAAAGTGGCACCTCATTGGGAGTGACTCCTCTTCAGGGGACAAGGACTCCCATTCCCATTGGGAACTCCCTACAGACAAAGTATTATCTGCTTACATCGGAGTAACTAATATGTACAAAGCTACTATGTGTTGGACTTCAAAGAATGTTGACCTGTGTTTAAGGTCCTGTGACAAAAATGGTATGAAGAGGAAAGGCTCCGAAGTAGCTACGTTGGAGAGGGGCAGAGCTGCGAGGATGGTGGAGGGTGGTGCGCAGGAAGGCGTACACCTGAGAAAGACGCCACTGTGCACCCACAGAGTGGGCGGGACTGGAGAAGTAGCGGTGGTCTCTGCTGAAACCCACCTGGAGGCGCAACCATGCCACAAAACTTGGTGGTTAATGTTCCCACAAACAGCAGCCGAAACAATGGGCAGAGAACAAAGTGACCCCTTCACTCATGACGAGAAATCAGAGAGGAGGGCCGCGCAGAACCGAGTTGAGTATTGGATTCGCTCCCAGCAAGAAAGTGAAGGGGAATGGAAACAACAAGAGGAGTGGGTAGCCACAACAGCTTGTACCCAAGCAATACAAACAGAAAGCAGTAGGCTACATCACTGCTGCTGAGGAGTCCCACCCTATCTGGAGCAAACCAGGGACCGGCTTCAAGCCCAAAAACCGCATCTCTCCAGCCCTAAAATCTCTCCACCGGCTCCTAGTTTCTACTAGGATCAAGTTCAAGACCCTCTGCATCATCCACAAGGCTACCTGGGGCATGGAACCCCACTACATCCAACTCTCCCTCCCTAAATACCTCCCTGCTACAGCCCTTCAGTTTCCTAGCTCCAACTCTCTGCAAATCAGACACTTCTCTAAGCAGAGAGGCGGGGTAGATCTCTCTCCTCTGCAGGAGCCTCCATCTGGAATGGTCTCCCTGCCCCTCTCGGGGTTGAGCCGTATTTCCTTAAGTTCTGGAAGCTCCTCAAAACTCCATTTCTCTTCTTCCTTCCCTCTCACCTGCTAACACCCCTGTCTACCACAGTGACTGCTCCAGGCCCCCCCTGCCCACTCCACCCCCCCACTCCTCTCCCCTAGCATGCAGACCCCCACTCCCTGCTATCCCTGGCACTTTCCCTCCTCGCCTCCCCTTAGCACTCGCCTAGCCCCTTTGGCCCTCTTCCTCCCTCCACCACCCTTTCCACTTGCACTCTCCTCTTTGCCCTGCACTTATCTTCCCACCATAGCACCTCGCATTTAACGCAGACTGGCACCTCTCCCCCTCTCCTTCGCACTTCTTGTTACTGCACTTGCACAATCCAAATGTCACAAGGCCTAGTAGGACCGTTATTGTTATCTTTCTCGCATGTTCCACCCCCATTTTTGTCTTGCGGCGCATTGAAACGTCATTCGTTGTATAGTCGCCGTACAAATATCCAATAAATAAATAATCCTTTAAGTTTGACAGTATGAGGGTTACCTTAATCCAAGAGACTTACAAAGGGGAGAGAGTAAATGGGTAGAAAGGAAAGACTATCTTAACCACGAAGCCAAGGGATCCTAAATATCCCAATATAGAAAATAAGGAACAGATAATTGGGAAGCACCAGGTTTTCTCAATTGTGTAAAGGGAGGTCCAGAAAAGTGGTGGAGAGGGATCATCTGAAGACACTTGGACATTTTGTTTTCTAATTGTGTGTTGTGAACCGTGGATTGATTGCCAAGAACGATTTCTTTTGGAAGGAACTGTTGGGGGATTTGAACACTAGAATTAGCCCCAGGGGAAGGTCCTTAGAATACCTGTGAAGGGCACTCTACCTGTTTTTGTTAATTTGTTCTCCAAATGCTTGGGCCAGTTAGCTGTTGGGTTTGGACAGATGACTATTTTCATTTGGACTATTGACAAGTACCTTAGTTTAGTTTGTTAGGCAGGGAGTATGGGGTGTTTTTCTTTTAATTTAAATAGAATCACTTGAAACCTATGTCCTCTGGTTCAAGTCCTTCTTCTGGTTTACCAGAATGGTTTGAAATGTTATGTGACATTGGGCTCCCCGGGTGGCACTATATTTTTCAGATACCCTTTTTTCTGGCCACTGGTGAATGCAAGAGAGGAGTAAAGGTAAATGTGCTTCCCCATTTCCCCAACTGCTCGTTTGGGAAAGGCCCTTTTATAGAAACCAAGCTTTTCTTAGGAAACTACTTTCAGTGACTATCTATTGAGCAGCCCTTCTAGGGTTATGGATGGGGGCAACATGCCCACTACACTGCTGAAACGCCTCCTCTTTCTGCAGGTTGCTGAAACCAGGAAATGTGAATCTTGATGGCTCTGTCCTTTAGAATCTTTTTTCCCTGCCACACTGATGCACCATCTTTTGAAGGGCACCATAGCAGGTGAACTCTAACTCAAGCCCTTTTGGAGTTCACACCCGTCTCCAGCAGCACTTTTGGCAGTACGTGATACAGAGTATGGGGGTTATTAAATGTCCATCTTTCCAAGTGGTCACACATCACGGATTCTTAGTGCAGGCCTGGCTGAAAAGTACTGTGGATGCACTACATGACCACCTTGTCTGTTGGCAGGGTCAGACCGAGTCGCTGGTGCTGAAGCAATTTGGCAGAGACATATATTTGCAGTTCTCCTGAAACATGGACACTATATTGGGCTGCAACTGTGGACAGAGCAGTAGTCTGGCCCCTCTAGCCCTGGTTTCCAACCAATCCAATAACCATGAGTCAGTGCACTTGTACCATAGGGCAAACCCTGACAATGAAGTAATTGCTCACTGGTCCTCGTACAAAAGGATGTTCTTCTGGATGCCACTAATTCCTATCTTGACTGTCTGGTGGTGGCAGCCATGCTGTGGGTCAAGGGCCTTCCAGCTCATTTTCTTTTATTGAGATGGAGAAGTTTCAAGAAAACATAGACCAGATTGTCAGGCAACACTCTTCTCTGTATCTCTGCCAGGCCAACGTTTTTTTTTCTGGCAGTGGGCACACTTACCGTCATCCTGGCGAGGAAGATGGTAGCCCTCCTCTTCTGAGGAGGCTTGGTATTGGGACTTGACCATAAGGTAAAGACCCTGTTCTGAGCTTCCTGATTGGCTGGGAGGCCGTCTGACTCTCCCGCCAGGGTGCCAATATAAAAAACAGTACATGTAGGATGTTTTAATCTGGCGACTAACTCGGGGGAACTTCCCAACCACCCCAAACCAGGTGTGCACCATTTTCTTTTTTTTTAACAAAGTTCTTTTTATGAATCTGCCCTCGCTCCAATTTAACAGCATGGATTATTTACAGGCTCTCTCCTCTTTCGGGACAAGAAACACAGAGGGTGCACTAAAAGTATATGTATTAACCAAATAGACATAATTGAATCAATCTAAAGATAAATAAGTTATGCATCCATGAAATGCCAATGATGAAAAATAATCAACATACTTTTCACCTCATCAATGCTGTAGTCCTAGAAATAGAGCCTTTTATAATACACACACCCCCACATATGTTTTCTTTACCCTGGGCGCGCATGCACCATTCATTAAAATGCATGAAGGCCAGGATAGGACTTTTATTTTTTTAACTAATAAATTTAAAACGGCCCTGCCTATCCAATTCTCTCTACTTGACCTGTATTGCATAAAGATACCACCACCTTACTGAGTAGACCGGTCAGAATTTCAACAGCATTCTATTCAACTCAATTGCAATGAACTATCGGACCTTCCTGTATGTAAATGGATTGTAGAAAGGACAATGTACATTCAACATGTATGTAGGCTAGATTCCCGGTGATGTTTCTATTTAATTACAATATTAAAGCGTACCTTTCTCACTTCCAATGGGCAACTTAAAAACATGAAAATGGGTAGCGATGAATTACCATTCATCTTTTGTCTGGAACAACTTAGCATTAATAACAATATTCTACTTGAGGGCGTAATCAGGAAGTGACTTCAATTACTTTTGGTATAGGTATGACACAGTGAGATGTCTTATGCTCTTCTGTGCTTGTACATTGTACAGAACAGGAGTTATGGGGATCTCCCCATATACATCCCATAGGATCTATTTAATCAAATCCATAATTCTAGAAGCACATAAGCTTATGAAATATTTACTTATTTCCCAGGATGTACAGTCAATTTATATAACCCTACCTCTCAGTACTCGCATTGGCTGTCTGACAAACACGTGGGCGCACCCTCTTATGGACTAGTTCACGTCTCCCCCTTTAGGAAGCAGTAGTGGCCACCAGTCACCAAGATGGGATCAGCTCAGCCTGTCTACCATCTCTTCCACTGAAGGAGGCCTGGACCTTTACATCCTAGTAGGCCTCACTTGCAGTGCTCTGGCTATAATGCAAAATGGGTCAGAAATGAGAGAAATCTATTCCTTCTCCTTCCTTTTATCAATTCTAATTCCTCTGCATCAGTCAGTGAGCAAGTGAAATTGTGCCCTGGTGAGTGTGTGTGTGGGACCTTGTATATACCAGAAACCCTTCCCTTTTGAAGTGTGGACAATTTCTTCAATCCTATTGGTCAATATATGTGATTGGACAGTGTTCCAAAAGTGAAATCACAGTAGACCTGCCCCTTCGCGGTCATTGAGCACATTAATGAAGGGGGCAGACTGATGGGAGTAACCTCTACACCCAGTTTCCCTCCCATTAATCAGGGACTGGAATTGAGATTGGATAAGCGGGAGGTGAAACCAGCTCCTGGGTATCCAGCATTAACCAGTGACCAAGAGCATTCCGAAAATCTAACTTCCACATAAGATACAAATGTATCATTTTGTCCCTTGTTTATGACCCATGCATTAAATATCATATAAATGTGTCCTAATGTATATTTATAGTTTGCCGATAAACAGAGTTCAATTCATATAGATGTGTTTCTTTGGCATCAGTTAGCCTGGGGAGCCAAACATGACTCCTGGTAGCTGTGGTGTCAATCTAATCAGGCTCTTCTAGGCTACAAGCAGGAGCTAAATAGCTCCCAGCTCCCCTCAATTTAGAACCTTTCATTTAATGTGATGTCATCTCGGATTTCTTGCTTGAAACATTGTAACATTCTGGAATAGTAAATTCCACACATATGACTGCTTTACTAATCAGCTCACCACATTTCTCTCTCCGGCACAAATCAAATGACACAATTTTCATCATGATGGCACAAATGGTAAATGATTTGCAGATTTTTACATTTAACTCACTTCTACGTTTATATGCAAATTAGTTTCCCATCTCAAAGTAACAGGCTCATCACTTATGGATCTCTGGCATGCGATCACCTTCACAAAGGCCCAGAACCTTGTGCCACTTAGTTTCCAGTGGCTTTCCACTAAGCCACCCACCAGGCTGCTCGCTTTCTCCTCGTTTGCTTTCTTCCACTGAACTTTTTATTAGTTTTACAAAATTTGCATACAAGCATATATCATTAATCTTCTATTCTGTCTTTCAATCTCTATACAGAAAAACAGATATTTCAACATTTTTCCATGAACATTTGAACAAAATCCTGTTAACCTTATATCATCTTCACCCCAGAAACCACCCAGAGCACATATCCATGTCACGCTGATAAACCATTGAAATGCCTCTTCTTAATAACCCTTTCAAACTATAGATCTTCAAATGCCTGAAACTGATCCCATGTGGCCACCATTGTTCTTGGGAGTTAAATGCATCACCAACCCGACTGCTTATGGTCTGGGAATAACTGTTTGTTTCCTCCCCTAATCCATATCTCTGTGAATGATCTCCATTTCTAGTCCACCTTTATCAAGGTTTCATTGAACCGATTTGTAAGCCTTTCCATCCCAAACACTTCTCACCCTTTTATTTTCAGTGAGTCTGTAGGAACACTTCAAGACCATCAATAAGCAGGCACTAGCAGTTAGGAACAAATTGTGTGTGTAGAATGTCCTCTTACTCTGATCCTGGAAGACCAACCAAAAAAGTGGTCCAACCCTCTTATCTCCTTCCAATTATTGAATCCACCTAGAGCCACCTCTGGTACTGCATACAACTCCACCTAGTGTGCCGATAATTTCCTAAGAATCCACATGCTTGCCAACACATCAGTTTCACATCTGGCTACCACTTGGCTTAAGTCTGAGCGGGCTATTGCTGCATGTTTAATAATACCCCATGAGACTTATATTGACAAGCTACCTTGGTAGAATAAGCTTTGAATACAACTAACACCACAGTGTGTCTATGAGGGATCTGCCTCCTTTTTAATGCAAGCTGTATGCACCTCTCATTTCCCTGCCAGGTTCAAAGCTTATTACAAGCTTGAAATAATAAAACCTCTAGAACATTTCTGCAAGATTAAAGTCTATCAAACTGTGCCAAATCCTTGCCACAGATCCCATCCATCAATACTCCCTTAAGCAAGCATAAGAACACGGACTGTTTTTGTCTATGATCTCTTCCAGTTTATTCTTAAGTTGTTGTACCATCTCGGCCCCTGCCTTGTGCCATTTTGTGGAGTTAGCCTGGCCTTCAAACCGTATCTCGAATGCAACTTGGAGATGACTATGCCGACATGCCCTTCGTATTCCCTATTTTCCTCCTCAATTTCCAGAGCACAGCTAGCACCAGCTGGAATCTCCTTGTTCACAGTAGCTTTTGCCTCGGTATCCATAACCTTAACCCCAATACTACTGGAGATAAAACTTAATTTCTCAACCCAGCCTTTTGCATCTCATTTGATTTTCTGAGACAGTCGACCATGAACCCTATATTACGCAACCCGATAGTATTCCGGGGTGTCTATGTATCCAAGAATCCTATCCACCCCTTTCCTTCAGCTAAATAAAGTTCTTGTAGGCTATGCTTGCCTTCTTTCCCATCAGTAGAAACTACGTTTACATTTACAACAATCTGGGATAATGATCAGCAGCATTTGAAATAAAGGAAAATCCTTCACAGATTACTTCCTTCCTAAAAGGATGGGCCGTGAAAGTGTACTCAGACCTGGCTAACGCTGCCCCTGAGACCATCAACTGCGGAGTCCCTCAGGGATCCTGCACTGCACCCACCCTTTATAATCTGTTTACCAAACCGCTCGTTGACTTGTTAGATGCACTCGGCATAGCATACACCAACTATGCAGACGACACCCAAGTCCTCCTCCCCCTCACCGGGGACTACTCCCAAGACACACAAGCCCTCCTCCAAATATATGCTACCATTCAATCATGGAGCCACCAATGGCCTCTGCCTAAACAGTGACAAAACCGAGATCATAATCCTAGCCCCCAAGGACATTCTAGTTAAACTCGGCCCTGAATACTCCCACTTCCCCATTGACAACACAAACATACCAGTTTCCGCATCTGTAAAGACTCCAAACTCTCAATGACGAAACAGGTCCGCTCCATCTCCTCCGCTTCCGCGCTCACCACTAAACTCATCTATGCCATAAAACCATTCCTAACTTCCCAAAACAGCCTCTCCATCGCTAGGGCCACCATAGGAGCGAGGCTAGACTACTGCAACGCCCTCTTAGCAGGCACCTTAACCAAAAACCTAAGCAAACTCCAAATAGTGCAAATAATGCACTCCGAGCCGCCCTGCACATTCCTAAATACGACCATGTATCCCAAGCAAAACGAAATGCACACTGGCTCCCAGTTAGGGAAAGAATCAATTTAAAAATCCTCACCATAGTCGAGAACGGCTCAGACCGCCCCAAAAGGAGCCATCACATGGACACAAACAACTCTGCATACCCACCATCAGAAGAGCCTAAGCCGGTGGCATTGGCTTCCCCCACATTGCACCCAAGCTCTGGACCCCCTTCCCGACAATCTCAGAGCAGAACCATCCCTGCTTGCTTTTCGCAAATCACTTAAAACTACCTTATTTACCTAACCCCTTCTTCCACATACAACCTTCCACTTCACCTCATTCCTCAAGATGTTCCTTATCTCAATTACTGTGTCTCTACAATATGCTCCATAAATGTACATTTCCATGTAACCATCCTCCTCTCCAATGTTACCAGCAAGCTTGTTCACCTCTAAGAGCGCCACGATGCCCACGGGCTGTTGTGCGCTTTAAAAATATGAATAAATAAATAAAGAAGATGTACAGATGTATATCTTTATAGAGGACAATTTGCCCGCCAAAGAGAGAATACATTTGGACCGTTGAGATCTTTTTTAAAGGCCTTCCAGAATGGGGGAAACGGTCACAATAAATCCTTTGGAGATTTAGTCTATGTGATACTCCGGTAATGCAGAACATCTGTTTGAATGCAAAAGGCAACAATTCCAACCCTTCCCTTACTTCCTCCATAATATAGCTAAGGGGCATTAGTATAGACTGCAGGAGATTGATCCTAAACCCATAAAGCTCACTGTATATCTGTAGGCTGTCTCATGCACACCAAAATACAATCGGCACATAATCCCAGTTTACATGCTTGATTCCCTAGTGAGAAACATGTTCATTTCTATGAATGACAATGGCTAGAGGCTCTACCACAAATATTTGCTCTACCACAAATGCAAATATTGGGGTAAATGGGGGGGAGTGGTTATGGGCACCCCTGTCTCATTCCCCACTTAAGAGGGAAAGTATCTTGATGACATCTCATTGATGTTCACACTTGCTGTTGGGTTAGAATATAGAGATCCTCCCCTCCCACCGCCAACTCATCCTCCATCCATTTCTACATTAATAACTCTTGTAAGCACCACCAGCTTTTTAACAGCTTTTTCACCATCTAATAATAGTAGCACTGAGTCAGCCTCCATTGCCTAGCCGGGCCATCAGACTTATATCTTCATGCTCATATCTGCTCTGTCTTCCTTTTACAAAACCTACTTGGTCATCATCTATAACCCTACTCAAACATATATCCAGTGCAGTGTCAAAGCCAGTACCCTCACACATTTTGGTATCGCAAATCAAAATGGAGGTGGGCTGATACAAGTCACATTGCTCTTGAACTCTTCCTTCACAATAAAAGGTAATGGCTACTAAAAACAATGGGTGTCTCCCACCCTTTCACCATCCCATTAAATCCCTCTGCCAAAACGGGTGCTAGGTCTTCTGTAAACTTTTTATAAAATAAGGGACTTAACCAGTTTCAATGGATTGCATTCTCACAGACTCCTCATCTTGATAGATGGCTATCCTGCGCCAGCTTCTTGGAAAACATTTCCACAGGGGTCTAGTGCCACCCGATATCATTTTCTGCTCCCTTGTACATGGCTGCACTATTCCTCGATTGGACGGGGTCCTCATATAATGTGTGCACTACAACCTCATACTTCAGTTCCTTCTTCCCGCGCGCTCAGCACGTTATTCGGAACACTCTCGATTTCGATCATCATAGAACTACTGCGTCAGTATGCTTGGGCCTGAACCGTCTGGGTTCAAATGTTTCAAGGACCAACTCCAAAATGTCCCTCACGAACATGCACACTATATGCGTGTGGTGTCTTGGCATACAGTATAACATGGAGCAAGGTGGTTCCTGCCTTTCGATGAACCGAAAGTGGTGAGGGAACTCACAGCGAAAATGGCCCTCGGCAGATCACCGTCAAAATCCCAGGCGAAATCGAGGATCTGACAAAAAAAACATTGGCAGGGATTATGCCATTAAAAATCAAAGAAATGCTCACACTCGCAAAGCGAATCGCGCCACTCCTCATTGTTGCACAAGAAAAAGCGCAGACTCAATTCCGACTCGTCGAACAAAAAGGATAAGTCATACACTTTAAAGGGTGTCTGTTACGCTCACCTTACCTCTGCGGGGACGTTGAGGCACAGTTGGAGCCCTCCCTGGACTTGGCTCCCCTGGATCCGGATTTACCCCCAGCTGCTGTAGTGTGGACTGCTCTGGTCGCTGGCAAGGCCCTTGGGAGAAGGTAAGAGGCAGTGAAAATGCTGCGGCTGATTTGCGATCCCCCTCGAACCCCTCTTGCCAGATGAGAGGAGCAATGGTTTTCCCATACACTCTCACCTGTTGTTTTGTAAAGATGAACTCTCCGTCCTGCTTCTCTTCAGGAGGGGCGCTGTAGATAGACCTAGTTGCTTCACTGGTCCGTATACATTGTGGCCCAGACTGGCTGCGACCAATCCACTTTGAAGGTAAGTGTTCGTAACAATGTTTATTGTCCGTATGCTTTTGCAATGTCTTACTCCTACGTCCCGTCCCCTTTCCTCCTTACTTATGGGACATTCCTCTGTCCTGTGGGACGGGACCGGAGCACTTTGTAAAAAGAATCACATTTTTCCAAAAATGTGTCCTTCCTCTCTTTTTACGTGGGGTACCGCACGCAGCTGTAACCCGCCCTCCTTAGCTCCGCCCATCGCATCGCCCATCAGTCCTCTTCTCAGCTCGTTGGGGACTGGATGCACTTGCATCTTCGGAAGATTTTTTACTTCCAGTATCGTCCTCTCCTGCTCCGCCTAGCGGTCGCGGGTCCCTCTATGCCGTTTCAGTTAGATTTTCCTACTTGTTCTTCTTGTCAGCGACGCTACGCTAGGGCGGACCCCCATCCTCTTTGTTTAAAGTGTTTGGGTCTGGACCACTGGTGGGACTCATGCTTTTACTGCGACTCCCTTTCGGTCCGGGCGCTTCAACGTCGTTTGGAGCGTTGGGAAGAGGTGTTCCAGCGTGCTCCCCAATTGCATTTTCTTATGTTCATCGAAGAAAAGAAGAAACGCCCGGTGAGTTCTTTACTTTTTAGAGCACTCCGAACGGGGGACTCCTTCCCGGGATCTTCCCGGTCCGGGGGCCTATTGACAGCGGAATACTATCAGAGGCCCTTCCTGCGGGGGCTATTTGTGGGCCCAGCTCTGCTGTGGCGGCGGGTACCGGGGCTTGCTTCGAGGTCTCCCGGGTTGGAGTTTCCTGTAAAAACACTGGGGTACGCCCTGAGGCCTCTGTTGAGGCTGTTAGTACCGAACAAAAGTTTGAGGCCCGTGGTAGGGCTTTAGATACCAGGCTCGGGTCCGAGGCCCCTCGTTTAGTGGCTAGGGTGACCAACAGTTCTGAGAGGCCTGTTAAGGTCTTGTCAGTGAGGTGTGTTCCTCATTGCTCCCGTTCAAGCGGTGACACCAGACCTGTTGAGGGGGCACGGAGTGAGGTCTTGGACCGCAATTCCTCAGTTACTGGCAGTACCGAGGTCCTTCCGTTGAAGGCTTCTGTGGCTGTTAGCATGTCTCAAAAACAGTCTAGGCCTCACAGTACCGGTCAGTCGAGGGTCCTTGTATCAAGGTTAAAATGAAGACCCCTGACCCACCTGTGGAGACCCCTGTCTCACTTCAACACGTGTCGTAGTTCTCGTCAAGTGTTGACAAAATGGCGGCCGCTCCCGCCAAGACTACGGCAGCCATTTTGGATACCTCCCTTACATCTACGCCATCAGCCCTAGGTGTGGGGAGTGGGTTTTCAGGTGAACATCGTTTTCCTTGTGCACATCCTTTTTGTCCAGTTTATGACTGGAATGCTCGGATGCCCTTAGCGCACAATGTCTCGCTTCCTGCGGCATCGACGCCCCTGATTTACATGGACACCAGTGAGGAAGGGCCCTCTTGGCAAACCTCTCCCTTGCGTCCCTGGAATTACTCCGCTCATGAGAGGCCTCCTCCAGTCGCGCCTAAATCATCGGCGGAGGACGTCTTTTTCAGCAAGTTTCAAAGACTAATGCATTCCGACCCCATGAAGGAGTATTTTCGAGGCTGGTTTAGGGAGCTATGCCAGCCTTCTCCGACGGTCCCAGCTACGGCACCTGTTATTCCGCCGGCACCGCCTTTACCGGCTGGACCTCCCCCGACTCTTCCTCCCTTGCCTCCGTTGTCCCCATTGGACAAGTCTGCAGTGGTGCCTGATGCAACTCAGCCTGAACCGTATCTGCTGGACGACGCACAAGAGGATCAGGACAGTGATGACCAGCCCCGCTCTGTCCGAGCCTTTCACGACCGGGTGCTAGACATGATGTGTTTACTTGATGTTCCAGTACCCGATGCACCTGCTCCGCAGGAGGGAGTGTTTTCGGGGGCGTTCATCTTGTCTCCTTCGGAGCGTACCGGCTTGTTCTTGCAGAAGAACGTTTCAGCCGAGGTCTGTAAAGTTTGGGAAAAACCACACCCTGGACTGTTTGTCAAGAAGAACATTGACGCGCGTTATAGGCTCCATATTTCGGAAGAGGTGGCTTAAGCATTGTGTCCGCCCCCCTCCTCCACGGTAGTGGCTGCGGCCACTTTACAGTCCAGACCTGCTGCATCGTCTTCCGCAACGGCTACTCAGGTTCTGGCTAAAGAGGACAAGCTTCTTGACTCTTTGGGACGGAGGATTTTCGCTAATTCACCTCTGCAGTTGCATCAAGCGAACGCAGAACTGATGTTAGCGGGGGCGAATATGAAAATGTGGAAAGGTCTTTCGGAATTTGAGGAATACATCCCCGCCGAAAAGCTAGAGGATTTCAGATGGCGTTTGTCAGATTCTAGTATCCTGGCTCAGGATTTGCCAGAGGCCACGGTGAATCATGTCGACACCTCGGCCCGCGGCCTCATGCTTGGCGTGAACACCTCTCGTCAGGCTTGGCTGCTTGCCACCAAGTTTTCTAAGGAGGTGCAGGATAAGGTTTTGGACCTGCCCTTTGATGGAAAGGAGCTTTTTCATTCCACAACGGACGTTGAACTGACCAAAACTAAGGATAGCACTCAGACCGTCAAGTCTTTGTCGGTCCTGGTGAAACCGCCTTTCAGGACACAGAGAACGTCCTCGCAGCCTCGGCCTTCCTCTGGTTTCAGGGGTTTTCTGGACCGAAAGTCCTGCAGGGTTGATACTCCATCGGGAAATTCCAGCCAAAGGCAGCAATGGAGCTGGTTTTTCTCCCGTTCCTCAGCCTCCTCTTCAGATTCTGGTGGTTCCGCCACCGAAAAACCAGCTAAATGAAGTTTCTCTGCGCTCGCACGAGACCCCGGTGGAAGGACGCCTTGCGTCTCATTGGGAGGCGTGGCAGACCATCACCGAGGACCTGTGGGTCTTGTCAGTCGCTCGGGCGGGCTTCCGCTTACCCCTTCCACCTACCCCACGCACCAATCCTCCCAGCCGTCGGGGTCGCCCTCCCTCAGAGCCGAGATTCAGAAGTTGCTGGATCTCAGGGCGGTGGAACCCGTTTCCCTAGGGGAGCGAGGGGAGGGCTTCTATTCCCGGCTGTTTACAGTACCCAAATCCAACCAGGCTGGCCTGCGCACCATCATAGACCTTTCCCAGTTCAATCTCTCTACCCCAAGAGAAATTCAAGATAATCACACCCTGTCAGATAGTCCTCTTTGCAGAAGGGCGATTGGTGAACCTCCAGGATGCGTAAATGCATATACTGATCTGGAATATGCATCGGAGATACCTACGGTTTTCTGTGGGAGAGGAGCACTTCCAGTTCCGAGTGCTCCCTTTTGGCCTCAGCTCGGCACCGCGTGTCTTTACGAAGAGGATGTCGGTTATCGCAGCTTATCTTCGGCTTCAGGGTATCCATGTGTATCCGTATTTGGACGATTGGCTGCTGCGCAGTCCTTGTCCTTTGAAAGCCTTGAGCAAACTTCAGTCTCTCCTCCAGCTCCTATTCCACCTTGGGCTGTCGGTGAACTGGTGGAAATCCTCCATGACGGTCTCTCAGGACCTGATTTTCCTGGGTTTTTGTTGGAACACGATCGACTGCAGGGTATACCTGACCGGGGACAGAATGGCAGATCTGGTGGCCACCTGTCAGGTCTTTGCGCAGTCGGGGAGCATGTTGGCCTGGTGGTTCCAGAGGCTTCTGGCCCTCATGGCTTTGTGTATTTTGGCTCTTTCTCTTGCTCGGCTCAAGATGAGGCGGACGCAGATGGCTCTTCCGGGTTCCTGGCGTCAAGCTGTGGATCCGGACTCCAAAATGATTTAGATTCCAGCTTTCATGAGAACGGACCTTTTGTGGTGGTTGTCTCTCGGCAACCTGTCAGTGGGCGCAGCTTTTCAGGACCCCGTTCCGCTGATGAATCACAACAGACTTTCCCTTCTGGGGTGGGGTGCGACGTTGGATCTTCTTCAAGTTTCCGATCTTTGGTCGCCCCAAGACAAGCTCCTTCATTTAAATCACCTGGAGCTTTTGGTGATCTTCCTGGCGCTCAAGGCGTACAGGCCGGTCATTGACAACCAAGTGGTCCGTGTCCGCACGGACAATGTAGTATCCATGTTTTACATCAACAAGCACAGGGGTACTAAGTCCCCTCCTCTTGTATATCTTGCCATTCAGATTTGGGAATGGGCGGTGCAGCATGGCATCTGGCTGGTGGCTGTATACATCCCGGGTCAGCGGAATGTTACTGCGGATGCCCTCAGCCGACAAACAATGGTGAGCTACGAGTGAGAGTTGAAAGTGGAGGTTCTCTTACAAATCTTCCAGTGTTGGGGCACTCCAGAGGTGGACCTTTTCGCAACATCAGCCAGCAGGAAACTTCCTCTGTATGCCTCCAGAAACGGACTGGGAGCCTCCTCTCTGGGGGATGCTCTCGAGATTCCCTGGCACAATATGAGGGCCTATGCTTTTCCACCCCTGCCTCTCATTCATCGGACAATATGCAAACTGAGGAACACAGTGAACTGTTCTCTTCTGCTCATAGCTCTGTGGTGGCCGGCCAGGTTCTGGTTTTCAGTGCTTCAGCATCTGTCGGATGTGTGTGCTGATCAGGCTTCCGTTGGTTCCCGAACTGCTTCACCAGAGAGATCAGCAGCTGTGGCACCCCTCCCCACAATCGTTCAGCTTGGAGGCATGGTGCCTGAATTCAGATCTTTAGAACATCTCAACCTGTCTACTGATAACATGCGCATTATTCAGGCAGCCAGGAAGCCTTCAACGAGATCTCAATACAGGAGCCAAATGGCTTTGGTTCTGCCACTGGTGCTTAGCCAAACAATTGTACCCCAGGGTGGCTTCGATCGACAGTGTTGTCCTTCGTCTCTCATCTAGTGGAGTCGGGCATTCATGTACTCTCATGCAGGACTTATCTTTCGGCTGTTGCCGCTTACTTATCCACGGACCAGTGCTCTTTTTCACTATCAAATCCAGTGATAAAAAGGCACTTTGCGGGTCTAATGCGTCTTTACCCTCCTGTTCACAAACCACATCTGACGTGGGATCTGAACGTGGTCCTTAAGGCATTGTGCCATAAGCCCTTCGAACCAATGGCCACTGTAGATCTTAAGCACCTTTTGTGGAAAGTGTCCTTCTTGGTCGCCGTGACTTCGGCAAGACGTGTGAGTGAGCTCCAGGCTTTGTCTGTGGAGCATCCCTTCTTGGTTTTCCACAAGGATAAGGTTGTCATGAGGACGAACCCTTCTTTCCTACCGAGTGGTTTCGGATTTTCATCTAAATCAGTCAATCTCCTTGCCCGTCTTCTTCCCAAACCCGGCTTTGGAAGCTGAAAGGGTTTTGCATTGCCTGGATGTGAGAAGAGCTCTTAAATTCTATCTGGTCAGGACATCTGAGTTTAGGAGTTCATCTCAACTATTGGCGACTTTTGGTAATCCGCAGGGTAAACAGGCCTCCAAAGCAACTATCTCCAGATGGGTTGTTGCCTGTATTATGGAGACTTACACTGTTCAGGGCCTCCAACCTCCTGAAGGGATTCACGCACACCTAGTACGGGGCAAAGCAGCTGTGGTTGCTTTTCAAAAGTATGTCCCCTGGGAGACCATTGCGAAAGCTGCTACATAGGCCTCTCCATCGGCTTTTTGTAAACAGTACTATTTGGATTTGAGCTCCAGAACTGATGCTCAGTTTGTCCAGGCTGTGCTCAAAAACCTTTTTCAGTAAGGAGTAAGGAGTTTTCCATCCACCCGTAATTCCTGTGAGGAGTGCCTGGGAATCTCCCATAAGTATGGACGAAAGGGGACAGGAAGTAGGAGTATAATAGTTACTCACCGTAGTGACTAACTTACTCCTAGTCCATAGTCCCCTTTCCTCCATACGCCCTCTCGCCATCCCCTCTAATAAGGTTCCTCTGTTATTGCTTAAAGGCGATAGAAAAGGACTGATGGTTCCACTCGGCGTGCGTCCAATTCCTCTGGCACTACGGTGCGGTCTGCAAGAAAGGCAACATATGACCCTTCCCTATGAAAAAGGGGGGCTTCGTGGCCCCCACCTAACACTGTACTGGATCGCGGCACAGGCACAACACGCCACACACTGGTACACACACACACACACACGAACCCGCCCCCACACGTGAAATTAGAGAAACTGGCGGGAGAGGGAACTAACATTATGACCCTAATACTGCATCGCACGTTTCAAACGGATGGCCCAGCGGACCCGGTCGCTACCATGATCAGTGCATGGCACACCCTATTGCACTCGCGACCAGAGCATCACCCATACAATAAGTGGCTACCCCCATACAGCACCCCCCCCCCTTTTCTTCCTGTACTTATCAGACCTACCCTGTCTGCTGCCTTAAACCTAGCACTTGCAAATTGCTGGCTGCATTACCACTGTTTGTTGCCTTTATTATTTATTTATTGTCATTTATCTGTTTCTCCTCTGCTTCGCACTTTCCACTTCTCCCCCCTTCCATGCACTTGCGCGTTCTCAATGTCACTGGGCCTAGTAAGATCGCTGTTTTGTTCTCCCCTGTTCCCCTCCCTTGCCTTGTTGCACTCTGAAACACTTGTGTACGAGTGCGATAGAAATAAAATATCAATCAATCAATCTGGCAATTCCCGGGACTTTTCCCCACAATATACACCTCCTACGACATTGGGCAGACCTAGGCTATCGAGCATTGACAGATTTTTACCCGGATGGTAAATTCATCACCCCCCTAGACATGGCGCCCCGAGCACTCTGGCTCAGTCAGCGCTAGAGCTGCTACAATACTTCAGACTAAGAGCGGCAGTCCGAGAAATGTGGCCCACCTATCCAGACGAGCCCCCGGAATCGCCCAACTCTGCGGGCGGCAAGGGCATAACATCCTCTCTGTACAAAATGCTGCTGGCAAAATCAAGAGATACATCCCTCAAACCACGTGAGGAATGGGCGGGGGAGATGGGAAATGGAAATTACTGAAGGTATGTGGAACAAAATGTGTGCACACACACGTAAAGTCTCCCTCAATGCTAGATTCAGGTGCATACAATACAAACTCCTCAACAGATTATATTACACACCACATAAAGTAGCGAAATTTACGCGCACCCCGACCCACACCTGCCCGAAATGTAGAGCCGAAGAGACGGACCATATCCATATGTTCTGGTCCTGCAATGCGCTTGGTGCATTCTGGACGGAAGTGACGAAAGCTCTCTCTGAGATAATTGGGACCCTGGTAGACCTTGACCCACTAGCCTTCCTGTTTGGAATATGGTCAATCTTTTTTTAACATAAGCGCCATAGTGGCCAAAAAATTTATAATGGAATGTTGGAAGCGCCGCTCTCCCCCCAAACCCCCCACAGTCGAAATGTGGTTGAAGTCCCTCACCTGGACACAAATGTGCAAAGAGGAATACATTGGCTCCCGCCCCATGGTATCTCGCCCCAAGAATGTGTGGACTGAGTTTTGCAGTTATCTGAATAACAGAGACAGTGTCGAGTGGAGATCCACCCCCTCTCCAAGCCTACCTGGAGCCCCATGAGTCTTGAACACTGCACGTCCTATCGTGCCGAAAGCTCACCCCCCCATAGTTTACAGCTCGTACAAATGTAAAGTTTATTGACTGTGATATTGCAGTTCCTTTCTCTGTGAAATGTGTGTTGTACCTGTCGCATCTTCCTGCCAATAAATAAAAGGTTAAAAAAAGAAAAAAAAAGAAAAGGACTGATGGCCGATGCGCTGGGCGGAGCTAAGGAGGGTGGGGGTACCGCCGCGTGCGGTACCTCGCGTAAAAAGAGAGGAAGGACACATTTTTGGAAAAATGTGATGCTTTTTACAAAGTGCTACGGTCCCGTCCCACAAGTATGGAGGAAAGGGGATTATGGACTGAGTAAGGTAGTCACTACGGTGAGTAACTTTATTATATCCAATGATTCTTGTCCGTAATTCTTATGTCTTTCCTTTTCCCAATAGGTGTGAAGATGGCCACGCTGCGTCACGATGTTGGAAGCAAGTCCACACGGTATCAGAAGGGGAATGGAGCGGCCCCACTGGAAGGTAAGTAGGGTTTCAAGGTGGTATGCAAGGCTTATGTATTGCGCTGCCAAGCGTTAAATGTTTATGTAGTTTCTAACCTTGTGCGTTCCTTTTCTCTTGCAGGGATAGCCTGGCGTCGGATGATGGAGAGTGGCGATCCAAGAACATGTCAGCGGTTGATAGATGGAAGATCCGTGAGGATGCTGGACGAGAAGAAGAATCCCGCGTAGGTGCGCTCGGCCAGGTGAGGATGGGACGCACTGCAGGCGATGGATTTACAGAGACAGATAAGATGCGTGCTGTAGATGTTGAGTTGAAGATAGCTGCGCTTTGAGCGATGGTATGGCTGGGTTCAGGTAAGATGCGCGTTGCAGAGGTAGTGTTGTAGTAGCTGCGCTGTGAGCGATGGTATGGCTGGATTCAGGTAAGATGCGCGCTGAAGATGCAGAGCTGGAATCAGGTAGGTGCGTGCTGAAGATAATGTCCAGGACCTGATGAGATGCGTGCTGAGCTGGAAACAGGTAAGAGCTTCAGACAGCAGTAGGCATTACGCTGCACACAGCAGACTAACGCAAAGCCTCTACATGGAGGTGGGGCTGGCTTAAATAGCCTGGCCCCAGGCACTTTCCCTTTAGCTCCGCCTTGTGGCCCCACCTCACCACTCCCATAGACTTCTGCACATGCCTTCCAATGCTTTCCAATGGCCACGCCCGGCTTGGGTGCACGTGCTTTGGACACAAAGTGTGCAGAGCACACTTTCGTATGAGCCTGGCGCCAAAGGCACCAGGCCAGGGTCCATTTGGACCCTTTGGAGGATGAAAGTGATGGCCCATGGTTAGTGGCCATGACAGTGTGTCTAGGAAGGAGTGGGAGGGATTTAAAAATGAAATGCTCAAAGTCTTTGGGAAGGCCTCGGCTGGTACGGCTAACGCCTTGACGCCACTGGCAATCTGGTTCCAGCTGCACCCGGTCCGTCCGGCACAAAGGAAGCCAGAAAGGGTTGAACGCCTTTGAGCGAGACCCCGCAGGAAAAACCTGCACTGAAGCAGTCAGCGGCCCCCTTAGCCCAAGAGGCTCCTCGAGCAGCTTGAGAAGGTTGAAGCTTTGTTACGGACACCCGTTCGGTGTAGGAGGGCAACCAGATACCATTTGGGCTAGCCCCAATGGGGGGTGGGGCCTTGGGTGAATTTTCAGATTTTTATTGCGGTCCAGGTGGCTTTGCTCCAACTGGCGGAGAGCCTCCATGATGCCAGTGGGCTGGACACATCTCTCAATGTGGAGTTTCATTAGTTCCCTATGCATAATAGAGGGTCCGGGACAATGGGTGAGGACTCTGGGATACTGCAACATCAATTTATACAGAAAAAAATCCCATCACCTAGGAAACATTCAGGATTCATTTCGGCTAACGCCTTCTGCTTATGACAAATTAAGAAATAGTATACTCTTTCTGTCCTTTTCCTTCCGACTTCCACAAATTCATCGACGCAGTAGAAAAGACAGCCGTCGGACAAATTCAAGATTCGACTGACCCTTTTGGCCTTGGAAGGCCGCACCGGGCCTGAGCCCTTACGGTAACGAAGGTGGGGGGTTGTCATTGTACAGTGCATTTTCCCACCCATTCCCTTTCTCGCCTGGCTGCCATTCCCAAACATGGATAGAACACCTTTTAAATTCTGCCCCACAAGCAATAAAAATTTCCGTGCTTAGACGAGCACCGAATGTGCAACTTGTGTCTGAACCACGACCACGGCGAGGGGCATTGTCGAGCCTGCAAGCTCTTCAAAACAAAAACTCTTAAACACTGAAAAGCCAAGCGCTGGGCCCATCACACAATGCAGGTCGAGGCCGCCATTGATGTGGAGGGAGCTTCCAGTGATGGCAGCGTCGCCATCTTTTCGGATGGTGAGGCCGACGGGGAACAGGCGGATTCCCAAGTGCAGGCCCCTGACCCCAGAAGAAAGGCCAGCTGCTCTGTTACGGGGATGACACCCGGTGGCGAGAGCTCTTCCACTACCACTGCCACCAAACACCCATCCCGGGGCAAGGAGTTTACGTCAACCAAATGCCCAAGTACGGCGTCAAGGGGAAGTTCTATAGAATCTCTGTCCTCTGGGCACTCGAGGTCCTGATCGTCCCATGACAGGCCCTAGAAATCAAGACGCCACCCCTAAAAAACATCATCAACCGAAAGTCGACGAATGAGGCAAAGGTCCGCCACACTACCGAAATTCGACATCATACGTCGAAATAGGCTGTAGGTTCGAAAAAAAACACTGGTTTATCACACGTAGTCAAATAACATGTCCCTGAGAGCATGCTAAAGGCTACTCACTCCAAGAAACACTCCTCCAAGATTCCTAATCATAAGGATAAGTCTAAGAAGGACAAGTCTGCCCCTTCTAGGGAAACACTCTGTCCCACGGGAGGAGGGTTCTTTGGCTGAAGCCTTACAGAACAAGGGCCAATCCACACCCCAAGGCCATCCTACACCCTTACGACAAGTTCCTACCCCTCAACACCCTGGTGTCATTCCCAGTTCAGCCCTATGGACTGCGGAAGACAGAGACCGGATCATGGCAAGAATGACCTTTATGACCAATTTCTTTGAAAAAAAACCTCGGGCCCACCAAAACTATCAAATTACACCTCCTACTACTGAGGCTTCCAGCCCCTAGCTCAAAGAGCTTGTCCTGAGTCACCACCAGTGCAACCCGTACTAGGTGATCTGTATCACGTTCATACAGACACTGAAGGTGACACTGAAGACGATCAACAATCTGATCATTATTATTATGATGATGAGGAGGAGGCAGAGGTGTATACCCTGGCCTCGCCAATTCATCAGGACTCACCAGTGACCGATTCGCCAGTGGATAATCAGCCTCTCCATAATGACATGTTAATCAAGGCGGCTGAACACTTTGGTATCCAGACACAAGAAACCCAGCTATACAAGGACTTTCTGGGGGACATTTTGGCAGACAAGAAGGCTGCCACTCAATTCATCCCAATTTTACAGTCTGTCCAAAGAAGGATTCAACCTTCCTTGGAGACACCTAACCAGACACGGGCAATAAACCTGCAGGCAGAAAACACTTTTCCACCCAGCGCCATCTGACCCGCTCTATATCAGGGGCCAGCTTAAGATGGATTCGCTCGTGGCTCCAACTACCCGTAAAAGGGCAGGAACACCACTCGCCTCTGCAAAGGCTTCCTAGACAAGGAGAGCAATAAGCTCTATACCATGGGAAGGAAGGTAGCGACTTTGGCAGCTTTTCAAACTAGAACCGCTAACAATTCTTTACTGTTGGCAAGTTATAATTGCCATAAATGGGATGAAATAACTACCCTAATAGCGTCTGCTCCCGAACGTTTAAAGTCTCAACTAGCCCTGGTAGCAGCTGACGGCAAAGCTACTTCCAGCTGCATTCTCAAAAATAACCTTGACGCCTGCAGATAATGCATGCTGAATTATTGCTGAAGGAACCATAATCAAGCGCCACGCTTGGCTACACTAGTCTGGCTTTAAGCTTGAGACCCAGGCTACGTTACTTAACATGCCAGTGGAACCGACAGTCTTATTTGGCAAAGCAGTAGAGGACACCCTAAAGTCCGCCAAGGAGGAATAAGACACCCGCGAGTCTCTGGGCCAACTGACTAACAAAACAACTGGCCAGAGAGGCAGGAACAATTTTCGCCGTTTTTTGTGACCACAATTCCGGTTATGGACAAGGTCAAATTTCTTCCTGGAATAAAAGCCAAGGTCAAGCACACAGTTACCAAAGAGGCCAGCACCGACCCGCGGCCGAGGGAGATCCTCCACATCTAGAGGTGGAGGAACACCTCCCAACAATGTCAGCCCGCTACAGGTCCCCTCCCATGCCTCCCCAGTAGTGGGATGTATTTCACACTTTACCCATGCATGGGAGGGAATAACCATGGAGAAGTGGGTGCTATCGACAGTAGCGGGGGATTATTGTGTGGAGCTCGTCCAAAAACCATGAAACCATCCCCCGCGCCAAAGAAAGTCAACGAAGGAAGAACAGCTCATCCTTCTCGAAGAGGGTAACGCGCTGCTGCTACTTCCTTCCTACTTCCTTGTGCCAAAAAAATATCCATCTATGCGCCCAGTGTTAGACTTACGCCCTTCAAACACTTATGTAAAGCCACAGAAATTCTGCATGGCAACGCTACAAGAGGTAATCCCCCTGCTAGAGCGGGGAGATTACATGGCAACACTGGATATGAAAGATGCCTATTTTCATATTTCACTGTTCCCAGCGCACAGAAAACTCTTGCATTTCAAGATAGCAAACCAGCACTACCATTCAAGGTGCTACCCTTCAGAATAGCGTCTGCTCCAAGGGTATTCATCAAGGTACTGGCGGTGGTGGCAGCGCACCTGCGCAGGGAGGCAATCCCAGTGTACCCCTACCTGGACGACTGGCTGATCACAGGGGAATCGCCCCATCTTTGCAAACAAAACACGCAAAGAACCATAAACCTTCTCTTCCAATTGGGCTTCTCAATAAACGAGAAAAGGTCAAGTCTTGTACCAAACACAACAAAAGTTCCTAGGAGATGTCTTGGACACAAAAGCAGGTTTGCCTCTCCATCCATGGAAAGAGTGCAAGACATGCTTCAGCAAATACCTCAGTATCAAGCCGGATAATACCAGATAAGCGTAGGCAAGGCAATGCGTTTACTAGGTAGGATGGCGTCCTGCATATACCTGGTCCCACATGCACGTCTCCGCATGCGCCCCATGCAGGAGTGGTTGGCAAAACAGTGGTCTCAGGCAAGCGGTCAGTGGGACGATCTAGTGGTTGTTTCGCCAACACTAGTTCAAAACCTACGCTACTGGACAAAGGAAAACCTGTTAACGGGAAAACCCTTCCACAATCCAGAAGCGCAAGCAATCGTTAGAATAGACACATCACTCTCTGAATGGGGGGGGGCATTTTTCCTTCACCACACAGCGCCCGGTCTGTGGACACCCATCACGGCACAGAACCACATCAACCTGCTGGAACTACTAGCAGTATTCAAAGTACTTCAAGCATTCGAAGCGCAGCTGGCGAACTAGTCATTTCAAATTCTAACTGACAGCACCACTGCAATGTTATATGTGAACATACAGGGGGGGCACACAGTCTCCAAGTCTGTCCAAGCTGGCACAGAAAATATGGGGATGGGCACTCAGACGGGGGGATGTCCCTAGCCTTCCAACACGTTCCAGGGGTACTCAACACTCTAGCAGACTCTCTGAGCAGAGATCCTCTACCACTGGAACATGAGTGGCAACTAGACTCAAGTGTCGTAGACCACATCTTCTCTCTGTGCGGTTACCCCACAATAGACTGGTTCGCTACAGGAGTAAACGAGCAATGCCCAGACTTTGTGTCCAGGTTCCCCCAGCCAGGCTTCAAGAGGAACGTCCTATGGACGAACAGGTCAGGGAAATTTGCTTACACTTTTCCCCCCCAACACCTCTAATGAGGAAGGTGGTGATCAGGATCCACAAAGAACAGGTGACGCTCATCCTAGTTGCTCCTATGTGGTCAAGACAGCCTTGGTATCCACATCTGCGCAATCTGGCAATGTGCAATCCCATAAAACTCCTGTGCCCGTACATTCTTCTCACTCAGCACAGGGGCCTAACAGTGCACCCTCAACCTCACTCAATGAACTTGGCAGCATGGCTCCTGAGGTCATAGAGTTTGGACATCTCAATCTTCCACAGAGATGAATGGATATCTTGAAGGAATCAAGTAAACTGAACACTAGACACTATTATTTTGACAAGTGGAGGAGATTTGTAATCTGGTGCCAGTCTAAACAAATTAACCCCATAGAATGTACGCCTCCACACATTCTAGCCTACATGCTCCACTTGCTAGATGCAATGTTAGTATTCAACTCCTTAAAAGTCCCCCTGGTGGCTTTGTCAGCCTATACCCTCCAATTTCAAACCCGCCGCCATGATGGGATCTTAATGTTGTACTTGCTAAGCTCATGGGACCCCCTTTCGAGCCGATGCATAAGTCTAGTCTCAAACGACTGACTTATAAGACTGCCTTCTTAGTGGCTATCACTTCCATAAGAAGAGTTAGTGAAATACAAGCATTGTCACTGCAGGACCCTTTCTTTGTTGTACACAAAGACAAATTGTTATTACGTACTCACCCTAGGTTTTCCCCTAAATTCATCTAAAAATTCCACGTAAACCAGTCTATTGAGCTACCGGCTTTCTTTCAGGAACCCACCAGCTCAGCTGATGTAAAACTCCACACACTAATTGTGTCGAGGGCGGTCCTCTACTATGTAGACAAGACCAGACCGTGTAGAAAGACGGATCGACTGTTTGTCTCCATAGTGTCAGGCAGAGAAGGTCACTGCATTTCAAAGAATGCCATCTCTAGGTGGATAGTCAGATGTATACAATTGTGCTATTCCCTATCAAACAAGACACTGCCTTTTACGCCCAGAGCTCACTCCACAAGGAGCACAGGAGCCACTCTGGCTTTCATTGAAAATGTCCCTCTAGACAGCATTTTCAAAGCAGCTACATGGAGTTCAAAACACATTTTCACTCAGCACCTCTGCATTGACACTCATTCCAAGACAGATGCACAGGTGGAACAAGCGGTTCTAAGACATCTGTTCGACCATGAACATTCTCACATCCCACCACCTTCTAACACTGCTCGCTAATCTATGCTCCGCATGTGATCTAAGCAGATTCCACAAGCCTCAGAAGGGATACATTATTCACCGTAATTGTATTTCTGATGCTTGTATCTGCTTAGATTCACATGCAACCCACCCTTCCTCCCCTCGGAGAGAAGGTGCATGGATGCTTACAAGCTTGTCTGATACACATCTGCTTGTATACAACACTAATCACGCTACACCTTATGCTACCTCATGTCAGAAAAATAACAATCTGAGGGACCTCGACGCGTGAGGGATCATGGGTACAGTGGACGTCACACTAGGGATAGTATTACTGGCACGCCCTGTCGACGTCCCTTTTCGAGTTTTCAAAAACAACTGTAATGCTCTGCCGCTTCCACTAGATGTTGGCCTATGCAGAGCATGTGAGTCTAAGCAGATACACGCATCAGAAATAAAAATTACGGTGAGTAATGTATTATATATATATATATATATATATATATATATATATATATATATATGACATTTGTGGATGTGTCTCTTCAAAATGTTCAGCACACTTCCCAACATGCTACAAACCTGAAATTTGGCATGTGGTGGGTAGGTTCCATGGTGCATACAATGTAAAAAGTATAAAATATAAATATACCTTTTTGTCCTTTTTTAGTGTTTTATTTTTTGTTGGTTTTTCCGTGCAAAGCATGGGTACAACTACTAGTCAATATTATGCAAAATTATAAACTTTATATACAACAAATATATTATTCCTGAATCACTTCCTCTCCAAAGGCAACACACATATATGTACACATCGAATGCAATGTTATTTCAATAATTAATCATTTGTTCCTTCACGACACCCAGTGACAATGTGATGTGATGAGTCTTTTATAACGCACCTGTACACAAGTGTTTCTAGTGTTTGTGACTGAATTCTCAAAAAGCACAGACAACTCGTTTCATTGTGGATTTGTGGTCCTGGCCCGAAGCTCTGCAACAAGCTCCCGCAGGCACTTCATGATCTCTCAGATGTTTTAGAAAACAACTAAAGACCATGCTGTTCGCTGTATAATTTTCCTGCCTTTTTCTAGATTTCCCTCCCCATTTTTCCATCCAATCTCTTCTCTCTTCTTTAGCACCCAGATGCTTTATTGGCCTTGTTTTGCGCTCTAAAATTATAATTAATACATACATACATACATCTTCTTGGTCACACTGTCCCTCAGCCCCAAATTGTTTGTTCCTTGGGAGTTGTAACGTTCTTCAGTGGGAATACAGATCAACTAATTCACTTAATAGGAATATTCTCATCAACGATTATATGCAGCATGCTTCTTTCAAAGTCCTGTAACCAGTCTAACACAATTACTGCCTAGAAGTCATTAATTTAATCCATAAGCTATCTCTTATTAAATTGTAAACCACCACCACAGGTGTATAATTACCTCCTATAGCGATATCCAGGTTAGGACATTTCTAAAATAAAATGTCATTCTGCCAAATTCAGGCGATTGACCTGTAAATGAACAAAAAAGTGTCAGTTCAGATAAATTACTGTGTGGGGGAAACCAGATGTTAACTCGCAAAAGCCTTTTACTGATCTTGTTGTTCTAACCGGGTAGCTCTTAAAATGCTTCACAACTGTAGTATGTCCCATCAGTGTTGTTTCAGAGGCTCATAAACGAGCGAGGATGGAATGATAATTCACAAGCATCTAGGTCCCTACTAATGTATTGGTATGCATCCATCGAAAATGAAAACAATAACCTAATTGTGGACTTTCATGTAATGTCTATGACACTGTTTCGTCAGATACATAGTGGTAAAGCAAGCTATATCTTTCTGCATTACGACTAAATGCAGCAGTCACTTAGCCTAATTTCTGCTCAGACATCTCACATGGAGTAGAATTACAGAGATGCAAAATATACCTCACTAATCGCTAAGGTGCATGACCTGGACCTGCAGCGTCAAATTATAAATGTTGACCCCAATGGTCGTCATCCCAATAGTGTCAATAAATATGTCTGCCGTCACCTGATCACACCCAAGTGTGGTGCCGTTCTCGGATAGGTATCCCTGGGTTAAACTTACTTCTGGTAGTAAAAATTGGTGCCATATTAGAAGGGCAAAAAGGAGAGCGCGGCGGGGATTCTACTGCCAGCCATGAAGTGCAAGGTGCTATAAACTGTTCCAAACAGACGTTCGTTCTTATGGGTACAGAGCTTTTAATATAGATGACTATGCCAACCCATTGATCTCCTCATTGAGCCCTTTCATATGACTGTTAGTCATGAAAATGAGCTTCGAAGGGATTGTGTCCTCCGACGTATTCCTTATCTATGATATTTGTATCTCCAGCTTGCTGGCCGCCTCGGAATTTTTTTTTCAGTAGAGGGCGCTGTGCGTCGACGTCCGTCAGGTAGGTGCTCCTCGACGGCCACCGTATCGACGCCGACGTCGTCATGCCTATAAATGGCCACGCGCAGCGTCCGTTGTTCAGTTCCGTTTTTCCACGCTTCGTGTGCCTCGGAATACCGTTGCTCAGTTCGTCAGTCGATATATATTCACATTTCCTCGAGAAAACCGACTCGTACTCGATGGCTTCCTCCTCCGACCCGATGACTCCTCGGTCCGGTTTCAAAAAATGCCGAGACTGTGGGAAGAAAATGTCGTTGACGGATCCTCACAGGATCTGTTTGTGGTGTCTGGGAATCGAACACCAGTGTTCGGAGTGTGAGGAATGCCTATCCATGACGGCGAAAGCCTTGAAGGAGCGTAAGGGGAAGCTCGAGAGAGGTAAGTCAATTTTAACTTCCTCGAAAGTTTCAGCGGTAGAGTCGAGACATTCTTCTCCTCACCGTCGAAAGCATTCTCGGTTTAGGTCTCGAAGTGGCTCCCACCACTCATCGAGGTCTAGACACTCGAAAAAAAGACGAAGAAGATCCCCTTCATCGTCGTCTTCTAGTTCCCCTGAAAGAGTAAATTGCCCCACAAAACACAGCTCTCAAGCTGAGAGGGAGGAATTCAGAAAAAAGATGCTAAGCGTCTTTGAGAAAGCGGCCTCGTCCCCCTCGAAGTCAGCTGAGGTTGATACCCCGGGTGAAAAGCCCAAAAAATCTAAACGCCGCGAGTCGAAGCACCCGGTGAAAGAGTCGACCCGAAAGCGCCATGAGCCATCGGGAAGTAAAGCATCTTCGACGTCATCGTCGAAAGCCCCTTCGAAGCATAGATCGGCGCCATCAAAGCCGTTATCGAAGGGTTCTTCGACGCATCCGTCGATCGAGTCGACGCCGACATTGACGCCGATAAAAGAAAAACCCACGGCTACTCCACAGCCAGCGGTTACACCGAGAGCCTCTGACACGACGTCGAGAACGTCGTCGACATCCTCGAGCAGGATTCCGATCCTCTCGAGTTCTTCGAGGCCTCTTCCAGTTTTCTCGACGCCTTTGTCAGCGCCTTCGAGGATTTTTACATCGGCGTCAACGACATCGACCTTTTCAAGGCCACTGATGATGGCTCCCTCTGCCTTAGAGATGGGTTTTATACCATTTCACAGAGCAGAGCATCCCCCCTTAACTTCAATTTTTGAAGAAAGGGAAGATTCTGACCAAGAAAGGCCTTTTGGGCTGCAGAGGACCACATTACCTGAACCAGAGACTTTTGCCTCTGAGGAAAGAAGGTTGAAAGACCTTCAGGATGCATTACAGGAAGCAAGTGGCCTAGACACTTCCCCAGAAGTGGAATTTGTCAAACCAGACCCAGGGGAACATGCTGATACCCCTTATAGAACCCTAATGTCAAGAATTATGGAGTTCATGGGTTGGTCTGCGCCTTCACCTGTTTTTCAACAGGATGACCTCACAGATATTCTGGATAAAGGTCCACAGGAGGATCCAGTGGTTCCCTTTCATTCTGCTTTGCAAAGAAAGATTTTAACTAACTGGGAAACTCCTGAAGTTGTCCCTGCGGTTAACAAGAAGTTGTCAGCGAAATATAGGGTATTTGCTGCTGACCCTGAATACCTATCTAAGCACCCTACTCCAGAGAGTCTTGTGGTCCAGGCTGCAACTTCATCAGGCAGTGCTTCTGCTTACCCCACTGTTCCTCAGGATAGGGATGATAAAAAATATGATGCCATGGCTAAGAAAGTCTTCTCAGCCTCTAGCATGGCTTTAAAATCTATTAATGCAACTTGTACGCTCGCTAGGTTCAGCCACACTCTTTGGGAGTGTGCTTCATCGGCGGCTGACTGCATACCGGAAGGAGAAGAAAGGGACGCATTTTTAAATATCATCAGAGATGGTAAAGATGCAATGTGTGAGTCCCTTCAAACTGGCATTGATTCTGCTGACAGTATCAGCAGGGCCATGGCGGCAAGTACCACAATCCGCAGGCATGCGTGGTTGAGAAAGTCAGGCTTTGCTTCTGACGTACAGGCCAGACTTTTAAATATGCCCTTTGACGGCTCTTCCCTATTTGGTAAAAAGGCGGATGACAGTTTGGAAAAACTACAAACATCTAAAGCAGCAGCCAAGTCACTAGGAGCTGCAATCCGACTAACTAATTTTCGTCCCTCAGGATCCTCTTGGAGAGGAAGGTCCTTTCGCTATTATTCCTCATTTGGAAGAGGCAGAGGACGGCCGGCTCAAAGAGGCCAAGGAAAATTTACCCGTGGGGGATGGGGTAAAGGAAAGAAAGCCGCATCAGCAGGAGCCTCTTTACCTTCGGCAACTGCATCAGCTGCTCCCAAACCACTCTGAGGTCTCCCATCACAAGACACCTGTAGGGGGCAGGTTAACTCACCATCTGACGGAATGGCAGGCTATTAAGTCAGATGCTTGGGCATTGGAGACAGTTGCCCAAGGTTACTGCCTGCCTTTTCTACGCATCCCTCAGAGACATCCACCGGGGAACAGCTCTCTGAAAGTGCCGGATCCACTCCTCTTGCAGGAAGTTGTAGACCTGCTAGAGAAAGGTGCCATAGAACCGGTACCTGTAGCGGACAGGAACAAGGGCTGGTACTCCCCCTACTTTCTCATACCAAAGAAAGACGGAGGACTGAGACCCATCCTGGACTTAGGAGAATTGAACAAGTTCCTCAGGAAGGACAAGTTCAAGATGGTAACTCTCTCTCAGATCCTTCAGGCCCTCCAGCTTCAGGACTGGTTGGTATCTCTGGACCTTCAGGATGCTTATTTCCATGTGCCAATCCATCCCAAGCACAGGAAGTACCCGAGGTTCGCAATTGGCAACTCTCATTATCAATTTCGAGTTCTGCCATTTGGGCTGACCTCCGCCCCGAGGGTCTTCACCAAGCTAATGTCGGTTGTGGCTGCAAGTCTAAGGAGGGAAGGGATTCACGTCTACCCCTACCTGGATGATTGGTTGATCAGAGCAATTTCTTCGGAACAAGCTCGGGTCCAACTAGATTATGTCTGCCACTCCCTTCACAGGCTGGGCTTCTCCCTCAATTTAAAGAAGTCACAGATGATACTATCACAGAGATTCCAGTTCATTGGAGCAGTCCTGGACACGTCCCTGGGAAAAGCCTCGCCACCAGAGGTGAGGGCTCAAGATATTCTGCAGATGGTCACCAGGTTTCAAAATGCCCAACGTCTCCCAGCCTATGACTTTTTGAGGTTGCTAGGCCTCATGGCATCCTGCATATCCCTTGTGCCAGAGGCTCGCCTGAGAATGAGATCCCTTCAGTGGGCGCTGAGGACTCAGTGGTCACAATTCTCAGGGAGGATGACAGATCTCCTCCGGATTCCGGACAAGGTAGCCCACGACTTTCTATGATGGGCCTCTCCAGAGAACATCTTGAAAGGAGAACTGTTTTGGCAACCATGGCCGGAGATAACAGTAGTCACAGACTCCTCACTCACGGGGTGGGGAGCCCATGCCAACGACTTGACCATCAGCGATCGTTGGTCTCCATCGGAGTCCAGACTACACATCAACCTGTTGGAGCTGAGAGCCATCAGACTGGCGCTGAAGGCTTTTCTGCCGTCTGTACGGGGGAGAAACGTCCTGATAATGACGGACAATACAGTGGCCATGCACTACCTCAACAAAAGAGGAGGCGTAGGGTCATTGCCACTGTGCAGAGAGGCGATGCAGCTCTGGTTTTGGGCAATTCAGGAAGGAATCTCTCTATCGGCAATTCACCTAGCCGGAGAGAAGAACTTGACAGCGGACGCACTGAGCAGGCAGAACACAGTCTCCCAAGAATGGGAGATAGCTCAGGACGTCCTTCAAGAGATCTTCGCCCTTTGGGGAACCCCTCAAGTGGATCTGATCGCCACCAGTATCAACAGGAAGTGCGACAGATTTTGCTCAAGGGAATTTCCCCCGAGAGGAGCTCTAAGAAACGCGTTCGTAGTGGACTGGGAGTTCCCACTTCTGTACGCGTTTCCTCCGGTCCTTGTCATTCCTCAAATGATCAGGAGGTTGAGAAGGTTTCGTAAGACCATGATCCTAATTGCCCCGGATTGGGCCAGGAGAACGTGGTACCCGGACCTTCTGGACATGTCCATCTGTCCTCCAATTCGTCTACCGTACAGAGAGGATCTTCTCTCGCAGAAGGGAGGTCAGGTTCTCCATCCAGCCATCAAGACCCTCAACCTTCACGCTTGGTATCTGAAAGGTTGAGGTACAAGGATTGGGACCTTCCATATGACGTCATGGAGGTGTTGCTTCCGGCCAGAAGACCAGCAACTAAGACTCTATACCGCTGCCGTTGGAATACATTTTGCAGCTGGTGCAGAGAAAAGAATATCGAACCCTTTTCATGTGGTACACCTGCGGTGTTATCCTTCTTACTTTATTTGGCAAATTCGGGCCTTCAAATTGGCACTATTAAGGGCTATCTCGCAGCGCTATCGATCTTTAAGCGCACTGCGGAGGAACCATCGTATTTCAAAATTCCATTGGTAATACAATACCTAAAAGGTCTAACTAATGTTTACCCTCCAAGACCATTCCAAGTTCCCTTATGGGACTTAAATCTAGTTTTAAACTTCCTAAAGGGTGCTCCCTTTGAACCACTCCACTCTTGTTCATTGAAGTTTCTCACCCTCAAAACTGTTTTATTGGTAGCATTAACATCTGCTAGAAGGGTTAGCGAGATACAAGCCCTGTCTTGTAAACCTCCTCATACAACTTTTCACAAGGACAAAGTAGTTCTACAGGTGAAGCCTAACTTCCTCCCAAAGGTAGTTTCGGAATTTCACATTACTCAGAATATTACTTTACCTTCTTTCTATCCTCCTCCACATCCGGGGAAAGAGGAAGAGAGACTACACAGGCTGGACCCTAAGCGAGCCTTGAGTTTTTATATTAGTAGACTTGCTAAAATTAGACAAGCAGACCAACTCTTTGTAGGTTACGCAGGACATAAGTTAGGATTACCAATAACCAAACAAACCATCTCCAGATGGATTATTTTAGCCATTCTGGAATGCTACAAACTGGCAGGGAAAGAGCCCCCTCGAAATCTAAGGGCTCATTCGACCAGGGGTATCGCAGCATCCTCAGCTCTTCAAAGAGGGGTACCAATTAGAGACATATGTGCGGCTGCCACATGGTCGTCCGCACATACCTTTACCAAATTTTATAGCCTGGATTCCTCCTCTAGTCAAGAGACTAGATTTGGCAAAGCTGTGTTACACTCTGTTCATTCTTAAAGGGTAATATGGCATCTCTTACTCCCGCCTCCAATCAAATACCACTGCTATGGGAGTCTATCATAGATAAGGAATACGTCGGAGGACACAATCCCTTCGAAGAACAAGTTACTTCTTACCTTGTAACGTTCTTTCGATGGGATGTTCCTCCGACGTATTCCTTATCGCCCCTCCTATCCATCCCTGCAGTAACATTTCCCTTGTGGTTGCAGCTTACGCTCCTTCAAGGGTAGTAACCATTCATACAATAACTACTTTACTCTACAAAACGGAACTGAGCAACGGACGCTGCGCGTGGCCATTTATAGGCATGATGACATCGGCGTCGATACGGTGGCCGTCGAGGAGCACCTACCCGACGGACATCGACGCACAGCGCCTTCTCTACTGAAAAAAAATTTCCGAGGCGACCAGCAAGCTGGAGATACAAATATCATAGATAAGGAATACGTCGGAGGAACATCCCATCGAAAAAACATTACAAGGTAAGAAGTAACTTGTTCTTCTGTTTCCATCGCACCAAGATGTTACTAGGTTTTTAACCCTGCACTTGGGGTAATATAGTTCAGAATAAATCATTTTCTGTGTGGTGGGACTCTGCGGTCAAGCCTCTATAGATCTTCTTACGTCAGTGTGCGTTCCTCCCATGGATGATTCAGGCCAATGTCCATACTGTGTGAACGCTTTGTGAAATTGCAAGAGCTGCAATTACCACATGGCGTATGTCCTGAAGGTTTAGAAAAGCCCCACATTTCTGTTAAAGTGGGTGTTCTGCCAAATGTTTTGGCTACATCTGTTCTCACCACCATAGTTATTATATTTTGGCTTACCTTGAAGGCAGAAAACAGGTGGCGGCAATGCCAAAGGGCCTTTGAGAAAAAGGTGCCAGTGTTTCCCAATGCATCTCTTTATCTTATATGACAGGTTGGAATATGTAGACACACATACCAGCCTCTCATCATTGTTACATCTATTCTTGGGTTCTAAAAGAACCTCCCTGGGGATATTAGTGGCTCTTTTTCTAGCCTGATGAATGCACCTCCTGGGGTATTTCCTAGCTCTTCGTTGTTTAGTCCAAACATCAGCGGCCTCTTCAATGTCTGTTGGCCTAGAACTGTTGTGCCGTGGGCGGATACATGTACTAAACAGGAGATTCTTTCGCCAAGATTTGGAATGTAAACTTAAATTTACCAGAGATAACCAAATTATCTGCTCATTGGTCTGCCCTTTAGAATCCTTTCTTCACAGAAAATTGAAATTTTTAGGGAAGCAAGCTGGTATGCGTAAAATGAAGTCTAGGGTCCAAGAGTTGAGCCATGTCAAGAACATTTTGTCCATGGGACCATCCCATTTGACCACCATGTCACCTATAAACCGAGTTTTATATGCCGTTGGAATTGATTATCTATGTCTGTTCCTTCTGTTTGATGATACAGTGTTTTGAAATTGGAAGACCTTTTTGGTGAGTCATTGTGGTACACCAAAGTATAAGCTCCTTATGATCATTTAAATCTTGAAAATGAACTGCTAACTGATCTTCAACTATTTAAAGGATACTTTGGTATATGCAACTTCTATATCCATGCAAATGAATGCTTCTTTGGTAGAATCAAAAATGAGCCCCTAGATGATAGAAATGACATGAGCCGGATCCTTGATATAGGATCGCATTGCTGGTATTTTTTGTTTCAATAGTTATTCTGCATACTGGGACAGTGGTTCAAGAATTGAACCATTGCCCGAGACTATTGGCTGTCCAGGAGGTGGAATTTTCCCTCCTTTTGGAACTGTGTAAAATATTGGTGTTCTAATTTTACTTGGTGTAAGAAATTGTGCTCCTTGGGCAGAAATGGCGCCCTTATCCCCCTTCACCTTGCTAGATGGATCATAGTACAGGGGTGCATCATTTTGTGTTTTTAAATGTCGTAGACATTCACCAATATACTCAAGTGTTGAGAACCACAATGGCTCGGACCGTGTCAGCCAGTTTTATTGTTATATGATCATTTTCTCTCAAAGGTTTTAAGGCAAGTTTTTAATTTTTACATATGTTTTGGAAAGATTTGTTTTCTTCTTTTCCAGTGCTGAAATCTCATTCAACACATGCTTCTCTAACACTTTGCGCTTGGCTGACATGAGAGACAAAGGTGGAGTGAACGTGGATGGGGCTCACAGGCCTGTCACATTCTCTGCTACTGCCATAGATTCATAAGGAAAGAATTCCTTTAATCTAATTTTAAGCACAAATTGATGAGAAACAGTGCAGAAGTTAAAGGGATCATGTAAGTTGGACATGACATACCCCAAACCCTTTTCCAAAACCTAGATCTTATCTTGGGTCAATTTGTGATCTGATTAATTCTTGTCTGTTGCAGTTGCCATTGCTGTCCTCTCCTGTGACCTCTGCCCCTTCCTAAAAAAGACTTAGGTTGGGATTGTCCCCTCAAGATACCTCTTTGTGGTCCCCCTGTGTTTCTTTCTTGCACCTGATCCGATGTACCTGGATTATCATCAAGGGAGGTATCTTCAATTTTTTTTTTTTTTTTTTTTTTTTTTTTTTTGCATTTGGTTCAAAATTCATGACAATTCGTGTAGAACCTTTACAAAGTTTAAAATCTTACAGATAATCATTTAATCAATCAATACAGTTTAGAAAATAACTCTAATTCATTTTCAATGTACTTACAGAATTTTGCCACTTCATATATTAGGGGTTTATATGATCCCTGCATCATTCTGGACCACAAAACTTCAAGGCAGTCCTCGAATTCAATTTCCACAAATTTCCTCAATTTAAGTGTCCTAAAGTTCTTAAAATGCGGACAGTACAATATAAGATGTTTCAATGTTTCATAAGATTCGTTACATTCAGCAAATCGACATCCCACATAATTATTTGATTTATTCATTTCTCAGTTCTTAGTTCTTTCCCTAGTATGGTATAGGTTTAGTCTAAAACGGATATATGCCTTTCGGATATTTTCACAGGGGAATAACAAGACATGACCGTAACGTGGAATGCGATGTTTTACATGTGTACCATATTCTTTATATAGCCCATAGGTCTTAATTGAATCAAGTGTTATACACCAATCCATTTCAAAGAGTTTTTTCTTAGCAAAACCAGGACGATATTGAATATCCTCAACAGTAATATTTGCATTGTCCAAGATTTGTTGCATTTTCAATTGATAGTTAGAAAAAGATTTTGGAGTTTGAGAACCCAACATTTTGTTTAGATCAATGTACAATGAATTAATTGGAGGATAATGAATCTTGACATAGTTGGACAGCTGTCTCCATTTCCAACGAGATGATAGTGCAACCAGCCCCAATTCATGCCGAATAATGGCATTTGGAATTGACATAGGGAGAAACATTGCAGATTTCAAAAGAGAGCCCTGTAAGCTGCCCAGCGCGCTTGCCATGTCACATAGACAAATATCTAATGTATACAATATAACACTCTCAATTTTTAATGTCATAAAGTCTATTAGCGGGATTAAAGAGAATTTGCAATATTGGCTATAGATCCTTTTCATTTGGGACAATAGTGGTCGTGTTTTGTTTCTAATTATAATTGACCAAGCGTTAATGGAGTTGAGGGCTGATAAATGATACCCTAAGTAGAGAGCATTGTTCACACGACAAATTTGTGTGTTCAACATTTGCCATCTAAAATTCCCTCCTTTTGATTTAACTCCAAAGGTCATAATGGCAGTTTTCGCTGGGTTCGGTGTCAAATTATTAGCTTTTGCAAAAGTCTCAAATAATGAGAGTTTAGTTTGAAGTCCTACCGGAGTAGGGTCAAACAAGATGATATCATCAGCGAATGCAATCCATTTCAGATGAATACTCCCCACTTTAACCGAAAACAAATTCCCTTTTTCCCAATTTTCACCCATATCAGAAAGATATAAGTTAAAGAAGGTGGCCGCCAGATTACAACCCTGTTTTACACCAATTTTTGTACATATGGGGGGAGTAGTCCCACCTTCCGGAGAGATTCTTATTCTATAGGAAGTATTCGTGTGCAACTTAATGATCCAGTACATCAGCACAGTTGGAATCCCTATTTTCAACATTTTCTTCCACAATAAATTGCGGACCACCGTATCAAAAGCTGAACTCATATCGATCATTGCTATATAAACAGGATTGTAATTTTTTTCTTTTACTCCCGAGATGACATGCGACATGATAAAAGCATTTAAGGTTGTACTCATGCTCTTCCTAAATCCAGTTTGATATTTCGAGTACATGTCATTCGCCGCAATTACTTTCTCCAATTCGTTTAAGAGAAGGATAGAGAAAATCTTAGCCTCAGTATCAATTAAAGATATTGGACGATAATTTTCCGGGAGAGATGGATCACCCTTTTTAAATATGGGTACAATATTAGCAGTTAACCATGAGGGTGGAATTTCCCCAGACCTAATGATAGAGTTGAACTTATGGTTTATAATGCCAGACCACAGCACTGGATCCGCCTTATAAAGACATGGGGGGAGACCATCTGGTCCTGCAGCTTTTGAGTATGTCAACCTGGAGATTGCCCACATAATATCAATACAGTCCCACTTCAGCCTTGGGATTTCAGAGTATTCAAGAGAAACATCTGGGACAAAGCGAAAACTACAAGGCAGTTGGTATTTAGTCTTTATGAATGTTTGCCAAGTCTGCTCAGGAATACAGTTAAGCGAATACAATGCCACACATTTATTATTAGCTTTCAAGGTGCGCCAAATTACTCGTGTGTCATGAGCCAGAATGGCTCGAATTAATGTGCAATTTGCGTCATTGTATCTTGAAATACGAGCAGATTTCAAATTATGTTTGTAGGCTGATAATATCCTATTCCTCCTTGCCTTGCTGTCTTCGATGCCCAAGTTGCTTCTCTTTAAAGATCTCAACGCCCTATTCTTCTCCCTTTTTAATAATTTGCATGTATGATCATATAAGTGTGGATGTTGCACATTACTTTGTATTTTACCAAGTCGCTCGAGTGCTGTGGCAACTATATCAGGATAGTGCATGTGCAATATATATTCATAATTTCCCCCTGCACGTCTGATCCTCTCAATCACCGAGAAAATTTGTTTAACGACAAAATTGCAGATCCCTCGATTCCATCTAATGGAATGCAGGGGACGATCAATTTCGACCACTGCCAAGGTAATATTTGGCATGAGCGAATGACATTTCAGTTGACAGAAGGTAGAAAGTTGAGCGTGATCTCCTATCTCAATCTGTCCTATTACTAGGGGAGCCATATGCATGATAAGATTGTGAGATACAAATATATAATCTATCATTGAGTGCAACGTACCTCTTGCCCATGTATTTCGTAGATTCATGCCATTTCTTACCATTAAATCCATATCCCACTCTGTGAGGAGTTCTCTAAATTTAGCTCCTCTACTATAAGAAAGAGTGGATGATTTAAATTTGTGGGTTTCAGTCAAATCTCTACAATCGCAATTAAAGTCACCACCTATAATGATTTCACAAGTCCGGTATCTACCAGATATGTATAATAAGCATGCGTCCAATTCATCCAACATCTCGTCGACTGGTAAGACAGCTGGATTCCAATATAGGGTGATTATCATAAGTGAGGAATAACTAAATGAGGGTATTGAAAGATGAATCCCCAGAATACTGGCAGATACCCAAGCTAATTCCGCTTGAGCCTGCAAGGATATCTTAACTCCAACCAACAGACCCCCAGATGGACGTCCTAGCAAAGATCTTCTTGCAGGTGAGGTAAAAGTTAAATACCCAGGAATTACGAATGGCTCAGTTTTCATCGTTTCTTGTATCATTATTATTGTAGGTAGATCTACGGGAGTTAAAGCAGAGTGCCACTTCATTAAGTTCACATGTCCGCAAGAATTCCAAGATATAATTTGCATATTCGTATCATTGCATAGCTATTTAGCAGGGAAGGGCAATTTTGGACATAAAATTGACGAAAGCATAGGTTCCAGCCATGGTAGCCCTTTTGTATTGGCTGCAAATTTCAAAATTTCCAACATGGCACCATCCAACCCTGCTACAAATTGTGAATGAGGCCTACCTGCTTCTTCGATCTTTTCAATGCCCTTAGCCGGTGTTTCCAGAAATATTAAAGCCTCCGACTCAGAGTCAAACATAAACAGCGTCAAACCCTGCTTTTTTATTTCCTCATGGTTAGACCAGATAAATTTCATAATAGCCTCAGAGGTAAGATAACATATTGCCCTGTGATTATTTACACTTGCCAAGGAAACCCTTGTAATATCTTCGGATTTGATTATTCTCAATTGAGGTATTTTTGAGAATACGGAGAATATAAAGGATCGATTAATGCGATTATCCGCCAATATCCTTTCATCCCCCTCAAATCCAATAATGTACTGTTTCCAATCCCCTATCTTGATGCCTAGTTAGAGGTGTATTTTTTCGTGTATTTATTAATGTTGTAACCAGTGAAGATGCCCTAGTAGCCACGCGGGGATTCAACTCAAGTGAAGATGCGCTCTTGCTATCGGAGTGATCGTATTCTTTATTCATGTTAGTTTGTTTGTCAGATAAAGACCTTCTTAAAGGCGGACCATGAATAGATATGTAACTCGGTGCAATGGGGGCATCCACATTATTTACTTCATTAATTGGTAAATTCCCAGGCTGGGTCCTGAGAGGTGTCTCAGCAATTCCCGCTTTTTTGCCTGGGCCATTTAGCATCACTACATTTCTCTTTTTATCGAATAAACAATTTTCACACCTTATTGAATCATCACGTGTTACATTCATTTTATTACTATTTCTATTTGCTACTTCTAATTGTGTTTCATTACTCACTGTGCACATATTGTTTACATGTGTACGATCATTCGGGACATTGCTACATATCTCGCTATAGGATTTCCTCATAGGAGTTTTTGGGGAGGTGCAGATTGCTTCATCTTGTTGTTTTGTTTGATTTTTTGAGGTACAGCATCTGCCTACTATAGGGAAATATTCACTTAAAGTGGCTTTTGCCGAGTTTTGAGTAATGAAAACTGTGTTAGACTTTACGGTTTCATTTTGCTGAGTTGAGTGATCTTTTGTAATAATGATAGGTATTTTTTGATGTAACACAGTTTTGGAAATTGAGGTTTTTTGAGATTTTGATTTTGCCAATTGTGAAGTACTAGTTTTTATGATTCCCGTGTTGGTGTGTACGTCATCGTTCAGTAGTGAAGGGGTGCCTAAATCTCCTCCTCCTTTTTCCACTTCTACTTCAGTAGCAGATGCGAGGGCATACTGGCTCTCTTTCGACAACTCCTCCAAGTTGATATGCTCCTCATCTGCAATCTCTAGGATTGAAGTTGATTTAATGATCTTCGCTTCCCTCTTTCTTTTAGCAAGTCTTTTCACAGCACGCATGTGCATCCTTTTTGCCCGGCGAGACATAAAGGTTGGAGTTGTTTCGGTGTGAGTATTTTCAGTTTCCGTGTTTTTTTGTTTTTCAATTTCATCCAATAAGACAGAAGGACTATCGGGCGGATCTAGAATCGGATCTTCAGTAATAGGACTTCGCAGCATATCAGAAGGGCGTGCTTTGTTAAATAGATGAGAAACTATAATATTGTTTAATGCGGTTATCGATGATTTAATCTCACTCAGATCGTTCTTGCAATTACACTTCAATAGCTCAGATGATACCCCATGTGATTGTCCAGAATTGTTACATTCTAGGTTAGCAGGTAGCAAACATTGCGTGCTTTTCTCATGACACTCATTCGTAACTACCCTTGATCTTTGGCCACCTGTTTCATATTGCAAAGATCTCAGGGTATCAATTGCAGTTATGAAGCCCTCAATTTTATCCATCTTGGAACAGAAATAATGCATAATTGCCTTTAGTTCTTTTAATTCCAAGTGGGTAAGTTCATGGCCCTTGTCAAGAAGATCTAGTATTTTTGTGATCACTGGAAGGGGGCTAGGAGATTGATGTTCAACACTACACCTCTCTGATATATTACCCTCAGGATCGTCATTTATAAACCTTCTTTGATCTTTGAGTTGCTCGGGAGAGTACAATAGAGCATGCAAGCTCCCTTCAGAGCTTCCTTCACGTGTTATTTCATTATCAGTTTTTGTAAAGCCCTTGCTATAGGTTGATTTAAAAATAGCCCTGTTAGATGATCTGTGAACCAGAAGGGTCATCATTTCAATAGATTGATTGACCTGTTCATCTAATTCAGCCATTTTCTTCATAGTTATTCTAAACGGGTCTTCATTAAAAGTGCAAGGTAGCAGTGGGGTTATGCAACTCCCCAAACCCACCCTAAGATCAATATTTACTTCGTCTTTTATGGAATTGGACGAAGTAGGAGTAGGATTGGCATGAATCTGGGCCACATAAGTAGTACGTGTTGGAGTATCAGTATGATTCAAATTATCGTCGTTAGCTACCCCAACTGGAGTGTCATTATCGAATAGCTTATTGTCAGAAATAGTTCCTTTGTGGTCTAAAAGATCAGTATTAGTTTCAGTACCAGCTTTCAATATTGCCCCCATGCACCGCCCGCTACGCAATCCATTAGCCATAGTAAAAATAATAAAAATAGCACAGGTGCAATATATTAATGAAGAGACAGGGTTTTCAGCTTTGTTGGAATAAGACAAGGATCAATAAAGACTAATCTAGCTTTACACTCAAATTTTGATAAAATACCAATTAGCCCGGTGTGTGGTGAGCAACACCTAACACTTTATAATAAAATGTCAACAATTTACAAAAAAAATGGAACCTCACCCACGCTCACCAGCGCTAGTTACAAAATCATGAGATCTCCGTGATCTAGCAGTATATGATATATTACAGTATTTTCAGAACTAACCGGAACGTAACAAGTGTTAAAACGATTGTTGGAGTGGAGCCTCAGGGATCAAAGTGACTATACACTGCAGTCTTCCTTCTGATTGTGCCGCACAACAGCCAATGGGCTTTTCACCGTCAGGCTTAACGCCGCAAGGGTGGTTTCCTCTGTGCTTTGTAGTGGAGAATAGTCACGTGATAAGTCACGTGTCAAGAGTGAGCTCCGCCTCCTCCAGGAAGCGGGCGTATGCCAGCAAGAGCCCCTAGACAGCTCGCAATGCTGGAAGGATGTGATTCACCAAACGAACGTTCAGGCACAGGTAATTCCAGTAAAAACAGCAGCGCACGCCACTCGAGAGGTTTCCTCTGTGCTTTGTAGTGGAGAATAGTCACGTGATAAGTCACGTGTCAAGAGTGAGCTCCGCCTCCTCCAGGAAGCGGGCGTATGCCAGCAAGAGCCCCTAGACAGCTCGCAATGCTGGAAGGATGTGATTCACCAAACAAACGTTCAGGCACAGGTAATTCCAGTAAAAACAGCAGCGCACGCCACTCGGGAGGTTTCCTCTGTGCTTTGTAGTGGAGAATAGTCACGTGATAAGTCACGTGTCAAGAGTGAGCTCCGCCTCCTCCAGGAAGCGGGCGTATGCCAGCAAGAGCCCCTAGACAGCTCGCAATGCTGGAAGGATGTGATTCACCAAACGAACGTTCAGGCACAGGTAATTCCAGTAAAAACAGCAGCGCACGCCACTCGGGAGGTTTCCTCTGTGCTTTGTAGTGGAGAATAGTCACGTGATAAGTCACGTGTCAAGAGTGAGCTCCGCCTCCTCCAGGAAGCGGGCGTATGCCAGCAAGAGCCCCTAGACAGCTCGCAATGCTGGAAGGATGTGATTCACCAAACGAACGTTCAGGCACAGGTAATTCCAGTAAAAACAGCAGCGCACCTTCAATTAGGACTGGCTCCAGTGATACTCGCCCTCATTGTGGTTCAGCAGTATAGCTATCTTCCGGATAGAAAAAAAGCACTCCCGTGTTTAAATGTATTAAGATCTTTCCTCAACTGCCTTATTCTGTCTTGCGTAGTAAATTCTGCAATCACTTTCTGCATCTCAGCTAGTTGCTGCTTGAAAATGTCCAGTGCGACCACATTTTTTCTCGCCTTCATTTTTCACCAATTCCGAAACTGTTTTTCATCATAAATTCTTTATTTGGCATGAAACCATAAAACTATAAAAGAGAATCATATAACTCGTAGTCAAACACCTACAAGGACACAAATACATTTTCATAAAGATGTCATATTGGACACAAAAATCAAATTAATTGTGGAAAGTTGAATAAAAACAAGTCATAAGCTTAGAAATGAATTCAAAAAAATATACCAAAACACCAGGCTCAGAGTGTATTTTTAAATCAATCATGACCCCTTTACTCTTGTGGAAAAGTCAATGTAGAGAACCAAAGTAGTGTTTGACAATGCAGGGAGAGATATCTCGCAGCCCTTTACATCATTTAGATTGTTCCATTTGCAGAGATAGAAATATAAGCTATTAAAAGGTATATTGACACAGAGAGAGATATCGCGCAGCCATTTACATAGTTTAAAATCTTTCATTTAAAAAATGTAGGTCTTTCCTTTACAGAAATGACAGTGTGAGAGCAAATATAAAGTTTATCAACAGGATGAGAGCTATATCGCAACCCTTTGCATAATTGACTATCTTTCACTTGCAGGGGTAGGGGAATATAAGCCCTACCCTACATAAATTGGTCATTCATTGGGGCCACTGCAAAAGAGAAGATTAAGAAGAGGAGGCCATTGGGTACAGTAATAATACATCAATCTTGGGCCATTTACCATCCCTGATGAATTAACTTGGCCACTGATGCAACACTATCAGGGTCTTGAACAGATGTCAGCTGGTTCCGTGCGTCAGTGATAGTTGTTACACCTACCTCCCTTAGAATGGGCTTTATGTAGAGGTGCCTCAAGGTCCTGAAGCTGGTACAAAAAAACAAAGTGACAGGCGGACTCAATGTCCAGGTTGCACAAAGGGCATATATCTGTTCTATTCCTCTACTACTCTTTCCTTACTCCTTCACATCCAGGACCTTGCCAAGAAGGCCCACTTACAACTCTACATCCTCAAAGGAATCCTTCCTTTCCTCAATTTTCCCCAGAATCTCAATGTCTGTAGAGCTCTGGTACTCTCTAGGCTTGACTACTGCAAAAGCCTCTTCCTTGATCTACCCTCTTCCTCTCTACGTCCCTTCCAGCTAATCCAGAATACTACTTATCTCGTTGAAAGTAGTACCTTACTGAAGGCTCAATGCAAGGCAGCTGATCGACTTTTAATTGTTTATCAAGCTGTGGGATTTGTGCCCCAAACATGGTGCGGTGCCCCACCAAGTGTGTGCGGCCCACAGTTTGAAGAACACTGCTTTAGGGATTACTGCCTTGTGTGTAGGCGTGTTACAAATGCCATATCATATATACCAGAAAAAAACGCTGGTGTTTAATTTGTATTTACTTTATATTTTGAATTCCTATCCATGTTTTAATCTCATGTGATGAGTTAAAATCCAAAGGGTTGGTTCAATCAATTTAATTAGAAGTAGGTAAAATATTATAAGAAGACCGCCTAGCATCCATGGGAATTTTTCAGGCTTATGATAGTCAACATGGAGCCTATGCAGCCTGACTTGCCAGCCACAACAATCACATCCACCAATACAGGCTAATGCACAGCTGTACCTGACAAAATCACTGATCGAAGATGTCCGCCATCTTAAGGCTGCCTCTCGCTGATCCATACTTTAATGCCCAGCGCCTACCTCAAACTGAACCCCAACAAGTTGGAATTCCTGCGCCTTACCAATGACACTTAACACCTCCCTTATACACACCTAGCTGCCTACCTTTCATGGGCTTTACTCTGCAGCATTTAACCTGCGACTTGTCTCTCAGATTCCACATAAAGCCATTTCTCCTTCAAAACAAAAAGAAAACCGACCATGTTATCCCTCCTGCAGAAAATAAGCCCATCTAACCCAATACCAGCTTCAGATCCACTGTACGGGGCCTGGTTCTATTTCACCTGGAAGGAGGAAATTCACTCCTCACCTGCCATTCCACCGCCACCACCATCATTCACCTCTAGGAACTGTCCTCCATCCATGACAGAGCTTACCTCATCAAAGGACTCTGCAAGTGTGAGGATATAACACCCATATACTCCTCAAACTTCTCTATCTCTACAAGCATGCTTCACCTTTAAAGCCAGCTGTATAATATATACAAAGCGGTCTCCTTGCACGCTCCTGCTTACCTAGCAGACAACCATGGCTTGTGGTGACCTCATCACCAGAAGTCAATACCTGGCCAAACTATAGCAGCAGAAATGCAAACAAATAACCAGAAAACGAGCATTCTTCTACTTTTCAAAGACCGCCTTCAAATCCACTAATAATCACCTGCCAATAGCATGCAGCCCAGTATTCCTCCTCACAAGCACCCTTTAAAGCTAATCCCCTGTTCCACCACTCACTCCCCTTCTCAGCACTGATTGTTTATTTATTATGCGCTTATACACAAGTGTTTCAAAGCGCAACCATACATGGGAGGGGAAGACATAAGGAAGACGAGACAAATGATCTTACTAGGCGTGGTACATTCAGATCATGCAGGTGCACAAAACAGGAAGTGCGTGGGGGGCAATATTGATTGATATTTTATTTGTATCACACTCATGCACGTGTTTCAGAGCGCAACGAGGCCAGGGACGGGAACAAGGGAGAACAAAAACAACGGTTTTACTAGGCCCAGTGACATTGAGAACACGCAAGTGCAGGAGAGAGGGAGGAGTGGGAAGTGTGAGGGGGGAAGCGGAAAGTGCTGTACATAGGAATGAAGAACAACTAAAAAGATAGTGCAGCCAGCAGATGGCAAGTGCTAAGGCACAGATAGGGGGGGTGTCTGATAAGTGCAGGGAAAGGGGGCGGGGGCTGTAGGGTTACCGATACAGACCCAAAGTGCAAAGGTTGCCAGGAAGTGCATGGCAGGGTGGGTAGTACCTGGGCCCGAAATTGGAGGTTAACCAGGTGCACGATGCCTAAGCAGAACAGATCAACAGTGGAGGGGGAGGAGGAGAGAAGGCAGAAGCAAAGAGGAAGGTCTTGAATTGCTTCCGGAACCAGAGCTGGTTCTCCTCAAGTTTCAGAGTGGCAGGGATGCTGTTCCAGAGGGGCGCCCCGGCAAAAGACAGATCTACCCCCAGCACGTTTTTTTGAGAAACGACTGACCCTGGGGGAGTTGGAGGGAATAGGGGCCAAGTGTGCCAAGTCCCGTCAGAGCATGGGTTAAGTGCAGAGAGATACCACTCTCATGGGTTGTAACCAAAGTGCAATAGTGCTGCAGCAGCAGGTGCAAGGCCTGGAGGTAAGTGCAGGAGACTGTCGAGGAAAGCTTGGGACCTGTGAGGCTCTGAAGGTACACCAGGCAGTCAGTCAGCGAAACTGAGCAGAAGTAGAGGGGAGAGAGCAAGAGAGCAGAAAGAGGTGGTTAGCAGGGGAGAGGAAGAGAGGAGGAGGAGGCGAAGACAAAAGTCCTGAGGAGTTTCCGGAACTTGAGATCTGACTCAAGACGGAGAGAGGCAGGGAGACTGTTCCAGAGGGAGGTGCCTGCAGTGGATAAATATCCCCCCCTACCCCCCCAAGTCTCTGCTTGGAGAAGCGGCACACCCGCAAAGAGTTGGAGGAAGATGAGCGGAGGGCTCGGGAAGGAGAGTATTTAGGAAGAGAGCGTTGCACATATTACGGGCCCATGTCCCAGAAAGCCTTATGGACAATGCAAAGGGCCTTTAACTTAATCCATACCGCCACGGGGTGCCAGTGAAGGGATTTCAGTGCCAGAGAGATGCTGTCCCTGGGCTTGAAGCCAATGATAAGTCCAGCGGTTCCGTTCTGGATGAGTTGACGAGGATGGAGGGTAGAAGAGGGAAGGTTGAGAAAGAGGCTGTTGCATTAGTCCAACCTACAGAGGACCATGGCTCTGGACTCTGGAGACGGTAAGCCTTTAGGGGAAAGTGAGAAAAGGTAGAATGGTGCAGCTGGTGGTTGGACTTTTTAGAGATGTCCGCGATGTGGGACGAAGAGGAGAGAGTGGAGTCGAAGATGACCCCCAGATTTTTTACTTCGTTGGTAGGTGGAGGCGCAGGGCCAAGGGAGGCCGGCCAGCGAGAAAGAGGGAAGATGGGAGCAGCGGTCTCGATGAGGACAGGTCTCGATGAGGACAATCTCGGTCTTACGGGCATTGAAGCGAAGGTCGTTAGCCGCACACCATGACTTGATTGCAGACAGACAGATATGAATGAGGAAGAGGCCAAGGGTAGCCTGAAGGAGAGCTGTGTGTCATCCGCATAAACACTGAAAGCTGGAGGGGAAGGTGGCTATCCTACGGACCAGGGGGCCATGTAGTTATTGAAAAACCAGGGGGATAGGATAGATCCCTGGGGGACACTGCAAATAGAGAGAGTGATAGGGGAGAGAAAGGACCCCAATGCCACCTGGGATGGGTGGTCAAAGAGAAAGGAGGTTAGCCACTACAGGGCCTGATCAGTAATGCCTAGGATATCACAGAGACGTGCAATCAGGGTGTGGTGGTTTACCGTATCGAAGGCAAAGGAGAGGTTGAGTATAATGAGGACAGAGGGAGAGTTAGAATCAAGATTTGAGAGCAGATCTTCACAGGTGTTCAGAAAGGCAGTTTCCGTGCCTCTGAATGCTCTAAAGCCAGACTGGTGGTCATGGAAGCAACCAATAGATTCAGTGTGGAGGGTAAGCTAAGAAATAACCAATTTCTCCAGGAGTTTTCCCAGGAAAGGAGTGATAGTGATCAAGCGATAGTTTGCCGGAATGAAAGGGTCAACAGAAGGTTTTTTGAGAGGGTGTACAAGGGAGTGCTTAAGAGAAGTGGGGAAAACTCCAGTGGCGAAGGAGAGGTTGCAGAGGTCGGCCAAGGCTGGGGCAAGAGTCCATGTTGTCCTTGATGGTTTTGGAGGGGCAGGGGTCCACCTGTTTGGAGGAGGCTTTCATATACCGGACTTGTCTAGTGACCTCCTTAGGTGATGGGGGAGAGAGCAGAGAGAAGGGGAGGGGCGGGGGTGGCCAAGGGAGGTACAAGAGATGTTGGTTCATGAGGTGGTGAGGAAGAGAGAGAGGATAGGATATTCTGTGTTTTTCAGGTGAAGTGTGCAGCCAGGGCAGAGCAAATGGCCTGGATGGGTACAGTGCTGGAGGAGGCTGCATGAGGATTGCCTAGTTCCTTGCAGACTTTGAAAAGTTTGGCCGTGTTATTGGAGGCCACGGAGATGCTGGCTTGAATAAAGGACTCTCTTTTTGGAGTGGATGCAGAGTGTATCCTGCCTTTGAAGGAGGCAGCAGGCCAGTTTGTCAGAGGGTGTGCCCTAGGAATTCCATTTCCGTTCCATTACCATTCCCGTTCGGCTGCCCTGCACTTGCTTTTAAGGGCAACCAGTTTCGGAGTCGTACCAAGAGTTGTACTTTTTGGTAGGCTTCAGTCGTACCCTCATGACAGGGGCATGTTGCCTATTCCCTACTGAAATGTTACTATTCCCACTGTATGGCAGTAATAAATACTGTGGTGTAAGGACTCTTCCCTCCCCCCCCATTGCTGCCTGAAGCAAAGTCCTTGCTCAATAAATAGCCATAATAAAATAAAATAGTTGTAAAGTTTGACTGCTAGAATGCAAATTAAATGTTAAATGCTGCAGAAACCTCCACCATAACTAAAATAAAGCCTGCAACAAACCTATCAATTTAAAGAGCAAACTTGCTGAGTTGAACACAAATATGCTGAAGAAGAAAGCCATTATTTAATGAAAAAAGTCAAAGCCTAAAAGGAATATTGTCATGCCTAGTTGGGGCTGTACTTTCTCTCCTCTTTCTCCTTAGACGTACCGCAAGATATGACTGACACTACGGATTCAGGTGGCAATGATTATGAATGGCAAGCCAGTCACGGCTTAATTCCACTGTCCATCAAATGTGTGGATGTACAAACCAGCGAGGGTGCTTGGTTCGCTCCTTTTTTAATTGTTTCTATAAATAACGTCTTGACATTGCTCACTTGTATACATAATTATGACTAGAAACATACATTTTAAGAATGTAATTCTCCTCTGCTTTCAGACCATTGTTGCAATAAACAAAGACCCGGAGGCTCCAATTTTCCAGGTGGCTGACTATGGACTAGTGGCAGATTTATTTAAGGTAGGTCTTTCAGTAAACCCAGCTAGAGTTCCTTCTTAAATGTGTGAAAAGAAAAACGTCTCTTCAAAATATGTCAGTGGCAGTAAAAAAAAAAGCAATAACAAAGACTATACATTCAGGCTTCACTCACCATTCTTTTAATGGAACAGTCTCTATCGCTGGCCTCCAGGTAATGCTCTGCAACAACACACCCGCAAGACTCTTGAGTAGGAGTTTCCATTGTCTTACCTAGTTTGGCGAAGCATCAGACGAGATTCATGATAATGCACAAGGTTACCAAGAGTAGGTCACATATTTTTGCTTTAGCACACACTGAACCTTATCATTTTTTAATCAAATGAATTATTTTCTCCAATGTGCATGCTTTACGTGCAAGACTCTGTGAGAGCCACCTTGGGTACAGCCTAATCACCTTTGGGTGTTAAATGCAACTGTTAAAACAAATGTTCCAAACTGAGAGAATCCACCACACCTCCAAACCGTTAACTCGTGAAAGACCTTGTTGTGTCCCAAATCTTACACTGTTCGTCTTTTTATCTTTACTTCTAGCTTTCCTTTATTTGGACTATGGTATCCCACTTTTGCCTGGGATAGCGATTGCATCAGGCTTTTGGGGATTTAACCCCTTAACTGCCAGGCTATTATGCAAGTCTATGCAAAAGGAATGAGCATACACGTCCGTGGCACTATACTATAACTTGTTTAAGGAACCAGCAGTAGCAGTAAAAGCTCTGCAGTTCTGGCACGGCAGAGCTCATTGAGCTGTTGATGTAGAAACCAAACCTAAATCCTGAATTTTGGAAGTAAGTGGCATTTTCTTTGCCTCCACACCAGGACGAACCACTGTATTTGTTCAACAAGGTTTTTGAGTTTTTTTATTCAAAGCAACTGTGTTGCCCATTTCTACTATTCCGCAGCCATGGTAGCACTTGAATCGATTTTGCCTTTTCTTGTCAAACCGAGAGGCCCAGCAACGTATTTTACTTATTCATGGAATAATCTAGAATCTTCCTGGTAGATAACATTTTCAAATATAATATTTTTTGTAACCAAAATTTCTTTTAAAAATGTAGTTTGATGATTGTTAATCTGCTTAGAATCACTTGCTGTGCATATAGTCCGATATCCAGTGGTCACTGCTGAGTATTGCATCTTGTCTTTCGAGAATCGAAAGAGGACGTCGACATGGGCGTGCCTGTAACACTATCCCTAACGTGAAGTGTAGTGTACCCAAAATCCCTTCCGTGTTGAGGTATAAGATTTTTTTTTTCCACCCAGCATACTGGTCGCCTTATGCGGCGCTCGTCCAGAGACATTGCTATTTGTTCCATCGACCTTTGGTTGAATATATTATATTATTATTCAAGATCACCCTGACCGTCCTTCCTATCGACGGCTGTTTCCGGATTTCCGCCGAAGCCTCCATGGACCTTCGACGGACGGTGATCCAGTCGGCGTTGCCAACCACGTGGCCGGGCCTTCCAGCCGGCCTACACAGTAGGGAGAGAGTGCCGCTGCCGCAACCGCCGATTGCAACGAGGGCATCAGTGACGAGCCGGCCTCCGACTCAGAGGTCGTTGACTTTTCAGCGGAGCACTCCCGCTCTACGTCGTCTGACCCCGGCCCCGCCAGGCACGGCTCAGGCACTGCTATGGGGACTGTACACCCTGGCGACAAAGACGAACACTCTCAACTCACTAAACACACAACCCCGGGCCAGTCTTCAACGAAGTCCAAGCGTACCACAGCACCATCGGGGACACCGGAAGTTTCGGCCGTGCCCCCCGACTGTCAGGATCGGCAGCCCACCCTGCAGCCGCAGATGCGCCTAGTGACCGGGCACTCTAAATTGAAGGGCGCTACCCCCAATAGTCCAATAACCATCGAGACGCATCGTAAGAAGGTGTCCGCCGACGACAAGGCCCCGCTTCAGCCAAAGACTGCACAACCGCAGGCCCAGGCTACGTGTCTCCGTACTGCGGAGGACGTTACCGAAAGCATTGCGAGAATTCTTTCGGTGGATGCGCAGAAGCGACAGTCAAAGGATTCTCCGACATCCACGGGAAGGCCCAAGGATTCATCGAAATCCAAAGATGTGCTGGCGGAGATACCAAGCCTAGGGAGAAGCACAGAGACACGTATCCTCTGTCTGTCCCCCGGGAAGAGTTTTCGGAAGGCGAAGAAGGTATTTCTTCGGCGTTGAAACAAAAATCTCGACTTTTGTTGTCAGAGGATCGTATACAAGAGCCCTTTCCACCTATAGACCCCCTCTAGGCCTTCTGTTTGGACTAGGGACAAATGTGAGAGTTGTAACCCTCTCAGAGCAAGCCACCCCAAAAGACCACAAGAAGACCTTTTGAGCCCTGTGGCTAATTTTCCAAGACTCTTTGATCCCTCTCAGGAGGAGGATGTGTACACTTACGACCTCACTGAGGAGGAGGTTCCTGCAGATACTCTGGATGATGATTCTTTCATTGACCCTGAGGATATGCATGACCCCATAGAAGGATGGGGGGAAAACCCGGATATGGGTGACCCTCGGCCGTCTCCAAATCCTTCACCACATCCTGATGCCCTGTGTTGAGAATCCCCTCAGACCACTCCCACTAGACAGCCCTCTCCAGTAGATGATCAAATGATATTTAACGCCATGTTGCGCAAAGCAGCAGAACATTTCAAGATCGCCACCGATGAAGCGATTCCTGAGGCTGACTTTGTAGAGGACATTCTTAAAGAGCAACCGCCGGCCAATCAGTCTATTCCTCTTCTAAACTCAATTAAAAAGCGTCTGGCTCCCTCGTTTTCAACACCTGCAGTTTTGCATCAACAAAAGCAGTTAATCCAAGGATAGAAAAGTTATTTCGGCCTTCCCCCTCTGATCCCCTTTACATCAGAGGTCACTCCACTCCAGATTCACTGGTGGGGACCACTCAAGGAAAAGGGCAGGGGTTCCCCTGTCAACCGGGGAGGCGCCCCCTGACAAGGAGTGCAAAATCTCTAAGCCCTAGGAAAGAGGGGCACAGCTGCAGCAGCTTTTTCTACACGCATCGCTAACAATACTACTTTGTTAGCCAGCTACGCAGACACTCAATGAGCCTTAATACAGGAAGGCCTGCAGGAGGTTTCTGAACCACTACGGACTCGTCCTCTGTCCACGGTAACCGAGGGCAGACAAGTAAACCAAAGTATCCTCAAACACTTTGGATTCCGCTGAGACAGCAGGTCGATCTTTGGCTTAGGGCACCCTCTTAAAGAGACATGCGTGACTAAGAAACTCTGGGTTCAACCCAGAAACTCAAGCGTCACTTATTAATAAGCCGTTGGAAGAATACAACCTATTTGGAAGAGCAGTCGACGAAGCTCTCGAGACTGCAAAGAAGGAGCATGACACCCTTAAAACGCTAGATCAAATCACACAAAAGCCCTCCACAAGGCGAGGAACTGGGTCCAGGTGCCTTTTTTTTGGTGGCCAACGTTTCCCTCAAAACCAGTACACCTCAGGGAAATAATTGGTCCTCTCCACAAGGAACCAGCAGATACACCACCGTGTATACCCAAAGAGGTCAGCGTCGTGGGAAAGGAAGGGGCCGGATCTCTACCCCCAGAGGCTCCCCGGTCTCCGGTTCAAAATTACCCGCAGATCTGGGTGCCCTACCAGGCCTCCCCAGTCGGGGGCTGGCTACCATCATTCCTTCAGGGGGGGATAACTACAGACCAGTGGGTACTGACCCCCTGTGGCCCACGGTTACTGTATGGAGTTCTGCCGGTCCCCAAAGTTCAGACCTCCACGCGCAATACTGACGCCAGACCATCTGCGTATCCTCCTTCAGGAAGTCGAGACACTACAAGAAAAGGGAGCCATAGAGACCGTACCTATTTCACAGGTAAACAAAGGTATTTATTAAGTGTACTTCCTTGTACCCAAAAAGGATCTCACCATGTGCCCTGTATTAGATATGCACCCAGCCAACAAATTTGTAAAGCCACAAAAGTTCTGCATGGTCACTCTGCAGGAAGTAATTCCCCTGCTCTCACAGTGGGATTACATGGCAACACTGGACATGAAAGATGCATACTTTCATATTTCAATGTTGCCAGCGCACAGAAAATATATCAGATTCACGATAGAAGACCAACACTATCAATTTAAAGTACTACCCTTCGACATAGCCTCCACACCAAGGGTATTTACAAAGGTACCAGCAGTGGCAGCACCACACCTGCGCAGGCAATCCATCCCGGTTTATCCTTACCTCGACGACTGGCTCATAACAGGTTACTCCTACGAAACCTGTCTGTCAAATACCCAAAGAACAATAGATCTTTTATTCAGTCTGGGATTCTCCATCAACGAGAAGAAATCCAGCCTAGACTCCAGTCATGTCAAGCAGTTCCTAGGGACTCTAATTCGAATAAAGGATGGCCTTGTCTTCCCCTCCAACGAGAGGGTCCAAAACATGCTGTTTCAATTCCCTCAATATGTAGCCGGTCGAGAGGTGACGCTACGCAAAGCTATGCGACTGTTGGGAATGATGACGTCATGTATTTATTTGGTTCCTCACACGCACTTGCGTCCAATGCAAGAGTGGCTCAACAGCCAGTGGTGTCAGGCCAGTGGACAATGAGACGATCTAGTCTTCAATGGTATGAGCAGTAGTTGCTTGCAAGATGTGGAGTTGCTCTGTAATCAGCTTTCTGATTTTCTTGAGTTTACTATGCAACACTGGTTCTACTTTAGTAATCGAATGTGAAGTCTGAAACCCTTCCTCTGATCTCTTTTAATGTAATGCAATACTCTGTGGCAATTCAGATTCTTCTCCCAGTTCTCTGCATCGTGCCTCTGTGCTTACCATCTGTTTCCTAGTCACAGAGGCATGCTCCCGCATTCCTCTCTTCACATCCTTCTATCTCCAGTTCCATTTGTTTTAACCTTTAGAGGTACCACAAACTTGGTCATGCGGGGACCAACACCAATTACACTCTCTTTATTGATGCCTCCCCCTTGCTTCAACAACTTGAGAGTTAAAGTGGGGATGAGGCAGGGACTGCGGTGAAGGCATGCAAGGGACTCTTTGTTTCAATGACATACCCAATCCTGCAAAGGCTTTGGGCTTCAAGCCCTGTGTGGATTGCGGCCTACAAATGTCAGTATCCGACCCCCTTTGGATATTTTAATACTGCTTGGGAGATATGTTTAAATACTTGTGGAGGATCACAACACCCAAGACTGGAGGTTGTGCCAAAACATGCACCCTAATACCCTTTGAGAGTGGGCAGCAAAACATTGGAAAAGAGTGAATACTAGCAATCTCCCTAGAGGTCACAGCACGCAAAGCATCTGCCAGAGAACAAACCCCCAGTCCGCAAGGAGAAGAAAAAGCTGTACCTTTTAGAGGTACCACTAAATGAGCAGTTCTTCCCTGCATCACTCTTTTTGAAGAAGGGTAGTCACTGATGCAAGGACTTCTTGGAGGCGGTTCAACAGCTACCGTTTGTGACCCACTTTTCCTCCCCGCAGGAATGAAAGACCTTTAGGTAGTAGATGCTCGTTATCTGCTGTCGAGGCCCAGGCTGCATCGCCAATGCATTTACGGACCACCGTGCCTTCAAAGGTCACCAGGAACCCCTCAAGGAGACCACAGCTGTGCGCCTACGGGCCCGGGTACGGATCCTGTGGGAGAAGACCCTTAACAGGACAGACAGGCTTTGCCTTCGGTTGATAAGGCCTCAGTGCCAGTACAGTCTTCCTTCAGCGTCATCTGTGGCACCGAGTCAACCCTCGAACATGCACCTCTCCCTATGAGACCTTTTATATTGAAATCGGTTGGATTTTTTTATTAGAAAGTGGACCCCATTCCCTTTGAAATGGAACCCCTGTACCATGGATAGAGGGACTCCACAGAGTTCTTCTATGGGTTGGGGAAGGATTTGTTGGCACTGGCCAAAGATCTCAAGTAAACCAGTGGCCCGAACACTGCCCTAAAACTGGACATACTGACCTCTAGGAAGCCTCAAGCATCTTCCCAAGGATTGATGGCGAAGGTGGTTGACACCTTAGGATTGTAAGCTCCATCCAGGCAAAAAGTTCAATATGAACTTTTGACATCCTGAATTAAGGGCCAGTGTTGCAGTGGGGGGCGCAGTGCTAGAGGCCTGGGAGTCACCTGCTTCAGTTCTGGCTGTAGACAGGGAGCCGGCACAAAAACATTGCCCAGCCTCCTAGGACCTGGCTTTTCTTCCCCCCTTCCTCCCTTGAGAATTTTATGGTTCAAGCTGCAACTGCCAACCAGCGGGACATCTACTTTCCCTGCCTCCGGACAGAGAAAGCAAGAGATTGGATGCATGGGGAAGAAGGTTTTCATCTCATGCAGCCTTGCCCTCAGAGTGATTAATGCCTACTGTGCCCTGACCAGATTTTCTGTTGGGCTTTGTTCTGCAGTGAGTGGTGCAGAGGGGCCTTTGAAAACATAGTCCGCGATTGCAGGGATGCTTCCCACCAAATTCTACAATCAGGACTGGAGATGGCTGACTGCGTGGGGCGTGCAATGGCAATTTAGCATGGTTGTTGGAAGACAATCCTGGATGGAGGGCTTCTGGATTTGCACAGGATGTGCAAGTAACGCTCCTGGGTGCGCCCTTTGATAGACATAACCTCTTGAGCAAAAGCTCACTAATGCTTGCAGAGGTTCCAATCTTCTAAGATGTCAGCCAAGTCGTTTGGTATAGCTTTGAAACAACCACCAGCACGATCCAGCAGAGGTTGTGAATTCTGACCCTCCACCTCCTAGTCCCCTCTCAGGTGAGGTCAAGCTGCACCAGGAAGGTAACAAGGTTGCAGTTTTCCTAGGTGTAAAGGCAGAGCTACTCAGAGGCGGTATTGCCTCCTCCAGTCGCCTCTGCCCCCACAAACGCAAAGCCACTGTTTAGGAACACTTCCTCCACAAGTCGCCTGCAGGAGAGAGAATTTCCCATTTCAGCTCAGAATGGTTCAACACCATGGCTGATGCGTTGGCCTTAGAGGTCATTCAACAAAGTTATTGTCTTTCTTTGATTGAACGCCTGCCAGACCGCTCCGCTCCACTTTCAATGGATTACATTTTCCCAAAGATTCCTAATCTTGATAGATAGCTATCCAGCATCTGCTGCTCGAACATTATTTTGTCAGGGAGCATAGTGCTGCTCGATATCAACTACTCCCTCTATACAGCCGCGCTATTCCTCGACAACGGATGTGACGTTGGGTGTCGTATGAAAGGATGCACTACGCCCCCTTATCACAGTTCCTGTTTTCGGCACGCTTTTCTGAACATGGTCGTATTCAATTTGAAAGATATGTCAGCGCCTAAAACGACAGGGTTTAAATGCTGCTAGAACTGCACTCTAAAATGTCCCTCACGGACCCAGACACAATCTGTGTGTTGTCTCTTGGTGTTGAGCATGATACAGAGCAATGTGGTTCTTGAATGGCGATGAACCCGAAGTCGTTGAAGGAACGCTCAGCAAAGCTGGCACTTGGAGGACCGCTGTCAAAATCCCTGGCAAAATTGCTTACAAGGTCCTCTGACCACAATGCCAAAGGGCCTTCTCCCGAGAAACATAGAGAGGGACGTTGCCACAAGAAGTCCAAAAAACGTTCCCCAAAAAAGTTGCCGCTTTGGCGAATAAAGATTTCGCCTCGGCGAGCATGGCTCTTAAAGCTGTAAATGCCTCTTGTACTTTTGTTAAATTTTCCCATATCCTCTGGAGCACCGTTTCAGAAGAATCTGATCACCTTCCAAAGGAGAGGTCTAGAATGGCATCTTGGATATGGTGGCTGGTCGCAAATACATGGCTTGACTCCAAGCAGGGTTGGACACGGCAGACTGTATGGGTCGTGCTGTGGGCAATTCAACAGGTCTGCTTATTTGAGGGGCACAGGGTTTCCCTCGAAAGTTCAATCGAAGTTGCTGGACGTTGCCTTCGGTGGTGACCATCTTTTTGCCCCCAAAGCTGACGAGTCCCTAGAAGAATTCATGGATTCAAAGCGGACTATAAAATCTTTGGGATTGGCAGTGCAGCAGCAACCTCTATGGCAGAATTTTGCTTTTGGTCCATAGGACGGGGTTACAGCAGGTACTCCACTTTTCACAGAAGGCCGTAATTGCCCCATGCCAAGTGAGCGCAACGCAAGTTCCCACGTCCAGGTAGAGGAGATTCGATACACATGACTACTGCTACTACAGTGTCAACAGCGCCTCCACAACCTCTTTGAGGTCTCCCCCTATACTTTTCTGGTTAGAGGGAAAGTGTCTGGATTCTTCGGCAAATGGAAGGAAATCACGTCTGATGCCTGGGTCCCTCAGCTAATGGAGTGGGGATACTACCTTCCGTCTTTTAAGAGACCACCGGACAGACTACCTCCCTCCGGACAGCAGGCAGTTCCACCTGAGGAAGGAAGCTGAGGTTGGTACTCCTGATGCTTTCTGGTAAGAAAGGGAGTACTCGTTCTATCTTGGGGATTTGAACAAATTCCTGAGGAACGACAAATTCAGGATGGTGACATTGAGGGAAATTCTCCAAGCTCTGCAGTTCCAAGACTGTCTGGTGCTCACTGGACCATCAGGACACCTATTTTGAGTGCCTATCCATGGGAAACACAGGCGATTCCTAAGATTCGTCATAGAGGACGCGCACTACCAATTCAAAGTGTTCCCTTTTTGGCTTGACCAGCACACTCAAGGTCTTAACCAAGTTAATGGTAGTAGTGAAGGCCCACCTCAGAAGAGCGGCTGTTTTTGTGTTTTCATACTTGGCCGAGCCGAGCACAGTCGCCGGATCAGGTGTCGACCCATCTCAAGGACACCTGTTCACTACTGCACAAGTTAGGTTTTTCCCTGAACTTAAAGAAATCACAGACTTCACCAGTGCAAAAGATCCTGTTAATCGGAACTCGAGCAGTCTTCCGGCATCAGCTTTCCTACAGTTCAGGCATCCTGAATTTTCCTGGTGCTGCAGGTGAATTTTCAGGTGAGATCCCTTCAGTGGCTTCTCAGGAGCCAGTGGTTGCAGTACTTCGAGATGGCCGATGTGCTCCAGGTGTCGAGGTCTGCGGCAAACATCATGACCTGGTGCAGTAACAAGACACATTTTGGCAGGAGAACCTTTCCGGGCACCATGGCCGGAGGGGCCGTTCTTGGGAGCTCATTGCAACTCTCTCGAGATCAGCAGCTGTTGGTCTCAGAAGGAGAAAGGTTACCACATTAATCTGCTGCAGCTGCAAGCAGTCAGACTGCTGCTGACAGCTTTTGCGCCTTCTCTGCAGAGGAAACATGTCCTGGTGTTAATGGACAACACAGTGACCATGCACTACCTCAACTAGAAGGGAGGTGTGAGTTTGCTACTCCTGTGCAGGGACGCCCTGCAGCTATGGTTCTGGATTCTAGAGCACCAAATCTCTGTCTCTGCAGCTCATCTGGCATGGGTGGATAATGGGCTGGCGGATACTCTGAGCAGGCAGAGCTCAGTCTCCCACAAGTTTGACATTACGGAGATCTTCACCTGCTGGTACAACCCGACAGTGGATCTGTTTACGACAGTGGACAACACAAAGTGCAGGCTTTTCTGTTTGAGGGAATCTCCCCACAAGGGGGCATTGGAAGAGACGTTTTTGGGAAGTGGGTCTTCGACCTCCATTATGTGTTCCGCAGATACCAGTCATCCCTTGGGTTCTTGGGAGGTTGCAGAGATTCAGGGCTTTCCTGATCGCCCCGGACTGGGCGATTAGGACTTAGTACTTGGATCTCCTGGAACTGACCGCATGCCCACCTCTCCGGTTTCCTCTGACCTCTTGTTACAGTAGGGAGGCAATATGCTTCACTCGAACCCGGACACCCTCATGCTTGGCTCTTGACTGGGACTTCGACAAAGAGATACTGGAGGTGCTGTTGTCTGCACATAGACCATCCACTAGGTCTCTGTATGCGTGTAGATGGAGAATGTTTGTGACTTGGCAGGGCAAAGGGTGGGGCCCCATGTCCTGTCCCACCTCCTCTGTGATGGAGTTTTTGTTGGCCCTACCAAATAAGGCCTGCAAGTGGACACGGCGAAGGGGTGTCTGGTGGCTCTTTCCCCTTTTAAAAAGATACCAGAACAAGGTTCCTTCTTTACCATCGCAGTGGTGGCCCACTTCTTGAAGGTCCTGCTTAGTTCCTTTCCTCTTTCTCCTTTTGTGGTCCCTGATTGGGATCTGACCTTGGTTCCTACCTTTCTGATGGCAGCTCGGTTTGAGCCTTTGCATTCAACTCTCATCACATTGAAGACTGCTTTTTTGGTGGCAATTACGTCCACTAGAAGGGTCAATGAATTTCAGACACTCTAGTAAAGCCCACTTCCTTATCCTTAGCGCCTCAGGTTTTCACCAAAAGTGGTGTCAGAATTTCACCAGGGCCAGAATATAGACCTGCCAGCATTTTACCCTCCACACCATCCTTCAAAGGATGAGTACAGGCTCCACAGATTGGCTCCCAAGACGGTGCTGAGTTTGTACCTGGCTCTTCCAGGAAGAATGTTTGTTTGTAGCTTTTTTGCAATCCAGGTTGGGGCGAGCAGTTACTAAGCAAACCAACTCTCGCTGGATAGTGCTATGCATTTCTGAGTGCTACCAGACCTTAGGCTAGGAGGATCCAGCAGGGCTTAGGGCACATTCTACAAAAGGGGTCATGGCCTCCTTGGCTCTTCAGAGGAGAATGCTGGTTAGAAACATTTGTCTTGCAGCAACGTGGTCTTCTATGCACATGTTGTCAAGCATTACAGCTTTGACTTGGCCCGTGGGGCAGACGCGCGATTTGGCAGGGCAGTCTTAGAATTTTTTTATGCGACTTCCAACCCTCCTCCAGTATGGCTACAAGATGAGGAATCTGTGGGAGAATGCAATCCATTCAAGGAAAAATTACTTAATAGTAATGTTCTTTCTATGGATTCCTCTCCCACATATTCCTTATCGCCCTACCAGCCTACCCCACTATGATGATGTCCGTGGTCTTAATCGCATTCTTCAGTCACGTTTCTCCAGCACTGGATCTTTAATGTATTCACATGCTCAAGAATATTCCCTGTCGTCTGCCTGGGAATCTTCTGTAATATTAAAGCAGTTTAGCTTTCAAGCCTAAGAAACTGCTTGGCACTTGTATAGCCTATTGCTGTCACTTCGGGTCATATTGCCCCAACCAATGACATTAGCCCTCCCTATCTCCACCACTGAAGGCCTTTCTCAGATTTCTACCGCACATATGCGTGTTGGGAGTCCTCGTTGATTCGCTCCTGGGGTAAAAAAATATATATAATTTTGAGGTACCTATTCAACCTTTTTCTTCACCATCCATCACTTTTGTGACTGCCGGTAGCGGGGGATCTGTTGCCGGTGAAGATCAAGACCATCAGAGTATCTTCTCACTGCAAGGGGTCTTCTTCTCCAGTTTGAGGCCTTCTCCACACGGCCATGGCGGACGCAAGTAAGAAGAGCCTTTTAAGGCCCTGCTCCATGTGCCGCCTCAAGAGACTTTTTGTGGACGATCAACATGAAAAATGCATATAAAGCCTGCCCCCAGACCCTGATGTGGACTTCTGCTTCGTTTGCCGGTCCTTCTCATCTAAAACTCTCAGGGATCGTCATCGCAGGGTTCCATGTGTTAATAAGCCGAAAAAATATCGCCATGTAAAAATATTGCCATATTTTTGCAGCGATTTTAAGGCATGTAACCTGCGGGGGACACCCCCGCAATCCCTGCATTATTTTTAAACGAGCGCGGGGACACCGCCGCAACCCCTGCTCCCAAAAACCCCAAAAATGATCCCCCCCAAAAATATTGCTGTATATATGGTTGTCTGGAACGGCCATAGGCATTATAATATGTAGTGATACCTATTGCAGGTTAGTGGCGTGTCTGGAGGGAATGGTGCTAGGGCCTCAGACTCGTCCTCAGTCCAAAGTCAGGCCTCTGCCAGGGTTAACAGGCCCATACAAAGGACTCCTTCTACAAAGAGGTTGAGGTCACATGAGGACACTTCCCTGGAGAGGAAAACGAAAAGGGGACATATGTCACTTATTACAATTACTCCATTGACATTGACAGCTTCCCGATCTCAGTCTGCATCTGCATCGACGGCCCCTTTCACAGCCGCGTGATCTAAGACCACGGCTATTAAACACTCATCCCACTCTTCAGAGAAGAGACATCCATCAACATCCACTACGACCCTGTCGACAAGCCACGTTTAGTCGACGGGCCTCAGGCGTAAACCATCAACAACATACGTAACAAGAAAATCTCCTTCAGAGGCTTGGTATTTATTTCCCCATGAGGTGCTCAATGTCCTAGTCTATTCCGCAGTCTCTCAACATGTTGTGTCTGCATTACTCATCATTACTTTTGACCTCAAAAGGCACACCTCACGATTTGGGTGTTTATACCCTTTTATTTCACATAAGTTTGTTTACTTTTTTTTTGACAGTGTGCAACCACATTTCCACTGCATCTGCTGTATTATTACAATGAATACTAAAAATAATACAAAAAAGTGCAATATACCTGTGTAGACTGATTCATATTGTAATTTCTTGTACAACCAATCCAATGTGCAAATACGCAATACAGTACAGATACGATTATGCACATATATACCTACACCTTACTTAATTCGTGAAAATAGGCAACCACGTAGCAGCAATGATACCATTTCTTGTGCAAACTATGAATTGCATACTTTCCAAACAATACCAATAATATTTTCTGATACACATATGTAGTATTTGTATTGATTGGCAACAGTGTTGTAAGCAAGAGGAACACTATCTCACTTTAAGCAATGCTCTGGTCAAACGTTTTGGGTACATTTAGAGAATGTTCCACTGCTTGGATAGTTCCAAGCTACCCTATCTCCCCAAGACCATTTTGCGGGGTACAGTTTTGCTCTTATTACGCGAGTCTGTTCCATAATGTGGTCGGTGCCCAAGGTCTACGTCACAAGTCAGTGGGATGAATCGGTGCAAGTGGTAAGTGCCGGGCTAGTAGGAGAAGGCTCCTGGCAAGGGATGTTTCGGCGATCTGCTACTTAGTTCGCCTTCTTTGGGACTAGGAGAACCCTGTGTCAGAAAACATTGGCATTGGATAATTAGCTATCCATTAATGTATAGCATTTGAAAGACTGCTATAGGGGAAACGTGATGATTGTAACTGTTACTAACCTTTATGCAGAAGCCCTTGGGAGGGGTGCGCCCAGGGGACAGTATTTGTAATATCAATGTCATCGGGCACTAATTCTTCTTTCACTGTAGAAACAAAAATGAAATATATCCTTGTTGAGGGTTAACGTAACCCATTAGATAGTAATCGTATATAAATTCTTGTTGAGAGATGCAGCATACTTTGCGACATGGCTTCTCATTTGTGTGCTGTATTTTGGAATGACCCCATAAGTCCTTTCCTACGAGGGCCAGGAACAGATAATTAGGGCTAGTTGGGCACTCCTTGCACTCCAAATAGTGAGTTTATTTAAATAGTTGTCAATGATTTCTCACATTAGTAAAAAAAATGTCGGGAGTAGCACCTTACGGTGCTGTTCTTCTGATAAATGTCCATGTAGAGAAGACTGCATGACCTGCTTCCCTGCGAGGGAAAGTAAAAGTATCTCAAGTACAATGATGTTAAACCCACAGGTATGTCTGTCTGCCATGTGGCCACTAAACCAAGGTGGGCTTGTAAATACCTTGAGGAAAGGCAAGTTTGGCAGCAATAACAGGATTTTCTATTTGTTCAAATCGGGCGAGCTCTCCTCTCTCCACTGGACTAAGAAGAGTCAAGTGACGAGTTGTGTGTTGGCGCCAATGCGGGCCAGAGTGTGGCAAAAGGCTAGACAGATACTTCTATCTTATTGGGATATACAAAAACATGCTCCATGTTGCTTTATGTGGGTATTATTGTAATAGGCAATGTTGTCACATCTCTAAATGCCAAATCTGTGTAAATCGTCGTCGACACTAGTACTTCGTCCACGACAGTCCCGTCGACTACTCCTCTGTCAGCAGTCCTTCGAACAAAATGTACCTCCTCGTCCGCGACTGCCATCCACAATCACTTTGTCAACGACTTTGTCGACTACTACCACAATCGCCAGGATTGCTCTGCCTCCGAGACCGGCGTCGGCACCATTGGCGTAATGGCACCGTTGTCGACTCCACAAGCTCCAGTGCTCACTTATTTTCCTAGTAGCACGAGTGTGGACACCGAGATGCCTCCAGTACTCCCCTACAAAGGCTAAGCCACTCTTCACCCTGGTGCCTGCGGGATCAGCTGGGGCAGAACCACCGGTCCAATTGATGCAAGAGGGTGTTTTCCCAGGCAATGAAGAGCCTCTGCAGGCATTATTCTCTGAACATGAGGAAATGCAAGAAGAGTCGGACCCAATTTTGCCAGCGAGTCAGCGGCTGTGCCTAATGTTCCTGTGGGAACTCCATCAGCACCCAGGGATCTCATTAGCCATTCTGTCTACTTTACAAAGTTTGGTCACTGAATTGCAGCTGCAGCTACTGCCTCCTGCCTCTGAAGGAGTCCCCAATAGGAGTGCTACGACCCTTGCCCTCAAGTGACGATGTGGCTCTGTTACCCCATCCTCTGAGACCAACTCATCAGTTGTCTTCTGTCTCTAGGGCTTACCCTCACAGACACACCCTCACAGATACTGGTCCGGACACAGACACATTTCCAGACACGCAAACTACTGATGAGTATGATGATATGGTACGAGCAGATGGGGGGGGGCCTCCAGACCTACCTTCAAGAGATTTTCCTCCACATGCAATCAGGTCCTTTCATGCACTGATATCGTGTGCAGTTAAGATTTTCGACATAGTTAGACAGGAACAGCCGAACAAGAGTTCCCTTTTCAAAGGCGGAAAGCCTCCAGGAAATCAGTGGTCCCCATCCCTATGCTTGACGACATCTGGGAAGATGGACTGCTGGTTAAGATAAATCCTTTCTCGGCTCCTCCAAAGAAGGATTGCGTGGAAAAGAAATATAACGTTACAGAGTCCGCTCCGAAGTATCTTCGCACTCAACCAGGTCCTGACTCGTGGTGTCTGCTGCTGCATGGAAAAGGTCAGCCAACCCGTCCTCCCCTTGCTTGGTGGCCCTTGTCAAGGAATGCAAGCAACTGGACGCTTTTAGAAAGCGTGTAATCAGCATAGCCACTACCACTGTTAAGGCAGCCAATTCCCTGGCTATTCTCTACCATATATGGCAGGGAATTGTGGTATAAGATGGGTCCCATCTTGGAATTTCTGCCTGATAAGAGGGAAGAAGCTCTAGCATTGCTACACAAGCTGCTTCGGATCATGCCATCACTGTGGTGCTGAACATAGCGGGCACAGATTTTGCCAGATGGCCATTGGAGCAGTGCTCTGGAGCCATGGGTGGTTGAAGCCACAAACATTTGCCCTGATATGCAGCCTAAAGTAATAGACATGCCTTTTGATTGAGTTGGTCTCTTCGTGAAGGAGGTCAACAAGACCCTTGTAGCCATGAAAACAGACACGGACACTGCTGGATCCTTGGGTACCCTGCAGAAGAGAAGGCAGTCTTTCCGGTCTGGTAAGATCAGATTCTCAATGACCTATCATCAGCCGTCTCGCACCAGCTCACAGGAGGGGTACAAAGGGAGGTTGTGGGTGTAGAGGGGCACGCAACGGCGTTGTATTGCTTCACCTGCACACAAACTTCAAAAAAAGTCTGACCAGTGCCAGGTCCGTGCCCCCCACTTTAGCACCCCAGTGGGAGGCCGGTTATCACAGTTTTTCAAAGATTGGTACGACATCACCAGCAAACACTGGGTGCTGAACATCATTCAGCACGGTCACGTGTTGGAATTTCAGGACAAATGCCCCTCCATTCCTCCAGTACAACAGGAACAACTGCCCCATCTCTTACAGGAGTTCCAGAACCTGCTAAAACAGAGGCCATAGAAGCCCTTCCATCGGACCTCTGGGGCTCAGGAGTGTACTCCAAATACTTCCTGGTGAGAATAAAGTCTGGTGGGTGGATCTCAGGCAACTTAATGAGTTGTTAAAAGTCGCAAAAGTTTTGCAAAGTCACGCTTCAACATGTGCTATGGGGATTTTCTTAACCCTGGATTTGGAGGATGCATACTTCCACATACCCATCCATCGGAAACGCAGGCGTTTCCTTCTCTTTGTGGTGCAGGGGAAGCACTACCAGTTCAAGGCTCTGCCGTTCAGGCTAAAGTCAGCATCAAGGGTCTTCAAGTGTCTATCACCGGTAGCTGCCCTTCTGTGCCACGCAGGCATCTACTTTTACTCTTACCTGGACGACTGGCTGATCTGCGCCCAATCTCACCCGCTTGCCCTGCAACACACGAAGAGACTATGCGATGCCTGATTTCTCTGGGATTCTCCATGAACTTTCCAAAGTCATGCATGTCACCATCTCGGAACGGGGCTCACAACTAGATACACTGCATTGTTTGGCTACTCCTTCGTAGGCGAGAGTCAAGGCCATGCTTCAAGATTCAGCAGCTGGCCACTTCCCAACTGACAACAGTTTGTTCAATCAAATCGATGATGGGGATGATGTCATCCTGCATCCCTCTGGTTCCTCACGTAGGCTGCATACAAGACCTCTCCTGGAGCTTCTAGATGCCAGGTGTAACCAGGTGTCCGGCTACTGGAACAACAAGATCACACTCTGCACTGGTGGAGTCATCAGCAGCACCTCAGAACACTCCTTTTTGCCCACTGGCGCATCAAGCCATGGTGACGACCGATGCCTCCCTGGAAGCTTGGGGGCCACACACAGCAATTTCCACACCTGAGGCCTCTGGCAACTGGAAGACAAAAGGCTACAAATCAATGTGTTGAAGCTTCGAACAGAGTTGTGGGCCTTCAGGTCCCACAAGCCCCAGCTCCAAGGAAAGGTAGTTTGCATCTTCACAGCCAATACGACCACCATGTACTGCATCAGAAAGCACGGAGGGACATGTTCCCCAATTCTATCCAAGGAAGTGCAAACACTGCGGCACTGAGCAATATCCCACAAGATCTTCCTCATTCCGTTTCACCAGGCCAGGTTCCACAACGTCATTGCAGATTCCCTCAGCCACGAACTGTGATCCTACCATGAATGGGAACTCCATCAAGACCACGTTCTTTGTTGTTTTGGAAATGGGGTCATCCTGTGATCGACTTGTTCGCCATGACGGCCAGCTTCAAATGCCCCCAGTTTGCCAGCGGGTAACCTCCAATGACAAGTCTGAGGAATGCTTTTGGTCATACCCTGGGAGGGTCTGTTGCTCGGGCCTCGTCAGATTTGGTACTCCAGCCTTCATCTGTCAATAGTACCTTATGTCAAACTTCCTCCACTTCCGGACCCTGCTCTGCAGAGGAGGTTCCATTTCCACCACGACCCAGCGTCCCTCAAGTTGCAGCCCTAGAATTTGCACAGTTTGCATTGCCGTTGGAATGCCGTAACATTCTAGCGAAGACGAGAGCTTCGTCCACCCTTTCCTTCTACAAGCACAAGTGGAAACGTTTTACCTTATGGTGTCCGTCACAGCTGCTCGACCCAATTCTGATCAAGGCTAATCAGATCCTGCCATATCTTCTATCGTTGACTATCATAGAGCCAGGCCTACTTCAGTCAACGATAGAAGCAGTTTACCTTTAATGCCTAAAGAAAACTGCTTGTCGCTTTTATAGCCTATTGCTGTCGCTTTGGGTCATACTGCTCCATCCAATGACATCTTCCTCCTTACCACATGTTCTCGTGTCGGGAGTCCTTTGAAGATCTTGTTGAATTTTGCCTATTTTGATTAAAATGTTTTCCATCAGTCAATGTGTGACTTGTGGCAATGGGGATCCGTTGCTGGTAGTGATCCTGTGAATCATCAGATCTCCGAATCTTGTTTAGCTGTTGACTTGCTCATTCTACACATGGGATCACAGACACATCGAAGAGGAGCTTGTTCGAATTGCAGACTGAAGAAAATCTTTGTGGAAGATCACCTTGAAAAGTGCATCAACTCCCTTCATCCAGACCACAATGTGGATCACTGTTGTACATGCCAGTCTTTCTCCTACAAGACGTGAAGGGACCATCCTAGAGGGTTGGTGGCATGGATCGACGAGGTTAAGGTCTCAGACTCGGCGTCTGTGTGCAATCATGCCTCTGCCAGGGCAAGCTGACCGAAAGAGCGTACTCCCTGTTAAAAGAGGTTGAGGTCCTTTCTGGACACTTCCAATGGGAAGATACTGATAAAGCGAAAGTCGTCCCACGTGCCGACTTCTCCGTTGACCAGCGCTGCAGCTGAAGTGTCTGTTAACCGGGTAGTCTATGAGAACTAAGACGATCCCTTCCTCTGAGGGCCAGCGATTGTCAACCTCATCACCGTCAACTGGTCAGGCACTGTCGACCGGCAAGACTCCGTCGATGAAACATTGTCTTGTACAGTTCTGCCAGACCAGGGGTGGGGGGGGAATTAGATGCTGCTGGAAAGTGCATCACAGCAACTGCGGCATCCACGATCAAGGCCGCCATCGCCTTAGCCATACTCTCTCATTACGATATAGAGCTTTGGTACAAGCTGGGCCCCCTACTTGAATTCCTCCCGGATGACAAGAAAGCAGAGGCTCTACTCATCTTCCACGGGGGTGAGGTGGCTTCCGACCATGCTTTCACCTTCGCCCTAGACGTTGTGAACTCTGGATTCAGGCAAATGGGCAATGGAGTAGCTTTTCACCACTAAGGCTGTCTCATGGCTACTAGCTTCCTCACAGATGTGCAGCCTAGGGTCGTGGACATGCCATTTGATGGGGAAAACCACTTCGGCAAGGCATTGGACGAGTCTCTCCTGGCTATCAAAACCGACACTGAGACAGCTAGTTCATTGGGCACACTTCAGATGAGGAAGCAGTCCTTTTGCGCCACTAAGGGAAAGGTTTCCAGAACCTCTGAGGTGCTCAGTCCAGCCTACTGTCAGCCCTCTCGATCCACCACGCAGGTGGTGTATAGCAGATGTTCGCAAGTTTACAGGGGAGGTGCCCAACGTCGTCACGCCCCGCAGCCAGGACGCCAACGGCCAAAGAAGTCTGACCCGGACCTGTGTCCCCACTTTCGCACCCGAGTGGGCCAGCTGTCTCAATTTGTCCTCCAGTGGTCCAACATCTCTGTGGACAAATGGGTGCTCAGTTTCATCCAACATGGCCACACCTTGGAGTTTCAAAGCAAATGCCCTTGCATCCCTCCCATCTGGTGGCAGGAGCAGCATGGGGCCCAACTCCTCAAGGAAGGCCAAGCCATGTTGCGGGAAGTGGCAATAGAGCTTGTCCCTCTATGACTCCGTAGTATACTCTAGATACTTTCTGGTTCAGAAAAAGTCCAGAGGGTGGAGACGTCTCACCAAGTTCCTGAAATCCCAGAAGTTAAGGATGATCACATTGCAGCACGTACTCTAGTAGCTGGAAAGAGGAGATTTCCTGGCATCACTTGCTTTGGAGGACATGTATTTTCACATCTCCATTCATCCAAAACACTGAAGGTTCCTCTGGTTCATTGTCCAAGGAAGACCCTATCAATTCAAGGCACTGCCTTTCGGCCTGAAATCGGCCCCAAGGGTCTTCTCCAGTGCTTGGCTACAGTGGCAACATTTCTTTGTTGCCGGTGTGTCTATGTCTATCCATACCTGGACGACTGGCTAATCCGGTCCCGCCCTCACAACCTTGCGGTACTAATACAGTGGAAACTATCCAGACCCTAACCTCTCTGGAATTCTCTATGTTATCCCAATTCCTGCATAGTACTGTCGTAGAATGCACTATTTCTGGGTTCATGCATCAACACTGTCTCGTGTCTGGCAACACCACCATGAGACAGGATAAAGGCCATCCTGGGGAAGGTTCAGCAGCTGTCGGTGGCCAAGACTGCAACAACCCGGTCCATCAAGTTCCTCTTGGGGATGATGTCCTCTTGTATTCTTCTGATCCCTCAATGCAGGCTACAAATGAGACCGCTTCTGGAATTCCTGAACACCAGATGGTAACGGGTCACAGGCTCATGGACTGACAAGATCGCCCTTAATCAGGCATTCCATCAGGCCCTGCACTGGTGGTCCATTCGCCCCCCTCTCTTGCGGGTGCTCCCTTTCAGGTCCCTGCATGTCAGGAGACAGTCACAATGACACCTCTCTGGAAGTTTGGGGCACCCACACGGGCCAATCGTACAGCAGAGGCCTCTGGCTCCCAGAGGAAAAGGAGTTGCACGTCAGCGTCCTGGAACTAGGGGCTGGCTTTTGTGCTCTGGTCATTTTAGCCTCCGCTCCAGGGGAAGGTGGTACGAGTGTTCATGGATAAAACCACCACCAAGTTTTACATCAGGAAACGGGGCTAGGACGCTCTCCGCCATTCATTCTCTGGAGGCGCAGAATCTGTGGCACTGGACCATAGCTCAACTGATGTTTCTCGTCCCATTTCAAACACCATAGCGGGCTCTCAGCAGGGAGCTGCGGTCCTGCCACAAGTGCGGTCAACCTCAAATCGACCTCTTTGCGACATGCGCCCAACACCAAGTGTCAGAGGTTTTCCAGCAGGTATCCTCGGGCCAGGAGTCTAGGGGACACCTTCTCGTTCCCTTGGGAGGGCCTCTTCCTGTACGCATTCCTGCTGATTCCTCTGTTGCTATGAGTGATCACCACACTCAAACAATGTCACTGCAAGAGGATCCTCCTTGCTGCGGGGTGACCCGGGCAGATCTGGTACTTAGCCCTTCTCCATCTGTCAGTGGTTCCAGCCATCAAACTGCCTCCTTTTCTAGACCTGCTCTCCAGGGAAGGAAGGTCAATCCTGCACCACTACCCAGTGTCTCTGGTCTCTGAGCCTGGCGGTCTGGCTCCTGCAGCCCTAGAATTTGGACACTACTCGCTGCCTTCTGAATGCAAGAACAGTCTAGCCAATGGCAGGGCTCCATCTACACTTGCCTGTTACAAACTCAAGTGGAAGAGCTTTACGGTGTGGTGCCAGTCACAGAAGCATTCTCCTCTGCGCATAACGGTGCTGCAGCTTATTCCTTACTTGATCTTGCTGGCCAAGTCTGGTCTTGCCAATGCATCTATCAAGATACACTTGACCGCCATATCCCAGTACACGAGTACTCCGGGAAAGCTCTCCATGTGGTCGCACAGGCTTGGTAAGGAGTTCCTCAAGGGCTTTTTCAGAACGTTCTCTCCGCTGAAGGCTCCTGCCCCTGCGTGGGAGCTGAATGTGGTTCTGTCAAAACTGATGGCTGGCCTGGTTTGAACCTATGCATTTGGCTTCTTCAAGTTTCTTTCTTGGAAGGCCGCCTTCCTGGTGGATATCACCTCTGCCAGGTGGTTAGGGGAAATACAGGCTCTCATATGTAAGCCTCCATATTTGTCGTTCCACTCAGCTAAAGTGGTTCTACGAACTCGCCCTTCCTTTATGCCAAAGGTCGTGTCGGACTTTCATTTAAACAAGCGTTTGCTTCTGTCAGTGTTTTTTGCAAACCCTTCTTCACCTGCTGAAAGATCTTTGCATTCATTGGACGTTGCACGTGCCTTGAAGTTCTATGGTGCACACACAAACGACTTCCTTAACATTTCATCGATTTTGGACCTGTGGGGCATGCCCTGTCCAAGGCTTCCATCTCCAGGTGGCTCTCCAGTTGTATCATGCATTGCCATCAGCTGGCTAACAGACCGTTGCCAGGCCAGCCAAGAGCCCACTCCACCAGAGCCATCGCATCGACGACAACTTTCCTCTCTGGTCTTCACTTGCTGGCTATCTGCAGGGCGGATACCTGCATGTCTACCCACACCTTCACAAGATTCTACAGGGATTCCATGGAGGAGTCTTGTGTCGACAAGTGGTGCTTTGCAACCTGTTTGCACGATGTGAGTCAGTTTCAGGGGTAAGTGTATTGCTTCTGTTGAGGCCTGCCACCTCAGTCTACTGCTGTGTAATTGTATTCATGAGCATGTGATTCCATGTAAGACCCCATGCTTTAAAGGGAACAAGTTGCTTACCTTTAACTCTTGTTCTCCAGCATGGGTCTTGCATTAATTCACATTTGAATCCTCCCTCCTTCTCCCCCCCCTCCCACACATTACCTTGGCTCTTCTTGGTTCCTACTGCCACTTTACGTGCGCAGCCAAATCTGAAGATGGCCACCAGGGGTGAAGCTAAGGAGGACGGATGTCATTGGATGGGGCAGTGTGCCCCAAAGTGGCAGCAATAGGCTTTACAAGCGACGTGCAGTTTTTTTGCTTAAAGCTAAACTTCTTTATGTTACTGAGGATTCCCAGCCAGACGGAGGGGAATATTCATGAGCATGTGAATCCATGTATGACCCATGCTGGAAAAGAAGAGTTTTACAGGTAAGTAACTTCGTCCTTCTTTCGGCTGAACCCAGTGCAGGCTCTCCGCTACTACGTCTCTCGGACGAGGGACGTCAGGAAGGATGACTGGATTTTAGTGTGTTATGCTCTTGCCCGTCCTGGCATTGTTCTGACCAAATAGTGTCAAGGTGGATCATCCTTTACATCTCTGAATGCTACCATCAGGCTAGGAAGGGTGTCCCTGAAGGCAACAGGGAGATTTTACCATTGGTTTGGCTGCCACCTCTGCCCTAAAGCGGGGGGTGGGGGGGAGTCCCTGTCTTGGACTTTTGCCAAACAGCTACTTGGGCTTCCCTGCACACGTTTGCCAAACATTACTGCTTGGATTCCCTTTCAGGGCAGGATACCCGCTTCGGCAAGGGCCGTCCTCGAGTTTTCTATGATTGACTCCCTCCTCCAGTTCCACATACTTCTATGGGAGTACATCATAGATGAGGGATCCGTGGGAGGAAGGAATCCATTAGAAGAAAACATTACTTGCCTCTCTGTAATGTTCTTTCTGATGTATGTTCCTCTCACGACACCCAGGATTACGGGTCGTGCCAGTCCATGCACCCGAAGGCCCTCCGGCAAAAGACAGCAAAGATCTTCATGTTCATCCAAAAAGGTGAGTCTGTGGATTTTGTTCGAGGTCATGCGGCGCAGACTGCTGTTCCGAAGAGGAGGGCAGCTCTGCGAAATGAGAAAGAGGAGGAGGAAAAGCGGTATTGGAAGAGGTCATGTCTCCTGATGAGTCCTCACACCGACACTCTGTTTATTCCTCAAAGGAAGAGCCATTGCTCCCAAGGATTTTTCTGATCAGCCATGCAGGTGCCTTTTCCCAACCAATCCTGCATCCCAGAGGAATGGGAGAGCTGTAAACTTTAATCTATTGCATTTCTAGCTATCGCCCTCCCGGTCCTGTGGTAACCTTTTGTGACTATATTGATATCTTGCTTTCTGCTATTTTACCCAGCTCTACTCCATTTATACTTCTCAGTGATTTCAATGTTCATCTTTATACTACTCCCTTATCTCTTCCATTCTTGACTCCTATCTGCCCACCCTACTCCTCCTCATGTATCTGGCTCCTGTCTTGATCTTACTCCCTTTTCTGACGCAGTTCGGCTGCCTACACTATATGATGTTCTTTTTTCAGCTAAATGCTCATACTGCTCATACTATTCGGATCTTCTGCAATCTCAATCTACTATCCTAGGCGTCTGTTTCAATCACTTTCTCATCTTCTTTCTCCTCCCTTCTCATGATTGTTCACTTAACTACATTCTAACTGCCTCTGTATTTTCTTCACATTTTTCTTCAAAGGTGGTTACTCTTGGAGCGGCCATCGTCCCTTCCTCTACTGTCTGCTTTTCTTCCCCAATCTCCTCGTCCACCTCGGCCATCTCATGTTTTTCTCAGATGTCTAATTCAGAGACTTCTTCCTTACTTGCTCGTGCCCACTCTACTTCCTCTCCCTCTGATCAAATTCCATCTTTACTTATTCCTTAGGTCTATCCCTCGCTGGTTTCCCTTCACTGCTCACATTAATATTTCTCTTCTTACTTCAACCTTTCCTTCCCCATTTAAACACGGTTCTATTCTTCCCATTGTAAATAAACCTTCCCTTGACCCCTCTTTTCCAGCTAATTTTTGACCCATTTCTCTTGTTCCCTATCTCTCTAATGTTCTCAAGCATCTTGTCTATTCCCAGGTTTCTACTTTTGTCACTGAAAACTCTATTCTTCCTTGTTCCCAGTCTGGCTTTTGTCCTCTCCACTCCACTGAAACTGCTCTCCTTTCTGTTTGTTATTACCTACTTTCTGCTCATTACTCTAAACACACTTTTCTTTTGATTCTATTGGATTCATCAGCAGCTTTTGACACTGTGCATCATACTTTTCTCCTATCTTCTTTCTTCTTTTGGGTTCTCTGGTTCATTTTTATGTTGGTTTGGTACATACTTATCTAACCATACGTACTTGGTATCTTGGACTAGTTACTCTTCTCACACACTACCTCTTCTTCACAGCATTCCTCAAGGTTCTGTTTTAGGAACTTTTCTTTTCTCTCTACACATCTCCTCTTGCTGCTACCAATCATTTCTATGCGGATGATACCCAGCATTGCCTATCCTATTCCTTTTCATTATATATATGTCATGCTCTTTGGTTTGGCTTGGCTGGCTTTCTATCTCATGACTTGTGATTGTGAGGTATTACTATACTTTACTTTCATTGGTGGTGTTCCCCACCTCTGCACTTGCCCTTTAGTCATTTGTTACATTCAAGCTTTTACAGCCATCCAACCATTTTTGTTGTATGATTTAGATTGGGTTTTTAAAGATGTGTTACTCATGTGCACACCTCATGCTGGATGTCTTAACTGCTATTTAAAACTGTGTGGTTTTAACATTTTACCATTTTTACTATCTGCACATTGGGCCTTCTCATACTAGGTGCTAAACTAAGTATTATTCCATTGCTTACATGCATGCATGACCTAATTTAAACTTTGGAACCTTTTTGTTATATATTTTTTTATGCTCATTTTCATTGTTGATTGTGCATATTACATGTTATTTTGGTACTTTGACATAATATTTTTTTGTACTTTACAGCGAACGGCTATTTTCCTTTGGTTTTGCCGTATTGTCATTTTCGTGTACCAGTACTTTTCTACTTTGTTCCTATGTATGTGGTTTGATTTTATTTTAATGGTTTCCAACTGACATGCATGCATTTTTATGCCATCCCATCATGGCCGCCGACATTTTTACTTAACTGCTTGCCAATTTTGAGCCAATCAACAGAGTAGAAGGACCATTACTGACCAATACTTATGCCCGTTTTCCCTCCTCCCCCCCACGTGATCAGGCGCTCAGTGTAGTGCGAAACGCGTTGTTTGCAGGTTGTGCCCCATGGCGTCCTGCCTCCGTTTGTCTGTGTGTTGCTGCCCACTTTGTATCTTATTTTTGCACAGTTGTGTTTCATTATTTTATGGAGTTTGGCATTTGCCACTGGCCTCGGGAGTGCGATTCACCCGCTCCTCTTTTTTTCTGATATATATATGTGAAAGTTTATTTGTATGTTTGGCATTGGCTCCAGCCCCATAACAGTTGGTGGGCTGAAATGGTTGCCCAAGTTCTGCATACCAGTCTGGGGTGTACTGGTGATAGTGACATTTGACCAACTCCACCTGTTCGCCCTGCACAGGGCGGGGTCCGGCCCTGCGCTATCAGTGTAGGTGATTTTGTGAGCTAGCCGATTTTTCAAGAATAGGAAGTTATGACACAATAAAACATACACAAGGCTTTAGCACTCCCGCAATTGCATACCCTGGCAACGATGAGTGATACTGCTAGTTCATAATAATCTTACCTCTTGTCTTCTAGCTATTAAATCCTTGATGTCGGATCATTTTCTCATCTTAAATGCTACTGAAACTGAAGTTCTCTTTTTTCCCGCTAGTACTATTCCTTCCCCTCTCTATTGTCATTTCCTTCTTCACAATTACCTAATTAATCTCCTGCTCGTAATCTTATTCTTTATCTGGATACTGATTTATCCTTTTCTGGTCATCTCTATTACTTCACGTGCCTGTCGCTATCATCTGTTTAACTTTCGCAAATCTCGTCATTTTCTTATGTTTAATGCCATCAAACTTTGAATGTCTTCACTTATCTTTTCACGATTATTCGAATGCTCTGCCACACTCTTTGTACTCCCTGTCTCTCACTTAAGTCTGTATTCAATGCTTCCATTCATCTCGTATACCTTCTTTCCCCTTGTGACTCAATGTCTCAGCCATTGTCTTCTCTTGGCAGGATTTCGTTTTTACACTTGTCTCAAATTTAATTTTCTGTCTCTTCTTTAAATCTATCCATGGCCTTGCACCCACTTATCTTTCCTCTCGTCTTTTTTTATTCTCCTGCACGGGTTCTTCGTTCTCACTCACCCCTGTGCCCAATCATGATTTCGCTTTTATACTTTGCTAGCTCATTCTCACAGGACTGCTCTTGCCCTGTCTTTGTTATATTACCTCTTACTCTCTATTTCGTACTACTCTTAAGACCTTTCTTCTTCACTTAGAATGACAACCATGAATACCTTTCTGTAGTTTTTAACCCTGCATTTTATTGTACTGTTAAGTGTGTTCTCTGTTCAGCTTTTGGCCTAAAGCTCTATATGTCACAAACAAAAAAACTCCACCTTAAGATAATAGACATCTTTGCCAAGGCACCAGCGACTGCGGCCTTGGCACCTTCAGCCCAGGCGATGATGGGTCCCACTGTGCCTGTTTCTATCGGCAGGGCACCCACTGGGGACCACTCTGCACACCTACGGGCTCGGTGTAGACTAGAAGATTGCGGAGGTTCCGGCTTCACCATAGACGTTGATCTGCTTCGTTGACACTGCAGCTCTGCAGGAATACTCTCCACTCCCTACGGACACATTCATGTCTAGGATGTATGACATCTAAGATGTGGAGGGTGACCAGGCTGCCTTTGGGTTAGAACCTCTAGTTTCTAGGACGGGGAGAGATTTCCGGGGGGAGTTCTACGGGTAAGGTGTGAATATACAGAGAATGGCCGAAGACCTGCAAGTCACCTGTGGCCTTGATTCCTCCCCAAAGATGGACATTCTGCCAGGTTCCACCCCAGGAAAGTCACAAGCTGCTTTCCAGCGATTGATGGCTACTCTCTGGGGCTTTCTGCTCTGTCTAGATGAAAGGTTCAGTATGAACTGTGTGAACTCCTACCCTTCAATGCGGCAGTGGAGACCCCCTGCTGGAGGTGTGGGGGAATCCTGTCTCTGTTCTGGAGGTTGACTGGGAACTGGCAAAGAAGCAGTGTTCCTCCCCATCAGACTGGGTGTTTATCTCCTCTAATACCTCAACAGAGAGTTTGGTGGTTCAGGCCGCAACAACTAGCCCCAAAGACCTTCACCTTCCCTTCCCTTCGACCAGACAGGGAAAGTAAGAGGCTTGAAGCCTGGACTAAGAATGTGTTTGAGTCGGGCATTCTTGCGTACGAGCTGAAACACTTGTGTACGAGTGCAAACTAAATAAAATATCATATATCATATCATTGCGCTGCGTGCCGTGAATGCCTCTTGCACCCTGGCGAATATCTCCTTTGGGTGGGTGTGGCCAATGCGGCTGAACATGTCCCTGAACGAGAAATGAGGCACATTTTCCTGTCCTTAGATACTGATGGCAAGGGGGCTGCCCGCAAGTTGTTGCGATCAGGACTGGATGCTGCGGAGTGTGTGGGGGCGGTCAATTGCGACAAACACTGTGGTCACATGCCACGCTTGGCTGACGATGTCCGGATTTGCGGCCAATGTTCAGGCCAAACTATTGGGCATGACTTTCGATAACCAAAATCTTTTTGGAGCCAAGGCTCATGATGCCCTCTAGAAGGTCCAGTCATCAAAGGCAGTGGCTAAGTTAATGGGGCGTGCCGTGCAACAACCCTCCGCACAGTCCTCTCAATGTAGGATGTGTCATTTCTCCCCTGCCTATTCCCCAAGAGGTTGTGGTCAGTCTGCCCTGGGAAGAATGCAGGGCAGGCAGAGGTAAAGGTGGCACGAGCACCACACCCGCTGCACAATGGGGCCCAAAACCACATTGGTCTATGCCGCTCAACACCTGTCATGGGTAAGGGGGGGGGGGTAAGCTTTCCCTCTTGAGCCCGGAATGGTGGAGGACCATGTCTGGCATTTAGCCTCACAGGTCATCCAACAGGGGTCTTGGCTCCCGTTCCTACAGCACCTTCCAGACTAGGGCCTTCAGACCACCCCTTTGTCTTTAGACCCCATCCTCCTGGAGGTGGTTTGTCAGCTTATGTTAAAGAATGTGATTGAGCTGCTACTAAGGATGACGAGGCTTGCGTCCCATTCTGGATCTGCTGCTGCTGAACTTGTTCCTGCTCAAGGACAAATTCAAGATGGTTACGCTGGCTCATATCCCGCAAGCCCTCGATCTACAGGACTGTTTGGTGTCACTGGACCTTCAGAATGCTAATTTCCACATGCCGATTTATCGAAAGCACAGGAAGTACCTAAGGTTCGTGGTGGGCCAACATCACTACCAGTTCAACACCCTGCTGTTCAGTCTTTCTTAAGCCCCCAGGGTTTTCTTCAAGCTGCTAGCAGTGGTGGGGGGCTCGCTTTAGGAGGGACGGCATTCATGTTTTCACCTACCTAGACGACTGACTCATCTGAGCTCGCTCCCCAGATCTAATGCCGGAGTATCTACGCCGCACATGCACACTATTGTGCAGCCTGGGCTTTTGGCTGAACTTAGTCTCTGGGGTTTGCTGTACCAGTCCCTCCAATTTATTGGACCGGTCTTGAACACTCGCCTAGACAGGGCTTTCCCGCCGAGGGCCGAGTGGCGAACATCTTTCAGATGGTCAATGTCCAACAATCCCATGAACAATCCCCAACCTCTGCTTTACTGTACCTTCTGGGTCTCATGCCCTCCTGCATCCTAGTGGTGCCTGAGGCGAGGCTGGTCATGAGATTGCTTCAGTGGCTTCTCCATTGGCAATTGTTGCAGTTTCAGGGCCACATGTTGGACCTTTTAGAGGTCTTGAATGAGGTGGCTCGGGATCTTGCCTGGTGTGCCATACGGGACAACTTGCTGAGAGATGCGTTGTTTCGTCAAGCTTAGCCCCAGGGGATATTGGTCATGGAGGCATCTGACTGGTTGGGGTGCTCACCTATCGGATCTGACTGTGAGCTGACTATGGTCTCCCGCAATGTCTCGCGAACACATCAACTTGCTGGAGCTGGCGGAGATCAGGCTGGCCCTGTTCGCTTTCCTCCCCTGTGTGAAACGCAAAATTGTCCGGATGGACTACACAATGGGCATGCACTACCACAACAAGTGAGGTGGGGTGGGGGGTCCTTGCCTCAGTGCAGAGAAGCAATGCAACTGCAGTTCTAGGCTCTGGAGAACAGTCTCTCTCTGATGGACGCCCATATGGCCGGTAGAGAGAATGTCACAGCGGATGCCTTTAGCAGAAGGACTTCAGCCTCTTTAAGGGAGGAATGGTATAAAACAGTAAGACAGTCACAAGTGACCACAGTTCAAGGGAGTTTATTGAACTTGATTTGGATTTGAAAAACACCTATCTAATCCTAAATCTAAAGATGGGAGCAAGCTACAACCATCAAACAATAATAATGCAGTCCTAGTGCTGTCTTGTCAAAATACAAGGGCCTATACTAATAAACCTATTGCCAATCCTTACTTCTAAATGCAAATAGTGTGGGAAACAATGTTAAGCAAAAGAAAAGTGTTCAAGAAATGATATGTCAGGATATTTGAGCCATTGGCTTCCCTTCCCGTGTTTTCAGCACTCGACAATGCGCACACTCGAGCTTAGCACACACTCGGGCTTCTCTAGCACAAGGATGCAATTCAAAAGCATAAGTATCAAGACATTCTGTGCCAAAGTCTCTTTGCCATTCAAAGTCTTACTTCAGAGGACCTGATGCGACAAACATTAAAAGTTCCTTTTTCCTCCGGATTCTCATGTGTACAACTTCTTTGGTGATTCACTGTTCACCCCGGGCCGCCCTCTGCTGTGCTCAGACCCACTTTAACCCAAGACCTTCAATTAGTCTCCCTCCGCTGTCCTCAGACCAATTTTTGTCTAATTTTCCAAACTTTCCTTACTGTATCAAAATTGAAGACTTTCGGCTGCGCGCAGGATTTTGCTGCACCCGTCACAGGACCACTTCAATTCACAATTCTTTCTCTTTCACTTTTACCACTTAACAGCAGGATACCTTACAGAGACCTGCGATTGAGCACACACCTGGTGCCGGACCACTCTGTCAAAAGTATTGTATCTTTTTCTTGCAAAGTTCAAACACTAGTAGTTAAACTGTACTTGCGTATTTCATCACTCACGTTTTAACATTTTGTTACAGTGCTCGCCATACAATTTTGCTGCTTGCAACCTTGGCTTCAACACAGCCGGGTCTTGAATTGGTCTCCCCAATTCACTGGCTGTGTTGATTCCACTGACACTGCTTTGTTCGTGGAGCCACGGACGGCACCACAGCGGCTGCTGCTTCTCCCCGCCTTGATTAATGACGCAGGAGGGCCCGGGTATCTTCGACACACAATGCAGGATTCTCCAGCCTGGATTCCTGGTTTTATGCTTTCTAATCTCGAGGATTCTTTAAAGTAACGGATTCTTGTCGGAAAGGTCAAGGGAACTTCCCTCCTTGCGATCCCCTCCTGTTGTGCCGACTTTCTTCTCTCGTTCCACTGCCATCTCAAAACTGCTGTTTCCTTGTGTGCTTTGCCTCGCTCAGAGTGTGCTCTCCTGCTCCGCCTTATATCTGTGTGGGGAAGTTTAATTGAAGTCAGTGTGCGTGTACTTGTCAGTAATTGCCTACCCTCGCCTGACCAATGCATCGAGACACAGGTACACTACTCGGGTATTAGTCTGTTTTCTCCCACAGCGGGCTGTCTGTGTGAAAGTGTTAGTGTTGGAAAAGGGGGCGGGGGTAGAGTTCCTACATATCCTACCTGGTTGGATGGGTTATAAAGTGTTACTGGAAGGGGGATACCACGTCTCGCCATCCGGTGTCCCACTCCCCGAAGGCCCCTCACCCAGATGATTATCCCGCATTGGTCCACCCCCAGGACCAGGATCCAAAAGTGATGGTCGTGACCTGGCCACCTGAATGACAGATCACCGGGGACTAGTGGGTGAGACACCTTCTGGTTTCTCACACCTCCCACAAATGGGAGGTCTGCCAGGAAGTTCTATAGGAGATTGTCTCCTTTTGGAGGACTCTTCAAGTGGACCTCTTTGCTTCAAGTGTTAACAGGAAGTGCTATTTGTTCTGCTACATGGTATTTCCTCATCACAGTGCTCTGGGGACCACTGAAGGTCCAGGGGACTTTTGCCTTATTTGTGCGTTTCCACCTATCCCTGATATGATATGATATGGCAAATTATAACGCGCCTATACACAAGTGTTTCATTCTGCTGGTTCTCAAGAGATTGTGCCTGTTCGGTACCACAATGATCCTGATTGCTCCAGACTGGGCCAGCAGAACGTGGTATCCAGAGTTGCTGACAAACACATACTATGAAGTACCTCTTCCTGTATTGTCTTTGCCATAGGTTCTCTCGTGTAACATGTGTTCAACTCAACATATAGCTCCAAAGAATATATAGAGTAAAGAAGCCAGAGTGCTACATCTCCAATTTCATATACAAATATACAATTTGTATTTAAATATTCATCTTTGTTTAAAATCTTTAAAGTAACTAGTTCAAGTGTTGTAATGACTTGGCAGGCGAAGAATGATGGTCTGGAGGGTTGCCCAGAGCAATCCCAGTGGTTAAGATTCATTCTAAACCTTTCAGCCATCACTTGCTTTGTCACCCCGAGTGGGACGGGTATGCCCAGACGTGGGTCCGTGCCTGCTGGGCCTAGAGACCCAAGCTACTCCTCACTGATGAGGCCCAACAAGGCCGAAACATGTTTGGGGATGCTTGTGGTCTCGTGCAGAAGGGATGTGACCTAGCAGTTCGGGCTGGACTTTCCCTTTTGGGGTGGGACCAAGCCTGATTTGCATATGGTCTTTGCCTTGCTTTTATGGCTTGGCAGGCGAAGAACGATGGTCTGGGGGTTGCCCAGAGCAATGACCGTGGTTAAGATTCATTTTAAACCTTCCAGCCATCACCTCTTTGTTTTTGCAAGTGCAGCCCATAAAGTGACTTTGTGCAACAATCACAATTGCTAATTCGATTTCGCTAGGTATCAATTAGTAATTCAGTTGTTCATTCAAATGACCTTCTAGTTATATATCAAAGTCCACAAACAGATATTCCATATACTATGTTTGTTCCTAGGAGCAATTTAAACCTTTGGTCCATTCAATGACCCAACATCTTCCCTCGCCCCTGCGCGCCTCTAAATTTAAAGGGGAAGAAGATTTTTCTGGTGAAAAAGGTTCCTTCTCCCGTCCCTCGCGAGGGTCGCCCATACAGTATGGAAGAAAGGGGACTATGGACTAAGAGTAAGTTAGTCACTACGGTGAGTAACTATTAATGTATCCACTGGTACATCCCAAGTTTGTTCACCTTATGAAGGATAGCTTCCTACTAAAAGTAAGCGCTGCCTCAATATGCCCCTCTCAAGGGGAAAAGGGTATCCTGTGACAATGGCAGAAGGGTAGTATCGCAAGTCCCTCCGATTCGCTGATGGAGTGGGAAACTTCAGTTCTGTGATTGCATTCACTGATCATGTCTTTACGGTCTTTACGGACTTATGGTTCTTTTTGTGTATGTTTTGAAACATCTTTTTATTAGTGTGTAGAAGCATTCTCTAGAAATCCAGATGAAAATAAACTGGACTCGCTACTCATTTCAATAATACTGCCTGAAGTAATATACTTTGGCAAACCATTTTGCATAGGTTCAGCAATACTTTAGAATCATCTCCAGCAGGTGGGGGCCCACACACCAAACTCTGGGAGAATCCTTCCTCACTAATTCCCTTCTCTGCCTTCTGTCTTGCGTTTCCCCAAAGTCCAATAATACCAAGTTGACCTTTCTTCTCCATTAATCTAGAGCTGGTTTCATGTGCTTATTTTTCCTCCTGCCCTGATAAGGAAAACGCCAACTTTAATGACATCAGGTTCGGCTTTTCTCCTTGCTCCACAGTTATATGCATTGTGACATGGCCAGCTCTGTGGCCCTGTCAGGAAGCAGGGGAGCCCTTCCCCCAGCCTCTTCCTGCAGGTGCCTGGATGCAGGCAGACCCTATCCCACCCTTCCTTACCTGCAGTGACGACGGGCCTCCAAACCGCAGCAGAGAAGCAATGCAGCGGCAGCAGCGGCGTCCCTGCCACGGGTTGCTGCGATCAGCAGAGGATGCTGGAAAGGGAAGCTCAGCATCAAAGGGGTGCATCGCTAATCCACAACACCGGCCAGACAGTGTGGCTCCAGCTAACAGTCTTCTGGAGCCCACCAAGGGAAGCTGCACCTCTAACCCACCAGGGATATTTTATTAATAAAGGCCTCATGAGGCCTAATCCACTACACCACCAGGGATTATAATTATTATTTTAAAAGGCCTGCAGGGCCTCGAATGTTCCAGCGTCCCGGGACCGTGCAGGGTCCATGCTGGAAAAAGGGCGTGGCTTACTAGCCCTGTTAAACCCTCCCCTGGCCATACCCTGTCGCTCTCCTGGAGCCAGGTAAGCTATTGGTTAAGGTAAATGGACAATCCTGGGTGGGGGTGGGGTATATAAGTACGTGTGGGTTAGTTGGGCTAGGACAGGAGGAGGTGGAGGATGTCCGGGAGACCAGTGAAGGTGAGAGCATTTTGGAGTGCAGAGGCTATTGTTAGGAGGGGGTCTGTAGGGTGGTTGTGTGCGAGAGAGAGAGGAGTGTGAGCAGTAGAGGTAGAGTAGGAGTAGTGAAGTGGGATAGTAGTAGGGACAGAGGTAGTAGTGGTTTAGATTAGAGGTGGTAGGTGGTGGGAGTATCCAGCGCAGGACATTAGGGGTAGTGTGGGAGTTAGTAGTAGAATGGTGAGCAGGTCACCAATAACCCTGGAAGTCCCTTAGGGTTCAACATGGGCCAGTAGAAGGTGAGCAGGGCACCATATCCCGAGGGGTTTGTAATAGTGGAAGAGGTGTGCAGAGCACCATATCCCTTTGTGATCTGGAAGCTGTGGAGAGAAGTTGTGGTAGTAGCGGAGTGGGAATAGTAGTTTTGGTAGTAGCAGGAAGAGTGACAGCGAGTGTGAGAATAGGAGCAGCTATTGCTATAGAGTTAAACAGGAGTTAGGATTAGAGGAAAAGTAGGAGGCAGAGAACTGGAGTGAGAGGAAGACACAGGTAGGGGAATAGTGGGAGATAGCAGTCGTTATAAGAACAGGAGTGGGAAAGGAAGTAAGATCAAAGGGTGGAGGTAGAAAGGCAGAGTGAGTTTGGAGGGACAGTGACATGGTGAGAGAACAGTTGGAAGGGATTTGTACAGCAAAGGGTCAGAAGTGAGAGTGACGCTGGGTGAAAAAAAGGCACTATTCTCTATTTACCCAGAAACTAACCAACAATATGAGAGGGAGAGTTAGAAGTTCCCTAGGGAGTCAGATTGCCAACGACTTGGGGAGAACACCATTAGTCGTAGTGAGAATAGAGATAGATACTGGTTACTGATTCCTTATACCCCAAAAAGGAATTGAAGAAACACTGTTGGATTGTTTGTCAACTTGAGGGTTTTTGGTGACTGAGGCATAGAAAAATGTCCAGTCCCCTCACCCAACCCAAAGAAATTAAGAGATGCAAGAGTCTGATGGCCCCAACACTCTAGATCCTTTGTCCACATCATAACCCAAAGCTCAACTTGCTGCAAAGAGAAATGCTATTGTTGTCATTTTGTTCCCCTTTCGCCATTATCTGTAAAAATGAATGTCCTTGTGAAGTTCCATATTTCTGATCGATATCCGTGTTTTCTTCGAGTCTCTATTGACGAGCATATCGCCAAGAAAATGTACTCTTATGTATGAAGGCTAATGGCAAGCTTTTATTGTTTTATTGGTGTTGTTTTTTCCTGTTAAGTAGATGTCAAAAGGACAGTATTTAGACAGCCTGCATGTTTTATTTAGTGAAGTAAAATCCGTTTGGTGGCTTGGGAAGGAATTCATCTTAATACGCCTTTGTCTTGGCGTGAAAGAGGAGTCCAGTACGAATAGGTTCTTATTATCTTACAAATTAACCTGTTATTTGAACTCGCATTAACTTTGATACCCTCTTGTTTCATGGGCATCACTCAGCTGTTTCTTCTTGAGTTTCCGAAGTGCCATTTAAATTTTAATCAAGAACCCTTACTGGATCCTGACACCATCTGACACAGTAATGACCTTTGACGGAAAGCAAGTGGTATATCATATCCTTGGAAGCACGAGCCTTTACATAGATCCTGGAAAGCGCAGACCGTGTCACATATTCTGTTATTTGGAATAGTAAAGTTACATTACAGAAATTGCGACTTTACAGCAATCCATTATGTTCAGAAACCTTCTCCTATATCGTGATACGCCTTTTTCAATGTTGCTATTAATTTGAAGCCACATGGTTGGTAATAAGGCGCAATACAAAACAAAGTGTAAAAAAATAAATGTGAAGTATTACAGCTGGGTAAGACTTTTAAATTGAACAATGCTTCTCGAAGCCATACATAGAAAATGTATAATGTGTGTTACTGGCATCTGCTCACAGCGTCAACGAAGAGGAAAGTCTGCAGAAACGTTGCCAGCACTTAATGCCACCCCCGATCAAATGCCTGCTGGCTGCACTGTAAACGTGGGCCTTTTCATAAGCGGAGACAAAGTAGCATTCAGAAGAAACATGTAGACAATTTCCTTAATACATTTTGTACGAACACATTATTTCCACCTAATGGAAGTGTAGATCTCATTAATAATTAAGCAGCTATATTCATCAGTGGTGAGTTCAGCTGGGATGTTTCTGAGCTGGGGCAGCAGTGAGCCGCTTTCATGGAAGAGGTAATTGATATTTTCCACAAGTGACTACGATAGGTTGTCAGGTGTGTTCTGTGTGTTATTCGGCTGTCTCTTTACATGCATAGTCGCTCTTGATAGCTTCTTTGAATGCAGGACTGCAAATTACTACAGTTAAGTGGCGAAATTGGTGATGCTGCCAAATCCTTTACACAGACGCAGGAAAGGGTTTTCCTGCAGGTTTTGAATGAAAATATCGTGAGCGTATAGTCTGAGCTGGTGTTTTATAGTATTCATGCAGATAATTTAACTATAAATATGTGAAGCCGTCTACACTTGTTAATGAATTACTAGCAAGTAATTTAGAAAAGCCAAAAAATATTTAATTTTAATGTACTATTTTATAGACATATGCACATTGGTTATGCATGCAGTGCAAGTTATATGGTTCAGTATTCTTCATTTCGACAGATCATTGTCCTGCGTGGGTGACCAGGTGAACTCATGTAGTTGGGGTAATTTTCTTAAATTATGCACTGTGTTTGTTGGCGGGTTGTGAAGCACACGTGCCCCTGTCCCTAAGTAAAATAGGTATGTATATGTACGTACTTGGGACAATATAACCCCACTTAATTAAGGTGGTGTGCAAGTATATATATTTCTGAGGCTTGTGGATCTGCTTAGAATCACATGCTTTGCATAGGCCGACATCTAGTGGTAGGTGCAGAGTATTATGACTTGTTTTCAAAGTTCGAAAAGGGAAATTGACTGGGTGTGTATGATAGATGTCCAGTAAAAAGATACCATCCCTGTCCCCTGGCCCCCACTGGGCCTACCACAATCAACATGATTATGTGTGTATGCTAGGCACTGCATATTCATACAGCAATCACTCTATCATTCACACAAGCATCCATCACCATACCCTCTCATAACATAAGCATACACGCATCCATACACATGTTTAAATTAAAAAAATGAACATAAACGTACCGTCTGCATTGGCCTGCGTGTGGGTGCTGAAACGCCCTGCTCCAGGCTGCTCTCTCCGTATGTGCGAGGAGGCGCAGGAGCTCCCCCTCGGACATACAGACATGCAGTGTCCCAGCCAACATTTCCAATGAGCTATTTAATGCTGGCAAAGCAAAACGCCCCAGCCTTGCATGGCTCAGTGAGCATGTGCGGCTGGGGAACTGAACTGAACAGTCAAAGTGCCTTTGACAGTTCAGCTGGCACAGGAGCACTCCCTCAGCTGAAAATAAAATCAGCTGAAGGAGTGCTTACTGTTTCACTGGGCTGGCTCCTTAGCTCCTCCATAATGGGTGAGGGGCCACTGGGTTGGCGCCCCCTCGCCATTATGGATGAGCTGCCAGGCTCGGACTGACCTATAGGGCAATGCCTGTACCAAAATTGTAAAATGCTAGTGTGGGCCAGTCAAAATGGGCCACAATTCTTGCCAATGTGAGCCAGTTTGATGAGTAACTTCACTATGTAGTTAGTAATTTTGACTATTGTTGCTGAATATATATCAATTTACTTACATTTTAACACAAAGCACCCCCTTGGGTTCTATTGAAACAGTGGGCCTCATTACAACCCTGGCGGTAGCTGTGCTGGTAAAACCGGCACGGCTGCCGCAGGAGTTGCATCTCAGTCCGGCACCCGCAAATGGGCAATTACCTGGTCATGCCGAGTGAGGCGGACCTGGTAATTGCCTTTTCGCGGGTGCCGGTAGATCCCCTTTCCCATTTGAGCCCCATAGGGCTCAATGGGAATGGGGAGATCGGATGCACCGGCACCGTGAATAACGGTGCCAGTGCATCCGACGAGCTGTGCTCGTGGGTGCCGCACAGCCTGACAGGTCAGACCTGGCGGGCTGTCAGGCACCCGCAAGCACATCTCGTACTATGGCGGTACGGAAGCAACAGTGCCGGTAGCTTGCCGGTTGCTTACCGGCACCGTTGTTACCGTACCGCCATAGTTGTAATGAGGCCCAGTCTGTGACTAAAGCAATAAATATCCATTTACAACTGCGGGCCACTTTTTCATTGTTGGCTGAGACAGTTTCATGCTTCAGCCCGACAATGTGAGCCACCCCTGCCGTTCTTAAAAAAAAAAAAAAAATTAAAATTTTTTTTTTTTTTTACATTTCATGCTGAGCTCCAAGGGCCCCCCAGGGATGTACCCGCGGACCCCTGGGGGGCTGCGCCCCACGGTTTGAATACCTCTGCATTAGAGAGTGGGGGTTTCCAACATTCTTCATTTTCTTTAGAGAATGCCTTTTCCCACTTTCTTTTACACTTGTCTATCTGCCTTAATATTCACCATCATGTAAAGGACTCCCATTTAAATTGTGTCCGTCCTCTAACCGAAATGTCCAGTTGAAAGGCACCCATTGGGTCTGTAACCACGGTCTTCCCCATGACCACCCTGAAGAGCATTGACCATCGTGCAGTTTCTTTTGCCCAAATCCATGTCTTCCACCGGCGCTGATGCCTCGGAAGACGAATAACAAGGCAGCGCCAGCTCCTATTCGGAAGCCTATGACATAATAGAGGAATGGGTCTACTCCCGCGTGTCCGTCCCCAGCCCCACAAGGCAATCTGCTATGGGGAAATCTTCTGGCGACAGGGACACTCAGTAGCCTACACAAGGGGCTACGCATCATAAGCATGGAATGGTATCCATGGTATGGCTGTAAGAGACACGTTTGTGCGCATGAGACACAATGAGTTCCCCAAACAGTACTTTGCATTTAGTGGCACCAAAAGGAGGGGAGTTGCTGTCTTGATTGCAAAGGACACAGGGTTCAGCAAGCGTTCTCAGTATAAAGACCCGGAGGGTCGCTACATGGACCTGGGGGTGCAATTATTGGGTCAACTGGTCACCTTGATAGCACTGTATGCGCAGTAGCAGGAGTAGTTCATAACAGATCTATTGGGTAGGTTAACAGGGTGCTGTTTGGGCAAGATATTGGTGGGGGGGATTTCAAATGCGTTATGGACGCCTCCATGGACAAAACATTATCACCCACCTCCAACAGCGGTAGGAATAGACCAGCATTGGCTCGCTTCCTCAGGGATTTGCAACTTGTTGAAACTAGTGATTTATTTTTTTCATCCCAATGTCCAGATATACACGCACTATTCTGCTGCGCGTAGAGGGTTCTCATGCTCCTTCATACCTCAGGTGACCGACCTAGAGATCGGGTGAGATATCTATCTGACCCTGCCCCGGTCATCCTCCGAGCGGAACCTTTGCCACCCCTCTGGAAGATCCGTAGACTCTTGCGGCTGAATGACCTGTGACCAAGAGACCTCCCACTGAGATCTCGTATAGAAACAGTAATGAGAAACTATTTTCAGGAAAACGATAATGGGGAGGTGGAATGGTGCACGGTTTGGTATGCCGGCAAAGCCGTCATGAGGGGGGTGGAGTTCATTGCCTAGGCCGCTGCCTTCCTGATGGAGAAGAAGCTTCAAATGGTGGGGTTGGAACGGGAGGTGCAGGAGGCAGAGGATTTTCGCAATGCCAAGGGTTCACAGAAGGATTGGCAGGCTTTGTTGAAGGCCAGGGGCGAGATTGGATGCGCACTTGGCAGATAGGTCGGCCTAGCTCCTAATCCAAACCAAACAATCGTAATACTTGAGGGCCGAGGAAGCTGACCTCTTTTTTGTAGCAAAATTGAGGAACCAGAGACACAAATTATCTCACATAATTGAAAAATCCAGCTGGGAATTTATTAAGAGGGGAGGCAGAGAAAATTGAACTTATGCAGACTTTTTATGCCCAGATCCTACAAAGGGAGTGCTTAAGCGGCGAAGCATAAAAAAGCCTTCCTGGGGAAATATAGAATGACCCCTAATAACGTCAGAAGATAGACTGCTTTTGAAGGAGAGACCCTGTTTACTGCAAAGGAGGTGAGTAGAGCTATTGGTACTCTCCCAAGTAATGAGGCCCTGTGGCCGGATGGGTGTGGGTGTGTTTATTACAAAACATTCCGGTACATACTAACTGCTCATCTGACAAAATTGTTCAATCGGATAAGGGACAGGGGTACAGTTTCAGGGGATATGGGACCCTCTACAACCACTTTAATATTGAAGTCTGGAAAGGACCCGACCAAGTGTGCCATCTATCACCCTAGCTCCCTGATCAACAGAGACCCCAAGCTCTATGCAAAGGTCCTGGCTCAGCGATTTACAGAGGTGCTGCCAAAAATTATACATCCTGGTCAGGCAGGGTTCATTATGGGGAAACATACCCAGGACAATATCTGTAGGGCAGTGAACATTGCAATATGGGGACGTAGAACAGCACAAAAGATGTCCATGAGGGCCCTTGATGCAACTAGAGTGTTCGATAGCTTGGACTTGGTCTTCCTGTGGTTAACGTTAGAGAAAATTGGATGCGGGCCGAACTTTAGCCGTGTGGTTTTGGCCAGCTTCCAGTCCCCTTCCACGAAATTACAGGTTAATGTGCTGCTCTCGCCTCAATCCCTGTGAGAAAAGGAATCAGTCAGGGATGCAGCTGTCACCATTGATATTCGCCATGGCCATTGAGCCATTGGCGCAGGTGGTAAGGGCAGATCCAGAGGATCACAGTTAACGGGACACGCACAAGATCGCATTATATGCAGACAACGTCCTGCTGTTCCTCAGAGACACTGCACATTCACTCCCAATTGTTATGAGGCTTCTGGGGGAGTTTGCAGATGTATCTGGATTCCGCATTAACTACTCGAATTCTAAAGCGCTCAATGTCAGGGAGGACCCGACCCTGGTGGACAGTTGGAGTAGGAGATTCCCCCTGTCCTAGGAGAGGGGTGACACAAATACTTGGCTGTAGAATTGACCCCAATTTACAAAGGCTTGTATGCAGCCAATATCCCGGGTCTCTGGAAGGCTCTGCGAGATGATCTTAAGAGGTGGGACATGCAATAACTCCTGGTTTGCCCGCATAGCAGCCATTAAGATGACCCTACTACTGCCATTCTTGTATACAGTGAGCTCTTTTCCAATCCGGATTCCAATCCAAATGGTCAGAAATCTACAGAGGGCGGGGGGGGGGACAAAACTCATAGTGCCTTGGATGGTCCTTTTCCGGCCTCCGAGGTTAGGTGGCTTGAGGATCCCACAGATTGCTCGCTACTTCATGGCTGCACAGTTGACTCCTATGTTACAATGGTCCTCAACAGAGCATCAAAGGGGTTGGTGTGCTTTGGAACAAAGCGCTACAGATGTTCCGCTGCGCTACTTGGGTTTCCTTGGGCAGTCAGCGAGGCAGGCGGGTGCCCATTACTGGATACTACCCAGTGTTCCGTCACCTACTGGGATTAAGCCATGCAGGATTAGGTCCACTTACACCAATGGGTTATAATGCTGATTTTGCACCGGGCAGGTGTCCTAACTTCTGGGTGAATACGGCAGGGCAAGCAACCTTAACTCAAATGAACTTCTATCAGGCAGGGGCCCTGTTGCAGTTTGAGGACTGTAAAGCTAAATTCCAGGTAACAGTTCGGGAACGGTTCCACTATGTTCATATCCGACACTTGACCATTAATAGGCTGGTTAGGGAGGCAGCTAATAGAGAGCCAACAAGCCTAGAACTAACGATGAGAGAGGGTTCGCCAAAACAAGATTGTATTGCTTGCTAGATGGAGCTGTACCCAGGGACATCCTGCCATACATGTGTAAGTGGGAGCAAGACTTGGGGGGAGGAGGGGAGGGAGGGTTTCATGGGGGGGGGGTCACCTTAACAGAGGAGGAATGGTGCCAGATCTGGCATCAAACTCTTAAGAATTCCAAATGCACGGCCATCAAAGAATCAGCATATAAGATATGCTTCGGGTGGTATATGCCCCACACCGCTTGCATTCCATTAACCCCAAAATGTCTCCCCTGTTTTGGCAGAATTGTGGGTAGGTAGGGAATCTGGGCCATATGTGGTGGACTTGCCCAGATGCACAAGCCTTCTGGAAAGAAATCCTGAGCCATATTAACCACATATTGGGCATAAAACTACCTCTTAGCCTGTCTGGTGATATTAGGGGCAGTGGCAGAGGGTCTATACACTGCGAGTGGGGCTTGCGCCACCCTCATTACTCATATGTTGACAGCGTCAAGGATTATATTAGCCCATGGCTGGAAAACAGAACAGGGCCCAATTGGGGCTATGTGGTGTGTTAGAATGTGGGGCATCATGGCGATGGAGAAAGTTTGTGCATTGGCCAACTGTACAAAACGAAAATTCATGACCAAATGGCTCCCATTTCACAAACATGTTTCGGACAGCGAGCAGAACTTTTTCAAGCCCGCTTTGTTGAGGAATATTTCGGTCCTTTGATGGGGGGGGTTGTAATGGCACCGACCTGAGGGAAAGCCCTTGACAGAAAGTTTGATTGTAAATGGAAGTTCCTTGTTGTGCCGCCACAGATAAAGAATGTAATGTAACAAGAAGTGTGTTGGGGGAAAAGAGTAACCACATCTGCTGCTTACTCTACATGCATTGCTAATAATACCACTCTTTTAGCTAGTTATGATGCACAATGGGGGGTTCCTTAAAAACAATTTAAACAATGTCCCTGAGTCAACTAAGTCTCAATTAATCAAAAAAGATTGTTAAAGACGGGAGGCAGGTAACATACAATATTTTTTTTAAAAACACTTGATTCTGAGGGAATAGCATGCAGAATTCTCTGAGGGAACTTTATTAAAACGGTATTCGTGGCTTTGTAATTCTGGTTTTAAACCAGAAACTCGGGCCACCCTTATTACTATATGGCGGTAGAAGAATCAGTCTTGTTTGGGAAAGCTGTAGACGATGCCTTAGAAACCGCTAAAAAAGCATACGAAACATTGAATACTTTAAACCAGATTACCAACAAACTATATGTCCAACGCAGGGTATTCAATACCCAATGGTTCTTTCGTTTCTAAGGCTTCTCAAGGCCCACAAATTCAGGGTTCCCCTCTGGCTCTTCTCCGTGGTACTCATCACAGGGAGCATCATCTCATTTCCAAACCTCGCATCAGCGACGCTTTACAAGGAAAAGGTCTGTCTGGGTAGAAGCAGAGCCAGTAGAGGCTCCTCTAAACCCACAAGCAAATGACTCGCCCATCAGGGGTCCCCTCCCATGCATCCCCAGTAGGAGGCCAAATGACTTCATTCACCCACACTTGGGAGGAGGTAAACATCAGGTCAGTGGGTGTTAACGACGGTAACCAATGGATATTCCATCAAACTCCTTCAGAAACCACACCATCTGCCAAGAGCAAAAAGGATGTCACAAGAACAGCAGCTCATCCTACAAACAGAAATATACACTTTACTACAAAAAGGAGCAATAGAACTTGTCCCTGTTCAAGAAGTAAACTAGGGTATCTATTAAGTGTACTTTCTTGTACACAAAAACGACATAACCATGTGCCCTGTATTAGAACAGCATCCTGCAAACAAGTCTGTCAAACCACATAAATTCAGGATGACTATGCCACAGGAAGTAATCCCACTTCTAAAACAAGGGGATTACATGGCAACATTGGATATGAAAGATACATATTTAAATGTTGCCATCACACAGAAAATACCTAAGGTTCAAATTCGGGACAACCCATTACCAATTCATGGTGCTGCAATTCAGCATATCATCAGTGCCAATGGTATTCACCAAAGTGCTTGCAGTGGTAGCAGCACACCTGCACAGACAGTCAATCCCAATGTACCCTTATCTCGACCACTGGCTGATAACGGGAGACAAGCCACAAGCTTGTCTATAAAACACCCAACAGACTTTCAATCTGCTTTACACACTAAGCTTCTCAATCAATCAGAAAAAATCAAGTCTCGTCCCAAGCCAGTTGAAACTCTTTCTCTGGGCATTAATTGAAACAGAAGATGCTTTAGTCTTCCCCTACAACAGGAGGGTACAAAACATACTCTTCCAAATCCCCCAATATGTAGCCAGTCGTCTGGTAACCATACAAAAAGCAATGTTCCTTCTCAGGATGATGGCCTTGTGCATTTACATAGTGTCAAACGCTCGGTTGTGCATGCATCCTATGCAAAAGTCGCTGGCAAAAAATGGTCACAAGCAAGCGGTCAATAAGATGATCTAGTGGTTGTTTCGCAGTTCCTCATTCACTCTCTGCAACCGTGGACAAGAAAAAACCTTCTCAAGGGGAAATCATTAAACACTACTGAGGTACAAGCCACTTTATCCACAGACGCATCTCTCACAGGGTGGGGTGCAGACTATCTCCAACACACAGCAAACGGAGTGTGGAAACAAACAATGGCAAAAACTTCTAGAACTATTGGCAGTGTTCAAGACCCTAAAAGCCTTTCAATTCCAGCTTCAGAGCAAGAAAGTTTGAATCCTGACGGGCAGCACCACAGAAATGTATTACATCTGAAAAAGGGGGAACACTCTCCAAGTCTGTCCAAAATAGCCCAGAACACATGACTTTGGGCACTTCGTCACAACATATACCTAGTGTATTAACATGTTCCAGGGTAACACATCCGTCTAGCCGAAGTACTAAGCAGGAATGTACAGCTTCCTTCAGAGCACGAATGGCAGTTGCACAAAGACATCCTTCACAGCGTTTTCACAAACTGGGGTCAACCAGACATAAATCTCTTTGCAACACAAGAGAACACACAATTCCCAGACTTTTTGTGTCCAGGTATCCCCAGACAGAGTTCAAAGGGAATGCTTGTGGGTGAACTGTTCAGAGATTTGCAAACGCTGTCCGCCCCCCTGCCTGCCCCCCCACATCACTTTTGAACAAAATAGTCCACAAGGTGCACCAGGAACAAGTAAAACTAATTCTAATAGCGCCAATGTGGGCACGTCATCCATGGTTTACACACCTGCTCAAAATGTCTGTTATGTCTCTTTGCACACTAGTCAAACTTCCAGCTCTTTACAAAATGTTGTCTAAGCATCAGGGAATGTCCCATGTCCTCAAACACTGAACTTGGCAGCTTGGCTCCTGATGTCATAGTTTCGACATTTAAACTTGCCACAGAGATACATGGACATCCTCAAGCATGCAAACCCAAAACAAGACACTGCTAAGTGAAAATGCTTTGTCACTATCCCACATAGTGCTTTCCTTCTTTACCTGTTAGACTCAGGGTTAGTCATTAACTCCCTTAGAGTTCATTTGGCAGCACTGTACTTGCCAAACACGTGGGTCACCCTTTTCAACCAGTGTTCAAAACCAGTCTTAAGCATCTCACTTACAACATTGTGTTTCTCTTGGCTATTGCATTTATAAGAATTAGTGAATGGCAAGCCCTCTCAGTTCAACATCCATTTGTAGTTATTCACAAGGACAAAGTAGTTCTGCAAACCCATTCACGATTCTCCCCTAAATTTATCTCACGATTCTCACCTAAATTTATCTGTTAACCAATCCATAGAACTGCCAGCTTTCTTTCAAAATCCTACTAATTCAGCTGAAAAAAGCCTTCATACACTAGATGTCAGAAGGGCTGTCATGTATTATCTAAACAAGACAGGCCCACTAAGGAAAGCGGGCCAGTTATTTGTGTCTATAGCTACTGGAAGAGAAGGGGACCCTGTCTCTAAATCAGCTATTTCAAATTGGATTGTAAGATGCATTCAATGATGTTGTTCTTTATCCAAGAAGACTTTACCTTTCGCACCTAGAGCACATTCAACTCGAGGCACAGGGACTACTCTAGCATTTCTTGCAAATGTACCTTTAGATGCCGTTTGCAAAGCAGCTACACATTCACCCAACACTACTGCTTAAATTCACATTCAAAGCAAGATTCACAGGTTGTATAAGCAGTGTTAAGAGATCTTTTTGCTGCTGAACCTTCAAACAACCCACCACCTTCTTCAGGTACTGCTCGCTAGTCTACGCAAAGCATGTGATGCTAAGCAGATCCACAAGCCTCAGAAGGCATACATTACTTACCGTAATTGTATTTCTGATGCTTGTATCTGCTTGGAGTTGAAGGTGCATAGACATCTTACACCTTTCTTTTTCATCTTTGTACTCTCTGTTCTCACACATGCACGTTATGCTCCCTCATGTCAGAAATAAAACAATCTGAGGGATCTTGACGTGTGAAGGACCATGGGTACAGTACACGTCACACTAGGGATAGTATTACAAACACACCCAGTCAGCGTCCCTTTTCGAACTTTGAAAACTGCAATACTCTGCACCTACCACTAGATGTCGGCCTATGCAAAGCATGTGAATCTAAGCAGATACAAGCATCAGAAATACGATTATGGCAAGTAATGTATGCGATATATATTCAAGGAAAAAACTTTAGTTGAAGTGCAGTTAAGGTGTGCAAACTTAACGCAACAAAACCCTTGAAATTCAGCACATTAGGAAACTCAGGACCGGCTTAACTCGGTCGTTCCCGTAGATCTCCCCCATTATGCAATTTGTATGGCATTGTAAATTCCTTCTCTTATAATATATATGTGCTCTTGGGCTTTGTAACGGGAACGCGCCGAGTTAAGCTGGTCCTGCGGTTACATTGTAATGAACTACAGATGCCCTCGGTTATACCCTTGATTATTTGTAATCCAACGAATACGCCACTCTTTGCCACTCTATCATACGCACAGTGTTGGGTAGATCTGGCTGGAAAAAAATTCCTTGGCTAGCATATGTTTCGGCTAATTTGGGGGAGGCTAATTTAAGTGCCCTCTTCCCGCCTGCTTCTCTAATAACCAAGCAAGAGGGGGTAGCTCACAAAGTTACACTGGGAGAAACTGTAGTAAGGAAAAGAATTCTCCTTGAGTATGTTCAGAAACGTGGCCCATTTCACTCTAGTATCAGCAGACTCACTGGAATCCAACCTTATTTGACTTGGAGCCCCCTTAAAAAAGACAGATGGCTGATCACGAGGGCACGTTTTGATTCTCTTCGGCTGCAAGGAAACACGCATAATTGGAAAGGCTTTCCTAGTCTCGCGGGTTGCCCGGTTTGCAGCTATTAGCGCGAGGACCTTCCACATTTGCTGGTTTTTTGTACAGGGTATACTGGTATACGCAGAATGACTCTGATCCCTGCCCTTAAGAAAACAGAGATCCGCTCATACGGGGTTGCACTTGTGTTCCTTTTGAGTGCCGAGACAGTCTTTACATCCTGGGCTCTGCTGACCTTTTTAAAAAGAGCGATGTATTTCAGAAAGAGCTTACTAAAACTGCAAGGCGGTGGAAGCTAGTGCCACGAATTATACAAAACTGTATATTGGGTTAATTGGTTGAGTTCTGTCCTCTGCTTGATTTTATTTCTCAATTTTAATCTGGCCACCTTACTTGTAATCAAGTGATAGTTAATTTTAATTATTGCACTTTGTCCAATGTAATATCCACTGATTCTTTTTCTTTCTGTTTTTTCTATAATTGTAAATTTTAGATATGTGAATAATTGTATTTTTGTTGTTTAATGGAACTTTTTATATTTCCGAATAAACTTGTTTGACTTGACTTGTAATCCATATACCCGTGGTTATCAGGGAAAAATAGTGAATGAAAATGCTTTTCGGCCCTCCCAGGCACTGACCAAGTGCCCCTCATCTGTCCCTGCTGTCCGCCTGCACTCCACTCCCCTTATGGCTGCCTCACGTCCCCTGCCCTCTCCCATTCCCCCAATACTCGTTTCTGTAACAGATTCATCTGTGAAGCCGCAGTTATCCCTTCAATAGCAGAGGGTAGGGGGAAAGCTTTGTGTTGTAAAACTGTCTCTAGCACACCTCCAACTCCCAAATTTCTCTTAGTGTCCTCTTGCTCCCTCGCCACACCTCTTGCCTAATGACATTTTCTTGTTTTTTTTTATTTTTCTGCCTTTTCCTTTTCCGATAACTGACGGTATACCCGGAGTTATCTCTCACATTGAGACAACATTTCTGAAAAGCCTCATGCATCATGGGGATATAGCTATACTTTTGGGTAAAGGGTGCACCCCCTTATCTGTCAGATATTTTAAAAAACTACTGGACAGAATAACCCCAAACGGATTGTGCGTCAACACTTTGTGCCCAAGCGGTTTCAGGCTTGGTCTGAATCCGTCCAGAAATTTGGGCTGTGCGGTCGAGCCAAAATTGACCTTTTTTGTCTATGGAAAAATTAATGTGGAGTAGCCCAAAAGTGCTTTTTGTTTTCTTAATAACTTTTTTATTTTATAACAAATGTTTCCCAACCTTTTCAGTCCGGTAGGCCCCAGCGTACGAAAATGTATGCAGAATTTCAGCCAAATCTGTTGCACAGGTCTATGTTGTTTCCAATTAATTTGTTCGATTTCCTATAGAACTCACTACTCACCTTAAATATATATAAAAACTTTAGTTGCAGGGATGTTAAGGTGACAACTTAACGCAACAAAACCCCTGAAATTGAGCTAAAGCCACCGTTAACGACACACCCCCTGTTGTGCAGCCTATGACCACAATGGTTTATTTTTCACTTGTTAGGCGCTTATACAGGAAGCAAATACTTTGTCAAAGCGCCCACAGGGCAACAAGGAGGGGACAGGGGATGGTGGAAAATATAATCAATGATAAATAAAAAATGTATTTAATACAACAAAATAAGAAGAGACCGTGGGGAGGGGAAAACAAACCTACTGTGCCTTGTGAGTGTTCAGAACATGCAAGTGCACAGGGGAAAGGGGAATGGGATAGGTGTTATGGTGCTCATGGAGAGCAGCAGGTGAAGTGCGATTGAAGAAAAAAAGTAAAGTGCAACCTCCAGTGGTGAGCCAAAGCAAGTGCCGAGGATAGACAGCAGTTGGGATGATGTGGGGAGTAAGGGTCTTTCACACCAGTCAAGCTGCTGTGCGGTTAGCAGGGTAGAGAGGTAGTGAAGGAAGAGGTAAAGAGGAAGCTCTTGGGGCTTTTCCAGAACTTGAGGAGGTCCTGCTCAAGATGAAGAGGGAGGGCGAGGCTGCTCCAAAGAAGGAAGCCCACTGAAGAAAGCCATGGACCACCTGCTCTCTTTTTAGCAAACCGTTTCACACGCAAGGAGTTGGTGCCAGAGGAACGCAGGTGTCTAGTGGGGGGAGTATTTGGTCAGAAAGAGTTGCAGGTGAAGTGGTCCCTTACCCCAGACAGCCTTGTGGATGATGCAGAGGGATTTGAATGTAATCCGTGCTGAGATCGGGAGCCAGTGAAGTCTTTGTAGGGCAGGAGAGATGCAATTCTTGGGCTTGAGGCCAAGGATAAGTCTTGCTGCCCTATTCTGGATTAGCTTGGGGGGGTCGCAGAGTGGACAAAGGTAAATTAAGGTGGAGGCTATTGCAATAGTCATGCCTAGAGATAACCAGAGCCGGGTAACATTGAGACTCTGTGGGGAAGGTGAGGAAAGGTAGAATTCCTTTGAGAAGGAAAAGCTGAAAGTGGGACTTCTTGACAGTGTCCTAAATATAAGGGCTGAAGGAGAGAGAGAAGTCGAAGATGACTCGGAGATTCCTGGCTTCCGAGGAGCGAGCAGGGTGAGAGCCCATGGAAGAAGGCCAGAGTGAAGGGAAGAGATCAGGTGCCGGGGTCCCAATAGGGAGGATCTCTGTTTTGCTGGCATTGAGGCAAACATCATTAGAAGTACACCAGGCCTGGATGGCCGAGAGGCAGTCAGGATGAAGGAGGGTGCAAGGGCGTCTGTAATAAGTTTGAAGAAGAGTTGTGTGTCGTCAGCATAGCACTGGAAGTTGGGGGAGAAGGAGGAAATGGGGCATGCCAGCAGAGTAAGATAGATGCTAAAGAGCCAAGGCGAAAGAATGGAGCCATGGGGGATGCCAAAGATGGAGGAGGAAGTTGGGGTGCAGAAGGAGCACAGTATGACTTTGGAAGAACGGTTAGTGAGGAAGGAGGTAAGCCAGACAAGTGCCCGCTCCGAGATACCAAGGGTGTCATGGAGCCTTTTTATGAGGATGTGTGGTTCACAGTGTCAAATGCAGAAGAGAGATCAAGGAGGATGAAGACAGCGGGGGAGTTGGTATCGAGGGATGCAAGCAGTTCTTCATAGGTGTTTAGAAGAGCAGTTTCTGTGCCTGTGGATGCTCGGAATCCCGGCTGATGGTTGCTCAGTGTGGGAGTTGGAGGAGGGGCAACTGCTCAAACATTTTCCCCAGGAAAGGGAAAGGGGTGATGGAGATGGGGGGCGATAGTTGGCTGCATAGGAAGGGTCTGCTGATGGTTTTTTAAGGAGGGGGGCGCACAAGGGAGTGCTTGAGGGAGGATGGAAAAGATCCAGTAGCAAAGGACTGGCTACAGAGATCAGGGAGAGCAGGGGCGAGAGAGGAAATGTTGTCTTTGATGGTTCTGGGTGAGCAAGGGGCAACCTGTTTGGAAGAGACCTTCATGGAGTTGACAACGTCTTCTGGAGAGACAGAGGTGAAGGAGGAGAAGGAGTAGGGGGGAAGGAGAGTGGACAGGGGAGGCAGGGGGCAGGGAAGGCTTGGAAGAGTGTGTGACAAGGCTGTTCAGTATGTCCTGGGTTTTGGAAGTGAAGTGAGTGTCGAGTGCATTGCAAAGGGCTTGGGAAGGAGTAGGGGCAGAGGATACTGTTGAGGGGTTGTCAAGTTCCCTGCAGATTTTGAAGAGTTCACCCGAGTTGTTGGATGCGCCAGATACTCGTGCCTGAATGTGGGCTCTTTTTTGGCACAAATATAGTCTGTAATGCCTTTGGAGCAGGCGGCGGGCCAGTTTGTCTGTAGGTGAACCTGAAGTTGCCACTTTCGTTCTGCAGCCCTGCACTTACTTTTTTAGTCTGTAAATTCGGAGTCGTACCAGTTGTTACACTTGGAGGCGTGCTTCAGGCAGATCCTCGACTGGGGCAAGGATGTCAAGGGTGTTGGTAATGGAAAGATAGAGGTTGCTGAGGGCAGAATCAGCGGTAGAGTCTGAGTTGGGTGGGCAAGGAGGAATTAAGGTGGAAGTGAAGGCAGCCGCTGACGATCGTTAAATCGAATGGATGTTGAGGAACGAGGTCGGCAGGGCGTTTGGAGGAGTTGTCACAGGGCCATAGGGACCCAGGTGGGAGGCGAGAAGAGAGTGGTCGGACCAAGAGAGAGGGAGATTGTAATAGGTGATGGCATCTAGCGTGTGTCCGGCAGAGTGGGTTGGTCCAGGGGGAAGAATGGAGCGGGATAGGGAGGTGCAGAGGTCAATGAAGAGGGTGGATGCTGTGCACAGGGAGTCTAAGTGGATGTTGAAGTCACCCAGGGATAGCAGGTTGGAGGTGGTAGAGAGTAGGGAGGAACAGAAGTCAGCCCACTCAGAGAGAAACAGAGAGGAAGTGCATGGAGTCCGGTAGCAATGGTCGGGGTGGAGGGGGAAGGAGAGGTGACCAATTTGCATACTAGGCTCTCAAAGGATGAATAGAGCTGAGTGGGTAGGATGGAAGAAGGAATCCACTCAGGGAAGATTAAGGCAACCCCACTGCCAGCACAGTGATGTTGAGGCTTGGAGGTGATCTTAAAGCTGTTGGGTAAGAGTGAGTCAAAGGAAATTACTGAGCTGGCATTGAACCAAGTCTCAGTGAGTGCGAGTATGTTCAGGTTGGTGTCTTCAAGGAGAAGGCAGATGTCAGCCGAGTGTTTTTTGGCTGAGCGTCGTTGAGGGTCGCCAGATGGAGACAATTGCTGGTGGGAGTACAGGGGTTATGGAACTTCAGTCAGAGGTGGCGGAGCAGGGATGGTAGAAGGTGGAGACGCAGGAGAAGGAAGTTGATGAGAGATGGCAGGATCCGGTCAAAGAGAAGGAGGTTGGCCTGAGGGCCTTGAACCAGGATCGTGCCCATGAGGTAGACATTAATGCAGCAGCAAAATGAGAAAAAGCCCGCCAGGAGGACTTCCCACTTGGTGCCGCCTTTAGTGGTAAAGGAAGAATAAGGGGAGATGAGAGGTCCATAGGTCAAGAGATGGGACAGAGAAAAGGATGTCGGTGAAGATTTCTCTGGCGGATGCACGGACATCAGTGTCTGCAATTGGGAGGCCAGGGTCTGCAGCAAGGATGTCTTTTTTTTATGCTTCTTCCATCCAGATTTTGTGAGAGGGGAAATATAGGTGGTAGTGTAGCAGTTGGAGTAGATTGAAGAGTGCCATTTGAGGAAGCGAAAGGAAGAGTGATAATGGGGGCGGGGGGTGTTGCAATGCACAGTTCTGGCCTGACACACAAAAGACAAAGTGGATGTAAGAGTAATACTCACAAAAACAGTATAGGATGTGCCACACCAAAATTCAAATTTAAAAACACTCGCAAACAATGCAGGATGAGAGCACACCAAAATTTGAATGTAAACTAATAGTCACAAACCATGCAGGAGAGCACACCAAAAATTCGAATTTAAACTAACAACTGAAGAAAGATGGGGAAGTTTGCCCACTCCTATAAAATACATTACGCAGAAGAAGGCCAGGAGATACTGAGAACGCCCAATCTATTTCGGACCAATTCCTAGTGCTCCAATGATTCATGAGTATGTCGAGAGGTACCGCCTGAGTCAGTCATACAGGCCAGGTGCGGTACAGATCTACCCCAGAGTGGACGAGGAGTCCCAGGCTGCAAATAAAGAGACTTCAATTGACAGTATTGATTAAAGCGCCATGTTGCTGACGTCGATATAGACACCACGATTTAGCAGCATTAGACATGAAGCACACATGCCATTCGCATATCGGACACAAACACACACTCGAATACAAGAAGAACATGGGCGTAAAGTTCTATAGTTCGAGGACAGATACATATACACACTGTCATTGCTTTATTATTTTGTCAGCTAAACGCAACAATGCAGAAACTGCAAGAAGCAAGAGATCTGCAAGCTTTACTGAAGATAGTTCAATGCAAATAACCTTAAGAAACTGGAGGAGCACCTATAGGACCTGACAGAGCCAAGTGTAACTAAGATAGGTGAAATATAGAATAATCTCACTATATGCAATCTACAAGTGGAATTTATGTGCCTTATATCGCAAATGTCTCATAAATCAAACCACAACAGGGATTACCAATATCATATCCATCTATCTACTAAGATCTATGGACACCTTTCCGAAAGCATGGCGGCAGAAAATCCAATCTATCCTAGGAAAAGCACAGATAGATCCAGCCTTATTACTAGAGAATCCAGATAAAGCGAGATCAAAAATCTGGGAGGCTGAGGATTTATACACGCCTAGCCTGTGCTAACTATAAAAATTTTGAGGTTTTCCCATTCGAACTTAAATGTTATAATACAGTCGCTGACTACTTGGTGAGGTCTCCTAACTCAAGTCACCGTAATGGTTTCTTGAGATTCAGGCTAAATTTATGGTTGACCAACGATGTGTTGAATCGCAGGGACAGAGTCAACAGCTATTTGCCCTGCCGATTCTGTGAACAGCATCCAGAAACGCTTCAACATCTCTCCACTGAGTGTGATAGACTAGTATCAACCCGCTGTACTCATTTTAAACCCGTATTTCTGGCCAAAGGGATCCTGACCTCAAAACACTTATGGGGCCTATTACTCCACACCAACAGAAAGGCCGTAAGATATGCTGTGATTAATTACCTGCATCAGCTCAAAATCCCAATGTATGCAAAGCCAAAACTTCATTGTGATGATTAAGCATATTGTATAACAATCTTGATTTTTTTTTCTTCCTTTTTCTGTATATACTACATTTATGTAAAATGTTGTGAATTTGTATATATATGATTTGTCACTTGCTTTTAAGTTGAAAGGTCTCGATTGATCGCGACCAAATCAACTATTAATAAAAAAAAATATAGAATAGCATGGACACTGTAGGAACCGCATAGTGGTTTAGGAAAATAACAGCAAGCCACAGGCCTCCTAGCAAGAGCTGAGCTGAGTTGAATTCAGGCTGGACAAGAGCAACCATGTGGGACAGGACCCGTTGCCAAGGCCACCAGATACTGGTGACATTCCATTCCCTGAATGACAGTAACACCAGCTGCAGTAAATGCAAATATTTCTTCATAATTCAGAGCTGCACAGCTACAAATCATGGTCTCAAAACCTGTGACCAGGCCGACTCAGACAACGGACAGCAACCAGTGCTGGGAAAGGAAGCAGATCTCACGCCACCAGACAGAAGCTTGCAACAAAGATGTTACAATGTGAGAAAAGTTTTGCACGAGATGAACGAGCACTCCCATAGTCTAAGGTGGTACACACAAGTTACAATGCAGACACATAGTCTTTCTTATTACCTTGAGAAGGTACACCAAGAGCTGAGAACCTTTGCGGATTCCAGGCCTGGATATGTCAGCTCTAACCAATCACAGTTCAGGTTCCTTGGGGTGGGTAGCAAAGGGCAAGAACCAATGGTAAGACCCTCAGACTGCAACTTAGTTATAGATAGAAACTTGGGAATGGACCAGGCCAACCACCGGACATGCAAGAAACAGTAGATTAACATGTATAGTGTCCACTATGGGTGGACTATTACTCAATACCCAATCCAGTAGTCTGATCGGTTTTCTGGAGAGGGGCCCAGGTTGTGACATCCCTATGATGCAATTTTAGGTAGAAACTGGCCTGCGAGCCAGGGGATGTTGAGATGTCCATAAATTTCTTCAGTCCTTGTACTGATCCCTGTTGGACTTTTCTGTAATAAACCACAGTTTGAACTTGCCGTTTGACTGAGTCCTATGTTCCTTTTGGCAGAAGGTGTTGGGCCTTCCACGAGTCTGCAAACTCCTAGTGGCCCTCTGGCGTACCTGGGAGTTTATCCCAACATGTTGGTAGCGCAGAGGATGGTTGGCTGCGGTAGCCTGGCACCAGGTCGACTGTGCCGCCGAATCGGAGAGGCTGCGGGACCCTCACATATTTCGAGAAGACGGCAAAACGCATGCCCAATTACAGGTCCTCGAGAGCCCTTGTGAATTATCCTGCCCGAGGTCAGCGAGTTGTCCAGGCAGACCAGGACTGGGAGGCAAGCACCTTGATGGGGAGCCGAGCAGCGCTAGCACAACACGGAACGTAAGTATTGACCCAGTCCAACGGCAACTGTGGGTGTGTAGGAGGGTACTGAGTATTGAAGTATTGTTTAGTACGGTTGGGTATTGTTGAGGTATTGATTAGTATTGACAGGAGCGGAGATAGACGTCCCTTTTCCATGTTTAGGGCACATTCGGTCTTCGAGGTAAAAGGTTCTGGTGAATAACCTAGACTATTGACTCAAGGGCTTGGCTTGGATGACAAAAGGTATTCCTGTGGATTGGACGTTTTAGCTTGGGTCATAGATGATGGTATTCCCGTGAGGGTTAGCAAGGGAGCTAGCCTAGATTGTGGAAGCTGATTCAGCTGGTTGTCTCCTGCAGTGAGGGGTTTCACACGTTAGGCGACGCAACGGGTGCACTTCGATCACAAGAGAATATTGGTATACTCTGCTTGGAGTGCAGGAAGACAGCTGTGGGGTTTTTGTGTGGTTTTGGGAGTAACGGGCAATTACAGTGTGCGCGCGATATTTGATTTACCTATATTGTTTTGGTATCTTGCTGATGTCACCCTTAGGGTTGCATATAGGACACAGAGAGTCTGAGACAGTAAGGAGCTAGCATTGGAAGCTTGGGATTGGCAGACAAGGTAAACCAGTGGCGGTGCGCAGAAGGTGCATGCGCAGGATTGTGGTTGTGTGCCTGAGGAGGCAGCGAGTATGAAGGAGGGGCGGTGCGCGGAGCACGCCTGATAAATTGTAGAGCCAAAGAGGCTCGTAGAGACTGGAAAGTATTATTATTGCATTGTGACTTTTATACCTAAACAGCAGACTATCGAACCCCTCGACTTGATGTCAGGTAAAAGGTATTGATATGTATCAAGTTAACAGTGGGGGGACTACGCCCCTTCAGCACTTGTGTAAGACACTTCCACCTTAAAAGGAAAAGATATGTAAATATAGTATAGAATGGTCCAAAAGTACAGACAGTAAATTAACCAAACCATGGCCACTTTGTGGAAGTTTCTCCAAATACGTGCAGCAATCACTATTAACACACATACAGGGTGCTTATAAGGGGAAGAAATTGACCAAACGCATGGCTTATTAGATTTGTGGCACATGTTTTAGGTGGAGAGGGGGATGCTGCAAGGCGTCAGTGGATGCTAAGCCAGCAAGAGGTGAAGGACCATGGGACCCATCCCTCCGCACCTCCTCCTGCCCCTCTGAGTGTAGTATCCAATGGTAGACGATGAACTGGGAATGTATCCAATGAGGGAACTAAGGGCGGCAGAGGGATATTCTAATCTGATGTACAAGACACCACCATATACTAAGGAGGATAAGCCGAAAGGAGCAGGGCAGCCAGCTAATGATGCAGGGGCGAGCAGTGAGGGGCAGCAGTGTGCGAATGAGGAGTTCGAGGGCATAAGCGTGAACCAATGGATAGCAGTGCAAGTACTTTTGAAACTTCAAGGGAAGACAAATGGAGAGGCAGAAGGGGAGACCGAGGCGATGGAAAACCTGAAAAGGGATAGCGACACGACAGACTGACCAGAACTAATGGAAGAAGCGGACAGAAGGGAGGACGACAGGCAGGTGAGATTAGAGTGCGAGGACAGAGAGAAGGAGAGAGGAGAAATTGTAGCGGGAAGACCGGGAAGAAGGGAGGAAGGGGGGGAACACAGAGCGGGAAGAAAGAATAGAGGGGGATCTCAAGGAAAGGAAGAGAGCGGGGGAATTGGAGAAGGCAGAGGCACTGGGGGGGGTAAGCAAGAAAAATGTAAGTTAGCAGAGAGGGAACAGAGGAATTTACAGTTGGACAGACTGGCAAGGGAACGAGCGTGCAGTGAGGACGAGCGAGCAATAAGGGCAGTGAGGACGCTAGCAGCGCTAGATAGGGAAAAGAATAGGCGAGAGAACGACAAACAAGCTGAGCCAAATATATGATATGATATGGCATTTATAATGGCCTATACACAAGTGTTTCGAGGTGCGACGAGGCAAGGGAGGGGAAACAGAGGGAAGACAGACAATGATCTTACTAGGCCAGGTGTCATTCAGATCGTGCAAGTGCATGGGCAGGGAAAGGAAGGGAAGTGCGGGGGAAGAGGGAGAGGACAGTGCAGTACATGGGAAAGACAATAATAGCAATAAGTAAAAGTACGGCCAGCAGGTGGCAAGTGAAAGGGTAAGTGCAGGCGCCCGGTGTCAAGTGCTGGAAGTGGGACCGTAGGGATACAGAAACAGTCACCAAGTGCAGGGGTTGCCAGGAAGGCAGTGCAGGAGTGTGACTGGCGGGGAAGTGGATCTGGGCCCGAGATCAGAGGTTGGCTAGGTAACCAGTGCAGTTTCAATGTCAGCCAGGAAATCAGCAAGGGATAGGAGGAGAAAAAGCGGACGCAAAGAGAAAGGTTTTGAGGTGCTTCCGGAACCGAAGATGATTCTGCTCAAGTTTCAGGGAGGCTGTTCCAGAGGGAGGCCCCAGCCGAAGAAAGAGATCTACCACCAACTCGTTGCTTGGAGAAGCGACTGACCTTGAGGGAATTGTAGACAGATGAGTGAAGGGCTCGAGTAGGAAGGTATTTAGGAAGAGAGAGTTAAAGGTATTGAGGCCTTAGGCCCCAGAAGGCCTTGTGGACGATGCAGAGGGTTTTGAACTTAATCCTCGCATCCACTGGGAGCCAGTGCAGAGATTTCAGTCCTGGAGAGATACGATCCCTGGGCTTGAGGCCAAGGACAAGTCTGTTCTGGATAAGTTGCAGAAGGCGGAGAGTAGAAGCAGGTACATTTAGAAAGGCTGTTGCAATAGTCCCGCCTGGAGAGAACCAGAGCTCTAGAGACAGTGAGCTTCTGGGGGAAGGAGAGGAAAGGAAGAATACCCCTGAGGAGGTGTAGCTGGTAGTGTGACTTCTTAGAGATATCAGAGATGTGATGAGAGAAGGAGAGTGTAGAGTCGAAGAGTCGAAGATGACCCTGAGATTTTTTGCCTTGCAGGTGGGAGCAGGAAGGGGGCCAAGAGAGGCCGGCCAGAGAGCTACAGGAAAGGAGGGAGCGGGTGTGCCGATGAGGGGAATCTCAGTATTACTGGCATTAAGGCAGAGGTCATTGGCGACACACCACTCCTGAATAGCAGACAGTCAGTCGGAGATGAGGAGGCCGAGGGTAGCCTGAAGATGAGCTCTGTGTCATCCGTGTAGCACTGAAAGTTGGGGCATAGAGCAGCTATGCAGTGGGCCAAGTGGGCCAGGTGTTGGTTGAACAGCCAGGGAGAGAGGTTAGACCCCTGGGGGACACCACAGGTAGAGAAAAAGATAGCAGAGAGATTACACAAACTCACGAGGCAGGAGCAAAACGGATATGATATTGCATTTATAACGCAGCGGGAGGAGGAGCAGGCCTAGGGGCCTGGGCAGGAGTTAACAAATATTTTGTATACATCAACCTTAGCATGAAACCGAACACAGAATTGACATCGAGAAGACTACGTTTTGCCGATGATTTTTGTAGCAATATGGACACAGGATCGGACAAATACAGCAGGGACGAGAAGGGGGAATTGGGCCGGCCACAGTCCACGGGGACAGACAAGTGGTTGTCATGGGAATTTAGAGCACACAGACAAGGAGGAGGAGGGGCGATTCAGAAGAGCAGGCGCAGCAAACGAACGACTCATGCACCATGCACAACACACATGTTAATAGACTAAGGGATCCCCCAGGATGAAGGAGTGGGGAGATGGCCATAGCTTGCTTGAGAGGACGATTGTCTAGAGCTTATGACGATAACAGGAGGGTACCTATATTAGAACCGTTAGATGCATGTGCAGACATTGAGGACGAGAGAGGGCCTCGACAAATCAGACTGACCAGAAGGACACCTGAGGAGGTGACCGCATATTCACAGATACCTCTATTAGAGAGAGGAAGGGTGAGACCTCAGTATGTGCCATGGAAGCACACAGACAAGGAGAATGTGAAGTGTAGGTTACCATCATTGAGCGCAGGAGCGGGGAAATGGATTTATGAGATGGAGAAGATGACAGCTGGCCACAAGCTAGCCGTGGGTGACGTAAAGGGACTGTTAGTATTAATATTAGGAGACACAGCTGATGATGTATGGAAAAGGGCAATGTTCCCAGGGGTGACGACACAGCACACGGCGGGGTGCCATTTGCAAACTGCAGGGCAGCAGTATGGCAAGCATTACAAACACAGTACCCAGACATGCCAGACATTGGGGCGATTACGTCACTTAAGATGAGGGAGGATGAAGATCCTGTGCAATATATTCAGTATATTCAAGAGCTTTGGTGCCACGAAACTCGAGAGCCTTAGGACAAAACAATAGCAATATTTTAGCATATATAAGTGCAGGGACTACCAGAGCCAGTTCAGAAGAGTTTGAAGAAATTAGTCGGAATGGAAGCGAAAGGATGGCCAGAGATACAGCTCACAATAGTGCATCATTATAGACTATGGCTGGAGAAGGTTAAGCAAAAAGCAGAAGACGGGAAGGCAGATGAAGCAAAACTAGTACAGAGGAAGCTATCAAAGTATGCAATGGAAGGGGCAGTTATAACCAGCCCCGCCCCACAGACACCGCAGCAGCACCAGCAGCCACAACAGTTTGCATTGCCCATGGGGTAAGGATACATGGTGCGGGAAAGCCCACAGCAGGGGCTTCGGGGTAGGGACAGCATACAAAGGGGTCGTGGCTTTGTGCCACAGATGCATCACAACCAAGGGGGGTTTCCACGAGGGTTTTCGGGGTATGGACAATAGATGCAGCAGAACCCAGGAGATTTTTCAGGGACAAGGGAGGGAGCCACCACAGTGCTGGACTTGCGGGCAGCTAGGGCACATCTCAAGTTTGTGTCAATTTAGAGGGGTGCAACAGAATTGGGGGGGGGAGTGTCATGATGCCTACCCCCAGGCATCCGGATCGAGTCCATCAGCCCCGGGAGCAGGCATCCAGATAGTCATTAAAACCCCAACAGCCTCGGCTGGGGGCTGTTTGTATTCAGTCCTAGCGCGTTAGGCGCCAGGCTCATCATAGAAATCAGTCCTGGCGCCATAGGCGCCAGGCTCATAGACTTTACTTACCTTATGCAGACTATGCTGCAAATGAGTTCAAGCCAACGTGAGGCCTGGATGGGATTATTTTATTACAGGGACTATTTTTCACTCGGGTTGGGTTCTGGGGAACTTCTTACCTGGGACTACTTTGCAGGCTATTTAAACCACGCCCGAACAGCAGCCCATGCTTTGCGTTATTCTGCATCCAACAGCGTGACGCTCACCGTGTCTGCAAGTCAGCATCCAGTCTTCTGCCACGCCCGCCTCGAATCCGGAGCTCTTAGACAAAAGGCAAAGAAAGGAGAAGAGGTAAGATCACAGACATTATTTGATTCCTTACCTGATTCCGGACTCAGCACATCTCCGAGCCTGGAAAGGACATTATTTCAGCATGCGTCGCTTCGCCAGCAGCAGCGCTGCGTTGTACTCACCAGTCCACCGCATCTTTCGACTCGGCGCTGCCTCCATCATTTTCTTCGTCGAAACCTAGCACCTGGGGGGGAAACAAAAGGAATAACAAGGTGAGCCGAGAAAACCAACAAGGACAATCTCTTTGCCACCATAGGCTTACCTGCTTTACCACCGGAGGTGGTATTCTTTAATTCGCCGTATCTTCCTATGCCGCACCTATAAAGGGAGAGAAAACAGCAAGTTAAACTCATGCAGCTTTTACCGGACAGTGTTTGGTAATACAGACTCTTACCTGAACGCCATCAGCTGCCTCCAGGCAATATTCTTTTGGACCCAGCTGCAACCTAACGAGGGAATGGAACAAGAGTGAACTTCGGACATATTGAACTCTTTGAACTTTATAGACACTGGAGTCAATATTCCTCTGGAACTCCTCCAGTACCTTCAACCCAGTGAAGTAACTGGTATCTACACGCCCCTGCATGCCATGCAGGATGGAGAGCTCATCATTTAAAAACATAAGGTGAGGTTACCAAAAGGGAATATCGGAGGTGATTAGTGGGGAGAACGAGAACTGTTGGGGGGCATCACTAAAGTCCACGGGTGGCTAAATCCCTTTCTCCACTTGCAGAAGAATACTTCTACGAGTCCAGCAGACAAGATTAGGCGGGCCAGTCCAGACTGTCATCTCTTCACTACGCATCACGTTGGTGGAGACCGCAGCTGTCTGGGTCCGATCGACGCCCCTGTGGGAACCAGGTGAGCGTAACAGAACGCAAAGCCTATCTACAAATCCCCACCTGGGCTTAATGGAGACCTCAGAAACCGACCAACTAGCCCAATTGTTAGTAGAACTTAGGGCAGAAGTGCACTCCGCGCGCCAAGAAACTAATGCCCTCAGGAGAGAACTGATTGTGTCAAAGGAGCGCACTGATGATCTTGCCAGACAACTGCTGCAAAACCAAGCCGGGCAAACACCACTACCTGGACTTGGGGGGGGGGGGGGGGGGTAATTCAACCCCTGTTTCATCGAGCAGCCCTGTGCAAGTGGTTCTACCAAGGTTTGCCATGTTCATGAACCAATGCCGCTTGCACTTTTTATGCAGACCAGGAGCTTTTCCAAACGACCAAGCCAAAGTAGCCTTTGTACTGTCATACCTTAGTGGCAGCGCAGTGGATTGCTCAATTTCATTAGTCAACCAGGATGACCCTCTTCTTCGGGATTTTCAGGGTTTTCAATTGAGCATGGAAAGATTATTCGCCAGACATTCACAGGGACAGGCCCTGGATAATGAACTTCTGTCCCTACGACAAGGAAACCAGGACCTGCTAACTTATATTGCAACCTTCAATAGGTTGGTGGTGGAAACCGGATGGCCAGAGGTAAAGCGAATTACATTATTTCATCGTGGACTTCGGGGTGAGCTCAAAGATGTTTTGGCCCAAGTTGTGAACCCACCTCAGAATTGCGCAGAATATATAGACTTAGTGGTCCAGCTAGACCACCGACTTCAGAATAGAAAAGCTGATCGAGCTAAGTTCGAGAATCGGGTATTGGTTAAACCCAATGTTACTCCCAAAGGAACAGATGCATCAGAACCAATGCAGATCGGGGGATTAACGGACCCTTAACTCAAAAAGAAAGAGAAAGGAGACAACCGATGCAGTTGTGTCTGTACTGTGGGGCCTCAGGACATTTTCTACGGGATTGCCCTATAAAACCATCCAAGAAAGTAGTCGGAGTTGCTGATAGAAATCATACAGAGCCTAATTCGGGAAACGACCACGCCCGACAAGCGTAGAGGTCCGCTTCCCAAGCTTAAAGAAGGACACTCAGACCTCGCACCTAATCATACCAATGGTCCTTAATGATCCAAGGCAGCCATCACGTATGCACGCAGTTAGGGCATATATTGATAGCTGGGCCGTAGGAAACTATGTGGACCACGAATTGGCTTCTAGGATGAATATACCTCTCTGCAAAAAGACCACTTTGGATGTTATCACCACAGTCGATGGAACTGAAATTGCCTCTGGGCCTGTAACTCATTCCACCACAGAGATGACACTGTTGGGTCAAGATGGGCATCGAGAGACTATTGTGTTTGACTTAATCAAAGCCCCGCAGTTCCAAATAATACTGGGGATACCTTGGTTGGAAACACATAATCCTTGTATTGATTGGCGAGAGAAGAGAGTAACCTTCCCGGAGTGTGCACACACCTGTTACCCGGAAAAAACCTTGAACAAAAGCCTGGCCACAGTCGCTAATCCAGTCATGCAGTTACCTCAGGAATATCAAGAATTCCAGGATGTTTTCCAAAAAGAACAGGCAAACACCTTACCACTTCATAGATCATACGATTGTCAAATCGACCTCATACCCGGTGCACAACCTCCATGCAGTAGAATCTATGACCTTACGGAACCCGAAAACCGTCACCTACGACAATACTTGGACCAATACCTTGATAATGGCTTCATTCGTCCGTCTAAGTCCCCTGCATCGACTGCGCATGCGCGCGCGACGCATGCGGAGCTAAATACATCGGCTCCCGGCGGCCGCTACTATTATCCTGAATTTTTTTCCCTTTTACTGGAATCCATCTCGCCTCGACCGCCCGCCAGCGGAGGCGGACCCACTAGAGCTGCTGGCGCTGCACTCCGGAGAAGAACCGGAGCGGGAGACGCCAGAACCAGCCCGCGGACCGCTGGCGGATGACTCGCGGCCATTGCGGCGCGGGCGGGAGAAGAGGATCGCCCCTCCCCCCCTGAGACGCTGAGAATGCTGTGGCTCCCAGGCGAGGTCGATGCTTCAAACGAGACCCCGCAACGCTCTCCAGGCACCGTCAAGCGGCTGCTGAGGCCCCCCCCCACCTGCTCCACCCTCGGGACAACAGTTGCTCGCACACCTCCCGATCTACGAGAGAAACGCATCCGGATAGACTTCGCGGCCTGGGCCTTGCACCGCCAGCCTTCCCATCGGGCCCTCCTCCCCCCGCCCCCCCTCATCAGCAAGACTGCAATACCTGGGGTCGAGCGGCAGCAGGAGCCGTGAGCTGCGCTCCCCCGCTGAGGGAAGACACGCTGCAAACAGAGGCACCCACGGCAAGGTACACGGGTGTGAGGGGTGGATGTTTTGCTTTGTTCCCCCCCGCGACCCTTTTTGCAACTAGCCTGCTGCAGAGGCCACGGAGCCCACGAGGGCCACAGCTGCGCCATAGACCAGCACCAGACCCAGAACGTCGTCACGACCCACGAGCCACAAACGCAGCAAAACGACACTGGGAGTGTGGGGACGAGAAGATCCTCTTCTCACAACCAAGTGAGCCCCCCCACGGTCCACGGTGGACCCCAAGACTTGGCGTAAACGGTGGAACTGCCCTGCTCCTCTCTTGGGACCACCCCGGGCGACTTAAATCATCGCTCGAAACGTAGTACTCGCGGGGGGCCACCCTATGCAGTGAAGACAGACGCGGGTCAGCCCACAACAGCGGATGAACAGGGGCACAGTCCTCCCCACGAGACCCCCTACGCACTTTGGCTTAGATCCCAGACACCACAGGGGCCACTCTATATGCCGGAGATAGGCACGTGCCAACACCACGCCACCAAGCGAGATTGGCACCTGCAGCGACGACGCTGCGGCCATCCCAAACGTGACTTTTGCAGAGGCTCGCAGCCTATACACAATCGTCTGCTCCATACAGGACCTCTCCCGACGGGGAGCATCCAGATCCCTGCTACACAGAGCCGCTCGACCAAAGCATGGGAAAGGAGAAAACCAAGAGGCAAACGCTACAGAGCAAGATGGATCTCTACACCGTGGGGGCCCCTCCCCAGCGCGAGCCTCAGCCCCCAGAAGAAGAGAGTAACCCTGGAGAACTCAGAGACCCTCCTATCTCTTTGTCAGACCTTATGAAAGCGATTGGGGACTCGAGGACATCCTTGGAACTTAAAATGGGCGGCCTATCCTCTGAGGTGTCCCTTATACGCCAAGACCTCCGCAACTTATCGACCAGGGTGGGGGAAGCGGAACAGAGGGTGTCTAACACTGAAGATGCGGTCCACCGCATGGAACAGGAGCTCACTGCGATTGCCCAAAAAGTGACCCAACTGGAAAACCGCGCCGAAGACAGTGAGGGGAGGGCGCGACGCAATAATCTCAGGATCCTCGGTATACCCGAGAAAGAGGAAGGCCCCAGCGCAGAACTCTTCTTAGAAGATTGGCTCATTCATATCTTTGCCCCTAAGAAGCTATCCAAATTCTTTTCCGTGGAAAGGGCACACAGGGTCCCCACCGGCCGACCTATACCGGGTGCCCCGCCCAGAACAATGATCGCACGCCTACCTAATTACCGCGACCGGGATGCGATCCTACAAATGGCAAGGGCCATGGGCCCGATCACATACAACGGCTACAAGGTCGGTTTCTATCCCGATTACACGAAAGAAGTCCAAAAAGCCCGCCAGTCTTTTGACTCCGTCAAGAAGAAGCTCCAGTCGCTATCCATCAAATATGCCCTCTTCTTCCCGGCATTGCTAAAAGTCCAGTATGAGGGCACTACTCACTTGTTTTACAACCCCAAAGATGCATGGGACTGGCTTGAAACTCATGTCCTCACTGACTCCAGCGGGAGATGTGTGCCATCGGGCCCACCCACACAGCGACCTCGACCTGGGAGACCCTCACCCCCTCGTTCCCCGACCAATGCGGACGACGACGCGTCAAGGACCCCACGGGAAAAGGATGAATACCCTGTACTAAGGGGCCCAAACTGCAGATTGGTAGAATGGGAATGCTCACCTAGCGGCCGCCGCCCCCTAATGCGGCGTGCGCGTTATCACAGCCGGGTTATCCCGAAGAAGTTTATAAAGTTATAGGTTCAATGTTTGGGCGACAGGTGCTCCCAGTTGGGGGGGGGAAGTACAGGGTGGGGGGGAGTTCAAGGACTGTAAAGAAACCGAATCAAGAAACAAGAAGGCACGACACATAGAAGCACTGACAAGGGAATCAAGTACTATCTATGGGCAAGACCACAGACATAATCATCATCCAGGCAGCAGATACACCGACACGAGGCGACCCCCGGACGTCTCCCCCGAAAGTACAGCGCTGCACACCTCTCGAGTGTACATGACCGCCACTGATCCTCCCAGAAGCCCAGATAAGCGCCCCACGCAGATAGAATGAACTCCAACAAGGTAACCGTGCTCTCCTGGAACGTCAACGGCCTCGGCTCCAGCATAAAGCGAAGACTGGTGCTCCAGTACCTTAACCGTTACTTGCCGGACATTGCCCTTCTAAATGAAACACATTTGCTAGGCACGAGCACAAACTTTTTCAGAAGGTACAACTACTCTCAGGCCTACCAGGCTGGATTCACGACAGGAGCTAGGGGCACGATGATCCTTGTCCACAAGCGAGTCCCCCTGCAGGTCAGGAAGGTCAAGACCGACCGCCGGGGCCGCTATGTTATGATACTGGCTGACATCTGGGGCGAGAAATGGGGCCTCGCTGCAATTTAGGCCCCCCCCCTCACAGACGAAAGAACTACTCTCCGAGCTACGGAGCCGGTTACTGGAAGATGAGGCCGATGTATGGGTGATTGGCGGGGACTTTAATGAAGTGATGAACACTGCAGTCGATAGATCTCACAGGAGATCAGGTACCTGCCCTGCCCCCACACCACTCGCCATGTTCGCCGAAACTCTGGGAATGACGGACACATGGCGCTCGCTCCACAACAATGAGGCTGGGTTCTCCTTTTTCTCTGGCGTCCACAAGTCATTCTCCAGAATCGATTATGCCTTTATCCCCCGCAGTATAAATCACAGGCTCCTTGCCGCTGAATTCCTCGCAAGGGGTATTTCGGACCACTCTCCGCTCCTATTGTCCATGAAGAACTCCTGCCGTGGTCCGGATCGTAACTGGCGCCTGAACACATATCACCTACGTCTCCCTGAAATTGCGGAGGAACTGGAAAAGAAGACAACAGAATATTTTGAAAACAACGAAGGATCAGTGGATTGCCCGATCTCGCTTTGGGAGGCGTATAAGACTGTCCTCCACGGGGAAGTTATCTCGGAGGTTTCAGCCTACCAACGACGACAAGTCCAAAAGATCAAAGAGGCAGAAGCGCGTGTCCTGGAGTGCGAACGGCAAACCCTAGAACACTGCACCCAAGAAGCGAAAGAGGATCTGCTTACAGCACAAGAGGCCCTTAGCAACCTGGCTCTAGACAACGCACGGATAGCCCATCAGTTAGTCCGGAGCCAAATCTATGAACGAGGCGACAAGGCGAATAAGACACTGGCCTGGTTGGAACGGCGCGAACAGACCAAGGGACACGTGCGGGCAATTGAATCTCCAGACGGAACACTCCTCAAAGATGACTCCGACATTGTTGCGGAATTTGCAGCCTACTATGAGAAACTCAATACTCCATCGGCCGAGAACCCGCCTTCCGAACCCGCATGCTACCTTGACCAGATCGAGATCCCGAAGCTCTCTCAGCGCCAAACAGATCTCCTGAACGCCGAAATCACTGTAACCGAGGTGCAAGAAGCGCTCGCACAGCTCCAACCTGGGAAGACCCCGGGTCCTAATGGGTTCCCTACAGAAACATGGAAATGCCTCAGCGGTTCACTACCCTCCCACATGCACCATATGTTTCTACGCAGCAAAGAGCTGGGGGCACTCCCCCCGGACCTCAGGAAGGCATGCATAATCATGGCTCGGATGAACCTGGGGCAAACGTTTATAGCGTGGGTTAAACTCCTGTATGCACACCCGGAGGCCATGGTAAGGGTGAACGGCAGGTCTTCTGGATCATTTCCCTTGGGTCGAGGTACGAGACAGGGGTGCCCCCTCTCCCCGCTGCTTTTTCTCTTGGCCATAGAACCTCTCGCAATTGAGCTTAGAGCTAACACTAATTGGACAGGGTTCGCCTGGCCTGGGGGGGGGGAGAGGACCGACTATCCCTCTACGCGGACGACCTCCTCATATACCTCAGTAACCCACGCACTTCCTGCCCGATTGTTTCCCGCATCCTTAGGGAATACCAGCGCTTTGCAGGCCTTAAGGTAAATGAGACCAAAACCATTTAGTTCCCGATCCAGGGCGGCGAGTCTGCGATCCCTGAAACCTGCCCATATCATGTCTCCATTAGAGAACTTAAATACCTGGGTATAAGACTCGACCCGACACTGGGTGGGTTCCTGCAACTCAACTTACAACCAATAATTGACCGGTTCAATAGGGACACCTCCCACTGGCAATTACTCCCACTATCACTAATGGGCAGAGCGGCGCTATTCAAAATGATGACCCTCCCCAGACTGTTGTATGTACTTCAAAACACCCCCCTTGTCATCCCCCGAGACACCTTCGCACTCATTGACGGACGCCTTCGCACACTGCTGTGGGGAGGGAAACAACCCAGGATCGCCCTTGAAACGCTGCAGCGATCAGTGTGGGAGGGAGGCATCGGTCTACCATGCATACGCACCTATTACCTTGCAGCCCAGATTGGGGTGGTAAACGACTGGATACACGCAGACCCCACACTCCCCCACATCCGCCTTGAAATAGAGAGCATGACCCCACTAACCCCACTACAGATCCTGTACGCCACCCACGACCAACCCCCTGATGTTACCCAAAATGACACGCCATATTTGCCGGGCCTGGCGGGATGCGCACAAACTAATAGGCTGGAAAGGTAAACCAACACTATCTCAACCCCTATGGCACAACGCACTCCTCCCGGAAATAGTAAAGATGGGCCCCTTCGGTCACTGGTGCGTAAAAGGGATACACACACTACCGCATGTGATACAAGAAGGCCACCTCCTTGCAAGAGCAATTCGACCTCGCACCCATGGACCGGTTTCGACATGCGCAACTGGCCCACGCCATCCGCACCCAATTCCCTGATACGACAACCATACCCCCCTGTACTCCCATTGAGACAAATATCCTTCCGCAATGCATTGCCTCCAAGGTCACTTCCACGCTCTACCAAGCCCTTAACTCCTTTGGGGCGGCGCAGCTAGATGGGCTCAAGGAAAAGTGGGAAAAGGACGTAGGTCAAATGGAACCAGAGGACTGGGTAGAGGCATTAATGTCCCCTAGAGAAATTGGTATAGACTCTAAACTCATACTTATACAACTGAGGATCCTCCACCGCACATACTATTCACGTACTGCCATGGCCAGATGGGGGGGACTGGAAGACGGGACATGCCTCAGATGCAAAACGGAACCTGCCACTTTTTACCATATGATATGGGACTGCCGAGTCTTACAGGTCTTCTGGGAGAGCTGTATTAACACAATCTCTGCCACCCTGGCGACACCAATCCCCAGGGATCCCAAAATGATACTGTTGGGAATCCGGGGTGAAGTGGATCTCTCGAAATATGAAAAAATATTTCTGGCACTGGCATTCGGGGCAGGCAAAAGATTAATCGCGACTAGCTGGGGCTCTGCTGACCCTCTGTGAACCGCTGGAGCAATGAGTTGGACAGATGCGCGGCCTCGGAGCGCCGGATTTATAATGCACGGGGTTGCCCCCGCAAATTCGAAAAAATATGGGGTAAATGGCTTGACGCTAACTGAAATGCGCTGATGAAAATAGAAATGTACTGTTGTTAACATTGGTTACCTGCCTTATCCCACAAATGTCTGATGGCTCTCAGCCCTACAGAGTTCATTTTGCTTTTTGAAATTGCTTTACCACCATGATCTGATGTATGCCTTTGATTCATGTCTGTTTTGTTGTTGTATTATTAAAACGTAATAAACAGAATTATTAAAAAAAAAAGTCCCCTGCATCTTCAGCTTTATTCTTCGTGCCCAAAAAGGAAGGTGACCTCAGAACGTGCATAGACTACCGCGCATTAAACCAGATCACAGTGAAGAACCGATATCCATTGCCTCTGATCCCCGAACTACTAGACCAAGTAAAGGATGCTTGCATCTACACCAAATTAGATCTCCGAGGGGCATATCATCTGGTACGTGTGAAGAAGGGCAACGAATGGAAGACCGCTTTTCGCACCAAGTACGGATTATTCGAATATCAGGTGATGCCCTTCGGGTTGTGCAATGCACCAGCAGCCTTCCAGTATTTTATGAACGATGTCCTTCGTGAACTCATTGACGTCTGTGTTGTCATATACATAGACGATATTCTAGTGTACTCCTCCTCAGAATCAGACCATGTTAAGCACGTTCATGCAGTCCTTGAGAAACTACGCCAGTACAAGTTATATGCAAAATTTGAAAAATGTGTTTTTCATGCTACAGAAGTTGAATTCCTTGGATTTATCCTGACTCCAAAAGGAGTCTGAATGGACTCTCGAAAGGTGGACGCAATTCTCAAGTGGCCATCACCCAGTTCAGTTAAAGGGGTGCAAAGCATGCTTGGATTTGCTAATTTCTACCGCAGATTTATTCCTGACTTCTCATATGTTGTACACCCCATCACAGCACTTTTGCGAAAAAACAAACGCTTCTTGTGGACCGAAGAGGCTGAAAAAGCCTTCCAAGAACTGAAATTGAAATTCATGTCGGCACCTGTCTTAAAGCATCCACGCCCGAGCTCCCATACATAGTTGAAACCGATGCATCCAGTTTAGTCATGGGGGCTGTACTGTCCCAGAAGGATCCAGAAACTGGTCAACTTCATCCAGTAGCATTTTGGTCCAGAAAATTCTCGGCCCCCGAAATAAACTATGCGGTTACCGATAAAGAGTTGTTAGCCATCAAATCCGCCTTCACGGCTTGGCGGCATTATCTTCTAGGTGCCAGGCATACCATTACTGTAATTACCGATTACAGGAACTTGCAGTATTTAAAAACAGCCAAGGCCCAATCATTGCGTCAACTTCGATGGGCCTTATTCCTTGCCAAATTCAATTTCGTGATCACTTACCGACCAGGTTGTAAGAACGGTAAGGCAGACGCTTTATCCCGAATCGGGATGGGAGAAGCATATTCGAACCCGGAACCGGTGCCTATAATTCCTGAACAAAGAATTCTTGGGATAACTACTCTACAGACCTTTGAAGATATGCATTTAAAGATCCAACAACTTTTCGATTCAGCAGCCCTGCAGGACTGGGTTAAAAAGGGCCAAGATTATTCAGTTGTCAATGACCTACCTTAGTATCAAGGGCGTCAATTTCTACCACACGAGGAACTACAAGAACAAGTCATCTCTAATTACCATGAAGCTCTGATGGAAGGGCACCCAGGTATTGCAAAAACTGAAGCTAAAATTAAAAGACAATTCTGGTGGCCCACCTGGCGAAAAGATGTAAAGTCATTTGTACTGTCTTGTGGCATCTGCGCCCAGAACAAAGCCAAAAGAAGAAACCAGCTGGTCTTTTACAACCTTTAGCTATTCCACCCACACCATGGCACACTTTGTCTTTAGACGTTATTCCAGATCTACTGCCATGTAATGGATTCAACACCATTCTAGTTATTGTGGATCTTTTTTCCAAGATGGCCCAATTTATTCCTTTAAAAGGATTACCTTCTGCTTCGATCTTGGCAAAGGAATTTCTCGAAAATATTGTTTGAATACATGGATTTCACTCCCTATTGATCTCTGACCGAGGTAGTCAGTTCATTTCACAATTTTGGCAGAAGTGTTGTCAATTGGCACAAATCGACGTAAGGTTATCAACCAGTCACCATCCCCAAACCGATGGTCAGACGGAGAGAACCAACCAGACTCTTGAACAATATCTACGTTGTATGCTCCACCAAACCGAAGGTAATTGGAAGGACATTTTATGGATTTCTGAATACGCATACAATAACTCTGTACATTCAGGAACCAGACAAAGCCCCATTTATACCATATATGGACATCATCCTCGAACCTCAGAACTCGATTCGCCCCAGCATTTAGAAATGCCGACAGTAATGCATCTGCATTCTACTATTAAACAAGCCTTTAAAGAGGCAATAAAACATTTGAAACAAGCAAAAGAGAAATACAAGAAAAATGCTGATCAACATAGAAGTGAGACCCCACCATATCGAATCGGAGACCAAGTTTGGCTGGCTACAAGACATATTCCTCTGAAAGGAACTCGGACTTTTAATCCTAGATATTTGGGACATTACACCATTAAGGCCATTATCAACCCGGTGGTCGTCAAATTAGAATTACCCTCTGATATGCAGATTCATCCTGTCTTTCATGTTTCACTTCTAAAACCAGTTCAACCCGGGACAAGATTAACCAAACCACCTGACCCCATCCTAATAGATGGAGAACCTGAATTCGAGGTAAAAAAACATCCTGGACTCTAAAATGGTTAAATCAAGACTTTTTTATTTAATCGACTGAAAGGGTTACGGACCACAAGAAAGGTCATGGGAACCTAGTGACCACGTTCATGCTCCTCGATTGGTGAAAAAATTCCATCGGGACTTCCCAGACAAGCCAGGGCCAAGGGGAAGAACAACTTTAGGAGGGGCCTTGGGGGGGGGGGGGTGCTGTCATGATGCCTACCCCCGGGCATCCGGATCGAGTCCATCAGCCCCGGGAGCAGGCATCCAGATACTCATTAAAACCCCAACAGCCCCGGCTGGGGGCTGTTTGGTTTCAGTCCTGGCGCTATAGGCGCCGGGCTCATGGACTTTACTTACCCTATGCAGACCATGCTGCAAATGAGTCCAAGCCAATGTGAGGCCTGGATGGGACTATTTTATTACAGGGACTATTTTTCACTCGGGTGTGGTTCTGGGGAACTTCTTACCTGGGACTACTTTGCAGGCTATTTAAACCACGCCCGAACAGCAGCCCATGCTTTGCGTTATTCTGCATCCAGCAGCGCGACGCTCACTGTGTCTGCAAGTCAGCATCCAGTCTTCTGCCACGCCCGCCTCGAATCCGGAGCTCCTAGACAAAAGGCAAAGAAAGGAGAAGAGGTTAGATCACAGACATTATTTAATTCCTTACACGATTCCGGACCCAGCACATCCCCGAGCCTGGAAAGGACATTATTTCAGCACGCGTCGCTTCGCCAGCAGCAGCTCTGCGTTATACTCACCAGTCCACCGCATCTTTCGACTCGGCGCTGCCTCCATTATTTTCTTCGTCGAAACCCAGCACCTGGGGGGAAAACAAAAGGAATAGCAAGGTGAGCCGTGAAAACCAACAAGGACAATCTCTTTGCCACCATAGGCTTACCTTCTTTACCACCGGAGGTGGTATTCTTTAATTCGCCGCATCTTCCTATGCCGCACCTATAAAGGGAGAGAAAACAGCAAGTTAAACTCATGCAACTTTTACCGGACAGTGTTTGATAATACAGACACTTACCTGAACACCATCAGCTGCCTCCAGGCAATATTCTTTTGGACCCAGCTGTAACCTAATGAGGGAATGGAACAAGAGTGAACTTCGGACATATTGAACTCTTTGAACTTTATAGACACTGGAGTCAATATTCCTCCGGAACTCCTCCAGTACCTTCAACCCAGTGAAGTAACTGGTATCTACGCGCCCCTGCATGCCATGCAGAATGCAGAGCTCATCATTTAAAAACATAAGGTGAGGTTACCAAAAGGGAATATCGGAGGTGATTAGTGGGGAGAACGAGAACTGTTGGGGGACCATCACTAAAGTCCACGGGTGGCTAAATCCCTTTATCCACTTGCAGGAGAATACTTCTACGAGTCCAGCAGACAAGATTAGGCGGGCCAGTTCAGACTGTCATTTCTTCACTAAGCATCACGTTGGTGGAGACCGCAGCTGTCCGGGTCCGATCGACGCCCCTGTGGGAACCAGGTGAGCGTAACAGGGAGCATGGCCAGCAGCCATATCAAAGGGGGACAGGAAGATTACTATGCACAAGATCAGCAGCCACAAGGGCAGATGCAGAGTACATATCAACAGATGTCACAAGTACAGCCACTAGTACAGATGCAGGTGCCACAGATGCGGCACAGATACCACAGTCTCGCCTAGCCTTCCGTAAAGCCATTAAAACAAGGCTATTTGTGTGACGTATACAACTCCTAATGTAGACTCTGTAACACTCCTAAAGAGTATCATTTGCTAATAAGTAAGCTTTCAATGTTTTTTCGCCACTGTTGTAACTTTATCACTGCTTCCTATTGTATCTATAACCAAGTACCTCCTATCTGTAACTTGGAAACCATACGTGTTGCCACCAACTATCTAACCATAATCATTTGTATTTTATTTATTTGTAAAGCGCCACCGAGCTCTGGGGCAACTATGCGCTGAATCTTACATGTTGCACAGGCATAAACTATACAAGCAAACTAAGAAATTACACCTACATACAATATACGGACAATCCAGGCTGTTAGCATGTATGGTAGCAAGATACAGATTATTATACAGTGTGAAAACAGCTACATATATACAAGCAGTGGCAATTGAATAAAGTAATTGATTGTATTGTTTTTTATAAAGCGGATGGACTGTGGTTCTGCTCATAGAACCAGGCTTTAACCTTGCTAAGGAATTGGATAAAGGATGGTTCCACTCTTATGGAGATGGGTAGAGCATTCCATTTCTTTGTGGCAAGGACTAGGAAGCAGACCCCGCCTGCGTGTTGTTGGTTGAAACGCGGGATGACCACACCGTGCGATTGCGCTGTTCTAGTAGGTTGCTTCGATGTATGAAGTGAGAAGGTGGCAGATAGGTAAATGATGGCCTTGTTGTGGAGACACTTGTGGGTGAGTGAGAGTGACTTTAGGTCTATTCTCTGCTTAATGTTGAGCCATTTTGTGTTCTGTCTGGTTTCAGTGATGTGCTGTTTCCTGGGGATGTTGTATACTGATCTGATTGCATTATTTTGCATAACTTGAATTTTGTTCATATTTTGTTGGGATGTACCCAGGTAGAGCGCATTACAATAGTCAAGCTTAGATAATACTAGGGCTCTTGCTACTGAAATGCAGTTAGTTGTGTTCAGGTATGGGCGGCAGGCTGTAATAAGCTTGCAAGTATGGGCTGTAGAGGATGGTAATGCATTAGTTTTCTCGTAAGTGTGAATAATCATGCCTACGTAAACTTTCATGTAACAGCGCTTCGATGCCTCTGGGCTGTAGTGCGCTCTACAAATGTAAAAAATAAAATAAAAATACAGTATCTAGAAACCCCACAGATTAGAGGGAGCACACAACTAGCACAGATACAGAATGACGACGCACCAGCACACGTGGACAACGTGGCAACAGTACCTGTCCGACGACTGGGAGGATTTACCATGGTGGGGAACAACCCCTTTACAGGAAACCGGTTATCCATGTACCCCCAATAGGACAGCCCATAAACGAAATGGATGTGTCCCATCCTGTCGATCACACCCCCAACCCTGTGGAGGAACCTCGCATAGGGGTGGCGATAGGTGACAAAACTTTTTCCTTTCTTTTTGACACTCGGGCGACTAGGTAATGCATTAGGGAAGGGGCATTTAAGTTGTCAGGCGATGCCATGAACACTCAGGTATTCTATGGGGCTCGAGAAGTGGTTCCTTTTACTGATAATATCTCACTATCTATAGGAGATCACAAATTATCACTACCTTTGCTTTACTCTCGACAGACACCTATAAACATATTGGGACGAGACATCATGAGCAGACTAAACATGACCATCTCATTCACAGACAAGGGCATAGTGTGCTCAACACCAGGCATACACATGTTAAATGTAAGGCAGATTGTTAAAGCATATTGCGGATGTATGGTACAGTGGGGGGGTGCCAGTGGACCCAGAGATGTTTCAATATGGGACTGACATTGCCATTGCATGGATGCCAGGCATTGCAGGAAAGGTGTGGCGATTACCAAACGAAAACCTGTTCAGGCCAGAAACACCAATGGATGAGCCAGAAGGAACGATAGTGTCCATAGAAATAGAAGCAGTTTTGGCAAGGCAGTGTCCATAGAAATAGAGGCAGTGTTGGCAAGAGAGGATTGGATTGCAGTACACTGAGTGGATGACACTGGGAGGGCATGGAGAGCAATAATTCCAGTTGCAGAGGGTTGCAGGCTGACCACAGTGACCGATGAAGAACTATTTCAAGAAGAGAGACAGGAATTAGAGATGGTGTTATAAATGAGTGTAACCTACTGGTTACAGATATATCGGAGAGGTGCCACAGAGAATGGCTATGGCGCTGGAGGCGCTGCCCTCATTTTGGGAGGAGGACACGGCCAAAGTGACCAGCAGTTTATGGACCAGAAGTCCTTATGATGTGGGGTGCATAAAGAGCATAGGGGGAGTGAAGATTAAACTGAAACCAGGAGCTATTTTTGCCAAGGGTAAAGCAGTATCCCCTAAATAAAGACGCAGATGAAGGCATTTTTGAAACGATCAAAACCCTGATTGACAGAGGCATTCTGGTACCATCATCATCTCTATGCAGCACAGCAGTGTACCCTGTGCGCAAGGCCAATGGGGGGGGGGGCATGGCATTTTATTCAGGATTTAAGACCTCATAACCATGTTGTAGAAGCAGAGTATCCTCTAGCAGAAAACCCGGCAACATTGTGCGGCATTCCTGCGGAAACTGTCTGTTTCACGGTTATTGATTTGTTGAATGTGTTCTTCTCAGTGCCACTAGACCCAGACTTACGAGACTTGACCAGCTTTATTTACCGAAACCGAAGTGTAAACATACTTGTTTGCCACAGGGGTACTGCGAGTCACCATCTATCTTTAACAGAGTGATACAGATGGATTTGAGCAACATACAAACCGAAAGCACAGTTTTACAGTATGTAGACATTTTGATTTGCAGTGAGACAGAAGACCAGTGCAGCAGAGACTGCGTACACATACTGACGGTGTTAGCTGACAAGGGGTATAAAGTGGACAATGCCAAACTACAGTATTGTCAGAAGGAGGTGCTGTACATTGGACAGATGATATCCAAGGACGGCTGACAGATTGCCCCAAAGAGAGCAGAGAGGATACGCAAAACACCCCAGCCCACGACAGTAAGGGAAATGCAACTGTTCTTGGGGTTGTGCAATTACTGCAGAGCATGGGTCTTTGATTACAGCACATACACAAGGCCACTACTGGGCGCTCTGAAAGAGGCACAAAAGGGAACAAAGACACTGACATGGGCCACATAGATGACTAAGGCCTTTAAGGAACTGAAGGAAGCCATAAGCACTGCTCCAGTGTTGGGGACCCCAGACTATAAAAAGGAATTCTTCTTATTCTCACACACTGATGATGTAATGATGAAGGTGGTACTGACACAGAAGACAAACATGGGTCATAAGCCAGAGGTCTTCAAACTGTGGGCCGTGCCCCCCTCCTGGGGGGGCACCAGAGGCCAGTATGAAATGTAAAAAAAATTTTAAAAAATTAAATTTTTTTTTTTTAGATTGGAGGAAATGGGAGGGGGCAGATCACATGGTCAGACTGGACCATAAAACGGTCTTGGGCACCAATGAAAAAATGGCCAGCAGTTGCAAATGGATATTCAGTCCTTTAGTCAAAGACTTTTTGAATAGTACCCAAAGGGTTGTTTTTTGTTGAAATGTAAACCAATTGTGATATTTAAAGAATATTTATTCAGCAACAATGGACAAAACTACTAGCTGCATAGTGAAGTAACTCCTCAAACTGGCCCACATTGTCCAAAAAAGCGGCCCATTTTGACTGGCCTACACTAGCATTTTGCATTTTTGGTACGGTCATCGCCCTATAGGCCAATCCAAGCCTGCCGGCTCCTCCATAATGGGTGAGGGGGCGTCCACCCACTGGCCCCCTCACCCATTATGGGGCAGCCGAGGAGCTGCTTTTCCCAGCTGAGGGAGTGCTCCTAGGCTGGCTGAACTGTCAAAGGGAGACACTGGGCCTCATTACGAGTTTGGAGGTAACCATGCCACTATTTGCGGCATGGCTGCCTCCAAACTCGTTCCAACTCCGGCCTGGTGAATGGAGCATTTACCGGTCCATTCCGAGGTCTGAGGGACCGGTAATTCCCCATTCACAAGGGCCATTCCCCATTCCCAGGAAAGGGGGAAGGCAGCAATAACGGTACCGCAAATTGCCATACCGTTATTGACCCCGGTATCCCTTTGCAGGTCCCGTCCTTAACGCCTGCAAAAACCAGGCGTTAAGGAAGGACCCGCAAAGGGAACTCGTAGTAGGGCGGTAAGGGATTACCGGCACCGGTGCCCTTACCGGTGCCGGTAATCCCTTACCGCCCACCTCGTAATGAGGCCCACTGTTTGCCTTTGACAGTTCAGTTCCCCAGCCGCACATGATCACTGAGCCATGCACCGCTGGGGGAGTTTTGCTTCGCCAGCCTTGCATAGCTCATTGGAAATGCTGACTGGGGCACTGCATGTATGTATGCGAGGGGGTGCTCCTGCGCCTCCTCGCACATACGGGCAAAGCAACCTGGAGCGGGCATTTTAGCAACCAAACGCAGGCCCCTACAGAAGGTACGTTTATGGCGATTCATTTTTTATTTAAATGTGTATGGATGTGTGTATGCTTGTGTTTTGGGACGGTGGTGGGAGCAGGATGGGCGGCAGCACTGGGATAGTCGTGGGATTAGGGTGGGGAGAGCCCAGGGTCTGTACTGGGAATAGGGTGCGGTGACGGCACGCAAAAGTTCATAGCGATTTCTACATACTGTCCATCTGGCACTTTTGGGGGGCTGGGCCTGCCCAAACTTTGCTCAGGGGGGGCCCAGGCCAAAAAAGTTTGAAGACCACTGCCATAAGCCAATTGCTTTCTACAGTGGACATCTCGATCCAGTCATGAGGACATTATCCATGCGAACAATCATGGGCGGCTGCGGCAGTCATCAGCAGTGACAATGGGGTGCACCACCACTTTGTACGTGGAGCACGCCCTCTTTGCGATACAGCATTAGCCAAAAAGCACACTGACCACACACAGAGCATCAGGTATGTGGTGATGCTATCGAATGTAGGACTGAAGATAATAAGATGCAAGACTGTAAATCCAGCAACATTTGTGGCAGAGGTTCCCAAAGTATGCACATGACTGCTCAAAGAACATGGAGATGTTCAGTGGGACACGCAAGGTGGAGGAGGACGCACTTGAGTGGGAGACGTGCTGTACATTGATGGTTCGTCGACAATTGTTCAAACTGATGGGATCTGACGTACTGGGACTGCCGTGGTAAGACTGAAGGAGGACAGGACAAGCAAGGTGGTTGCAAGTGCGCGACTAGCATCCCATTATTCAGGACAAGCAACAGAACAAGTGGCTCTTATATGGACACTAGAAAACAGTGTAGAGAAGGAGGTGACAATTTATTCTGACTCAGCCTACGTGATGTCAACAGTACACTCAGGACTGGCACGATGGCGCAGGAGAGGGTTCAGGAGAGCAGATGGGACTCCAGTGCAACATGCGCTATTATTGGGCAAATTGATTGAGCTGATTTCATATCCAAAACAGGTAGCACTAGTGAAGTGCCAGGCCCACACAACAGGGGAATACCCTATCTCAAGAGGAAATGAAGCAGCAAATTATGAGGCAAAATGTGCATCTTGTTTGGGGCAATTGTGGGAACTGAAGGAGAGACAAAAGGCTCAGGTAGGAGTGAGGAACATGGTGATGAGGGAAGGTTACAATGTACTACCAGAGACACATATTATGGAACTGCAGGGAGCTGCACCCAAGGAGGAGAAGGAGCTGTGGGTAAGGAGAGGATGCTCCATGTCTCCAACAGATGCCTTATGACGACAGAACAATACAGGGAAAGTGGTCATGCCACTCGCATTGCTGAAGACAGCATTAGCACAATTGCATTATTCAACACACACAGGGAAAGAGGTCATTGCTACAGGCATTGGAGAAACGTGGTTTTGCCCAAATTTGAATGAACATGTAGCTGATTTTATAAGTAAGTGCTTGACATGCCAGCAGTTTATAGCAGGGCATACAGAGTTGAGAGGGGAGCCATATCAAAACCCATAGGGCCATTTCTGCATCTCCACATGGACATGATTCAAGTTTGTCAAGGATACCGTTATATGATAGTGGTTGTCTGCCCATTCTCTAGGTGGATAGAGGCTGGGCCCTTTTCACATGCTGACGCCCTTAGAGCGGCTACGTTTCTGGTCAGAGAAGTTTTCCCGAGATGGGGCATGTGTGAAGTCCTGCAGTCTGGCAACGACTCTCACTTTGCAAATGAACTATTTCAGCACATCACAACCCTGCTAGATATCAAGCATAAATTCACCTGTGCCTATCACCCACAAGCAAATGGGGTGTGTGAACACCTGAATGGCCTCCTAAAGGAGTGCATAGCCAAAACTCAGCAGAGCACCAAGAAAAACTGTCTGCATTGTTTATATCTAGCGGTGTTTGAATTGCGCAGTAAACCAGGGTCCAACCACCATTTAACGCCCCATGAGGTGGTGACAGGATGACACATGCATCTTCCCTTGGCTCCTCCCACAAGAGCAAGGACTGTGAGAATAGTGCAGATGTGTTAGGATAAGATGACTACATTACTTCTTTGGTTTCTAGTGCTTCTTTTATCTCTTGCCAGATACAGCGGATCCAGGGTGCCCAGAAAACGGTAAAGAGATCAACAGCGACGACGGACCACAAGACATTGAACTAAAGCATTCTAAGAAAGTTGTTGATATCGTTCTCCTGTGGAACTTTGAGGCGCTGGAATGCGCCCTGATCCACCGGAACTCACGTGGTTGAGGCTGTAGCAGACCGTGCTGTTATGAAGTCCGCCTGGAACCACCTTCAAGACGTCAAGCCCTACAAAGCAGTTGCCTCACCTGACAACAACAGAGTCTCAGTGACCAACAGGGCCAATGTTCAAGACCTCAATGAACTACAAGTGCGGGCGGACATCACCGACCCGCACTTAAGGAAACCCGGTCACCCTATGGTCACACAATCCCAAGCAGCAGAAGTGGTCACTGGAGTACTTGTGCAGATTGATTAATGATACACTGTTTATTTTCCTTATCGCACAGACAGGTCTACGTAAATGTCGTGGGGATTGTATCGTTTGTTTACTGATGCTACCTTCCACCCATCATCCCAAAGCTTTTTCTAACACCAATTTGTACACTATATAATGAAACCCAGACGATTCAGCGCACAATCCCCTGCAGTATATTATCTGGCCCAAACATACCCACAACTTGAGCACAGTGAACCTCAAGTATTGGCCATATTAAGAGACACCTCAGTAAGGAACATTTTGGAGGCGGTATTTGCCTTTGCGATTAGTGAGTACTTGGTTCACGGAGCTTGAGGGTACTGTCAAATACTAACACAGAAACGCCTTCTTTTTGCGTATTTCAGGCAGGCAACTTGATCACCAGGCTGCAAGGATCAAGCAGCATAAGTGGATATGAGAGAAACAATAAAGAACATTATTATTATGTTGTGTCTATTAATTTCAGATGGCTTGATGGGATTTGTATTTTGGCAGTTATGTCGTTGCTAGCACTACCGCTGTACCCTATACTAACATTCCCCTGACCCAAGCAGGTGGGATGACCATGTCATGTGGACGAGAAGACACTGCTGATAAGGTAAAGAGAGGTAAGGGCAGTGTTGACACAGACATGAAGGGAGTAGACCTGTATCTCACTGACACTGCTCGAGTATCTAACAACATGTGGTACAAACACATGACAAGTAGGTAAGGAAACCACCGGGGAGAGCTGTTATGTCTGCTCTTTAATCCCCTATGCCATGAGTGCCTCTAGAACGTTCGTAGCAACTGAAATACCAGTAGCAAAAGCACAGTGCCTGATGTATCTCGCAATGGTGCAAATGCTAGGAAGATTCCAAGGGAAGACAGCAACATTGAGATGGATGTCCAAAGGGACATTCCCATATGAAGATTATTACATAAGACATTAGCCATGATGAACAATTATTGGCAGCTACATGAAGGTTTGCAGTACATAACGGATGGACCTGAAAAGGAAGAAATGAAGATGATTACATTGAAGGAATTGCCATGTCCCTGGACAAGAGTGAAGGAGATAGGCGAGTCTGGATGCTGCGAAATGCTACAGATATTATTGTATGGGCATGCGTACACTAACGATTAATGGCAAGTTTGAGTGGTGGGAAGCTAGGCACTGACACTAGCCCACTCATCGGTGAATAAGGTGCAGGAAGAAAATGACAAGTGCCTAAAAGAGAGGGACGCAAGTGCAAAGTTGCTGACATGGGTGGAGAACAAAGCTGGGCCCATGCCAATAATCCCCCTGAAGACGCCAGCCCTGTGTTATCAGAACAATGGCGATGTTGAAGTTGGCGAGAACGTAGGATGCAAGACAACTGAATAACTCGCAGCAATGAGAGCAGGCACTGCAGTGTTGATGGATTATTACTGGGCGTGTGGATCGAAGGTGTATGACAAGCTGCCACCTGAATGGGAATGGGTATGCTTGCTGGTACACATCAATATGCCTTTGTTGGCTGTACCCAAGAAGGATGTAAAACTCGATGACTTCCCAAAAATGAACAATAATAAGAGAAGGAAGAGATTGGTCAAGGTGGCACCAACAGCCCAGGTAGAGAAGGCGGAAAAGCTTGAAGGATTGAGCAGAGTGAAAAGAGGGGGAAATTACTTCTCAGAAGCATCAGAAATGGCATTGGGCGAGATTCCAGCAGAGCAGGGATACAGATGTACACAAATGCCAAGTGGTTACAGATCACTCGTTGGGAGCTGATAGTAACGATTAACTCTACAGTGAATGGGTTCAATGCCATAAAAGAAGAGCTCAGAGCAAAAGGTTGGTGGCGCTCTAGAATAGGTATGTTTTGGATCTCCTCACAGCTATGGAAGGAGGAGATTGCGCAAAGATAGGGAGTTCCTGTTGCACATTTTATACCAGCTAACGATGAAGATAATGGAACTCTCTCAGATGTAGTAGTACAGTTGCCACAGATGCATGCGAAAATGGAAGATGATGCACGAGAAACGGGGAAGGACGAGAGCGGGCTAGCGTACATATGGTCCTGGATGCCACCATGCCTGTCAGACGGACTGAAGGGGATAGCAGGAGCACTTCTGCTGGGAGCAGCATTAGTATGTGGGAGCAAGATATGCATTGCAAGGTGCAAGAAAACAGCATAAGATGCCATCGGAATGCACATCCTGATGGATGTGAACATAGGAGGAACAAAAGATGAGATTGTTGCAGAGTGAGACAAGCTCAGATCGAAGATTGCACAGTGTGAACCATTTCCAGCAGGGACCATAAAAATGGACAGTCCGTATGACCCAAAGTTTTATGATGGGAAGTGGGGTTAGTGCAACCCCAAAGGAGTATGCTGTTATATGCACTGGTCTACGACCACACAAACTATTACGGACACCTCTGAGGAATAACAAAGATATGGCAGCCCAGAGCAAAAAGACTGTCGTATAAGCATGTGGTCGACAAGTCGACCAGAGGGAGGACTGAAGAGGGATGGGGAAGTTTGCCCGCTCTATAAAATACGTGACTTGGAAGAAGGCCAGGAGATCCTGAGAACGCCCATACTACTTCGGACCAATTCCTAGTGCTCCAATGATTGATAAGTATGTCAAGAGGTACCCCCTCAGTCAGCCCTACTGGACAGGTGCGGTACAAATCTACCTCCGAGTGGACGAGGAGCCCCAAGCTGCAACTAAAGAGACTTCAATTGACAGTATTGATTAAAGTGCTGAGAAGCCTTGTTGCTGATGTCGATAGAGACACAACGACTTAGCAGCTTTAGATATGAAGCCCACGTGCCATTCGCCCATCGGGACATGAGCACACACGCAAATACATGAAGGAAACGAGCGTACAGTTGTATAGAGGACAGGTATATATACACACTGTCATTGCTTTATAATTTTGTCATTAGCTAAATGCAGCAATGCAGAAACTGCAAGAAGCCAGAGATCCTGAGTAAAGCTTGCAGATGCTTATATGCAAATAACCTTATGGAACTGCAGGAGCACCTATGGGACCTGACAGAGACGAGTGTGACTAACATATGGGAAGTATAGAATAGCATTGTAGGAACAGCATAATGGTTTAGGAAAGTACAAGCCTCCCAGCAAGAGCCGAGTTGAATTCAGGCTGGACAAGAGCACACGTGTGTGACAGGACCCTCTGCCAAGGCCACCAGATACTGGTGACATTCCATTCCCTGAATGACAGTAACACCAGCTGCAGTAAATGCAAATAATTCTTCATATTTTAGAGCTGCACCGCTCCAAACCATGGTCTCCGAACACGTGACCCGGGCCGACTCAGACAGTGGACAGCAACCTGCGCTGGGAAAGGAAGCCGATCTCACTGTAAAGACTGGGGGAGGGGGGTTATCTGTACTCCTGCCCTCTATATGGCAGAGTAGAAGCACAGAGCACCCCAGCCAAGATTTTCTATGCGGGAGCAATGGATGAGCAATCAAGGCTTAAGCTCTCAGGAGGTGATGCAGGCTGTTCTTAAGTACAGTGTTGTCCCCCAACCCCCCACAAAGGAATGTCCACACACTATGTTGGTGATAACACAGTTCTTTTTATAAATAAGGTTCAGGTTATATACATACACAATAACACACTTTGTGCTCAGGCAATAATATAAGGCTAAATGTACAATTTCTATGTGGTACCACAATTACTCTTTGACACCATTAAAATGCACCAACTGCTGACATTTCCAAATGGCATACAAATCAATAGCAAAAGGTATCAACCATAGACCTGGGAGGAGAACAAGTTGGTTAAACACTTGGCAGAAAACTTTGTCCTGTTACCTAGACACAGTTCTGTGTGAGGATCCCCCGACTTGGGCAATCTGTAAATAAGATGTATTAACAAACCCAGTCCATATATTGTTTAGCAGAGTCTTGTTCCCTTTTAAAAATGTTATACTACCCCAATGTACCTGGTTGGCAGAGTTCAATGACGGGTCGTCCACGGATCCTTCTTGAGTGAACTCTCTTTAAGGCAGGAGCCACGGATCGTCGAGATTCCTCAAAGAAAGGGGTAACAATGTTGTCAAGGCAAATACAATGAGGTGTACAATCTCTATTGTGCCAATCCATTAGACTTGTTAGTGAAATAGAGTTGGTGAGCGCCAGAAATAATGATTTTCACACTGTTGATAACCTTGTGTTAGGGAGAATTCTCATTGATGGCTAATTTCCCTCACCTAGTGAGTCCCCCAGCAGCTTCGCTGGACTTCTGGAGTTTATTTTTTTCCACTTGGTAAGAGTGTGAGCTTTTTCCCCACTCTTACCTGTGTTTTGCCAGGTATATTTCCCTGTTTTTGTGATTGTAGCCCCCTTCTCGTGTGTGTCACACAGCACCTTCAGTGCCGTGGCACAGGGTTGTCTTTGAGACTTCCCCCAGACTCCATTTCTGAGGCTGACTAAAGTCCCCCAGAAAAGGGTAAAGTTACCATTAACTGTACCTAGTCAATCTACCACAGATCCAGTACACCCCATCGTCTATGGAGTACTGGAAAGGGTTACTTTGTATCCCTTTTTATCTGTACCTCCCAGAGCATTGTTTCGCTCTTTTAATATTTAGACTCGGCTGGTGGCAGTGGTATCTACCCTAACTTTTCTACCACGATTATATTAGATAAACGTGGTATTGTTTTGGGCTTTTATGTTAGCCTCGAACATAAAACCGCTTGACCAAATTCTTTCTTTTGGCCCCGGTTGGGTTTATTCGCCATTTCTTTTTGTTAAAGTCCTTCTTGTGTTTTACTTTGCACGGCAAACTGGGTTCACCTTCTTTGTTCACTGTCGTTTGGCAGGCTTCTGCCCAGAAGCCCTCCACCAGGCGCCTGGGTGTCTAGGTGGGCTGAATGTGAGGAAGGGGTGTAGTCACCCCCTGCACAGGGTATCCTTGGAAACCCAAGTCGCACTTTGCCATGATTGGCTGAGGTGGTTGTCCAGGCTGGACAACCCCCCTGCTGCGTGATTGACAGCCAGGCTGTGTGAATGTGGGTTTTGCGCATAGAAGGCAGGTCTCTTGGGCTAGAAGTCAGAGAGTCGCCACTGGAACTACAACGAACCGAAGAGAAGCGTAGAGAACGACGACTGCTGCAACTACCCAGTCCCGGTCAAGCCCTGCTGCAGTCCTGAGCGATCTACCCTTCGACGACTAAGAGAAGATCCAGTCCGGAGTCTTCTTCCCTTGAGCCTGGTGGGGATAACCAGCTCATCTTCTTCAGCCAGAGGTCGCCTTTGTGGTCGAAATCAATGCACACTGCTGCAGTGGTCCGGATAGCCACCTGAAGAGCCGCTCCTGTTCATAAGGAGCGCACCTTTTATTCATTGTCGTTGCTGCCGGCCTCATCCCTGTGTGGTGCAGACCCCCTTCAGACGTCCTCCTTCACAATGAAGCTCCAGGAACCGTGGGTCTGCGGGAAACCAACAGGAGCAACTGCCAGCCCACTAGCTGCACCATTGGAATAAGGTACTGTGTCCTGCTTGAGGAAACTGGGTGAACCCCTTTTCTTCATCTTCAAGGCTTGCCCTTGTCTTCCCTCCTCCTTATAACTTTTGCTTCCGATAATTGACAATATCGAAGTACTCTTGGCTATGTTGAAACGTGAACTGTCTGTCTCTGAGTGTTTCTCGATTCTGTCTGCCTAACCAAAATATTGCCTTTGATTTTTGCCTCCAACTCCCTCTGGGTATCTCAGGTGCTAAGAGTGTTTTTGCCCCGGTAGCATTTCATGTCACGAATACGCGTTCAAAAAGTGATCGCAATCGTATTCACGGTAACATGTTTTGTTCATAACACCCGTCCATTCAAACACAGGGTACTTACCTTGAGACTTACTGTACAAAGTGAATTGGTTAGTTGTAGTATATTTTTTGTGTGGTTTTTAAATCTAATAGAAGTGTTGTGTTTACAACAAATGGTTTAAAAATAAATGTACTTATATTTTTCTACCTGAAACCTTGAGTCAGTGTTTGCTTGAGTCACAGTAATTGTGGTCCCTTTGTGTAATCCCTGCTACTGCTCATATACTCTTGAGATAAGCCTGGCTGCTCCACCACTGCTACCACTCTGACATAGTAGTACAGGCTTGTAACAAAGGTAAAACTTGTACTGCACAGGATTCTGCCTAACACCATGAAGAAAGTTGTTTTATTCACAAGTGATCAGTACTCTCTACACGTGTTTCACCCTTTTTGAGATCTAAAAGGATCCTCAGGAGAGTTTCTGTGAACAAGATAAATAAATCAAAGTTGTTTTTCCATTATAGGTAACTTGTTAAATTCTTTACATTTAAATCATGTTTGTAAATATAAAGCAGTGGATGACAGTCAAAGAAAATTCTAAACAAAAATGGAAAAACAAGAAATAGTTGATTTGTTATTATCTAAAGAAATAATTACTTGGAAACCTATTTATTGGGTATTCCTTTAAAGAGGGACTTTAAATAATAGTCTTGTGGCCACTCACCATTTTTCTAAAGCAGGGCTGCATATTACTGTTAGTCAGGTGGTTGTTCTTTCCTTAATAAAGATAAGGGAGGCACTTCAAGATCCAGTTTCAAATATTCACTGGCCTGAAAAAAAGGAGTAGGGGAAATCATCTATTTGGTTTCTCCTAGGGTTTATCCAAAAGAGCTATTCTCTTTAGGTTAGGTCAAGAAGGAGAAGTATAGTTTCCAGTTTAAATGGAAATCCAGTTAGAAAAAAGGATGTGGACGCTTACCTTAATTTTAGAATAATGAAAAGAAATTATCTTTTCTGCAAGTGGTGAGAGAGATCCGATTGTCCCTTCTCAGGAGCATCAGAATTGTTGCATAAAGCTGCAACAAATTTGCGGGCTTTTGTACTATTTTCGGCCGGCGCGATGACATCACGCCGAGCGTCGTAGCGGCCATTTTGAATGCCATTTTTACGGGACAAAAAGTGGCTTAAAAAACAGCCAAAGAGAACATGTTAGTTTTACTTTGACAAATAACCAACCATTATAGAGATAAAGGTTTTTCAGCTTGTCTATTTAGTAAATCTACGGAAGGGCACATTGGAAGTGTATTGTAATGAAAATTTAAACCTAATTAGGTCAATGCATTTTTTGGGGAGAGTTTTCTTGATAATTAGGCACATTTTCTCAAGAAGAACACAACATAAAAAGGTAGAAAGTGAATAGAGTATAAAGTAGTGAAAATTAAACATGGTCGTTATTCGGGAGTTTGACATGTCTGAGTTACAATAATAGATCTACATTATACAGGTATTTATCCAATATTTACAGTACAACTTATAAGGTGCATCTTATAACCAGTTGAAAACTCATTGTCACAATTCAGTCCTGCGTCGCAAGTGTCCATAAAACAAATGCATTTTGATTCTCTTTCTCACAATATTAGTTCCCTATTTCCACCTCTGAGTGGATCATTTATTTGTTCGAGTCCATAAATCTTAAGTTGATCAACCTGTAAGTCTGGATGTTCCATAATGCAATGCATTGCCAACGGATATTTAAGGTCTTTGTTTTTAATCGCCCGTAGATATTCCAAAATCCTATTTTTCAAGCATCTAATAGTGCTCCCAATGTATGTTTTTTGCATATACAGATGATTGCGTAAATAACAAACTTGCTGCTGCAATTAATTAGTTGTTTGGCAAATTTTTCTGTTCCATTTGGTAGGATTATACTTTTCATCCCATTGGTGAGTAGTGCACAGAGTTTGCAGCGTCCACATTTGTAGGTGCCATAAATGGGTTTGATTTGTAGTGAGCTCATTGGATCTTTTCTTGGGATAGATTTAAGGTGGCTTGGGCTGACCATGTTTTTTATAATGTTGTCGAGGCAGCTGCTTCGGTCCTTGTGGCGCTCGTCGACGATCAGTCGTGGACGTCCTGCGAAGATGAGGCGTGCGGGGCACCTCAACGACAATAGTTTGTTGCCACAAAAGTCAAGGAAGCATGTAGGCACAGCGAGGGCGTCAGGTCGTCGGCATTTAGCATATCAGGACTTGACCATGGTTTGCTTTCGGATCTTCGTCTGCGTCTTTGGGAACTTTGGGTGGCGGGAAACCCACCAGCGAATTCTCCTCGGTTCGTCGGCGACCTTGACTTTTTCTGGTGGGACCAAGCGATCAACTGTGATGAGCAAGGGAGTCCTTGATTCAAATGTCTTAGGCAATGGAGCCCTGCAGCTCTGGTCGACGACGATGGTCGTCAACGGTGATGGACTTCAATGTCTGGGTGCTTCACTCCAGATTCCTTTAGCGGCCCCTGTCTCCGGTCGGCAGCCTTTCGATGACTGACTTCAAGTGAGCCTTGGTGAAGGTTAGCTGGTGCACGATGTTCCCTCGTAGCTCGGGAAGAGGTTTCCTAGCCAGGTCCTCTCTTGGATCAGTTCTTGGAGACACAACAGCTTTCGGATTACGTCGGAGGAAAGCAGCAGCAGAGCCTTCTTCTTCCAACTGGGCTTCAAGGTGAGCATCAAGTTTCGACTTCAGCTGCTGAACGATTTCCATCAGTGAGAGAGGTCCACAGATATACTGTTCGGTCTCTCATTCACTCTGCTGGGTCGCACTCAGGCAACAAATCATTCAGAAGGGCATCCAGGCAGGCAGCCAATCAGGCTCACAGTGCATTCAGGCTATTAATTTCCATCCAGACACTCACAACAAGAAATGTGTATTGGGACAAGCACCCAGCCTTTCAGCACTCCACACTGCATTCATACCAGTTTCGGGCAGGGTTGACACACACAGACACACACCCCCACCCCCCCCAGACAGACAGACAGACAGACAGACAGACACACACAGACACACACACACACAGACACACACACACACAGACACACACACACACAGACACACACACCCACCCCCCCAGACACACACACACACACAGACACACACCCACCCCCCCCAGACACACACACAGACACACACCCACCCCCCCAGACACACACCCAGACACACACACACACACACACACCCACCCAGACACACACCCACCCAGACACACACACACACACCCCAGACACACACACACACACCCCAGACACACACACACACACCCACCCCCCCAGACTCAGACACACACACACCCACCCCCCCAGACTCAGACACACACCCACCCCCCCCAGACTCAGACACACACCCCCCCAACCCCCCAGACTCAGACACACACCCACCCACCCCCCCAGACTCAGACACACACCCACCCACCCCCCCAGACTCAGACACACACACACCCCCCCAGACACAGACACACACCCCACTCCCCCAGACACACCCACCCCCCCCCCAGACACAGACAGACACACACACCCCCACCTCCCAGACACAGACACACACCCCCAGACACACACACACCCCCCCACCCTCCCCAGACACAGACACACACACCCCCCCCAGACACACACACCCCCACCCCCCCAGACACACACACCCCCCCCAGACACACACACCCCCACCCCCCCAGACACACACACCCCCACCCCCCCAGACACACACACCCCAGACACACACCCCCCCACCCCCCCAGACACAGACACACACACACACCCCCAGACACACACACCCCCCAGACACAGACACACACACACACCCCAGACACAGACACACACACCCCAGACACAGACACACGACACAGACACACACACACCCCCAGACACAGACACACACACACGACACAGACACACACACACCCCCAGACACATACACACACACACACACCCCAGACACAGACAGATACACACACACACACACACACACACACACACACACACACACACACACACACACACACACACACACACACACACACACACACACACACACACACACACACACACACACACACACACACACACACACACACACACACACACACACACACACACACACACACACACACACACACACACACACACACACACACACACACACACACACACACAGACACCCAGACACCCAGACACCCATAACATGAAGTGCATATTGATCACACACTCCATTCACCTAGGTCCCACCCCAAGGGTGCACCCACAACATAGTCATTGGGAAGTCTCCAGCCAGTCTGCCCTGCACGTCCCCCACAATACCCTATATGGAATTTCCACCCAACAGCTAGACAGGGGGAGGGACAGAATCAGGGCTACCCAGGACCTTGGGCAAAACAAGGTAACCGGTAATAGAAAGCAAGAGGCCACAGGGGCCATCTTGTCTCCTATCAGAAATCAACTGATTCCAATGGCAGGGCCTGGGTATCCCAAAATTAAATTGGATAAAATGCATTTCGTACAAAAGAACGCATATGTATCTGGCCAAAATATGCAAACCTTAACCCCATGTGCCGCTTTTGTAATCTTGCCAGAGAAATGTTGAAACATCTGATTATGTCATGCCCGAATCTTGAGCAGCAAAGAGGACTTATCTTTGCCCTAGTTATTAACAGCTATTGTTCAAGGAGTACTGAGGAGTGGTGAAAGCTCGCTTTGAAGGATCAAGTAGAGCAGTCCTATTTGCTTTGATAAACTTCCTTTATGTACTAAAAACTTGGTTCGAAGAACAGGAACCAACCTAAGTGATTAGAGACAAACAACAAAGCCTGGTAGTATAAAGGGCTTGTCTAATTGAACTGGAGATGTCATAACGGACTGGTTAAAGATATGAGGAGAGAGGGAGAGAGGGAGAGAGGGAGGGAGGGAAGGAAGGAAACGACAAGACTAACTTTGTTAAGCGTTGTTAAGTGTGGTCTTGTTTTGTCTTCTGTTTTTTTTAAAAGGTTGAACAAACCAATAAAAATATTTAAAAAAAAAAAAAAAGAATCGTCTTTCCCACTGGAAAGAGAGGAAAGAGATCTTCCATACTTCATCACCCAGTCATCTGAAGGACTTTGTGGCCAGGACCTCATATCACAAGAAGGTATGTCCTTTGATCTCTAAGGCACCCCAGCCCGGAGACTCCTTCCTGGGACTCCCGGCTGGGAGGGGTTGCTCGTACTCTAATTCCAGTGGTAGGCCTGAGGCTGGCAAGACTACCGGCTCCCTAGCCATGAGGCCCAGGGGCTCTTCTGATTGATCCACTGAGGGGCAGTCCACATCATCTTCTTCTGCACTGGGGTGCGAGCGGCTCTCTAGCTCTGGTTCCAGGCGCAAGCCTGAGGCGTGGTCCCATACGCCTACCAGCCTGGTCGTGACACAGGGACAATTCGACTTCCAGCCTACTGGCTGAGGGCCATAGGCCTACTCGAGTCCTCTCTGAGGTCGATGCTTCTGCTACAGGGCCAGTGCATAGACAGTCCTCTCCCATGTTGGAACCCAGCACGAGGTCCGTTACCCCCGCGCCCTCCCTCCCAGGGCGTGGTGCAGGCTCCAAAAATGGCAGACAAGCATGTGGCTGAGCCTGCGTGCCCAGCGGTCATTTTGGATTCGGATAGTAGGCCTCAAACGGTCCAATCATCCTCGAAATGGGCGGCACAAGGGCCTTTGGGCCCAGGCTGGTGGTCTGCACAGGGCTTTATTTATGCTACCCAGCCTTATGGTTATCCATCCCAGGTGCCTAAGTGCTTTGAGCAGGACAGGAGGCACAGTGTGTCGGAGGGCCGTGCTCCCTCTTGCGACCCTGCGAGGACCGTTTTTTGAGCGTTTCCTTTTGCTCATGCACACTCCACAGATGTCGGGATTCCTTAAGGATCTCATCAAGGAGGTGGTGCTTCCAAGGCCCCTACCTTTGGGCCCTCCCCTGGTCCCTCTGGTGGTCCCGGCAATGCAGCCCTTCTCCGGTACAGGTCCCCCCTCCTCCTCCAAACCTAAGGCTTTGGTAGCAGCGCCTCCAGCACCTGTGCCCTTGCACCAGACTCTGGTTGCTCTGCAGCCTTCTCGGAGGGCAGACCTAGGGGGTGGGAGGGTCTCCTCCGACGCCACAGCAGAAGAGCCTTCTACCTCGATAAAAGCATTTCATGACCGCCTTCAGGGCGTAGCAGAGTTCTGGGGTGTGCCCCATCCAGAGCAGGCCCCACAGGAGCCGGTGGTGCTTGCAGAGGTTCGGGCCTCACGTACCACGTGCCACTCGGGCATTCCTCTACAAAAAGATGTGCTCTCTTTGGCCAAGAAGGTCTGGGAAATGTTAAGGGCCATCTCGCAGCTCAACAAGAAGCTGGATGGCTGTTTTTGGCACCTGGGTGGGGAGCCAGTCCTCCTGGCGTTGCACCCTCAGCCACATTCTTCAGTTGTTGCGGCTGCGTCTTTGTGTTCAAAACCTTCCTCGTCTTCGTCTGCATCCGGAACCGCCACCAACTGTTTGCCAAAGATGACAAGGCACTACAGTCCTTGGGCAGGAAATGCTACTTCAATGCTGGTCTTAATCTACGCCAGGCCATTGCTGATGCCAGACTTGCTGCTGCAGAGGCCGGCCTCCTCCTAGACCGGCCTAGTGGAGGCTTGTGTGGTGGCACAGGATCTTATGGAGTGTTAGGCAGAATTCTGTGCAGTGCCCTTAGGGACCACTACACACAATTAAGACTACAGGTGGCAATACAAGTTTTACCTTTGGTACAAGCCTGTACTACTAGGTTATAGTGGTAGCAGTAGCGGAGCAGCCAGGCTTATCTCGAGTATATGAGCAGTAGCAGAGATTACACAAAGGGACCACAATTACTGTGACTCAAGCAAACACTGACTCAAGGTTTCAGGTAAAAAATATATAAGTACATTTATTTTTAAACCATTTGTTGTAAACACAACACTTCTATTAATTCAAAATCCACACGTAAAATATACTACAACTAACCAATTCACTTTGTACAGTATTATTCGAGGTAAGTACTCTGTGTTTGAATGGACCGGTGTTATGAAACAGAACACGTTACCGTGAATACAATTGCGATCACTTTTTGACAGTTCGGTCTACTAGATAAACGTGTATCCGTGGCAAGAAATGCTACCGGGGTAAAAACACACTTAGCACCCGAAATACCCAGAGAGAGTTGGGGGCAAAAATCACAGGCAATATGTTGGTTAGGCAGACAGAATCGAAGAACACGTATAGACAGGAATTCAAGAGTCAAGGGGCCGGAGCCAAAGTCAAATGACACCAGGTGCCTGTTGTCGAGGATCACACAGTCGGACAGTTTGAGATTCAACGTTGCCAAGAGTACTTTGATATTTTCAATGTTCAGAAGCAAAAGTTATAAGAAGGAGGGAAAAGTAAGGACATGCCTTAAAGTTTAGAAATAGGGATTTCACCCAAAATTCCTCAAACAGGACACAGTACCTTTCTCAAAGAACGAAGTTGGTGCCACGGCAGTTGTTCCTGTTCCTTTCTGGCAGACCCACGCTTTCCTGCAGCTTCAGCACGAAGGAGGACGATTAGGGGGTCCGCACCACACAGGGATGAGGCCGGCAGCAGCGACAATGAATAAAAGGTGCACTCCTTAAACAGCAGAGGTTCTTCAGGTGGCTATCCGGACCACTACAGCAGTGTGCAGCGATTTCGACCACAAAGCGACCTCTGGCTGAAGATGAGCTGGTTATCCCCACCAGGCTCAAGGGAAGAAGACTCCGGATTGGATCTCCACTTAGTCGTTGAAGGGTAGATAGCTCAGGACTGCAGCAGGGCTTCACCGGTGCGGGGTAGTTGCAGCAGTGGACCTCTGCTCCACTTCTCGTCGGTTCCTTGTAGTTCCAGTGGCGACTCTCCGACTTCCAGCCCAACAGACCTGCCTTTTATGCGCAAAACCCCCATTCACAAAGCCTGGCTGTCAATCACCCAGCAAGGGGGGTTGTCCAGCCCGGATAACCACCTCAGCCAATCATGAAAAAGTGCGACTTGGGTTTCCTAGGATACCCTGTGCAGAGGGTGACTACACCCCTCCCTCACATTCAGCCCACCTAGACACCCAGGCGCCTTGAGGAGGGCTTCTAGGTAGAAGCCCGCCAAAAGACAGTGAACAAAGGAGGCAAACCTGGTTTGCAGCGCAAAGTAAAACACAAGAAGGAGTTTAACAAAAAGAAATGGTGAATAAACCGCACCGGAGCCAAACGAAAAAGGATTTGGTCAAGCGGGTTTAAGTCTGAGCAGAGGCGTAGTGTAGTTGGGTCCACTGCAGTCACATTTACATCTGTAAATGCCCACACAGTGCTACTGAGTGGGTATTTACAGATTTTGGGTGGGCCTTTCCCACTCAGGCCCTACCCTTTCTATGCCTCTGAGTCTGAGGCTAACACAATAGCCTAAAATATTACCACGGTTATATAAGATAACCGCGGTAGAAATTTAGGGTAGATACCACTGCCACCAGCCATGTCTAAATTTTAAAAGAGCAAAACAATGCTCTAGGAGTTGCAGATAAAAAGAGTTAAGAGTTAACCCTCCCAGCACGCCATGTAAGATGGTGTGTACTGGATCTGTGGTTAAATGTGACTAAGTAAAGTTAATGGTAACTTTACCCTTTTCTGGGGGACGGTAGTCACCTCAGAAACGAAATCTGGGGGAGTCTAAATGACAACCCTGTGCCACTGCACAGAAGGTGCTGTGTGACACACACAAAGAGGGGGCTACTGAAGTGGTGTACTCCAGAGCCCACCATCACAAAACAGGTCACTACACATAGCAAAATATAAGTAAGAGTGGGGGAAAAGCTCACACTCTTACCAAGTGGAAAGAAACAACTCCAGAGATATCCAGCAAAGCTGCTGAGGGACTCGCTAGGCAAGGGAAATTAGCCATGAAATGAGAATTCTCCCTAACATGGAGTACATGGTCTTCCATATTGACACGGCCAGCAAGGGCCTCTGCTTGGGTGTCGAAATGAGGCGGATGGCATGGATGCACGCAACGTGTTTTTCCTTGGACGTGCAGGATAGGATCCTCGATCGCCCGTTCGAGGGGTCGGATCTGTCCCACTCGTCTACTACCGAATTAACTAAGACGACGACGTCTGCACAGACTGCAAAGTCCTTGGCGATCCTAACCAAGCTTGGGCCTAAATCCTACCCACACAGCCAAGGCAGATTGGATTTCAAGCCACGCTCATTCAGCGGCTTCAAGGGGTTTCTCAACCGTAGAACTTGCCAACCAGACAGGTCACCTAGTGAACATAGGAGGAAGCAGCAGAGGACTTCAAAGGGCTTCTTTCGCTCCCCTTCCTCCATTCCTGCCTCCGGCGACAAGAAGCAATGATGTTTTGGTCAGGTACCACAGTTCTCCTTTGGGGAGCCGACTGGCTCTCTTTGTGAGCAACTGGAAGCATTTCTTTCAGTCCATAGATCTTTCAGTAGTCTCCACGGGGTTCAGTCTTCCTCCTTAATTTCCCCCTCCTTCTCCTCTACTGTTGCAGATGGGGTTGTCTGCCCTTCTTCAAGACATCCTGCTTTTATTCTACATTGAGGATGTGGAACCGATTTCTCCCCCCTTCCAGACTGTGGCTCCGCATATTATTGCAGGATTTTTGCAGTGCCCAAGAACAACCAGGCGGGCGTGACGGTTGTCCTGGACCTTTCGTTCCTCAACTTGTGTTTACCCCTTGAACGCTTCAAGATGATCACCCCAGCTCACATATTGAAGTCACTGTGTGCAGGGGACTGGATGTGTTCCTTATACCTCAAAAATGTGTACCTACATGTCGCCATCTTCCAACTGCTTCGGAAATGTGTGCGGTTCACTATTATGTCGCACCACTTCCAATACAGGGTGCTGTCGTTTGGCCTCAATTTGGCTCCTCGTGTGTTCATAAAGATTCTAAATGCTGACTGGCTGGTGAGGGCCAGCTCTACACAGGGGGCAGTTCACTGCTGCCAGCGGATGTATTTATCAATTGGGGTTTTCCTCAATCAGCTGAAGTCACAGTTAAACCCCTCCCAGCAACTTGTGTTTCTTAGAGTGAGGTGGGACATGGCCATTCAGCGGGTGTTCTCCACGTCGGACAGGCTATCCCTCCAGAGGGCGATTTGCCACTTCCTGGCCAACTCGACTACCTCAGTGTAGTGCTTCCAACACCTGCTTGGTCTCATGGCTTTGTGCGTGCTCACGGTGCAGCATACCAGGCTCAAGATGAGATGCCTCCAGCTCCACCTGGCATCCAACTGGGACCAGGAAACTGGGGCGCAGTCGGACAGGCTGTCCATTCCCTGGTTCTCCTTCCTGATCTGCAATGGTGGCTCTTTGACAGCAATGTGGCGGTGGGAGCCCACTTCTCTCAGCCAGAACCAACCCTGGTGGTGATTTAAGACTCCTCCCTCCTCAGGTGGGGAGCGACTCTGGACGAATACTCAATTCACGGTTCATGGTCCAGAGCGTAGAACCTCCTTCATATCAACCTTTTGGAGCTCAGTGCTGTGGGCTTGGCTCTCGGGGCATTCTTGCCGATAATCAGGGGGAAGGTGGTTCTGGTGAGGACCAACAACTCAACAACAATGTTCTACCCGAACAAGCAGGAGGGGGGGCGGTCCCCCCTAATTTGCATTGAAGCAGTGTCTATCTGTGAGTGGGCACTGTCCAAAGAGATCTGGATTGGGGCAGTCCATCTCCCGGGGGGACAGCATTGTAGAGGCGAGCAAGCTGTCGCTTGGTATTCAACACATATTACACACCAACTCCTTGTTTCCTTTTTTTCCAGATGTGCTGATTCCTGGATTTGGACTTATTCGCATTGCCTCAGACCTCCAAATGCCCTCTCTTTGCTGCATGGACGGGTTGTGCCGGTGGTCTCTGGGGGATGCTTTCCAGATCTTCTGGCACGCCGCAGATGCTATGCGTTTCCTCTGCTTCCATTGCGATAGCGGACCCCCCATAGGTTCCGGGCTTTGGTGGGCTGCAGCATCATCTTGATCGCCCACACATGGCCATCAAGAGCGTGGTTCTCAGACCTCCTCCAGCTCCTGTCCCAGGGGTAAATCCATCTTCCGATCTCCAGCAGGGGCTTCCTCACGCAGCAGCATGGACGTTGGAACACCCGGACCCGGCCAAACTGGCTCTCGGCTTGGGTCCTGACCAGCTAAAGCTCCATCACTCACTGGTCTCTGTATGTTATTAAGAGATCATACGGGAGGCCGTCCACCTGCTCACAGTACAAGAGTAAGTGGACCAGGTTTTGCCACTGGGCATGGGGGGAGGGTATTGACCCCTCTTTCTTGCTACTTGAACAACGTATTGTCTTTTTCGAGGGGATTGGGTCCTCTGACATATTCCATATCTATGACAGTAATCACCACAGCTGTGCTGCTTCGGAAAATCTTTCGGCGTCTGCCCTCGAGGACCTCCTCCGACGGCCGACGTCACTGGATTTTATAAGTAGGACGCACAACGCCTGTAGCCTAAGTTCCGTTTTTTCCACGAACGTGTTCGCTTCGGAGATCTCGGCGCGCCTCGACTCTTTGGAGTTTCTGTTCTTTCGGTTCTTCGAACCTGTTCGTTTGTAAAAAGTTTTCGAGTTGTCTTCCTCTTCTTCCACCCTGCGTCCGGACTTCAAGAAGTGTGGGGACTGCGGGTCCAAGATGTCGGTGACGGACTCGCACGACGCCTGCCTCTGGTGCCTCGGGGAGGCCTATGACACGGATGATTGTGTCGACTGACAGTCGCTTACGTCCAAAGCCTTGCGGGAGCGCAAGAAGAAACTTTAGGTCGGTAAGGTGTCCAAGCTCCAGAAGTCGAGGTCCACTGGGCTTTCGACAGACGATTCGAGGGGCGACTCTCCGCATCGTCGTCGGAAGTCTAGGGGGGTCTCGGTCCCGGAGTGGGTCCTGCCACTCCTATGCCTCTTCGAGGCACTCCCGGAAGCACCGTCATCGGTCGCCTTCCCCGTCCTCGTCCGAGGACTCTGCCCGTTGGCGGGTCGCTTATCCCACCAAGCATGCGACTCCGGAGGAATGGGCTTCCTTCGGTAAGAAAATGCTGGAAATTCTTGAATCGCAGGGCCCCGGTCCGTCCGCGCCTCCGAGTGGGGTCGGGCGTGATCATACTAGAGACACTGTTCATACGCCTTCGGACTCGGGTGGTCGGCACGATTTGCGGGAAAGGTCTCGCTCGGACAAGGGGAATCGTTCTAGTCATGCCCGTTCCAGGTCCCGGTCCTCGACGCGCTCGAGACCGTGTGTACCTGGGATGTCTTCGAAGAAGACGTCGACACCTGTGGCGCCGAGGTCGTCGGGACTCTCTCGAGGCTCCGCCTCCGAGGAAGTCGTCAACGCCATCGGCGCCCAGGCTGTCGAAGGACACGCTCGGGGCTCCGCCCTCGAGGCCTGTGTCGATGCTGTTGGTGCCGCGTTCAGAGTTGATGCCGACCTTTCAAGGCTGTTTCGACAGGGGTACCCCGGGGTACGGTGGAACTGCCTAGAAAGGCTCTGGCCAAGGCCAAGCATGGCTTTGTTCCCCATTCTGTGCCCACTTTCCACCATCTTGATTACATTACAGAGTTGGTTGAGGGCTCTGATGATGGCATGGTTCCTGATACGGTGCCAGGTGAGATTCTCTCGGGACTTAGTCAGATTGAGGACCTGCGTCAGTCACTGCATGACGCCAGTGGTCTGGACCCCTCTCCGGAGGTGGAGTTTTGTAGGCCTGAGCCTGGCACCCATGCCTACTCCTCGTACCGGCACCTTATGTCTAGGGTCACCGAGTACTTTGGGTGGTCTGCTCCCCCAGGGGATTTTCTTTAGGATAACCTCACGGATATCCTCGACCAAGGTCCACCAACTGACCCGGTACTGCCGTTCCATATGGCTCTACAGAGGAGGGTGGCGGCGGCTTGGACTGCTCCGGAGAGTCTCCCGGCAGTGGGCAAGTCTTTGCTGCGAAAATACCGCCCAGCTAGTAGCGACCCCTGCTACTTGACCGAGCACCCCACTCCTGAGAGCTTGGTGGTGCAGGCGGCTAGGCCCCAGCAAAGCAGGCATCGTATCCTACCATCCCTCCTGATGGGGGCGACGAGCGTTTTGATGGTTGGCCGAAGAAAGTGTTTTCTTCAGGGGTATGGCTCTTCAGGCTGCCAACTCCGTATGTGCCTTTTCAAGTTTCACGCACACTCTGTGGAACTGTGTTTCCTTAGCGGCTGAACATATTCCAGAAGGGGACGAACGGGATGGTTTTCTTGCTATGGTCCAGTATGGCAAGGATGCCATGTGTGAGGCCGTTCAGTCGGGTTTGGACATGGCAGATTGCGTCAGCCGGTCCATGGCGGCGAGCACCGTAATACGCAGGTTTGCGTGGTTGCGGAAGTCAGGGTTTGCTCCTGATGTGCAGGTCCGGCTCCTCAACATGCCCTTTGATGGTGTCCATCTTTTTGGCAGCAAGGCTGACGAGAGCCTTGAGAGGTTGCAGACCTCAAAAGCTGCAGCGAAGTCGTTGGGCGCTGCAGTTTGCCAACCTCCGTCTTTTCGTCCTAGGGGACAGCAATGGACGGGAGGTTCCTTTCGTTATTACTCATCCTTTGGTAAAGCGAGAGGAGCTACTAGTCAAAGGGGCCACCGTAGGAGTGCCAGAGGTGGAAAGCATAGTACTCGAGGTGCCAAGGCCGCTCGGGCAGTTGCCTCTTTGCCCTCAGGCAACGCCGCAGCCGCTTCAGCTCAGTCATGAGGCCATGTCCCATGGTTCGCCGGTTGGAGGAAGGCTGGCGCAGCATCTTGTCGATTGGCGTGCCATTACTTCGGATGTGTGGGTTCTGGAGATCATAGCCCACGGCTACTGTCTTCCCTTTCGGTAGAGGCCTCACGACAATCCACCGGGGAATCTCTTGTTGAAGAGTCCGGATCCGTTCCTTGCACAGGAGGTTCAAGCCCTGCTGTCGAAAGGCGCCATAGAACTGGTGCCTGTAGCGGAGAGGAACAAGGGATGGTATTCCCCTTATTTTTGGATTTCCAAGAAAGACGGGGGGATTGAGACCCATCATGGACTTGCGCGGTTTGAGCAAACTCCTCAGGAATGACAAGTTCAAGATGGTTACTCTTTCTCAAGTCCTCCAGGCCCTTCAACTTCAGGACTGGTTGGTGTCTCTCGACCTCAAGGACGCTTTTTTTCATGTGCCGATCCATCCAAAGCACAAGAAGTACCTGAGGTTCGCGGTTGGCGACTCGCACTTTCAGTTTCGGGTCCTGCCGTTCGGATTGACCTCCGCCCCGAGGGTCTTCACCAAGCTCATGGTAGTGGTGGCAGCGCATCTCAGGAAAGAGGGGATTCACGTCTACCCCTACCTGGACGATTGGTTGATCAGGGCGCCTCTCCCGAGCAAGTCCTGGATCATCTGTCCGTCACCTGACACTCCCTCCACAAGCTGGGCTTCTCCCTCAACTTGAAGTCCCACTTGACGCCAACTCAGAGGCTCCAGTACATCGGAGCAGTGCTCGACACATCCCTGGGTGAGGGCTCTTCACATTCAGCAGATGGTGCTAAAGTTCCAACATGCCCAGGGTCTCCCTGCATTCGAGTTGTTTAGATTGCTCGGCCTCATGGCATCCTGCATTCTTCTGGTGCCAGAGGCCAGGTTGCGGATGAGATCTTTGCAATGGGCACTCAAACTCCAGTGGTCTTAGTCCTCCGGCAGGATGTCGGACCCCGTTGGGTGCCCCCCTCAGTCACCCATGACCTTCTGTGGTGGGCCGTCGAAGGCAATCTGATGAAGGGGGCTCCGTTTTGGCTACCCTGGCCGGAGGTGACGATCGTGACGGACGCATCCCTCACGGGATGGGGAGCTCATGCCAACGAGTTGACAGTCAGCGGTCGTTGGTCTCCGTCGGAGTCCAGACTCCATATCAATCTGTTGGAGCTGAGGGCCGTCGGGCTTGCCCTGAAGGCTTTTCTGCCGACTGTGCGAGGAAAGAATGTCCTGATCCTGACAGACAACACAGTGGCCATGCACTACCTCAACAAAAGGGGGGGGGGGCAGGGTCACTTCCAGCAGGGAGGCGATGCAGCTCTGGTTCTGGGCAATCCAGCAGGAAATTTTGATCTCGGCAGTTTATCTGGCCGGAGACAACGACGAGACGAGACGGCGGACGCTCTGAGCAGGCAGAGTGCGATCTCTCACTAGTGGGAGTTGGCTCAGGAGATTCTCCTGGAGATCTTCACCCTTTGGGGGACCCCTCAAGTGGATCTCTTCGCCTCCAGTGTCAACCGGAAGTGCGAAAGGTTCTGCTCGCGGGAATTTCCTCCAAGAGGAGCCTTAGGAGACGCGTTCGTGGTGGAGTGGTCATTCCCACTGCTGTACGTGTTTCCTCCAGTCCCCGTCATCCCGCAAATGCTGCAGAGGTTACAGAGGTTTGGTTCCTGGATGATCCTCATTGCTCTGACATGGGCCCGGAGAACGTGGTACCCGGACCTTCTCGACTTGTCCATCTGCCCTCCACGTCGTCTTCCCTACCGAGACGATCTGCTCTCACGGGAGGGGAGTCAGGTTCTCCATCCAGAGGTCAGATCCCTCAACCTTCATGCTTGGCTTCTGAAAGGTTGAGGTATAAGGATTGGGACCTCCCTGAAGATGTGCTGGAGGTGTTGCTTTCGGCCAGAAGGCCCGCAACAAAGTCCCTGTACCGTTGCCGTTGGATAAAGTTCTGCGACTGGTGCAGGGTTAAGAATGTGGATCTGTTTTCATGTGACATTCCTGTGGTTCTGTCTTTTTTGCTTTCTTTACCCCACAGGAGTTTGCAAGTGGGTACCGTTAAAGGTTACATGGCGGCGCTGTCCATATTTAAGCGCTCGTCTGAGGAGTGTTCTTATTTCAAAATCCCTTTAATTTCTCAGTTTCTAAAAGGGCTCACTAATGTATTCCCTCCGTCACCTTTCCAGGTGCCCGGTTGGGATTTGAACCTTGTCCTCAAGTTTCTGATGGGTGCTCCGTTTGAGCCTTTGCATTCTTGCCCTTTGAGACTGTTAACTCTTAGACTGTATTTTTGGTTGCGGTCACTTTCGCTCGCAGAGTGAGTGAGTTACAGGCACTTTCAGTTAAGCCACCCTTCACTGTATTTCATAAGGACAGGGTTGTCCTTAGAGTTTGTCCTTCCTTTCTTCCGAAGGTGGTGTCGGAATTTCATTTAGGCCAGAAGGTTATGCTTCCGGCATTTTATCCTCCTCCGCATCCTGGTAAGGAAGAAGAGAGGCTCCATAGGCTGGATCCTAGGAGAGCTTTAAGCTTTTATATTTCACGCATGTCCCAGGTCAGAGTGGATGATAAACTCTTTATTGGCTACGCTGGAAGGCGTTTGGGACAAGCTGTTACTAAGTAGACTTTGTCTCGCTGGATTATCTTGGCAATTTCTGAATGTTACCGCTTGGCGGGTAAGGACCCTCCGGTAGGCTTGCAGTCCCATTCTACCAGGGGTATGGCTGCCTCTACTGCCCTGCAGAGGGGTGTTCCTATTCGTAACATCTGTGATGCAGCCACCTGGGCTTCGGTCCATACTTTTGTACGTCACTACTCCCTCGATTCTATCCGTGGGCAGGATCTGGCCTTTGGCAAGGCGGTCCTTTACTCTGCAATTTGATTGGGCATTCTAAATTTCTATATTCTAAATTCTTTTCCCACCTCCTGACGTTGGTACTGCTTTGGAAGTCTGTCATAGATATGGAATACGTCGGAGGTCTCAATCACCTCGAAAGAACAAGTTACTCTTACCTGGTAACGTTCTTTTGATGGGATGTTCCGACAACATATTCCATATCGCTCTCTCCCTGCCTTCCCCGCTACAGAATTTCTTATGCGATTGCAGCTTACTTTTCCGCAAGGCTTTGTGTGGTCAGACTGGCAGAAGACTGGTGCCACACGTTCTGGGAAAAAACTACAACTGAGGCTACAGGCGTCGTGCGTCCTACTTATAACATCAAGTGACGTTGGCCGTCGGAGGAGGTCCTCGAGGGCGGCGTATCGACGCAGACGCCGCAAGATTTTCCGAAGTAGCACAGCTGTGGTGATTACTGTCATAGATATGGAATATGTCGTCGGACCATCCCATCGAAAGAACGTTACCAGGTAAGAGAGTAACTTGTTCTTCTGCTCACCTGGCTCGGTCAGGGGTCCAGGTGAATACTTGCTGCACTTACTTGGTGGCCATTGTGGCATATAAAAACTCGCTAGATCTCACGCCAAATGGGTGGTCGGAGCCCTCCTCAAGGGCTTGACCAGACCATTTCCTCCGGTGCGTAGGCCCCCTCCTGATCTGCGACCTGAATGTTTTTCTCTCTGCCCTTCAGTGCAAGCCCTTTGAACAAATGACATTGCTCGACATCAGAGTTACGCTCAAGTGGGTCCTGCTGGTGAGTCTCAGAATCTGCGTGTAGAGTCAGCGAGCTACAGGCGCTGTGTGAACCACTGTCCACAGCGACAAGGTCATTTTGCACACTCATCCAAACTTCTTGCCCAAGGTGGTCTCACCGTTCCACTTAAACAAGAAAATCTGCTTGTCTGTTTTCTTCCCAATTCCACAGTCGGAGGCGGAGAAGGCCCTGCACTCCTTGGATCTGAGGACAGTGGTCAAGTTCTACCTCTCCCAAACGAGATCTTTCCAGCCAGAAGTCGATAGCACGGTTTGTCCCGTTCAGGCGCATGACCCCCGGCTCCCATGCCACCAACGCCTCCATCACCCGTTGGAAGGTACAGGCCATTTCAGAAGTTTATGTGGCAGTAGGAAAATACAGCGCCGACAGGGATCCACACGCTCAGGGCCAAAGCTGCTGCGGTTGCCTTTCAGAGGCATGCTTCTTGGGAAGTCATTAGTAAGCGGCTACGTGGGCCACTCTGTCTGCTTTCTGTAAACACTGTTCACTGGATACCAGCTCCAGGCGGGATGCAGAGTTTGGTCAGGCGGTTCTGAGGAACCTTTTCGCTTCGTATGAGGCATGTGGTTACAGCTGCACCCAGTCCTCTTGTTTTGGTGGAATCGCCCACAAGGATGGAGTAAAGAGGACGGGATGTATGAGTAATTAAAGGTACTCACCGTAGTGACTAGAGTACTCAGTCCTTAGTCCCCTTTCCTCCATACGTTCCGTCCACCTTCCCCCGCTAGTATGCCAGGGGCTAGAATTGTCAGTGTAGCCAGGTATTCAAGTATCCGATATGTCAAAAGGGGACTGAGGTGAGGCGTCGGAGGGCAGGGCCTCAGGGGCGTTCCTACGCATAAGGATGCACCCCTACGCGCTATACTAAGTTTAAAGGGGTAGCTCACATTTTTCACAGCCAAAGGTTCTGGTACTGTCCCTGTGTTGGGGGACACCCACAAAGATGGAGGAAAGGGCACTAAGGACTATGAGTACTGTAATGACTACAGTGAGTGACTTTAATTTTTAACTAAGCCAGATATGGCTGGGGGGTATGTTGCTTTTCCTCAGCATCTTCCGTATCACAGGGCCGAAGCACAGTAATCTACTCTGTTTTTGAGTGGTTAGTGCAGGGATCTCAGGTATTCCTTTATTCGCTTCCACAAGCTATACTTCAAAGAATAGGTTTGTTGGAAGATACATTGCAAAGATGTTCTTGCAACAAAACAGATAGGCAGTCTGTGGAGCTTTGCTGCCTTAAACACGGGCAACCATCACAGGCTTGGTCAAATTGAATGGCCCAAATGGGAAAGATCAGTTCTATGTCAATTCTAAGTACTGCCCACAGGTCCTAGCTTTCTGGGTTTTTGGTTCCTCTTCAAGAAAGTGCTTTATAGATTTCGGGCTACATTTTTGTATTCCTAGTGGGTTTTCATTCTCCAGGTTTGACGTTCTGCTTATAGCGATGGTATTTGGTAAGCTAAGACTTGTACTGTTTGTTAGAAACTGATTGGCCTCCATGTGCTTCGAAAGTAGATGTTTTCACCTACTGGACGACTTCCTAGAAAGGATAACCTCTCACCTGGCATTGATTGATCCTTTGCTCATAACATCCTGATCTTTTTTTTTTATATCCTTTTGGGGATTTATTTCTTGAGTGTGTTGTCTGATGATGGAGTGGAAGTGGTCTTAGGAAATTTTTGCTGCCAGTATTTTGGAGGCTTTACTGTTTTTTTCAACCCCTTCCTTCACTTTTTGCCATTTTGCTCTTCATTAGCATGCTGAAGTAATGGGGTCATACAATAAAGGGAAATATAATGTATATTTATTGTAGTATAATACAATTACATGTAACTGCTTTTATAAGTAAGTTATTACTATACAGGGGACACAAACTACATACGCCTCCTCTCTTCTCTCTCTTTCTCCTAACGGTCGTTTCTCCGCATTCCACACTGGAATCCTCTCTCCTCCCTCTGCTTCACCCGCAGTTCTCACGTGCTGTATTACTAACACATGCAGTGAAAAGTGTAATGATAACACTACACATCCCCTTTCCTTATGAAACAAATTTAAATTAGTCAAATAACATAGTCTGAACGATGTCTCGGTCGCCTGCAGAGTCTTCCGGCTTTAGACTTCCTCCTGGTTTCTTCCGGATGGTAATCTGAAGATTCCGGATGGTAATCTGAAGGAATTGCCAAGGAAGGTACTCTACAAGATTCTCTACTCCTCTCTCTGCTCTCCTCAACCACATCACCAGGATAGTTCTCCAAACATTCATCTTCCAGAACCATAACTCTCTCGTTATTCCACACTCTACCTTCTTGGGTTTTTACTGCATGTGAAAATACCTCTAACACTCTAACTGTTTTGGACCACTGACATCTATCTTGCCTCAGGTTTATCGGAAGTTTTATTCTCACTAAACAACCCACACAAGGCTCTGGTCTTCTCCTGAAAGCCTTTCTGTCATGCAGCCTCTTATTACTCATTTGTCTTTGTTCAACATTTTCTCTCATGCCATCCAGATTAACCACGTTCCCCGCTACAGCACTCACCCATCCTGGGAAAAGTTTTGTATTAGCTTTTCTGGCCCTACTCAGCTCAAAGGGAGAGACCCATGCGGTGCTGCGAGGTGTGAATCTGTGAGAGAATTTCTTTACCAACTTTAAACTCCTGAAATAGACAGAATGCATGACGAGTGAACAAAGTGAACGGCGTGGATGAAATAGTTAGAACAGATGAAGCAGGTGAAACAGATGAATGCACTGAGTGGAAGAATGCATTAATGGAAGAACAGATAACTATATAGTTTGAATGAATGTGGAAATCAAATGAAAATGTAGATTGGATGAGTGTATAGAATGGATAAACATATTTAGCGGATGAGCGCGTAGAGCAGACGAGCGTGTAGTGCGGATGAGTGCGTAAACACAGTGAAGCGAGTAGAACGCAGGAATATGTAAGCCTGATGAATGTGCAGAAGGATGAGCGTAAACCGCATGAGTGCATAGAACAAATGAGTATGTGGAGCGGATGAGTATGTAGAGCGCACAAGCGTGGATAGCGGATGAATACAGAAGCGCGGAGAGTGTGTAGATAGTCGGAGCAGATGAATGTATAGAACGGCTGGGTGTATGGGGCGCATGGGTGTATGGGGCGCATGGGTGTATGGGGACCAGATGAGTGTGCGGACCAGATGAGTATATGAGATGAATATATAGAACAGGATATTGCTGCTGCATACGTGAAAAACACGAGTACTTAAAGCGGGTGAGTGCGCAGAGGGGGTGAGTGCGCACAGAGGGGGTAGAGAGGGGGAATGCGTAGCGCGGATGAGTGCGTAAATCTCAGAGAAGTGAGTAGAATGCAGGAATGCGCAATCCAGACAAATATGCAGAACGGATGAGCGTAAACCGGATGAGTGTGTAGAACAGATGAATATGTGGAGTGGACGAGTATGTAGAGCCCACAAGTGTGGATAGTGGATGAATGTGGAAGTGCGGAGAGTGTGTAGATCGCCGGAGCAGATGAATGTACAGACCTGACGAATGTATAGAGCACATGAGTGTAGGGAGCGGATGAGTGCACAAGAGGGCATGCGTGGGGCGGACAAGAGGGCATGCGTAGGGCGGACAAGAGGGCATGAGTGGGGAGGGCATGTGTGGGGCGGACAAGAGGGCACGTGCGGGACAGACTAGAGTGCGCGGGGCAGACCGGTGTATTGGACGGACTGGAGCACATAGAATTGCATGACGTATATAGTATGGCTTAGAATGCAGGGAGCGTTTAAAAGAGCATATAACCCATCATATCTCACCACCACGCTTACTCTCTCCTTTACATCACCACTCAACTAGAACACAGAGATACTATGACACCATTCGGTATAACTGTTCTCATACCAACATCCGCCGCTCATTCTAGGCAAACACTGCTGGTTTCACACCCCCCAGCCAGGTGTTCTCCTCAGGCCTAACGCAGCCACAGCCGTTCTGGATAAAACCTGCCAGAACGAACACATTCTCCTGATCTCTCAACCACCACACCTACCGCTAAGAAGCAGCTATTACACGAATATCGCACGAGCTGCACACATACTCGGTGCTCACATGCACCTTTGACTCTCTCTACTGATCTGAACTTCGGTTCCCAATGGGCGTTTGACTGACCCGCGCCTTCAGACCATACCAATGGTATATAAAGCGCTATATAAGTGCAAAATAACATAACATAACTCTTTTCCAGTCTTCTCCATTTGTCCATGCTAGCTTGATAGCATCCTTAATCACCCTGTTAAAACGTTCCACAATACCATTTGTTTGTGGATGGTATATTGCACAAAGCCTATGTTTAATGGCCCTTTCACTCAAATATTTTTCCATAATTTTGGATATAAACTGTGAACCATTATCAGTTAAAATTTCTTGGGGATACCCTTCTCTCTCAGATAGTTCTTCTAAAAACTCAATGACTTTATGTGTAGTAACCTGTGGCAAGAACCTAATCTCAACCCATCTGGTTAGCAAGTCAATGACCACTAAACCATACGTTGAACATCCACCACTCCATATTCGGCCAATCACGTCCATAGCAATCGTACACCACGGACTATTAGGAATATCTCTCATCACCATTGGATAACTAGCACCCATACATATTTTATCACTTTTGGAACAAAGGATACACTTCTTGATTTGGTCTTCAATCTGGCGATCAACTCCGGGCCACCAATAGGAGTTTCTTATCCTTCTCTTGGTCTTCACAATGCCTTGATGGCCTTCATGACCCATCTGCATAATCTTCTCTCTGAGCTTAGCCGGAGGTATCATCTTATCTTTCATGAGGTATCCGCTCTGCAAATAGAGATCATTTCGTACATCCCAGAATGCTTTGACTTCAGTGCGAAACACTTCATTCTATCTCCACCTTCCTTCTTTGACAAACTTTACTACTTCCCGTAATGTTTCATCTTTCTCCATTCCATCATTCCACTCCTGTTCAGATACAGCTTCATTTAACACTGCACAAACAGTTTCTAGATCTTCTGAATCACTATCTACCTCATCTACACCTGTGAGGCGTGAAAGACAGTCTGTTGTGGTATTCTTCGATCCAGGGATGTAAAGAACCTTGAAATTGAATTCTTGTAATCTGGACACCCATCACCTGATTCTACAGGAAATCTTGTCGAGGCCCTTGGTACTAAAAATTTCCACTAATGGTTTATGGTCTGTGTATATACTGAACTCTACTCCCCACACAAAACTCTTACATTTTTCAGTGGCCCATTTAATTGCTAGAGCTTCCTTTTCGATTGTGGCATAATTCGTTTCTGCTCCTTTTAAGAGTCTGGATGCAAAGGCAATAACCATTTCTCCAGCATGGGGTCTGGCATGGATTCACATGCTCATGAATATTCCCCGTCGTCAGGCTGGGAATCCTCGGTACAGAAAAATATCAGTAACAGTTTCGTTTCTGATCTGTCTTTCCTAGTAGTAACCAATCACTGATCTCCGGGTCATACTGCCCACAGCCAATGACTGCCCTCTCCCTAAGCCCCGCCTACGGCAGCCATCCTCAGATTTTTACCGCACGTTCAAGTGTTGGGGGTCCTCGTGCTATAGCTCTCGAGCTTTTGCTGTGTTTTCGCGCTTTTTCAAAGAGAATTTCTCATTTTTCGGTTAAATTGAGCCTGAAGCTCCACCGTCTTTACATCCGATCAACGGGGACCCGTTTCGGAAGTTTCTACGCCCCTCAAGGGTGAAGATTTCATCAAACGACGCTTTTGGAGGATTCCAGAAGTTTCTGAGGCCTACCCCGGACATGGCCCAGGAGAAAGGGAGCTTGACGCCCGGGAAGCTGTTCAGGGCCTGCCTTGGATGCCAGCTGCAGAACGTGTTCAAGGAAGACCAGCATTCCTTATGCCTCTACTGTCTTCACGAGGACAAAACGCACGTGGAGGAGGACTGTGCGTTTTGCGGGAACATGTCGGAGCGGACCATGAGGGACCGCCATCTTCGTCTAGTCAACTGGCTGGAGGGAAAGAGCCCGTCAGGTGAGAAGAAAAAGAAGAAATCCGAGCGGTTTTATAAGTCCTGTGAGGGCGCCCCGGCAACGGGGGCCCAACAGAAGGCTAAGCACTGCGAATCCGCGGGCACCGGGAGCACCGAACGGTCGGGCTCCTCGGCTGCCAGGCAGGGCGCATCCTCCCCGGCGCCATCGACCACGAGACAATGCTCTGGCTCGGGTAAGAGGAAATCCGAGAACCCGGCCAAGCTTTTGGAGAGGCCCCGGTCGATCTTGAAGATTTCGGCTGATGTGGAGCGAGGCGGGGAGCCCTCCCCCAAGGTGAAGGCCACAAGCACGCAGTCTGTGACTAAGGCCTTGATTCACCCAGTCAAGGCCTCTATCGAGGAGGTCGCGGTAACCCTGGCGCAGCCTGCGGATGTTACACCTGTGGTAGCGGCCTCGGGGCCCAGAGTCTCCCTGCCACCTCGGAGGGAGGCATCTTTCAAGCCCATCGAAAGAACCCCCACGAAGCCCCCAGCGGAGAAAGAGGGGGGGGCAGTGGCCGTCGTGGATTCAGACACAACCTCCGAGGAGGAACTTGTCGAAGTCCCTGAGAGCCACGACGCGGGCATGGAGGAGGACCAGCCCGTCGAGAGGCATCCCGACGAGGGGGACGACGGAACCGACGGCGGCGCTGACGGGACCCCAGACCAACCGTCGTGCCCGTCGGAGCCAGTGCCGCAGGACAACTTGGTGGCCATTTTGATGGCAATTCAATCCTTATGCTCTGAAATAAGGACTAGATTGCCTTTACCCCCGACGGAGGAGCCAGGGGCAGGCCCGTCAGGAAGTCCACCACCCAAGAGGAGAACACATCCTCCTACACCCTTCCAGCCCTCGAGGCCTGCTCAACCCTCCTCCCCGTCTACGGTCCGCAGGGATGGCACGGACACGACCACGACGGGCACAGAGGACGAGGGCGGCGACGGCAGGGTGGACCTCCCGCGACCCCCCCCCCTCCCCGGGCTTCCCCGCCCGATGAGATTGGATCCTTCCATGCAATGATCTCCAGGGCATCCAAGCTTTTTCAGCTCTGCCCCGAAGAAAAGGAGGAGGGGTTCCTCTATCAACGTCGAGAGACCAAGAGGAAGACGGTCCTTGCGGTACCTCTACTGGATGACATCTGGGACGAGGGGCTCTCCCTCCTGAAGAACCCGTCCACGACGCCGGCAAAAAGGGACCGATACGAAAAGTAGTACCGGGTCCCCGACGGGGCCCCTCTATGACTTAGAGCACAGCCGACCCCGGATTCAGTCGTCTCGCCCGCAGCCAGGAAGAAGGCGGGGGGCATCGACTTCACCGCCGGACGGCAAGGGAAAGAAGCTCGACGTGATGGGACGAGTCATCACGTCGGCGGCGACGACGATTAAGGCGGCCACCGCCCTAGCTATCGTTGCCCATTACGACACGGAACTTTGGTATAAAATCGCTCCCTTGTTGGACATCCTGCCGGATGACAAGAGGGCAAAAGCCCTGGAAATCTTTCAAGAAGGCCAGGTGACGTCGGACCACGCCATAACGGTGGCGATGGACATCGGTGACACCGGTTTCCGCCAGTTGGGCAGTCAGTCGATGAGTCCCTGCAAGCCATCAAAACGGACACGGAGACAGCCCGGGCCCTGGGAGTTCTCCAGCAACGACGGCCGTCCTTTCGGAACACCGGAGGCAAGCAAGGGGCCTCCAAAGATTCCGGCTGTTAGGAAAGATTTCTTAATTGTGGGTAATTTTCCTTCCATGTGGCAACCCCTAAACTTTTTGCTGTTGTTTTCACCATGATCTAGACTTTGCCAGAGAAGTGCAGCCTTCTGCCGCACTCCTCTGGGCTTTCGCTCCATTCTTATGGGGAAACTGACATGCCCTTAAGACAGTCAGTACCGGGAAACGTTGTTTTCCGTAGTTTCTTTATCATGTTGCAGCTTTCGCGCAACATGGCACAAGAGGGCACTGTAAGCTAAGTTACTGCTCTCTTGGGTCTCTAGTCTTTTACAGGCCCTAGATACTCTCTTTGGATTGTAAATGAACGGTGCAAGTGAATCACGGACGGGATTGGTGGCAGCGATCGTTTCTTGTGTTTTTGAGCTCCTTTTGGCGTTTAAGCGCGTTTCTCGCGCTTAGCCCAAAATGGTGGCCTGGCTTCCAAAATGGCCAGGCCACGAGGCTCTTTGTCCTGTCCGCTGACCGTCTTGCCCCCATCACCTCCCCCAGGTCAAGCCGACCCAGGGCCTTCCTTATTTGGGCATGTACTTTCCCGCAAAACACAGATGCTTTCGCGGGCTTCTACAGGCCTTGTGTGTGCCTCCAGGATGGGGGCTGGGATGTCTGGTCCCAATACACATCATGGGCACCAGAGTCTCTAGGGTGGTGTGAATGCCTGGGACCCCCGTGGTCCGTGATAGGTCCAAATATGGTGTGAGTGTTTTATGAGCGGATCTCCCATTGGGTCCCCTCCGTTTTGGCGCGAAGGGAACCGTGGATAAGAGGTGGCTGGAAACACCACTACCAGGTCGATCTCCTGAGTTCTCACGAACAATGTAATACAGGAGCCAAGTATCCTGCAACCACGAGGCTGAACTGAGGAATCGCTGGTGACCCGCTGAAGGACTGCTCCTCTGCACTGCTGTCGCTTTGTGAAACCCTTTCTACCTCTGATCGAACGAGAAGGCCTGTACTGGTACTTCGACCCCTTGGAATAGTGGGAACAACTATTCTCGGCATCTTCACCATCTCCTGCACGTAAGCCTTCGGAAGTGTCTCTGGGCCATCCAGCAGACTGACCAGCCTACCCAGGAGTCTTGCTCTGTAACCGCCGTCAGGTTGTGTTGTATTACGAGTCCTTGTCACTCTCACCCGATTCGTACATTTGGCATTCCCAGCCGTGAATTTCGCGCAGTCCCCCTGTATCGCCTGTGAAAATGAAATTGATCCCTGTGTGACGATTCTGTGTACGACCATGTGTAAACAGTTGTCGCATGGCTTTTACACAGGCGATACAACTCTGGCCCCTTTTTGGTTCATATATTGCATTCCATGTAAAATGGATACATTTTACATTCTGCATGTGTACGTCATTATAACTACCGTTGACGGGACTATTGTTCTTACATAGAACCATATTAAGACCCTGCGTATTATCAGATGTATGCCTATGATATGATTGGTTATTTATAACGCGATTAATACCCAAAGGTTACTAAGCGCGGATCCGGTGATCGAACATGTTGTGCTCCTTTTTGTCTTGCTTCCAAGGCGAACACGTTGCCCCTGAGCTATCCTCCCGAGACACTGTATTCTATGTTATGGTACACAGCTTTTATACAGTGCCAAATCACCACTGTTATGATCTCAGAGCAACTAGCCTTATTATTCGCACTGCCTGTTTTCCTCCCCATCTAGGTGGTCTACACATTTTGTGCGTCTAACTCGTTAGACTCGTTTGTATTTGTATATATATTGTATTGGTTTGGTATGTGTTGGTTTACTTGAGTTTTATTGTGATTTCTCACTACGGTCAATGTTACAAAGGCCTTGTAATAAATGTGTATATATTTTTAATATAACACCTGCTTGTAGTAATTTGTAAGTGTCCTTGCTTTGTGTGCTCATTGCAGGCTTTCAGTCACCCTCACCCCTCTTGAGACCTAGTCTTGACCGCCGCGATCGCTACCCTGATTGGTCTGGCTTGTCCAGAGGTTACCCTGTTCCAAGAAACTAGGCTGGCCTTCTGAACCTCTGCCCCTCCAGGACAGAGTTCAGAAATCTGTCTCAAGACTGGCGGCGGCTCCTCTACCTACCGTCAAGCGGCCCGTTCCTCGTCGCAGGAGGCCTATAGAGGACGGGGCAAGTCTGGAGGTTCCCGCCGTCGTCGCCAGGGAGATCAAGGCGGGAAGGCGGCCTCGAAACAGGACTGAACCGACCGTGGCGTCGGGCTCCCACCGAAGCACCCTGGTGGCAGGCCGGCTGGCGAAGTTCGTCAGCTTGTGGGAGTCCATCTCCACTGACCGTTGGGTGCTGGAAACCCTGGCCCAGGGGCACGCCCTCGAGTTTCTAAAGAAGTGCCCTCGTATGCCACCCGTGGCCAGGAAGGAAAACCACATACCCCAGCTGCTGCTGGAGGTAAGGGCGTTGCTCAAGAAAGGTGCCATCGAGCTCGTCCCAAAGAGACTTCGGGGCTCCGGGGTCTACTCAATATACTTTCTCGTAAAGAAGAAGACAGGAGGGTTGGCGTCACATCCTGGACCTTGCGGCGACTGAACAAGTACATCAAGGCTCAGAAGTTCCGGATGGTCACCCTCAGCACGTGCTGGGACAGCTGGAGGAGGACGATTTCCTGTTGTCGTTGGACTTGGAGGATGCCAACTTCCACATTCCCATTCTAAAAGGACACTCGAAGTTCCTCAGGTTCGTGGTCCAAGGACAGCACTACCAGTTCAAGGCCCTCCCATTCGGATTAAATTCGGCACCCAGGGTATTCACCAAGTGCCTAGCACCGGTGGCGGCGTGGCTATACCTGCAAAGGATCCACGTCTATCCCTACCTTGACAACTTGCTCATCCGAGCAAGGACAAGGGAGCTCGCCGTAGAACACACAGTGAAGACCGTCCAGCTACTCACGGACCTGGGGTTCTCCATCAACTTCCCCAAATCCCACCTGGTCCCTTCGCAGGTTGCACTGTTTCTGGGAGCCAAGCTCGACACAGTGGCACGGCTGGCCTCGCCGTCCGACGAAAGGACGAAAGCCATCCTGGGCAAGGTGCAACGCCTGCTAGCCACGGACATAGCCAGGGTAAGATCCATCAAATCCCTTCTCGGGATGATGTCCTCCTGCATCTATCTGGTACGCCTGTGCAGACTTCGAATGCGTCCACTGCAAGAGTTCCTCGACGCAAGCTGGATCCAGGCGAGGGGCAGCTTTGAGGACAGGATACCGCTCAACGAGACCTTCTGACCAGCGATCCGGTGGTGGGGCACCCGCACTCATCTGACGGCGGGCGCAGACTTTCAGACCCCAGCTCACCAGGTAACGGTGACGACGGATGCCTCCCTGGAAGGGTGGGGAGCGCATACCGGAGATCTCCACGCGAGAGGCCTTTGGCTCCCAGAGGAAAAACAGCTTCATATCAACATTCTGGAGCTCCGCGCAGTGTTTTGGGCCCTCAGGTCTTTTCTTCCGTCCCTCAAGGGCAAGGTGGTGAGGATCTTCACCGACAACACCACCAGGATGTTCTACATCAGGAAGCAGGGTGGAACCAGATCCCCAGCCCTGTCCAAGGAAGCCCAGGATCTGTGGCACTGGGCTGTCGACCAGGGGATGTTTCTGGTACCCTTTCATCTGGCAGGGATAAAGAACACTATCGCCGACTCACGCAGCAGGGAGCTGCGCTCGTGCCATGAGTGGGAGCTATGCCAGGATCAAGTGGATCGACTCTTCAGGCTGTGGGGCAGACCCCATGTCGATCTCTTCGCGACGGCGACGAACTCCAAGTGCCAGAGGTTCGCCAGCAGGTTCCCCCAACCGAGGAGCATGGGCGATGCTTTCTCGTTCCCCTGGGACAACCTGTTCCTCTATGCTTTCCCACCGTTGCCACTGCTACTCCAGCTCGTCAACAAGCTCAAGAGGTCCCGGTGAAGGATGATCCTCGTTGCACCGGCGTGGCCGAGACAGACCTGGTTCCCGGACCTTCCGGACTTATCGGTGTCCCCACCAGTCAGACTGCCCGTGGACGCGGATCTTCTCTCCAGAGAAGGAGGCGCCATTCTTCATCACGACCCGATGTCGCTGAACTTGCAGGCCTGGCTCCTGCAGCACTAGAGTTTGGGGGATACGATATACCGGCCGACTGCAGAGAGGTTCTTGCAAAGGCCAGGGTGTACTCAACTCTCAAGTGTTACGGACACAAATGGAAGATGTTCTCTGTCTGGTGCCGGGCACAGAAGATTAACCCTCTACGGACTACGGCCCCTCAAGTACTGCCGTACCTACTGTCGTTGGCCAGGGCTGGACTAGCTCACGCCTCCATCAAGATACATCTGGCTGGCAACTCCAGATACACCAGGACAACAGGACGGGTGTCCTTGTGGTCTCATCGCCTGGTGAAGGAATTTATGAATGGACTATTCCGCTCGTTCCCGCCGGTGAATGCCCCAGCCCCGGCGTGGGAGCTCAACGTGGTGCTGACTAGGCTCATGGGGGCTCCTTTCGAGCCTATGTATACGGCACCATTGAAATTCCTATCGTGGAAAACAGCTTTTCTTGTGGCCATCACCTTTGCACGGCGCGTGGGAGGGATTCATGCACTGTCACCGGTTGGCAAACCGACCGCTGCCCGTCTGTCCGAGAGCCCATTCGACCAGAGCGATCGCTGCTACCACAGCGTTCTTATCTGGTGTGCCCCTGCTGGACATCTGCAGGGCTGCTACGTGGAGGTCGACGCACACCTTCACGAAATTCTACTGCGTCGATCGGGATTCCACGGAGGAGTCCAGGGTCGGGCAAGCAGTGCTGCGCAACCTGTTCGCCTGAAGGGCCTGGTGAGGAGGTAAGAGTCGCTTAATGTTGAGTTTATGTATTGCTTAATGTTGAGCCTTTTGCCGCCTCCCGTGGTTGTGCATGTGTGTACTGCTATGTAATCTTATATTCATGAGCATGTGAATCCGTGCCAGACCCCATGCTGGAGAAGGAACAAGTTACTTACCTGTAACTGTTGTTCTCCAGTATGGGTCTGGCATGGATTCACATGCGAACCCTCCTGCCTACCCCTCTGCGGCTCTTCACTTGGTCATACTGCCACTTTACGTGCTACCAAATCTGAGGATGGCTGCCGTAGGCAGGGCTTAGGGAGAGGGCAGTCATTGGCTGTGGGCAGTATGACCCAGAGATCAGTGATTGGTTACTACTAGGAAAGACAGATCAGAAACAAAACTGATACTGATTTTTTTCTATACCGAGGATTCCCAGCCTGACGACGAGGAATATTCATGAGCATGTGAATCCATGCCAGACCCATGCTGGAGAACAACAGTTACAGGTAAGTAACTTGTTCCTTCTTGTCCGTTATGATGTCGCACCAAGTCCCACATCACTCGCATGCCTCGTAATTATATAGTTTTTCTACCTCTTACGAAACTTTGAAGTGCTGGAGCCCTAGCTAATGCTCCCTTAATGAAGTGAAATTCTTTTTCACATCTTTTGTTCCACACAAACTTCTTGTTCATCTTTAATAATTTTATTAATTCTACTGTATGGTCAGAAAACTTTTCCATGAATTTGGCATAATATTCTGCCATCCCAAGAAATGTTCTGAGCTGTTCTTTGTTATTCGGCACAATCATAGAAGTGATGGAATTTGCTAAATCCTTCTTTGGTTTGATTCCTTCTCCAGATATTTTGCGTGTCCTAAGTATTCGATTTCTTTTCTGTCTATTTTTGATTTTTCTTTACTCGGAACCATTCCTGCCTGGTGTAGTTTCTGTAGTACCATATTCAGCCTCTCATTGTGCTCACTCTGATCATTTGCCTAAACTAATACATCGTCCTGGAAGAATACAACTCCTTCCATATCTCCTAGGATATTCTGCATAACTCTCTGAAAAGCTGATGCCGCAGAAATTAGACCAAAGGGCATCCTTCTGAACTGGTAAAGGCCTTCTGGCGTGATGAAAGCTGTCAATTGTTTGGAGTCATCATGCAGCTTGATCTGGTGGTAGGCGGCTGTGAGATCCAGTGTCGAGAAAACTTTTGCAGGTCCTAGTGTGGATATCAGTTCTTGTATGTTAGGCAAAGGGTGCCTATCTGGAATTACACACTGGTTCAATTCTCTCATATCGACACACAATCAAACTTTTCCTGTTGATTTTCTTACTACGAGCATAGGGGAAACCCACCCTGCAGCTTCAACCCTCTCAATAATGCCTTGCCTCTCTAACTTAAGCAATTCTTCTTTGACTTCAATCCTGAGAGCCAATGGTACATTCCTAAGTTTTGGGGCTATTGGCTTAGAGCCCGACTTGAGCAATATGCGATGTGAAAATCTTTTTACACATCCTATCACATCACTTTTGAATACTTCATCCTTGATTTTCTGGATATTCTCAATAATAGCCCCATCGACTTGATAAACTGTATCATTGGCATTTGGGTCTAATCGTACCTTCAACAGTTTCTGGTGGGTCCAACTAAGTAAAGCTGTCTCCCCTCTCCTTGAAACATAAATGCGACCACATGCCTGTCTATCTTTGAATTTTAATTTGGCTGTAAACCATCCGATTAGATAGGCTTTGGACTTAACATCTACTTCATGTAGGTATTCTGGTCTACACTACCTCCACATTTCCTCTGGAATAAGCGTATACTTGGCCCCCAAGTCCACCATCATAACTATAGGAAAGCCATTCACAGTAATCTTTGCTCTGGGACTTTCAATATATGTATCTCAATCAGAGATCATGAACACACACTCCTCTTCTCCATCATCATCACCAATCCAGTTTGAGGTATGATCTTTATTTCGGTTGGTCCTACAGCATTTGGCCATATGTCATTTACCACCACACCTCCTGAAAATAATTTTAAGGGCTGGACATTCCTTGTTATTCGCCCAGTGATTTGGGCTACTGCATCTGTAGCATGCTCTCTGTCTGGTTCTCCCTCTGTCACCCTGAGGAAATTGTCCCTTGTTTTGGCATTCTCCTCCTGACATGGGCACTCTGGTCATTTCACATTTATCTGACTTCTTGATTTCAGGCCTCTTCACTACCGTTTGGTTCCTGTACACTTCCGAATTACCAGAACTCCTGTACTGTGTACTTTTGGAATCTGATGGCATACTACTCCGAAAGAGTGTTGACTTCTTTTTTCTACCACCTCTAATCACTCCTATTTCCTCATCCTGATCAGATTGCACCAAACTGACAGATGTTTTGGTTAAAATATCTCTTGTTCTGCTCTCCAAAGCCATTACACATGTTTCAGTGTGCTCGACTTCTTTGGCCAATCGTAGAACTACATTGAGCGGTGGATCGTCTTCGGACCATCATTTTTCTCTGACCTTGCTGCTTCTACACTCCAGCATAAACTGGTCCCTAATTCGTTCATCAAATTGTTGGTCAAACTTGCAATTGCGTGCTAGTTTCCTCAAAGCTGTAACATATTGTTCTACAGTTTCATCTTGTTCCTGTACACGTTTGCCAAATTTATATCGTTCCAGAATTGTACTCATTTTTTTCTCATAATGTTTATCAAGTTTCATTATAGCCACCTCATATTCGTTCATGTCCCCTATTTCATCATCCAGTAGGTCAGGCAGGTCTTCGTATTTCTCTTGTCCAGCCGGACCCAAACAATGCAGTAACAAAGATTTCTTCCTCTCAATGCTATATGTTGCACCACACACCACATGGGCATAATGTTCGAATGCTTTGAGCCAGCGCTTCCATGGAAGAGTTGGCTCTCCCACTTCTGGCAGAAACATGTGAGGAGGTTGGACTCCTTGCATAGCCGCTATGTCGAGGTTTGGTTATTGTTATGTGACTAAAAGAATAACTATAATTATATACTCGGTAATCCTGACAAATCCTTCTGAACCACTTAAGGAGTAGGTGGAGACAATTATAAGGAGTCTGCGTGTTCTTCTTTGAAACGTAGGTGTATTTATAGGGTTCTCCCTTACAGGAATATTCTCATAGTATACTCCACTAGAAGAAATTCAGTCAAAAGCCTTTAAATAGGGATGTACATAAGTATATGGTGTGTGTTGACACGAATTACAATACATCTGATTTGTGACTATTCTGTACAGCAGTATGTATGTCCTTTATATTGTTTTTTTTCCACAGCGTTATAGTATTGCATTGAGTGAAAGTGGAATCTCTCTTTTGAACTGTTTGCGACTTTCACCTAGGCGAGATCAACGTTAGAAAGGCATCTGTATCTTAAAGTTCCATTCAGCATCTAAATGATGTGTTCGTAGGCGCCGAATAATTACGCCGCCCTCTCACACCGATGTGCCTCACTGGTCCAATGAAATATACGGACAGGCAGCCAAAGGGGTGGAGTCCGAACTGTGTCTCAACGTCAGTCAAAACAGGGCTCAAACTCGTTACGAGTGTTGCTTCACAGTGGGCGTCAAATGAAAACGTACAGCCTTCAATGCAGGTTCGTTCCTTTATTAATTCGGTCGAGTTGCGGCTGGGCATTGGCTTCGGGTTGTGTAAAGACACTCCCCCTTTAGTCGGCAGCCAATGAGCATACAGTCTATGAGGAAGGATGGATGAGGCACAGCTCAAACAAACCCTGGGAAAAAGGGGCGTGGATCACAGCGAATACAATGCGGAAACTGGAAATGGGGTAGCGAGCGGCTGTGCAAGCCCTGGCGATTGCTCCTACCTCGATTGCGGCCGGAGATCCCCCTCAACGGCCACCATGGGTTCTTCAGACCTCGTCGCCACTGAAGTAATGGGATCATACAATAAAGGGAAATATAATGTATATTTATTGTAGTGTAATACGATTACTTGTAACTGCTTTATAAGTAAGTTATTACTATACAGGGGGCACGAACTGCATACGCCTCCTCTCTTCTCTTCTCTCTCTCTCTCTCTCTCTCCTAACCGTCATTTCTCCGCATTCCACACTGGAATCCTCTCTCCTCCCTCTCGCTTCGCGTGCAGTTCTCACATGCTGTATTACTAACACATGCAGTGAAAAGTGTAATGATAACACTACACATGCCTCTCCCGCTTCGTGCATCGTTCTTAATGCATGTGCTTGCTCCAAATTCAAATTAATACTGTGAGGACTCTTAACAATAATTATAATCCTTTCTTGCATGGATCTTGTTGGAACCATAAGAGGCAGAGAAACAATGGTCTGCTTTAAACCGCTTTAATATTGGAAAAAATAGTACAACAAAAAAGTGAGGTTGGCTGGATGAGCTCCAAAAATCCAAGCTCTGCTTCCTTCAATAAAGCAGGCAGGCACACGGTTGATCTTATTGCTTCTAGGGGCCTAACCATCTACCCAACCTTGTGTGCTCCATTAAACTAGTCCGATAATGTTTGTCCTATTCCCTAAACTAAAATGGAAAATCGAATGCCTGGTCCTAATGAAACTAGCTCAGAGGAACCGATTTCTAGCCATTTTTTACTGATTACATCTATCAGAGAAACCAAGCTCACACATCAATTTCTAGTGATGACAAGCAGAGACAGCTTTATTTTTGTCTGGCAAGACAAACACAGCTAAAAAGGATTGATCCGGCACACACATTTCTATCACATATTAGAAGTTTGAAAGAAAAGAAAATTGGTCCAGCGCACACGTTTCAATCACATTTCGCCCTGTATAACCAGGCTCTGTGTACACATTTTTGCAATAAAATAGACTAAATTCACTTCTAATGTATTCTTAGAACATTACACAGCCAAGTATGTTCTAATATCTTTCCATCAAAATACTGGTAATAAATAAAACTTTCAGAGTCTTGAATAGCGTGGCAGAACAATAAAAAGAGTTTGACTCCACAGAGTTGCCAGAGACTTTACAGCTCGCCTCCAGTGGATTAGACTACCTAGCCGTATTTATAGCCACTTTAAGAGTATTAGTATGTAGTTATGTGTGTGTGTGTGTGTGTATATATGTATATAGAATATATATATATATTAAGACAAACAGTTGCAGTGCACCAAAATCCAAAAGTTCCATGCTTGATTGCTTGTGATTTATTGTGAACAAAGACAGCATGACACGTGTTTCGAGCAAAAGGCTCTTCTGAGGCTGAATTATAAACACAAAATATAAGTATCATAAAACACAATTAGTTGAACACCGAAATACACATAGGCGGTCATAACCAAGTGCAAAACAAAGGGAGCGGTTATACTTAAGTACATTGTCAAATATTGAGGAAAAATATATATAAACACAGTTGTATGTTTAAACACAACATCCCAAATGAAACAATCATAAACAAAAGCATAATAAAGAAAAAAAAGGGGGGGAAGAAAGGATAAATACAATTCAAGACAACAGTGAGAGAACAAAGAAAAATTAGATTAGTGTACATCCATGTGGATAAATAGCAAAGTGGCTGAGTGTCAATGCGTCACACCAGCCAGTGCAGAAGTCGCTTCTATTTAAATTATTTAGACCTTAAGTCTTCTGCTATTTCTGAATATGTCTATAAAAAAAAAAAAACAATGCTCTTACTGTTGGTCGTATTAAGATCAGTCTAGAAATAACTAGTTAAAGCCCACCCATCGGGCCAACTTCATGAACTATAAACTGAGACTTGCGCTTACCAATCAGGATTTTAACCTACTAAAATACCACTTTGGATACTTGATCACTGCAAAGTAAGTAGAAGACAAAAACTAGTATTCATCCAGTCCTATCCAACTGATACACACTTCACACAGTTCACTGTAAGGTGACATATTAAAAAACAGAAATGTACCTTTATATCTTCGCAATTGCAGAATGCTGCAAATCTGGCTTCTGATAATAAAAGGGCCAATTTGGTACACGTAGCAGCCAATTGTTGTAAAAACGGGTGCGTTTTTCAAAGCGCAGTGGCGCGGCACATGCAAATAAAAGGAAATGAATCCATGGATCAGCAGTTTGTCATATTCATGCCGTGTGTCTGCTAAAACGGCCATTCGCAAGGTCAAGGGACCGTATGCGAAGAGTCTTACCTACTATGCCTTTCGGCTGGTATCTGTATTCCCAAGGGGTTGCAGCCGCGTCTAGCTAGTCTGCATATTTAAACATAGTCATGGCTAGCACATTACGTGATGTAGGCAGACCATGACTGTTCTCCGCCATCTTGGTTGGGTACCTGTTGAAGCGACCTGAGCCGGAGCGGTGCAACTCATTGCCACACAGGCACCTGCTTTATGCTGATTAAAGCTAACATTTATTGCATGAATCAAACAATATGAATCAATACATAGTTATGTATGCACTGTCAACAGGCGCTGGCAAAATATTATATATATTCTGCATTAACCAACGATGTATTGCGCAGTATCAAAGCATTCTGCTGCCCATTATTGGCTCAAAGATTCCAACGTTTGCATCAAGCCAATTTACTGTTACTTGTTCAAAGTACTTGATTGTAGATCCATTAGCAGTTTGAACCATCCAATCTGACGGCTAATTTGCCATTAATGAATGCTGTATTAGGAGTTTTGGTACTGATGCCAAATGCTACTAAATTATTACTATGATCGTATCTACACATATAAACCCATAAACGGACGGAATGTTTAATTGGTGCAACACGGATTAGACAGATTTCATCTTGGAGGGTGGCTTCATAGAAAAGCCGAAAATGTATGATCTGAATTTAAGCTAGAGTGGACTGTCCTATATTGACAAATTAGTCTGGCTTCAAGTTGTCTTCATTTCAAAACCAGATTGCCACCTCTCTGAGTTAGGGAAACCTTGGCCATACCCACACATTTTATATCTTTCTTATTATCCATTTGGTGGGTATTCTGCCAATGAATGGCTAACAGGTATTTGGTTTCTTGATTGGCTATTGTAGACAGGTGTTCCCTAATTCTAATTTTAAGCGGTTTAATTGTGCTCTCAATGTAGTGTAGACCACACACACAGATGATACAATGTACAACAAATTTGGAATTGCAATTAATGAATGTATTGACATGGTGGTTTCCCAAAATTAACAACCGAGGTTTCCAAGGCATAAGTACACACCGAGCATCCCCCACATTTGTGAAATCCCTTATTCTGTGCCATATGTAGCCATGTTCTGCTAATCTGTGGGATCCTCATGAAGGAGGGGCATAATATACTCTTCAAAGTCGGTGCCTTGCTATAAATCAAACTAGGGTTAGGTTCAATCCATTTACTAACATCCTTGCCCAATTGGAGCAAATGCCAGTGTCTCTTGACAATCCTATAAATCTTGTGGCTATCCGCATTATATCTTGTAATGAGTCTTGTATTTATCCTTTCTGCCCCCTTTTTCTTTCTTTATTACGCTTTTGTTTATGATTGTTTCATTTGGGATGTTGTGTTTAAACATACAACTATGTTTATATATATATATATTGTTCCTCAATATTTGACAATGCACTCATGTATAACCGCTCCCTTTGTTTTGTACTTGGTTATGGCCGCATATGTGTATTTCTATGTTCAACTAGTTGGGTTTTATGATACTTATATTTTGTGTTTATAATTCAGCCTCAGAAGAAAGAGCCTTTTGCTCGAAACACGGGTCAGGCTGTCTTTGTTCACAATAAATCACAAGCAATCAAGCTTGGAACTTTTGGATTTTGGCGCAGTGCAACTGTTTCTGTCTTTATATTGCTCTCTAACTGTGGAGTATCAGGCAACATACCCATGTTTTTCAGTTAACTGCAGCTTTCTTGCCTCCCTAGAGTTTTGTTGCAAACGCTTTGGACCTGATAGACAGTGTTGATACTTAGATATTTGATAGTTATATATATAAACTTCGGGCATATGTAACCCTGCAGTAAATTCTGGAGTGAATAAAGTGCTGTTTATCGGTATGTGCCTGGAAAAAAAAAGTGCCAGCGAAAGGAAAATTATGCCGACGCTAATGTAGCGATGCTGTGAAAATTACTTAGTTTACAAATGTGTATTTGTTTATTTCATTATTGCTAGATCATTTGTGAATTAGCCCGTGTGTTTGTGTTATTTCCTTTGTGTAGCAGTAATAAATAAAATAGTGTCCTTCCATTTTTGTGCCATCTCTCGGGTCCCACTTGGTTTGTGGGTAAAATTTAGGTATTTGGTACCTTCTGTTGGCAGGGGAGCCGAGGTAATCTCTGAGCAGGTTTTCTGCCACCTGACCACTGATCTCCCTCAGCGAGCAGGATGGGTGGTTTCTACCACATCAAGAAAAGACCTGGGCTTTCTGTGCAGGGGAGAGTCCAGGGAGAGAGAGTGTGAGGACGCTGTTTGTGGCGTTTGCACTTGGGAGGCTGGTAATTCTGATCTACCTTAGGTCTGGTTTTGTTTCTTTCTGCAGAGTTTCTCCTTACCCTTCCTGAGGAGAGTTCCACGCTTGCGTGTAGGAGGAGAGAGAGCAGGAGCCTTAAAACCTGGGTAATCCAACCGGGTATCTATCTGCCAATTGTAAGTGTGACAGGCCTGCTCTAGGCTTGTGCCTGACAGCGGGCAGTACGCCTGTCTGCGGGCAGTACACCTGTCCCCCTCCATCCCATGAGGGTGTCATCTTACTCCTTATATTGGAGTAGGGGTGTTTTGTGAGTGGAGGGAAGCTGAGCTGCTGTATTCCGGTACATGGACCCCTGAGGTCGCTTAGCTGACAGGTTTTCAAGGTGATCCTGGGTTGAGACTGCGGTGCAGCCCCACATAACCACGTGTACTGGAGGTAAGCTCTGGGGGTGGCCTGTTTAACCCAAGGAAAGGTAAGCTTATTTGTGTAATTTTGTATGGTGTCTGTCTTTCTGGAGAAGCGTAGGAGCTGCCTACCATCCCATTTGCAGAAGGGTGTTCCAGAGTTCACTACACCAGTAGAGAGAAAAAATAAACCCTACCAAGCACTAAATACTGGTACGGTAGATACGCAAGGCCATTACTAAACAGGACGAGTTACCAGTTCGTTTCTGGCAGTGATTTTGACTTTTGGGTTTATTGGTTTCACACAGCCTCGACAAAGTTATCCCTATGTCTTTCTTTTAGTCCATATCTTGTACATTAGCCCTAGGCATTTTCCCTAGGGCGAGTGGAGGAACTCGCAGGCTACCCCACAGCGGTCATTCGCAGTTCTTAGGCATATAAAGCCTCTTTCAGGTGCTACAGTCTTTCTTTTTTTTTCAAGAGGAAAACAAAAACAGCCCTGTGCGTCAGTCTTTTCCATTGGTGTCATTTCACTACAGGGTCACATGGGAGAGCAAATGATTTATGGCTGGGTTCTCCTGTGAGGCTCACTGATTTTCTCAGGCAAACACACATCTTTTTTTCCCCCCAGGATTTATTGATCCTTGTCGCTCAGACGGGTTTGGTCTTTAGCTGCACAAGGTTTGTTCCTGTCTATTTAGCTGGCTTGTTTTTTTTTTTCTGCCTCGATCAACTGTGCTCCCCTGTCTGGGCGTTTCCACTGCGAGGCACGTTATTCATGCACTAAAACCCCAAGTCTGACAGGCCGGGGCAAGGCAGTGAAGGTGTACTGTGTCACCACAGAAGGCGGACATCTGCCGACCGCTAGGCTACCACAATGTGCTCCACAGTGGACCTATACCGGGGTCCTCTGTGTTAAGGTAACGGCCATCCAGTCTCAGACATAGTTTTCCCAGTGGGTGCGCTGGGTTTTTACTTATTTTTCTCGTTGTCCTGAACCTCTTTTCATTCGTTCACCGACCCCCTGGGGTTTATCCAGGGGGTTTTATCATGTCACGTTTCAGTTTATCCTTTCTGTGTCACCTCTGTTTGTGCGTGGTAGACTGCAGGTCTAGCGTTTAATCTTGTAACGTTCTGAGCAGAACTTTGTATTGCTTTAATAGCATGGTAAGTTGGTTTAGGTTAGGCATCAATCTATGTCGTGTCCCAGAAGCGTATGATTATAGGAGGGGACAGTTCGGGAATCAAGACCTGGTGCCTGAAAGTTGATGGTCTGGAGTCCATGTTTCATTGTTAGCCATACCAGTAGACAGACTTTTGGTAGAAAAGATTTGAGTAACCTATGCCCGGAGGTGAATATGTATGTGTTCTGTTGAACAACTAATAAGGAATAATACTGGGTTAAAAGTTTCATGCATTCAATCTCTACGACAATGTGTTAAATGTGTTTTTATGCTTATTCATTGTGTATGACGAATGTAATTTTTTTCTTAACACTTTGGAATCCGTTTATGCACCGATAGGGAGAGCCAGGTGTCCAATTACGTTTGTCAGCACTTAGCCAGCTGGTACTAGTTGGTCAAGATATGTTTTTTTAATATCGATGTCCATAAAACAAACCCATTGCTCGGACCCAGAAATGTACAACAACTGGGTATGTTGCACAAATATTGAGGCGAGGGAGGAGTAAATTAAGTGCACTTTGCACTTTAGCCCTAAGTGTATCAGATGTGTGCTGCACTTTACCAATGACAATTTTATATTTATGTGTTATGCTAGTTCTTGCCCACATGTCAAGCCGAGGAGACGCATGTTATCCTTGGTACGAGTTGCAAAGTATAGTATTCTATTTATTGGTCAATCTGCTTTAGGTTCTAATGAAATGCTGTTTTATGTATTTCTTATATATAAACACCCGTACACAGTGCTGATAATCTGTTTGGTGTATGTTTTATTGAGAACCTTGGGACCACATAAACGGTTGACCGACTGTATCAAGGCTAGTGCATATGTTTCTTTTTACACAGGCAAAAGAGGGGAATTGGGTGCTAGCCTTACATTTCGCCCCAAGGGAGGGGCAGATGTTCTTTGGACGTGGCCATAATTGGTGTTCTTGTCCTATTATAACCCCCAGACTCACAACTCACGCATGTGTGCGGTAAGGTGTATGTGCCCATTCTCCGGTTCACCTACAGGTTGCTGTTCATCTTACATTACTAATTAAGGGAAGGTTTACCTTACATATATGCAGGGACTACACATTATAAGTACAATTCAAATCCATCTACCTGTTTCAGCATTATATAGGAGGTACCCGTCTTCAGCGCAGAACAAGCACTTTTCATCTGGCTTATTATAGCTTTGTGGCACTTATTCTTGATCCGGGCCTTTGAGCTCAAAGTTAGATCCTCTGTTTTTTACCAGAAAGTCCCCATGTCCAGATTCTCAAAACCTCTACATACAAATCGAAGCCATGCCAGAGAGCTAGATTCCAATGTTTTTTTCAGGCAAATCATTGATTCTCAGTATTTAGTTCAGGTGTACTCCAGAGCCTAATCCAATACAGCAACGGTTTGCTGGCAATAACTTCATTTATGGGCTTAAGGCAGCATTCTCAACGTAAACTTGCCTTTGGGGCTCCACAGAAAACTGTTGTCCACCACACTTACCTCAGGTGAGGGGCAATGACCCCACAGTTCTGCACCATACAATGCAGCAGCCCTGCCTTGTCTTGATACAGTTTAATATCTGGGGAGATTGCACCCCTTCCAAGCTTGTTATAAAGGCAACGGATTCCACCACTGTATTTTTACAGGGTTGCTGTGGTTTTGACAAGATTCAATGGCCATGTTAAATCTTCTGAGAATCTAATCCCAGATAATCATAGTAGCGCACCTGTTCTAACACATAATCACATACCAATGCATTAAATTTAATATTCTTCTGGTTCTTTCTACTAACTACCAGCACCTTTGTTTTCTCTAGGTTCAGTGTCGTAGACAGTTCTTGACCTTTCTCCATAAAAATGTTCAGGTTGTGTTTCAGCCCCATCAGTGTTGTGGATAGTAATACAGCATCAGCAGCATAGACAAGTGCTTGGAATCTGTTCCGACCAAGCCTGGGAGGGGTGGGGGGGGGGGATTGGTCATGACAGGCCACCAGCAGTTCCCTGTGATGACATTTGTATGCAATCAGAATAAGAGGGGGGGCCAACACACACCCCTGGCGGACCCTCCTCTCCACAGCAAAAAAGTCTGTGAGCTCCCCATCCAGCCCCCACCTCATGGCTGCCCTGTTATTACAATATAGGGATTTAATGTTTGCCAAGATGGCCTCTGGGATACCCTTTTCTCTCAATACCGACCATGATTTGCTGCAGGATACATTGTTGAATGCTGTGCGGGGATCCACTCAAACAGCATAAACCCTAGTATGCTGGACGGTAACATATTTTGACAGAAAAACATTCAGCCGGAGACATTGATCCAAGGTGCTGATGCCAGGAAGACAAACCCTGCCTGGGGATGATTTAATATATGGTTCTCAGTCGCCCACTTTTGTAGGCGAGTTGTTAACACTTTCGCATAGACCTTTCCCGGGCATCAAAAACAAAATAGGTCTGTTTTGTAAATACCCTGGAGTGATGAGCACTGTCCACACACAGACCACCTGTGGAGCCATATTAGTAGTCCAGGTAGCTTTATTGTACATAGGTACACTTCTCCAGTTACTTGTAGGGTATTTACAGAGTACATGGGAAGGCAGATCAGGTTAAAATTCAGTGGCACAAAAGACACCCACCGGCCATCATCGCACATCCAGCTCAGGCCCCCAACTGACATTCATGGAACACTCGTACATCAAACTCACTCAGCATTGCACTGAGTTGTCATCATCCACACACCACCAACATTCTATCAAAAGACATTCATGGCCAGTGAGACAGAACAGGACCAACTCACATCATAACATCTCCCTTCCTACAGTCATTTCCACAACATCTCCCTTTCACACAAACAGTCATATCACACAACATCACCCTTTCAGACAGAAAACACACATACCAGGAAAACGCACACAACAGTTTGCACATCAGTCACACAGCATGCTACCTCAACACCCAGCAACCTCCCATCCAGAGCTGCCACCCCTGGGTACAGGGTCTGCCACACCCTGGCACAAACACCCATAATGGGAACCAATAAATAACAACAGTACGCCAAAACTGGGACACAGGTGGGGGAAGGAATGAGCAATTGCCCAATACTGGAAACAGGGATGCAGCGCTACCTCGTCGATGCAAAAACCTGTGCGGGACAAACCCGCCAACGTCCAAACCGGTGCTGCCCATGCCAGTAACAGCAAGCACAGAAGGGGTACGTAATCCACACATCTTCCACACTCACAACCAAACACCCAAAACACATGCAATCAGCTTCCAATCCCGGTCCAACCAGTCAATCCCAACAAGAATAAAAACCATCAAAAAAACCATATGCATCATTTCATCAAATATCAGCGAAACATAACACATGCACCCTATTCATCATACATCAATCAACACAACCAAGCATGCAATTTTCCACACAAATACACCCACATAAAACAGATAGAAAACAGGCAGTACTCCTGGCAGTACCATGCCAAAACCTAATAGCACACTATATAACACATAACTTCTAAACGTTTTCTGTCTGCAGAAAAAAACATAATAAAATAAACTTTTGGCCAACATTTATACATGTAGCTTCAACAAGGATATCATACATTGATCCTCTAATAATGTCCATATTGCGTGCATCCATACATTTTTCATGAAGCAATACATTTTCCAATTTTCCTTTATGATGCACATCCTCATAAAACTTTTAAAACACTTTTCCATATTTCCTAATAGGACACCCCTTTGTGGATGCTATATATACCTTTATCCCATTCCTTATTCAAAGGTCAATTTAACATCAATACCTCCTTTTACTTTTTCAAAAATACCTCTACTCTTTTCCTAGGGGACTCTACGTGGTACTAGCCCAATACTCCTAAACTGGGGCTGTCAAACTCTTTTATCCATAATCTAGGTGCACTTCCCATCCCTGTGGTTGCACCTGGTGGCACCACGCATACAGGTGCATTTCAAGTTACTCACATAAAGTACACTTTCCTTTTTAACCCACTGTAGCGCCAACAAAACAATGAGGCGCTAGGTATCAGATGATGCCATGTCATCCTATATATTTGTTATGCAAGCCGCAAAAACCATTTTCTTTTGTAATCACATTTGGTAGGCCACAACACATAACATTACATAACAAGACAACGGCCCATCACAACTCTTAGGTTTGTTTGTTTTATTACTTGTATTGCGCACCAGACCCGTGGGTATTAGGGCGCATTGCAGATCATCACTTACAGCTTAGTTACACATAAAAAGTAAATTTACATAATGCAATTTAGTTACATACAGGCAAATTAAATACATACTGGATATATATATACATGTGATTCAGACTATGTGCTGAGAGCAGGCACATTGGATCTACGGAGAGTCGTGGTTCATAAGGTAGTCTGTAAGGTGTAGGTGGCCTTCAGTAAAATGACCAGTAACTGGAATATTTACAGGATGGTAGGTCATTTAGTTAAGGTGTCATAGGCCGACATGGAAGTCAGCATCTTTAAGCCACTTTATTAAATTCCTACGGAAGTTTTGGTACGAGTGCTGTACTCTTAGTGGGGAGGGTAGCGCGTTCCACAGTTTGGCTCCCTTGACCTGGAAACAGCTGCCTCCAATTCTGGCCAACTTAAATCTAGGGATCAAGAGGCAGTTCGTATTAGAGAGTCTAGTTGTTCTTGTCACAGGTTTCGTAGTAATTCTATCTGACAGTTATTAGTATTTGTTATTTTCACTATCTTTTGTTCATAGGTTATGTAAATACTTAAATCTGTTCATTTGTTATCATTACTTAATTAATATCACAAAACAAATGAAATCAGATCTGCATTTTGTTCTAGCTTGGATGATTAGTGCGACTGTTTGAGTGAATGCAGGGCCTCATAGAATTGTGAGGTGGAGCCTGGAGTGTTGGAGGCTTGGGAGTTCCAGAGAGAGACGGTTGGGACTGGGAGCTGGGCAGGGAACCACGATAGATGCAAGTGACCTTCTCTCCCTCTTTCTTGACTATGTCTTTGTAACCAAAAGTTGAATAAAGCATCTTCCATGTTCTACATACCTGAGCCAGCTTAGTTCCTGCTCCCTTTCATCAATGGCTCAGGTACTACATTTTGGCGATGAGGAGCTGAACTGATCCTTGATAAGTAGTGAGGGAGAGTGAAGGTGAAGAGATGAAGAAGTGATCAAGCCCCACAAAAGAAGAAAGCCCATGGAAGCGCGCAGTGAATGCAGTCCACAAGGATGATGAGGAGACCAGTCGAGCAAGAGTCCATCCTGCTGGAGAGTGATGTGAGACCTGCATGATGGAGTAGTCCATGCAGCCCGAAGATTGCCTAAATCTGCCGTTGAGTGTGGCGCTGAAATGGGCAGGAGTTGTGTTTAGCGCCAAGTGGTGCCGGCGGCATGAAAAAAAAAAGAATGCAGGCATTTAAAGACTGTAGCCACGTTTGGCTTGTAAGAGGATTCAATTCAACACTACAGCTAAGTCAATGCCTAGTCTGGGATACTGAATGGAAACCCTTATTGATATATCTTTATGTCCAGTTCATGCGTTCTGGATGACTACCCCTATATAACACCCCTCTCCTGGAATCCCCCTGACCCCACTGAGCCAAGAAGTAGTTCTGTTTTGCAAGTTAAAAGGTTTATTTGAGAATTTAAACAATATATATATATATATATCACACTTTATAATAAATTAATAATTGAATATCACACTTAATCTGATATGATAAAGATTAACAACAGAGAATCTGGCACTAGCCCACTTCTTTATAATCACTAAGGAGTTGACATGAAATGGATAAGGTAGCACACTGGTAAATAGGCACAGAAGAATAATGTGGTAAAGAATGCTTTATAGGGTTCAAGGAAATGCAAGGTTGAATGAATGAAATGCAGTATAGAAGATAAACTGATATGGTTTCACAAAAGACAAGGTAATCACTTTCCCTTTGTGGCAATTCACCCCCCCTATACAATGTAAGGAGATGGAAGGAAGAGCACACGGTTCAGGTATACAATCACAATGTAATACAGAGCTCCAGTTTCCCAGCAAGCTTAGAGGAGAATAGATATGAGTTTTACACAGGCTCAAAATGCTTTAAAATGTGATAGCAATATATTGGAAAATGTGCTAAAATGATTTTAATTCCCTCTGGAGGTTCAGGTTGAGGATTAGTTGGTTGAAATAAGTTCAGGCTTACTTTAGCAATGTTCTAGGAATGATTGGCAGGTTAAACGATTGTGGCAAAAGTATAGGGAATAGGAATGCGGTTCTAGGTTCGTTGAAAAGCCAAGATTCCCAGCTTTCAGAGGAAAGTTACTGCAAGTCTCTAAGACAAACGGTCACGGAGATATGAGCGATATGGTAAAGGTCGTTTTTCAGATTTGAAATTTTAAAAGTTCAAAGTGACAAGTTACAGCTAGCAACTAGAAATGACAGGTGACAGCTTTGCAAATGACAGGTGACAGGAGACAGTTCTGGTTAGATTAAAATAGATTGAATTGTATTATTTTAACTAAGAGATTGGTTCTGCACAGTTCTGCTAGGTACTCACAATATATTTAGAAATAGAATGGGCCTCGCCACGGATCTGGTCAGGTTTTCTTCACTCGCCACGGACGGTCTCTGCGCACAGCGGTCTGGGTCAGCTCTGCTCTGCCTCTGGTTCTGGATACTGCTCTGCTTTCTCTGGGTACAGCACTGCTTCTGGATCTTTCTGCACAGCTTTCTCTGGACCCAGCGCTGATCTGCACGGCTCCTGGATGCTGCTATCGCTGTTAGGTTTGCTGGATGCTGAGGCCCACTGAGAAGAGTTCTCAGTTTGTGGGTTTAGGCCCTTGCTTTGAGTTCTGAATCAAGTTCTTTGAAGTTTTAAAGTCTAAGTGTTGAATCTAGTATCTTCTGGATGTTGTGTGGTCCGGCAGAGCGCGTTGCAGCAAATGGAATTGAATGTCCCTATCTGTCCTGACTGTCTGCTTTTATGTGTTTTGAAAGTGGGTGGAGAGGCTAGCTTTCTAGGCCCAACCCCTTCAGAGTTCTGATAGGTTGGAGAATTCTTTGCGTTCTCACTGGAGAGCAGGATTGTGTGTCAGAATGATGTCATTTAATGGCTTTCAGAAAGGAGACTCCCCTGTCAAATTGCACACAATCTATATTTGATCAAAAAGACATATTTGCACAGGTACACATTTGTTTAAAATTACATGCACCCATCACATATCACAGGAGGTATACCCTGTCCAAATCTGCTCTTCCTGGGGGCTTGCATTCAGAAATGGCAACATTTGCACTTTTTAACTGGTTTTGCAATATCGGACATTAACCCAAATTTACACACATGTGCGCAAGGAGTATGGACATTAATTGATGAAGTGTCAGATTTTTAACATGCATACATTTTAAGTAATACCCTCTTAACTGCTAGCTGGCCCCCAGATCATACCACCGGTTCTAAAAACCTCTTAAAATGTGGGCAGAAAAATCACAAGAATTATGGTATCATTTATAAAATGTTCACAAGTCCGCTCTATGAATGATCCATCTTTTTAGAGTTATGTTCTGGCCCCAAAGGGGTGTGGTTTCCCCCCAGCACAAGGTTGAATTTCTGGTTTTTCCAGTTCTGCCAAGCTCAGAGACCCTGCCCCTCCCAGCTTCTGCCAAGAGGAAGCTGTTTTACGGTCCCCCCAATAAAGCATCTGCCTGGGTCCTGGAAGGCCCATTGTTCAAGAGGAAGCCATTTATGGCCTCCCCCCAATAAACCCTCTGCCTGGGTCCTATGTTTAGTCTCTAGCAGTCCCTTGGTAATTCAATCAGAGAAGTGTCATATCCCTTTTGGTGGGAACAGCAAAAGGCAGCTAGGCCTGGGAACACAGCTGTTGTGCAAGTCTCAACTCCTGTCGGGGGTAGCTGGTGGGCAGAATTCAGTTCCTTAAGCCAGGCCCCAGCTAATGTCACTTTTAGTTACCTAGTTTTCTGCATTCAAATAAAACTAACAATTTTTACATATGCAGCTAGAATGCTGATTCTAAGTTTAAAACTATGACATTTAAACAATTGCAACCTATGTGACACTCAAAGTAGGTCACTCATTTCTTTTAAACATTTAGATTTTTAGTGTCTTTCAGTCCAAATTTACTTAAACTGCTGAAATCCACAGCTCAGCCAGTCTTGTTATAAACCTTCGTCACTTCAGAATATAACTTTACATTGTATCCACCTCTCAGTAAGTCTTTCTTTGGCCTGCTTTGGGTTCATTTATTCAGTTTTACACAAAAAAAAAGTCTGGTGTTGTTTTAAAACGCTGGCTTTCTGATAGTGGTGAGTACTGGTAATGCACCCATTTTTGGGATTTAAGAAAATGAATTCCCCACAATTCTAGGTTGCTCTTGGCAATCAGCATTGCCATTCCCAATGGTTTCAGGCTACTGTGTGGGTAGTCCAATGGGGTTTTAGGCAGTGCCCTTCTGTGCCCATAACATCGGCAAAAATGGGTGGCAGCCTATTCTTCATGCATTTCCCTGGGGATTTTCTGGGAAGCTCTGATGTTTTCAATGCCAGTACTGCACAGTTTTTGCGGTAGGGCTCGGATGCATGGGTAAAAACATCCCACAAGCCCCCCTCTTGCGATGGCCATTCTGTTTCACTGATGGAACTCGCAAGACCTGGGATGTTTCCTCATCTTCTTCCAATAGATGGCACAGTTCAGCATCTTTTCCTCCATCCGTTACTGATCGATCGATTCTCCTCGCCGGTCCTGATGGGAATATTGGGCGGTACACTGGGCCCCTTGCGCCTCTGCTCCCGGTCTCCGGATCGTCCTCCTTGGCCAGCCTGCAGGTTTTCCTTCTCCTAGGACGACAAAGGAAGAGCGGCAATACCTATTCATAGACATTTTTCCCCCACCATTGATATAGTGGGGTGGCATATAAATTTATAGTCAAAACATATGAACATGCACATTTCTTTTTGCATTCAAAAACGAAAACACCCACATTGAGAAACTCAGAATTTGATAGGCGATATGTAGGATCTTTTAAGTTAGAACTGAATTAATCTGAGACAGTACCCTCTAGGATTCCAGAGGATTCCTCCAGTTGTTGCAGTGTGTGCCTGGGATGGCAACACTTCAACTGGTTGATGTGGACCCACTTGTCTTCCCCCTCTGCCAAACCGCCTTTGGGGATGCGGATCTTGTAGGCCACAGGGGAGATCTTGTCTATAATCTCAAAGGGTCCCTTCCATGTAGGCAAAAATTTTCGCTGTTTGGCCTGGTTCCTTTGGAAATTGTATAGATAGACCTGGTCCCCCACCTGATATTCCTTCCTGGAAGTCTTCAGGTCATAGTGGGTCTTCATGCTATCAGCTGATCTTTCTAGATTCCGTTGAGCATAAGAAAAAGCATGTTGAAGGTGTTTCCTTAAATTCTCCACATACTCATGAGTTGTGGAGGCATTTATTAGTGTCTGCTCTTGGGTCCTGTAGAGCAAATGCTGAGGAAGCACTATCTTGCGCACAGTCATCAACTCAAATGGTGACATTTTGGTTGCAGATGAAGGGGTAGATCTGATGGCCATTAGGACCAGAGGTAATCGGATATCCCAACTTGGCCCAGAATCTGCCACAAGCTTATTTAATATGCTCACAATGGTTCGGTTATATCTCTCTACTGCCCCAGAAGAAGCTGGCCGGTAAGCAATATGCAACTTCCTTTTGACCCCCAGTATCTCCCACATCTTTGTCATCACTTCACTGGTGAAGTGGCTACCTCTGTCTGACTCAATCCTTTGAGGTAGGCCGAAACGGGAAAAGATGTGGTTAATCATCAGGGCAGCTGCAGTTTCTGCCTTGCAATTTGGGGCTGGGAGACATTCCACCCACTTGGTAAACAAGCATGTAACGGTCAACATGTACTTGTTTCCTCTAGACGAGCGAATCACAGGGCCTACAAAGTCGATTTGCAAATCTGACCATGGCAGTGTCATCCCCCGCTTTTGGAGAGGCACGCGGTGTGTGAGGGACGTCGGCTGAAATTGCGCACACACAAGACACCCCTTCAAGTATTGGTCAAGGTCCTGCCCCATGTGTGGCCAGTATGCAACCTCTCAAGATTTCCAGTGTTGTGTGAAACCCCCTATGACCGGCGGTGGCCGCATCATGGGCGTGACTTAACATCAGGCTTCGGAATGAGGTAGGAACCACCCACTGATCGTGGCCAGCTTTGGATTTCCTTACCAGCAAACCGTCTTGGATTCGGAACATTTTTGGACATTTCATCAACACTCTTAGGTCCTCTTTCCCAATATAATCGGTATCCGTCAGGGGAAAGTTCTCAGGGTCCTCAAGGTGTTGGTAAAACTTACCAATAATTGGATCCCCCTTCTGAGCAAATCAGCATCAGGGGTCTCCTTACTCCATTGTGCAATTGAAAGGTCGTTGTGAGCATTTGTCTGGGACCTAGTTATAGCAGTGACCTGGATTTCCCCCAACAGGGACTCAATCTCAATTAGATCCCCTTGGATGGCCCCGGTTTTGGCCAGCTGATCAGCTAAGTCATTTCCAGTTTTGTCTGGTCCCTCTACTTTGGAATGACCCTTGATCTTCTTCCAATAGATGGTCATTCCTTTCGAGGTGACCAGATCATCAATGTTTTGGATCAACTTCCCATGTTTCAAGGGTTTGTTGTTAGCACATAACATGCCTCTGGTTTTCCAATTAACCAGGTGCTCCACGAACCCGTTCCGTACATAATCCGAATCTGTGATTATGACCAGTTCGTGGAGTTGATGCTGGACAGCAGTGAGGATGGCCTGATGCACAGCCATCAATTCTGCCACCTGACTACTTCGGGGACCAATTTTGTATCCAGCGGAGGGTTCTGGGAACTCATTCACCCATGCATTCCCTACGCCGGCCACCAGTTCTTTCTCCCCGTTGTTGTCAACATGGTAAGAGCATCCATCTACATAGACAGTGGGCATTCCCTCACACTTGTCCTCTTCAAAGACTTTGTGTGGGGAATTAAGGTATGCCTCCATGTTGTCCTTGATTTTTAGACTTTCGTCCTCGAGACAGTTTTCTCTGGCACAATCATGCAAGTCAGCCAGACCTTGCTCGAGGGGACTCTTCTTGTTTTGGCCATATCTGACCTCCACAGGAAAGCCTTGCATTGACAGAATCCAGGAAGTAATTCGGGAATTACTCACATTTCCGGCCCGGATTCTGTCACTTTGGAGATATTGCAGAGGCTAGTGTGGAGTCTCCACTATGATGTGTTCCCCCTGGATAAACGGGCGGTAATTCTTCAATGCCCACACCGTTGCCAGTAGTGCCTTCTCACAATCGTTGAATTTTTCCTCCACAGAGGATAAAGTTTTGCTCGCATAGGAGATTACTTTATTGACCTTGTCATGCTTTTGGTATAATACTGCCGTCATGCACGTATTAGAGAAACCCGTCTCCAGGAAGAACTCCTTGTTTCTGACAGGGTAAGCTAGGCAAGGCGCTTTTGAGAGGCTTCTTTTGAGTTGTTACTGCCTCGGCTTGTTCTGGACCCCATTCCCACTTGACCCCCCCCCCCTTCAGGAGATGAATCAGGGGTCTGGTGAAATCTGCGTAGCCCTCAATGAACTTTCTGCTGTAATTAGTCAGTCCAAGGAGGCTCCTTAGTTCCCGCAGAGTTGTGGGGTCTTTCAGTTTCTGAAGTGCTTCCACTTTCTTTTCCTGGGGACAGAGACCCTGAGGAGTAATCTCATGCCCCAAGAAATTAACACGGGTTCTACACCACTGTGCTTTCTGAAAGGAAAGTTTTGCTCCGGCGGCCCTCAACTGCGTCAGAACATAACAGATCTCCGCTATGTGTTCCTCCACAGATGAACTTTTGATGAGGACATCATCTACATAAGCCAGGTTACCCCTCGCACCCAGGTCGGGCATGGCCTTATGTAGGAAAATATTGAACTCATTACCGGAGTTAAGGTATCCGAAGGGAGTCCGGGTCCATGTATACTGCTGGCCCCCAAAGGTAAAAGCCAGCTTGTATTGGTCCTCCCTACTGACCGGCACGGTCCAGTATCCATTGGTCAGGTCTATTGCAGTGAATACCTGTGACCCCTGGATCTGGGCCAGCCCTTGGTCAATGTAGGGCAGAGGCCATCGGGAGGTATGGACCCGTTTGTTGAGCTCCCTGAGGTCGGCGCAGAGTCTCCACTGGCCGTTTGGCTTCAATATTCCCAGCACCGGATTATTGAAGGTGCTGTGGACTGGACGGATTATTCCCCGGGACTCAAGGTTCTTAATTATTTCAGTAAGGGACTCCATTGATGCGAGAGGCAAGCGATATTGCTTCACAAACACAGGAGTCATGCCAGGGTCCGTGGGGATTGTTGTTGTGTGGATGTCAGTGCGACCACAGTCATATGAGTCTACCGCAAAGAGATCTTGGAAATCCAAGAAAACTTGTTTCAACTTTTGCTTTTGTTCCAGAGTCACACAGGCATCAGCTAGGTTGACTCTCTCTTCCACCATCTGCCTGAAGCCTGGAAAGACTTCTGGTTTGGCTATCTCCGCGGCCTCCTCCAGCTGGGTGGAGAAGTCCCTGGTCAGAGTGCTGATTTAGACCGGAGGCTTCAGGTGGGAAAGGCAGCCCTCATGGACCTGGAAAATCACCTCATCCCTCCTGAAGTCACAAGTCACATCTTCCTTACCATAGGGGCAGGAAGTGTACACCAGGAAGTTCCCCCCATGCCGGGTAAAAATCCTGTCTGGTGTTGTATTGTCCTCACTGTCACTGTCAACGCAGTCCTTGGGGATTGGCCCTAACAGTTCATTACCTAAATCAATGGAAAAATGTCGGTCATCAACCGCCATTCCAATAATGGTGCCTGCGGCTAGAGTAATACTCTTTAAGTCGCTGTTATCCACCTCTATTAGAATGGTGTCATGTTCTATGTTGACTACTGGTGTTGGGTTTACCCCTAACCCTTGCTGTTGGAGAGAAGCATTTAGATGTATGTAAGCATCAGGGTTTTGCAAATATTGTCCTCTTTTAGCTTTCACTTCCAGGGAGAATTGTCGGGTCCTTTCTGGGATGGTGACTTCCTCTTTGATCTGAATTTCAACTGCATAAGGTAGCAATTGAGCTGACCTAAATGCTTTTTCTGGATCATCAAAGCCCATGGGATTATCCGCTAATCGGGACCAAGCTTTGAAGTTTATTAGGTCCAAACTAATGGCAAAGCGATTGAGAATGTCACTGCCTAAGTAAAAGGCGGCAGGGACGTCTCGCACGACCCAACAATTGTCGACTATGCTCTTGTTGCCAATGGAGATTTTGAGCATACACCTGCTTGGCAGGAGATGTTTGGAATTAGGTGCTTCCAGGTCCATTTCCCATTTGTCTATCAGTTTGAAGGTGGGAATGGCTGGATCTTTTGGGAGTTGGCGAAACATGGCTTCGCTGATGAAGCTCTTACCATTGTTCACGCACACTCGAGCGAGAACAGAGTCCTTCCCATCATTTAACTGAACAGGGATGAACAACTGCTCTCCAATTTGCTGAATATCAGCCAGGCTCTGAGCTGATTTCACATCTTTCTGGACTATAGGAGTGGGAGTTTCTGATAGTGGATTAGTAAAGAATTTCAGGGTGTTTCCTTCCAGTGTGGAATACCACCTTAAACTGGAAGGAAGGTTGATTTTCAGAAATAGAGAGGACCCCCCATCACCAGTCTGTTGTCCTACTGCTATTACTGTCACGTCTGGAATTTGGTTGTTCTGGAAGTGAAATTCTACTTGGTCAGATTTTTGTTCAACCATGTGGCAGGTGCCGTTTAAACTAACATGGTTGACACTCTGTTTTAATTTTATTGGTCGGCTAGTCTGGGTCCAGAGGACCTTGTTTTCGCAATCTATTAAGGGTGACAACCTCCTCAGGAGGTCATTCCCCAGTAAACAAGGGGTGCCCTCTGGAGTCACTACTATGACCGGGTGTTTCACCTTGTGTCTCCCGATCTTAATGTCCAAGTCTGCAGTCCCCTCAACGGGAATTTCCTTCCCGTCAAAGTTCTGCAGTTGTCCAAGAAGAGAGGTGAGAGGAATTTGGTAATTCTCTCCCCTTCCTGCATTCAGTTCGTCAAAGGCCCTTCTGGACAGAAGGGTAGCTTGAGATCCAGTGTCCACCAGTGCCAAAATTGTACCCTGCCCCTGTACTTGTACCGGGGCATAGTATCTTCCCTCCTTCTCCTCAAGGGGGCACAGATAATGCACATTTTTGGACAACTGGTGGGCTAACTTTCTGGTTTTGGACATCGCTAGCGAAGAGATTTGGGCAGAATTCTGTAGAGAGCCTTGGGAATCTGAAAGAAAAAGTTGGCATCTGGAGATCAGAGCCATTGTGGGTTCCCCTGGCTCCGCTTCTGGGCCGCCCCCCCCTTTTTGGAGGCAGTCACCAGGATGGGTTTGAACCAGGGGATTTTCTTGCTGTTGGTTCTGGGATGAGATGGTGGGCGGCGGTAGCTCAGTCTCCCCATCTCCCCAGTCTGGATTTGCATCCCTAGGGACCCATTTTTCTTTGGGAGGAGTTCCCCCCTCTCTGAAGGAGAAGATCCTTTTCCCAGGATCCTCTGAGGATCCCTCTCCCTCAAATTGGAAGATCTGTACCTCCTCCTCAAACTGAGTCTGTTTGGGTCTTTTGTTTCTCCTACCCCCCCTCTGCTCCTTAGGACGCAGACTTTCAGGGGGAACAGATTTTGTTTCCGGTTCCTGGGTTTCCAGGGGCTGTTTACAAGTGAGGAAGGAAGCTTCATCCAAGGCTTTACACCCCCCTTCCCTTTGTGCCTCCTCCCTGGGAACCGGTGAGTTATCGGGGTGCTGCCCCCGTCATTGTTCTGGAGCACCAGGTCCAGAGTTGGGTGCGTTCTGCGCCGGCATACCGATCTGAGGGTTCTGCTGAGCCCTCAGTATGTGACCCAGATCCCGCGCCATGTTTTGAACCTGGCGCTCTAACTGGGAAACCCGCTCAGGCTGATACGGGGCCCTGTTTTCTCCCCTGGGCTGATCCCGGGAAGGGTAGCTATCCCTTCTTTGGTAGTACCCCTGGTTGGGAAGATTTGGATACCCCTCCACCCTTGGCCTCCCCTCTCCCGGATTCGGTTGTCTGGGCTCAGGGAATAGGGGAAAGAAGGGTGGAGGATTTTGGGGCTGGAAGTTGGGTGGATACCTGGGGAAGAAGTTCTGCCCAGGGTTTGGTGAGTTTCTGCCCTCCTGTGAGAAGTTGGGAGGGAAGTTCTCTGGGTTAGGTGCTTGGCTGGATCCCCCCCCCTTGGGCTGGAGGAGTCCACACATAACCCAGGATGGGTCTGTTTCCCTTGTAACGGGGGCTTACATAATCAGGAGAGCGAGGGACCTCATTTGTGGGGCTGCCTCCCTGGCTCCCTGTCTGTGACTGGCCCGAGGACCTTCTGGGCCTAGCATTATTAGGTGCAGGTAGGTTTTTAGGCCCCCCATCTCCAAATCTAAAACGGGGGTGACCTTTACCTCTGCCACCTTGGCAGCAGCAGGGGTGTTGTTGGCTTTGGGGTTTTTGGGCGCATTATTTTTATTTTCTATTGGCTTCTGCACCTCATAGATCCGGGTCGCCTGTTCAATGACCCAGTCTAAAGATCTTTTCTCGTGAAAATCCCTCACGAGCTGGGTCATTATGTATTTGGGCAAGGCATGGAAAAACGTATTAATAAATTCTCTGCTATCCGTGCGCACCCTTCTTGTGGTCTGTGCAAAAGCACGCTTTAACTCCTGCACAAATTCTTGTGGGGCCTGATCCTCCCCACATTGTAAATTGTAGGCTGCCTTGCGAGCCTCTTGAGGATTTCTATGAGTAGAAAAATGTTTCAAGATGGCCGCCTTATAGGTGGACCATCTTAAATGATTTTGGTCCTCCAGCCCCGCAAAGAAACTGGAGTATTCCGGGGAGAAGGTCCACTTTACATATTGAATACAGCTTTGGCTGTCCTTCAAATGGAAAGTCTCCATCATTTGCTCAAACAACTCTAAGTGCTCCCAAACAGAATACTTGGCGTTCTTATGATAAGGCGTGATGACGCTCCTGATTGCCTTGATCTGCTTTAAGGGGTCCTTAAGCAAGGCCCTTTTTGTCTTATTGGCCCTTTTGGTCCGGGTAACCCTGGTCCATTCATCTTCTGACTCAGAGGCACTGCTCCCAGAGGTTCCCGTCTGTTCTTCCAGGTTTTCCCGGATTCTGCGAGCCTGGGAATGGCTGGCAGAATGTGGGGACCTGGTCTCCTGTGTCCTGTACCGCTCAGAGGAGTCTTCAGATCCCTCCTTGCTGCCAGGATTTGATGGGTACCCCCCCCCACTGACCTAAATGGGCAGAGGTTTTCAGGATGCCCTTAATGGGCCTACTCTCCTGGGGTTCCCCATCAAATTGCACTGTGCTTGGGTGCCCATACCCGGATGCCCGCCCCTCCATTCCTGGGTGGTACTGGCCTATGAGCCCCATGCTTCTGGCTGGATAGTAATCTGCCATCCCTGTGCTCATGTGCGCCAGGGGACATGGGGGTGGCAGAGTCCAGGGACTGAGAGAGATAAAGGCCTCTGGTACTAGGGCTCCTGGGGTTATGCTCAGGAGTTTCTCTTTCCCAGCGAACCTCATCTCTATCCGCCCCTGCTCCCTGTTGCAATGCAAGAGCCTGCGCCTTCAGTTCCTCAGTTAAGGCCTTACTAGACTCTATCAGTCTCTCCTGCATCGCTACCTGTTGTTGGAGTCTATCATTGTGCTGGCAGAGAGCCTCATTCTCTCTCTGTGCCTCCTGATTGGTCCTGGAGCACTGGGCCAGTCTTTGCTGCAGGAGGGTTACCTCCTGAGCTGTGTCCCTATTGGCCTGCTCCTTTCTTGCCAGAGCATCCTCCACCCTCCTGGTGTGTTCTAACAAGTTCTGGTGTTCTTTTTGGAGGTCACCCAGCCCCTGGAGGGCCAAGTGATTTTCTTCTGTTTTTCTTTTTAAATGGCAGACTTCCTGGCCTAAGGCGTCTCTCTCCTGACTAAGAGCCTGCATTTGTGCCGCCAGGTCGTCCCTCTGCCTTTGGCACCAGCTTTCTGGCGTTCTTCATCAAACTCTGCCTGGGTATCCAGGTCTTTCAAAATCAGCTTGTTGCTCTCTGCCTTCACTCTATCTAGATGACTTTGCAGGGTGGCTACCTGCTCCGTGCATGCCCTGTTAAAGTCTAATTGTTGCTCCAGCTTTTTCTGGCTCTGCAGTAAGGAGTCCAAACTGTCTTGGTGCTGTCTTGGTGCTCCTTCTGCAGGGCCAGAAATCTAGTATCCTGGTCAGCCTTTTCCTGTTGCAGTATATCCATGTCCTCTTTTATTTTAATGATATACTGCCTACTATCATTTTCTGACTCCTGGCTCCTCTGCAGCCTCTGCTTAGAAGAGTCCAGATCAGATTGGGCCTTCTGTAATGCCAGCATTTGCCTACTCGCCAGATCTTGGCCTTCAGCACATTTGTCCTGCATGGCTCCCATATGTAAATATAAATATGCCGCTACCCTGGCAATCTTGTTGTGCTCATCCTTGGCCTTAGAGGACATATATAGTTCACTCAGGGCCACATGTAAGGGACCCTGGTCTCTCCATATATCTGACCCTGTTTCCGTGATTTGGGGTGCGATTGCTTGCAACCAGACCGTCTGGTCCTGATGAGTCCACTCACCTCTCACAAATAGCTTATGTAAGAAGTGCTCTCTGGCTATTTTCATATCTACCAAGGTCGTCATTCTGGAATTTGAGTTCCTTCCTGACTTACAGAAGTTTGTATTTTATTTTTGCAAAACAGACCTTTTCCTTAGAGCGTTCCTTTGAGGAGTGCTTTACAGCGTAACACAGCGTGGTGATCCGACCGGATATGTGTATCTGGTCAGCTGGCACACTGTATTAATCTGCACAAGTGATAGAACTAATCCGGAATCCCCGGCTACGAGCCCCCAATTTGTAAGAGGATTCAATTCAACACTACAGCTAAGTCAATGCCTAGTCTGGGATACTGAATGGAAACCCTTATTGATATATCTTTATGTCCAGTTCATGCGTTCTTGATGACTACCCCTATATAACACCCCTCTCTTGGAATCCCCCTGACCCCACTGAGCCAAGAAGTAGTTCTGTTTTGCAAGTTAAAAGGTTTATTTGAGAATTTAAACAATATATATATATATATCACACTTTATAATAAATTAATAATTGAATATCACACTTAATCTGATATGATAAAGATTAACAACGGAGAATCTGGCACTAGCCCACTTCTTTATAATCACTAAGGAGTTGACATGAAATGGATAAGGTAGCACACTGGTAAATAGGGACAGAAGAATAATGTGGTAGAGAATGCTTTATAGGGTTCAAGGAAATGCAAGGTTGAATGAATGAAATGCAGTATAGAAGATAAACTGATATGGTTTCACAAAAGACAAGGTAATCACTTTCCCTTTGTGGCAATTCACCCCCCCTATACAATGTAAGGAGATGGAAGGAAGAGCACACGGTTCAGGTATATAATCACAATGTAATACAGAGTTCCAGTTTCCCAGCAAGCTTAGAGGAGAATAGATGTGAGTTTTACACAGGCTCAAAATGCTTTAAAATGTGATAGCAATATATTGGAAAATGTGCTAAAATTATTTTAATTCCCTCTGGAGGTTCAGGTTGAGGATTAGTTGGTCTAAATAAGTTCAGGCTTACTTTAGCAATGTTCTAGGAATGATTGGCAGGTTAAACGAATTTTTGGCAAATGAAAGCAAGGAAGCTGCTGTTTTCACACGTGGAGAAATTTGCAAATCGTGGTAAAATTCGCGAGTGCATTTTTTTCGCGATTGCGGCAAAAGTATAGGGAATAGGTTCGTTGAAAAGCCAAGATTCCCAGCTTTCAGAGGAAAGTTACTGCAAGTCTCTAAGACAAACGGTCACGGAGATATGAGCGATATGGTAAAGGTCGTTTTTCAGATTTGAAATTTTAAAAGTTCAAAGTGACAAGTTACAGCTAGCAACTAGAAATGACAGGTGACAGCTTTGCAAATGACAGGTGACAGACAGTTCTGGTTAGATTAAAATAGATTGAATTATATTATTTTAACTAAGAGATTGGTTCTGCACAGTTCTGCTAGGTACTCACAATATATTTAGAAATAGAATGGGCCTCGCCACGGATCTGGTCAGGTTTTCTTCACTCGCCACGGACGGTCTCTGCGCACAGAGGTCTGGGTCAGCTCTCTGGTTCTGCGAACAGCGGTCTGGGTCAGCTCTGCCTCTGGTTCTGGATACTGCTCTGCTTTCTCTGGGTACAGCACTGCTTCTGGATCTTTCTGCACAGCTTTCTCTGGACCCAGCGCTGATCTGCACGGCTCCTGGATGCTGCTATCGCTGTTAGGTTTGCTGGATGCTGAGGCCCACTGAGAAGAGTTCTCAGTTTGTGGGTTTAGGCCCTTGCTTTGAGTTCTGAATCAAGTTCTTTGAAGTTTTAAAGTCTAAGTGTTGAATCTAGTATCTTCTGGATGTTGTGTGGTCCGGCAGAGCGCGTTGCAGCAAATGGAATTGAATGTCCCTATCTGTCCTGACTGTCTGCTTTTATGTGTTTTGAAAGTGGGTGGAGAGGCTAGCTTTCTAGGCCCAACCCCTTCAGAGTTCTGATAGGTTGGAGAATTCTTTGCGTTCTCACTGGAGAGCAGGATTGTGTGTCAGAATGATGTCATTTAATGGCTTTCAGAAAGGACACTCCCCTGTCAAATTGCACACAATCTATATTTGATCAAAAAGACATATTTTCACAGGTACACATTTGTTTAAAATTACATGCACCCATCACATATCACAGGAGGTATACCCTGTCCAAATCTGCTCTTCCTGGGGGCTTGCATTCAGAAATGGCAACATTTGCACTTTTTAACTGGTTTTGCAATATCGGACATTAACCCAAATTTACACACATGTGCGCAAGGAGTATGGACATTAATTGATGAAGTGTCAGATTTTTAACATGCATACATTTTAAGTAATACCCTCTTAACTGCTAGCTGGCCCCCAGATCATACCACCGGTTCTAAAAACCTCTTAAAATGTGGGCAGAAAAATCACAAGAATTATGGTATCATTTATAAAATTTTCACAAGTCCGCTCTATGAATGATCCATCTTTTTAGAGTTATGTTCTGGCCCCAAAGGGGTGTGGTTTCCCCCCAGCACAAGGTTGAATTTCTGGTTTTTCCAGTTCTGCCAAGCTCAGAGATCCTGCCCCTCCCAGATTCTGCCAAGAGGAAGCTGTTTTACGGTCCCCCCAATAAAGCATCTGCCTGGGTCCTGGAAGGCCCATTGTTCAAGAGGAAACCATTTATGGCCTCCCCCCAATAAACCCTCTGCCTGGGTTCTATGTTTAGTCTCTAGCAGTCCCTTGGTAATTCAATCAGAGAAGTGTCATATCCCTTTTGGTGGGAACAGCAAAAGGCAGCTAGGCCTGGGAACACAGCTGTTGTGCAAGTCTCAACTCCTGTCGGGGGTAGCTGGTGGGCAGAATTCAGTTCCTTAAGCCAGGCCCCAGCTAATGTCACTTTTAGTTACCTAGTTTTCTGCATTCAAATAAAACTAACAATTTTTACATATGCAGCTAGAATGCTGATTCTAAGTTTAAAACTATGACATTTAAACAATTGCAACCTATGTGACACTCAAAGTAGGTCACTCATTTCTTTTAAACATTTAGATTTTTAGTGTCTTTCAGTCCAAATTTACTTAAACTGCTGAAATCCACAGCTCAGCCAGTCTTGTTATAAACCTTCAAGTCACTTCAGAATATAACTTTACATTGTATCCACCTCTCAGTAAGTCTTTCTTTGGCCTGCTTTGGGTTCATTTATTCAGTTTTACGCAAAAAAAAAAAAGTCTGGTGTTGTTTTAAAACGCCGGCTTTCTGATAGTGGTGAGTACTGGTAATGCACCCATTTTTGGGATTTAAGAAAATGAATTCCCCACAATTCTAGGTTGCTCTTGGCAAACAGCATTGCCATTCCCAATGGTTTCAGGCTACTGTGTGGGTAGTCCAATGGGGTTTTAGGCAGTGCCCTTCTGTGCCCATAACATCGGCAAAAATGGGTGGCAGCCTATTCTTCATGCATTTCCCTGGGCATTTTCTGGGAACCTCTGGCCATCATGATGTTTTCAATGCCAGTACTGCACAGTTTTTGCGGTAGGGCTCGGATGCATGGGTAAAAACATCCCACAGGCTTAAGGTACTATGGGGAAACGAAATTTGCAGAATCATGGCCGGATGCAAATTGGGCCACAGTAAGGGTCGCCTGGGGCTGCGGGTGGCGCGCGTGCCCAACAGGCCCTCCCGTGTTTGCGTTCCAGTGTGCCCGTTGGGCTGGAATGCAGTGAGAGGGGCCCGGCACCATGATTTTCTTTGTGTTTGGAGAAGTACATTAGAGGAACGGTCCTCTGAACGCGTGCCTGGCGTTGTGACGTGCGCGGAATTACCATGAAGTTCTCCAGCATGGGGTCTGTAATGGATTCACATGCTCATGAATATTCCCCGTCGTCAGGCTGTGAATCCTCGGTAAAGAAAAAATCAGTATCAGTTTTGTTTCTGATCTGTCTTTCTTAGTAGTAACCAATCAATGGTCTCTGGGTCATACTGCCCCCAGCCAATGACTGCCCTCTCCCTAAGCCCAGCCCCTGGCAGCCATCCTCAGATTTTTACTGCATGTTCAAGTATTGGGGGTCCTCGTGCTATAGCTCTCAAGCTTTTACTGCGTTTTGCGCTTTTTCAAAGAGATTTATCTAATTTAATCGAGCCTCAAGCGCCACCTTCCACTTCCGATCAACAGGGACCCGTTTCGGATTTTTCTATGCCCCTCAAGGGTGAAGTTTTCGTCGAGTTACGCTTCTTGGAGGATTCCAGAAGTTTTCTGAGGCCTACCTCGCGGACGAGAGGAACATGGCCCAGGACAAGGGAAGCTAGACTCCCGGCAAACTGTTCAGGATCTGCCCAGGATGCAACCTACAGAATGTGTTCAAGGAGGACGAGCATTCGAAATGCATATACTGCCTCCACGAGGACAAAACGCACGTGGAGAAGGACTGTGCATTTTGCATGAACATGTCGGATCAGACTATGAGGGATCGTCGGACCCGTCTCTCCAACTGGCTGGAAGCAAGAGCCCAGCAAGTGAGAAGAAATCAGAGCGGTCTTCTAAGTCCTGTGAGGGCGCCCCAGCGACGGGGGCCCAACAGAAGGCAAAGCACCGCGGGTCCGCGGGCACCGGTAGTGCCAAAACGGTCAGGCTCCTCAGCTGCCAGGCACAGCGCACCTTTACCGACGCCATCAACCACGAGGCAACGCTCTGGCTCGGGGAAGAGAAAATATGAGAACCCGGCTAAGCTTCTGGAGAGGCCCCGGTCGATCTCGAAAGAACTGACCGAAGGGGAGCGAGGCGGCGGCCCTCCCCCTAAGGTGAAGGCCTCAAGCACACCCAAAGTGGTGAAGGCCTTGATCCCGGCCAAGGCCTCGATTGAGGGAGTCGCTGCGGCCCTGGCGAAGCCTGTGGAGGCTACCCCAGTGGAAGCAACCTTGGTGCCCAGAGTTTTCCTGCCTCCGCGGAGGGAATCATCTTTTAAGACCATCGAGAAGACCCCCGTGAAGACCCCGGTGGAAAGGGGGGGGGCGTTGGCCATTACGGACATGGACACATCCTCCGAGGAGGAACTGGTCGAGGTCGAAGAGGGACTTATCAAGAATTTGGAAGAGGCCCGGTCCCACGGGAGGAATCCCCACGAGGGGGACGACGAGAGCGAGGGTGGCGACGACTAGGTTCCCGTGGAGGAGGAGCAACCGTCGCAGCCGGAGCCACAGGACAACTCTGCGGCCATTTTTGAAGGCAATCCAAGCCTTATGCACGGTGATGAGGACGAGACTGCCCCTACCCCGACGGACGACCCAGCTGAACCGGGTCCATCGGGAAGCCCTCCAAACAAGAGGAGGAGAATTCATCCAGCGCCCTTTCAGCCCTCTCAGCCTTTGTCGCCTTCTCTGGTCCCGAGGGATGACACAGGAACAGACACGGCCACGACGGGGACGGATGACGACGGCGGTGACGACGGGACTGACCTCCCGTCTCCGATTCCTCGGGCGTCCCCGCCCGACGAAATTGGCTCCTTCCACGCCATGATTGCCAAGGTGTCCGAGCTTTTTCAGCTCTGCCCCGGAGAGAAGAAGAAGGTAGGCTTCCTCTACCAACGGCGCAAGGCCAAGAGGAAGCCGGTCCTCACGGTGCCATTGCTGGATGACATCTGGGACGAGGGACTTGCCCTCCTGAAGAACCCGTCCACGATGCCTGCCAAGAGGGACTTGTACGAGAAGTAGTACCGGGTCCCTGACGTCGCCCCGTTGTGCCTTGGGGCACAGCCGACCCCGGATTCGGTCGTCTCAGCAGCGGCCAAGAAGAAAGCAGGGGGGGCATCGGCTTCAACTTCCCCGCCGGACGGCGAGGGAAAGAAACTGGATGCCATGGGACGGCGAGTCATCTCTTGTGCGGCGACGACTATTAAGGCTGCCAACGTACTAGCGATTGTGGTCCACTACGACAGGGAGTTGTGGTACAAGATCGCTCCCATGTTGGACTTCCGGACGACAAGAGGGCAGAGGCACTGGCCATCTTGCAGGAAGGTGAGGTGGCGTCGGACCACGCCATAATGGTGGCCACGCCCATTGCCGACACCGGTTTCTGCCAGTTGGGCAACAGTGTTTGCCTTCGACAGTGGGGGTGGCTCAAGGCGATGGATTTCCGCCAAGATGTACAGGCCAAAGTTTTGGACATGCCCTTCGACGGGAACAATCTGTTTGGGAAGACAGTGGATGAGTCACTCCAGGCCATAAAAACCGACAGAGAGACGGCTCGGGTCCTGGGAGTTCTGCAGCAACGAAGGCCGCCCTTTCGGAACTCTGGAGGCAAGCAAGGTGCCTCCAAAGGATTCGGCTGCGGCTCCTCGACGTACCGTCAGGCGGCTCGTTCCTCGTCACAAGAAGCTTACAGGGGATGAGGCAAGTCAGGTGGATCTCGCCGTCGTCGCCAGAGATGCCAAGGCAGCAAGGCCGCTTCCAAGCAAGACTGAACCGGCCGTTGCGTCGGGCCCCCGCTGAAGCACCCCGGTGGGAGACTAGCAACGAAGTTCGTCAGCATGTGGGAGTCCATCTCCACCGACCGTTGGGTGCTGGATGCCCTGGCCCACGGGCACACTCTGGAATTTCTAAAGAAGTGCCCCCGAATTCCTCCCGTGGCCAGAAAGGAAAACCACGTCCCTCAACTGCTGTTAGAGGTAAGGGCGATGCTCAAGAAAGGGGCCATCGAGCTCGTCCCAAAGAGGCTCCGGGGCTCCGGAGTATACTCAAGATACTTCCTCGTCAGAAAGAAGACCGGAGGATGGCGTCCCATCCTGGACCTGCGTCGACTAAACAGCTACTTCAAGGCTCAGAAGTTCCGGATGGTCACCCTCTGGAGGAAGGCAACTTCATAACTTCGTTGGATTTGGAGGATGCGTACTTTCACATTTGAAGTCGGCGCCCAGGGTATTCAAGTGCCTAACACCAGTGGCGGCGCGGCTGCGCCTGCAGGGAATCCACGTCTACCCCTACCTGGACGATTGGCTCATCTGAGCAAGAACGAGGGAACTCGCAGTCTAACGCACAGGGAAGACCGTTCGGCTGCTCACGGACCTGGGATTCTCCATCAACTTCCCCAAATCCCACCTGGTTCCGTCGCAGGTCGCACTGTTTCTGGGAGCCAGGCTCGATACAATGGCGGGATTGGCCTCGCCATCGGAGGAAAGGACGAAGGCCATCCTGGGCAAGGTGCAGCGTCTGCTGGCCACAGAGGTGGCCAGGGTGAGGTCCATCAAGTCCTTCCTCGGGATGATGTCTTCATGCATCTACCTGGTGCGCCCGTGCAGGCTTCGGATGCGCCCTCTACAGGAGTTCCTCAACGCCCGTTGGATGCAGGGGACGGGCAGCTTCGAGGACAAGATCTCACTCAACGAGTTATTCCGCCAAGCAATTTGGTGGTGAGGCACCCGCGCGCATCTTGCGGCGGGCACGGACTTTCAGACCCCAGCACACCAGGTGACATTGGCGACGGATGCCTCCCTGGAAGGGTGGGGAGCGCACACCGGAGATCTTCACGCAAGAGGCACCTGGCTCCCGGAGAAGACGCTCCACATCAACATACTGGAGCTTCGAGCAGTGTTCTGGGCCCTCAGGTTGTTTCTCCCGTCCCTCAAGGGCAAGGTGGTGAGGATCTTCACCGACAACGCCACCACGATGTTCTACATCAGGAAGCAGGGAGAATCAAGATCCCGAGCCCTGTCCATAGAAGCCCAGGATCTGTGGCACTGGCCCATTGCCCAGGGGATATTTTCGGTACCCTTTCATCTGGCGGGGATAAAAAACACCATAGCAGACTCGCTCAGCAGGGAGCTGCGCTCGTGCCACGAGTGGGAACTGCGTCACGATCAAGTGGATCGACTCTTTCAACGATGGGGCAAACCCCAGATCGACCGGTTCGCGACGGCGACGAACTCCAAGTGCCAGAGGTTTGCCAGCAGGTTTCCCTAGCCGAGGAGAATGGGCGATGCTTTCTCGTTCCCCTAGGACGGCCTGTTCCTGTATGCGTTCCCTCTGTTGCTGTTGCTACTGCAACTCGTCAACCAGCTCAAGAGGTCCCGGTGCAGGATGATCCTCGTCGCACCGGCGTGGCCGAGGCAGATCTGGTTCCCGGACCATCTCGACTTGTCAGCGTCCCCACCAGTCAAACTGTCGACAGACGCAGATCTTCTCTCCAGAGAAGGAGGCGCCATCCTTCATCACGACCCAGAGTTCCTGAACTTGCAGGCCTGGCTCCTGCAGCACTAGAGTTGGGAGGGTACGATATCCCGGCAGACTGCAAGGAGGTCCTTGCAAAGGCCAGGGCGTCCTCAACTCTCAAGTGCTACGGACACACGTGGAAGAGATTCTCTGGTGCCGTGCACAGAAGATTAACCCTCTACGGATTACTGCCCCTCAAGTGTTACCGTACTTGCTGTCGCTTGCCAAAGCTGGAATAGCTCATGCCTCCATCAAGATACATCTGGCAGCGATTTCCCGATACACCAGAACTACGGGACGGTCATCCCTGTGGTCTCATCGCCTGGTGAAGGAGTTTATGAAAGGATTGTTCCGATCGTTCCCGCCGGTGAAGGCTCCAGCCCCGGCATGGGAGCTCAACGTGGTGCTGACCAGGCTCATGGGGCCGCCATTCGAGCCTTTGCATTCGGCTCTGTGGCCATCACCTCCGCTCGACACGTGGGAGAGATTCAGGCCCTATCCTGCAAGCTTCCATACTTGACTTTTCACGATACGAGGGTAGTGTTGAGGACGCACCCCTCCTTCATGCCCAAGGTGCTGTCGGACTTCCATCTCAACGAGCCCTTGGTGTTACCAGTTTTCTTCCCGTCGCCATCGTCGCCGGCCGAGAGGACTTTGCACTCGCTGGATGTGGCTAGAGCGCTGAAGTTCTACGTGGACCGCACAAAGAGTTTTCGGAAGACGTCACAGCTGTTTGTGAACTTTGGACCTGTGAACAAAGGGAAGGCTCTCTCGAAGGCTTCCATTTCCAGATGGCTCTCCGGCTGCATCATGCACTGTCACCGGTTGGCAAACCGACCGTTGCCCGGCCGTCCGAGAGCCCATTCGACCAGAGCGATCGCTGCAACCACGGCGTTCTTGCCTGGTGTGCCCCTGCTGGACATCTGCAGGGTGGCTGCGTGGAGGTCGACGCACACCTCACCTTCACGAGATTCTACTGCGTTGACCGGGATTCCAGGGAGGAGTCCAGAGTCGGCCAAGCAATGCTGCGCAACCTGTTCGCCTGAAGGTGGGCCTGGTGAGGAGGTAAGAGTTGCTTAATGTTGAGTTTATGTGATGCTTAATATTGAGCCTTTGCCACCTCCCGTGGTTGTGCATGTGTGTACTGCTATGTGTTCTTATATTTATGAGCATGTGAATCCATGCCAGACCCCATGCTGGAGAAGGAACAAGTTACTTACCTGTAACTGTTCTCCAGCATGGGTCTGGCATGGATTCACATGCGAACCCTCCCTCCTACTCCTCTGCGGCTCTTCACTTGGTCATACTGCCACTTTACGTGCTACCAAATCTGAGGATGGCTGCCAGGGGTGGGGCTTAGGGAGAGGGCAGTCATTGGCTGGGGGCAGTATGACCCAGAGACCAGTGATTGGTTACTACTAAGAAAGACAGATCAGAAACGAAACTGATACTGATTTTTTTCTTTACCGAGGATTCCCAACCTGACGACGGGGAATATTCATGAGCATGTGAATCCATGCCAGACCCATGCTGGAGAACAACAGTTACAGGTAAGTAACTTGTTCCTTATTTCCTTGGATGGATTTCGGACTGTGGGGGTTTCGAATCCGTTGTGGTGATGTTTTGCTGCCAAGCTGAAGGACAGGTGTTGTGAAGAGCAGATTAATCATTTAATGCGGCAGTTTTTGGACAGAGACATTAAGAAGCTGAGTGATGTAAATAAAGCATGTTGGCGGTTTCAAGGATATCAGCGGTGAGATCAGAAAAAGGCAATTTAGATACTGAAGTTTTGTTTGTTTATGTACTTTCTGACTGAGATTCGACAGTTTTAAGACCGTTGAGGCATCTGCCATCTGATTTATGGAGTTACGGCGGCTGGGTGAAGCTAGAATCAGACATTTATTACCGAAGTGACCAGATTGAACATGATTAAAGTCTCATGCGGCGTGTTTCGAGAAATTCAGGTTTTGTAAAGTTCGAATTGTGACAACACATGCAGAGTTTCGTAAAACATGTTGATGTTGCATTTGTATTGTGCCGAGTATTACTGCAGAGTTAATTTTCAAATGTGTTTTCCCGGCACATTTAACTTTCAGGAGTACATGAATACTGTGTGCTGCGGTGCAAGGAAGCATATGAGAAATGAATACTTTTTTGAAAAGTTTTTTTATGAAGTTTTATGCTGAATGTGCAGTGGATTTATAAGTTATTAGTGGAGCGAATTAATGGTTATAATGCAAGCTTGTATGCATGAGCTGTCTAGTGCAGTGTGGTGTTGGCCTAATAAGTGAGTTGTGCATTTTAAGTGAATCTGCACAGCATTTTAACAAAGTATTGCACATGGTTATTTTTTAAGATGATGAAATGATGAAACGTTTCTCCTCAAAGAGTATAATTATGACGTTGAGTTTAAAAAAATTAAATGTCCACAGAGTTCTTTTGTTGAATTTGCAATTGCACAGGGATGTTTTTTTTTAAATATGGAGAGTGTCTTAATGATGAACTTTCTTATGGTGATTTAGCGAGCGCCCCCTGCATGGCGACTGATCACCACCATGGCTGGTGGTGCAACACATCCCTATCTTAGGAAATGTATATTTTAAATTGCGCATTGTGTGTAGTGTGGATGTGTGTGAATGCAAGTTAGTGAAATTTGCATGTGAGTAGGAGTTTGCGGCGAGTGAGCGCTAAGTGTAGTTGTGTGTGTATGTGACACATGGAGTACGTGTGATAGGTAGCATGTTGGAGTGAAGTTGTGCACTTATAGGAGTAAGCATGCATATTGAGAGGGGTGGCTCCCACACGCTTGCCAGGTGTCGTGCCGTTTTTAATACAAAACCTACGTAGGAATCCCGCATATTGAGGAGGTTGGACACTTAGAGATGAAGTGCTCCAGTGAGATTAACCCTTATAGTAGGCTAGTTGTGTAGACACCAGGGCAAGAGGCCCATGATATAGTTTGGAGACTGATGTAACGCACTTGAGTTGTGCGTGTGAGTTTTGGGCATGGGGCCCATATTATAGGTTTGTGCGTTGTGGGTGACCGCACATGTTCTCAGTGTTGTAGTATTGAGTTTGGTGTCTTTTAGGAGTAAGGTTCAGACTCCTAGTAGTTGGTCTGTGGTGCCAGGCAGTGCATGGTAGGGGGGAAGTATAGTAGTTGAGCACGCCAGTTGATTTTATTTAATATTGTTTTGGAGTGGCACACAGATTTTAGGCCAGTGTTTTTTCAGTGTGGTTTAATGGTTGACGTTGTGGTCATTAAAGGACCAGGTGAACCACACGCTGGCAGGTTGTAATAGTGAATGATCTTTAACAATCTAAACAAAATACATTTTTACACTGAGTTTTGGGTTTAGCATGACAATTTTCATTCTTGGTTGTGCTATTAGGAATTTTTGGTTTTGCATTGTTATATCAATGCATACCGCTACATTCCATCTTTGTGGCAGTTACGGACAGTTTTGTCGCATGGTTGTTGCTGTGCATAGTTTTATGCACCACATCCTTTCTCTCTGTGGTTGCGTTTTTGTGATTTGTGTAGTCTTTGTGTAGTGAGTCATTTTGCTATATTTTTCATCCTTTTTCATGTTTTTCTTTGGGGAGAAGGGACGAGGCATGGTTTGTTTGTGGGTACATTGGACTTTTTGTTGGCATGTTGAGGACGTTTTGTTTGGGCCATTGCAGTGGTCACAGGTGTGGGGCCACGATGCTTTGGCAAGTGTTCTGCCCCATAGAGGTGCGTAGTTTGTGCTCAGGTGTGGCAGACCTGTGGCCGGGGGCGGCAGTGCTGGCGGAAGGAGTTTAGTTTAGGAAGGTTTTAGTGTGTAGTTCGGTTTCATTGTCCTGTGTGGCAAGGTATGTGCTTGGTGGTGGCAGCACTGAGACCCCGGTGTGGCAGGCCGGGGTAGAAGGAGTCATGGTTGTTATGATTGTTATTCCTAGCATGATAGTGGGTGTGATCTGTTTCTTGTGGTTGTTTTTAAGGAGGGGGTGTGTTGTAGCTTGGATGATTAATGTGACTGTCTGAGTGAATGCAGGGACTCATAGAATGGTGAGGTGGAGCCTGGAGTGTTGGAGGCTTGGGGGTTCCAGAGAGTGAGCTGGGCAGGGAGCCAGGATAGATGCAAGTGACCTTCTCTCCCTCTTTCTTGACTATGTCTGTGTAACCAAGAGTTGAATAACGCATCTTCCATTTTCTACATACCTGCCTGGTTCCTGCTCCCTTTTATCAATGGCTCAGGTACTACACATTCCACTTTGTATGATCTCCAAAAATGTGCATTACTTTGGCAATGCTCCACCTTCCTTATCTTTTCCACAAAAAAGATTGCCTTGTTACTGTGTAAAAAAATAAAAAAAAACGTTTACACCTTTGAATTACTTAATAATTAATTGCTCGCTAATAGTGCTGCATACACATAATAACTTTACATCAGAACGTGCAGAATTGATCAAGGCCAGCAGACTTTAAAATATCCAAAACTATGAAGCAACAATTGTCTTCGTGCTGAGCCACGTTACGCTACGCTACCCAGCAAATCAAACAAATAAAAGTCATCTAAACGCACTCTAATATGGCTCTAAAAGTATCAGAAAATCACTTTTGCTAATCAGCTCGGAAATAGCTGGCACCTTCATTTGCGCACTCATTTGCTTCTACAGCTATGATACAGCTGGCACCTACATTTGCGCACTAATTCACTTGGACGTTTAGATCTTGTTCGTTTTATTCGCACATTTATTCACCCGATCGATCCTACGGGTAATTTGTCACAGAATTCTGTTACTGCCATATGTTACTTGTCATCACATTTCTTTCTTTAAAACGGCACATTTAACGTGGCATCTATTGATGTATTTATTTTTACCCCAAAAAAAGTTTCATTTCCAACGCAGATGAAAACCCTTGAAATCCCATAATTCTGCATGTCAACAGTGTCTGAAGTACTTCACCTACTCAATCTGTTGGCCGCAACTGCGAAGCCTTGAGTTCATTACCTCTGCAGCACTACATAAACAAACATCTCCAGGCCTTGCCTTTCACGTAAAAGAGAACGGGAAAAAACGTTCCTCAGGTGTTGCGTAGGGACGTTCACAATGACTTTCCTCCAATCTTCTTCGCACTCAGTGAACTATTGTTGTCATAGCAACAGAGCGTCTTTCCGTTCATTTGTAGGTCTACGTCATCATTTGCAGGCAATCACTCACAGAACAGAGCTCCAACGCCCACATAGCACTGCATTAACTGTCTCTCTGTAGCACGAACAGCCCCTCCAGAGCCTCACTGCTCCTGCCATATTCCTGGCCAACATTAAAGCAAATCTCCTCATTAACAGCAGGCTCCCACAGCACAGGCGTTTATTCTCCTACAGAATCAACATTCAGCCCGCACAACATCCCCTGGGGTAAGAGCCTAACATAATGTCATTAAATAGTTGGTGTTACATCCACTGTAACACGTCATGCTTTATTTTCAGAACGCCATGTGCGCTCCCTTTTCTCAGTTTCTTTAAAAGTTGTAGACACTTTAAATAATGCTGCAAGTGGACAGGGTCTCTCTTTGATTAGTCTTACCAAATAACCACAATGTTGTCTGAACTTCAGTATTTGACATAGCGGCAGGGCCCTTCTTTATTTCTGTTTCCCTTTTCTTTTTAGTGACGGATGGATGCTAGGGGCTGTCACCAAAAAGGGCCCATATTTAAATGCAGCTTATAAGGATGGTATTTTTGTCGTTGGGGGAACGGTGGGCGTCATCTTTGGGCTGCTCCCCCACCCCCACACAGCTCTCCTTACTGTCTGTTGCTGCAGTCTGTCTGCTTCTTTTCCCATGTGCATTTCTTTTAAGAAGTGATGGAGTACTCAAATACTGCTGCAAATCTGATTTGTACAACTTATCAGGTTTATTTGGGAGGAGCCCCCGTGGAGGCCAACCTTCATGTCTGGAGCATCTTCGTGTATGGTTCCATCAACATTCTGGAACCATACACGAACACGCTGTTATGGTTACAGAACTATATACATAATAGCTTAATGAATGTGTATACCTAACTAATGGAGAAAACATCACAACATCTTCCCTTCTATAGTAAATTTAACAAAATGAGTTTAACAGTATAACTGGTTGACATTTTTCCACAAAAACATTACTGTATATGTGATAGTATAGACTAAATTTCATTTAAGAAAAGGATACATTTTATCATGTATTGTATATCCTTTGATATACACGCTTCCTTGTGTTGCTGTAGGTTTTGGTCTCAGTTCTTTTCTTTAATAATAAACATAGTCTTGATTATAATTCCACACTCTTTTCCTGGCTCTCGAAGATGACTGAACATCTTCTACCGCGTGTGTTCCATTTTTTTCCATATTCTCTTGAGCATGAGTCTTGTTCATACATCCCAGGTCATTTGTCTTGTCTTTAAACATTTCTCCTTTTGTAATCAGTTCTCTCTCGTTCCTTACAACTTCCTCCTCCTTTGCCAAAATAATATTACATGACCACTTTTTTCCATCCTCTAAGATTACCGATTTCCCAGAACACTCCATTATTTTCTGGGGAGGACGAAATCTTGACTCTCCTTTCATCACTCTCTTGGGTTCTCACTCTAACCCAATCTCCTTTCTTAAAGTTGCATTCCTGAACATGTTTCTGTCTGTCATAATAGTTATTATATTCTTCTTGTTTTCTTCTTACTCTGTTGACTATTTCTTCCAAATTTATTTCCTTGTTCCTCCTTTTTGTTATCCATGCAGGCCTAAATCTGTTTGTGGCTATTCTCCCCCTCATCAAAGTAAAAGGTTCTTCTTCTGTTACTGAATGAGGGGTAACTTTATACGTGTTTAGCGCTTCCTTGAGTGTCTCTTTCCATGGTATGTTGTTGACAATAGCCAACTGAATGATACCCTTTATGAAACGATTCTTCCTTTCTACCAATCCATTTCCCATGGGATGGTATAAAGCTGTAGTGGTATGTTTGATTGCCCTCCCTTTAAGGAATTTTTGGATCTCATGTGACATGAATTGAGCACCATTGTCAGATATTATTTCTTGAGGCTCCCCTTCTCTGTTAAAAATGTCCTCTAAAAACCTCATAACCTTCACTGCCGATATAGATTTCTCCACAATATCACATTCCACCCATTTTGACGTATAATCAACCAGCACAATAAAATAAACTTTCTGTGGTCCTAAAGTTTCATATGGTCCTGCTATATCAATAGCCAGCTTTGTCCATACAGTACTTGGAATATCCACTGGTCGTAATGGTGTGGTGTGTGTTGTTTTGCTTTTATCACTTACTGCACATGCTGTGCAATCCTTAACAAGAGCCTCTAGTTCACTCCACATGTTGGGCCACCAATAAGCTTCTCTCACCCTTCTTTTTGTTAAGTTTCTTCCTACATGTCCTTCATGCGCTATTTTCATAATTCTCTCTCTCATCTTTGTCGGGGGAATTATCCGATCCCCTCTATAAACACATGTATTATCACTCGTTAATTCATCTTTTATCTTTTCCCAAGATTTGATGTTCTCCTCTGTATCTGTCCACCCATTTTCAATGGCTTTTCTTAACAGCCTCTGCTCAGCATCTTGTTCTCTCGCCTCAATCCATTCCTCTTTTGAAAAGCTTGGATGTATATGTGCTATGATGCACTCCATGTTTTGGTCATCTGTTAGTTCACCATTGTCTTCACATTCCATCGTGTCACTGTTGCATGGCAAGCGAGAAAAACAATCTGCTACTACATTTGTCTTCCCAGGGGTGTATTTTATACTGACATTGTACTGCATGATAATCAACGTCCACCTTCTTATGCGTGGAGAAGTCATGTGTGGTTTCTTCGAATTCAAAACATGTATTAGCGGCTTGTGATCAGTTCTGATTTCAATCGGTATGCCCCAAACGAGACTTTTAAAATGTTCCAGGACCCATTTAACTCCCAAAGCCTCCTTCTCAATGGTCGAATAATTCTTCTCGGCTCCTCTCAATGTCCTGGATGCAAAAGCAATGGGAACTACCTCACCGTCTTGAATTTGCTCCAATACACCCCCTAGGCCCATATTGCTGGCATCCACCGATATTCTGATTTTTGCTCTTGAATCAAACATTTTAAGTGCAGGCGCCCTATTGATTAATGACTTTACTGTCTCAAATTCCTTTTTGCATCCTCCAGACCAATCAAATCTCGTACCCTTGCACATCAAATTTCTCATTTGTTCCGTTCTGTCAGCATAATGATCCACAAATTTTGAATAGTATTCTGTTAATCCTAGAAAACTGCGGAGTTGATCTTTATTGAGTGGATCGGGAATTTTGAGAATGGTGTCAACCAATGACTATTTGGGTTTTATACCCTCTGCATTTATACAATGGCCCAAATAAGTTACCTCATTCTTCTTTATCTTACATTTTTCAATTTTGAGTGTCATGCCTTTCTGCTGTATGACCTGTAATACTCCAAATAACTTGGCATCATGTTCCTCCTCAGACATTGCTGATATTAAAATATCATCTTGGAAATAGTGAACTCCTTGAAGACCGTCAAACAGATAATGCATTAGTCTCTGAAATACCGCAGCCGCAGAGGCCAACCCAAACGGCATCCTTTTATATCGGAACGCACCCAAAGGTGTTATGAATGATGTTAAATGTCTGGAATCTTCATCCAACACTACCTGGTGATATGCCGACGACAGGTCAAGTGTTGTGAAAAACTTTGCCGGTTTCATCGTGGTCAACATCTCTCCTATATTTGGTAGGGGTGACGGTCCACTCAAATGTTGGCATTAAGGTGTCTCAGGTCGACACACATTCTAATTGATCCATTGGGTTTCTTGACAATAACAATAGGAGACAACCATTCAGAGCTTTCAATAGGTTCAATGATGTCTTGCATGCTCAATTTCTCCAGTTCACTTTTCAATGCTTCTCTGGTGCCAATGGGTATGTTTCTTACTTTGTGTACTACTGGATTTGCCCCTCTTTTGAGTATGATCCTATGCTTGAAACCTTTGAGAGTCCCAATATTATCATTGAAAACTTTGGGAAAGCTCTTGGCCAAATTCTCTGATGTACTACAACTACTTTCATTTATGCAAAGAATGGGCACATTTTCTCCTGGATGTATCCGGATTTTCAATGACGCTTGTTCCCACCATCCTACTATGGAAAATCCATCTTCAGCAACATATAACCTACAGTATGTCTTCCTTCCTTCAAAGTTCAAATGTACCCACACGTATCCAATTATATTGATGGGAGTCTTTCCATATCCAGTTGCTTTAATTTTTGTCAATTGCAAATCATCCATTTTCTTTTTCAGTATGTTCACATACGTGTCCACATCCACCATGGTATATGGTGAACCTGTGTCCACCATGACCCGCAATGTTATTCCATCCATTTCCATTGACACCCATGGTCCCACACCACTCTCAGTGGAATTGAAAGTAAGTATCTGTACCTCCTCTTCAAATCGGTTTGTGATTGCCAATAAGCTACTCGGACCACCTATTTCTTCTAGGGCTTTTATGCTTGTCGTGGCAGCACCTCTTCCTCTACTATATCGACCATTATATCTTGTATACCGGGTATTGAATCTGCCTCTGCCTCTGCTGTTTCGACACATCTTTCCAAAATGGCCTACTAGTCCACACCTGTAGCACTCAGCTGATACGGCAGGACAGTCCTTCTCTCCATTGAAATGTCTGAACCGACCACACTTGAAACACTTGTTAGCCGCTTTGTACGAACCATCTCTTTCTTGTCTATGTCCAACATCGACATCAGACTTAACTATCCTTTTGACAGTGGCAATCAAATCCTCTTCACTGCCATATTGACCATTAGTCATTTCTCTAACTGACTTTATCTCAGCAATCTCCATCTTGTTTTGCACTTCCTTCATGCTTTTTTCACCAAGTTCGATGGACCTGGCTATTTCAATTGCTTGATCTAACGTAGGATTCTTTGCCTGCCATAGGCGCTGCTGGATGCGTGGATCCGCCACATGCAAAACAAGTTGATCCCTCAGGTATTCCTCTGCCACTCCTGTAAAAGTGCACATAGCCAAAAGACCTCTTAAAGCAGCTACATAGGCATCGATACTCTCACCTTTATTTTGTTTCCTCGTAAAGAATCTATAACGTTCCAACACAACATTGGTTTTATTTCCAAAATGTTTGCTCAGTTTGGTAATTGCCACATCATACTTCCTGGCTCCAGTTGATGATTCACCACCTAGAACTACATCCGTGTGGTCTAATTCTGGCAAATTCCTGAAAATCCTGAGTGCTTCAGCACCTATGCTGTTGAGCAGCGTCGCCTCCTTCAAATCATCATTAAACTTGGATCCCCCTATCGCTCTTAAATATACTTGAAAATTGTCTTGCCACTGTTCCCATGGGCACACAAGATCTCCTGGCAGTGCCGAAAATTTCATTGGAGCAGCAATATTGTTCTGCATGTTGACCTTATTAACTTTTCTTCAAATGTGAGTTGCTTTCACTCTGAATGCTTTACTTCAGTTTTTTTTGCCTTGACAACAATCATTTATTTCCACACTGCCATGACATATTCAGTGTCCACCTGAATTCAATGAATATGTCCGTTTTATTTTTTATGTGTTTCTACTTCTAATACAGTGGATATTTGTCCATGTGCTGTGCCTTTAAATTTCTCACATCAACTTGAACGCTTATGCAGTCATTAATTCCCTGTGACATTACGGCTTCCAACAACGGGCGGTCCTTCACATCACATGTATTTCCTTTCGTGCGATGTGTGACCCGCTTCGTACGCTCTCCGGCACATAGCGTACTGTTTCGGCTCACCGCATATCGTCACGTGTCGTAGCAACTAGACCGCTTACAACAAAAATGGCGGCACGCAGAGCACGCACGCGGGTGCTTTGCTCTAATGTTCCGGCGGTTGCCCTGTGTCTCGAGCGGAGCTTGAAAGATGCCGATCAAATGTACGTGTTTTCAATTAGACGCTGCTTTCTTTCTCAACTCGCGCACGCTCAATATCCACAGCAATACTCAACTTGCCTTCCCAGTCGTCGTCGTGCCTTGCGCGCATCGTCGTGTACCGTGGGTCCAGGCCGCTTCCTTCTCTCCTCGTACACAACCAATCTTCCAGCGTTGTCACATCTGGGGGTCCCTCCCTGCAGACTCCTCGTCGCCCATTGTTAAGAAGTGATGGAGTACTCAAATACTGCTGCAAATCTGATTTGTACAATTTTTCAGGTTTATTTGGGAGGAGCCCCCGTGGAGGCCAACCTTCATGTCTTGAGCATCTTCGTATATGGTTCCATCATCATTCTGGAACCATACACAAACACGCTGTTATGGTTACAGAACTATATACATAATAGCTTAATGAATGTGTATACCTAACTAATGGAGAAAACATCACAACAATTTCCATCCCATCCTCATCGCCAATGTTGTAAATACCCTGGAATGATGAGCACTGTCCATACACAGACCAGCTGTGGAGCCATAGTAGTGGTCCAGGTAGCTTTATTGTACGTGGGTACATATATACACATCGCCAGTTACTTGTAGGGTATTTACAGAGGATATAGACAAGAGTGAGACTGATTAGCCCTCTTTATGCTACTTCGCCAATAGAAAAATATTTGTACATTAGCAAATGTGATGATGCTAACCCGCATTCCACATGATATATGGTGGAGTACACACTACACGTATGTCAAAAACATGGTTTATTTAATAGCCATCATATTACATACATAGACTTCTGTAAGATACATCAGAAACACAAAATTGGACAGCTTTGTTTTGTCATGATTGACGCTGATAAAAATGGAATAAAACAGGGTCCACAACTGCGGTACGGTAGACAAAGGACCAAGTTACAACACTTAAAAGACAAGGGGAGAGATACATTTAACAACACTAAGAATGAATCACAAAAGGTAACAATACAACAAACTCAATTAACATTTACAAAGGAAAAGAACCCAAAATGATTTATGTGGGTATCTTAGATAGTCGACATGTTTCAGCCTGCTTTAATATATTAGACACTATCACTAGTGTCATTTAACTCAACAGTTTAAGGCCATCTTCAGGACAATGATTTCTTCAAAATCAAAAAATGATTCTTTTTAACCTTGGTGGATGTTCATGAGTAATTGATCTACAAAACATATGAGGATATATCAGAAGTCATAGGGAATTACACATAATACAATTACTAGTACTTTCTAACCATCTCTGCCATGTAAACATATGTATTCTCTTTCTCAATATTACATAGTTCTGCACATAAATCAAAAGTACACTAGGTAGAGACAAACATATTCTTTCTTAATTGGCATAATGCTAGTAGTGCAAGACAAACTGTATTGGCTGCAGTTTCTAACTAATTTAGTGCCCTATATAAGTTCACACAGTAAAGAGGGGAAGCAATAGGGAACTAATCTTGGCGCTTCCACAATTATGACAAACAGGTAACATAATCAGTGCTATTAATAGATGCTCAGAAGACTAAATGTCAAGGCTACTATTGCATCTAGAACTTCTGGGCTGCCATCTGAATGCAGAAAAAAACAAACTTACATTTGACAAGATAGTCACAGTGAGCCACTCAAGGAAAAGTCGCATTGGGCGACCTTACATAAATTTGTGGGTGGCTCGGTCCCACTCCAATATGGGATACCTGCAAGGGCCATATGTGGCATTTGTTTGTTGCAAAATATATATATATGTTTATGGCTATTGCACGAAACCCACAATATTGCCACAAACTTACTTTAATATTTTCGTGTTCTGGCCCATACGTAGGCAGAAGGTTAAATGCTCAAGAGGTTTTCCACATTTTCATCTAAGTGCATAAGAAGCGGTTCTGTGAACAAGAAAGTTGCGTGTAATTATTTTAGATGGTAGAGCCAAGTGCAAGCCACCGTTGTTAATTGAGGGGGAATAAACTTACATTCAATTCTAAAAGCAGCCCCACAAGTCAGATTGGTAAATTCTAGTTGTGCGTCATAGATTTCATAGAATCTTATGTTCACAGGGCTGCTCACTAAAAAAGGAAGAGAACATGTTTTAGTTCAGTGGGCCCTATAAGTGTTATCTAAAGGGCCACCATTTTCTTTCAAAAATGCTGTGGTTGTGGTACAGCAACTTTCTAACAAGCGTTGAAAGGAAAGAAGAGGAGGGGCTTACCATCAGCACGGAACCAGCAAGGACGTCTTCTATCTCTGCCTGGTGGAGACCGACTGACGGTTTGGGGCAGACTTGAAACAATTGTGATTGCAGGTCACGTGATTACTCAATGACATGGAAAAACGGCTCTCCAGTCACATTATAATAGAAATAACACGTCACTCGGGGGCGTGGCCGCTGAGTCAGAAAAAAGGATTTGTGTCTTGCGTTCCGTGATATTATGAGTTTTTGAAATAAAAATGCCTCATCTTATTAAATGTGTGTACCTGATGTAATTATATCTCTTCATGTGTCTCATGCTTAATTAACGTGAAAGAACTTCCTTGTCACGTGATACCTCGTGTGTCAGGTGATCACATGTTTGCAGTCTTGCAATACTGCATTTACTATTATATACAGTTCAATGGTGTCATATTCAAATATATATATCTATAGACACAGTCTTCCATTACAGATGTCAGGTGCCATTATAATTAGTATCTGATGACAATTGTACGAGCCTCAATTCCTAAATAAAAGGCACAGTGAAGCTATGCAAACCACGTGCAGAGGACAAAAAAGTTGTCAAACTGTGCGGGGATGCTCGTTGGGATTGCTCGCAGTCACGGAGTACTGGTGAATCGTGTCTCACATGGTCGCGTACCTGCAGGGGTGCGATGCTGCATTAATTAATTTTTACGATGTTTGTTGGAATGACACTGATTAGTCCTATAGACAGAGCCTGAATGAGACCACTTGTTTTACATACTATGGTGATTTTGCATGGACTCAAAACTCCCACAAGGGACGGACCGTCTGAAGGGTACAGTGGTGGAACCAGTTATTAAAGGGTGTTCCACTCCACAGAGACATTAAGGCCCTGCTTAACTGTTGCCAAGGTGTAAATCCAGCGTTGCTCACAACGCGCCAACAGATTCTCTCTATTGCCCCCTCTGGGTGTCGCCGGGATTCTTTGGATTACAAACCAGAATAAATCAGTATATATTATTTTTTAAACCAGATCTGTGCTCGCAGATACGTTGTTTTATTGATCTTTGAGTTTTCTCAATATATAGCAAAATGCATGGACATTTAATTCCATACACTAACCAGTATGTTGTACAGTTAAAAGAAAATCCTGCAGTTGCCAGATTTTACCATTTAGCTCAATAGACGCGATATTTTTTGTCAGGGAACAAACTGAACATCGTCCACATTTAAAGTACCCTGCCACTGGGGGCAAACCCCATAGTGTGGTCTGTTGGTCAGTCTTTTGTTGTACTGGATATGTGTGTACTAGCATGTCCCTGTAGTTTGTCTTTTGAAGGCAAAACGGGGGATCGCTGGGTTAAAATCTGTGTTTTTTATCATATGCCAGTGTTTTTTGATGATACGTCTCAGTCCATTGCTAATTGGACTATATGTACTAACAGGTAATCTTGTCTTCCTTTCTGGTCTTATCGGGATTTAGGCACCTGTCCCTGTTTGCATGTTGTGCTCGTTTGTTGGCACGATGAATTGGTTTGCTCGGATACCCTCTGGCTTTTAGCCTCGATTTTAGATCTTTTCCATCTTGGACGTAATCGCTCATAGATGTACAATTGCATCTAATTTGGAGTAATTGTCCCCCTGGGAGGTTTTCGCAAAGGCTTAATGGATGGAAACTGGTATATTTAAGCAACGTGTTTTTGTCAGTGGGCTTGCGATGTAGAGTCGTGGTTAATGTCCCTGTTGTGGTTTTTCTGATCAAAAGGTCTAGAAACGCGACTTGGGCCAGATCAAAAGTCATAGTGAACTGGATACAGGCATCAGATACTAATTATAATGGCTCCGGACATCCGTAATGGAAGACTGTGTCTATATATATGTTTGAATATGACACCATGGAACTGTATATAATACTAAATGCAGTATTGCAAGACTGCAAACATGTTATCACCTGACACGCGAGGTATCACGTGACAAGGAAGTTCTTTCACGTTAATTAAGCTTGAGACACATAAATAGATATAATTACATCAGGTACACACATTTAATAAGATGAGGCGTTTTTATTTCAAACACTCATAATATCACGGAATGCAAGACACAAATCCTTTTTTCCGACTCAGCGGCCACGCCCCCCAGTGACGTGCTATTTCTATTATAACGTGACTGGAGAGCCGTTTTTCTGTGTCATTGAGTAATCACGTGACCCGCAATCACAACTGTTTCAAGTCTGCCCCGAACCGCCAGTCGGTCTCCACCAGGCAGTGATAGAAGACGTCCTTGCTGGCTCTGTGCTGATGGTAAGCCCCTCCTCTTCCTTCCTTTCAACGCTTGTGTTAGAAAGTTGCTATACCACAACCGCAGCACTTTTTAAAGAAAATTGTGGCACTTTAGATCACATTTATCAGGCCCACTGAACTAAAACATGTTCTCTTACTTTTTTAGTGTGCAGCCCTGTGAATATAAGATTCTATGAAATTTATGACGCACAACTAGAATTTACCAATCTGACTTGTGGGGCTGCTTTTAGAATTGAATGTAAGTTTATTCCCCCTCAATTATTAACGGTAGCTTGCACTTGGCTCTACCATCTAAAATAATTACACGCAACTTTCTTATTCAAAGAACAGCTTCTTATGCACTTAGATGAAAATGTGGAAAACCTCTTGAGCATTTAACCTTCTACCTACGTATGGCCCGGTACACAAAAATATTAAAGTATGTTTGTAACAATCGTGTGTGTTAAGTGCAATAGCCATACACATATATATATTTTTTGCAACAAACTAATGCCACATATGGCTGTTGCAGCTATCCCATATCTGAGTGGGACCGACTCACCCACGACTTTATGCATGGTCGTGAACAGACACTTGTGAAAATCTGCCCAATGAGACTTTTCCTTGAGTGACTCATCTTGTCAAATGTAAGTTTGATTTTTTTCTGCATTCAGATGGCAGCCCAGAAGTTCTAGATGCAATAGTAGCCTTGACATTTAGTTTTCTGAGCCTCTATTAATAGCACTGATTATGCTAACTGTCATAATTGTGGAAGCGCCAAGATTAGTTCCCTATTGCTTCCCCTCTTTACTGTGTGAATTTATATAGGACACAAAATTAGTTAGAAACTGCAGCCAATACAGTTTGTCTTACGCTACTAGCATTATGCCAATTAAGAAAGAATGTTTGTCTCTACCTAGTGTACTTTTGATTTATGTGCAGAACTATGTAATATTCAGAAAGAGAATACATATGTTTACATGTCAGAGATGGTTAGAAAGTACTAGTAATTGTATTATGTGTAATTCCCTATGACTTCTGATATATCCTCGTATGTTTTGTAGATCAATTACTCATGAACATCCACCAGGGGTTAAAAAGAATCATCGTTGGATTTTGAGGAAATCATTGTCCTGAAGATGACCTTAAACTGTTCAGTTAAATGACACTAGGGATAGTGTCTAATATAATAAAGCAGGCCGAAACATGTGGACTATCTAAGATGGCCACAGAAATCATTTAGGGTTCTTTTCCTTTGTAAATGTAAATTGAGTTTGTTGTATTGTTACATTTTGTGATTCATTCTTAGTGTTGTTAAATGTATCTCCCCCCTTGTCTTTTAAGTGTTGTAACTTGGTCCTTTGTGTACTGTGCCGCATTTGTGGACCCTGTTTTAGTCCATTTTTATCAGCGTCAATCATGACAAAACAAAGCTGTCAAATTTTGTGTTTCTGATGTATCTTACAGAAGTCTTTGTATGTAATATGATGAGTATTTAATAAACCATGTTTTTTTACATTAGTGTAGTGTGTACTCCACCATATATCATGTGGAATACGGGTTACCATCATCACATTTGTTAATGTACAAATATTTTTCTATTGGTAATGTAGCGTAAAGAGGGGTAATCAGTCTCACTCTTGTCTATATCCTTGGTGATTTTAGTTCCCTCCGAGTACTGATCCCCCATTAACAAAAAATTGGGAACTTAGACGATTACGGTAAAACGGGTATTTACAGAGTACATGGGAAGGCAGATCCAGGTAAACATCCAGTGGCACAAGAGACACCCACCGGCCATCCTCACACATCCAGCTCAGGCCCCCAACTGACATTAATGGAACACTCATACATCACACTCACTCAGCGTTCCGCTGAGCTGTCATCATCCACACACCAACATTCCATCAACATACATTCATGGCCAGTGAGAAGACAGAACAGTACCAACTCACATCATAACAGTCTGTAATTACACAGCATCCTATAGCTCCTCTTTTTAAAGATTGGCACAATTATTGCACTTTGTCAAGATTGTGACACATTCTCTGTCTTAGTGGTCCAATCAAACACCCGTTTAAGCAAGGGGTCCCAGAGAGAAAACTTGTCCCTAAACAGATCAATTGGCAATCCATCCAGCCCAGGGTATTAATGGCCTCTTTCACTTCAATTACAGCGAAGGTTATATGCATGCCTCATACTCCCCCAATTCACTGGAAACTAGGGATGCTTCTTTGCCCTTTTCATATATAAAGTACTGTAATACTGAAACCAGTCAGTCTGGGGGATATGACCTAACAGCTGGTTTTGTAAAAAGAGGTATCAAATATTTCTTTCTAATAAAAGAATATTCAGGACAAAAGAGTGCGATGGGCTGTCAAACAACATCTGGGCAAAAAGGACAGACTGCTGAATTACTTGGGTTGCATTCATGCTTCAGACTAGATATGGGCAGAATTCCAATGCGCAATTTCATAAAAAGTGTTCTCATGGATTTCGTCTGCATCCTAAATAACACAGATTTCACTCTCCCATTTTATCGCATACATCTTTTTAGTTGCAGCTTAACATTATTTGGTATGAGTTTTGGATGGTACCAATAAGTTCTCCACCCCATAGCAATCATCTCCATTTTTACAGCCATCAGCCACAGTAATTTCAAACTCCCTGGATGGTATAGAACATCTGACACAGCTTTTCTATAATTACCTAAATGACTGTTTGTCCATAGGTGGATCCATAGGAACACTGGCCAAGCACTACAGATCAAACCAATACTCTGCAAATCCATCTCCCAGAAAACCATGGCATTGGGAGCATTTATAGGCAGGCCCAGGATGTCTTTTAGAAATGTACATTCCGGGGACCACTAGGGGGCGCAGGGGAAGATGGCCGTCTAGGCTTGTAGCTTCTGTCCCCTTCACCAATAACGGAGATGATATAAGGCATCTGAGCCCAAAATTCCACGATCCTTATGCATCAGAGCACAAAAGGCAGTCCCTGGAGAAAACTGAGCCCTGAGCATACAGCAGAGGACCCAGGACCGCGACGTGCTAGCCGCGGATACCACTGGGAAGAGGCAAGGGACCGATGTAGCCCAGAATTTGCACACAGCTGCCATACCCCACTTGGGACGAGTGAACGACACTCGAGCAGTGGAGGAGACCAGGTGGATCACGGGGTTACAGACCAACCCAGTGAACACTCTCCCTCCACAGCCCACCCCACGGCTGATACGCGCGCACCCCACGCAGGAGAGGCATCCGCTGGGGACCCGCGGACACAGGAAGGGAGAGGAGGTCCACAGACTGGCAAAGGGCAACCCGCGAAAGGGAAAGCCCCAACAGACTTACAAGATCTCAGCAGTGCCCGGCCACACAGGGAGCGAGCTCGGGCCTGGCCTGGCACGACCGAGCAAAGTATTCGCTCCCCTGCACCTGGCAACAGCGGCGCGGCGCACCACCCGCCCAAGGCCGACTGAGGACAGACCAATGTAGCGGCCTCTCGCCAGAAACTCAAAACCGAGGTGGAATTAGACGGGAGGCCAGGCCAGGAATTGCAAGCAGTCGCCCAACCAGCAAACATGAGATATTGATGCTGAACGGCCAGCATAGAGCACAGGAGACGTTCATGCCCCCGGAGATCAGCAGTGAACGCGAGAGGAGAGAGGAGCCGCCAGTGCAGACACAAGGGGAGCCTGGGCCAGAGAAGCGATAGCAAGAGGACACAACCCTCATCCGGAACGGATTGGCCCCAAATGCACACGGGTGAAGAAGGCTTCCGGCGGACACTGTCAACCACCCCTCCCCCAGTACCGTAGGTCACACGAAGCGGCCCAACTGCAGTTAATGCCACAAGCCCCACAGTGAGGAGGGCCAGCAGACAGGGACAGGGCACATCCGGAGGCCAGGCTTGACTGAACTGGGGACACGCACACGCATGTTGGATCAGTGAAGCCTCCCCTGCCGAGGGGCTTCTAATAAGACCTTCAGAGGTGCTTTCTGGGCAGAGGGGAGGGAGGTGAGAGACACCCCCCCCCCCCAAACCAGAAGACTATTGTGCCCGAACCCAGAACGGTGCTCCCCACCTAAGAGCGCTGAGGTAAGGACCCACAGTGAGACTGGCCTGATCACCAATACACTACTGTGAGCAGGGGAGGAAGAGCACAGAACCAGGGCCAAAGGTGACAAGGTGGACAGCTCTACACCAGAAGGGGTAAGGGAGGAGACACGGCGCACACCCTCAAGCCTTAGGTGCTGGAGAGAAGATCCAAGGAACCCTCGGAGAGGGCCCCAGGGACGAGCATTTGTAACAACACCAACTCCGCAGACCCCACAAAATGCTGTTAAGACAGGAGCACTGAACATTGAGTGAAGGGGCCATCAGAGAGTGGAGTGCTCCGGAGGATGAGACAAAAGTGAAGGTAAATATGTCAAAGAAGGCTGAGGAACGGAGAGTTGCAACAGGACACCGGCTGCCAGCAAGAAGGGTGTAAAAGGAGCGTAGGAGAGATGACCAGAAAGCAGAGCCGGTGGGAACCGGACCGCATAGAACGGGAAGTGAGAAGAGCCGCACTAAAGGAAAGAGCTACGAAAACAAAGGGCAGTGTGGCAGGACACCACCGAAAAGAGGGAACAGCGGCAAACAAAACCAAGGCGACACAAATGTCGCCAGCGGTGGATATGTCCGAATTCTCCACAAAAGAAGACATGGGTCACATTCTAGCAGAGATCAAAGGGGACATACAGACCTCACGGGCAGAATGACGGCATTTGAGGACAAAGTGGAAGGACTTGAGCATAATCAGTTCAACGCAGACATGATAGAAATGAAGCTGGATGCAAGGATGACAGAACTGGAGCTAAGGCAGGAGGAAGTAATGCTCAAAATGGACGATCTAGAAAACAGGGAGATAAGGAATAACATAAGAATACTGGGCCTGAAGGAATAAGACAGAGAGACAGAGACTGGTGGAGGAGAAAGTCGTCAATCTGATACATCAACTCTTCGAAGCGGAGGGGGGGCAAGACAGTACAGCTGGAAAGGGCGCACAGAGGAGGCAGCCCTTATGGGAATGGCCTCTGCTCCATAGTGGCAAGATTTCTAAGTTACAAAGACAGGATGGAGGTCCTGAATAGAGCGGAACAACAGCGAGAAGTGTAATTTGAAGGTTCCAAAGTCACGATATACCAGGATGTCTCCAATCTCACACTAGCACAGCGAAGAAGCTGTAGACCCCTCACAACATGGCTGCGGGAGAGAGGAATTCGTTACAGATGGGGATACCCATTTTCCCTGCAATTTGAAGTGGAAGAAGTAGAGTATCGGCTGACATTGGCAGAAGAAGCAGAGCAGGCCCTGAGACACCTCACAGCAGACACAGAAGCCCAGCCAAGAAGCCCCTCTGACCCGTCCACAAGTGGGGAATGAACGAGACCTGCGCCCGGCCCGCAACGAAGGAGAGGGCAGACTGGGAGGAAGTACCTGAGACTCACCGGGCCCTCACCCTGAAAGGCGCCTAATATGCAGGAGCAGCGGTTAGAACGAGGCTCCAAGGACTAGCCTGTAAGTAAGTGAAAACTTGGAAACAAGAATCGGGCAGATGCCCAGTGTATTACTAGAGATTTGCTGGAGGGGAGCAAACTTTCTTGCTCCAAAGTGGCCCCTTGTGAGGGAGGGGGCGTCTCTGAGACTAATTTTCATCATTCCATGGTGGGGATCCGAATAGTTAAAAAGTTCTCTTACAGGTTTTAACAGGGGGTTTGGCACCAGGACAACAGGCACTGGGCAGGATGAGTGTGGTTGCCAGTCAACTGAAGTATGGGGAGGAATAAGGTCACCGACCAGAAGTAACAGCCACAAAGGAGAGGGGAAATGCACCTGCAATGGGGAAAGCTGATATAAGGAAGGGTCTAACAGTGGAGACATTTAATATGAAAGGTCTCAACTCCCCGACAAAAAGGTCTCTAACCGTGAGGGAGTTCCGGAATGCTCCACTAGACATTCTTTTCATAGAGAAAACACGCCTAATACAGGGGGAGGAACAAATGTTAAAAGGCGGTGGTATAAGACAGGTGCACTCGGCATCAGGGAGTGTCAAAAGAGGCGGGTCGGCATAATTCTTCAGACAATGTAAGCTCCAGGAATGTGTAGCCACAAACTTACTGTATGGAAGAATGTAAATCCTACAGGGTACTTTAGCAAGGATACTACTGGCAGCAATATATGCCCCCAACCAGGGACAAGAGAGTTTTCTAAGAGAGGCATTTGACAAATTTAAATTCATGCGCAAGCAAAAGCCGGGATAGAAAAGGCAGGGAGGGGAAGGATGAAGAGAAAGTGGAAAGGCGGGTTCACTTGGGAACGGCAATAGAGAGGCGGGGTCTGGTAGATGTACGGAGAAGCCAACACCCACGAGAAGAGGGTTACACCTTCTATTCAGTCCCTCACAAAACATATTCCAGAATTGACTACTTGCTCATAAACAGGAAACGGGGAACAGGGCTTGAGGGGGATGAGTAGTAGCATCAGGCCAGTCGGATGGACGGATCACGACATGGTCACTATGACCCTAGATGTGTCGGGCCTGTAGAGGCCCCAGGGCACGTGGCGTTGTAATGAGTCGCTTTGGGGCGACCCCATTTTTACCGACCAATTAGCCAAAGGTATTACAGATTACTTTGAACTGAACGACACCGGAGAGGTGAGCAACAAGGTGGTATGGGGTTGCGGGTAAGGCTACCTGGAGAGGCCTTCTAATTCGAGAAGGAGCTAGGCGGAAGAGAGAGAGGGGACTGAGGGAGGAGAAAATTAGGGAAGAGATACAAAGGTGGAGGAGAGGGTGCACGCCACAAAAGGAAACGCAGATGAGATCAGAGAGGAGTTGCTGTCCAAAAGGGCTGAGTTGAAGGCTCTGGGTATGGGAGAAACCCTATGGAAGCTAAGGTATTTGAAACAGAAATACTTGGAGAAAGGGGACAAGGCAGATGCGCTCCTGGCAGCAAGTCTCCGGACGCAGAGAGCAGAGAGATAGGTAAACAAGCTAATGGACCCCGGAGAGGGAGACCGGACTTCGCCGAAAGACATAGCTGAGGAATTTGTCAAATATTATGAGAAGTTATATGCGTCTGAGGCCACTAACAAGGACGATGCAGTGGGGGGGGGGGAATACCTCAAAGGGGTGAATGACTAGATTCACACTCCTGGAGATAGAACACCTAGAAAGTTCAATCACGGTAGAGGAAATAAAGGAGGCCATTGCACGCCTCCCAAACGTTAAAGCCCCAGGGGAAGACGGGTACACTATAGGGTTCAATAAAAAACATGCAGGAATCCTGATGCAGCATATGGCGAAGCTATACAGTCATATACTGGACGCAGGAAGGGCGCCTGCTACATTTAGCAAAGCACCGATAACGGTGATCCCGAAGGAAGGGAGAGATCCGACCCAATGCCCATTCTACTGACGAATTTCGCTACTGAATGTAGACGAAAACATATTTACGAGAATCCTTGCAACAAGACTAGAGGGGAAACTACCTTGCATAGTGCACCCGGACCAAATGGAATTTATTGCAGGAAGACAAAGGCCGGATGCGATAAGAAAGACACTGGACCTCATGGAGCACGTGAAGCGGGTTTGGGAGACCAGGCACTACTGAGTCTGGGCGACGAAAAGGCCCTCAATAGAGTGGAATGGGGCTTTCTCTTTGCTACACTGCGTAAACTGGGGGTTGGGGACAGACTGTGTCAGGCGATAGGCACAATTTACTCGGGACCAACAGCAAGGGTGGTGGTAAATGGGATGAGATCGAGGGAGTTTAGGCTCGGTTGGGGGACCAGGCAGGGATGCACTCTGTCTCCCCTGTTGTTTGCAATGACAATGGAACCATTAGGGGAGATGATACGACATGACTATCAAATAAAGGGAATACAAGTAGGACACAAACGCATAAACTGAGCATGTATGTAGACGATATACTGTTGGGCTCAATACAGCGGGTGCTCAAAACTCTTGAGGAATATGGGGCAGTGTCAGGCTTCAAGGTAAATGTTAGCAAGTCGGTCCTCCCACCCCCCCTCAGGGAATATGTGGATGAGCAACTTAGGAACTGGCCAGATCTAAAAATCCAAGTGGAGAGGGACAATATAAGATGCTTAGGGGTGTGGATACCAAGGGATCTGAATAATTTATATGGATGCAATTTCCCCCTCTACTACACAGACTGTTCGGTGACTTGGAAGTCTGGTCAGAATTAACAGTTTCGTGACTTGGAACGGTGAACGCGATCAAAATGGCATTCCTTCCTAGAATATTATACCTATACCAAGCCCTCCCAATAGAGCTCCCCGAGTCCCACTTTGCGGAAACAAAAATGCAGATACTGAGATTCCTCTGGCAAGGGGGTAAACGGAAGGTGGCCTAAAGAATATTGGTGCAGCCCAAAGATAAAGGAGGGATGAGATTGCCCGATATGCACATTATAGAGCGGCCCAGTTCAGAGGCCTCGTACATCACCTGCTCATGGAAGAGAAAAAAAAAATGGGTGGGGATAGAAAATCACCTGTTCCGACCAGTGACCCTAGGGGAATGGCTTTGGGTGCCGGCGGCCACGTCACCTAGCAGGTTACATGCACACAGAATCGTGGGCCCCCTCTGGGAGTTATGGTGGGTTAGGAGCGAGATGACGGGTGTTACAACAGGGCCCTCGCCTCTTAGCCACATATGTGCCCCCTCTGATACTGGATCGTATACCAGACCACGGAAGGTTTCAAGACTGGTTTGAAGCAGGATTTGAAAGGGTAGGGCAGGTCATAAAGAAGGATAACTTCATAGAAGTGACTGAGCTGGAAGAAACTCTGGGGGTGGGGGAGCATGTCTGCCTTTAAATACCTACAGCTTAAAGGGGGTGTTAATGTCAGAAGATTGGAAGGCGGAACTACAGAGGGAGCTAACAAGAGCGGGAAAAGTCTTGGACACAGAGAAAGGGACCAGGGGTGTTATATTCAGATTATACCAGGCGCTGCTAGAGGCGAAGGGGGAGGATGTTGACACACTCAGGAAGAAGTGGGACCGAGACCTGGGAATAGAGATGGAGCAGGAACAGTGGAAATCCCTATGTGTGAATGCCCATCGCACATCTGTGGCATGTCAGTACAAGCTGCACTGACAAACGCTTGTATAGGTGGCAGTGGAGCCCAATGAGGATAGCTAAAATGTTCTCTGGGGCAGATCCTCACTGTTGGAGGAAATGTGGACAATCGGCAAACTATTGGCACATGTGGTGGGACTGTGAGAAAGTACAGCAGTACTGGAAGGAGGTCCTGGGGTGGATAAAGGGACTAGATGGGATCGATAGAAAAATTGGCCCAATACTGGTGCTATTCGGTATGGAAACTGTAGACGGGGAATGGACGAAACTCCCACATATGCCGCACCATCTCCTCCTGGCAGCCAGAGCGTGCCTGGCAGGAGGATAGAAGAGAGAGAGGCTCCCGTCCGAGGAATAGGAGTGGGCCGCGAAAGCATTAGACCTATACAGGATGGGAGGGCTCACAAGGCAACTGCATGATCGGATCCCGACGACGGCCATGGAACGGGCTCCTTTTTTGGTAAAATACGATCCGGAGCATCCTCCAGAAGATGATGTTGGGGGAGACACGAGGGAAATGGGCAGAGAGCGGGAATGGAATGATCAGAATTCTCCCCTGGTAAATGGAGAGTGCAGAAGCGGCGTGGGGAAGACAGAGCTGGTGAAGGGGAGAAGTAAATGAGCACGGACTGGAATGCCCCCGCAGGGGACCTGGAAATAGGCATGGAGACTCATGGGGTGCATCCGGTAAGATTGGGACACTTGACCTAATGAGACCATCGAAATGGCAGTCCTGGAGCCACGAAAGACTGGCAGGGGGAGTTGAGTGGGGAGGGAAGGGGAGTTTGCAATTTTTGTTGGGTGTTGGAGCTTAACAGTTTAAAAATACCAAGGTGAACTGGAGTATTAATGTGCAAAATGTTGACATGATAGGTTGTAACCATGCTGCTTCACCAATAAACAAAAAGTAAAAAAAAAAAAAAAAAAGAAATGTACATTCTGCTACCTGTAGCGAGTTGGTATTACCCATGCCCCAGAGCTCAACCCCATAATGTGCCGCCTGTCTGCTGGCTTGGCTCTTGTAAATCTGCAGAGTTATACTCACCTGCCCCATAGTCCTGCCTGGATAAATCTCGACACAGCCCCACAGTGCCTTATTAACTTGAGTGCCGCCCTGTTTACCTGATCACCCCACATGCAGTTGGCATTCATTCTCACCCCCGGATAATCATACTGGGTAACCTGTTCAACTGGATCGTTGTGGTCACTTTCAGGTCTTATCAACACCCTTAAGTCCTGCAGGTGTTTCCAAGATTCAGTGTTCACCAGAATGTACTCTATCAAGCTACTTTTAGATCCGTACCAAAGGTTGTTCTGGCAGGTTGGCCGCTCTGGAACCTTTCGTTACACGCCCTTAGACCCAAGGACAGAAACACACTAGCTGCCACCTGGGCATTATTATCTTTCCTCCCCGCCCGCATTGCTGGAAGTGGGTACAATTTTACCGGGGTATGAAGTGGCATACCCCCTCCCCCCCCTGCACAAAGCGAAGGAAAAAGTTACCCCATACATGTGGAGTGTAATGTATTTACCAGTGCTGAAGAACCCATAGAATGCACCTCTGACTGTGGAGTTATTAATCTGTTGGTTCAGGATAGAAGCAGTAATGAAGGAGCCCCAGTGATATCAATCCCATTGACCACATGGCAGCAGGCTCAAGAGAGGGGTCAGCGGCGCTCCCCCCAGGGCCAGCTCCCCTCGCGCACAACAGATAAGGAGAGAGCAGCTCTGGCGCTTCAAAGGGCAGGAGGGGTGATGTCATAAAAATACCTCACCCTTCCAAGAGAAAATATGGGTGCAGTGCACCCAGGGGTTGCAAAAATAGTCAGGCAGGGCAAAGAACAAAGAGATGCCCTCCCCGTCGCCCCCTCATTGAGGCATAGGTAGTCAGCTGCCTGGCTGGCTGGGTCGGCTGCTTCCAGCCCACACAGAGGACTACAGAGACCCAGGGTCCTATATAATGAGCTGCTTGTAGCTCGAAAGATCACAAACTGTTTGTGGACCCTGCACGGGGACCCAAACAATTGAGCAAGTTCGCTGTGTACTCAACGTCTTCACTTTTTCTTCCCATTGACCAATAGGTTCTCCCCTTAATTTAATGGGGGATGGCAAGGGTGAACCAAATAAAGCCCTAACTCCCCAGCAGGTGAGAGGAGGGAAGTACAGCGCGAAGATGGGGAAGAAGGTTGATATCCAGAGTCCTGGAGTAGTCTGGGCCCAGTGAGCCAAGCAACATGACGCAGGCACAAGGAAGGCAGCTCGACAAGATGGCCACCGTGCCAGACATTGGGGACACCCGCCCGATACCGCACCAAGGAAGGGAGCAGGTGAAGGAACGAGTGGAAAGGTGGGACTGGTGTCAACCAGGTACGTGACCTACAGCCTATCCTTCATTTGCGCAGGGCAGGTTCTTGCTGTGTCCATATGGGCAGGGCATGCAACGGCTCCAACAGCTGCCCGCAACCCCGTCAATATTGCCTATCACCCCTTGGGCCTGTGAGGACAGATTTTTTGAAAGGTTCCTATGACTCATGAAATCTCCTCGGATGGGAGGGGTCATACTCAGGGACGCCATCAGGAACGTGCTCCCGGCAATGGCCCTGGCGCCGCAGGCCCCAGTACAGACGCCCCTGGTCCCTGTGCAGCCTCCGCTGCCCGCTCTGGCCCCCCAACCGAATGCACAGGCGGTTCTGTATAAGCCTCCGCTGCAGCCTCCGGCTCCGGAATCCACACCTCAGCTTTCGCCTCCCACCACTCCTCCTTCGGTGCCGGACCAATTGGACCGCCAGGTGGAAACAGATGAGGAAGAGGACCCCGACACACCGTCGTCAGCCAAGGCCTTCCACGAACGGCTTGCAAGGCTGGCAGAGTACTTGGGCCTTCCTCAACCCGAGGTTGAGCAACCAGCATATGGGGTCCTTGCCGAAGTCCTCATGCTACGTCCCGCAGCTAGAACGGGGATCCCTATGCAGAAGGATGTGGTCGCCTTGGCCAAAAAGGGCTGGCTCAAGCCCCACTCGGTCCAGCTGGTCAATCGGCGCCTGGACGCCAAGTATAGGCAAATGGAGGGGGATACACTCTTGCTATCAGCCCATCCTCAGCTGCTCTCCTCTGTGATTAATGCAGAATCACTCTACTCCAAGCAAGGAGGAGAAGATCTTGGAGGCGCATGGGAAGAAGCTGTATTCAAACGCTTCCCTGCATCTTCATTAAGCCAACGCGGATGCCATGCTGGCAGCAGTTAACCATAGGCTTTGGCGGGATTTCCTCCCAGAGCTTCCGGCGCAGAGCTAATCACGATTCAAGGCGGGACTGGCAGAGGACAAGATGGTGGCGCAAGACATCATAGAGTCCATCGTGGCCCACATTGACACCTCTGGCCAGGCAATCTGCATTGCCATAGACATGAGAAGAACAGCCTGGCTCTGTGCCACTAAATTCAACCCAGATGTACAGAAACACATCTTAGACCTGCTGTTCGAGGGGGGTGATTTCTTTCACTCCACCACAGACGAGGAGCTGGATAAAAAGAAAAACAGCTTGAAAACGGCAAAGTCTTTGTCTGTCCTTACAAAGACCATGCCCAAAACGTACACCCCATCACAGCAGTCCTCAGACAAGGGGCGTGCATACGGAGGGTTCCGCGGCTTCCAAGAGCGAAGGTCCGGCAGGCGGACTGCTCGCCGACCCAACATCGGCGCAAGGAACAAAAGGGGGGGGTAAGGGCTTTTCCCAGTCCCCTCCTCTGCAACAGCCTCGGAGGGAAAAAAGGCATGACACATCCCTCCGGGTCCACGTGTCTCCAGTGGGGGGCAGGCTTGCTCTCCATGCACACTTCTGGCACCAGAGTTTCGCGGACCCCTGGATCCTCTCCGCATTAGCCGCGGGGTACCGCCTACCCATCCCAGCCTCTCCTCCCTCTTTCCGTCCACTCCCACAGGTTGGGACAGCAACTCCTTTGGTGGAGATCCGGTCTCTCGTCGAGAGCCAGGCAGTGGAGGAAGTCCCAGCCTCCCAGCGAGGCTTGGGCTTCTACTCCCAGGATTTTTGCCATTCAGAAATAGAACCAGGCGGGCCTGAGAGTTGTGCTGGACCTTCCCACCCTCAACCTCTCCCTACCTCTACAAAAATGTGAGATGGTTACGCCAGCTTTAATAGCAGAGACATTGTGCAAGGAAGACTGGATGTGCCCCATGGATCTGAAGGATGCGAACTTAAACGTCCTGATTTGGCAGCCCCATCGTTCTTTTCTACGATTCAGGATCATGGGATACCATATCCAATACAAGGTGCTCCCCTTCGGCCTCAACTCAGCCCCCAAGGTCTTTACCAGGCTGATGAATACAGCGGCGGCCCACCACGTCTACCCGTACCTCGACTACTGGCTCGTCAGGGCTTCATCTCCGGAAGTCATGCACCACACTTCCCATGCTCTTATGAACACTGCACGATCTGGCCTTTTCGCTCAATCTCAAGAAGTTGCAGCTGCAGCCCACGCAGAGACTGACCTCCTTGGGGCTCATCTGGGACACGTGCTCCGAGAGAGTTTTTCATTCGGCAGACAAGATCATGGCCATCAAGAGGGCCACTGCGCACTTCCTCAGCAGAGAAGTGACGTCGGCCTGGTGGTACCAACACCTACTGGGTCTCATGACAGCACTCCTATTGGCCATCCCCCACACGAGACTCAGGATGAGGAGGATACAGCTCCATTTCGCAGCATCATGGAATCAGGAGCGGGGCTCTCAGGCGGTAATGATCAAAGTTCCTCCTTCTCTTCACCCGGACCTCATATGGTGGTCCAGGGACTGCAACCTGCGGTTGGGCAAGCCATTCCAGCAACCTACCCCACAGGTCACTATCACTATGGCCTCCTCTCTCAAGGGATGGGGGGCCACCCTGGACAACCACTGCGTCCATGGCACCTGGACCCGGCAGGAGTACCACATCAGTTGGCTGGAACTGAACACCATCTGGCTAGCGCTCAGAGCCTTCCTTCCGGTTATCTAGGGCAAGGTTGTCCTCATCCAGACGGACAACTCGACCAGCATGTTCTATGTCAAAAAGCAGGGAGGCACCAGATCCCCTCCACTGACTGGCATTCAACATGTGGGAATGGGCCCTGGAAAACAACGTCTACCTCAGGGCCGTCCACCTCCAACCTGGAGGCGGACAGGCTAAGCTGACTGGGAGCGGACAATTACGATTGGCAACTGAACAACCTTGTGCTGCAGGAGATCTTCAGCAGATGTGGACACCCCCAGGTGGACCTCTTTGCCGCCTGGGACAACAAGAAGTGCCAACAGTTCGCCTCCTGGCAGGGGCAGGGGCCCGGGCTCCCTGTGCGACGCATTTCTGATTCAGTGGAAGGCATGACAGTATACGCCTTCCCGCCCACACCGCTGGTACACAGGGTGATGTGCACGATCAAGGAGTCTCGCCACCTCAGCGTCATTCTAATAGCCCATGGTGGCCAGTCAGGCCATGTTTCTCAGAGCTGCTCAGCCTCTCAGAGAGACCACCCAATCACCTTCCGACGGGCCCAGCACATCTGCTGGCGCAGCAGGGGGGCAGGGCATCCACCCTGCTCCACAGAAACTAGCATTCACAGCGTGGTTCCTGAGCAGGTCACGCTAGGTCATCTCAGCCTTTCCCAGGCTGATACAGAGATCATACAGGGCACAATGAGCAAGGCTACCAGGGCCCAGTATAAACGCAAGTGGACCAGGTTCCGTCACTGGGCAGACTCCAAGGATATCAACCCCCTGGCATGTACGTTGGACAACGTGCTCTCCTTCTCGGCGCACCTCGCCCACTCGGGCGTGCAGGTAGATACTTGCTGCACGTACTTGGCAGCTATTAGGGACTACAGAAACTCAGAGGAGGAGGTGTTCTCCTCCAACCCGATTGTCAAGAAGCATTTGATGGGACTCCCAAGACTCTACCCGCCCATAAAGAGGCCATACCCGGTATGGGACCTCAACATAGTCTTGGGAGCCCTGGCACACAAGCCATTTGAGCCTATGGCGTCCGTGGACATCAGGCTGGTCACCATTAAGATGGCTTTGCTAGTCAGCCTCACCTCGCAGAGTCAGCAAAATCCAGGCACTGGTCGCCTCCGAGCCTTATAGTACTTTTCACAAGGATAAGGTAGTCCTGCGGACACACCCAGCATTCCTACCTAAGGTGCCTTCCGCGTTCCATCTAAACAAAGAAATAGTGCTGCCTATGTTTTTTGCTGACCATAAACATGAGGCACAGAGCACTGCGTCGATGTCAGGCATGCCCTGAAATTCTTCTTGGACAGGACCAAGGACTTCCACAAGTCAGATGCTGATGCTGTAATCACACTTTGAAATTCAGAGATATTAATTATATGACAGACTCAAAGTTGAATAATAGAGCAATCATTGTCTCCCTCAGTAGCCTGATGGTGACAAAGTAGACAGGATTTATTTACACATCCTTGATTCATAAAAATTGTTGCGTTCTCTGAATTCATATAGGTTTCCAAATAATAGTCATTATAGTGGTATGCTTCATCACCAACCCCATCTCTTCCCAACCTATATCGCATATTCTAGTTGCTGCCACCATGTCCCATCCCTCTTGGAGATCTACTCTTCTCCGGGTAAATAGTCTACCTTCTTGACGTGTCCCACACGTTCAATGCAAGGGAAAATCCCTTTATAGCACACGTCACAAAAAAGGGGTTCTATGTACATGTTGTGTTTTCATAAATACAATTTTATATGTATGTAAAAGAGAGATATAAACAAACTAACAAAGTTACTTCCAAAGTGAATAGGTTGTGAAACATTGAATTAGACCAAAAACTTAAGTGTTGATATAAGTGTTTCAAAAGGTTTTCTTGTGACACATCCGGTCCAAACTATCCAGGGTATCGGAAGTATGGAAATTAAAAACTTTCAATGTATATTCAACCAAATAAAGAACAAAAATGTTCAGATAATTTCCTAATAAGTTAGAGTAATTGCAGTGTGTCTACTGAAGTTCACTTAAGTTTCAGCTTCAAGGACCAATATATTTAAGCCAAATCTACTTCAGGATGCCAACCTTGTTGACCTTAGGTTCATTTGTACCTAACTATACAAGTACATTATACTTGATCAATGCCACTCAGTCATCTTGGATTTCATTTTACATTGTGTTTGGAAACAAATGCATATTTAATAGAAAATATTGGACCTCATTACGAGTTTGGCAGCTAATCCACAGAAATACCTCAAAACAGAATTACTGTTACCACCACTTGGTCCCGCAGATTTGCTGCGGGATTACAAGTGGTGCTAGGGCGCGGTGGAGTTAGTTCCCATTTTGGAGTTCATATGTCTCCATTGTGATTTTGGCAGAATTACCGTCAGTGGGTAATGATGCCGATTTCGCTGTTTTTTAGCGGTAAGGTTCCAGATTTACCTCCAGCATTTTGCCAGAGGAAAATCCTCCACTTTATCACCAAACCTACAGTACAGCGGTGCAGTAATGAGACGGTAACAAAATGAACACTGTTTTTAATGCACTGCTGTACTCGTAATGTGTCCCATTAAATGTTCTTCATAAGGATGCACAAAACAAGACCTGTAAGGAAGCATCTTTAAAACGGTATAAGTCTTCGTATTACAGTAAGACAAGTCTTACTATTATACCAAGGGCCAAAATCCACTTTTCAGTGTATACAAAAGAGCACTGGACCAAAAACAAAATCTTAACCCTAATTGGATGATGGGACTCGCCACAATTCAGATTTAGTTTTACTGAGGAGGAACAAAAATGGTGTCAGTACAAATAACAAAACAGCTTTAAATGTGGCAGTATTACTTGGGTGTGTAATACTATTTGGCCAAAAAGCTTTAAAGAGGGTGTTAGTGGGCTCTTTGTTGTACTTGGAATTAAGGTCTAGCCCACTTCTGCTGACCTGCACTTTTACCTAATCACGTATGCTAACATTTTTCCCCCACCTTTTCTTGGCAGTGAAAAAGTCTGCAATCGTTCTTAGAACCGGAATTACAGCTGTAGGACAAGAACATTGAATGCATTCCCCTTTATGATACTAATTGCCTAGTTTATTGCAGTATATATTGAAACTCACCTCACTTACCTGCCAGCTGAAATAATGTCACGGCATGAATAAAGCGTGACAGTGGATTCACGTCTTAAAGCTGAAATCACCAAACGACAGGAAATAGTCATGAGCATGTGAATCCATGTAAAACCCATGCTGGAGAACAGAATTTACAGGTAAGTAACTTGTTCCTTTCATATCACCATCCTAAGAGAGATGTCTGGCTACTTTTTACATTACCATTGAGAGAGGAATACGTTAGTGGGTAGAAACCCCTGCACACTAGTATTGACAAATCTTCCTAAACACTGCTCAAAGAACTTGTATCTGTTGCGCCCTGATACCCTTGGGTCTGGTGCGCATTACAAATAATAAAACAAACTTCGGGCAAATCTTCCTAACAGCAACATCTTATTTAAGCCACTACGCAATTCTGTAGGCTTTCCATGGACATGTCCACCTTTTAATTCATTTGTTCTACATGCACAGAAACACAATTGGTGATGCTGGTTGAAATTAAACCAGAAATAAAGCATGTAGAATTGTATCTGTCATGAACCTTCACGTCTCTTCCTAGGCGAAGCACCTCTGACCGGTTTTAAAACAATCAATAACATTAGTTTGTTCATCTGACCTGTTTTTTTTTGTTTTTATTTTTGCCATTTTCACTCCCCAAAAGCACAGTAATGATTATTCATAAACTGGCAAGTAAAACATGGACAAGTAACTCAATTGCTTTAAGGCATCAGGCTGCTTCTCGCTCCCATAATGTGATGTGTTGCTATGGGGAGTCAGTTCTTTTTTCTGCTATTTGAACCAAGGATTTTGGAACAGTTTGCTCTACTATTCAGCGGCAAAATTTGTGTTTTTAATCCGAATTGAAAGCCGTTTTTTTTTTTTCACTCAATGCCTTTCATTGGCCACTTGTTACAGAGGACATTTTGTTTTTCTGTGGTAAGGAGTATTTCCTACTTTTCACATGTCCTTTTTTTCCTCAAACAACTATTTTCAGTCTGTTGACAAGTGTGCCTTCTGTGATCAGCAAATCGTTAACAAAAGATGATTGTGTACTTTCTATTGTTCTTCCAGAGTTTCAGGATTGTTTCAGGATCCCTTCTCAGTGTTTAGTATATACAAATGGGTTGCATGGTCCAATTAAAGGAACTTGGGGAGTAGGTGAGGACTACATTGGGAGTCTTTTGTCATGTCCTGCATGCGCTGGGCGTTGGTGCATTAGCACTAACAGTAAATTGATTGACTGACATTAAATACTAGTGGTGTTTGGCTTTACAGGAGAGTGTATTAGGAAGAAAGAGAAAGAGTATGGGTATGTTGTTGTACTTGTGTCATTATACAGCAGCTGAATAGAAATGTTTTATTAAAAAGAATCACGACAACATGTAACTAAGGTTGCTATTTTTTAGTCCATATTTCACATCCAATGTCTGAATCTTTAATAGTTAATGTGACTTCTTAAATGCTACCTGCTTTAACAACAAGCTGGATGACTATCGACTGGATCAATCCAGCAAATCCCTCCTATGAAACTGTATCTACCCTACAGCTAAGCAGTGGGTATGAGTGTCTGTGCGGGTTAGGGAAGCATTGTCAAAGATTTTTGGAGAACCACTTACGGTGTTGTTTATTCATATTGAGATCATTGGTCGAGTCCTAGATAATTATTGCGCCTGTCCTTCTCCAGAGGAACTTGGAACAACTATACACTTGTTGTTAAGTTGTAGTCAGTTGAAAGATATTACCAGGAGAACAGTGTTACCCTTGCTCATGCAGAAAATGATTCCCTGATTGTAGGCCTGCATCTTTTCGCATTCTTTAACTCCACAGCCACTGTCATCTTGGTCTGTTGCCCTCTGGGCCTCCTAACCGAGGAGAATGTTGCCCTACCTACCCCGATGAAAAAATAGGATACATCTTTCAGTTGCCGCCAACACATAACTTGTGAGGTTTTATTTTTTTACTGCATTCCTTGTAATCTGAGATCTGCTCTATTCTATTAATTATGTTATCCTGGTTTTATCTAATATTTATGCATAGTTTTACATTTTTTATTTGTGGTTTCCTGATTTATATTGCAAAATGAACTTGATACGTTTTGTTGTGTCTTGCCAAATTGCAAACTAGCCAAAATAAAGCAATTAGGCTGATCTTGTTTTTGACCATCCCAAACCATCCTTAATGCAGCTTTTCTCAGTCTTTCCCCAAATCACATATACGACCGTCAGCATCATACAATGTGCAATTCACAACAATGCTTCTTCCTAGCTCAATTAAGTATTTTTTCTTTTGCTTCTCCTCACTCTTCGTACCAGGATTTTGTAAACAACATCTTAGTAGATGGTGCTTTTCATTTGTGCTTCAGTTGTTTGGAACGCTCTCCAGTTTCTTCTTTGAGAGGAAGCAGAATCTTCCCATTTCAGACCGAACATAAAAAGTAATTTGTTCCACAGTCCTTCCAAGTAGCCTTCCATAAATGTACCTCTCTCCTCCCCTATCCTCTTCTCTCAGTCCACGCGCCATACCTTTGTGCTTTTGCCCATCTTTCGCCATTTTCACCCTAAAGCAGTATATCAATTTTGCACAGACACATTACAAATCATCAAATTCCCGTTGAGATGGTAGAGTTCTCCAATTCTCTGACCTGACTGCATATATATGTGTCTGTGTGTGGTTTGTTACCGGGTAGACAACTGACAGTGGTAGGTTGAACTAGCAACTACCAAAAGTCATTACAATGAGGGCGTAATACTCTATTTTGAAGCACTTAAATTACAGTATTCACTCAAGTGGTCTGTTGATTTTACCAAATCTATTAATTGATTGTTTAAAAATTACATTTTGAAGCATTGTTATTATTCAATATGCAGTGGCATGAAGAGAAATTCTAGAACTCTGGAAATAAAGTAATAACACATTTGATTTTCTGTTTCTGTCCTGCAGGCAGTTCCCGAAATGACAGAAATCTTGAAACGAAAGTGAAAATAATCCACTCAAAGCTAAAACACATTGTAAATCATCAGCTCTCAGTCTGTAAATGATGTACTTTTGATCCTTTTTACTGTCATTTTATTACACCTAAAAAAACAAATGTTATTGTCTTTTGATCTTTCATATATTTGTTCATACAAACTACTGTAGTCACTTTGTTTGAGAAATGTTCAATTAAAACAAAGCTTAATGAACTAAATCTTGGGCATATGATGTATTGTTACTTGAACTGTCCATGCCATGACTTATAAAATCTATAATTGGATTTTATTTTATTAAATGATTTGAGGAAGGCAGACTAGTGCACTACTTTTGAAACCCCAATAGCGAAGTACACCAAATTGATAAATATGAAATGGCCAGTAGACCGATCAGAAAGGCATCTTTTTAGAACAACTGATGGAAGCTTACCTGTAATTTCAAATGCCACTTCTACCTCTCTTGCTCCCATGTGGATGCACAATTTTAAACTATTTCTTCCCTGTTGACAACTGTGTGATCTGTTTTGATAAAGAAGTTCAATCTTTCCTTAAAGTGAGTAATACCTGTCAAAAAGCGCTCGACAGATTTGCTTCTCTGTTTACTGTAATAATTCATCTCTAATTTAAGGTGCAGCCCACAGTGTCCTGAGACAATCCAGCCTTTATGTGATTTAAGGTAGTCACTATGTTATGAAATCCTACTCTCCCCATAAGTAGTACATTGAATACCCATGGTTTTGCTCTATGTCCTTCTTGTACGACTACTAAGCTCAGAGGTGTTTTGGTCACAAAGGTAAAATACAATTTGAATTAAACAGTTTCCCTTGATCATCTTTGTATTGGCAGCATTGGTCAAGGCCAAGAGGTTCCCTTGGGAAATGTGAGTTTTCAGTGGAAGCCTGTAAACAACAATTGTGTTGTGTTCCAATCAAGGTTAAATATAAATATGCACTTTACTCAAATTCATCAAAAGCCCAAACTGACCACATCAAGGAACATTTGACAGTATGCCTGGCAAAGGGCACCTAGTCCATCAGTTAAATTCCTTAGTCTCCATTTATTGGCCTTCACAGAATCATGCCAGTCTATGGGGTTCAGCACAGCAGCTTGAATCTACAAACTGGAATGTCTCAGCTGCGTTCAGATACTGCAGGTGGAAGTATAGCCATAATGGCTCATTGGTCTCGAATGGTGTCTCAAAGTAGAAGCCGAAGATTCTGTCCAGGCATATTCAGGCAAGAGTCACATAAAGAAGCTGGATGGGTAGGGACAGCTTAGAACCAGGCATCCTAACAAGCTTTCTATGCAGGATTCAACAGGCATAGTATGGCTTGGTGCACAGAAGGTGGTAATATACGTGAAGCATTTGTATCTCAATCGTGGTTCGATAGTGGCTTAAAATTGTTTCAGATGAAATGCTGAACTACAGCAGTGCCAAAGCTAATGCTCTTGGAAGCACCACAAGAGTTTCTTATAGGTGAGCAGTGCGTACTGAGTGCACAGCAGCTTCCTGCGTCGTCTGTAAAGCACAATTTATTTTCAAAGATGAATTGTCTATAGTACAGCACAATGAGAAGCACCCCAAACAGTTAAAACAAACTCAAATCAAGGTATATACAGCAGGTAGGTGATCTTTGCCGAACTGTGTAATTGAAGTATGTGAAGTTTTAATCTGGTATCAGTTGACCTTTGTGACTAGAGAATGAGGTTTTTTCTGAGTGTAAGCCATGTAACTGCTACACAGCTCCATTGGTCATGAATTGTATGTTGAACTTGTATTATAGATGGGGTTGGGGGGAGAGGGTGCTCGAAAGCCCAACCAAGATGGCTGCAGACTTTTAATGGGGGTTCTTGGTTAAGTAGCCCCGGAACGACCAGCCACCCATGAAGAACATAAAGGGAGAGCTGCAACAAGTCTTGTGTGGGATGCTTCGGAACATTGCAGGACTTGCAGGGAGAAAATAACAGTGGAGGGTTCAAGGCCTGTTGGCAGAGGTTACTCATGGGAAACAGGCATCTTGGTGGTACCGACACCATATTCTGTTAGTGTAGATCCAGACAATTGCTGCACAGAACAGACAAGCAGTGCACCAGGAATAGAATACTGTGAAAAACTTACCTTGGAACAAGCAGTGCAGTGGCTCACTCTGAATGTCTACTGGGCCTACAACCCAAGCTACTCCTGCCCAATGAGGCCGAAACATGTCTGGGGATGCTAGTGGCCTCGTGCAGAAGAGATGTGACCTAGCAGTTCAGGCTGGTCTGCCTCTTTGGGGTTGGGACCAAGCCTGATTGGCATATGGTCTTTCCCCATACTGTAATGGCTTTGAAGGTGAAGAACGATGGTCTGAATGGTTTCCCAGAGCAATTGCCAGAGGTTTAAGGTTCATTCTAAACCTTCCAGCCATCACCTTTTTGTTTTGCTTAATCACTCTGGATGAATCAGAGGCGATCAGAGAATGATGGCGCACCTGAGTGGTAGGGAGGATTGAATTGGAGAACCCCTATGGTGGCCTGCTGAAAATTAGGCCCACCAAGGGATGTTGCTGGTAGGAACCCGAATCGAGTATTCTTGGTGCTACATCTTTACCATATTGGATGGAAGACCGGCACAGCAAAGAAAAAGTCAATAGGAGAGACTCTTACAGAGTCTACTGTGCGGCCATGTTGGAGTCGGGCAACTTGGATGAAGAGGCTTTTCATGCCAGAACAGTGTTTCTTTGTTGGACTAATGCAAGCTCAGCTTTCTACAAAAGGAAACAAACAAAGTGAAGAGTGACAACAGTTTGAGGGCACTTGCCATTTGGCGTATCCAAAGTAAATGGGCCAATAAGAAAGGACCCTCACACTGGGTCTTGATGACACCATTTTTGAATACTTGGGGTCTAAACTGAAAATAATGCAGGGTCAAAAATCTTGAAGAATTAGTAGGACAAAAGGCATGTGTCACAGGGCAATATGTTATCCCACGCTGTATCTGAATGCTCAAATCAGTACACATGCAGTGAAGTGTCCCTAATATGGACTGTGGGAAAAGTAAGAAAAAAGAAAAGGTAGCAGAAGGGGACTAATTCGCTTCACAGGGCTCGGCGAACAAGAGAGGCCCATCGGAGCATTTATCCAGAGCTTCATCACCAACCCAAGCAAGTTTCATGTCTATGCTGGGTCACGTTGACAAAACATTGTTACGACTTGAAGGTAAGCTGCATCGTCTGATTGAGAAGTTGGCCCAGTTAGAAAATAGGACTGCGACCCTCGAACAGAAAACGTCTGAAATAGAGAGCCAAAATTCCCAGACAGTCCCAGTGGTGAAGCAGATAGACAAAGAATTGGAGGCAGAGACTTGAGGAAATAAGGCCATAGATTGGAGAGCAAAACACCTTTGAAAATGTAGTGTGCGCAAAGCAGACCACTTGGCCTCTACAGAAGGTGAAGACCCAGTAGCCTTCTCTTCTAACTGGCTTCCAGAGGTGTTGGGCCTAGACCCAGTCGATAACCCAATATATATTGAAAAGTGCTAAAGAACCAAACCGTGCTGGAGGAATAAAGTAGGAGAGCCAGAAATCGGCCTAACACTTATTTTCGAGGTTTCTGATATGAGGGGATAAAGAGAGGATTTTAAAAGCAGCTTAAGATATAAGGGGATACATATGAGGGGATAAAGAAAGGATTTTAAAAGCAGGTTAAGAGAAAGTGAACAGATTCTTCTTTTCCCAGACTTGGCAAAAGAGAAAGGGGTTGTGGAATACCCTGAAAATGTTTTCTTGCCCTTGGAGTAAAAGAGGGCACTGTGCGCCTGGCCAAACTCAGTCACATGGAAGGGGATGGAATTTTTGGGGGACATGGAGAAAGCTAAATAACTACTGAAAACAATACCAGAACATGTCAGCAGAGGAAGTTTAAACCTGAAATGGGAACTGTCTCAGACAAGTGATTTCCTTGACAAGAAGCACTGTTAAGGCTGCATATGTTTGGTTTACCTTTTGTATTGGCCTTGTTTTTCTCCATGCTCTTACCAAGTTTTGTTCAGTGTTGACAAAGGGCCATGAGGGTTACATTAGCCGGGTGGCAGTAAACCTACGGTGAGCCATGTAAAATATTCTCTTCCCTCTCTTGACTGGTTGAATAAGGAGCTTGAAAGTAGGTGGTTTTGCTTCACGGACGGTGAGAATCTACTAACCCTTTAGAGTTACACAGCAGACATCCAGGACCACCGCTGTTTGACATGCTATTATTTCAAATATATGGATTCATATGTCGTTTGTTGGGCCCTTCCCATTGTGGACTCGGTTCATGTGAGGATGTTACTAAAAACTTTTAACAAAATATATTCAAAAAAATGAATGTTATAGCAGACAAGACTTGGTCACATGATCACATATGCACATATATAGTATGTCTCCAGAGTTCTGTGCTGTGCAGCATGTTCAGAGGAGGTTGGGAGATAATGCCATGTTTTCAGTGTTTATTGCCATGCAGATATTATATATTATAAGTGGCTTGTTTATATAGCGTCTAGATTCAGTTTTCATTTAAGCCACTAGCAATTAAATGTCATCGTCGCAACTAGGAGTGGGTGAAATTACAGCCAACTAATAAATTTGCAAAATTTGCCAATTCCATTTCGCCAGGCACTTTATTCCTGTTCTGCCACTTTTTTGGCAGGTTTTGTGCTTGGAAATGAAATGTTTACCCGAAAAACGTATATTTTTTTTTTTTAGGGCCTAATCACTTTAAATGGACATTTCGGGGATATAACTGTTTCAGGAGGAAAAACAACCAAACATTTTTCCACTCATTTTTATTTTAGTATTTTAGCCTGGGACATTTTGTGGTTTGACATGGCTGATTTTGCTCTGCATGCGAAATTTGTAGACATGGCAAATTGTGCTTGATATGCACCAATTTTCCTGTGGAATTATATTGAGCCATTTCACCCAGTACTACTCGCAACAACATGTGTCAAATTCTCTGAATAAGATTGTTTTACAGAACTGTGATGGGCTCAGGGGGGGCAGAATGGAGCTGAATTGCGTAAGACTGGAGTTACGTAACTGCCTGTCACATGATGCCTAATTATGTTGTCACATCCACTTACTCTAGCAAAGAATGCTTAATCGTGCAGCTATGCCTATTTGAACGAGTTCCTGATGGCAGGCACTTAAGCCCCACCACTGAGGCGTTTTTCTTTTAAAGCTCACTAGGCTGAGTTCGGTTTTAAGTGAGAAGGGGCTCAAACGCCTGGGCATAAAATAATAGGGGAGATCACAATGGGGGCCACTGAGGGGGGGCCGGGGGACGATTGAACATATTTCATGTATATCGATGATGGGAGCTGCTCCAATGTGGATAATCTGCTTGTTATGTTGTGACGAAATAAAGTTGTTAAAAAATGTTTTAATTGCACAGTATTGTGGAGCCTAATTTTAAGGAGGTCTGGAAAAAAAATCAGTTAACCTTCACAAATGGTTGGCCCTTAATATCTCATTATGGGGCCATATTCAATGTGTTAAAATTATGGTAGCACCTAAATTACTATATATATATATATATATATATATATATATATATATATATATATATATATATATATATATATATATACATATATATATATATATCATAATACCTCTGTCTACGTGTGAGACATGGTGGCTCAGAATTAGTTCAGAGATGTCCAAGTTCATATGGGGGGGCTAAAACCCTAGAATTTGCAATCTGAAGCTGCAACCGAATGCAAGGGCGTGTGGACTAAGACTACCTAATATGGAACTATATTTTGCTGCAGCCAGATCACAACCCTGTATAGCAAGGGATGCACCCCCGTTGGCTACCTGGGAAATAGAATTATTAGCTCGAAGACAGAAATGTCAGAGTGTCTATCTCATCCCCTCCTCCAAACAAATCCACATGTCTGGGAGAAAGCTCATAAATTAAAGTTCACCCATTACTAGATCAAGAGGCTAGTATCTAAAATAATGAATCTGTGAAAAATAGGAACTCCTCCAAGCTGTAAGTGATTTCAATCCGGCACACACCCAAGTCAACGCCTAGCATGTAATGCACAACTGAAATCCTTATTCATTTTTGTCTAAAAGTTCTTTATTCTGAACAAAATACCACTCATATCTCGCCTTTCTCCTGGAACACCCCCGGTCACACTGAACCAGGAATCAGGCTGGTTTGCAAAGGTAAATATTTATGTATTTAAAATGTTGTCACAATATGTTTTAATAGGTATACGACAATCACCAATGGGGTGATGTAACACTGAATAATCTCTTTAATACACAAGGAGTAAGTAGTGAGCAAAACAATTCAGCACAGAAAATAATACTTTGATATTGGTTCAGATCAGATAGCACTGTGGTTAGAGGTTCCCCCTGCACATCCCTCAATCCCCAATAGGTAATGTAAAGAGATAAGAGGACAGAGCAGGTATTTAGGAATGGCAGAATTCAAACAGAATATCAATCCCACTTTCCCCCAGCAAACATAATAGAAAAACGGAATTGACTGTCAAGCGGTCAGAATGGCTTTTGAAGTTATCTTTAGAATAGACTGGGCAAAAACACCAAATATGATCAAAATTTCTAAATTTTTTATAAATTCTTATGGGAGCCGCTTTGGATAGTTGCACACAAACACAAGCAATGATTTAATGCAAAGAAAACCTTTGAAATCTTAAAATTAAAGTCGGAAGCAATTAAAAGCTGTTTTATACGTGTGGAAATTTCCCAAAAAGAAAATTGCGATTGATAGATATGGATGTTAGCTACAAGCAGGAGTTGAAATTTGGTTTCTATCACCAAAACTGAGGAAGTTACACACGATTTAATGGAGGTCATTTTTTCGAGATAGGCGTGAGAATGGAAAACAGGAATGCGCTTTTAAAATGGCAATGGGTTTCATACACTAGAGGATGACTATGAACAAAACGAATACCACACAAGAACACAGTCACTTGATCAGGGTAACTGCCTGCTAAGGAAACTCGCCTTCTTCAGATGAGAAAAGATCAGCGCAAAGATAGTGTTAACAATACTGGTTATGGAGGAAAGATAGGATGGTTTGGAAAAGAGGGTTCAGACAATGCAAAGATACTCCTAACAATACAGGGTCTGAATACAAGATAGGATGGGTCTAAGATAGGGATAAGACTATGCAGAGTACATATGCTAGTGACACAATTCTTCCTATTTCTACTCACTGGATACATTTTTAAATGAGTCCGTCAGTTCTGGTCAGGGGATGGGATCGGGTTTAGGACAGACTGCTGGGGCACATCAGACTGGGCAGCGTCAGCAAGGCGCTCTGGTCACGGCACTGGACTGGACTGGACTGGATCTGCAATGCACTCTGGTCACAGCACAGGACTGGACTGGATCTGCCCTTCTTGGTTCTGAGGATATTTATTTTCAGCAGGCAAGCAGTAACAGCACAGCTCGGCTGTATTATGATGCTTCCCCTTATGCTTGTGGGGTTCTGTTCTGGCATTTGAGGCCTAGCTGAGAATGGTTCAGCTATGCAATAGGCCTTTTGCTTTGCCAAGTTTCTGGAATCTGGAGCAAGGAAGATGGAGAGTTCAGCAGCAGGGTGCTCCGCCAGCATCAGGATAGTGAGTGAATCTGTATGTCCTTATGTGTGGTGAGCTGTCCCTATTTATGCTATGAAATGCCATCATAAAGGGGGTGTGTGGACCGGTTTATCCTAAACTTGCCCCTTTGAAAGGTGATTGGTTCAGAGTCTGCTCTCTGCCTTCATAGGATGAGAGAAACAGAGAATCATCTTTATGGTGTGATTTTATGAGGCTCAGAATCCACCCCTAGCCCCTGGAACACAAAATCTACTTTTGGCAAAATATATATTTCCACATGTGCAACCTCTCACATATACAGATTACATATTTTTACATAGCAGCTATTCCTCAAAATCCCGTAGCTGTGGGATCCTGTCTCTGCTTTTCACAGAATTTTGCCCTTTTCACTAGGAACACAATGTCCAATTTTTAAGCAAATTTCTGCAAGTGTGCGTGTTTAACATGGGAATAAGTGTATAAAGTTTCACACTTCTAGCGGAAATACATTTTTTATATTTTTCACAATTTTACATAGTAACTTATCAGTCTTTTTTAAAATGTAATACTTGTCCTTCTTAAGCAGCAATTGGTTGTTTGGCTCCACCCCTTGGTCTCTCCCTGGAAGCCCAGGAGCCATCCCCCATGTTTGTTCCTTGCAGAGGCCTTTTACGACTGTCCTCGCACTTCGCATTTCCTGAGTTGCAGCTGGTCATTGTTCCTTTTGGCCTCTGTAGACCAGGTTCTTTCCTACCCTGTAATTAACGCCTCTGCATGATTTCCTGCTGGGGGGGGGGGAGACCTTCCTTCTGTGGGAAACCTGCTATTCCAGTTTGGCAGCTTCAGGCAGGTTTAATTTAATTGTTAACTCTGTTGACTTTTCCTTAGCACAAAACAAACTTGTATCAAATCACAGCTAGAATTCCAAGATTTTAAATCATGGGATCAAAACAATTACAATATGGGTTACTATCAGTAACAGGCCTCTTAGTTTGCAAACATTTGATTTCAGTTTATACATGCTAAAGTTTAATCAGGCAGGCCCCTGACAGCTGTCATCACAGCAGCCCTCTGCTGCACATAGATTGTTTGCAGATCCACAGACAGGCCACTTTTGCTGTGTAAATCTCTTTATGCTTTCAGCCTTGTAGGTTCACAATGATTTCTTAACCCAACAAGAATTTTAAATATTTGAAGGTGTTCTGTACTGGCATTCTGGAGTTTCAGCAGCACAGAAAAAGTGATTTAAAGCCATATTTGGAGTTTCATATAGCAGAGCACTGCTTTTTCCTTCTGCACTCCACTTTCAATTGTTGTGGGGCCCAGTGACACATTTCAGGAGTGAGAGCTATGTTCCACCACTGACAACATGCGTGTCAGATTGTTCAGCCATCTTTTTGTGCGTTGCAAAGCGTGATTTTCAGGGGTTTTGGAGCGCACAAGGGTTTTGCAGCCATTTTGCTGTTTCTGATCCCATCATAACAGAGTGATGCAGCATAATAGGGCAAAAGTGGGTCAATACATCCCACAATACGGTGGTCTATATGAGTAGAATCTGGCATAACGGCGGAAGCAATTGGTTTGAGAAGACATCTCCTCGTTTGAAGACCAGGTTCAACGCTTCAGCCTACCCCTTAATCAGTACTGGAATTACATGCAATTGAAAAGCTGCTTGAGAAGCACCGTTACTCAGGCCTTAAAGGGAGCCCTCCCATCTTCCCTGCTAGCCCTATTTCTAGAACATCCTAATCACCCCAACAAAACATCGGCCTTCTACACATCTCCGTTGAAAGAACGAACACATCCCAGCCAGCTTCAGTCAGATTTGCGCACTAGAACAGCACCTCCAATACAAATTCTCGGATACACAATGGCAAGGCGTCTTCAGTTCACATTACTATGGTATAAGGGTGGCCAGACAAAGCAAACTCAATAAAAAATGTTACAGTATTGGTACTGGACTAGTAAACTGCACAACGCTAAACTCTCTGCAACTGACAAATGCTGGAGATGCGCCGAGACACATGACAGTTGGTGCACATCTCATAGAGTTGCACCAAGCTTGAAAACATTTGGCCGCAGGTCTGGGAGAAATGAACGGAAGGAGTGAGCAAACAAGGAAAGATGGCGTTAATACATGATTTCTATGAGGAACACCTACCCAACTCACTTGAGGCACGCTGAGCTATTACTGCATTAATGTATGATGGCCAGAACAAACATCCTCGGCTGTGAAAAACAACAGACTCGCCTGCCATATAAGACTGGGTAAAGAAAATGCTCAACATTGCAGCATATGATTTTTTTTTTATATAGCGTGAAAAATCAGGAGCTTGTTTTTGGAAAACGTGGGGCTGCTTCCTCTCATCCAATCATTAACAGTTCATCTGCACCTAAAAAGAGAAACTACATCAACTCGTTGCAAGCCACCGACTAAGTGGGAATCTTGAGAACCAGACCAATAGATTTGTTCTACGTTGTTGTGTTTGTTCAGAAGTTTGTTTTTTCTAACTCTTGATGTGATGGCTATTTTAGCAACACATTGTCGCCGTAAAATCGTTGTACCTTAGATATCGGCTCTACAATCTATGTAACCAACAATCCAGGGTCGAGGACATACAGTTACGGGCACAGTACAATTCGTATTATGTACAGCAATAAGAGCCCTTGGTGCTCCACCCCAAACGCCAATGGACTATGAGCCTATTCACAAAGTCTTACTTGTGAGTGCATAGCCATTGGTCTATGGTCATAGACATGCTACCTCACTGAGTGTGTTGCTACTTGGTTTAATGGAAAGCAGGCCCGTTTCTTGGCCCGGGCGAGGCAGGCGACTGTCTGGGGCGCAATCGCCCACACTGGTGACGGCTCGACTTGCCCTGGGGGCGCATTCGCCATGGGGCGAACTGAATTGCCTTGGGCTGTGCGCGATTGCTCGAGTAGAGGCAGCAGGTGCTGGCGCTGCCTCTGTGCTCACGTTAGATGCCTGCCCCGGCACCTAACGTGAGCACAGGCACCTAACGTGAGCACATCAGCTACTGGAGCAATCGCGCACAAACGATCTCCAATTGACATCCCCGGCCCTTCAGCCTTCTTCCTTTGAATCCCTGCTGCGGCGCCAGGACCCCTACTGCTAAATTTCATTAGCAGCAGGGGCCACTATCAGGCTCAGCGCCAAAGGAGGTGAAGTGAAGAAGCAATAAACCAGGGGGGAAGTTAACTCCTTTTTCAATCATGTTAGGAGTTAACTTCCCTGTGTGTAATCGGCAGCGCTGAGCACAGCTGCAAAGTTTCATTGGCTCGGCGAGCAGCCTATGGACTAGAAACTGCCCTGTACTCAGGCTTGCATCCCAATTAGTGAGGTCATAAATTAAATGCTTTTATTCAGTTCTGGTATTTGTTGAAATTGTGACATTAAAGCGGCCTGCCGCATATTTCTGCTGGGTTAAACAAAATAAAATGAAATCTTGCCACATCTAATTTCTCTGGCTTTTTTTTTTGTTGCACTGGCGACGTGTTGGCCATGCACCACCCTGACTCACAGATTCTGCAATGCTGCACCATGCACGGCCTGGAGTGTACCTCGTGATCCACAGGGCTATTCAGAGTTGCTTTCACAGTAGAGGCAGTCCACCTTTGCGAAATATAGGTGCAAACCTGCAGAAAGGCGTTTTCATATTTCTGAAGAAAAACAAATACAAAAAATCTGTGGGGCGAAACAATCCAGCAATCTGTGGTAACGGCAGCAACACTGGGCATTATTAGACACATATTGATGAAACAAGCTAATTGAAAAAAGCATGCATTGGTCCCGATTCTATTAAACCTTTACTTCGGGCATATGCAAGATTTAAACCCGCTAATGTGTTGAGAAGCATGGCACTCACATTTGCTAAACTGGCATGCACAGTGGGTGAACATTCATGAATAACCCCAATGAGAATTAAGAGGAAGTGACGTAAAACGGGAAAGAAGCACGTACACCGAGGAAAAACGGATGCAAGTGGTGTGTTCTCACAAAAACCCTGAGCATGCTGCCACACACAACAGGAACGCATGAGCCACGCCTACCTAAGGGAAAAATGCACACAAACAGCACAGTGTCTAAGTGATGGAAGGTTGTCAGCACGCCCGTTTCTTGGCCCGAGCGAAGCGGGCAGCAGCCCGGGGGGCGCTTTTGCCCTGCGAGTCGAAATGTCACTGTTGGGGGCGATTGCCCTTGGGTGAGTAGAGGGCAGCAGATGCTGCCTCTGCCTCTCTGACCCACCTAACGTTACGTGAGGCTCTCTAAACACAGGCCACCGTTTTGTTGTAGTGTTGCACCAAAATCCTTCATGATGGGTTCCGTAATCCGACACCTGTTTCATTTGTATAGCAATGATTAATTGACGTTGGGTAGGAGTTACTTAACCATGGAGTGCAGTTAGGGAGTGGCGCATTGCGTGGGCGGGGCACATTTTTTGTGTTTCGCCCTAGGCACCAAATAGACTAGAAACTGCTCTGATGGAAAGAAATAAAAAAATAAATGGCAATGGAAAAAAAAAGGGCTGGCACCTGTCAAGCTTAAAGGCATGGTCTAGTAAAAAATGTTATTGTCCCTACGGGTCGGCCATGTTTTCTTAAGCCTAAGTGGCTCGATTTTAGAAAACTTTCCTATGGACCTTACCCGAGTTTTCGTCCATTAAACGCACGCGAAAACGAGCACCAGGGAGCTGCCATTTTCTGATAATCCTATCTTTTCCCCCATCGCTCTGGCTGACCTGCTTTTGCGGCACTAAATCAATTCCCCCGCCCCTGAGCCTGACATTATCAAAACATTCATATTCCCCGCCTCTCTCCGTGACGTTACTGTGCTGCGTAGGCAAACGCGCCCAGTCGTCTTCTACGCGACTCCACACAGAACCCGGAAACCAACACAGACCATCTCACAACACAGCGCGCCACAAGTCGGAATATGAAACTGTACTTTAAAATCAAACAGCAACACGGTACTTTTGGTAAAGTACATTTATTTTACATTAAATGTTTAGAGAATATTCAGCAATTGCCATATGAACTCCGAAAGCTATTTATTTTATCTGTATCCGCCATGGTACACAGGGTGTTGCTTTTCGTTAAAAGAAGCACTTTGGAAGCACGGTGAACCGCAAGGCTGTTCCATCAACTAGGCACTAGTCCATCGTAAAGGTTGATATGTTGCTTCTAGCCACTAGTACAGCGTAAGGGCATGTGGGCCCTTGGCGATCGTCCCATAAAATTTTTAGTGTGCTCCAGTTCACACGAAGCTGCAGGTGTCCACTGTAAAAGCCATCTGCTGGTGTCTCAAACCGATGGCAGTAGCAGAAGGGGAGCAAATACCTGCTATGAAAACAAAAAAATTATAATTAGTCTCGCCAGCCGATCTTCAGTAATATTACTTATTTTATTTATTACAGCCGATCAGAAACTATTTGCTTGCAGGGATAGTTCAATGGAGTATGTTCGGCTCTAAAATCAATGCGAAAAGTAACGAAATAAATCGAGGCCAACACACAATGATAAACAACAGTTAGTCTACATGCGTGAGGAATGATATGATATATGATATGGCATTTGTAACGCGCCTATACTCAAGTGTTTCTAGGCGTGACGAGGCAGGTGGGGAACAAGGGCAGACAGACAACGATCCTACTTAGGCCAGGTCTCTTTCTGATCGCGCATAGGAAAGGGCTGTACATGGTTAGTTGAATACAAATTAAATAATAGGGCCAGCTGGTGGCAAGTGCAAGGTAAATGCCGGGAGAAGGGGCTGAAGGATACAGAGACAGTTCCGTAGTGCATGTAGGCAGTGCAGGGAAAAGTGGCTGGGCCAAAGACCGAGATCGTTGAGACCAGTGGACCTGCATGCCCATGTGCACACTACGAACACGTTTTACTTGCTTTTCCTAGCTCTTCATTCATTCATTCGTTCTGACAACAATTTTTCGTATACTGAACTAAAATGAAACTCGGTCTAGTTTCTGAATTTTCTGCCTTATCGTCTCTTACGTTATTGCGCACCCCCTTCAAATGTAGTTCTTTCGGCCTGGTCCCTGTCTCAAGGTCAAAAAACAATAGACCCTAATACTTCCAGTGCGACTTGTGGGCCTCATCTGGGCGCTGTCCTTCGCATTCTTTATTTGCAACATCACGTAGCATAGGCATCTGTGAGAACTTGAAGTTTAGAATCCATCTATGTAGTGCGCCTCAATGTGCAAATGCGAACTGGCTTCTCTCCCAAATGCCACGGCCCGCTTGGCTGGCTCGTTCTAAGTGCCCCAATTTTGTCCCCGTTGTCTGCGAGCTTTGCAGCCCAAATTGAGACCTTTCATTTTTGGCGGAAGGTCAGGGAAAGTATAAAGTACCACAGGAGTTGAGTTAAAAGTGAGATTTATTGTTTGTTTGTTTTATTATTTGCAATACGCAAGCCTCCCCTCCGTTAACAGTGCGCAGCATTTACATTTACATGAGATGAGACATGAGAAAAATATATACATACACATATGTGAGGTGAATAGAGAGAATTCAAAGATGACACCCAGCTTGTTCGTCACCCATGATGGTGAAGGTAGGGGTTAGGTTTACAGGTACACTGTACAATAACATTTATTTACAAAAAGACAATCGTATTGCAATTATTTAAACCGGGATTTGTACTTCACAATCAGCTGTGCTTCGGGTGGGCCTGGCACAGTCGCAATGTTCGGTGGCAATGGATCACTGCTCTGCACAGAAACGTCCAAAATTCCATATCTGTGCTTCTCTAACACAGCAACAATAAGGCCTTTCACAAAGTCGAACTGCATTTCATCATAGACTGGTTTGATCATCCATTGCTTACTTCGTTTTGAAAACACCTTAGTGTAGCAAGGCATCCTTACTTTACCCCTAGTCCTAGATTGTTCACGTCCGACATTGCTGTTATGGGCCAAGACCGCTAGTAGAGTGTGATGTTTCATGCCCCGAAAGCTAAAATGCAAGCGCTTTGGCCTGTACTTTAGGCACATATTGTGGAACACCTCCAAATCTCCTGTGTGACAGAATTCTGTCAGTCCTCTCAAATCTCTTGATAGAGTTTTGTCGAAAACAATCTTCTCAATGGCTTTGTGTGTCGGTGAAGATGGAATCAACCACTTCTTCTTCCGTGCCTCCTCTGGTGACAAAGGGCCATGTTCACATTGGTGGAAATGTTGATTTGCTGTCCAGCGGTGAACGTTGGTACAGTGGTGCATCAGTGACCGCCATTTTTCAAGTAGTATTTCCACTGACCCCTCACAGGTTTTTGAGCTCCACCAAAGATGGTTGGTGATAGAATGTGATCACTGCAAAATACTTTCAAAACCTTTTTTTTCCCTGCAGCCGAGATTTTCTTATTGATTGATTTAGCAAGGTGCCATACGTCAAATTGATGTTTAATATGTGGGAACTGCTCTCTCATTGTCTTGGCAATTGAAACGTGTCTATCCGTGGCTATGAGGTCGATGTGCATTCCCCTTGATTGTAGATATTCCACTGATTTTATAAATCTTAGTTTCTCCATGGCCACTGACGATGTACATTGTGTTACCTGCAAGACCACCGAACTCACAATTTTCTTACTATCCATGTCCTGAAAGTGGTAGGTGCAGTACTTGGCAGAAAATCCAGGCAGTCGCACTGTCCATCGCCGGCTAGCCTGAATCGTTTGCCTTCGAATGAACTTGCTAGAGACAATTGTTCAATTTTCCAAGCATCACTAATGGCCGGAAACAGATAATCACGTTGGTATATGTAGTACAGCGCTTTAGAAATGAAATGGAGTCCCACAAACTGAAAGAAAGCCTCTAACTTTCTAAAACTGGAGCCACTAAAAAGTGATGCAGCTGCACACAGTTGATTGCCTGCTGGCAGTTTCCCCAGCATTGGTTGTGCAGACCATGAGAACCTATGATTTAATCTACAGGCGGCATTTATTTTGACATAACTGCCTTTTATTTGACGAGTCACATTAATCAATGGCTTCCCACATACTTTCCCTCTAATGGAATGCACACATTTCAGCATACTTATAATTTCCATCAAACAACTGTCGAATACAATGTATTTGCTCTCTTTCATTAGACTGTCATCCTGCGTCAACGTTGTTTCGGCCTGTGACATTGTGGAGATTTCAACACATTGGAAAGTAATATCGCTGATATCAAGTTCTGATGCGTCTATGGATGCTGCGGCTGGTTCATTCTGTCATTTCGACATCTATTACTTCAACATTGATGTGAGAACACAACAATGTCGACAGGTTTTTTGGTGGCAAATCTTTGGCGGGTGTAGATTGTGTGAATTGATCTGCAACTACTTCAGAGCTATCTTCAATACATTCAATAACATCTTCTTGTGGTGGTGCGGTCGCACTGTATCTATGGTCCAATGCAATTTTGCTGTAGTCTCCAAACACAGTTAATTCATGTTCTGGCCATTGGACATGAGCATCTCGAGCCTGAACACGCCTCGCCTCAATTAATAGTTCCTCCATAGTGTACACGTGCTGGCAAGCCACATCTCTCATTCGCTTCACTGTCTGTGTATGTATAGTTCTGACACCCACGGGTAACTGGAGGAGAGATTGGAAAAGGGATGTTCAGTTTAAACACAAGATGGAGTGTAGTAGAATTGACTGGAAAAAACATAAAATAGTCCCCAGCACAAACATTTTTTGAAAGTTATGAACTGTTTGTAACTAACCTTTTTTTGTTTTTTTTCTTTGCAACTTTTTTGACTCGACCTTCAACATCTGCACGCTGTAGCTCCGATTCGTTTCCGCATGTCCTCCCTTCCTCTTGCGCTGCAACGACTATATTTTCTATATCCGTATAGACAGCACGGAATGAGGCTCCATCGTCTCCCTGAAACATAGTACTTTAATTACTATGTATCAAAATATTGTTAGCATAAAACACACGTGAGGACGAACACACAGGTACATCTCAATAGCCAAACACGATTTAAACATTGTGTGCAACAATCAAACAACAAGTATTCGACCAGTGATGATCTATTTCGATGGAACTGTCAGTATCCATACCTCTGGCTCTGCATGGACTGCCATGAATGGTTGTATTGGAGAGGAGGCATCCGCATCTCCCTGAAACAAGGTACTTGCATTAGTATGCTTTTCACTATTGGAAACACAACACACACTTGGGGTCGACGGCACAGGTACATATAAAGAGATAACCACAAATGATGCATTGTCCAAAAGAATCAAGGAAAATCTAAATATGATCACATTTCATCGACTTATTTCTCCGATTCCTTTACATCTGCATCATCTAAATGAGATGTGATTGTGATTGTGATTGTGGTGGAAGCTCCGTCGTCTCCCTAAAACACAGCACTTGCGTTAATAGGGAAGAAAGTATAGCAAATGGAATTACGTTATATGATCACGCATGATGGAGCTGTCATTATCCGTACCTCGTGCTGCTGAAGAATATCTATGGATGTTGCAAATGTAGTGCGCACTTCCGAAAGCTGTTGCGCCGATTCGTATACGCATGGTCCCGCTTCCACTTCCCCTGGAATTACTTGAATGTCAGGCTCTGCTTCAAGTGCAGGGGTTGACGCTCCATCAACTGCCTGAAACATAGTACTTGCATTAGTGAGGATTACAATAGTGAAAACATAACACACACCTGGGGTCGACAGCTCAGGTGCATATCAACGGCTAACCACGAATGAAATATTGTGTAGAACAATCAAACGACAAGAATTCCACCTCTGATGATGACGCTCGATGGAGCTGTCAGTATCCATACCTCCTGCTGGTGAAGAACATCTAGAAATGTTGTAGATGTGGTGGACGCTTCAGCATCTCCCTGAAAGACAGTACTTGCATTTGTATGGATAACACTAATTATAACTGAAAACAAACACCAGTGGACGATAACTAAGGTGTATATCAATTGGAAAGCACTAACCAAACATTCGGTAAAATAATTACACGATAAAATAAAACTATTACTTGACATGCATAAAACAAGTCTGTAGCGGATTAGCCTAGTAAGATTACCTGATACGCGCTAGAAGTGGTTGATAACTGCGACCACGTCAAGGATGTAGAATGTTCTTGCTTCAGATTCAAGGGATAGTCAAGAAGTTGTAAAGGTAAATTAATGATTGATAATGAAATGCCAATATTAAAAAAAGCCATGTAAGGCGACAGAATACTTGAAAAATGCTCAATACAGCACAGTTCCCTGTTCCCATATATATACATTGCGTTTGTGGGTTATGAAATCGAAAACGAATATATTGGTAAATGTCATTATTCAAAAAACTATACATTCATATCAATATCGAAATTATAAGGCCTAAAGCTAAATCCGGACACTTGACTCACCGGTGGCGGAATGTGGACGAATAGAATGGGAATAGCGTTTTCGAGCAATTTCCGTGTCGTTCGCCGTTTATTCTTCTTTGTTACCCAAGGTGTTGTGTACATGTCCAAGGAAAAGTGCCGGCTGCAGATGCGGTATCGATCACCCCTCTTGTCCTGTAAGACTTGTTGGACTCTACTTTCCAGCTCATCCAGTGGATATCCGCAATGTCTGACCCGTTCTCTTATTCGATGAACAGTTTTCGGGAATACATGCATTTTAGTGCCTTCAGATTTCGCATGGGTCTTCGAAGGGCAACCGCTAATCGAACAGGCAGGCATTGTTGATAAATCTGAAAAGTAAATATCAACATTATTATACAATCTTCAAGAATAAAGATTTGATACAAAAGTAAATGCATCATACAATGATCAATGCAAGGTTTGTTTTGGTCGCAGGAACTATACCAGTTCATTATGTGCGGCTTAGTATTTGCATAAATTGCAGAAATGTATAAATGATGTGACTAAAAACTGAACATGTGACTCATCCCTTGGATGTTCTGTATTGCACGAGAAGGAAACATGCTTACATTATAGACTGGATCCCCGAAGGGTGCAATTCGATGACAATAGACACAGATGAAAATAAATAGATCTATTGATAGCATAGCAATGGAAACTCAAGTCAATAGCAATGAGACCAATGAACCTAGCACTATTGTGTTCTCAACTCGCAAATAGATAGAAATTTAAAAATCTGCGAAATATGACTAGGATACATGGCCTTACCTTGACCAACAAACAGTTGGATTCAGCAAGCAGAGCAGTATGTTGCAGGAGAATAGGTGGGTGGCCACAGGTAGCACACTGATGGGTTTGCTCTAAGCGGTCACAGAAGTTCACGGATAGCACGACGACGAGCAGATTAGCGTAGATCTCAGTGGTTGCCAGGTAACACGTTCAGGAGTTGACTTGCAAAGCACAAAGATGTTCTCATGAGACACATCAAGTGGTTTATAAAGTATTAGAAACAGGGGTGTGTTTGTGAATGAATGACGTATGTATGTCGTGGTCTTAGGGGGGCGGCCTGCTTGAAGGGGAGGCCTGGCTGGAGACACGGGGTCTGAGGAGGCCATGTGAGCGATGGCCCCTGGGCGTGGGATACCTTTTGAAGTGTACATGTGGTTTGGCACCTTGGCCTTTCGCGCCCCTGACAGCCCCCCATGCCAGCGCACATCCACTGGCGCGAACCGCCTTTGATAGAGGGGGGTGGGATGGATGGGCCTGGGGTGTGCAGATAAGGCACAGGAAGACTGCTGAATGGAGACACACTTATGTGGATTGCAGGGGGGCGGCCTGCTTCAAGGGGAGGCCTGGCTGGAGACACGGGGTCTGAGGAGGCCATGTGACGGATGGCCCCTTGGCGTGGGATACCTTTTGAAGTGTACATGTACTTTGGCACCTTGGACTTTCGCGCCCCTGACAGCCCCCCATGCCAGCGCTCATCCACTGGCACGAACCGCCTTTAAATCAATATATAGTATATCGTCTTTAAATCAATGATAGTATATCGTTGCTTATCAATAACAAATGCCACATACCGGAGATTCTTGTGAGCACAGACCCACACTTCAACCGGTGTATTATAGTGGTCAAGACCCTAAGGCCTGTATAATCCAATGGTAATTGTTAGTATAGATATATGTGTGACTTTTATAGAGACATAACCCACTGAAAGACTTTGAACAAGTGTTATTTAGTGCATGCATTATCGAGAATATGTTATGTTAGCTTAGATAGATAGTGACCACCCTGCTTTACAGCGACCAGACCTTCACCCATTCGGAGCACAGATGTCTGACGTCCATCCTTGAATGGAGACACACTTGATTCTTTTAAAAAATCGAAACAACCGTTGTTAAATTATATGTGGTGTTTATTTTGTATCTTATTTTCATGACACAAAAATACAAGACTTTAAAGGTTATACAGGTCAGGTTGCAGCACAGCGAGAGAAAATCCCCTGTACTGACCGCTGTCACTCGGGAACGTTTCTCTAATGGCACGAACGGCACAGGCGGGTATCACTCTTCAAACGCGGTGTCCAAGCCTCCCGTGGAGCCACCATGTAAAGGAACGATAGGCCACCAGCCTGTACCACCTGTGAAAAGGAATGAAACAAACTGTTTTTAAATGACCAAGATATGTTTAATAAACGTTTGTTGTCAATGACAATTCTTGTAACTAATGGCATTCTGCACGGACAAATGCTATCTAGACAATGCACACTATTGAACGACTTACATGCGTTACAATGATATGTAGATGTAATTTTGGATATAGTAGAAGAACATGAAATAGGAGTGGCATGACAAGCAGTGTATACTTACTCGTTACTCGGATTACGAGGACGAACAGTTGCGCGAAGTTCGTGCATAAGCACCATCATTATTCTCAACACGGCCCGTGTGAGGCAGGCTGCCCTGATGTCTGGCAGCTCGGTGATGCATTGCGGTCGTGGCTCGCCTTCCGAAATATAAGCCAGGCATCCCGAGTTTTCTCGGCAGCAGCAGTTCTCGTCCTCAGTTGGCATTAGCTCGCACCGATTGCATGTGCACCAGGTGGAGACACCGTCTATTCGACTAGGCCCAGGCTCTTTATCTGTTGATTCGTCCTGCCAACTGCCGTCCGAATCCCCATCGTTTTCGCGTGCTTCCCTTTCCAGTAGTTCCTCCTCGGTATACTCGGGCTCGTACATGTAGGGCATTATTGTAGCCATTGTGTGTTAAACAAACTAAAATAATTTATAGCGGTGGTACTGGTATCTGTTAACACGGGCTACAAGCGGCGAAGGTAGCTGACCAGAGCACTGAAACGAGTCACAGAATACTCAAACACAGAGAGGAATGGAATCGAAAATCTGCTGCTGTGTGTTGTGAAACGGTCTGTTTATACTTATTGAGGAAAGAGGCGTCCTGCCATTTCCATGGCGACACGTCATTAGCTGAAGCGCCGCGAATGTTGACACAAGACGTGCTTTGGCGTTGGGAAATGGGCGGTACGAATCTGCTGATGACAGGCTCAGGGGCGGGGGATTTGATTTAGTGCCGCAAAAGCAGGTCAGCCAGGGCGATGGGGGAAAAGGTAGGATTATCAGAAAATGGCGGCTCCCTGGTGCTTGTTTTCGCGTGCGTTTAATGGACGAAAACTCGGGTAAGGTCCATAGGAAAGTTTTATAAAATCGAGCCACTTAGGCTTAAAAAAACATGGCCAACCCGTAGGGACAATAAACATTTTTACTAGACCATGCCTTTAAAGTCTATTGGCAGTTGGGCTTAAAGCCAAGTTAAAAGTATATACACAACTTCATAATCCGACAAGAAATGAGAGATGGAGTGACACAGATACACTGAAGAGTATGCTGCAGAGACCAGGTGAGCCATTTAAAGGGCATGGTAATGCAATAGACAGCATAAGTGATGCCAGTAGAATGCAATTTACGGAATACGGGCTTGCCTTTTAAGTGCCAAAGGCACCTTTTATATTTTTGATCCCCTTTCATGAAATAATAAATATGCAGGTGTTTGCAGTTTACATTTTTCATGAGCAACGCATCTTTGGCCATTGTTTCAATTAATGTTAAGCATGTGTAAGCAAGCAAAATAACTGCGCTTTCTCTGAAAAAAGAAATAGGGCCGCATCATTAGTATTGGTGTAATACCGGTACCTTAGCATATGTAAGCTGGCAGAATGTTTGTGCTGTCTCTGAAGGGAGAACTAATTTAGCCAATAGAAGCATATATTCACCATACATGCGAATTGCACTATAGTGATACCAAGAAAGGAAATGAGGCTTTGAAGCCTGAGTAATCGATGCATTGAGGTTCGAAGACAGATAAATATGTAAACTGCTTTTAAAAAAAACACAGTGCATGAAGTCTGAATTTCTTGATTTAAATGAGTGCCGGGTGCATATATTAAATGCATATAGATGTTGCTTCAATCATTAAAATTGTAACAGTATTTAAATCATTCATAAAGAAATACATAAACAGAGTAGACCTGTGATTTCCTAAAATGAGTAGACACAGGCCTGTTGAATACATGCGATTACTTTCTCTAGAGTTAAGAACACACACATAAATATTGCTTTGAATAGCACTGTGTGTAAGCATTCTTGTTGCTGAGAAATAATGTAACCTTTTTTAAAAAAGAAATTGTTTGGAATGCACCTCTATTTCTCTGACTTGCATCTAGGGCAATGCAGGTGCATTTATCTTCCCCCAAGAGTGGACATAAATGCATTAAACGAGGAGAATCTAAATAATTTACATGAAATGGCACCCACTAAAGGATGGCTTGTTTCCTAGCACAAACAACTTGGATCATAAGAAATATTTTCTTTGGAAATTGTTAAGGTTACAGAAAACGACGTAGTCACCAGAGAGAGACTGGATGCAGCTACAGATCTATCATATGGGTCATCCCTACTGCAACTAGGTCTAAGGAATACGCCACTGGTCTCTGGTTCATCCCCTGTGAGGAATTGCCACCTGGCAAGAGTGTAAGGCCCTGGCCTTTTTTTTATTTTTTATTAATAAATAAAATGATGCCGATAATTCCATCCCCGAAATGGTCATATGCCGATCAGATTACCCTTTCATAATCTCCATTCCAAAAGCATAGGGTGTATTCGGGTCCTGCTGCATCAGTACCCTGATTTGCAGCGCCTGCTCTACCACTGGCATAGATTAGGATCATAGGTCACAGTTGCTCATTTGACAGCTGCAGTGACAGCCAAGTCTCTGCAGTGCAGAGGCTGTATTTAAGATATGCCCCCTGTACCAATACTATGATGATAAGTAGCCCATGATGTTGGCAGGATTTACTTCAAAGGAAAGCTATGCCCGAGTTTAGATATGGTGCATGGCACTACTTCCGATCACGGCAGCCACATCCAATTTGATATTGCATGTGTCCACTCCTGTGAGTCAGCTCTTTTGTGTAAGGTGTTGTGTATTTTGGCCAGACGGGCTGAGTTTGCCAAATGACAGTACAGGAACCGGTATGGCAGCTGCCCCGTGCCCAGGCATCACATGAGCACACCCATTCAAAGTCAGTAGCCTCAGTGCTACATTTGTTAAGGCCTTTGATCCAAGTGAGAAAGGAAGGGGCAGGGTTAGAGTAGTCAGGAGGGATCTGTTCAGTGGAAGGAGATTTCCACCATTTTTGTCACTCTTCCTCGCTCTCTCCTTCCTGACCCCTCCACTTCCTCGAAAGCAATGCACTTTCAAGAATAGAGATTGGATCACTAAGGTAGGCTAGCTTTATTTCAATCACCTTTGGTCTTTTACCTTTTGTTCCTTTAAAAGTAGGGGCCTCCCATCACTACTTTGATTTGCTGTGAAATAACACCTGAGAAGGATTTACTGGACCTCTTCTGGGAGAGTTGTACTTTTCAAAGCCCTCAACCACACCGGTGAAGGAGGATTCCAAGACAGACAATACCAATGCCTCCTACCCACACCCAGGGCACATGGAGGGCCGACTCTTGCTGTGGACCAGGACCTGCGACTGCACCAGAATCTCCTGAAGCTGGGAGAGCAGATCCTGTACAGACTCGTCCTGTCCTCGAGCCTCTGAAGTGGGTTTCCCAGCATCTGGAGGACCAGATCAGCTAAGGCTCCCGTACTGCCGCCTAAACGC